>NC_090937.1:879562791-880953209 GCF_040938575.1 Ambystoma mexicanum | reverse complement strand
GGGGGGCCTGGTGGAGGGTGCCCCTGCACTGCTGGGGTGTGGGGGTGGTCGGAGACATGAGTGGGGGCCTGGTGGAGGGTGAACCTGGTGACCGGGGGATGGGGGTGGTGTTAGACATGGGTGGGGGCCTGGTGGAGGGTGACCCTGGTGGCTGGAGGGTGGGGGTGGTGGGTGACATGAGTGGGGGCCTGGTGGAGGCTGCCCCTGCACTGCTGGGGTGTGGGGGTGGTGGGAGACATGAGTGGGGGCCTGGTGGAGGGTGCCCCTGTGGCTGGAGGGTGGGGGTGGTGGGAGACATGGGTGGGGGCCTGGTGGAGGCTGCCCCTGGTGGCTGGGGGGGTGGGGGTGGTGGGAGACATGGGTGGGGGCCTGGTGGAGGCTGCCCCTGGTGGCTGGGGGGTGGGGTGGTGGTAGACATGAGTGGGGGCCTGGTGGAGGGTGCCCCTGGTGGCTGGGGGGGTGGGGGTGGTGGGAGACATGGGTGGGGGCCTGGTGGAGGCTGCCCCTGCACTGCTGGGGGGTGGGGGTGGTGGGAGACATGAGTGGGGGCCTGGTGGAGGGTGCCCCTGGTGGCTGGGGGGTGGGGGTGGTGGGTGACATGAGTGGGGGCCTGGTGGAGGCTGCCCCTGCACTGCTGGGTGTGGGGGTGGTGGTAGGACATGAGTGGGGGCCTGGTGGAGGGTGCCCCTGGTGGCTGGAGGGTGGGGGTGGTGGGTGACATGAGTGGGGGCCTGGTGGAGGCTGCCCCTGCACTGCTGGGGTGTGGGGGTGGTGGGTGACATGAGTGGGGGCCTGGTGGAGGGTGCCCCTGCACTGCTGGGGTGTGGGGGTGGTGGGAGACATGAGTGGGGGCCTGGTGGAGGGTGCCTCTGGTGGCTGGGGTGTGGGGTGGTGGTAGACATGAGTGGGGGCCTGGTGGAGGGTGCCCCTGCACTGCTGGGGTGTGGGGGTGGTGGGAGACATGAGTGGGGGCCTGGTGGAGGGTGCCCCTGGTGGCTGGGGTGTGGGGGTGGTGGTAGACATGAGTGGGGGCCTGGTGGAGGGTGCCCCTGCACTGCCGGGGTGTGGGGGTGGTGTGAGACATAAGTGGGGGCCTGGTGGAGGGTGCCCCTGGTGGCTGGGGTGTGGGGGTGGTGGAGACATGGGTGGGGGCCTGGTGGAGGCTGCCCCTGGTGGCTGGGGTGGTGGGGGTGGTGGTAGACATGAGTGGGGGCCTGGTGGAGGGTGCCCCTGCACTGCTGGGATGTGGGGGTGGTGGGAGACATGAGTGGGGGCCTGGTGGAGGGTGCCCCTGGTGGCTGGAGGGTGGGGGTGGTGGTAGACATGAGTGGGGGCCTGGTGGAGGGTGCCCCTGCACTGCTGGGGTGTGGGGGTGGTGGGAGACATGAGTGGGGGCCTGGTGGAGGGTGCCCCTGCACTGCTGGGGTGTGGGGGTGGTCGGAGACATGAGTGGGGGCCTGGTGGAGGGTGAACCTGGTGGCTGGGGGATGGGGGTGGTGTTAGACATGGGTGGGGGCCTGGTGGAGGGTGACCCTGGTGGCTGGAGGGTGGGGGTGGTGGGTGACATGAGTGGGGGCCTGGTGGAGGCTGCCCCTGCACTGCTGGGGTGTGGGGGTGGTGGGAGACATGAGTGGGGGCCTGGTGGAGGGTGCCCCTGTGGCTGGAGGGTGGGGGTGGTGGGAGACATGGGTGGGGGCCTGGTGGAGGCTGCCCCTGGTGGCTGGGTGGGTGGGGGTGGTGGGAGACATGGGTGGGGGCCTGGTGGAGGCTGCCCCTGGTGGCTGGGGGGCTGGGGGTGGTGGTAGACATGAGTGGGGGCCTGGTGGAGGGTGCCCCTGGTGGCTGGGGGGGTGGGGGTGGTGGGAGACATGGGTGGGGGCCTGGTGGAGGCTGCCCCTGCACTGCTGGGGGGTGGGGGGGTGGGAGACATGAGTGGGGGCCTGGTGGAGGGTGCCCCTGGTGGCTGGGGGTGGGGGGTGGTGGGTGACATGAGTGGGGGCCTGGTGGAGGCTGCCCCTGCACTGCTGGGGTGTGGGGGTGGTGGTAGACATAAGTGGGGGCCTGGTGGAGGGTGCCCCTGGTGGCTGGAGGGTGGGGGTGGTGGGTGACATGAGTGGGGGCCTGGTGGAGGGTGCCCCTGCACTGCTGGGGTGTGGGGGTGGTGGGAGACATGAGTGGGGGCCTGGTGGAGGGTGCCCCTGGTGGCTGGGGTGTGGGGGTGGTGGTAGACATGAGTGGGGGCCTGGTGGAGGGTGCCCCTGCACTGCTGGGGTGTGGGGGTGGTGGGAGACATGAGTGGGGGCCTGGTGGAGGGTGCCCCTGGTGGCTGGGGTGTGGGGGTGGTGGTAGACATGAGTGGGGGCCTGGTGGAGGGTGCCCCTGCACTGCTGGGGTGTGGGGGTGGTGTGAGACATGAGTGGGGGCCTGGTGGAGGGTGCCCCTGGTGGCTGGGGTGTGGGGTGGTGGGAGACATGGGTGGGGGCCTGGTGGAGGCTGCCCCTGGTGGCTGGGGGGGTGGGGGTGGTGGTAGACATGAGTGGGGGCCTGGTGGAGGGTGCCCCTGCACGGCTGGGGTGTGGGGGTGGTGGGAGACATGAGTGGGGGCCTGGTGGAGGGTGCCCCTGGTGGCTGGAGGGTGGGGGTGGTGGGAGACATGGGTGGGGGCCTGGTGGAGGCTGCCCCTGGTGGCTGGGGGGTGGGGGTGGTGGGAGACATGGGTGGGGGCCTGGTGGAGGCTGCCCCTGGTGGCTGGGGGGGTGGGGGTGGTGGTAGACATGAGTGGGGGCCTGGTGGAGGGTGCCCCCTGGTGGCTGGGGGGGTGGGGGTGGTGGGAGACATGGGTGGGGGCCTGGTGGAGGCTGCCCCTGCACTGCTGGGGGGTGGGGGTGGTGGGAGACATGAGTGGGGGCCTGGTGGAGGGTGCCCCTGGTGGCTGGGGGGTGGGGGTGGTGGGTGACATGAGTGGGGGCCTGGTGGAGGCTGCCCCTGCACTGCTGGGGTGTGGGGGTGGTGGGTGACATGAGTGGGGGCCTGGTGGAGGGTGCCCCTGCACTGCTGGGGTGTGGGGGTGGTGGGAGACATGAGTGGGGGCCTGGTGGAGGGTGCCCCTGGTGGCTGGGGTGTGGGGGTGGTGGTAGACATGAGTGGGGGCCTGGTGGAGGGTGCCCCTGCACTGCTGGGGTGTGGGGGTTGTGGGAGACATGAGTGGGGGCCTGGTGGAGGGTGCCCCTGGTGGCTGGGGTGTGGGGGTGGTGGTAGACATGAGTGGGGGGCCTGGTGGAGGGTGCCCCTGCACTGCTGGGGTGTGGGGGTGGTGTGAGACATGAGTGGGGGCCTGGTGGAGGGTGCCCCTGGTGGCTGGGGTGTGGGGGTGGTGGGAGACATGGGTGGGGGCCTGGTGGAGGCTGCCCCTGGTGGCTGGGGGGGTGGGGGTGGTGGTAGACATGAGTGGGGGCCTGGTGGAGGGTGCCCCTGCACGGCTGGGGTGTGGGGGTGGTGGGAGACATGAGTGGGGGCCTGGTGGAGGGTGCCCCTGGTGGCTGGAGGGTGGGGGTGGTGGGAGACATGGGTGGGGGCCTGGTGGAGGCTGCCCCTGGTGGCTGGGGGGTGGGGGTGGTGGGAGACATGGGTGGGGGCCTGGTGGAGGCTGCCCCTGGTGGCTGGGGGGGTGGGGGTGGTGGTAGACATGAGTGGGGGCCTGGTGGAGGGTGCCCCTGGTGGCTGGGGGGGTGGGGGTGGTGGGAGACATGGGTGGGGGCCTGGTGGAGGGGGGGCCTGGTGGAGGCTGCCCCTGCACTGCTGGGGGGTGGGGGTGGTGGGAGACATGAGTGGGGGCCTGGTGGAGGGTGCCCCTGGTGGCTGGGGGGTGGGGGTGGTGGGTGACATGAGTGGGGGCCTGGTGGAGGCTGCCCCTGCACTGCTGGGGGTGTGGGGGTGGTGGGAGACATGAGTGGGGGCCTGGTGGAGGGTGCCCCTGGTGGCTGGAGGGTGGGGGTGGTGGGGTGACATGAGTGGGGGCCTGGTGGAGGCTGCCCCTGCACTGCTGGGGTGTGGGGGTGGTGGGTGACATGAGTGGGGGCCTGGTGGAGGGTGCCCCCTGCACTGCTGGGGTGTGGGGGTGGTGGGAGACATGAGTTGGGGGCCTGGTGGAGGGTGCCTCTGGTGGCTGGGGTGTGGGGGTGGTGGTAGACATGAGTGGGGGGCTGGTGGAGGGTGCCCCTGCACTGCTGGGGTGTGGGGGTGGTGGGAGACATGAGTGGGGGCCTGGTGGAGGGTGCCCTGGTGGCTGGGGTGTGGGGGTGGTGGTAGACATGAGTGGGGGCCTGGTGGAGGGTGCCCCTGCACTGCTGGGGTGTGGGGGTGGTGTGAGACATAAAGTGGGGGCCTGGTGGAGGGTGCCCCTGGTGGCTGGGGTGTGGGGTGGTGGGAGACATGGGTGGGGGCCTGGTGGAGGCTGCCCCTGGTGGCTGGGTGGTGGGGGTGGTGGTAGACATGAGTGGGGGCCTGGTGGAGGGTGCCCCTGCACTGCTGGGGTGTGGGGGTGGTGGGAGACATGAGTGGGGGCCTGGTGGAGGGTGCCCCCTGGTGGCTGGAGGGTGGGGGTGGTGGTAGACATGAGTGGGGGCCTGGTGGAGGGTGCCCCTGCCCTGCTGGGGTGGGGGGTGGTGGGAGACATGAGTGGGGGCTGGTGGAGGGTGCCCCTGCACTGCTGGGGTGTGGGGGTGGTCGGAGACATGAGTGGGGCCTGGTGGAGGGTGAACCTGGTGGCTGGGGGATGGGGGTGGTGTTAGACATGGGTGGGGGCCTGGTGGAGGGTGACCCTGGTGGCTGGAGGGTGGGGGTGGTGGGTGACATGAGTGGGGGCCTGGTGGAGGCTGCCCCTGCACTGCTGGGGTGTGGGGGTGGTGGGAGACATGAGTGGGGGCCTGGTGGAGGGTGCCCCTGGGCTGGAGGGTGGGGGGTGTGGAGACATGGGTGGGGGCCTGGTGGAGGCTGCCCTGGTGGCTGGGTGGGTGGGTGTGGTGGGAGACATGGGTGGGGGCCTGGTGGAGGCTGCCCCTGGTGGCTGGGGGGCTGGGGGTGGTGGTAGACATGAGAGGGGGCCTGGTGGAGGGTGCCCCTGGTGGCTGGGGGGTGGGGGTGGTGGGAGACATGGTGGGGGCCTGGTGGAGGCTGCCCCTGCACTGCTGGTGGGTGGGGGGGTGGGAGACATGAGTGGGGGCCTGGTGGAGGGTGCCCCTGGTGGCTGGGGGGTGGGGGTGGTGGGTGACATGAGTGGGGGCCTGGTGGAGGCTGCCCCTGCACTGCTGGGGTGTGGGGGTGGTGGTAGACATGAGTGGGGGCCTGGTGGAGGGTGCCCCTGGTGGCTGGAGGGTGGGGGTGGTGGGTGACATGAGTGGGGGCCTGGTGAAGGCTGCCCCTGCACTGCTGGGGTGTGGGGGTGGTGGCTGACATGAGTGGGGGCTGGTGGAGGGTGCCCCTGCACTGCTGGGGTGTGGGGGTGGTGGGAGACATGAGTGGGGGCCTGGTGGAGGGTGCCCCTGGTGGCTGGGGTGTGGGGGTGGTGGTAGACATGAGTGGGGGCCTGGTGGAGGGTGCCCCTGCACTGCTGGGGTGTGGGGGTGGTGGGAGACATGAGTGGGGGCCTGGTGGAGGGTGCCCCTGGTGGCTGGGGTGTGGGGGTGGTGGTAGACATGAGTGGGGGCCTGGTGGAGGGTGCCCCTGCACTGCTGGGTGTGGGGGTGGTGTGAGACATGAGTGGGGGCCTGGTGGAGGGTGCCCCTGGTGGCTGGGGTGTGGGGGTGGTGGGAGACATGGGTGGGGGCCTGGTGGAGGCTGCCCCTGGTGGCTGGGTGGGTGGGTGTGGTGGGAGACATGGGTGGGGGCCTGGTGGAGGCTGCCCCTGGTGGCTGGGGGGCTGGGGGTGGTGGTAGACATGAGTGGGGGCCTGGTGGAGGGTGCCCCTGGTGGCTGGGGGGTGGGGGTGGTGGGAGACATGGGTGGGGGCCTGGTGGAGGCTGCCCCTGCACTGCTGGTGGGTGGGGGGGTGGGAGACATGAGTGGGGGCCTGGTGGAGGGTGCCCCTGGTGGCTGGGGGGTGGGGGTGGTGGGTGACATGAGTGGGGGCCTGGTGGAGGCTGCCCCTGCACTGCTGGGGTGTGGGGGTGGTGGTAGACATGAGTGGGGGCCTGGTGGAGGGTGCCCCTGGTGGCTGGAGGGTGGGGGTGGTGGGTGACATGAGTGGGGGCCTGGTGAAGGCTGCCCCTGCACTGCTGGGGTGTGGGGGTGGTGGCTGACATGAGTGGGGGCCTGGTGGAGGGTGCCCCTGCACTGCTGGGGTGTGGGGGTGGTGGGAGACATGAGTGGGGCCTGGTGGAGGGTGCCCCTGGTGGCTGGGGTGTGGGGGTGGTGGTAGACATGAGTGGGGGCCTGGTGGAGGGTGCCCCTGCACTGCTGGGGTGTGGGGGTGGTGGGAGACATGAGTGGGGGCCTGGTGGAGGGTGCCCCTGGTGGCTGGGGTGTGGGGGTGGTGGTAGACATGAGTGGGGGCCTGGTGGAGGGTGCCCCTGCACTGCTGGGGTGTGGGGGTGGTGTGAGACATGAGTGGGGGCCTGGTGGAGGGTGCCCCTGGTGGCTGGGGTGTGGGGGTGGTGGGAGACATGGGTGGGGGCCTGGTGGAGGCTGCCCCTGGTGGCTGGGGGGTGGGGGTGGTGGTAGACATGAGTGGGGGCCTGGTGGAGGGTGCCCCTGCACGGCTGGGGTGTGGGGGTGGTGGGAGACATGAGTGGGGGCCTGGTGGAGGGTGCCCCTGGTGGCTGGGGTGTGGAGGTGGTGGGAGACATGGGTGGGGGCCTGGTGGAGGCTGCCCTGGTGGCTGGGGGGGTGGGGGTGGTGGTAGACATGAGTGGGGGCCTGGTGGAGGGTGCCCCTGCACTGCTGGGGTGTGGGGGTGGTGGGAGACATGAGTGGGGGCCTGGTGGAGGGTGCCCCTGCACTGCTTGGGTGTGGGGGTGGTCGGAGACATGAGTGGGGGCCTGGTGGAGGGTGAACCTGGTGGCCGGGGATGGGGGTGGTGTTAGACATGGGTGGGGGCCTGGTGGAGGGTGACCCTGGTGGCTGGAGGGTGGGGGTGGTGGGTGACATGAGTGGGGGCCTGGTGGAGGCTGCCCCTGCACCGCTGCGGTGTGGGGGTGGTGGGAGACATGAGTGGGGGCCTGGTGGAGGGTGCCCCTGTGGCCTGGAGGGTGGGGGTGGTGGGAGACATGGGTGGGGGCCTGGTGGAGGCTGCCCCTGGTGGCTGGGGGGGTGGGGGTGGTGGGAGACATGGGTGGGGGCCTGGTGGAGGCTGCCCCTGGTGGCTGGGGGGTGGGGGTGGTGGTAGACATGAGTGGGGGCCTGGTGGAGGGTGCCCCTGGTGGCTGGGGGGGTGGGGGTGGTGGGAGACATGGGTGGGGGCCTGGTGGAGGCTGCCCCTGCACTGCTGGGGGGTGGGGGTGGTGGGAGACATGAGTGGGGGCCTGGTGGAGGGTGCCCCTGGTGGCTGGGGGGTGGGGGTGGTGGGTGACATGAGTGGGGGCCTGGTGGAGGCTGCCCCTGCACTGCTGGGGTGTGGGGGTGGTGGTAGACATGAGTGGGGGCCTGGTGGAGGGTGCCCCTGGGTGGCTGGAGGATGGGGGTGGTGGGTGACATGAGTGGGGGCCTGGTGGAGGCTGCCCCTGCACTGCTGGGGTGTGGGGGTGGTGGGTGACATGAGTGGGGGCCTGGTGGAGGGTGCCCCTGCACTGCTGGGGTGTGGGGGTGGTGGGAGACATGAGTGGGGGCCTGGTGGAGGGTGCCCCTGGTGGCTGGGGTGGGGGGTGGTGGTAGACATGAGTGGGGGCCTGGTGGAGGGTGCCCCTGCACTGCTGGGGTGTGGGGTGGTGGGAGACATGAGTGGGGGCCTGGTGGAGGGTGCCCCTGGTGGCTGGGGTGTGGGGTGGTGGTAGACATGAGTGGGGGCCTGGTGGAGGGTGCCCCTGCACTGCTGGGGTGTGGGGTGGTGTGAGACATAAGTGGGGGCCTGGTGGAGGGTGCCCCTGGTGGCTGGGGTGTGGGGTGGTGGGAGACATGGGTGGGGGCCTGGTGGAGGCTGCCCCTGGTGGCTGGGGTGGTGGGGGTGGTGGTAGACATGAGTGGGGGCCTGGTGGAGGGTGCCCCTGCACTGCTGGGGTGTGGGGGTGGTGGGAGACATGAGTGGGGCCTGGTGGGAGGGTGCCCCTGGTGGCTGGAGGGTGGGGGTGGTGGTAGACATGAGTGGGGGCCTGGTGGAGGGTGCCCCTGCACTGCTGGGGTGTGGGGGTGGTGGGAGACATGAGTGGGGGCCTGGTGGAGGGTGCCCCTGCACTGCTGGGGTGTGGGGGTGGTCGGAGACATGAGTGGGGGCCTGGTGGAGGGTGAACCTGGTGGCTGGGGATGGGGGTGGTGTTAGACATGGGTGGGGGCCTGGTGGAGGGTGGCCCTGTGGCTGGAGGGTGGGGGTGGTGGGTGACATGAGTGGGGGCCTGGTGGAGGCTGCCCCTGCACTGCTGGGGTGTGGGGGTGGTGGGAGACATGAGTGGGGGCCTGGTGGAGGGTGCCCCTGCACTGCTGGGGTGTGGGGGTGGTCGGAGACATGAGTGGGGGCCTGGTGGAGGGTGAACCTGGTGGCTGGGGGATGGGGGTGGTGTTAGACATGGGTGGGGGCCTGGTGGAGGGTGCCCCTGTGGCTGGAGGGTGGGGGTGGTGGGAGACATGGGTGGGGGCCTGGTGGAGGCTGCCCCTGGTGGCTGGGGGGGTGGGGGTGGTGGGAGACATGGGTGGGGGCCTGGTGGAGGCTGCCCCTGGTGGCTGGGGGGGTGGGGGGTGGTGGTAGACATGAGTGGGGGCCTGGTGGAGGGTGCCCCTGGTGGCTGGGGGGTGGGGGTGGTGGGAGACATGGGTGGGGGCCTGGTGGAGGCTGCCCCTGCACTGCTGGGGGGTGGGGGTGGTGGGAGACATGAGTGGGGGCCTGGTGGAGGGTGCCCCTGGTGGCTGGGGGGTGGGGGTGGTGGGTGACATGAGTGGGGGCCTGGTGGAGGCTGCCCCTGCACTGCTGGGGTGTGGGGGTGGTGGTAGACATGAGTGGGGGCCTGGTGGAGGGTGCCCCTGGTGGCTGGAGGGTGGGGGGTGGTGGGTGACATGAGTGGGGGCCTGGTGGAGGCTGCCCCTGCACTGCTGGGGTGTGGGGGTGGTGGGTGACATGAGTGGGGGCCTGGTGGAGGGTGCCCCTGCACTGCTGGGGTGTGGGGGTGGTGGGAGACATGAGTGGGGCCTGGTGGAGGGTGCCCCTGGTGGCTGGGGTGTGGGGGTGGTGGTAGACATGAGTGGGGGCCTGGTGGAGGGTGCCCCTGCACTGCTGGGGTGTGGGGGTGGTGGGAGACATGAGTGGGGGCCTGGTGGAGGGTGCCCCTGGTGGCTGGGGTGTGGGGGTGGTGGTAGACATGAGTGGGGGCCTGTGGAGGGTGCCCCTGCACTGCTGGGGTGTGGGGGTGGTGTGAGACATGAGTGGGGGCCTGGTGGAGGGTGCCCCTGGTGGCTGGGGTGTGGGGGTGGTGGGAGACATGGGTGGGGGCCTGGTGGAGGCTGCCCCTGGTGGCTGGGGGGGTGGGGGTGGTGGTAGACATGAGTGGGGGCCTGGTGGAGGGTGCCCCTGCACTGCTGGGGTGTGGGGGTGGTGGGAGACATGAGTGGGGGCCTGGTGGAGGGTGCCCCTGGTGGCTGGAGGGTGGGGGTGGTGGGAGACATGGGTGGGGGCCTGGTGGAGGCTGCCCTTGGTGGCTGGGGGGGTGGGGGTGGTGGGAGACATGGGTGGGGGCCTGGTGGAGGCTGCCCCTGGTGGCTGGGGGGGTGGGGGGGGTGGTAGACATGAGTGGGGGCCTGGTGGAGGGTGCCCCTGGTGGCTGGGGGGGTGGGGGTGGTGGGAGACATGGGTGGGGGCCTGGTGGAGGCTGCCCCTGCACTGCTGGGGGGTGGGGGTGGTGGGAGACATGAGTGGGGGCCTGGTGGAGGGTGCCCCTGGTGGCTGGGGGGTGGGGGTGGTGGGTGACATGAGTGCGGGCCTGGTGGAGGCTGCCCCTGCACTGCTGGGGTGTGGGGGTGGTGGGAGACATGAGTGGGGGCCTGGTGGAGGGTGCCCCTGGTGGCTGGAGGGTGGGGGTGGTGGGTGACATGAGTGGGGGCCTGGTGGAGGCTGCCCCTGCACTGCTGGGGTGTGGGGATGGTGGGTGACATGAGTGGGGGCCTGGTGGAGGGTGCCCCTGCACTGCTGGGGTGTGGGGGTGGTGGGAGACATGAGTGGGGGCCTGGTGGAGGGTGCCCCTGGTGGCTGGGGTGTGGGGGTGGTGGTAGACATGAGTGGGGGCCTGGTGGAGGGTGCCCCTGCACTGCTGGGGTGTGGGGGTGGTGGGAGACATGAGTGGGGGCCTGGTGGAGGGTGCCCCTGGTGGCTGGGGTGTGGGGGTGGTGGTAGACATGAGTGGGGGCCTGGTGGAGGGTGCCCCTTCACTGCTGGGGTGTGGGGGTGGTGTGAGACATGAGTGGGGGCCTGGTGGAGCGTGCCCCTGGTGGCTGGGGTGTGGGGGTGGTGGGAGACATGGGTGGGGGACTGGTGGAGGGTGACCCTGGTGGCTGGGGGGTGGGGTGGTGGGAGACATGGGTGGGGGCCTGGTGGAGGGTGACCCTGGTGGCTGGGGGGGTGGGGGTGGTGGTAGACATGAGTGGGGGCCTGGTGGAGGGTGCCCCTGCACTGCTGGGGTGTGGGGGTGGTGGGAGACATGAGTGGGGGCCTGGTGGAGGGTGCCCCTGCACTGCTGGGGTATGGGGGTGGTCGGAGACATGAGTGGGGGCCTGGTGGAGGGTGCCCCTGCACTGCTGGGGTGTGGGGGTGGTGTGAGACATGAGTGGGGGCCTGGTGGAGGGTGCCCCTGGTGGCTGGGGTGTGGGGGTGGTGGTAGACATGAGTGGGGGCCTGGTGGAGGCTGCCCCTGCACTGCTGGGGTGTGGGGGTGGTGGGAGACATGAGTGGGGGCCTGGTGGAGTGTGCCCCTGCACTGCTGGGGTGTGGGGGTGGTGGGAGACATGAGTGGGGGCCTGGTGGAGGGTGACCCTGGTGGCTGGGGTGTGGGGGTGGTGGTACACATGAGTGGGGGCCTGGTGGAGGGTGCCCCTGCACTGCTGGGGTGTGGGGGTGGTGGGAGACATGAGTGGGGGCCTGGTGGAGGGTGCCCCTGGTGGCTGGGGTGTGGGGGTGGTGGTAGACATGAGTGGGGGCCTGGTGGAGGGTGCCCCTGCACTGCTGGGGTGTGGGGGTGGTGGTAGACATGAGTGGGGGCCTGGTGGAGGGTGCCCCTGGTGGCTGGGGTGTGGGGGTGGTGGGAGACATGGGTGGGGGCCTGGTGGAGGCTGCCCCTGGTGGCTGGGGGGGTGGGGGTGGTGGTAGACATGAGTGGGGGCCTGGTGGATGGTGCCCCTGCACTGCTGGGGTGTGGGGGTGGTGGGAGACATGAGTGGGGGCCTGGTGGAGGGTGCCCCTGCACTGCTGGGGTGTGGGGGTGGTGGGAGACATGAGTGGGGGCCTGGTGGAGGGTGCCCCTGCACTGCTGGGGTGTGGGGGTGGTGTGAGACATGAGTGGGGGCCTGGTGGAGGGTGCCCCTGGTGGCTGGGGTGTGGAGGTGGTGGGAGACATGGGTGGGGGCCTGGTGGAGGCTGCCCCTGGTGGCTGGGGGGGTGGGGGTGGTGGTAGACATGAGTGGGGGCCTGGTGGAGGGTGCCCCTGCACTGCTGGGGTGTGGGGGTGGTGGGAGACATGAGTGGGGGCCTGGTGGAGGGTGCCCCTGCACTGCTGGGGTGTGGGGGTGGTCGGAGACATGAGTGGGGGCCTGGTGGAGGGTGAACCTGGTGACCGGGGGATGGGGGTGGTGTTAGACATGGGTGGGGGCCTGGTGGAGGGTGACCCTGGTGGCTGGAGGGTGGGGGTGGTGGGTGACATGAGTGGGGGCCTGGTGGAGGCTGCCCCTGCACTGCTGGGGTGTGGGGGTGGTGGGAGACATGAGTGGGGGCCTGGTGGAGGGTGCCCCTGTGGCTGGAGGGTGGGGGTGGTGGGAGACATGGGTGGGGGCCTGGTGGAGGCTGCCCCTGGTGGCTGGGGGGGTGGGGGTGGTGGGAGACATGGGTGGGGGCCTGGTGGAGGCTGCCCCTGGTGGCTGGGGGGGTGGGGTGGTGGTAGACATGAGTGGGGGCCTGGTGGAGGGTGCCCCTGGTGGCTGGGGGGGTGGGGGTGGTGGGAGACATGGGTGGGGGCCTGGTGGAGGCTGCCCCTGCACTGCTGGGGGGTGGGGGTGGTGGGAGACATGAGTGGGGGCCTGGTGGAGGGTGCCCCTGGTGGCTGGGGGGTGGGGGTGGTGGGTGACATGAGTGGGGGCCTGGTGGAGGCTGCCCCTGCACTGCTGGGGTGTGGGGGTGGTGGTAGACATGAGTGGGGGCCTGGTGGAGGGTGCCCCTGGTGGCTGGAGGGTGGGGGTGGTGGGTGACATGAGTGGGGGCCTGGTGGAGGCTGCCCCTGCACTGCTGGGGTGTGGGGGTGGTGGGTGACATGAGTGGGGGCCTGGTGGAGGGTGCCCCTGCACTGCTGGGGTGTGGGGGTGGTGGGAGACATGAGTGGGGGCCTGGTGGAGGGTGCCTCTGGTGGCTGGGGTGTGGGGTGGTGGTAGACATGAGTGGGGGCCTGGTGGAGGGTGCCCCTGCACTGCTGGGGTGTGGGGGTGGTGGGAGACATGAGTGGGGGCCTGGTGGAGGGTGCCCCTGGTGGCTGGGGTGTGGGGGTGGTGGTAGACATGAGTGGGGGCCTGGTGGAGGGTGCCCCTGCACTGCCGGGGTGTGGGGGTGGTGTGAGACATAAGTGGGGGCCTGGTGGAGGGTGCCCCTGGTGGCTGGGGTGTGGGGGTGGTGGGAGACATGGGTGGGGGCCTGGTGGAGGCTGCCCCTGGTGGCTGGGGTGGTGGGGGTGGTGGTAGACATGAGTGGGGGCCTGGTGGAGGGTGCCCCTGCACTGCTGGGATGTGGGGGTGGTGGGAGACATGAGTGGGGGCCTGGTGGAGGGTGCCCCTGGTGGCTGGAGGGTGGGGGTGGTGGTAGACATGAGTGGGGGCCTGGTGGAGGGTGCCCCTGCACTGCTGGGGTGTGGGGGTGGTGGGAGACATGAGTGGGGGCCTGGTGGAGGGTGCCCCTGCACTGCTGGGGTGTGGGGGTGGTCGGAGACATGAGTGGGGGCCTGGTGGAGGGTGAACCTGGTGGCTGGGGGATGGGGGTGGTGTTAGACATGGGTGGGGGCCTGGTGGAGGGTGACCCTGGTGGCTGGAGGGTGGGGGTGGTGGGTGACATGAGTGGGGGCCTGGTGGAGGCTGCCCCTGCACTGCTGGGGTGTGGGGGTGGTGGGAGACATGAGTGGGGGCCTGGTGGAGGGTGCCCCTGTGGCTGGAGGGTGGGGGTGGTGGGAGACATGGGTGGGGGCCTGGTGGAGGCTGCCCCTGGTGGCTGGGTGGGTGGGGGTGGTGGGAGACATGGGTGGGGGCCTGGTGGAGGCTGCCCCTGGTGGCTGGGGGGCTGGGGGTGGTGGTAGACATGAGTGGGGGCCTGGTGGAGGGTGCCCCTGGTGGCTGGGGGGGTGGGGGTGGTGGGAGACATGGGTGGGGGCCTGGTGGAGGCTGCCCCTGCACTGCTGGGGGGTGGGGGGGTGGGAGACATGAGTGGGGGCCTGGTGGAGGGTGCCCCTGGTGGCTGGGGGTGGGGGTGGTGGGTGACATGAGTGGGGGCCTGGTGGAGGCTGCCCCTGCACTGCTGGGGTGTGGGGGTGGTGGTAGACATAAGTGGGGGCCTGGTGGAGGGTGCCCCTGGTGGCTGGAGGGTGGGGGTGGTGGGTGACATGAGTGGGGGCCTGGTGGAGGGTGCCCCTGCACTGCTGGGGTGTGGGGGTGGTGGGAGACATGAGTGGGGGCCTGGTGGAGGGTGCCCCTGGTGGCTGGGGTGTGGGGGTGGTGGTAGACATGAGTGGGGGCCTGGTGGAGGGTGCCCCTGCACTGCTGGGGTGTGGGGGTGGTGGGAGACATGAGTGGGGGCCTGGTGGAGGGTGCCCCTGGTGGCTGGGGTGTGGGGGTGGTGGTAGACATGAGTGGGGGCCTGGTGGAGGGTGCCCCTGCACTGCTGGGGTGTGGGGGTGGTGTGAGACATGAGTGGGGGCCTGGTGGAGGGTGCCCCTGGTGGCTGGGGTGTGGGGGTGGTGGGAGACATGGGTGGGGGCCTGGTGGAGGCTGCCCCTGGTGGCTGGGGGGGTGGAGGTGGTGGTAGACATGAGTGGGGGCCTGGTGGAGGGTGCCCCTGCACGGCTGGGGTGTGGGGGTGGTGGGAGACATGAGTGGGGGCCTGGTGGAGGGTGCCCCTGGTGGCTGGAGGGTGGGGGTGGTGGGAGACATGGGTGGGGGCCTGGTGGAGGCTGCCCCTGGTGGCTGGGGGGTGGGGGTGGTGGGAGACATGGGTGGGGGCCTGGTGGAGGCTGCCCCTGGTGGCTGGGGGGGTGGGGGTGGTGGTAGACATGAGTGGGGGCCTGGTGGAGGGTGCCCCTGGTGGCTGGGGGGGTGGGGGTGGTGGGAGACATGGGTGGGGGCCTGGTGGAGGCTGCCCCTGCACTGCTGGGGGGTGGGGGTGGTGGGAGACATGAGTGGGGGCCTGGTGGAGGGTGCCCCTGGTGGCTGGGGGGTGGGGGTGGTGGGTGACATGAGTGGGGGCCTGGTGGAGGCTGCCCCTGCACTGCTGGGGTGTGGGGGTGGTGGGTGACATGAGTGGGGGCCTGGTGGAGGGTGCCCCTGCACTGCTGGGGTGTGGGGGTGGTGGGAGACATGAGTGGGGGCCTGGTGGAGGGTGCCCCTGGTGGCTGGGGTGTGGGGGTGGTGGTAGACATGAGTGGGGGCCTGGTGGAGGGTGCCCCTGCACTGCTGGGGTGTGGGGGTTGTGGGAGACATGAGTGGGGGCCTGGTGGAGGGTGCCCCTGGTGGCTGGGGTGTGGGGGTGGTGGTAGACATGAGTGGGGGCCTGGTGGAGGGTGCCCCTGCACTGCTGGGGTGTGGGGGTGGTGTGAGACATGAGTGGGGGCCTGGTGGAGGGTGCCCCTGGTGGCTGGGGTGTGGGGGTGGTGGGAGACATGGGTGGGGGCCTGGTGGAGGCTGCCCCTGGTGGCTGGGGGGGTGGGGGTGGTGGTAGACATGAGTGGGGGCCTGGTGGAGGGTGCCCCTGCACGGCTGGGGTGTGGGGGTGGTGGGAGACATGAGTGGGGGCCTGGTGGAGGGTGCCCCTGGTGGCTGGAGGGTGGGGGTGGTGGGAGACATGGGTGGGGGCCTGGTGGAGGCTGCCCCTGGTGGCTGGGGGGTGGGGGTGGTGGGAGACATGGGTGGGGGCCTGGTGGAGGCTGCCCCTGGTGGCTGGGGGGGTGGGGGTGGTGGTAGACATGAGTGGGGGCCTGGTGGAGGGTGCCCCTGGTGGCTGGGGGGGTGGGGGTGGTGGGAGACATGGGTGGGGGCCTGGTGGAGGCTGCCCCTGCACTGCTGGGGGGTGGGGGTGGTGGGAGACATGAGTGGGGGCCTGGTGGAGGGTGCCCCTGGTGGCTGGGGGGTGGGGGTGGTGGGTGACATGAGTGGGGGCCTGGTGGAGGCTGCCCCTGCACTGCTGGGGTGTGGGGGTGGTGGGAGACATGAGTGGGGGCCTGGTGGAGGGTGCCCCTGGTGGCTGGAGGGTGGGGGTGGTGGGTGACATGAGTGGGGGCCTGGTGGAGGCTGCCCCTGCACTGCTGGGGTGTGGGGGTGGTGGGTGACATGAGTGGGGGCCTGGTGGAGGGTGCCCCTGCACTGCTGGGGTGTGGGGGTGGTGGGAGACATGAGTGGGGGCCTGGTGGAGGGTGCCTCTGGTGGCTGGGGTGTGGGGGTGGTGGTAGACATGAGTGGGGGCCTGGTGGAGGGTGCCCCTGCACTGCTGGGGTGTGGGGGTGGTGGGAGACATGAGTGGGGGCCTGGTGGAGGGTGCCCCTGGTGGCTGGGGTGTGGGGGTGGTGGTAGACATGAGTGGGGGCCTGGTGGAGGGTGCCCCTGCACTGCTGGGGTGTGGGGGTGGTGTGAGACATAAGTGGGGGCCTGGTGGAGGGTGCCCCTGGTGGCTGGGGTGTGGGGGTGGTGGGAGACATGGGTGGGGGCCTGGTGGAGGCTGCCCCTGGTGGCTGGGGTGGTGGGGGTGGTGGTAGACATGAGTGGGGGCCTGGTGGAGGGTGCCCCTGCACTGCTGGGGTGTGGGGGTGGTGGGAGACATGAGTGGGGGCCTGGTGGAGGGTGCCCCTGGTGGCTGGAGGGTGGGGGTGGTGGTAGACATGAGTGGGGGCCTGGTGGAGGGTGCCCCTGCCCTGCTGGGGTGTGGGGGTGGTGGGAGACATGAGTGGGGGCCTGGTGGAGGGTGCCCCTGCACTGCTGGGGTGTGGGGGTGGTCGGAGACATGAGTGGGGGCCTGGTGGAGGGTGAACCTGGTGGCTGGGGGATGGGGGTGGTGTTAGACATGGGTGGGGGCCTGGTGGAGGGTGACCCTGGTGGCTGGAGGGTGGGGGTGGTGGGTGACATGAGTGGGGGCCTGGTGGAGGCTGCCCCTGCACTGCTGGGGTGTGGGGGTGGTGGGAGACATGAGTGGGGGCCTGGTGGAGGGTGCCCCTGTGGCTGGAGGGTGGGGGTGGTGGGAGACATGGGTGGGGGCCTGGTGGAGGCTGCCCCTGGTGGCTGGGTGGGTGGGTGTGGTGGGAGACATGGGTGGGGGCCTGGTGGAGGCTGCCCCTGGTGGCTGGGGGGCTGGGGGTGGTGGTAGACATGAGTGGGGGCCTGGTGGAGGGTGCCCCTGGTGGCTGGGGGGGTGGGGGTGGTGGGAGACATGGGTGGGGGCCTGGTGGAGGCTGCCCCTGCACTGCTGGTGGGTGGGGGGGGTGGGAGACATGAGTGGGGGCCTGGTGGAGGGTGCCCCTGGTGGCTGGGGGGTGGGGGTGGTGGGTGACATGAGTGGGGGCCTGGTGGAGGCTGCCCCTGCACTGCTGGGGTGTGGGGGTGGTGGTAGACATGAGTGGGGGCCTGGTGGAGGGTGCCCCTGGTGGCTGGAGGGTGGGGGTGGTGGGTGACATGAGTGGGGGCCTGGTGAAGGCTGCCCCTGCACTGCTGGGGTGTGGGGGTGGTGGCTGACATGAGTGGGGGCCTGGTGGAGGGTGCCCCTGCACTGCTGGGGTGTGGGGGTGGTGGGAGACATGAGTGGGGGCCTGGTGGAGGGTGCCCCTGGTGGCTGGGGTGTGGGGGTGGTGGTAGACATGAGTGGGGGCCTGGTGGAGGGTGCCCCTGCACTGCTGGGGTGTGGGGGTGGTGGGAGACATGAGTGGGGGCCTGGTGGAGGGTGCCCCTGGTGGCTGGGGTGTGGGGGTGGTGGTAGACATGAGTGGGGGCCTGGTGGAGGGTGCCCCTGCACTGCTGGGGTGTGGGGGTGGTGTGAGACATGAGTGGGGGCCTGGTGGAGGGTGCCCCTGGTGGCTGGGGTGTGGGGGTGGTGGGAGACATGGGTGGGGGCCTGGTGGAGGCTGCCCCTGGTGGCTGGGGGGGTGGGGGTGGTGGTAGACATGAGTGGGGGCCTGGTGGAGGGTGCCCCTGCACGGCTGGGGTGTGGGGGTGGTGGGAGACATGAGTGGGGGCCTGGTGGAGGGTGCCCCTGGTGGCTGGAGGGTGGGGGTGGTGGGAGACATGGGTGGGGGCCTGGTGGAGGCTGCCCCTGGTGGCTGGGGGGGTGGGGGTGGTGGGAGACATGGGTGGGGGCCTGGTGGAGGCTGCCCCTGGTGGCTGGGGGGGTGGGGGTGGTGGTAGACATGAGTGGGGGCTTGGTGGAGGGTGCCCCTGGTGGCTGGGGGGGTGGGGGTGGTGGGAGACATGGGTGGGGGCCTGGTGGAGGCTGCCCCTGCACTGCTGGGGGGTGGGGCTGGTGGGAGACATGAGTGGGGGCCTGGTGGAGGGTGCCCCTGCACTGCTGGGGTGTGGGGGTGGTGGGAGACATGAGTGGGGGCCTGGTGGAGGGTGCCCCTGGTGGCTGGGGTGTGGGGGTGGTGGTAGACATGAGTGGGGGCCTGGTGGAGGGTGCCCCTGCACTGCTGGGGTGTGGGGGTGGTGGGAGACATGAGTGGGGGCCTGGTGGAGGGTGCCCCTGGTGGCTGGGGTGTGGGGGTGGTGGTAGACATGAGTGGGGGCCTGGTGGAGGGTGCCCCTGCACTGCTGGGGTGTGGGGGTGGTGTGAGACATGAGTGGGGGCCTGGTGGAGGGTGCCCCTGGTGGCTGGGGTGTGGGGGTGGTGGGAGACATGGGTGGGGGCCTGGTGGAGGCTGCCCCTGGTGGCTGGGGGGGTGGGGGTGGTGGTAGACATGAGTGGGGGCCTGGTGGAGGGTGCCCCTGCACGGCTGGGGTGTGGGGTGGTGGGAGACATGAGTGGGGGCCTGGTGGAGGGTGCCCCTGGTGGCTGGAGGGTGGGGGTGGTGGGAGACATGGGTGGGGGCCTGGTGGAGGCTGCCCCTGGTGGCTGGGGGGGTGGGGGTGGTGGGAGACATGGGTGGGGGCCTGGTGGAGGCTGCCCCTGGTGGCTGGGGGGGTGGGGGTGGTGGTAGACATGAGTGGGGGCTTGGTGGAGGGTGCCCCTGGTGGCTGGGGGGGTGGGGGTGGTGGGAGACATGGGTGGGGGCCTGGTGGAGGCTGCCCCTGCACTGCTGGGGGGTGGGGGTGGTGGGAGACATGAGTGGGGGCCTGGTGGAGGGTGCCCCTGGTGGCTGGGGGGTGGGGGTGGTGGGTGACATGAGTGGGGGCCTGGTGGAGGCTGCCCCTGCACTGCTGGGGTGTGGGGGTGGTGGGAGACATGAGTGGGGGCCTGGTGGAGGGTGCCCCTGGTGGCTGGAGGGTGGGGGTGGTGGGTGACATGAGTGGGGGCCTGGTGGAGGCTGCCCCTGCACTGCTGGGGTGTGGGGGTGGTGGGTGACATGAGTGGGGGCCTGGTGGAGGGTGCCCCTGCACTGCTGGGGTGTGGGGGTGGTGGGAGACATGAGTGGGGGCCTGGTGGAGGGTGCCCCTGGTGGCTGGGGTGTGGGGGCGGTGGTAGACATGAGTGGGGGCCTGGTGGAGGGTGCCCCTGCACTGCTGGGGTGTGGGGGTGGTGGGAGACATGAGTGGGGGCCTGGTGGAGGGTGCCCCTGGTGGCTGGGGTGTGGGGATGGTGGTAGACATGAGTGGGGGCCTGGTGGAGGGTGCCCCTGCACTGCTGGGGTGTGGGGGTGGTGTGAGACATGAGTGGGGGCCTGGTGGAGGGTGCCCCTGGTGGCTGGGGTGTGGGGGTGGTGGGAGACATGGGTGGGGGCCTGGTGGAGGCTGCCCCTGGTGGCTGGGGGAGTGGGGGTGGTGGTAGACATGAGTGGGGGCCTGGTGGAGGGTGCCCCTGCACTGCTGGGGGGTGGGGGTGGTGGGTGACATGAGTGGGGGCCTGGTGGAGGCTGCCCCTGCACTGCTGGGGTGTGGGGGTGGTGGGAGACATGAGTGGGGGCCTGGTGGAGGGTGCCCCTGGTGGCTGGAGGGTGGGGGTGGTGGGTGACATGAGTGGGGGCCTGGTGGAGGCTGCCCCTGCACTGCTGGGGTGTGGGGGTGGTGGGTGACATGAGTGGGGGCCTGGTGGAGGGTGCCCCTGCACTGCTGGGGTGTGGGGGTGGTGGGAGACATGAGTGGGGGCCTGGTGGAGGGTGCCCCTGGTGGCTGGGGTGTGGGGGCGGTGGTAGACATGAGTGGGGGCCTGGTGGAGGGTGCCCCTGCACTGCTGGGGTGTGGGGGTGGTGGGAGACATGAGTGGGGGCCTGGTGGAGGGTGCCCCTGGTGGCTGGGGTGTGGGGATGGTGGTAGACATGAGTGGGGGCCTGGTGGAGGGTGCCCCTGCACTGCTGGGGTGTGGGGGTGGTGTGAGACATGAGTGGGGGCCTGGTGGAGGGTGCCCCTGGTGGCTGGGGTGTGGGGGTGGTGGGAGACATGGGTGGGGGCCTGGTGGAGGCTGCCCCTGGTGGCTGGGGGAGTGGGGGTGGTGGTAGACATGAGTGGGGGCCTGGTGGAGGGTGCCCCTGCACTGCTGGGGTGTGGGGGTGGTGGGAGACATGAGTGGGGGCCTGGTGGAGGGTGCCCCTGCACTGCTGGGGTATGGGGGTGGTCGGAGACATGAGTGGGGGCCTGGTGGAGGGTGCCCCTGCACTGCTGGGGTGTGGGGGTGGTGTTAGACATGAGTGGGGGCCTGGTGGAGGGTGCCCCTGGTGGCTGGGGTGTGGGGGTGGTGGTAGACATGAGTGGGGGCCTGGTGGAGGCTGCCCCTGCACTGCTGGGGTGTGGGGGTGGTGGGAGACATGAGTGGGGGCCTGGTGGAGGGTGCCCCTGCACTGCTGGGGTGTGGGGGTGGTGGGAGACATGAGTGGGGGCCTGGTGGAGGGTGACCCTGGTGGCTGGGGGGTGGGGGTGGTGGGAGACATGGGTGGGGGCCTGGTGGAGGGTGACCCTGGTGGCTGGGGGGTGGGGGTGGTGGGTGACATGAGTGGGGGCCTGGTGGAGGGTGACCCTGGTGGCTGGGGGGTGGGGGTGGTGGGAGACATGAGTTGGACATGGGTGGGGGCCTGCTGGCAGGTGCCCCACAGTGCTGGGGGGTGGGGGTGGTGGGGGACATGAGTTGGACATGGGTGGGGGCCTGCTGGCAGGTGCCCCGCAGTGCTGGGGGGTGGGGGTGCAAGGGGACATGAGTTGGTGTTCATTAGTTCAAGGAGACATGTGCCTTTGCTGGGGGGCATGCCCATGTTGGGTGGGCTGCCTGCGGGACATGACCAGGGATGCAGGGTAGTCCCCTGTGGTCTGGGCTGCCTGCAGGGGCTGTGGAGGGTGTACAGGGTACACCTGGGAGGACCCACACTGTCAAATCACATGTGGGAATCCCCGGCACCCCTGAAATACACGTACCGTGCAGAAATCGTGTGTAAAACTTCCCGCGCACCCCTGAAATACACGCGCCCAGGCTATTCGCGTGTGGAACTTCCCGCGCACCCCTGAAATACACGCGCCGAGGCTATTCGCGTGTAAAACTTCCCGCGCACCCCTGTAATACACGCGCCCAGGCTATTCGCGTGTGGAACTCCCCGCGCACCCCTGAAATACACGCGCCCCCAGGCTATTCGCGTGTGGAACTTCCTGCGCACCCCTGAAATACACGCGCACAGGCTATTCGCGTGTGGAACTTCCCGCGCACCCCTGAAATACACGCACCCAGGCTATTCGCGTGTGGAACTTCCCGCGCACCCCTGAAATACACGCGCCCAGGCTATTCGCGTGTGGAACTCCCCGCGCACCCCTGAAATACACGCGCCCAGGCTATTCGCGTGTGGAACTTCCCGCGCACCCCTGAAATACACGCGCCCAGGCTATTCGCGTGTGGAACTTCCCGCGCACCCCTCAAATACACGCGCCCAGGCTATTCGCGTGTGGAACTTCCCGCGCACCCCTGGAATACACGTAGCCCGCTCCCCCAGGCCTGATCGCGTGAGGAACTTCACACGAACCCCTGTAATACATGTATCCCGCTCCCCCAGGCCCGATCGCGTGTGAAACTTCACGCGAACCCCTGAAATACACGTAGCACGCTCCCCCAGGCCCGATCGCATGAGGAACTTCACGCGAACCCCTGTAATACACGTAGCCCGCTCCCCCAGGCCCGATCGCGTGTGAAACTTCACGCGAACCCCTGAAATACACGTAGCACGCTCCCCCAGGCCCGATCGCGTGAGGAACTTCACGCGAACCCCTGTAATACACGTAGCCCGCTCCCCCAGGCCCGATCGCGTGAGAAACTTCACGCGAACCCCTGAAATACACGTAGCCCGCTCCCCCAGGCCCGATCGCGTGAATAACTTCACGCGAACCCCTGTGATGCACGTACCCTGCAAATCGCGTGTGAGACTTCCCGTGCACCCCGGTATACACGCACACGTATTTTTTGTCAGCGGGTGTCTGTGTTTGTGGGTACCCCTTTGCACGTCATTTTTCCTGGAGGGCCACAGTATGGGACATTCATCATGGCAGTATATAGGTGCTATTTGTTGGCGCACCTTTTGGCGCACATTTCTTACAGCCGCAGAGACGCTACCGCCTGCTTTCTTGTGGCGGTCGTGTTTGTGCCTGTGCGCTGGTTTGAGCGTGCGCTTTTTTCACCTATTCTATTCCATGAATACGTGTTGTAGGCGAGCGTGTGGGCGTTCCGTGCACTTGTGCCCTGTACTTCCCCCGTGACGCCCACGTTTTGGCAAGTTGTTCCCCATTCCGAGTGTTACGCCCGTGTTCCGCCTACTTTTGTTGCGTGCGCCGCGCTATGTGCGAATTTCGCTGTGGCCTGTGCGATTTTCGCTGTGACCTGGCGCACGCTGTTAGATGGCCTGTGCGCCAACGTGCACCGCGCACTTTTTTATCGCACATCCGCTGGTTTTCTCGCGCACGGCCTTCCATGAATCGACGTGCGCTGCTTTTCGTGCGATTTTCGCACTTGCACTGCGATTTTCGCTATTCCACTGCGATTCGCACGTTTTTGCCCACTTGCACCGCGCTAATTATTCCATGAATCGGCCTGTCAGTCTTGAACCCGGATACGTCAGGATGCAGTTCTGCATTAGCATCCCTTCACTGAAGTCCTCTTCGGTGCCTTGCTGAATCATCCATCAGGGACATATTGCTGAATGCATAATCTTTTGTTTTACGTTAGCTTCCTCGCTGAACACCCTATGCCATAGTGATGGAGGTACGGAATACAGACCAGAGAGAAGGCTGGGATGACGCATGCCACGAGCCGTGAATACATGCTTTACTACAAGTAATGCAGAAGTCTTGCTAGCTGCCTAGCACGTGCTCCTTGTGTTGTGGATTGTACTTGCTTTCATTACTTTAGACGTAGCTAATCAGATAATTAAATCTTAATTTCATTTTGAGGTAACCTTGAGATGGCTGCTCGCTCTACGCCCGAGCTTAACACAGGACCTTTCCTCAGAGGGCGATACCTTAAACACTATTAACACTGAGTGACAGAAACCCCTGCTCTTCACATCAATTATGAAAACATTTGATTATTAAATGTGATTTTCTCCTGCCAGCATCAAGAATTAAAATACTTTTTTTAAAGGTACAGCTAAACCTGGTTCCGCCTTCAGCATTTATTTATTTTGCATTTATTTCAGTGCACAAAGCCCTCAGGCATCTATGCGCTAGTTACAGAAAGTACATGGTACATTAGTGCAAGAATACACATAGTTACAGGCATGAAAAAGTGTGTGTACAGAGGCTAGCAAGCCTCATCTTGTGTTACAGGTGGCGACATCAGGCATCAAATAGGTCAAGTAGGTATGAGAACACAGACTGGCAAAGCATCATCTTATGTTACGGGGGCTACATCAGGCGGTGTACGCGTCAAGTAGGTATGATTACACCGACTGGCAAAGCATCACCTTATGTTACGGGGGCTACATCAGGCAGTGTACGGGTCAAGTAGGTATGATTACACAGACTGGCGAAGCATCACCTTATGTTACGAGGGGCTACATCAGACGGTCTACGGGTCAAGTAGGTATGATTACACAGACTGGCAAAGCATCACCTTATGTTACGGGGGGCTACATCAGGCAGCATATACTATACCGTGCTAATCAAACAAAAAGCGGCGCAACAGAATACAGTGGTGGGTGAGTTGGTGGGTGATGGGGTAACGGAAGAGGAGTGTAGGAACGTCTCATTACTACTCTCAGAGATGTTGAGACGTTTTAAAGTATAAGGGATGGACAAGTATGGGGGAGGGGAGAGGAGTGTGGATGGGGAGTGTTGAAAACAAGGGATAGGACAATACACCAGCAATACAAAGAGGATAGAGAGAAGAGGCAGTGCAAGGATAGAGGGCTCTAGGGGTAATGTGTGAAGCGGAGGGGTGAACCGGCACACGTAGCAATTGGGCACAGCTAAAATCGAATTTCAGGCAAAACATGGTGAAACAGCACACGAAGCAATTGGGCACTGCTAGATAGGGACTTCGGGCAATACATGGTGAAACAGCACACGCAGCAATTGGGCACAGCTAGCATATTCAGAATCCTGCTCTTAGACTAGTGTTGAAAATGTGAAGGCATGAGCATGTTTTGCCAGGGCTGCTAGTGCTGCACGGACTGCCAGTAAGGAAGAGAATTAAGCAATATTACCCGAGCAGGGTGGAGGGGCATTAGCAGGCCAGGTAATGCCCTAGGGCAGCAGTTACAAGCCTGAGTGAAGTGAGGGCTTTAAAGTAAGCCCCAGGGCATTACCAGGCCCGGTTGTGACTCCCCTGCTCGGGTAATATTATTAGTACCCCTGCATGTTGTTCTGGGGTACTAATAGTGTTTAAGTTGTGAAACAACATCTTTGCGGTCTCGCAACTTGAAAATAAAACAATGGGCACCATGAATCGGGGAGAAAGTAACTACACATTGTCCCTTCTCCCTTTCCATGGCAACCAGTCGCATGTCGGGAAGCACTGGGAACACTACTGTTCCCAGTGCAGTCTAGGGATAAGGAAGCGAAAGGTAAGTGGGCAAAATAAGTACAAATGTGGGGGATGAGGACGTGGGCACAGGGATCATTTAACTTACACCCGGAGAAGATGGCAGCCTGCCGCTCTGAGGAGGTTCAGAGTTGTAGCTTTGATGGGGGCTTTGCTGTGTGGTAAAGCCCCCATTCTTAGCCTCCTCATTGGCTGGGAGGACTAAGTCATGTCCCCACCGGGTACTCATTCTTGTTAAAACCATGTGCCTTGCACATGAGGCTGAGCATCACTGTTTTACGAACATCTGGTCTAGGCACTTACAAGTTTACGATCCAAGCAGATGTTTATTTTCTAAATATAAGTTTCTTTTGAGGATTCCTAAGCAGGGACATATAGGCAGGAAACCCTTGTTTTTCTTGGTAGCTTCTAATTGTAATGCTATGCCTGTTGATCCTTGGCAGTCTAATAATTTTCTTAATTTCAGAAAGAAACGCAAAACATGGATTTTCCAATACTTAGATGAACCTGCTTTTACAAACAGAGGTCAGCAACCTGTAGCACTTCGGATGGTTTGTAATACAACTCCTATAACCCCTCACAATTAGCTATGCTGGTTATAGGGCTGATGGGATTTGTAGGCCAACACATCTGCAGAGGCAAAGGTGGCAGGCCCCTGTCTCAGACCATATGTTGTCTCTACAGCAGCATGATGCCTTGGGGTGATGACATGCGCTTTAAAAAAATGGAACTACAATACAATAAAATACCACTTTGCATGTGGAGTGGGATAGGGAGCACACTCTTAGTAACGATATGCTAGTGTTTTCACCCCGTAGGTAAATGGAGATATGTTTTATGTTGTTTTGTATAACAATGAGGGACCCAAAAAACAGATGTGATATTTCACTGGTTTCCATTCTGTTTTCAACATTCAAGCCCATCGCGGGAAAAAAAAAATTGAAAACATATATAGAATTAGAATTGAATCAGATTTGAATATTTCAAATTATGAGCTGTGATTAAAAATACTGAAAAAGTAAAAAAAGGTTTAATAAACAGATGCAGCAATGGACTAGAAGTAGCGTACAAAGGCAGGGGTTTAAGGGTTATGCAGAAGAAATGGATGCAGAAACCCAAAGATGAGTTTACTTGTTTGTTTAATATGTTTTTTATAAACACATTGTCACTTGGTGTGGTAATGGGTTTTGTAATTGTTGGATATTGCTTTTTTTGTAATGCATGCTAACGTTGGCTGATTGCATGACATTACACCGTCATGGTTTTAACAATAATATATATACTGGTGTGTTCAAATTATTGGTGTATTCAT
The DNA here is from genome assembly GCF_040938575.1 of Ambystoma mexicanum. Lineage (NCBI taxonomy): Eukaryota > Metazoa > Chordata > Amphibia > Caudata > Ambystomatidae > Ambystoma > Ambystoma mexicanum. The sequence goes on along the minus strand of NC_090937.1, from coordinate 880,927,170 downwards.
TCCAAGTGAATCATTAATAAATTGAGATTTTGATACTATTTTGAAATGATGGATTATTTATGTATTTATTTATTTTGCATTACATTACAAATCTGTACTTTTCACACAAAACATACAAGGAAACAATTTTACAAACCCTTAAAAGACATTTAAGAGGCATTTGACAGTTCCATTTCATTTAATTGCCACTGAAATTTCTAAAATATCCATCACCTAAAAACAATTTTCATCAAATATAAACAAAATTCACATAAATTTCCACAGTTTACAAATTACAACCATTAAAATTCCAATGAACTTACTTTTAAAAACTCTAAAAAACAAATTGATAAAGAAATTTCATTTGTATTTAAGATTCTCCTCCACAGATTCGGTTCTGTTGATATAAAATTCATAGCTATAATTTGGCCTCTCAGTATACACAAGGTGAGACATTGTACACATAAATGTTTTAAGGTCGCTATCTCCTTGTGGCAGTGCCGGCAAAGTCTCTGGTCCCTCAGCACTTTATATCGTCTACCGAGGACATCTTGGGTTGGGAGTAAGTTTAGTTTAAATCTTAAAATTTGATTCCTAAAAAGCCTTGACGGGTGCTTTTTCAAATATAGAGCAACATTGTTGTAGTTCTTGATTGTCCAGACAAAGTGGTCACCAAAGCACTGATATTGCATTAAATTCTCTCTAAGTGAAATCCACACATGTCTGGAGAGCTTTTGTTTTACCAAGTAAGCTGTTGCTCTCAAATCTTCTGTTGAGGCCCCTATCATTTGCAATATCTTCAGGCACTCTGTCCCCCAATCCAATGAGACCGTGCACAAGCCTTTTAGCCACAAAACATTAAGGCCCTGATTCACAGAACGTTTTCCAATGGGGTTTTGCCATTATAAAATGCTTCTGTGAATTAGGAGCTTAGTCTCTCATAAATAGAGGCAGCCAAACGGGCCAATATACTTGCAAATATCTACAGCTTCCTCCAGTCAATCATGGTCTGAATAGGGAGCTGCCCCAGTTCATATAAAATCCCCACTAGAGGAACCGATTGCGGTAACCGTAAAACCCCTCTTCAGACGATTGCCTCAAGTTTTGACCAGTTAATTTGTGCATTCCTGGTCTGTGTTCCATATATTAGTGTTGGGACAATTTGTTGTTTGTACAGTTTTAGCACTGGGAGGAACGAAAATCTTTCAAATTTAGAGTCGAATTGCCAGAGCTGCGCTGTTACTCCCATGAAATGGGCCTTGAGGTCGATCAACAAGTTGGGCCCTCCCCCGTTGTCCTAAACGACAGACCCTAAGTACTTAAACTTCTTTACCACCTCAAGGCTACAGCCCTTCAGCTTCCAAGGGGAAACTCTGCATTTTTTGTTTCCTCCCCTTAGCACCACTACTTTGGATTTCGCTGTGTTTATTGACAAAACCCCAACATTCTTCCACTGCACTTAAGGCTCTTTGTAGGCCAATCAGTGCCAAATCGCAGATGACAAAGTCATCTGCGTATAGTAAGTGTTGGATTTTATACTCGCCCAGCCTGGAGGGATTTGTTCTGATAGTGCTCAAGTAATCTAGTATCCCTATGATATAAAAAGAGAAAAGGAAAGGCTCCAGCACACACCCTTGTTGCAGTCCCATGCTTGTTTCTATCCATGGTGTATAGGATTCAAGGGCATCTAATCTTACTCTGATCCTTATGCCCATGTGTAAAGCCTCCAGAATCCCCACCAGGGAAAGAAGACAGTCCTTTTCCTGTAAACCTTTCCAAAGCAAGGCCCTGAATTATAGTGCCGGCAGACCAGGTTTTGGGGAACTCCTTTTTAATCAAAATGTTAGCAAAAAGAGCTGATAATTATTAAGACCAAACAAAGAGATTTGATTTAAATCTCAGATTTGAAAGCCAGAAGGGCCTGGAGCATTAGATGTCTTGCTTCTTTTTATCAATGCCACAATGTTGTCCAAATCCCACTTAACAGCCCCCTTGCACCCGGTCTGCGACCATTTAGGGTTCTCAATTTGTCCCCTTTTCATGTAAAGATCGCTAAAATGTTTAATCTTCATCCTACTCGATCTGTCCTCTGCCTTCGACACAGTCAACCATACCATCCTGCTCAACCGTCTCTGTGATAACCTGGGCATCACCAATCAGGCTCTGGCCTGGCTGACCTCTTTCCTCTCTGATCGACCCTCACAGGTCCAACTTGGGTCCTTCTTATCATCTATCTTCCTCTCCACCTGTGGTGTTCCCCCACCTCTCTCATCACTGATTGCCTAACTGCCATTCAAGATTGGTGTGCCACCAACGATCTTTGTCTGAATGCCAGCAAGACTGAGATTCTCCTCATCGGCACACCATCACCTTCCTTCACCCTCACTCTCTGGCCAGCCTCCCTTGGCCCTCCTCCTATCCCCACCTGCAAGGCCAAGAACCTTGGTGTCACCTTTGATTCCACACTCTCCTTCTCCGCCCACATCGCTGATGTATCAAAAAAGTCAAACTTCCTACTGCACCTCCTCAGAGGTACTCTCCGTTTCCTCTCATTCCCCCAGAAGCTCACCGTCTCCCAAGCTCTGGTTCTCTCTAAGTTGGGCTATTGCAACAGCCTCTTTCTAAATCTACCTACCTCTACTCTCCGTCCTTTGCAAATTATCCAGAACAGGACTGCAAGACTTGTCCTTGGCCTCAAGCCCTGGGATCGTATTTCTCAAGCTCTGAAAACTCTCCATTGGCTCCCAGTGGATGCAAGGATTACATTCAAAACCCTCTGCATTGTCCACAAGGCTTTCTGGGGCCTGGGTCCAACATACCTTCAGCTATCCCTCTGCAAATACCTCCCATTTCAAGCACTCCGCTCCTCGACCTCTAACTCCCTCAGGTTCAGTCGTTTCTCAAAGAAACGAGCTGGGGGTAGACCTCTGTCTTCGGCTGGGGCCTCCCTCTGGAACAGCCTCACTGCCACTCTAAAACTTGAGGAGAACCATCTCTGGTTCCGGAAGCACCACAAGACCTTCCTCTTTGCTTCTGCCTTTGCCCCCCTCTCCCTTGCTGATTCTACTCTCCCTCGGCACCATGCACCTGGCCACCCTCTTTCCTCCAGGCCCAGGTACCTGCTCCTCTTGCCACCCGCATGCACTGCCTCCGGGGCACCCCTTGCACTGGGGTCTGTATCTGTACCCATACAGCCCCCACCCCTTTTTTTGTTCTTCCTGCACTTATCAGACCTACCCAGCCTGCTGCCTTAAACCCAGTACTGCCACTTGCTGGCTGCACTCCCTCTGTTTGTTGCCTTTTTATTTATTAATTAATTTATTATTATATGGTTTTTTTCTTTGTTTTTTCGCCCTTGCTCCGCACTCTCCTTTTGTTCCCCCTTCCATGCACTTCTCCCTCTCGCCTGCTACCATGCACTTGCGTGTTCTCAATGTCACTGGGCCTAGTAAGATCGTTGTTTTTGTTTCTCCTCTGTTCCCCTTCCCTTGCTTTATCGTGCTCTGAAACACTTGTGTATGAGCACGATAGAAATAAAATATCAGTATCAATATCAATATCAACCCAAGCTTCCTCTAGGATAGGCTGGTTTTGCAGAAAGCGATTCTCCCTTCAGGCTTAATTAATTTGCCTGTCCTTAATTCAGTTCCTATAATCCTGTTTTACCCTCCGAATATCTTTCGGACATCCTCTTGGGAATTTTTTCTTTAGCCCTGTTATCTCCCTTCGCATTCGTTTTTTACAAGCCTGGATCTCCCCATCAAAACCATGACTGCCCCCCACCTTTGACGCCCCTCTTTTCAAATATTTTTCAGTGGTGAGGCATCCAAAAACGGCTGCTATGGTGTGTGGAAACCCTTCAGGTGAGCAAAGGAAGGCCAGCCATTCTGCACCCAGACCTGCAATCCATCGTCGATAGCCATTGCCAATTTTGGGTACCATTTGACCTCGTGATTTCTAGGATTTACTTCCACAACCAGCGGTATATTGTTCTCATCCTTTTTTTTATAAAAGCAGGATTCCGCAGGTCATTAGATTATCACTGAAATCCATTTTTTTACCACAAGGCTTCCACCCTTCAAGCGAAAATCTGACAAGAATACAATCTATCGTAGATTTCCATGCCCATTTTGCCATGTAAAATTAGGCAGGATATGACCCTGGAAATTCCTGTTCAAAATTGAGAGGTCCATTACTTCCAATTCTTGGCGAATTCTCTTGCCCCTAGCCCGAGATTCCTTGGTGGTTCCCATTCTATTAGGTAACACATACCAGCGATCATCCAGGCATTCCACATTGAAGTCACCTACAACAATCACTGAAGCGCCTTCATCAGGTAATTCACCAAGGAATGTAAAGGATAGGGCATCCAGTGCCTCTTCTAATTGGGTTTTATCTGGGTTTAGGTTTCAGGCTTTAGGTAAACATTAGGTAAACATTAACTAGGAGACATTTGTTAGTCACACCTGCCGCCCCAGGCTGCCATTCCACCAGGGCCACCAGCATGTAACTCCGACCGACTTCAATTCTACAGAGGGACGTGTCGTGGCACCGTTTAATTGCTGAAATGATTGATTATGTTACACGTTGATAAGATATTGGGCCTCATCACAAGTTGGGCGATAAGCGGGCGCTATTACCGCTTAGCGGGAAATAGTGTTACCATAGTGACCCACAGTGCAAATATCAGTGTACCACAGCAATGCAATCACGCGCACCAGACTCCAGCGGTAATGCTATTTGCTCCCTGTGGAAATAGCGCTGAAAACAAGGACTATCACCAAAAATCCCGGCGCTAATTGGGTTATCATCCATGGCTGGCGCTATTAGGGCAGGCGGATGTCCCTAAAGTAAGTAGAAGAAATGCGTCTTCAAAGCCCTAGGACATGATCATTAATCTCGCGCAACATCAGGGGCAGGACATTCCACAAAGTGGGGGCCAAAACTGAAAAAGAACAGCAACCTAAATGCTCTCTACAGCGACATAGAACTCTTTGTAGGTTTTGAGAGGCCAAACATAAACATCTAGCAGGCTGGTACCGAGTTGCTTTATTTTGCAAATGCTCTGCACCTATATAATGAATAGCCTGGTGCGTAATGCACAGAGTCTTGAATTTGATCCTCGTAGTTCACTGGGAGCCAATTAAGCTGATGAAGCATGACCTGTGATGATGTAAGGCGATGGGCATCAAGCGCAAGTTGCACTGCCAAGTTTTGCAAAATTTGCAATCACTGAATCTGAAAGGTAGATTGGCCAAGGTACATGCCATTACAATTGTCAAGCGACCCGATGATAGATGACGTAACCACCTGCGCTCTGCAGTTAGAAGCCACAAAAGGAAGAACCTTCCTAAGGGTTTTTAAATTGGCAAAGCCAGCACTACATGCTGCTGTAATGTGTGCATCTCTTGAACCCGAAGACAAGAGCTTCACCCCTAGGCTCTTTACCGAGCTACTCGGAGCAGGACATGGACCCAAGGAATCTGGCCAAAAATCTGCACTCCAATTGCTGGTGAGACTGGGGGGACCGATCATCAAAACCTCAGTTTTTTCCCCATTGAGTTTTAACCAGTTCTCTGCCATCCATTTCCCAATTACAGCAAGGCACGTTTTCAGTTTGGCCGGGGACACCAGAGTCGGCGGGTCCAGGCAGAACACTAACTGTGTATCTTCATAGGTATAGAAGTGCACCCCTGCTGAGAAATAAGATCTGCCAAGGGGCAGAGATATATGTTAAAAAGAAGCGGAGAGAGTAAAGAACCCTGGGGAACAACCACATGAGAGAACAGTTGCGTGGCAGGGGGAGTATAAGGCCCTAGGGATACTGTTTGCAGATGACCTACTAGAAAAGAGGACAACCACACAAGAGGGGTATCCTGAATGCCTGCCTGTTCCAGTCACTGCAAAAGAATTTCATGATCAACTGTATAGAAGGCTGTGGAGAGGTCAAGGAGAATCAACACGCCGACCTCCCCAAGATCCAGGAGCAGCACAAAGTCATCTAGCAGCAAGACCATGACCGATTCTGTCCTCATACATTGTCCAAAATCCGACTGAAATTGGTGTAAAAGTTTGTTCACTTCCAGGATGCAGGTGAGCTGAGGTGCTCTAATCGTCTCGTTAAGTTTCATGAGAACTGGAAGGAGGGATATAAGACGGTAATTAGCCACCAGAGAGGGGTCCAAATGAGGTTTCTTCAAAAGGGGAGTGACGAGCGTGTTTCAAAGGGCAGAGAAATAGTAACAGTTAAAAGGAGGGCTGAAGAGCTCCAGTGAACAATGGTATCATTATCAAGGGAAGAGCTTGAAGAACGTGAAGAGGGATTGGGTCCATGGGGGGAGGCTGATGGAAGTTTGTTAAGCACAGTTATCACTATCTTGTCAGTAATCGACTCAAATTGATAAAGTTCCACAAAACTGGACAAAATAAATAGATGAAGTAGCCTGACATATGGACTCTGGGTCATTACACATATCGGTGTCTATAGATTCCGTAATTTTACCAATTTTCTCAGAAAGCAGCACTCATTGCGTCACATTGGAATTAGGAGCTAGAGGAGGAGTGACTTCCTGATGAGAGCAGTGAGGATAACTCTTTTGCCACTTTAAAGAGCTTTCGCGAAGAGCAGGATGCAGAGGTATTGCAATTCGCTTTTTTAGCTGCACCATGATAAGAGTAAAGTGGCTGCTTATAAACTAGTTTGGCATCAGGATCATAATCTGTGCGCCATCTGCGTTCCGACCATCGGCAGGCCTGCTTACCGGCCCACAGATTTGGCTTGAACCAGGGTGCCAAGGCCTTGTTCTGAACCTTGTGCTGCAGAGAATTATTCATGAATTAATGAATATTCGAGGTATTAAAATACCTGAACATTGCTTTTACATACATTTATTGTTAAATGCCAAATGGATGCTGGCAGGATTATGAACTATCTGCTTTAATTTTGGTGCACCTAATTTTAAGTTATGATGGTGTTTTTTTGGTCTGTACCATTAAATTGTGAGTTGTCGGGAGGCCACCAGGGGGCGCGCAGGCAATGGCCGCCTGAGTGTGTCGCTCCCGCCGTAGCTGGGCCGTATCAGGGAATTGAGCCCCCCTCTGAGCCCCCCAGGCGGATGAGACAGGACGGAAAGGTGTGGTGAACCCCCTGGGCGTCTAGCGAGCGAAAGAGCGACGCTCGGAGCCCCCGGGATCGAGGAGAACGAGACCCGCGGTTTCGGGCAGATACGGGGCGGTGCTAGGCCTCGGCGGCCGCACGCCGGATAAGCGCGGGGACCGGAGGAACCTCCAGGGCGGAGCCGCGTCCCTCCCCCCCTCGGCTTCCGTGCCCCCGAGGTCCGGGAACCAGCGGGATAGCCTGCCCCGCACCAAGACGGGCGGAGCTCGGACAAGGCTTGGCCCGGAGCAGGAGGACAAGCGGACAAGCGCGGCGCTCCACACGTGCGGAACTCGGAACTACGCCACCCTCCCGTGAGTTACTTCGGCGACGACGGGCAGTCCCCGGGTGCGAGGCCCCCGCCGGACCTCGGTGGGGCGAGTGCCCGCCCGGGAAGACAGAGTTATCCCCCCTCGTTGGGGGCCGCGGAGGCCCGAGGGGGGCGGCCCAGGCATTCTGGCCCACAAAGATCGACGGACGGACGGGGGGAAGGCCCAACGGACTGGTGACTGACCCTACAGGGATTTCGCTTTAAGGAAATGGCGTCCAGCAGTAGAAGCCAGAGTCCCCTCCAGAGACCTGAACAGGCAGAACAGGCCTCAGGTCCCCCCGTATCTGCCATGGAGAGAGGCTTTGCCTCTGTATTACAGGAGATCAGGGATATGCGCTCGGACATCGCCCAAAAATTTGAAAAAATAGACCAGAGGGTGGACAAGGTCGAGGACAGATTATTGCAAGTGGAGGCCAACCAAACGTCAGCGACGACCCTGGAGATGGACCTGGGAATGAGAATAACGGCCCTGGAAAAAAGAGAAGAGGAAAGGTCCAGGCAAATGGATGACTTTGAAAATAGGGAGAGGAGGAACAATCTTAGATTCTTCGGGATTCCAGAACAGGAAGGGGAAACGGAGAGAGACATCACGCACACGGTGAGGGACATCATCACCCTCCTCTTCACCGGTGAGATGACCACGGAACCCACGTTCGATAGAGTGCACAGAGCGGGGGCAGGGCGGGGGGCCCCCGCTCTGTATTGGTCCGGTTCCACTTCTACACTGAAAAAACCAAGGTACTGGAAGAAGCCAGGAAGGCCCGGGAGATCACTTATAACAATGCCCAGATCACGATTTACCAGGATCTCTCGGCCTATACCCTGGCCAAACGCAGGATGTGTCGTCCACTAACGATCCTGTTGAAAGATAAGGGGGTCCGCTACCGCTGGGGATACCCCTTCTCATTGTCCTTTGAATACATGGGCCAGCGGTCGACCCTGACCACGGAGGACGACATACGGATGGCCATCCAGGACTATGTGGGGGACCCGGACCCCAGGAGGGCCCCGTCGGGGCCCGGGAGAGAAGCCTCGGGGAGCCCGGGCCCATCCAGGGACAGGAGACGCAAAACCGGAGCGAGAAAATTCAGAAAAATGAATACCCCCTCGCCGTCCAAGGAGGGAGAGCGGAACGATCCTGAAGGCTGAGACCCAGGGGAGGCCTGCAGAGTCACGGGGGACGTTGGGAATAACCAGCGGATTCACCGCTACCAGCCCCCATACGAACAGCAAGTATGATGGAACCAGGGAGGGGGACAGCAAAGCGGGGGGAGGGGGGGCTCATAGGGACAAGCCTCAGAATGAATGCCCGGCTGCGGCGGGTAAGCTGGTGGTTTGGCCAGTAGCCAGGGATGGCGGATCTACTTGGCTGGACGCCAGGGAAGGGGGAGGGGGGTCACGTAGTTGGGGTTGTTCAGTTTGGGGAAGGGGGGCAGTTAGGGTTTTGTTTTTGGCCCGCCCGGGGGGAAGGGGAGGGGGGAGACGGGGACAAAATACTGATTTAAGAGAGCACGCCAGGAAGAACGAGATATGTGCGTTGGCCGAGAGTGAGGAGGTTCTAGATCATGGCTGACAGTCTGCCCTCTCTGGGCGTGGGTTCCCTAAATGTACGGGGCTTAAATACCCCCACGAAGAGGTCCCTGGTCTGCAAGGAGTTCAGGAGGTCCAAACTTGACTTCCTTCTTGTGCAGGAGACGCACTGGCCGCGGGGTAAGGAGCCCAAAATGCGGGGGGGGAATAGGGGAGGTCTTCAGTGCCTCTCACAGAGGCAAAAAGAGGGGAGTTGCCATCCTGGCATCGAGGAATATAGGGTTTGAGAACGAGGCCATGTTGAAGGACCCGGAGGGTCGCTACTTGATGTTACGGGGGTCCCTTCAGGGGGCCCCAATTACCCTAGTGGTGATTTATGCTCCAAATGAAGGCCAGTCCCTATTCTGGGCAAAGGTAGGGGACAAACTCAAACAATTCTCCCATGGCTCTGTGGTGGTGGGCGGGGACTTTAATATGGTCTTAGACCCTAACCGGGATAGAAAACGAATAGGCCCGCAGCACGCTAGGGCGGCGGACGAGATCATGGCACGCAACTTCCAGGGGGTCAATCACGACCTGGGACTGTTGGACACGATCCCGACCCCCAGAACGGACACCCCCCACTTCACCTTCTATTCGGCCACTCATGCATCGTTCTCTAGGATCGATTACATTTTGGTGGACGAGATCCTGCACCCTTTCACCTCGGGCCATAGGGTTGACCCTGTTCCCTGGTCCGACCATGACCTGGTCCGTATTACGATAGCGAGGGGAGGTCTAAACGAACGAAGGGGGAGGTGGAAATGTAACGACTCTTTGCTGAAAGACGAGGTACGAGCCCAGGAAATACTCGAGGCCATTAAAGATTTCTTTGACATGAACGACAATGGGGAGGTGGGGGTGCACACCCTGTGGGATGCCTTTAAAGCCACCTTACGAGGAGTCCTGATTAAAATGGGTGCCCAGAAAAAGAGGGAAAGGGAGGTTCAAGAGAGACGACTGAGGGACAAAATAGCCCGGCTTCAACCGGGGGGGCTCCCCTCAGCCCCCTTGGAGCGTGGCCAGATAACCGCCTTGGAGGACTGTAGGCTCCAGCTGAGGGACCTCCTCCTCCACCAGACAGAGAGGAACCTCCAATTAGTAAAGCAAAAGTATTATGAAAAAGGGGATAAGGCAGACAGGATTTTAGCCTGGAAGCTGAGGGAGGAACAGAGGAGCAGACTGGTGAAAGCGGTTAGGAGTGAAGAGGGGGTGATAGGGTATGACTCAACCCACATTGGAGAGGCCTTCCGCCAATACTACGAGAAATTATACTCGTCTGAATTTAAGGGGAGGGAGGCGGAGATAGAGGGGTTCTTGGACTCAATGCAGGTTCCGGCCTTGTCAGAAGAAATGGCGGAAGGGTTGGAGGGCCCAGTCACGGAGGAGGAGGTGGAGCGGGCGATTAGGGGTATGAAAGGGGGCACATCACCCGGGGAGGATGGTTACACAACCTATTTCTATAAGAGGTTCTGCTCCGCTCTGTCCCCCTATTTGTGCTTTCCAAGGACGGTAGAGACCCCTTGGAGTGCTCCTCCTACCGCCCAATTTCCTTATTGAACACTGATGTAAAGATCTTAGCGAAGGTGATCGGGGGATGAGTGGAAGGGGTCCTCCCGAAGCTGGTTCACGGAGATCAGGTGGGGTTCATCAGGGGGAGACAGGGCTCGGATAACATCCAAAAAACTATAGACCTGCTCCATTACGCCCAGGAGTCAGATCTCGACGCGTGCGTCTTATCGCTTGACTCGGAAAAGGCGTTTGACAGAGTGGAGTGGAGGTTTATGGACCTCACCCTCAGGAAAATGGGCTTTGGGGCACACATAATGAGCTGGATATCGGCCCTGTATAGGGCCCGGAGGGCTAGGGTCCAGGTGAACGGCAGGCTGACGGAGTCCTTCCCCCTTACGCGGGGAACACGGCAGGGTTGCCCGCTCTCCCCCCTCATCTATGTCCTTGCAATGGAACCCCTGGCCATAGCGGTCAGAACACACCCAGATATCAGGCGGATCCAGAGAGGGGAGGTAGAATTTAAACTCTCCCTGTTCGCCGATGATATTCTGGCCTATCTGGTGGACCCGAGAACCTCGCTCCCCCCCCTTATGTCCTTGATGGCGGTATATGGGCGCCTCTCGGGGCTTAAGATAAACGCCTCAAAATCAGTCCTGCTCCCCATGAGAACGGTGGACTCGGTCTTGGATCCTATGTCCAGCTTGGATGGGATTAGGGTGGGCAAATCCTCCATCTGGTACCTGGGCGTCCTCATCACTCAGAACCTGTCCAACCTCGCCCCAGCGAACTACGATCCTGTCATGGCAAGGGTCACCGCGGACTTGAGGAGTTGGGGGACGATGATCCTGTCCTGGTACGGCCGAATGACGGCCGTGAAGATGAACGTACTCCCACGCTTATTGTACCTCTTCACCGCCCTCCCAACTAACGTACCCGAACACACTTTCAGGGTCCTCCAGAATGCAGTGAGGGAGTTCATATGGCAAGGTAGGACCCCGAGGACAGTGAGAGCGGTCCTGACCCTTCCGAGGGAGGAGGGAGGGTTCGGGCTACCAGACTTCCGACTTTATTTTCGTGCGGCCCAGCTGCGAGTGTTTCTTGAACACATGAAGGAGGGGCTAGGCACGTACTGGACGTACCTGGAGGATATGGACGCTCACCCACTCAAAGTTAGGGACCTCCTGTGGGCCCCTAGTAAATTCATTCCCAATAGACTAAGATCACACCCAACGCTGGGTGTCCTCTGGGCAATCTGGCGGAAAGGCCCTCAGACAACACACCTAACGACTTGGCCGTCCCCGTTATCATCACTATGGGGACACCCCTTCAGACTGGGAAGCAGGGGGTTCCGTAACGCTCAGGCCTGGTCGGACTCAGGGATGGAATGGGCGGGGCAAATGTTCAAGGAGGGGGAAATTCGCCCATACGAGGAAGTGAAAGAAGCCCTGGGTCGGGGAGCCCTCTTCATCTTTGATTATCTCCGCTTGAAGGGGATCTTGTGTGACCAAGCCTGGGGACAGAACCTGAATAGGCAGCTGACTCCCTTTGAAAAATTTGTGGACACAGCAACCTCTAGGAAGGGGGCGGTATCAGGGATGTACAAAATACTAAACACTGTCAACCTAGGGGAGAGGAGGAGGTTTCGTATTTTCTGGGACGATCTGGCGGGGGAGGGGATTTCGGAAGGCGCTTGGGCAAGGATATTTAAGATTGCTTTCCATGGGAATTTGTTCACGGCGGACATGGAGCATAACTTTAAGATCCTGCAGGGATGGCATAGAAATCCTGCGAAACTAGCGAAAATGTTCACGGGAGTGTCCCCCGCGTGCCCGAGAGGGTGTGATCAGGTTGGCACGAGAGCTCACATGTGGTGGCACTGCCCGAAAGTCCAGGCATATTGGGCGGAGGTACGGGGCTGGATCGCTGAAATCACTGAAGACATGCTCCCCCAGAACCCTCTGACAATGCTGCTGGGCCTCCCCCCGGAGAATACAGAGATACTTAGATACCCAAGGATGTGGGAAACCATGCTGAGGGCGGGGAGGGTGGCCCTGGCACAAAAGTGGAAGAGCCCAGAGACCCCAACGAAGGAGGTCTGGTTGAAAAAGGTCAAACACATGTTTCTAATGGACAAACTGACTGCAATGATGAACAATAAACTGGGTACTTTCCAGGCGAACTGGTTTGGTGTACAGCAGTCCTGGGGATGGGATGTGCATTGAGCTAAGAGGAGAGAAAGGATGGGACCGGGAGCCCACGGCCCGGGAACAGGCGGATGAGTTGCAGCCACAAAGACAGCCAACGTACCACTTTTCTTGCGTGCTATAGACAAATAAAATGACGGCAGTGTCCCCCCAACGAAGGGGATCTATCCGGGCGAAGCTACGGGGGGGTTTGGGGGGGTGCGGGAGGGGGGTCGGGTCGTTGAGCCAGCAATCTGTATTTCCTTTTGATTCAGTTTTTTTTTTAGCCTGTTTGTTGTATTATTAAAAATGCCAATAAAACAAAGTTTAAAAAAAAAAAATTGTGAGTTGTCAGAGGATGATGAATTGACATCTAGGATGGGTAAACAATACAGCTGCCAAATAAATCTAATACAAATTATAAAAGGATAGGTTATTCTTGCAGCTCAGTGGTTAGGACCATAACCAACACAACAACAAACTGTATGGCCTTAATTATTTCTTTCTTTATGTATTTATTAAAAGTAGTTATAGAGCACAGGCCCAGCTACGTGGGCTAGCGGAGCACTTACCAAAGTCGGGCGAGACCAGAGATAATGAATAATAAAGCAACCACATTAGTAATAAAGGATGTTTAGGAGAGTTGCTTCGTCGAAGAAAGCAACCACGTCCTGAGATATAGAGTTTAACATTGAAGCAGCTGAAACTTAATGGGGCTCTTCAAGAGTTAATTATCTAGCAGGCATAAGAAGGGTGGAAAACATGCTAATACCTTGGTGTTTGTTATTGCACATTTAAGTGGATTTGGGCGTTCAGTTTACAGGTGGCCCCCTCAGCAAACTGAATGAGCCGTGGGTGAGCAGGGCTGGTGCGTCTTGGCTTGGTTCAATGGTAAATCGAACCAAATATTCAAATCACCAGAACTTTGGAATACTTTTTGTAGAATTGTGGCTTTTACAAGTAAATTCGGAGTCTGAGAGGAAGTGTGGGGAGGGGATTGGTGGACGATAGAATTATCTTCAAGCAAACATATGTCACTCTGTCATGGTCCTAGGTGAGTTAAAAGACCTTCTTTTCCATGGATCAGACAAAGAAGGTAATATCACTCCCTGGCCAATCAATGGAACAAAAGGGAAGGACAAAAGGAGCACCGCCAGGAACTCTACAGCTGCAAAGAGAAGGGAAAATCAGTAACCAAACAAATAAGTGTAACTCAAATTAGTGTGTGAAAACTTGATTACCCGTAAAAAGGCCAGTGGGAAGGACTGATCAGAAGTAGCAGGGAAACAGGATTCCGGAGGAAGCCAGTAACCATATGGAATGAGGATGCTACTAAGGGAAACCTCACAGGCAGCACAAAGGTGGAATTAGGGGAAAAAGGAGGCTATGCCAACCAAATTTCCAAGGTAAGTTCAGTTACCAAATCCACTAGGGAAATCCAAAGTGAAGTCCAACTGGTCCAAATGCCAGGGCTCAATAGACAGAAGAGTTCGGGAAAGGAGTCAAAAACAAGAAGTTCAAAGGGCAATCCACAGTTCAAAAATTCAGGAGACAAAAGAAGGTCAAAGGCACAAAGATCCGACAAGCAAGACAGCAGGTATCACCAAATGCTGGTAAACAGCTGAGAAGCAGGGCATGGAAGTCTTTCTACGTTTATATAGGAAGTAATGTGGCTCTATTATGTGCACCACGCATCACGTGACTCCTCAGCAAGTCATGTGAACGTGGGACGCATTGAATGTTGCACGGCGTGAGGATCAAATCTGTGTTGTGCAAGTAAGATGTCAGGAAGGTCATCACGGTCTCCGTGAGCACAGGAACAGTCTCCAGTCTTGATGTGAGCCGGCAGATAGCAGTGAAGGATGCCACCCAAGCCCGCAGAATGTAGCCTCCAATGTGACGACAGGATGTGGGTAGTCTCCACAGGTCAGTTGGCGGTTCCCTAGCATCGGCATGTTACACACCCCTATATTTAAAGTTCCAGGTATCCAGCTCTTGCAACACAAAGAGTGAGCCAAGGACAACGCACGTCCCAAGCCCTTTAGCCAAAGGTCATGCTATATGATGATTCTTTTGGATGCAGGAAGAGGTTTACCCAATGCCTCCTATGGAGGACATTTTCCTCCAGCTTTCTGGTACTCCAGTGAATTGAATAGAAGATTCTCCAGGGTGCTGGAAGAGGTTCACCCAAAAAACTGACTGGAGGAGATTTTCTTCCAGCTCCTTGTTACTCACATGAATTGAATAAGATTCTGCAGGATGGAGGAAGAAGTTCCTCCAGCTCTTTGGTGCAGCCGGGAATTGACCAGAAGATTCTACAAGATGCGGGAAGAAATTCATCCAAAACCCCCATTGGAAGAGAATTTCCTCCAGCTCCTTGTTACGCTCACCTGGCTCCCACAGAGGCGTCGATCGGAACTGGACAGCTGCGATCTCCACCAATGTGTCGCGTAGGGCTGAGATGACGGACTGGACTGGCCCACCTAGCTTCGTTTGCTGGGCCAATAGGAATATTCTTCTGCACATGGAGAAAGGGAGTTCACCACCCGTGGAGTTGAGCGTAAATCCTCCCACCCCCGCTGTTCTCCCCACAGATCACCTTTGATGTCCCCTCTTATAGTCTCACCTGATGGTTTGAAAAGATGAGCTCTCCATCCTGCATTGAGCGCAGGAGCGTGTGATAACCAGTTGCTTCACTGGCTCGAAGGAATTGGTGAGTTCCAGAACAATATTGACTCCGAGATTCCCGGAAAGACGCCGTAAGTATAAAGTTCGTAAGAGTTCAAATGCCTGACTTTCACTCTTTTCCGATTCCTTGCAGGTTGCAGCTTGACCCTAATGAAGAGTTCCTCGTGGCAACCGGTAGTATTCTGGTAAGGATTTGTATTTTCCAACACAGTTCGATAAAATGATGTCAATATGTAACCTGTTGCTTTCTCCCTTATTCAGGCGCTGAGAGAAAGTATGAAGTCTCGGGGAATAATACCTCCGGCGGTAAAATCAGGTAAGTCTATTGTGGTGAGGAGGGATCCCATTGTTAGTCCCTTTGTTTCACCTTGCTGTCCTTTTGTTTCCCCTTAGGGGCCGGGGTTCGGCGAAGATGCAGTGGAAGCTGCGCCGACCCGTGAAGAGGAATAGTACCCCCGGTGGTAAAATCAGGTAAGTCTATGGGGGGGTAACTAATATTCCTCTGTGTATTCCCTTGGCTCACCTTGCTGTTCTTGTCTTCTCCTTAGGTACCGGAGTGCGGGGGGAACATGCAGGAGGATGCGGTGGAATGTGAAGATGCTCCGAAGGCCGGTGAGTTCAGCACGGCGCTGCAGCAGGCGAAGCAACGTGCATAAAATAACTTCTTTCTTCCAGCTCGAAGGCGCGATGGATCGGGAATTCAAGTAAGGATCAAAGGTATTGCTCTTGTTCTAACCTTTTCTCCTTCTTTCTCCCTTTTTCTAGGAGCTCCAAACTCGAGGCAGGCGTGGCAGAAGGCTGGATGCAGACTTGCAGGCACGGTGAGCATTACGCTGCTGGATGCAGAATGACCCGAAGCGTGTGCAGCTCTTTGGGCGTGGTTTAAATAGCCTCCAAAGTAGTCCCAGGTAAGTATTCTTCCCCAGCCCCGCCTGAGTAAAAAAATAGTCCCTAAGTAAAGTAGTCCCTTCCAAGCCTCTTTTGGTTTGGCGCTCTTGCAGCATGGTCTGCATCAGGTAAGTTTGCAGCATGGTCTGCATCAGGTAAGTTTTAATCTATGAGCCTGGTGCCTATGGCGCCAGGACTGACTCTCCATATGAGGCTAGCACCATAGGCGCCAGGACTGGACCCAAATAGCCCCTAGCAGGGGTTGTTGGGCTTGCTTAGGATAACTTGATGCCTGCTTCCGGGGTTGCTGGACTTGGTCTGGGTCCCCGGGGGTAGGCATCATGACAGCACTCCCCCCCCAAGGCCCCTCCTAAAGTCATTCTTCCCTGTGGTTTCGGTTTGTCTGGGAAATTTCGGTGGAATTTTTCACCAATCAGGGTGCATGAACATGGTCACTAGGTTCCCATGACCTTTCCTGTGGTCCGTAACCTTTCCAGTCGATTAAATAAAAGAGTTTTGACTTTATCAGCTTGGAGTCAAGGATGTTCTTAACTTCAAATTCGGGTTCTCCGTCTACAAGGATAGGGTCTGGTGGCTTGGTTAGTCTTGTCCCTGCTTGCACTGGCTTCAAAAGTGACACATGAAAGACGGGTGAATTCGCATATTAGCAGGTAAGTCCAACTTGACAGCCACCGGGTTGATAATGGCCTTAATAGAGTAAGATCCCAAATATCTCGGGTTAAAGGTCCGTGTTCCCTTTATAGGTATATGTTTTGTGGCTAACTATACTTCGTCCCCTATCTGGTATTGTGGAGTATCACTTCTATGCCGATCAGCATCTTTCTTGTATTTTTCTTTCGCCTGTTTTAAATGTGTAGTTGCTTCCTTAAAGGCTTGTGTAATCGTAGCGTGCAGATGGTCCACTGCGGGCATTTCTAAGTGTTGGGGTGAGTCAAGGTCTGAGGTTCGAGGATGGTTCCCATATAAGGTATAAAAGGGGCTTTGTCCAGTTCCAGAGTGTACTGAATTATTGTATGCATATTCGGCGATCCAAAGAATGTCTTTCCAATTACTCTCAGTCTGATGTAACATACAACGCAGGTATTGTTCGAGACTCTGGTTGGTCCTCTCCGTTTGACCATCGGTCTGGGGGTGGTGAC
This sequence comes from Ambystoma mexicanum, assembly GCF_040938575.1. Taxonomy (NCBI): domain Eukaryota; kingdom Metazoa; phylum Chordata; class Amphibia; order Caudata; family Ambystomatidae; genus Ambystoma; species Ambystoma mexicanum. The sequence continues at coordinate 880,909,704 of NC_090937.1, read as the reverse complement.
TGGTTGATAATCTCACATCGATTTGCGCCAATTGTCAGCATTTTTTCCAAATATGAAATGAATTGACTGCCCCGGTCAGAGACCAATATGGACGGAAATCCGCACATGCGAACAATGTTTTCGAGGAACTCCTTGGCCAGGATTGAAGCTGAAGGTAATCCCTTTAAAGGAATAAAGTGGGCCATCTTGGAAAAAAGATCCACAATAACTAGAATGGTGTTAAATCCATTGCATGGGGGTAGATCAGTAATAAAGTCTAACGATAAGGTGTGCCATGGTGTAGGCGGAATGTCTAAAGGTTGTAAGGGTCCAGCTGGTTTTTTCTTTTGACTTTTGTTTTGGGCGCAAATGCCACAAGACATCACAAATGATTTAATATCCTTTCGCCAGGTGGGCCACCGGAGTTGTCTTTTAATTTTAGCTTCAGTTTTTGCAATACCTGGGTGCTCCTCCATTAGGGTATCATAACAGGAAATTACTAGCTCTTGTAGTTCCTTGTGTGGCAGAAATAGCCGCCCTTGGTAATAAGGCAGATCATTGGTGACAGAGAAGTCCGGGCCTTTTTTTATCCAGTCCTGCAGGGCTGTAGGATCAAAGAGTTGCTGGATCTTTACCTGAATGTCCTCTAGTGTCTGTAGTGTAGTCATGCCAAGAATTCTTTGTTCGGAAATTATAGGTAATGGTTCTGGGTTCACTTCTGCCTCTCCCATCCCTATTCGGGATAAGGCGTCTGCTTTACCATTCTTACAACCTGGTCGATAGGTTATTTTACGAAATCGAACTCGGCAAAGAACAATGCCCATCGGAGTTGACGTGACAATTGGGCCTTGGCTGTCTTTAAATACTGTAAGTTCCGGTGATCGGTGATCACATTAATGGTATGCATGGCACCGAGAAGATAGTGCCGCCAAGCCTTGAAGGCGGATTTAATGGCTAATAACTCCTTGTCGGTAACCGCATAGTTTAACTCGGGTGCCGAGAACTTTCTGGACCAAAATGCTACTGATGAAGCTGGCCAGTTTAAGGGTCCTTTTGAGACAGGACAGCTCCCATGGCTAGACTGGATGCATCAGTTTCCACTATGTATGGAAGTTCAGGGCGCAGGTGCTATAATACAGGTGCAGACGTGAATTTCGCTTTCAGCTCTTGGAAGGCATTTTCAGCTTCTTCAGTCCACATAAAGTGTTTATTTTTTCGCAAGAGTGCTGTGATGGGATGTACAACATGTGAAAAATCCGGGATTAATCTGCAGTAGAAATTGGCAAAACCGAGCATGCTTTGTACTCCTTTAACTGAACTTGGTGATGGCCACTTAAGGATTGCGTCCACCTTTCGTGAGTCCATTCGGACTCCCTTTGGGGTCAGGATAAACCCAAGGAATTCAACTTCTGTGGCATGAAAAACGCATTTTTCCACTTTTGCATATAGTTTGTGCTGGCGCAATTTCTCAAGGACTGCTCGGATGTGCTTCACATGGTCAGATTCTGAAGAGGAGTATACTAGCATATCATCGATATATATGACAACACAAACGTCAATGAGTTCACGAAGGACATCGTTCATGAAGTATTGGAAGGCTGCTGGTGCATTGCACAACCCGAAGGCATCACCTGGTATTCGAATAACCCATACTTGGTGCGGAAAGCAGTCTTCCATTCGTCGCCTTCTTTTCCACGTACCAGATGGTGTGCCCCCAGAGATCTAATTTAGTGTATATACAAGCATCCTTCACTTGGTCTAGTAGTTCAGGGATCAGAGGCAATGGGTATCGGTTCTTAACAGTTATCTGGTTCAATGCGCGGTAGTCTATGCACGTTCTGAGGTCACCTTCCTTTTTGGGCATGAAGAACAAAGCTGAAGATGCAGGGGACTTGGATGGGCGAATAAAGCCATTGGCAAGGTACTGGTCTAAGTATTGTCGTAGGTGAAGGTTCTCAGTTTCCGTAAGGGCATAGATCCTGCTACAAGGGGGTTGTGTACCGGGTATGAGATTGATTTGACAATTGTACGATCTGTGAGGAGGTAAGGTGTTTGCCTGTTCCTTTTGGAAGACATCCTGGAATTCTTGGTATTCTGGAGGTAGTTGCATGACTGCTGTGGTTACTGTGGCCAAGCCTGCGTTCTGACTTTTCTTTGGGTAACAGGTTTGTGCACAATCCGGGAAGGTTATTCTCTTCTCTCGCCAATCAATAGAAGGATTATGTGTTTCCAACCAAGGTATCCCCAGTATTATTTGGAACTGTGGGGCTTTGATTAGATCAAACACAATAGTCTCTCGATGCCCATCCTGACCCAATAGTGTCATCTCTGCGGTGGAATGAGTTACAGGCCCAGAGGCAATTTCAGTTCTATCGACTGTGGTGATGACATCTGAGGTGGTTTTTCGGCAGAGAGGTAGATTCATCCTGGAAGCCAATTCATAGTCCACATAGTTTCCTATGGCCCCGCTATCAATGTATGCCCTTACTGCGTGCATATGCGATGGCTGCCCTGGATCTACGAGGACCATTGGTATGATGAAATGCGAGGTCTGAGTATCCTTCTTCAAGCTCGGCAACCGGTCCTCTACGCTTGTCAGGCCTGGTTGTTTCCCGAGTCTGAATCCATATGGCTTTTATCAGCAGCTCCTACTACCTTCTTGGGTGGTTTTACAGGGCAATCCCGTAGAAAATGCCCAGAAGTTCCACAATATAGACACAATTGCATTTGCTGTCTCCTGTTCTCTTTCCTTCTGGGTTAAGGATCCTTTAACCCCTCCGATTTGCATGGGTTCTGAAGTATCTGCTCCTTTGGGGTTAGCGTGGGTTTTGACCAACACCCGATTCTCAAACTTGGCTCAATCAGCCTTTCTGTTCTGAAGTCTGTGATCTAACTGGACCATTAAGTCTATATATTCAGTGCAGTCTTGAGGTGGGTTCACGACTAGAGCCAAGACATCCTTGAGTTCTCCTCGAAGCCCTCGATGAAATAACATGATTCGTTTTACCTCAGGCCATCCAGTTTCCACCATCAAAGTTTGTTATCCAGGGCCTGTCCTTGGGAGTGCCGGGCAAATAATCTTTCCATGCTTGTTTGAAAGCCCTGAAAATCCCAAAGAATTGGGTCATCCTGAGTAACTAGTGGAATTGACGAATCAGCTGCACTGCCGCTGAGATATGACAATAGAAAGGCTACCTTGGCTTGATCGTTTGGGAAGGCTCCCGGTCTGCATAAAAAGTGCAAGCAGCAATGGTTCATAAACACGGTGAACTTTTTGGGATCTCCGGCAAAGCGTTCGGGTGAAGCTAATGCTAATGGAATATTTCCTGGTAGGTTTATTTGCACAGGGTTACTCGATAACACAGGAGCTGGATTTCCCCCGGAACCAGGTAGGGGTGCTTGTCCAGCCTGGCTTTGCAATAGTTACCTAGCAAGGAAATCAGTTCGCTCCTTTGACAAAATCAGTTCTCTCCGACGGGCGGAATCCACTTCAGCCCTCAGTTCCCCTAGTAAATGGGCCAATTGGTCAGTCTCTGAGGTATCCATAACGCCCGGGTGGGAATTTGTGGGTAGGCTTCGCATTCTGTTACGCTCACCTGGCTCCCACAGAGGCGTCGATCGGAACTGGACAGCTGTGGTCTCCACCAATGTGACGCGTAGGGCTGAGATGACGGACTGGACTGGCCCACCTAGTTTCGTTTGCTTGGCCCGTAGGAATATTCTTCTGCAAATGGAGAAAGGGAATTAACCGCCCGTGGAGTTGAGCTTAAATCCCCCCACCCCCACTGTTCTCCCCACAGATCACCTTTGATGTCCCCTCTTATAGTCTCACCTGATGGTTTGAAAAGATGAGCTCTCCATCCTGCATTGAGCGCAAGGGGGCGTTGATAACCAGTTACTTCACTGGCTCGAAGGAATTGGTGAGTTCCAGAAAAATATTGACTCCAAGATTCCCGGAAAGACGCCGTAAGTATAAAGTTTGTAAGAGTTCAAATGCCTGACTTTCACTCTTGTTCGATTCCTTGCAGGTTGCAGCTTGACCCTAATGAAGAGTTCCTCGTGGCATCCGGTAGTATTCTGGTAAGGATTTGTATTTTCCAAGACAGTTAGATAAAATGATGTCAATATGTAACCTGTTGCTTTCTCCCTTATTCAGACGCTGAGAGAAAGTATGAAGTCTCGGGGAATAATACCTCCGGCGGTAAAATCAGGTAAGTCTATTGTGGTGAGGAGGGTTCCCCTTGTTAGTCCCTTTGTTTCACCTTGCTGTCCTTTTGTTTCCCCTTAGGGGCCGGGGTTCGGCGAAGATGCAGTGGAAACTGTGCCGACCCGTGAAGAGGAATAGTACCCCCGGTGGTAAAATCAGGTAAGTCTATGGGGCGGTAACTAATATTCCTCTGTGTATTCCCTTGGCTCACCTTGCTGTTCTTGTCTTCTCCTTAGGTGCCAGTGTGCGGGGGGGACATGCAGGAGGATGCGGTGGAATGTGAAGATGCTACGAAGGCCGGTGAGTTCAGCGCGGCGCTGCAGCAGGCGAGGCGACGCGCATAAAATAACTTCTTTCTTCCAGCTCGAAGGCGCGATGGATTGGGAATTCAGGTAAGGATCGAAGTTATTGCTCTTGTTCTAACCTTCTCTCCTTCTTTTTCCCTTTTTCTAGGAGCTCCAAACTCGAGGCGGGCGTGGCAGAAGGCTGGATGCAGACTTGCAGGCACGGTGAAAGTTACGCTGCTAGATGCAGAATAACGCGAAGCGTGTGCTGCTCTTCTGGCGTGGTTTAAATAGCCCCTAAAGTAGTCCCAGGTAAGTATTCCTCCCCAGCCCCGCCCGAGTAAAAAAAATAGTCCCTAAGTAAAGTAGTCCCTTCCAAGCCTCTTTTGGCTTGGAGCTCTTGCAGCATGGTCTGCATCAGGTAAGTTTGCAGCATGGTCTGCATCAGGTAAATTTTAATCTATGAGCCTGGACCCAAATAGCTCCTAGCAGGGGTTGTTGGGCTTGCTTAGGATAACTTGATGCCTGCTTTCGGGGTTGCTGGACTTGGTCTGGGTCCCCGGGGGTAGGCATCATGACACTCCTTGGTACACACATGAATTGGATAGATGATGCTGCAGGATGCATGAAGAAACTCGCCCAAAACCTCGATTGGAGGAGAAGTTAAACCAATTCTTTGGTAAACCCATGAATTGGATAGATGATTCTGCAGGATGCAAGAAGTTGTTCACCCAAAAAACCCATTGGAGGAGATGTTCAACCAACTCTTTGGTAAACCCATGAATTGCATAGATGATTCTGCAGGATGGGCGAAGAAGTTCACCCAAAAAACCCATTGGAGGAAATGTTCCACCAGCTCTTTGGTAAACCCATGAATTGCATAGATGATTCTGCAGGATGGGCGAAGAAGTTCACCCAAAAAACCCATTGGAGGAAATGTTCCACCAGCTCTTTGGTACTCACATGTACTCCCATGTATTGAATAGGTCTTTGTTTCCTCATGTCCTAGATATCAGAAAAATGGAACAGAGATCATTGAGTAAGCAGCACTTCAGAAGGGTGTGGGTCATGGCAGTGGCTTCATGAGGAATGAGGGCCTGTTAAAAGGCGGAAGTGTACAGATAGTATAAAGAGTGGTGTTAAGAGAGTTGTCAATGGGAACATGTTGTCTCCACGTGTCTGGCCGATAGTGAACACTGTACATTTATGGGAAAGAAGCGTAGGTATCATTAAGTTTAATCAGTGATTTCAACATGCTGTCTACCACTGTCAGTCTGGGACAACCCAGAAGGGCGCTGCTGCCTAATACCCCTCAGTCCTCGGATGATTGGTTTAAGTTATGCATTCTCTAGTCATATGGAAGGAAGAGGGTCGTGCTGCTGGATGGGCAGTGTTCTGCCAAAACTCACTCAAGGCTATGACCCAACCGCATCAAATCAAGGGAGGACGTGGTGCACCTGCAGAGAGAGCAAGTAAAGAAAATAGACTTTGAAACGGCACACCCAGTCCTTGCTTCACGTTATCCACATTTTACTTTATTTTGTTCCCTGCCTCGCTATTGGTGGGTGCAGCCAGTAGGCCCTATTCACGTGATTCAGCCTGATAAAGGGGACCGAGGTATTCAGGGGTGTGTCTTGCCACCACACATGTGCTTCACCCCATCAGCCATCAAAAGGGAGTGGATGCAGCTGGCGCATGGTGTGCAGATCATTAATTAAGCATACCCTTAGTTCCATGAACCCAACCAGGTTAACGTGGACACAACTCTGCAGGCTAGTGACTCATATTTATGCGTCACCGTTTCGTGATAGTGATAAAGTGGTCGAGAACATTCGACACTTACCATGAAAGACTAGCTTTATTTTGATGCTTCCAAGAAATACACAAGAGCGAAGGTAAAAAGAAATTGTTTAGAGCAGAATCCTCTAACAAAGGATTATTTTTAGTGACGGGTTTAGTGTACGTTCTTCAAACACTGAAAGGCACAATTGGGAGAGTTACTTTTTTTTGTATTATTATTAGTATTGTGCACTGGCCTCTTATTTTCCGCGCAGAGCCTAGATTTTGCAACCCCGGGAACCAGGGGAGATGTGCAAAATAAATGCAAATCACCCCCCCCCCCACTACAATGTCAGCATCGATCACGACCGTTCACTAAATCCATTGGCTTTGTTCAGTTAAATTAAAATCCTTCCGCCCTCCGAGCCAAAGACCCTCGCAAATGGCCACAGCATTCTTCGAGAAGCTGAAAAGAAATGCCTCTGCAGCCAGCCAGGCGGAAACTTGGCACAGACGCTGTGCAAATGAATTGTACATAGTGATTATCAGTTATCACAGCAGAGGCTGATCTCTAAATGCTCTCCCGAGAGAGAACCGAGCAAAGAGGCCATGCTGCCTGCCAGGCGGAAGGGCCGTCATAGAACAACGCATGAGTGTCACGCATAATATAATCACTGCCATGTGACAGGAAAATTACTTCGTTTTAATATAGCAATTTATAAATGTTCATGTATGTTCAGTTTAATATAGAAACATTAGTACCCAATGAAGTAGCTTAAGAGTACTCTAGAACATGAATTTTCAAATATTTTTCACTAATGGGTACCTAAGTACAGCATTAGACCCTGGAGATAATCGCATTCTACATTTTTGAAGCTGCAAGATTGTGTTTGCATGATTTTAAAATTATAACACACTGAAAGATGGAAAGCCCGATCACTGGCGGTCTTTCTTTTTTTATTTAAACCGGTATATCTGTATGCAAGAAAGTTGTCTTATGAGTAATGGGTTACTTTCAGGTATTCAGCTGCCCATTAACTAAATTCTTGTTAAACCAATGTGATGTAGACCCACCATTAATGCCAACGAAAGCATACACCTAGAACTTAATAGGTTAACGTGTTGGTAAGAAAGAGTAAAGACCAGTAGTAATATACTATCAATTCTGTTCTAATGAATCCAAGAATGTGTAATAAATCTAAATTCTAATCTGACAGGTACACCAGTACAAGGAAATGGTGGTTCTAAATCACATTGGTATATGGTTTAAGTTACTTTCTTATCATTATTGTTCTCCAGCATGGGTCTGGCATGGATTCAGATGCTTATGAATATTCCCCGTCGTCAGGCTGGGAATCCTCTGTAAAAGAAAAATCAGTTTCACTTTCACTTAAAACTGTATTTCTCCTCTAAACCAATCACTGTCCTCTGTGTCATAGTGCCACCATCCAATGGTAGTCATCTCCCTAAGCCCCGCCTCTGGCAGCCATATTCAGATATGGTAAGCATGTAAAGTGGCAGTATGACCAAGAAGAGCCGTAGAGGTGTCAAAGGCAGGGTTTGCATGTGAATCCATGCCAGACCCATGCTGCAGAACAATATTTCCAGGTAAGTAACTTAAACCGTCTCCAGCATGGGGTCTGGCATGGCTTCACATGCTCATGAATAACAAATACATAGCAGGGCAACATTACACAACCACGGAAGGTGGCAAGGCTCAACAGAAGCAATTAAACTTACCCCTGGAACAGACTCACCTCAAGCAAACAGGCTGCATAGCACTGTTTGGCCGAATCTGGACTCCTCCCTGGAATTCCTGTCGACGCAGTAGAATTTCATGAAGGTGTGCGTGGACCTCCATGTAGCAGCCCTGCAGATTTCAAGCAGAGGCACACCAGAAAGGAACGCCTATGTCGCAGCGATCGCTCAGGTGGAGTGGGCTCTCTGACAGCCGGGCAGCGGTCGTTTAGCCAACCGATGGCAGTGCGTGATGCAGCCGGAGAACCAACTTGAAAACTTGAAAAGGAAGCCTTGGACAAGGCCTTCCTATGGTTCACAGGACCAAAGTTAACAAACAGCTGTGAAGTCTTCCGAAAACTCTTTGTGCGTGCCACGTAGAACTTCAGGGAACGAGCAACGTCCAGCAAGTGCAAGGCCCCTTCCACCGGCGACGATAGTTTCGGGAAAAAAACAGGTAACACTAAAGGCTTGTTGAGGTGGAATTCCAACTGAACCTTCGGCATGAAAGAGGGGTGCTTACGCAGCACCACCCTTGATTCATGGAAAGTCAGGTACGGTTGCTTGCAGGATAGGGCCTGGATCTCACCTAACCTTCTGGCAGAGATGATGGCCACAAGGAAAGCTGTTTTCCATGAGAGAAACTTGAGTGGGGCCTGGTGCATAGGCTCGAAGGGGGCCCCCATGAGCCTTGCAAAACCACATTGAGTTGCCAAGCTGGGGCAAGAGCCTTCACTGGGGCATGAAAGATCGGAAAAGTCCTTTGAGAAACTCCTTGACAAGTCAGTGGAACGAAAGTGAAGATCTTCCTTGGGACCTGGTGTAGCTGCAGATAGCCGCCAGATGCATCTTGATGGAGGCATGCGCCAGTCTAGCCTTGGCCAAGATTAGCAGGTATGGAAGGATCTGTGGGGCCATGACCCTCAGAGGGGTAATCTTCTGTGACCGGCACTACGTAGCAAAACGCTTCCACTTGTGACCGTAGCACTTCAAGGTCGACGACGCACTGGCCTTGGCGAGAACCTTCCTGCAGTCCGCCGGCAACTCATACCCTCCAAATTCTAGGGCTCCAGGAGCCAAGCCTTCAGGTTCAGCAATCTGGGTTGTGATGAAGGATTGTGCATCCTTCTCTGGTCAGAAGATCCGGAACCACTGGCAGCTTGACCGGAGGTGACGCTGACAGGCAGAGAAGGTCCAGATACCAAATCTGCCTCAGCCATAGATGAAAAGTATCAGCTTATCTTTATTTTGGGAATTCCCATTTCTACCTAAAATACACAATTTATCTGGTCTAAACTAAGAGCTTTAAAAGCCAGACTGCCGAATTTAAAAAGAATCTGGGCCATTAAGTGAAGCCAATGTAAGGGGTTTGTTTAATGTTTTTGGGGCATAGGGGGGGGGTTTGGTACCAGTAGATTGCAGGGTGAAGCATGTTGACTAAGGGATATATTCCAAAGCTTTGCACATTCAGATCTCCTTGCTTATATGGCAATACCAGTGTTTCCCATTTGATGTAAGGAATTTTCCCTCCCCAAATAAGGTCACTGAGGATTGATTGGATTTTACAAAAGAAGAGGCAGTTAGTTGGATAGGGATATTAGAAACATATATAGGCATTTGAAAAGTATTACCATTTTGCTCAGGGACATAACGGCCATAAAGAATATAGGTATAGTGGCCCATTTCCTAGCCTTAAGTTACACTTTGTGCAGGAGAGGGCCATAGTACAGAGAGAACAATAGAGCCACCCGGCGGGCTACATTTATGCCTAAATATTTGATACTTAGCTGGGACTATTTGAAATGCTCACAGTATGCCCCAGACACCATGGTTTCTGTCAGTGAAAACAGTTCCGACTTGTTCCAATTAATTTGTAATCCTGAGTGTCACCCAAATTCAATGATCTGTTCCACGATCGGCATTAGGTTGTGCTCTGGTTGCTTAAGAAAAACAACCAGGTCATCGGTATATATTGATAACACCACGGATTGGCTAAAAAGCCTAAGGCCCCTGTCTGCATCGTGTTCACTGAGGATTGCAGCTAGTGATTCAACAGATAGGGTGAAAAGAATTGGGGAAAGTGAGAAGCCTTGTTATGTACCCCTGGAGAGTGAGAAGCGCTGTGATATGAAGTATAGACTGGCGCAGTAGGATTAGAGTATAGTAAGGACACTAAAGAGATGTAATAAGATCCCACATCCATTGTGGCGAGTACCTCTAACATAAATAGCCATCACAAGGAGTCAAATGCCTTCTCTACATTCAAGAAGGCTGCCAGAATCGGGATTGCGGGGTCTATCAGTGCCTTAATGCTGAACAGCTTCCTCAAGTTATGTGATGTAAATCGACCAGGAACAAACCCTGATTAGTCGTCAATGACCATATCCAGAAGGGGTGGAAGTATTCTTCTGGACAATACTTTTGTAAATATTTTATTATCGAGATTCAACATGGACAGGGGTCTATGTGATCTATGGTCTTGTAGGTGTTTATTAGGATTGGGAGTACCACTATTCTGACTTCATTTGTCAAGAGTTCACCCAGCATCATGGCTTTGTCAGCAGTTCCGGCTCTCGAATTTCCACATACTCTTTATAAAACGCAGCAGCGAACCAGTCCGGCCTCAGAGCCTTCCCGGCTCACAGCTTGGCAATTGCAGCTCTGGTTTCCCCCACTGCAAGAGGAGTATTCAACTGAGCCCTCTACTCATCACTGAGCCATAGTAGGGTGGCCCGCTCTAGGTATTCACCTAGTTGAATTCTCATTTTGTCTGTTTTTAAAGTATATAGCAAAGTGTAGTATTTAAGGAAAGCCAAGTTAATTTCCTCCAAGTATGAGATACGTGCGCAGTTTGGATGGTGTGTAACGGTTGCCATTGTAAATTTGTCGAAGGTACCCAGCCTCATTTCCAGGTCTGAGGTGTTATTAAAAACCTCCTTTACATCATCAAAGTGCCTCTTAATGTGCTAAGTCATTGTTATTCTGCCCTGCAAGGTTATCTGACTGTTCCTGCTATACCAAGTGCCTAATCGGCTTGTAACCTGTATTTTACTTATTCCTGCCTTATATCCTGTTTTACTCCCTTCCCAGTGTTCTATCTCTTTCTCCACCCAGTAGTTCTTACCTCGTCCTACCCTGAATTCTTGGCCATTACTCTCCAGCCTTTCACCTTTACTGCTTGGACCCTTCCGGCCTGCTGACCTTGACTCAAAATTCTGACCAGAGTATTCACTGTCTATAACCTGCCCAAAACAATACCCCGTTGGGTAAGGCTGTGCCTACAAGCTCCACCTGTTGCACAATAACCATGCTTCCCTTCTGAGTACTGCCCTTGCATCACATTAATTCAGGGGACGCTCCCACTGCAGGGAGTCAGAGCGGTAACACCAGGTTTTCAACTTCCTGGGACATTGAGCCAATTCTCTGCTCACACAGCATCTGAGCCGAAGTGCAGCCAGTAACAGTTAATAGTGAACCAGTGAAGAAACTCAGGTACGCAGCAGAGGTGCAATGCCATCTTTGACAGGTTATAATGTTTGTGCAAAATCATCTAATTTGGTATATTGAGAAATGTGAAATACATTGTGGCTACAGTTTCATCAATGTGATTTTCAGTGACCATACAAGCCTAGATTGAGTTTGCAGCTTTATAAAAGTTGTTTGCAGTAAACTACCAGCAGAAATTGAGTCCAAAACAGTGCTTTAAACTAAGAATGCAGTATTTATTATGGACTCAGCTTCATGAAATGATTTACACTAGTAATGCTATGAATATATCCTGAGCACAGCTGCATAAAAACAACTTAAAATGGCAATGCTGACCTATGTTGCTAGCTAAACATCATGAAAATGTTGTCAAATCCTCCTCTGAATTCTTGGTGACATGGCATGTAGTAGATCTTTTCATGCATTACCCTAGAGAACCATTTTTAAATTGTATGACTTTTTAACATACTTTTCTAATACAATGTGTGGCGAAATCCACCATTTCAACAGATTAAAAAAAAAGAAATTCTCTGCATAAACACCTTATTTCCCTTACATTTCTTACAGCTATCTAGCTGTGCCTGCGCGCGCTAATTTGTGGAAGATGTTAATACTCCTGCACTAAAGATGTTCACCTGCCGCCACTGACCTTGAATCATTTACAATGTTACTGGCTGCACACAATGGCTGTTGGAACATTTGGTTACCAGGGGCCACCCTGTTGTTTCTATGTCAGGTGTAAGATATAAGATATGATTCAAAGGTTCTATATCTTTTTTTAAATTTTTTGTAAAGTCGCATTACAAAAAGACTGATTTTTAATGGCTGATTTTAGGCGGCCTACAAAAAGCAAAAAGGCGACAATGCTCTGCCCCCCCATCGCCACCCCCACTCTCTCTGGCTGGATTTGTCCGAAATCCTCCTCCCTCAACACCCGCCACCTCCCTCCCCACCCAAGACTCCACCAACATAAACACAACACACACACACAAACACAAAAGCACACACCCGTTCTCCCCCCACGGCGCTTCCTGGTCCTGGCCTGGCTGCATGCATGACAGTTTGATTTATTCATTCTAAATCGATCTTTTTTAAAAAAGATTTATTGATTTATTGACGTATTGATTTTTATTGATTTATTGATTTATGTACTTAATTAGACCCTGGAGATAATCGCATTCTAAATTTTTGAAGCTGCAAGATTGTGTTTGCATGATTTTAAAATTACTAAAAAAAAAGCACACACTGAAAGATGGAAAGCCCTATCATTGGCGGTCTTTCTTTTTTTATTTAAACCGGTATATCTGTATGCAAGAAAGTTGTCTTATGAGTAATGGGTTACTTTCAGGTATTCAGCTGCCCATTAACTAAATTCTTGTTAAACCAATGTGATGTAGACCCACCATTAATGCCAACGAAAGCATACACCTAGAACTTAATAGGTTAACGTGTTGGTAAGAAAGAGTAAAGACCAGTAGTAATATACTATCAATTTTGTTCTAATGAATCCAAGAATGTGTACTAAATCTAAATTCTAATCTGACACAGACATCAGTACAAGGAAATTGTGGTTCTAAATCACATTGGTAAATGGTTTAAGTTACTTTCTTATCATTATTGTTCTCCAGCATGGGTCTGGCATGGATTCAGATGCTTATGAATATTCCCCGTCGCCAGGCTGGGAATCCTCTGTAAAAGAAAAATCAGTTTCACTTTCACTTAAAACTGTATTTCTCCTCTAAACCAATCACTGTCCTCTGTGTCATAGTGCCACCATCCAATGGTAGTCATCTCCCTAAGCCCCGCCTCTGGCAGCCATATTCAGATTTGGTAAGCACGTAAAGTGGCAGTATGACCAAGAAGAGCCGTAGAGGTGTCGAAGGGAGGGTTTGCATGTGAATCCATGCCAGACCCATGCTGCAGAACAATAGTTCCAGGTAAGTAACTTAAACCGTCTCCAGCATGGGGTCTTTCCAGGTAAGTAACTAAACCGTCTCCAGCATGGGGTCTAGCATGGCTTCACATGCTCATGAATAACTAATACATAGCAGGGCAACATTACACAACCACGGAAGGTGGCAAGGCTCAACAGAAGCAATTAAACTTACCCCTGGAACAGACTCACCTCAAGCAAACAGGCTGCGTAGCACTGTTTGGCCGACTCTGGACTCTTCCCTGGAATTCCTGTCGACGCAATAGAATTTCATGAAGGTGTGCGTGGACCTCCATGTAGCAGCCCTGCAGATGTCAAGCAGAGGCACACCAGAAAGGAACGCCTATGTCGCAGCGATCGCTCAGGTGGAGTGGGCTCTCTGACAGCCGGGCAGCGGTCGTTTAGCCAACCGATGACAGTGCGTGATGCAGCCGGAGAACCACCTTGAAAACTTGAAAAGGAAGCCTTGGACAAGGTCTTCCTATGGTTCACAGGACCAAAGTTCACAAACAGCTGTGAAGTCTTCCGAAAACTCTTTGTGCGTGCCACGTAGAACTTCAGGGAACGAGCAACGTCCAGCGAGTGCAAGGCCCTTTCGCCGGCGACGATGGTTTCGGGGAAAAAACAGGTAACACTAAAGGCTCGTTGAGGTGGAATTCCAACTGAAACTCCGGCATGAAAGAGGGGTGCTTACGCAGCACCACCCTTGATTCATGGAAAGTCAGGTACGGTTGCTTGCAGGATAGGGCCTGGATCTCACCTAACCTTCTGGCAGAGGTGATGGCCACAAGGAAAGCTGTTTTCCATGAGAGAAACTTGAGTGGGGCCTGGTGCATAGGCTCGAAGGGGGCCCCCATGAGCCTTGTCAAACCACATTGAGTTGCCAAGCTGGGACAAGAGCCTTCACTGGGGCATGAAAGATCGGAAAAGTCCTTTGAGAAACTCCTTGACAAGTCAGTGGAACGAAAGTGAAGTTCTTCCTTGGGACCTGGTGTAGCTGCAGATAGCCGCCAGATGCAGCTTGATGGAGGCGTGCGCCAGTCTAGCCTTGACCAAGAATAGCAGGTATGGAAGGATCTGTGGGGCCATGACCCTCAGAGGGGTAATCTTCTGTGACCGGCACTACGTAGCAAAACGCTTCCACTTGTGACCGTAGCACTTCAAGGTCGACGACGCACTGGCCTTGGCGAGAACCTTCCTGCAGTCCGCCGGCAACTCATACCCTCCAAATGCTAGGGCTGCAGGAGCCAAGCCTTCAGGTTCAGCAATCTGGGGTTGTGATGAAGGATTGTGCCTCCTTCTCTGGTCAGATGATCCGGAACCACTGGCAGCTTGACCGGAGGTGACGCTGACAGGCAGAGAATGTCCAGATACCAAATCTGCCTCAGCCATAGATGAAAAGTATCAGTTCATCTTTATTTTGGGAATTCCCATTTCTACCTAAAATACACAATTTATCTGGTCTAAACTAAGAGCTTTAAAAGCCAGACTGCCGAATTTAAAATGAATCTGGGCCATTAAGTGAAGCCAATGTAAGGGCTTTGTTTAATGTTTTTGGGGCATAGGGGAGGGGCGGTGGTACCAGTAGATTGCATGGTGAAGCATGTTGACTAAGGGATATATTCCAAAGCTTTGCACATTCAGATCTCCTTGCTTATATGGCAATACCAGCGTTTCCCATTTGATGTAAGGAATTTTCCCTCCCCAAATATGGTCACTGAGGATTGATTGGATTTTACAAAAGAAGAGGCAGTTAGTTGGATAGGGATATTAGAAACATAAATAGGCATTTGAAAAGTATTACCATTTTGCTCAGGGACATACAGGCCATAAGGATATAGGTATAGTGGCCCATTTCTTAGCCTTAAATTACACTTCGTGCAGGAGAGGGCCATAGTACAGAGAGAACAATAGTGCCACCCGGCGGGCTACATTTATGCCTAAATATTTGATACTGAGCTGGGACTATTTGAAATGCTCACAGTATGCCCCAGACACCATGGTTTCTGTCAGTGAAAACAGTTCCGACTTGTTCCAATTAATTTGTAACCCTGAGTGTCACCCAAATTCAATGATCTGTTCCACGATCGGCATTAGGTTGTGCTCTGGTTGCTTAAGAAAAACCACCAGGTCATCGGTATATATCGATAACACCACGGATTGGCTAAAAAGCCTAAGGCCCCTGTCTGCATCGTGTTCACTGAGGATTGCAGCTAGTGATTCAACAGATAGGGTGAAAAGAATTGGGGAAAGTGAGATGCCTTGTTATGTACCCCTGGAGAGTGAGAAGCGCTGTGATATGAAGTATAGACTGGCGCAGTAGGATTAGTGTATAGTAAGGACACTAAAGAGATGTAATAAGATCCCACTCCCATTGTGGCGAGTACCTCTAACATAAATAGCCATCACAAGGAGTCAAATGCCTTCTCTACATCCAAGAAGGCTGCCAGAATTGGGATTGCGGGGTCTATCAGTGCCTTAATGCTGAACAGCTTCCTCAAGTTATGTGATGTAAATCGACCAGGAACAAACCCTGATTAGTTGTCAATGACCATATCCAGAAGGGGTGGAAGTATTCTTCTGGACAATACTTTTGTAAATATTTTATTATCGAGATTCAACATGGACAGGGGTCTATGTGATCTATGGTCTTGTAGGTGTTTATTAGGATTGGGAGTACCACTATTCTGACTTCATTTGTCAAGAGTACACCCAGCATCATGGCTTTGTCAGCAGTTCCGGCTCTAGAATTTCCACATACTCTTTATAAAACGCAGCAGCGAGCCAGTCCGGCCTCAGAGCCTTCCCGGCTCACAGCTTGGCAATTGCAGCTCTGGTTTCCTCCACTGCAAGAGGAGTATTCAACTGAGCCCTCTACTCATCACTGAGCCATAGTAGGGTGGCCCGCTCTAGGTATTCACCTAGTTGAATTCTCATTTTGTCTGTTTTTAAAGTATATAGCAAAGTGTAGTATTTAAGGAAAGCCAAGTTAATTTCCTCCAAGTATGAGATACATGCGCAGTTTGGATGGTGTGTAACGGTTGCCATTGTAAATTTGTCGAAGGTACCCAGCCTCATTTCCAGGTCTGAGGTGTTATTAAAAACCTCCTTTACATCATCAAAGTGCCTCTTAATGTGCTAAGTCATTGTTATTCTGCCCTGCAAGGTTATCTGACTGTTCCTGCTATACCAAGTGCCTAATCGGCTTGTAACCTGTATTTTACTTATTCCTGCCTTATATCCTGTTTTACTCCCTTCCCAGTGTTCTATCCCTTTCTCCACCCAGTAGTTCTTACCTCGTCCTACCCTAAATTCTTGGCCATTACTCTCCAGCCTTTCACCTTTACTGCTTGGACCCTTCCGCCCTGCTGACCTTGACTCAAAATTCTGACCAGAGTATTCACTGTCTACAACCTGCCCAAAACAATACCCCGTTGTGTAAGGCTGTGCCTACAAGCTCCACCTGTTGCACAATAACCATGCTTCCCTTCTGAGTACTGCCCTTGCATCACATTAATTCAGGGGACGCTCCCACTGCAGGGAGTCAGAGCGGTAACACGAGGTTTTCAACTTCCTGGGACATTGAGCCAATTCTCTGCTCACACAGCATCTGAGCCGAAGTGCAGCCAGTAACAGTTAATGGTGAACCAGTGAAGAAACTCAGGTACGCAGCAGAGGTGCAATGCCATCTTTGACAGGTTATAATGTTTGTGCAAAATCATCTAATTTGGTATATTGAGAAATGTGAAATACATTGTGGCTACAGTTTCATCAATGTGATTTTCAGTGACCATACAAGCCTAGATTGAGTTTGCAGCTTTATAAAAGTTGTTTGCAGTAAACTACCAGCAGAAATGGAGTCCAAAACAGTGCTTTAAACTAAGAATGCAGTATTTATTATGGACTCAGCTTCATGAAATGATTTACACTAGTAATGCTATGAATATATCCTGAGCACAGCTGCATAAAAACAACTTAAAATGGCAATGCTGACCTATGTTGCTAGCTAAACATCATGAAAATGTTGTCAAATCCTCCTGTGAATTCTTGGTGACATGGCATGTAGTAGATCTTTTCATGCATTACCCTAGAGAACCATTTTTAAATTGTATGACTTTTTAACATACTTTTCTAATACAATGTGTGGCAAAATCCACCATTTCAACAGATTAAAAAAAAGAAATTCTCTGCATAAACACCTTATTTCCCTTACATTTCTTACAGCTATCTAGCTGTGCCTGCGTGCGCTAATTTGTGGAAGATGTTAATACTCCTGCACTAAAGATGTTCACCTGCCGCCACTGAGCTTGAATCATTTACAATGTTACTGGCTGCACACAATGGCTGTTGGAACATTTGGTTACCAGGGGCCACCCTGTTGTTTCTATGTCAGGTGTAAGATATAAGATATGATTCAAAGGTTCTATATCTTTTTTTAAATTTTTTGTAAGTCGCATTACAAAAAGACTGATTTTTAATGGCTGATTTTAGGCGGCCTACAAAAAGCAAAAAGGCGACAATGCTCTGCCCCCCATCGCCACCCCCACTCTCTCTGGCTGGATTTGTCCGAAATCCTCCTCCCTCAACACCCGCCACCTCCCTCCCCACCCAAGACTCCACCAACATAAACACAACACACACACACAAACACAAACACACACACCCGTTCTCCCCCCACGGGGCTTCCGGGTCCTGGCCTGGCTGCATGCATGACAGTTTGATTTATTCATTCTAAATCGATCTTTTTTTAAAAAGATTTATTGATTTATTGACGTATTGATTTATTGATTTATGTACTTAATTAGACCCTGGAGATAATCGCATTCTAAATTTTTGAAGCTGCAAGATTGTGTTTGCATGATTTTAAAATTACTAAAAAAAAAGCATACACTGAAAGATGGAAAACCCTATCATTGGCGGTCTTTCTTTTTTTATTTAAACCGGTATATCTGTATGCAAGAAAGTTGTTTTATGAGTAATGGGTTACTTTCAGGTATCCAGCTGCCCATTAACTAAATTCTTGTTAAACCAATGTGATGTAGACCCACCATTAATGCCAACGAAAGCATACACCTAGAACTTAATAGGTTAACGTGTTGGTAAGAAAGAGTAAAGACCAGTAGTAATATACTATCAATTTTGTTCTAATGAATCCAAGAATGTGTACTAAATCTAAATTCTAATCTGACACGGACATCAGTACAAGGAAATTGTGGTTCTAAATCACATTGGTATATGGTTTAAGTTACTTTCTTATCATTATTGTTCTCCAGCATGGGTCTGGCATGGATTCAGATGCTTATGAATATTCCCCGTCGTCAGGCTGGGAATCCTCTGTAAAAGAAAAATCAGTTTCACTTTCACTTAAAACTGTATTTCTCCTCTAAACCAATCACTGTCCTCTGTGTCATAGTGCCACCATCCAATGGTAGTCATCTCCCTAAGCCCCGCCTCTGGCAGCCATATTCAGATTTGGTAAGCACGTAAAGTGGCAGTATGACCAAGAAGAGCCGTAGAGGTGTCGAAGGGAGGGTTTGCATGTGAATCCATGCCAGACCCATGCTGCAGAACAATAGTTCCAGGTAAGTAACTTAAACCGTCTCCAGCATGGGGTCTTTCCAGGTAAGTAACTTAAACCGTCTCCAGCATGGGGTCTAGCATGGCTTCACATGCTCATGAATAACGAATACATAGCAGGGCAACATTACACAACCACGGAAGGTGGCAAGGCTCAACAGAAGCAATTAAACTTACCCCTGGAACAGACTCACCTCAAGCAAACAGGCTGCGTAGCACTGTTTGGCCGACTCTGGACTCCTCCCTGGAATTCCTGTCGACGCAATAGAATTTCATGAAGGTGTGCGTGGACCTCCATGTAGCAGCCCTGCAGATGTCAAGCAGATGCACACCAGAAAGGAACGCCTATGTCGCAGCGATCGCTCAGGTGGAGTGGGCTCTCTGACAGCCGGGCAGCGGTCGTTTAGCCAACCGATGACAGTGCGTGATGCAGCTGGAGAACCACCTTGAAAACTTGAAAAGGAAGCCTTGGACAAGGTCTTCCTATGGTTCACAGGACCAAAGTTCACAAACAGCTGTGAAGTCTTCCGAAAACTCTTTGTGCGTGCCACGTAGAACTTCAGGGAACGAGCAACGTCCAGCGAGTGCAAGGCCCTTTCCGCCGGCGATGATGGTTTCGGGGAAAAAACAGGTAACACTAAAGGCTCGTTGAGGTGGAATTCCAACTGAAACTTCGGCATGAAAGAGGGGTGCTTACGCAGCACCACCCTTGATTCATGGAAAGTCAGGTACGGTTGCTTGCAGGATAGGGCCTGGATCTCACCTAACCTTCTGGCAGAGGTGATGGCCACAAGGAAAGCTGTTTTCCATGAGAGAAACTTGAGTGGGGCCTGGTGCATAGGCTCGAAGGGGGCCCCCATGAGCCTTGTCAAACCACATTGAGTTGCCAAGCTGGGGCAAGAGCCTTCACTGGGGCATGAAAGATCAGAAAAGTCCTTTGAGAAACTCCTTGACAAGTCAGTGGAACGAAAGTGAAGATCTTCCTTGGGACCTGGTGTAGCTGCAGATAGCCGCCAGATGCAGCTTGATGGAGGCGTGCGCCAGTCTAGCCTTGACCAAGAATAGCAGGTATGGAAGGATCTGTGGGGCCATGACCCTCAGAGGGGTAATCTTCTGTGACCGGCACTACGTAGCAAAACGCTTCCACTTGTGACCGTAGCACTTCAAGGTCGACGACGCACTGGCCTTGGCGAGAACCTTCCTGCAGTCGCCGGCAACTCATACCCTCCAAATGCTAGGGCTGCAGGAGCCAAGCCTTCAGGTTCAGCAATCTGGGGTTGTGATGAAGGATTGTGCCTCCTTCTCTGGTCAGATGATCCGGAACCACTGGCAGCTTGACCGGAGGTGACGCTGACAGGCAGAGAAGGTCCAGATACCAAATCTGCCTCAGCCATAGATGAAAAGTATCAGCTCATCTTTATTTTGGGAATTCCCATTTCTACCTAAAATACACAATTTATCTGGTCTAAACTAAGAGCTTTAAAAGCCAGACTGCCGAATTTAAAATGAATCTGGGCCATTAAGTGAAGCCAATGTAAGGGGTTTGTTTAATGTTTTTGGGGCATAGGGGGGGGTGGTACCAGTAGATTGCATGGTGAAGCATGTTGACTAAGGGATATATTCCAAAGCTTTGCACATTCAGATCTCCTTGCTTATATGGCAATACCAGCGTTTCCCATTTGATGTAAGGAATTTTCCCTCCCCAAATATGGTCACTGAGGATTGATTGGATTTTACAAAAGAAGAGGCAGTTAGTTGGATAGGGATATTAGAAACATAAATAGGCATTTGAAAAGTATTACCATTTTGCTCAGGGACATACAGGCCATAAGGGTATAGGTATAGTGGCCCATTTCCTAGCCTTAAGTTACACTTCGTGCAGGAGAGGGCCATAGTACAGGGAGAACAATAGAGCCACCCAGCGGGCTACATTTATGCCTAAATATTTGATACTGAGCTGGGACTATTTGAAATGCTCACAGTATGCCCCAGACACCATGGTTTCTGTCAGTGAAAACAGTTCCGACTTGTTCCAATTAATTTGTAACCCTGAGTGTCACCCAAATTCAATGATCTGTTCCACGATCGGCATTAGGTTGTGCTCTGGTTGCTTAAGAAAAACCACCAGGTCATCGGTATATATCGATAACACCACGGATTGGCTAAAAAGCCTAAGGCCCCTGTCTGCATCGTGTTCACTGAGGATTGCAGCTAGTGATTCAACAGATAGGGTGAAAAGAATTGGGGAAAGTGAGAAGCCTTGTTATGTACCCCTGGAGAGTGAGAAGCGCTGTGATATGAAGTATAGACTGGCGCAGTAGGATTAGTGTATAGTAAGGACACTAAAGAGATGTAATAAGATCCCACTCCCATTGTGGCGAGTACCTCTAACATAAATAGCCATCACAAGGAGTCAAATGCCTTCTCTACATCCAAGAAGGCTGCCAGAATCGGGATTGCGGGGTCTATCAGTGCCTTAATGCTGAACAGCTTCCTCAAGTTATGTGATGTAAATCGACCAGGAACAAACCCTTATTAGTTGTCAATGACCATATCCAGAAGGGGTGGAAGTATTCTTCTGGACAATACTTTTGTAAATATGTTATTATCGATATTCAACATGGACAGGGGTCGATGTGATCTATGGTCTTGTAGGTGTTTATTAGGATTGGGAGTACCACTATTCTGACTTCATTTGTCAAGAGTTCACCCAGCATCATGGCTTTGTCAGCAGTTCCGGCTCTAGAATTTCCACATACACTTTATAAAACGCAGCAGCGAGCCAGTCCGGCCTCAGAGCCTTCCCGGCTCACAGCTTGGCAATTGCAGCTCTGGTTTCCTCCACTGCAAGAGGAGTATTCAACTGAGCCCTCTACTCATCACTGAGCCATAGTAGGGTGGCCCGCTCTAGGTATTCACCTAGTTGAATTCTCATTTTGTCTGTTTTTAAAGTATATAGCAAAGTGTAGTATTTAAGGAAAGCCAAGTTAATTTCCTCCAAGTATGAGATACATGCGCAGTTTGGATGGTGTGTAACGGTTGCCATTGTAAATTTGTCGAAGGTACCCAGCCTCATTTCCAGGTCTGAGGTGTTATTAAAACCCTCCTTTACATCATCAAAGTGCCTCTTAATGTGCTAAGTCATTGTTATTCTGCCCTGCAAGGTTATCTGACTGTTCCTGCTATACCAAGTGCCTAATCGGCTTGTAACCTGTATTTTACTTATTCCTGCCTCATATCCTGTTTTACTCCCTTCCCAGTGTTCTATCCCTTTCTCCACCCAGTAGTTCTTACCTCGTCCTACCCTAAATTCTTGGCCATTACTCTCCAGCCTTTCACCTTTACTGCTTGGACCCTTCCGCCCTGCTGACCTTGACTCAAAATTCTGACCAGAGTATTCACTGTCTACAACCTGCCCAAAACAATACCCCGTTGGGTAAGGCTGTGCCTACAAGCGCCACCTGTTGCACAATAACCATGCTTCCCTTCTGAGTACTGCCCTTGCATCACATTAATTCAGAGGACGCTCCCACTGCAGGGAGTCAGAGCGGTAACACCAGATTTTCAACTTCCTGGGACATTGAGCCCATTCTCTGCTCGCACAGCATATGAGCAGAAGTGCAGCCAGTAACAGTTAATGGTGAACCAGTGAAGAAACTCAGGTACGCAGCAGAGGTGCAATGCCATCTTTGACAGGTTATAATGTTTGTGCAAAATCATCTAATTTGGTATATTGAGAAATGTGAAATACATTGTGGCTACAGTTTCATCAATGTGATTTTCAGTGACCATACAAGCCTAGATTGAGTTTGCAGCTTTATAAAAGTTGTTTGTAGTAAACTACCAGCAGAAATGGGGTCCAGAACAGTGCTTTAAACTAAGAATGCAGTATTTATTATGGACTCAGCTTCATGAAATGATTTACACTAGTAATGCTATGAATATATCCTGAGCACAGCTGCATAAAAACAACTTAAAATGGCAATGCTGACCTATGTTGCTAGCTAAACATCATGAAAATGTTGTCAAATCCTCCTGTGAATTCTTGGTGACATGGCATGTAGTAGATCTTTTCATGCATTACCCTACAGAACCATTTTTACATTGTATGACTTTTTAACATACTTTTCTAATACAATGTGTGGCGAAATCCACCATTTCAACAGATTAAAAAAAAAGAAATTCTCTGCATAATCAACTTATTTCCCTTACATTTCTTACAGCTATCTAGCTGTGCCTGCGCGCGCTAATTTGTGGAAGATGTTAATACTCCTGCACTAAAGATGTTCACCTGCCGCCACTGAGCTTGAATCATTTACAATGTTACTGGCTGCACACAATGGCTGTTGGAACATTTGGTTACCAGGGGCCACCCTGTTGTTTCTATGTCAGGTGTAAGATATAAGATATGATTCAAAGGTTCTATATCTTTTTTTAAATTTTTTGTAAGTCGCATTACAAAAAGACTGATTTTTAATGGCTGATTTTAGGCGGCCTACAAAAAGCAAAAAGGCGACAATGCTCTGCCCCCCATCGCCACCCCCACTCTCTCTGGCTGGATTTGTCCGAAATCCTCCTCCCTCAACACCCGCCACCTCCCTCCCCACCCAAGACTCCACCAACATAAACACAACACACACACACAAACACAAACACACACACCCGTTCTCCCCCCACGGCGCTTCCGGGTCCTGGCCTGGCTGCATGCATGACAGTTTGATTTATTCATTCTAAATCGATCTTTTTTTAAAAAGATTTATTGATTTATTGACGTATTGATTTTTATTGATTTATTGATTTATGTACTTAATTAGACCCTGGAGATAATCGCATTCTAAATTTTTGAAGCTGCAAGATTGTGTTTGCATGATTTTAAAATTACTAAAAAAAAAAGCACACACTGAAAGATGGAAAGCCCTATCATTGGCGGTCTTTCTTTTTTTATTTAAACCGGTATATCTGTATGCAAGAAAGTTGTCTTATGAGTAATGGGTTACTTTCAGGTATTCAGCTGCCCATTAACTAAATTCTTGTTAAACCAATGTGATGTAGACCCACCATTAATGCCAACGAAAGCATACACCTAGAACTTAATAGGTTAACGTGTTGGTAAGAAAGAGTAAAGACCAGTAGTAATATACTATCAATTCTGTTCTAATGAATCCAAGAATGTGTAATAAATCTAAATTCTAATCTGACAGGTACACCAGTACAAGGAAATGATGGTTCTAAATCACATTGGTATATGGTTTAAGTTACTTTCTTATCATTATTGTTCTCCAGCATGGGTCTGGCATGGATTCAGATGCTTATGAATATTCCCCGTCGTCAGGCTGGGAATCCTCTGTAAAAGAAAAATCAGTTTCACTTTCACTTAAAACTGTATTTCTCCTCTAAACCAATCACTGTCCTCTGTGTCATAGTGCCACCATCCAATGGTAGTCATCTCCCTAAGCCCCGCCTCTGGCAGCCATATTCAGATTTGGTAAGCATGTAAAGTGGCAGTATGACCAAGAAGAGCCGTAGAGGTGTCGAAGGCAGGGTTTGCATGTGAATCCATGCCAGACCCATGCTGCAGAACAATATTTCCAGGTAAGTAACTTAAACCGTCTCCAGCATGGGGTCTGGCATGGCTTCACATGCTCATGAATAACAAATACATAGCAGGGCAACATTACACAACCACGGAAGGTGGCAAGGCTCAACAGAAGCAATTAAACTTACCCCTGGAACAGACTCACCTCAAGCAAACAGGCTGCATAGCACTGTTTGGCCGAATCTGGACTCCTCCCTGGAATTCCTGTCGACGCAGTAGAATTTCATGAAGGTGTTCGTGGACCTCCATGTAGCAGCCCTGCAGATGTCAAGCAGAGGCACACCAGAAAGGAACGCCTATGTCGCAGCGATCGCTCCGGTGGAGTGGGCTCTCTGACAGCCGGGCAGCAGTCGTTTAGCCAACCGATGGCAGTGCGTGATGCAGCCGGAGAACCAACTTGAAAACTTGAAAAGGAAGCCTTGGACAAGGCCTTCCTATGGTTCACAGGACCAAAGTTAACAAACAGCTGTGAAGTCTTCCGAAAACTCTTTGTGCGTGCCACGTAGAACTTCAGGGAACGAGCAACGTCCAGCAAGTGCAAGGCCCCTTCCACCGGCGACGATAGTTTCGGGAAAAAAACAGGTAACACTAAAGGCTCGTTGAGGTGGAATTCCAACTGAACCTTCGGCATGAAAGAGGGGTGCTTACGCAGCACCACCCTTGATTCATGGAAAGTCAGGTACGGTTGCTTGCAGGATAGGGCCTGGATCTCACCTAACCTTCTGGCAGAGATGATGGCCACAAGGAAAGCTGTTTTCCATGAGAGAAACTTGAGTGGGGCCTGGTGCATAGGCTCGAAGGGGGCCCCCATGAGCCTTGCAAAACCACATTGAGTTGCCAAGCTGGGGCAAGAGCCTTCACTGGGGCATGAAAGATCGGAAAAGTCCTTTGAGAAACTCCTTGACAAGTCAGTGGAACGAAAGTGAAGATCTTCCTTGGGACCTGGTGTAGCTGCAGATAGCCGCCAGATGCATCTTGATGGAGGCATGCGCCAGTCTAGCCTTGGCCAAGATTAGCAGGTATGGAAGGATCTGTGGGGCCATGACCCTCAGAGGGGTAATCTTCTGTGACCGGCACTACGTAGCAAAACGCTTCCACTTGTGACCGTAGCACTTCAAGGTCGACGACGCACTGGCCTTGGCGAGAACCTTCTTGCAGTCCGCCGGCAACTCATACCCTCCAAATTCTAGGGCTCCAGGAGCCAAGCCTTCAGGTTCAGCAATCTGGGTTGTGATGAAGGATTGTGCATCCTTCTCTGGTCAGAAGATCCGGAACCACTGGCAGCTTGACCGGAGGTGACGCTGACAGGCAGAGAATGTCCAGATACCAAATCTGCCTCAGCCATAGATGAAAAGTATCAGCTTATCTGTATTTTGGGAATTCCCATTTCTACCTAAAATACACAATTTATCTGGTCTAAACTAAGAGCTTTAAAAGCCAGACTGCCGAATTTAAAAAGAATCTGGGCCATTAAGTGAAGCCAATGTAAGGGGTTTGTTTAATGTTTTTGGGGCATAGGGGGGGGTTTGGTACCAGTAGATTGCAGGGTGAAGCATGTTGACTAAGGGATATATTCCAAAGCTTTGCACATTCAGATCTCCTTGCTTATATGGCAATACCAGTGTTTCCCATTTGATGTAAGGAATTTTCCCTCCCCAAATAAGGTCACTGAGGATTGATTGGATTTTACAAAAGAAGAGGCAGTTAGTTGGATAGGGATATTAGAAACATATATAGGCATTTGAAAAGTATTACCATTTTGCTCAGGGACATACAGGCCATAAAGAATATAGGTATAGTGGCCCATTTCTTAGCCTTAAGTTACACTTCGTGCAGGAGAGGGCCATAGTACAGAGAGAACAATAGAGCCACCCGGCGGGCTACATTTATGCCTAAATATTTGATACTGATCTGGGACTATTTGAAATGCTCACAGTATGCCCCAGACACCATGGTTTCTGTCAGTGAAAACAGTTCCGACTTGTTCCAATTAATTTGTAATCCTGAGTGTCACCCAAATTCAATGATCTGTTCCACGATCGGCATTAGGTTGTGCTCTGGTTGCTTAAGAAAAACCACCAGGTCATCGGTATATATCGATAACACCACGGATTGGCTAAAAAGCCTAAGGCCCCTGTCTGCATCGTGTTCACTGAGGATTGCAGCTAGTGATTCAACAGATAGGGTGAAAAGAATTGGGGAAAGTGAGAAGCCTTGTTATGTACCCCTGGAGAGTGAGAAGCGCTGTGATATGAAGTATAGACTGGCGCAGTAGGATTAGTGTATAGTAAGGACACTAAAGAGATGTAATAAGATCCCACTCCCATTGTGGCGAGTACCTCTAACATAAATAGCCATCACAAGGAGTCAAATGCCTTCTCTACATCCAAGAAGGCTGCCAGAATCGGGATTGCGGGGTCTATCAGTGCCTTAATGCTGAACAGCTTCCTCAAGTTATGTGATGTAAATCGACCAGGAACAAACCCTGATTAGTCGTCAATGACCATATCCAGAAGGGGTGGAAGTATTCTTCTGGACAATACTTTTGTAAATATTTTATTATCGAGATTCAACATGGACAGGGGTCTATGTGATCTATGGTCTTGTAGGTGTTTATTAGGATTGGGAGTACCACTATTCTGACTTCATTTGTCAAGAGTTCACCCAGCATCATGGCTTTGTCAGCAGTTCCGGCTCTAGAATTTCCACATACTCTTTATAAAACGCAGCAGCGAGCCAGTCCGGCCTCAGAGCCTTCCCGGCTCACAGCTTGGCAATTGCAGCTCTGGTTTCCTCCACTGCAAGAGGAGTATTCAACTGAGCCCTCTACTCATCACTGAGCCATAGTAGGGTGGCCCTCTCTAGGTATTCACCTAGTTGAATTCT
This sequence comes from Ambystoma mexicanum, assembly GCF_040938575.1. Taxonomy (NCBI): domain Eukaryota; kingdom Metazoa; phylum Chordata; class Amphibia; order Caudata; family Ambystomatidae; genus Ambystoma; species Ambystoma mexicanum. The sequence goes on along the minus strand of NC_090937.1, from coordinate 880,882,240 downwards.
CATTTTGTCTGTTTTTAAAGTATATAGCAAAGTGTAGTATTTAAGGAAAGCCAAGTTAATTTCCTCCAAGTATGAGATACGTGCGCAGTTTGGATGGTGTGTAACGGTTGCCATTGTAAATTTGTCGAAGGTACCCAGCCTCATTTCCAGGTCTGAGGTGTTATTAAAACCCTCCTTTACATCATCAAAGTGCCTCTTAATGTGCTAAGTCATTGTTATTCTGCCCTGCAAGGTTATCTGACTGTTCCTGCTATACCAAGTGCCTAATCGGCTTGTAACCTGTATTTTACTTATTCCTGCCTTATATCCTGTTTTACTCCCTTCCCAGTGTTCTATCTCTTTCTCCACCCAGTAGTTCTTACCTCGTCCTACCCTGAATTCTTGGTCATTACTCTCCAGCCTTTCACCTTTACTGCTTGGACCCTTCCGGCCTGCTGACCTTGACTCAAAATTCTGACCAGAGTATTCACTGTCTATAACCTTCCCAAAACAATACCCCGTTGGGTAAGGCTGTGCCTACAAGCTCCACCTGTTGCACAATAACCATGCTTCCCTTCTGAGTACTGCCCTTGCATCACATTAATTCAGGGGACGCTCCCACTGCAGGGAGTCAGAGCGGTAACACCAGGTTTTCAACTTCCTGGGACATTGAGCCAATTCTCTGCTCACACAGCATCTGAGCCGAAGTGCAGCCAGTAACAGTTAATGGTGAACCAGTGAAGAAACTCAGGTACGCAGCAGAGGTGCAATGCCATCTTTGACAGGTTATAATGTTTGTGCAAAATCATCTAATTTGGTATATTGAGAAATGTGAAATACATTGTGGCTACAGTTTCATCAATGTGATTTTCAGTGACCATACAAGCCTAGATTGAGTTTGCAGCTTTATAAAAGTTGTTTGCAGTAAACTACCAGCAGAAATGGAGTCCAAAACAGTGCTTTAAACTAAGAATGCAGTATTTATTATGGACTCAGCTTCATGAAATGATTTACACTAGTAATGCTATGAATATATCCTGAGCACAGCTGCATAAAAACAACTTAAAATGGCAATGCTGACCTATGTTGCTAGCTAAACATCATGAAAATGTTGTCAAATCCTCCTGTGAATTCTTGGTGACATGGCATGTAGTAGATCTTTTCATGCATTACCCTAGAGAACCATTTTTAAATTGTATGACTTTTTAACATACTTTTCTAATACAATGTGTGGCAAAATCCACCATTTCAACAGATTAAAAAAAAGAAATTCTCTGCATAAACACCTTATTTCCCTTACATTTCTTACAGCCATCTAGCTGTGCCTGCGTGCGCTAATTTGTGGAAGATGTTAATACTCCTGCACTAAAGATGTTCACCTGCCGCCACTGAGCTTGAATCATTTACAATGTTACTGGCTGCACACAATGGCTGTTGGAACATTTGGTTACCAGGGGCCACCCTGTTGTTTCTATGTCAGGTGTAAGATATAAGATATGATTCAAAGGTTCTATATCTTTTTTTAAATTTTTTGTAAGTCGCATTACAAAAAGACTGATTTTTAATGGCTGATTTTAGGCGGCCTACAAAAAGCAAAAAGGCGACAATGCTCTGCCCCCCCATCGCCACCCCCACTCTCTCTGGCTGGATTTGTCCGAAATCCTCCTCCCTCAACACCCGCCACCTCCCTCCCCACCCAAGACTCCACCAACATAAACACAACACACACACACAAACACACACACACACACCCGTTCTCCCCACACGGCGCTTCCGGGTCCTGGCCTGGCTGCATGCATGACAGTTTGATTTATTCATTCTAAATCGATCTTTTTTTAAAAAGATTTATTGACGTATTGATTTTTATTGATTTATTGATTTATGTACTTAAGCCCCATTCAAAAGCTTACATCTTTCACCTAGTGCAGTCCGCATAACGCCGCTGCATAAGCATGAGCATCATAATCATTAGGCCTGAGTGGTGGCCAAGCCGCCCCATGATTCTGTGGCACAGAAGACACTTCTGCTGGGAGCATGGGAGGAGGCCCTCAGCAGGGCCTGCAGAGGGGCCTCTTGATTGCGTGTTATGCCACTGGATACAGTGGTTCACCTTTTTGCATTCATGGTATTTAGAGAGGCTCAATGGGACAGGGAAAGGGGCTATTCCTGGCATCCCCAGTATAGTAGGGACACAACATCCTATTTTCGTTTGAACCCGGATAGAGCATTACCCCTGCAGGTCATCTAGGATATGGTGAGTGATTCACGCTAAGCTTCAGTGAGGAAGTCGAATAGAGTGATACAAAATGTTGAGCATGATATGAGTAACCTGCGAACAAATCAGATGGACGTATAGATAATCCAAATAGATTGAATGAGGATATGCCACATAACTTTTCGGGTCCCCTTCTTATGTGTGACTATGATAATGTCTCCAGTAATTTACTAAAGCGGGTGAAATTGGGACAAAAGCGTAACAGGAATGTGAAGGCTCACCATCTGTCAATAAAAGTTAATGCATGGAAAAAGAAGAAATAAAAGGAACAAGCAACTGGCAGATGCATCATAAAGTAATCAGATACAACCATAACGAAATGCTCCTGGTTGTCTAACGTAAAGGGTGCATGATGTGCAACGAAATCCCATTGCTTGGCAGGAACGGAAGAGTATGCCACTCTACTGTCCACAGAATTGACATGACTGATGAATCTTCTGGCTATATATATTGGTGTTTCTATGCAATATATAGTAATAAGTATTACTGCACTTACAAATACGTAGTCCTGCTGGCTCAGGCAACATCATTATAAACCAAGGCCCATATACGCATATGACCTTAGCGTTAGGCCATCTGGAAATGGTGCCTTATACCTGGAATAGGAGCTACAGAGGCGCTGCTAGGGTTTGGGGGGGGGCGGGGCTGAAGGGGCTATAGCCCTGGGTCTTTTGGTTACATCACCGGATAGAAGCTCAGGGGTTACAACCAAAAAGGATAGCTAGCCCCCACTCCCGACAATCCCAAAATTAGCATAGCCCCAGATCTTTTTCAGACCTAGCAACATCCCTGGGAGCTCATGTATATCCATCTTTAAGAAAAGTCAGTGAATAGAGCCAAAGAATTAACGTTTAATTGCATTGTAGGATGCTATATAAAAAAAAGTACAAACATGCTATTGAAAGAACTTACTCAACTAGTAAGTAATAAGCAGATGCTCTACTTATTTTAAATAGTTTCGTGCAGAACACGGTACGCATGCCAATAATATGGCATTATTGTTGCTGGCCCAGGAAAGTCTACATATCTGAGGTAAATGTCAGTACGCCAGCTTTATATACTTGGCATTTGAGTTGAAAGAGCAATATTATGACATAAACTTGCCAAAATGAATATTCCAACCGGATTCTTAAAAATGATCATACTGTTATATCAGGATTCTGCGGTCAGAGTCTGATTGTCTAAAGTTAAGGATTTGACCAGGACAGAGCAACAAATAGGGTGTTAGAACAGAGATATATCTTGCATTTTAGTGTATCATTTCCCCAGTTCCGAAGAAATGGTGAAAAAACTGCTGGTAATTTCTTTTTTTCTGGACCTAGAGATATGATTCCCTTTTATGTTAACACTGGACAAAGTTTACAAAGAATTACATTATGGCATGTTATTGGAGTACCAATACAATTGAAAATCTTACTAAAAGCAAGTATTTTCTCCAGAGTGGTGCATGTGATTTGGTATTTCAGTTTTGTTCAAATAAGACACCATGTTGTTTGAATGGTGTATCCAAATGTAAGACATGCTAGTCTCCTGATACTCGGACTCTAACAAAGGTTATTTGGTGCAGGAATACACGTTGAAACCGTTGGTGTTTCAAGACAACCTTTTAGATTATGGTTTTGGTAGAAGAGAACATAATGAGAGATTTGAATATGGTGATGTGGAGGCTAGAGGGAGAGGGTTTGACCATAAATTACAGTAAATGCAAGTTTAGAAGAAAAGAAGTGAACTATTTGGGACATACTCTATCTAAGGGAGGTTACAAGCCGAAGGATGATACTATGAGGGCGATCAAAGAAGCTCCCCATCCCTTGGATAAGGAGGAATTATGCTCATTTTTGAGACTGGTGAAATCTTACAATATGTTTAAAAGAAATGTTGTCGAAGTCACATTTCTACTAAGCGAGTTCATGAAGAAGAACACACCATTTGAATGGAGTGGAGAGTGTGAGGAAGCCTTCAAAGGGGTGATGGGTAGAATATAGAATGCTCCTTGTTTGAGTGGGTTTGTGCCTGGAAGGAAGGCAATCATAACGTTAGATGCGAGTTGCAAGTGTTTAGGATCAGTATTATCTCAGATGGAAGGAGGGAGGGAAATAACTATATCTTTTGCATCTCGAGCTGTGACAGATGTGCTGTCAAGGTCCTCAGAAGTGGGAAGAGAAAAAATAGTGTGCTGTTGGGGAGCAGAGCACTTCCATCAGTATTTTTGGGGTGAAGAATTTGTGATGAGGAAGGGTCATATACCCTTAAGGGAGATACTCACTGTCCAAGGCGTGTCTAAATCTACATGGGAATGTACAGGTGTACTGGAAATCCCACACCCAATAATGGAAGAGTCAAGGAAATGGACAAAGGCCTGTTTTATTAATAGTCAGTATAAAACAGGGACAGCAATAAACACCAAGGTCTCTATGCTCTCTCCCTTCTCAGTCATGATAACAGTTTAAGAGCAAGAAATACGTCACAATTGCCATCTAATCAGAATCTTAGTTACAAAAACCTACTGAGATTGGGATTGGGATTGGTTAGGGGAATCATCTACATTTGCAATATGTAGGGGTTAGTATTTTCGTTGGATGTAGATATCTGATGGCCCCACCTTAGACCACCCCTAAAATAAAAAAGCAAGAAAGACATCGTACGTAACAACAAATTATTGGCTACTGCAACAGTTGCGAGACAGAATAATTTGAAGGTGTTGCTTGATTGGCATTGGCTTTACCAACCTTGGTTATTTGGCAGGTCATCAGCACATGAGCACAAATAGTGATAGGGGGAGTGACACGAAGGAGCTGCTTTTGCTTTTAATAAGACACCCTCCCTGCTTTCATAGGCCTCAAGCCAGGATGTCTAGCTTTGAACTTAGCCTTGCCTGGCCCCTCTTGTTCTGAGAACTTTTGGGGAGTTGTTACAGGTGCATATCTGTGTCTGGCGCTAATGAATGGACACTGTTCTCTAATTATGAGTCACGTGTGAGGTCACCACATTTTTAATTAGTCTGCTCAACATTTATTAAGATTTTAGCTCATATTAGTACAAGTGTCATTACTCTCTCTGGCCACTGGATACTTGGTCCAGCTATTCTTCATGCAATTTTAAGCTTTAAATAAGCCGGCACCTGGCACGCAAAGGTTTTTAGTTCTTCTAATTAATATAAGAAAAATGTGCTTGCACTCTAGAGTTATTATCTTCTGTTCTTCTTTAAAACTATCCAAGCCTGCCTTTTCTGCAGTAACCTTGGAAGGGACCCACATAGCCACTGTCTGGCATGTGCATGTTTGTGTTTCAGCTAATACAGCAAATGGAATCTCCCTGTAGCTTTGAGGCGTCTTTGGGTTCTCCATTCACTCTAATGTGGTTTTGCCGTCCTTTTTTTCCAATATGGCCACTCGTGGCAATTGCATTTCTACGTTAAGCAAGCTATTTATGTGTATTGTTCATCTTGGGTTCCAGCGTATACATTGATTATGTTATGTTACTAGTGTCTAAATGGTGCAGGTAATATTTTTCATGTCTAAATGTACATTTCACCTAATGTCCGTGTTTCTTCATGGTCAGTGCATATTTGCTTCATGTCTAGTGTTTCTACGTGTATCAGTTTGGCAGTGATGTCACTTGTTCTCATCATCTTTAGTAACGCCATGTTCAATTCATCTTGAGTTTGCAGATTCATCGCTTCTTTGATGGTTCCAGGATAAGGTCAGTAGGATTGTTTTAGTGAGTAGCGTCTCTCGTGCTTTTGGTATTTAGGCGGGGGAAAATACATTTTTTTATTTATTGGGTATTATTGGGAAGGGACTGATGCCATAAATTACATACTCCACTCGTTTCTATGGTATGGAGGCAGGGGAGGGACAGACGTTATAAATGAAATATTCATCTGTCTCTCAACAAGAATGCTAAATTGGGACTAAGATTGAGGATATACAACTGCAAAGTGGTGTATATACCATGGAGGAAGAATTAGTGTGGCAGATTTCTTATCATGGATGCCTGTATGGTCAAAGGATGAAGTGGCAAAGGAAGGGGAAGAATGTGTAGTAGGAGCCTTGTTGCGTGATCAAGTGTGTTCCTTAAATGCCTTAAGAATGACAGAGTGTGATGAAAAAAGTAAAGAGGATAAAGATTTAAGTCACTGGAGAATTGGGTCAACAGGGGTTGGCCAGAAAAGAATACCTCAGCGGACTGTCAAAAGGGTTATTATGAAGTAAGATAAGAACTGACCATGGAAGGAACTCTATTGTTGAGAGGTCACATGTTTGTACCCCCACTGGGGCTAGGGAAGCACATAGTGCAGTTCGGCCAGGAGGGCCATCCAGAAATCACTATTGCGAAAATGAAGGGTAGAGATAGGTTCTGTTGGCCTGGTATAGACTCCCAGATTGAATGAATGGTAAGAAAATGCTGGCAGAGTGCCCATTGTGCCAAGAGTTTGAATTGAGTTTAGACATATATATTTGGAACCATATTGTGGTTTGGGAAAAGAACAGAAGTTTCTGCTTGTGCTGTATGGCCACTATACCAGGTGGATGGAAGTATCAGTGATGGATAGAGTAACTTCAAGAAACATAGTTTTGTTCCTGGGCAAGGTATTTAGGAGAAAAGGCTGTCTAAAAGGGATTTTGAGCGATAGTCGGCCACAATTCATGATGAGTGAGAGCAGGAGGTTTTTGATGACACAGGTTTCAAGTAGAAGTTCACCTCAGTTTATCATCCAGAGATAAATGCAATGGTGGAAAGAATTAACAGAGTGATTAGTGGGTGCCTACAATAGTCTCTTGACAATGAATTAGATTGAGAGGATAGTCTTAATAACGTGCTATGGAGTATTAGAATGACACCACATAGTGTTTCAAGAATCTCATTTCCGAGTCGAGATAGTTCTGGCATATCTATCTGCACCAGCCAGTTTGAATCGCCAATCTCAATTATGGAAGAAAGGAGTGCTCATAGTGTCCAAGTGGTGTCAATGAATTCTACCTTGTCTCAGGCCCACTCATTTTTGCAGTCCTTTGTCCATCTGACGCCAAGGGCTTATACCGACCGACTCAGGGTGTGACTCAGAATCTATCTATGATTCAACCTGCGCTAACCACGATCAATACAACAATAATGAGCCTGTTCAAGTTGTTTGAAACACTAGATGCAAAAATAACCAAACAAAAGTTTCAACTTGCTGAGCTAGTAAAATGGCTAAATGACAACTGTCAAAACTTAATGGATAATATGAGGCATGAACACACCCAGAGAAAAGAAATGTTGGAATCAGTTATAATCTCTGAAGACTGCATTATACAGGAAACCATGACGTGTTCAGCGGTTCCATCAGGTGCCCTGGTTGTGTCAACATGCCATTTACCGGCGTTTACCGGCATAATTCGTCCAATTAAAGACAAGAATGATCAGGATGGTATTCTTATAACAGACGAATCATGGACATCCCCCGTGCCTACGGTGGCCGGATCGGCCTGCTCCAAGCTCTCTCGTCATCAGGAATCACGGGTGGGGCGGTCTGCAAAACAAAAACAAAAAACTGTCAAGAATCCACTGAAAGGCCCCTGTACCTTCTTAAAAAAATCTAAAAACATGGCGGGGACCAGAATTCCGAAAGCACCCTTAATGCATTTTTTCAAGTATTGGGGGATTCAACTAAACCTAAGAATAAAAAAACATTATCTATCGAGCCTGTTCAAACAATAAACCATAATCTGTTGAAAGATACAGAAGTCTCCATCATTACAGATATTGGCATCCCCGCACCGAGTCTGCAAGAAATGCACCAGCAGCCTACCCCATATTCACCTCTTAATAATCTCTTACACATTATTCAGCAGGCTGAGGGTCCACAGAGGAGTTCAAAGACTGCTACAATAGCCAGGAAAGCAGTTTCCTTTCAATATCCTGAGCTGCTACCATCGTATCTACATAGTGATCAAAGCAAGGGGGCGATGGCAAAGTTAAAACAAATGGTGGATGCCTACTTGGTAGAACGACTTCCTAAAACTATAGTACAAGAGACTGTAGTGCAAAAACCCACCATGATGGGTGAACAGTGACACCCATGTCGGCATCCAGCCTGCAACAGGTCCTTAGTCACAACCTTTCACAACATGAAAATGTTTAGTGATGTGGTAGAACTTGAGGATGTCTCATCAAGAGACATCGACCAAATCGAATTTGTCTTTGACTCCTCGCGGGTGGTAGTCAGATTATGGATCCCAACAAGTGTTGTTTTGAACACCATCTGGCAATCTAAAATGCGACTGTTTGAAATGGGATTTCTAATCGCCCAAGATCCAGAGCGAATGGCGGCAAGGTTTCAATGTAAAAATCCAAAATCAAACAACTATCCAGGTACCCAGTCAGAAAGCAGTAGATGGGCACCAGCCCCACGCTCTCTGAGCACTTAACCATCAATCCAGGAGGCAATACCAGCTTTGAAAATTGCAAGCTGGAATTCCAGAGGCCACTCGCACTTACAGTCATCCATTAAAAATCTGCCCACAACTTATCACATCATAGCTTTGCAAGAAACATGGCTGATCACAACACCTGTGTGGGATAACTATGAGATCACTTTACTATCGGCTCTTCCCGGGAAGGGCAGAGCATCTTCAGGCCTTTTAGTTGCTGTTAATATGAAAATGGGCTTTTCGATATCAGCCTGGGTGTCTGAAAGTCCTTATATTCAGTTAGTTAAAATCACCAGCAAACATCAAACAATAGCCCTGGTAAATCTGTATCGCAACACGGCTGGCATGGTAGATGAAGCTTTCTATGCTGGTTTGACAAGAATCCTAGATCTGGTGTACATGACTTTACACATCACTCAAACCATCATCATGGGAGACATGAATCTAGACTGTTGGAATAAGAAACGTGTTAACAAGGATGTGCTTAAATGGTCCTCCTTTATGGAAGATCGAAATTTCCATATGGTAAATGGTGCAGTCCCGGGTGATTTCCCGCCACAGCATACTTGGCATAGGAGCAGTAGTACCAGTATCATGGATTACATATATGTTGATGAGCAGCTCCTGCAGAACATACAGAAATTGGTTATTTGTGATCATGAACATAGTGATCACAAGTTATTATCCTTAGACATTGCTTTGAAACCGCTTCAGCCAAGAAAGTATGCTTCCACACAGGGGTTGGTGATTAATTCCTTACAGACAAGGCTGCCATGGAGTGAGCCAAAACTTGCTGCATATAGGCGTTCTGTCGAGAATAATGTTTTGTCCAGTTGTCCAGTACAATATACTGATTTATTACTGCCATTTGTAAACACTGTTACCATCCCACACAATAATAGCATTCGACATAACCATGTTTTTGACCCATAGTTACAACGCAAATGAGCTGAATACAAGAACAAAAAGAAAACTATACTAGCGACACATACACAGTCCTGTTGGCAAAATTTGAAAACTGCCAAATGCTGATATAAAAACTGGCTGAAGAGTAGAAAATCACTTATGTTTCAAAATGATAGTGAAAATATGGAGCACACCATGATGAATAAAAACTCGGCTGAAATGTGGCAGTTACTCAACAACCCTTCCTGCAACATTCAAGCTGATGCTCAGATTAATGGCGTACAAGAACAGCAATGGATCAAGTGTTATACTGATCTATATGCTGATGACCAGTATGACAAGATGCAATATGTCCATCATTCAGTAACACCTTCGTGTGTAGACCTCTCTCCTAGCATCATACAAGCATTAATAATGAAGTCCAGTTCATCCAGGGCCGCGGTCCCAGATGGCTTAAGCAATGTAATGCTTAAAACAAATTCACATGAATGGGCACTGATCCTAGATAACATTATTTGAGTAGCCCTGAGGTTACGTTCTAGACGTCAGTAATATTACCAAAATTCAAGAAGGAGGGTCATAGCCTCCCCAAAATTACCAGCCGATCGCATTGCTAGATGCACCAGGGAAAATGTTCACAAAGTTGATCCTGCATGACTTCAATGCATGGACATTGGAAAATGATCTTCAAGACCCTCAACAGAGAGGTTTTGTTGCTGGCATGGGAATGAACATCAACCTGATGTGCCTGAACACCATCAAAGCACAATGTCAAGCAACAACACAAGCAGTCTATTTTGCATTTGTAGACCTACATGCCGCATTCGATTCCATCTCACATGTAATTTTACTGTCTAAGTTGTCCAGAGATAAATGCCCATCCACTCTGTGTGATATCATTGCACTCCGACACTTTTATTTGCATCCGGCTGACACTGGATGGTCTACTGTTGGACGCAATGTCCACAGCCTGCGGAGTAAAGCAAGGGTGCCTACTGGCATCTGCAATCTTTAATTATTTCATTTGTGATGCTAGGCATGTCTTTGAGCAGGTGATCTCAGATTCTCCCAAGTTTAATGACCACCCAATTAAAACCTTGATGTATGCAGACGACCTTGTATTAATCTCAAAAACTCAAGTAGGTCTACAAAAACTATTATCTGTGTTTAATGATTATATTCAACAAAATGAATTGAAGATAAACACTGAGAAAACCCAGATAGTTACATATTCTCCAAAAAGATCTGTTCATACAGTATTCCCATGGTCCATCAATCATAGACCATTGGTGATAGTACCACATTATACCTATCTTGGTACGATTTTTGAAGGCAATGTGTATGCCAAGGGTCAGATGGAGCATGTAGTGGGTAAACTGGCAACAGCAATCTCCCAGGCGAAAATCATCATGTATCAGTATGGTAAATTCTCCATCAAGCCGACATGGAACTTTTGGAACCAGAAAACAGTTCTGTGCCTATTATATGGTCTGGAAACATTACCAATCAAGACGCATTTTCTATTCGACAAATGGGAGGCCAAATTCTGGAAGCAAATATTACACCTGCCGCAATGCATCCCAGGCACCTGGGTTAGATATGGGGTGGGACTAGTTTCCCTCCATGCGCTTTATCACTGGCGGTTATGCGCCTTGTTCAGAAAGTGTTTATTGTCGACAGATCTAAATGTCATCTTAAAAACATTGGCTAATTATGTATTTTGAGCTAAACATGCTTATGTGAATACATGAACAAGTAAGGTGTATCAAGATTTTGCTGATGCTGATGTGTCCATTGAAGTGTTACTTACTAATCCTGATAACGCCAACGCTAAGGTATATGGTGCGGATTGGATTAAGACAAGGGAAACATACCTACATTATGTAGATGGTGATATATGTAGGTTTCCACCCAAAAAAGTTTGTACACTCGCTCCTTACCTGGTGAAACCACCCTCTTTGGAATGTTTTTTTTTGTTAATCAAACATTTTATTGTTTTTGAAAACATAAAAACATACAGCCTCGCGCAGCGAGGTAACGCTTATTTCCCTTTACCGCCCAACAACAGCTTCCCACCATGGGTCCAACGCAATGGAGTCTCTAAACACATCTTGTTGCGTTTGTCGCGCTAGTATCTCGTAATTCTAGTTTCCTGTGCATGTCTTTGGGTGCTGGCTCGGTCTACTGATGTTGATTACCTCTCAGTGTGCGTCTTCCCACTTTTGCCATATTTCTGGGCTTTCTCAGGACATCCCCTAGCTGTGTAGACTCTTTTTTCCATTGCAATGCAGATGTCCACATCCGTGGTCCATTGCGCGTAGCTCGGTGTCGTCTCAGAACCCCAGAGTTGTGCTATGTTTCTTTTGATTAGTGCAGTAGTGGTAGATAAAAACAGTTTTTCGTAACGTGATAGCTCGACTTCTTCTTCTGTCCCCAACAGTAGATGTTTCGCGCTTCTGTGAATCGCCTTGCCCATGACCCTCGAGAGTTCATTGCAGCACTGCTGCCAGTATTGTTAAATTACGGTACATTCCCATAGTATGTGATAATAAGAGCCCTCATCCCTTTTGCATCTCAGACAGGATGAGTCAGTGGTTTTGCCCCAGTTAAATAATGCTACCCTTGGGTAATAAATTCTGTGCAATATCTTCAGTTGGATTAGTCTGAGCCTAGAAGAGATAGCTGATTCTCTGGGGAACATCAAAGCAGTTACCCATTCCTCTGGGAGTATGGCACCCACGTCCCTTTCCCATTTGGTTTTCAGACCCGACAGTTCCCCAGTAGCAAAGGAGGTTATGGCATTGTACATGGTGAATGTAACTTTGTGCTTAATCATTTCCGGGAATAGGTTGCGTTCTAGCGGGGTATAGTCAGGCATGTCAACCATTTCGGGGAGATGGGCCTGTAGCGCATGTTTAATTTGGGTGTAGTGATACTGCTCATTTGATGGGAGGGCAAAGACAGTGGCTAAGTCTGTGAATGATATTATTTCGTTTTCTTTCACTATGTCCCCAATTTCGGTAATGCCTAATTGGGCCCAAGAGTGCCATTTCGGTAGTTTATTCACTTCCGGGAGGTATTTATTGTTCTACAGTGGTTGTACTGGAGTTAGCTTTTTGTCCCAGCCTAAGTATTTGTGTGTATCTGTCCATATGCGAGTTATGTGTGCCATCATGGACGGGGTAGCAGACCGGACCTTTTTGCAGTAAGTAGAGGTGTTTCATAATGGGTCTTTCTTGTTGGTTGGGGTCTTGCGTTCTGTTATGCGGTAGTGTGGTGTCCCCATTGAGTCTATTGTTCTCTATTGCCATTGGGCCGGCCCAGTAGTAGGTTTGCAGGCGGGGGAGTCCAATTCCGCCTTCCCATATGGATCTTTGTTGTGTGGTGAGTGCCAAACGAGGGTGACCCCCATTCCATAGCAATTTCCTTAGTGTCTGGTCTATTTTGTGGAATTCACTGGGCACTATAGGTAGTGGTGCGTTTTGTAATATGTAGAGAAAGCGGGGGAGCGCCAGCATCTTAAAAAGTGCAGCTCTACCTAACAATGTTAGTGGTAAGGACATCCAGTGACGGACGTCTTCCTTGAATCTCGTCGTTATTGGGTGTAGGTTCTTGGGCACATAGTCTGTTAGGTTATTCGTAATCTGTATGCCTAAATATTTGAATTGTTCCTTCTCCACAAGGTAGGGACACTTGTCTGGCACTAAGTTATCTGTTTGCTTCAATGGGAATAGTATAGACTTAGTCCAATTTACACAGAGACCGCTAAACGCGCCGTATCTAATTAGTAATCGCGTCACTGTGGGGCAGGATTCGCGTGGGTCCTTCAGGTATATTAGCAGGTCATTGTGTATAAGGATACCTTGTCCTCCCAGTCGTTCGACCACCTGAAGCCACTCCATGATTGTGTGGATCTTAATAGAATTGCTAAGGGTTCAATTGCTATAGCAAAGATCAAGGCTGATAGGGGGCAGCCTTGTCTCATGCCTTTGCCTAATTTAAAAGGGTTTGAAACATGTCCATTCACCTTTGTTACCACTTCTGGGAGGTTATATAGCAGTTTGACCCAGCTCATAAAGTACGGTCCTATGCCCATGCACTGCATAATTACCCAGATTGCTTCCCAGTGGACAGAGTCAAAGGCTTTTTCAAAATATATGGCGAGTATGGCCACGGGATCCTGTATTTCGGGTAGTTTTTCTAACGCTGTATGCAGTCTGTATATGTTCTGCCTAGTGGACCTCTGTGCATGAATCCACACTGCTCCAGATGTATCAGTGTGTGTATGACTTGTTAAAGCCGGTTGGCTAATACCTTCGCCAGTATTTTCGCCTCGCAGTTTATCAGAGAGATAGGTCTCTAGGAATTGCACTTATCGGGTGGATTATCTCCCTTGGGCAGAACTATTATCATGGCTTTCCTTAAGTCTGGGGGAGATGGCCCTGTGAGTGTGAGTGCTGTAATAGGCGTAGCAGGTGTGGGGAGATTACATTCATGCCTATTTTCTTCCATATTTCGATGGGGAAGCCATTCGGGCCTGGTGTCTTGCCCGATTGGAGTTCCAACATGGCTTGGGTTAGCTCTTCCTCAGTGATTTCTTGTTCTAATAAGTTAGACTGTTGTGCGTTTAGGGTGGGGAGGGTAATTTCCTCCAGGATGTCTGTCGCGGGTGGTGAGGGTGGTGTTTTGTATAGCTCAGCATAGTATTTTGTGAAGCCTTCCGCTATATCTAGGTCTGTTACTAGTGGTTCTGGTTCTTCTGTAGTCAATTTCCTAATTTGAGTGAGGTCCAGGTCTCTACGTTCTAGCCATGCCAGTATTCTCCCGGCTTTGTCCCCTGTTTCGTATATCTTTGCTCTCATCGCTGTATGTGCCTGTTTTACATTGTCTAAAGCTATGTGTTGCAGTTGTGTCTGTGCTAATTGAAGTGCTCGGTGTGTTTGCGGTTGGTCCTGGGTTAGGTGATCAGCCTCTGCTTTTTGTACTTTTCCTTCGGCTTCACGTATTGCTTTAAGGTGTTGTTTCTTGTGGACTGTGGTCCAGGCTATGATTTCACCTCTGAGCACTGTCTTGAACGCTTCCCATAGCGACACCGGGCTATCTACAGAATCAGTATTTATCTCAAAGTATGTTTCAGTAGTCTTTTGGATGTGTTCTACTAGTTCTGGGAAACCTAGGTAGTAGCCGTTCAATCGCCAGCTGGGTGGGGGGGTCGATATGTCAGTTTTATTCATTATTGTGAGTGGGGAGTGATCTGATATACCTCTGGGGAGTAGTTGTGCCTCACATGCTTCATGCATGTTATTTAGTGGTAGCAAAAAATAGTCTAGCCTAGACAGTGAGGCGTGTGCTCCTGAGTGGTATGAATATTCCCTTGTGTTGGGGTGTAGCGTCCTCCACACATCTTGTAGCCCCAGTGCATTAGTGAATATAGCGAGTTTGGTGCGTACATCTGGGTTCCTGGATCTTACATGTGTTCTATCAAGGTCTACATTCATTACTTCGTTGAAGTCTCCTCCAATTAGTGTGAGGTCTGCAGGATTGTTCGCGATTAGAGGCGTGATGTCATTGGTCAGGGGGGTTAATAAGTTAGGTGGTGCATATACAGCTACACCCTCTTTGGAATGTTGATCTGCCATATTACGCATGTGTTTCAATCTGTGGTTAACAAAAGATGTGCAAGTTAAACGGAAGTTGCTCTTGTCACAGTATAACTATTGTCGATTCTGTTTGAAATTGGATGTAAAAGAAACCTTAGAACATCTGGTAACAGAGTGTGTGGAGCTGACGAATATTAGAGAGACACATTTTGCAAGACACTGTAAATATCTAGGAGCCTTGGAAAAACAGCAGTGTTGGTCTTTGATTATGTGTTCTTTGTATATGCCCATTCAAATTGCAGTAATTCATTTCTTGAAAAGTTTGAAATTGGAGAGTATAGTGCAGTGACATTTAATGATTAATATAAGTATGATATGCATCATTGAATACGTATGTAGATTCAAATTACGGGAGGGAATCAAAACAAAAACAAATGAATCTATTTTAATTTGGTTCTGAATGATGTTTGATTTGATTGTAGTATGCTTGTATATCGTGAATTATTTTAAGTATAATTTTGAAAGGTTGATTTAATTCAGCTAATTCAAATTAAAAAAAATATATATATGTAACAAATTAACATTACACCATCACATTCCCTCATCACATTAGATAAAACTCATGATTATTTTTATTACTTCTATTTGGACCATCAATTAAATTTAGTCACATCTTTTGTCGATTTAAAGTCTATTACGTGGTTACACCAATTGTGTTATGTTCTGAGTTGACCTTAACCAGCTCCTCATTCTCCTCTGACAAACGATTAATCATTTCTTCTAAAAAGAAAGTCAATGCCATTGTCAATTGGCTGTCTGTTTCATCAAACAAAACTTGCCACCAATCTTCTGCCCTTAATGATGATCTCTTCAACATGAATTGACCAAGATATTTTGTTCTCTCAACTTGTAAAGCAGTGCAAAACAAAGTTAAGTGTTTCAGTGATTCATCTTCTGTTTTGCACAGGCGACAGGAATCAAGGTTTTTTCAGCCTGGCCCCACTGACCAACTGTTTCTTTTGTTTTAAACAGATTAATTGAAAACTTAAAATATATAGATCTACGGTATGGATCAGGACATTTTTTTCAATCGTTTTGTATGTCGTTCACCGCTCTTTTTTCACTTGGGACGTTTTTCATTATGGCATGTCTACACATTTGTCCGCACATCCCAATCCAATCTTGTCTACATAGTGTTTTTTTGCATTCTCCGGATTGGTTTGTAAGGTGCCCAGTCCAACTTCCAGATCAGCAAGTAGCATGTTGCATCGCCATACCCACATGGAGATTACTAAATATTCCTCTCCCATTCCAGCATTTAGCAAAATTTTGAACTGAGGAAGCATGGTCATTGTCATTTTCCGATACAGATTCAACATGTTCCACGAAACTCGAGCATTAAGGGATATCAGATTGAGTTCATGCCGTATGCAAGCTGTTGGGGTTCCTCTAGGTAAACATAAGACTCTGAACCACAAGGTGTTTTCAAGGGCCCCGGAGCCCATGAGAACACCCAAAAGCACATTCGACACCATGAATTAGGGAAGGTACGGCTTTTTGTTTCAAAAAAGCAAGTACCGGCAGCAACGAAAATTTACCACACTTTTTATGCAGGACCGCAGATTGAATTGCCAGTTGATGACATTTCCTTTTTATGCTCTCAACCCACAGAGCATTATTTATATTAAGGCTAATCTGCCTACCCAAGTATTGTGTATGGGGTGTACTTTTCAAGGTTGCTTTACCTATTTGCCATCGAAATTGTGTGGACTGCAGTCGGTTCTGTCTCCTTAGGTGCTCCATAACTAATATTTCTGATGTTGATGTATTAATACAGAGACCATTCATGGTGACATCCCTTTCCAGTTCATTCAATTTTCGTTGGAGACCAATCGGCGTAGGATCCAGCAGAATTAAATCATCTGCATACAAAAGTCGATTGATATGGACTCCATTTAACTTTGGTGGAAAGGACTCAACTCCATCGGTGCCCTGAACGATATCGGACAGAAACAAGTTGAAAATGATGGCAGCCAACGGACAACCTTGTTTGACTCCACAAAACGTTTTAATTGGAGTTGAAAGTCAGCCAAAACTATCCAATCTAATTCTGATCTCTGTATTAGTATGAAGCTCTTTAATCGCCATTAAGAGACTTTGGGGGCAATTCGACTTGAGCAGCTTAGTCCACGTAACCTCTCTATTTATACTTTCAAACGCATGTGACAGATCTATAAATGCGAGATAGATCTTTCCGCCAGTTCTTCTGGCTTCCATTTTTAGGATATTTATGATCAGGAGGTTCAAGCTGCACCCAACGCCCTTAACGAACCCAGTCTGTCTATGGTCGACATGATTAGTTGCAATACTGCACTCTAATAACTGATGCTGAAGGAGTGAAGCGTATACTTTTACCAACACATCCAAAAGAGCAATGGGCCGATAGTTCTTTGGATTTGCCCTGTTGCCCTTTTTGAACACAGGAATAATGATTGCACTTTTCCAGGAGGCAACAGATGGCAAGAATCCACCCATTCCTCTGGGTTTTCTTTCAGAGTTGCATTAGTCAGTCCGTCAGGGCCCGGAGCTCGAGACAAACTTATTTGTTTTATGATGTCTAAGATGCCACTTCTCTCGAAGAACAGCTGCCAACGGTCCAGAATGGGCAACGTAGGTTCTTCAATAGTGCCTTTCTTCCTGTGTAGCTGACTATAATACGCTGTCCAATCTTCCTCGGACACCATATTATCTTGCAGTGCCAACTGGGAGCCACCTTAGTCATTAATGAGGCTCCAAAATTCCCGGAGTGTTGTTACTTCTCAGTTTTAACATCATTAATTCTGCATCACGCTGGAGCATAATATTTTTGTGTGATTTTAGCCAGTTCTTATAAGACTGTTTTATGCGTTTTATTCTCAGCAATATGTTGCAATTTACTTCCATTAGCACACAATCTGATTTCTGCTATCATTTTTTGTTTCTGTTTTAGAACATCCAGATGATATACATGTTTTGGTAGAAAAGCACGATTACACAGCCCCTGTGTTTTTTTCCACAGAAGCTGTTAACAAGTGTGAATATTCCACCTGGCCAGGTGCACTTTGGTAGGTCTTACTGAGTATATTTAGCTCATCTACATTTAACCTCAGTCTCATCCTACTGGCTTCAACCCTAATATCATGTCCCCATTGACAGCCTGTGTTTCTGATGGCAGCACTAGTGAGGATCTTCAGCAGATTATGGTCACTCTCGATTTTTTGAATTACCTCGAGAGTCTCCACCCTCTTGTGTAGACGATCTGAAGCAAATAAGTAGTCCAATGTTGATTCTTGTTGCAACCTCTTCCAGGTGGATTTAGCAGTAACATCCTCTATACTGTGTCCATTTAACATCTGCATATTGCTCACTTTCATTTCTATACACCATTCTCCTGCAGCATTTATGCTGTTTTCTTTTCCATCTGTGAACTTTCTTTTTGTGGCCACTCAGTTGATATTTAAGTCTCCGCAGAGTAGAATTTTAGGGCCAGTTTCATTCTGATTGATTTTGTCGATTATATTTGTAATTTGATCGATGAAGACCGATTAATCCGTGGCTTTATGCTGCCAATATACATTATATATATTCAACAGCAAGACAGTTTGAATATGCGGTGAGATGTTTTTTGATTGTTTCATTTTCAAGGCAGAGCTTTTCCTAACAAGTGTTAAGAGACCTGCCATCGGTCGACCCATAGATTTTTTAAGTGCCGGGTTCATTGTGATTTCAAATTCATCTATAATTGGACATTCCACCAGCTAAGATTCCTGTATACAGGCTATATCAAATCCTTCTAGCCAATTGTGTTGGAATAGATGCTTAAATCCACTTAAGTTCCGGCTGCCAATACAGATCGCAGCCTTAGTTACCAGGTCTGTAGGTTAACTCTGCATCTGCTTCCCCAATGCTGTAGCTAACTGGCTCCAATCATTTGCCTCATCCGTCACTTTTCTAGCCCCAAACTGTCTCCAGTTATTGTGACATTGTATCCAAAAGTAATCTTTATCTGCTCCTGCTGTTTTTGAGTTTAAATAAAGTCCACTAAAGCGATATCTGCTCTTACTGCTGTTTTTGTAGGATACATGGCCCAAGGGTCCCGTACACTCGCTTTGGATTTGTCCTCTCTTGAAGTGAAAAGGAGGGCTTTTTGTCTTAAATCATCCATTTCCATATGTCTTTCGCTGGTATGATGAATTGCGGCCTCCCCCAAGCTTTGAGCTTCAAAAATATTGAATCCTAATGAGATTAATACAAGGGCTGCTTCCAATAGTAAGTTACATATAATTCTTCAATCAATCAATATGTAGTTTTACCCCATCATCCTTGGGTTCCTTGAAAAATTCTACAATCTTTATGTCTTTCGACTCAATTGTCCTTAGGCTTGGGACACAATGCATTAATAGTAAGGCATTATTTATATTCAGTGTTAATTCATCTTTGCTTGGAATACTCAGTTCCAGGACTAAACAATAATTGGATTGTAGTTTTTTTACCGCTCTTTAATCTGTCATTTGCAGACCTATTGGATCTCCCTCCAAGTGCCTCTTCATTAACATGCCGATTACAACCAGTTCTCACCTCTTTATCAGCATGTTGGACCCTATACGCTCTATCAATGATATGGTTTTGATCAGTCATGGCTTTGGCTAAATCCATATTTAGTGCATCACCAAAAACGTCATTATCATTCATTGGTTCTTTTTGCAACATCTCTTCTGATAGTTTTTTTTGTTTAGCTTCCAATATGCTAAACACCGGACTACCTATATTTATAGTTTTTGGTTGCTCTATCACTTCGGGTGATATCAACGTGCACACACTAGACTTTTTTCTTTTGTGTCAGTATTCAACTGCATCCCAGGGGCTAATGACAACATTTTTAAAGGCACGCTAGGGGCTTCCTAGTCTATGTAATCCTTCCCTAGCTTTTTATTCTACTACTTCAGGTGATATATCAACCACATCATCATCTTCATAGGTCGACATGTCCATTAGATTAATTGAATCTTCAATATTTCTGGGTGCATCACTTAACATTGCACTCTGCTTGCCATTTTTAGCCCGTGTGTTCTCTCTTCTGGTTTTTCTGTTCCTCCATGTAAGAAACCGTCTTTTAAAGTTACACTTACTGACTTAAAATTGCGCAGAAATTTTCTGGAACAAGTCATTCTTCTTGATTTTTTAGCTGGCACATTTTTAGATTTTCTTTTCGCAGGTTAAGCTTGGGCCACCCAGCATTCCACTTTCTTTATTCTTGGTGTAAAAAATGGCCATCAGTTGTTCCATCGCTTTTAGAAATCTCTGCGGCCAAGTCAGCATTCTGCACACCTGTACAGTTAACGCATGTCTACGTTGAGGGTGTTTGCTTATCTGAATTTGCACTGTTGCCACTTTGGTTCACACTTTTTAAGGCACTAGCAAACGATGAACTTTCTTCATCAACATCTTGCACTGGTGTTTCAGTAGCTATACTTTTCGGCTTCCTCAATTCCAGCGTCAACATACACCACCCCTGGGGTTCCCACATGAAGTGTCTCTGTATTGGTTTCTTTGGTAAGCCTCAATGCCGGTCCCTTTGTTGTATCAATCTGCTCATAATCCAAACTGTCCTTTCCTGTTTGACAGTTGCCTTGACAGGGAAGACTTCTTTGTTGTCTTAGTATTCCCAAAGCTTCTTTTGGGACCTTTGCAAGAAGCTTTTTGTCCTCGCTATTGTTAATTTTTTGATTTGCCAAATCCAGCAAGGAAACTCCAATTTTATTATTTACCTCTTGTGATGTTTGTTTGAACCTCATGGTATCACCTTCTATGCTTACCAATTTTGAGTTCATTAAGGAAGCCAGTGTTGTTAGATCTTTCAAGCTTTTATTCATCTGCTCATACATTTTTATGGACATAAGGACATCGAAATGGAGGACATTAGAATCGGTTGCAGTTCAAGAATAATTTTTTTGCACAGCTCTTCCTGAATTTGCTTTGAATCATTGCGCCTGCGATTAACCCTTGGCTGAAGTCTTCGTATTTTAGGGTAATCACGTTCCATGAGTGACGATTCTGTAAAATAATCATCCATTGTAGAGTTGTTATTATCTTGCTGAATCATTAAAGGCTTTCTACTCCCCTCCTTTGACCTATTTTGACTAGGGGAGGCCCAAGTCCCCCCACAGGTCCTAAGCAGAGGGGCCTTTTGAGTTACACATTTACCTGCTCTTTGTTGCGAGCAGTACATTTCCAATGAGTCACTGTCCACAATCCTTCTACGTTTTGCCACCCCATATGTCTGCCTGTTCTCAACTGAACTCTTGAGTTCCTCAAATGGCATCTGTTCTGTTTCATCCACAATTTTTGAATTTTCATGACCGTCGTCTGCCTTTTTTCTACTACGAGCACTGTTGAATTGAGGCAGATCCTGTAGCATCTTATTTACCACTTCAAGTACAATTTTTCTGTTTCTATTATTTGGTTGGTGAACTCCTTGTGTCCCCTCCTGATCTAGAGACTCCCCTGCTTGGGTCAAGGTCAGATAGGTGGAGTAGTTTCTCGGGCTCTACATATCCATACCCCCAGCCCATCTTACATGATCCCAATCCCCCAACCGCTCTGGGCGATCTTTGCCCGGCATGCCATTCACTTTTAAGCAGGGCTGGAGATCTGAGCTTTCATGGACGGAAGCAGTCTCAGTTTGCATCAATGAATGAATAGACTGTTTATCTTTTTTTGCTCCCTTTGTCTTCACCAGGTCTACTTGACAGTCTACATAGCTGTTGACAAACACCTCCTCCTCACCTAGTAAGTTATTTATTAATGTGCCATCAGATAATACATTCTTGTTCTCGTTACATTGGCGGGTTCTCCAATTTAAGCCAAGAAGTATTTCACACATCCAGTCACCTTTTTTGCATGCAATCATAGTCGTGAGTGACAGCTCTATTAACGGCACATCTCCGGGCGGGCGAGCGCTCCGCCTGTGGCAGAACCCTGGCGGCACCAGCAGCTCGCCATGCGAGCACTCGCAGCTGCAGGAGCGCTGCTTGCACCCCTGCCCCTCCGAGACCAACACCCGGAGGACCTGACAGCGACTCCAGCTGGGCGCCCACCGACACACCCAGATTCATGCCACAGGCCGCTTCGGTAGGTGATTTTTCACTCCTTATATTCAAAATCTGTTTTATTACGTGATTAGATGGAGAGGCGCACATGCAGTTAATCAGCGCGGCATTACACGCAGTCATTTGCAGACTTAGAATGCCTCCTCCACATGGCTCACATGTACCACTAACAGTTAATGCATTGGCACAGGACTTTTTGGACTTACTTGATATTCATGTCTGGGCTGCTCACAGTCCAAATTATCCACTGTGCCTTGGTGTAGCTGTAGTCATGTAAGCGGATGTTAAGCTTGTCCCCTCTCGCAAAGCAGTGTTTGGTTTGCTGTTCCGCAGTTCCATACTCAAGAGTCAGGAGTCACCCACCACACACCTCCAAAGACTCCTTGTTCGCTCCGCGAAGGGTCTGAGTCAATGTAGTATTCCAAACAAAGTAAACTCTGCCTCCACCAAGGAAATAGTAGAGTCACTGCACACTCTCTGCTGCTCCTAAGACTCAGCTGACTCTGTGTTCACTTTGCGAAGGGTCTGAGTGAATGTAGTATTCCAAGCAAAGTAAACTCCGCCTCCAGCAAGGAAATAGTAGAGTCACTGCACGCTCTTTGCTGCTTCTAAGACTCAGCTAACTCCACCAAGGAACCTAATTCTAACCTATCACCGTCCCGGTTGAATAGTAATGTGAAGTGTGAAGTGGTGGAGGATGAGCAAGGACAAGTGACCAAGATTCAATTAGCCCAGGAGAAATGCAAGACATATTATGATGAGAAAATGGTGTCTAGAAAGAAATGGAAGGTGTATAGAGTGGGGGATTGGGTAAGAGTTAAATTGGGAAGACATCAAGCGAATGGTTTGCCAAAGTTGTCTTTCCATATGAAAGTGGTGAAAGTATTCAAGAATGCAGCAAGAGTGGAGAATGGTGTGGTATGGATTATAATTTGAGGGTGGTATGTGAGGAAAGGTTGGTAGAGGAAAGAGTGAGTGCAATGACAAAAGACAGTAAAAGGAAGATATGTTGGTTTTGATGAAGGTGGACAGGAGGGAGTAAGAGATATTAGTTTTTGTGTGAGTGGACGAAAAGAAGTTGGAGATGTAGAAGGGAGTGAAACGCTGGAGGGAGCAGAAGTAAGGGAAGCGCCGCAGAATGAACGTAAAGGTCAGCAAGAGAATATCTGAAAGAAGAGGAGCATGAAAGAGCATTTTCTTGCAATTACATTTCAAGATCTTGAGGTGTATTATAAGTAATGCTAATGTTAATCAAGTGTGAAATCATGTGCTTGCACCAAATGTATATAGTTGCTATAGTAAGTGAAGGGGTTGTGTGGTGTAGTGTATATCGTTATGGGGGAGTGGAATCTCTTTGGGTGACATGGGAGTGTGAAGCCTTTAGATGTTCTAGAAGGGAGAGCTCAGATGAGCCGAGCTGGGAGATAGACAGTTGAAGAAGGAGGTGAGGTTGGATCTCTGTAGAGCAGAAGTAATAAAGGAGATACATTTAACCTACATTAAAGACGTGTCTTCATTACCACAATTGTATAACACTTTGGAATGTACCTGATTTGAGTTAAACAGCGAGTTCTGAAATAGTTGTCTAACAATAACATTATTGAAGACTTAAAATCCAAAGGCGTTAACATGCATAGGGTTTTGGGGGAGGCTGCGAAGAGCCCAATAGTTAGTGAAGGCTTAGGTGATGAACGCCAAATGATCAAAGAAATGTGTGTAATAATTTTCATGTGTAACAAAACAATGCACATATATGATGACGCAATCCAGTGCTACTCAGACATGTGATGTTATGGGCGCTTAGCTATCTGTGCACCAGAGAGAGGAGGAGTTGGAGGATGTGCAGCATGGACGATCTTGAAAACCTCTTCACGTGGTAGCAGAATGGGTGCACACCAGAATTATGTTAAAGGCCCAGTCACAAACACTATCGGATGGAAGAATACAGGGTAGCAGGAAATAATCAAGGGAAACAGTGTAAGAATGCTTGTGGCTGCTACACGATTTGTGGTGTCGATTTCAGCGGAATTGGAGAGATTGCGATGATTTGTATACATGTTGTTTAGGTTGATCAAGGATAGGAATGAATTATTGGTTATGTTTATACACGAAGAATATGTATGTTTATGTTTTCATATTTATGATCATAGATGAACAATTTCAGATATAAACGATTTGTATAAACCAATAACATTATACCTTTAAAAAAATACTGTTCAATGGTTGTGAGGGGATAATGTGGATCGGCTTTGGTTTGTGGTGTGTCCCTTACAAGCTGTAAATGTTGGGTTAAAATGAAAGGATGCACAAAGCTGCGAGTATGCTGTGTAAAATGGCTACTAGCGGGGGATATCACCATGCATTTTCTTCCGTGTGTTTCTCAGTCTTGATAGTTGTAAAACGTTGAGGGGATTTTTTCAGGTTACTTTGCATGCTGGTAATTGTAGGCTTCCATTCAGGATGAGTAGCATAATGTTTTTCTCAGCATGTTACTATAATCTACATATATAAAACACTTCGGTATGTATCCGTACTCAGCTGATGCAATTTATCACTGTTAGGTTGCACTCTGCTGTCCAAATGGCAAAGTGCACCATTGTGTGCTCTTCCAATTCAGCAACAACTATCATTTTAACAAACAGAATGAGCATGGTTCTACACAGTCACCTTCAACTTCCACTATCACAAACATTCTGAATAATTTCATGTTACTTCTTTCCACCCCACTTCTCTTCACACAGGGCACAGCGGTTCCAGTGCCAATGAACAGTTAATTACTGGCTCAACGTGTCAGTCTCTAAAGAGTGTAACACTGTAGGATGAATGCCCCCTCACGAGCTAAAACTGAAAGTAGGTTCTGTAAGTATGCTACTATGCAATCTTATGCCATCACGGGACTGTGCCATTGAACAAGTTTGACAATTACATGTCTACAAAGACACATCATAGAGGCCTGTGTAACCGATGGAACTTAGATACTGTTCTTATACCTCTCATACCCCTCATTCCATCTGATACAAATTTGCGTTTCACATTCAAAAGAAGACAGTTACCTATACATTTAGCCTTTTCGATTACCATTAATAAGTGATAGGGACCTACGCCCCTTCCTTGAAGTGATCAGTGGTGACTATTAATAATTCACAGGGACCGACAACCCCTCCCTTGAAGTGGTCTGTGGTAATTCCGATATTTAGGAAGGGGACAGAAGTGACCATATGCATTACCGACCGATACTGACCTTTAAGATATGCTAGAACGGCGTATTATGCCGGGAACGGCTTGTGATTTCTATATTAGCCCTGTGCTGTTTACATTTTTCACATGCTCAACACTTGTCTACCATGACCCCATATCTACATCTACCTCTGGCCCCATATCTCTGGCCTCTGCTTTCCCAAAGAAGGTTGATTCCCAGAGTGCGTTTTTACCATTTTCAGCACTGCATATGGTCAAAGCCATGAGTTTAATGGTATGGAGAGAGGCAGTGTGATGATTGCCTGAAGCAAAAACGTTCTATTTAGTTCAGTTAGACTGTCAGCAACTTCTGAACTGTAATAGAAGGAGTGGTGGTAGCCGGGGGTAGCTACAGCAACAGTGGGTGAGGAAGGATGACACTCCTGCTGGGTCTGGTGACAGCCTAAGCGGGACAGAGCTGAGAGGCCATATCAGGGGGCACCAGCAACCTGCAGGGGAAATTAAGCGCTGTGCCTGCAGGTAAATGCAGCCCGGAGAAGTCAGGGAGGTGGAAGTTGAGTGGCAGGAACAATCTGGGAAGCAGGGTTGAACCCCAGAGTGGGCCTGGTCCCTAATATTGGCTGCACCTGAACAGTGGGCTGTTGTGCGTGAAGAAGAGTGCCTTGAACAACTGTGAAGGAGGCATATCTGTCTGGATCTGGAGAAATCAGCCTGTTTGTGTCTGGGACGTCTGAGGAGCCTGATGCTAGGAGGACCATCTGGACCATGCAGCGTTACAAGTGAGTCGTGGGAGAGGCGGCTGGAGAAAGGTACTTGCCAGGGCAAAAACAACAGCAACACAAAAAAGGGTGCTAGCAGGGGACATTAAGGCCATGATGCAAGGACAAGAGAGGATGAAGAGGAGTCAGATAGAGGCCCAGATCCATTCCCCACAGAATCTGCAGGCGCAGGGCGAGGATTCCCCAACAACGAAATCCGATTTGCAACTGCTCCTTGTGGAAATAAAAAAGGAAGTCAAGGACAGTGTGACCACTTTAGCCAAATCCATTGCGTATTTGAACAATCACGTGAGGGCAGCTGAGAAATGTTTGGAGAGCAGTGGAAGTGGCTATTTCTGACCAAGGCCATTTGCAAGCAGAGCTGGTGGATAGCTTAGTGAGGTTGAAACAGCCGCTGGACTTTGTGCTAACAAGACAAGAGGTAGCCGAAAACAGATCAAGGCGCAACAATATCTGTCTGTGAGGAATCTGAGACAGATGAGGCGTTGGAGGAATTTGTGGCAGTGTTATTTCAGCACACGCTGGCAGTGCCGGACGAGGAAACTATGGTTCTCGATCATACATATCAGGTGTTTTTGTCACTTCAGCAAGCTAGAAACTTGTTATGTGACATATCACTCTCCTGTGTCCACCTTTATATATTTAAGGAGAGGATTTTGAAAGTGTCGAGATCCCGAGGAAAAATACAATTCAGGGATACCTCCATTGAGTTATTTAAAGATTTGTCACAGGCCACCCTTCCCTTCAGAAAAGGAAGAACCTGCAAAAAGTCATGAGCTGGCTTCGGAAAGGATATCTGAGGTGCATGTGAATCTTTCTATGTTGATAAGAATTCGAATTTCAAGGGAAGTCATAGAGCATCATGAAGGAAGTGGAGGTTGCAGAGTTAGTAGAGCAGGGGTAAGAGATTTGGCGAAGGGAGTCACCCCAGAGACTGAAAGCAATTATAGGCCAAAGGATGGCCTCGGAGGGAAGGATGGAAGTGCGGGCGACCGTACACCAGAGGTCGAGGTGAAGGGGCGAGAGCTTCAAAAATTGCCTGACTGTACAGGGATAGACTCGGAAGACTGATGTTTCCTAAATAACAGCACGGGTACTCTCCGTGGTAGTCAGGAGGAGGTGTGGGAGGTGGAGCTCCAATGAAGTATGTGCATGATGTTCCTGGGTTTGGGGGGGTACTGAGAAGCAGTTGGACTTATGAATTTATGGGGGAGTGGGATGGGAGATGGTATATGGGGGGCTGATGCGCAGGGGTGGGATGCGGATTGGGGCTTCCGAAGCTGACCCTTGTAGTTGGTCAATGACTACACTCCTTATTGGGGTGTTGGAAGAGTTGGGAGGTTAACTTTGTTGCGGATTGGTGGGCGGTAACGTTTTACCAATTTGTGTAGATGTGGGGTTTAGTGACAGATGAGGAAGGGGGGGTTGAGGTGTGAGGTGACAGTTCTCTGGAATCTGCAACTACTTGAGGTACAAGGAGTAGATGATGGTGGTGGGTGAACTGAGCTTTGTCTCCCTGAATGTTCGAGGGCTGAACTCCCTTGTTGAAGTCGTCTGGTGCGTTTCTCCAAGAGACACATTTGCTTGCGGGGGATGAGCGGAAATCGAAAAATGGGGCTTTCCCTCTCCACAGTAAGAAACAAGGGGTGACGATTTTGATTGCCAAGGGGATTAAGTTTGTGAAGCAATCAGAATACAGGGACTCAGAGGGGAGATACGTGGTTCTCAAGGGGCTGTTGGATTAACAGATATATACGCGAGTGGCTTTGTATGTCCCTAATGAGCATCAAGACCAATATATGAGGGCACTCTTAACAAAACTGAGCGGGATTTGTGAGGGTCAGGTAGTGATCAGGGGGATTTTAATTGTGTGATGTCCAGGCACTTGATAAAACATTACCTCCCACTGGGAATGACAGAAGAACACAACTGAGTTAATGCGGCTGCTTAGGAAGCTAGAACTGATTGAGACATGGAGGTTTTTCAGGCAGTTGAAGGCAGTCTAAACGCATTTTTCCTCGGTACACAGCAGCTTCTCTCGAATTGATCTGATCTTACTGTCAGCGATGTTGATGGAGATTTGACTACGTTATTTGTTGGACCATGCCCCGGTTCTGATACATGCTCAGCCTGAGGGGCAAGTAGAAAAGGGATGGGTGCTGTGGTGTCTGAACGAATTGGTGCTCTGCAATTTGGTATTTTGGGCCCATATGAAGGAGGGGATCCAGAGGTATATTTTAAGGAGAATGAGAATGTAATAACAGATTGGAATGTCATATGGGAAAACGGCAAGGCAGTGTTTCAGGGAGAATTTACAAATCAGATAACATCATTTATACGGGCCTGGGAAGCTACTAGAATAGACTTGGAAAGGGCAGTGGCAGAAGCAGAGATTACACATAGTTAAGGGGACGATGAGGTTACAGAGGGAGTTCTTGAGGGTTTGCAGTCTTCTAGAGGCACATTTGGCTGACCGGCCGGCCCAGCCGTTGCTACAGATGAAACAATTCTATTATGTGAAAGGAAACAAGGCTAATAAGGTTTTTGCTGGCAAACTAAGAGGAGGTGGAGGCATCATATTGTAGATCTATGGGAGATTGGGTGAGAACTACAGAAGAGGGAACGGGACAAGATGCGGATTGTGGCATCATATTATAGGCGGTTAGTGGAAGGGGAAAAGATGGAAGATGAGTTAAAGTAGAATTTCCCATTAGTCACCAAGAGGTGGGGAAGGCTTTTGATGCATTGCCCCATCATAAGGCGCTGCGATCAGACGGTTTTGGGAATGGGTTTTATAAGGTTTTCGAACCTTGGTTGGTGAAGCCTCTTACAAAATTGTTTAATGTGGTACAATCCAAGGGAGTGGTGTGGCAGGATATGGGCGTATCCACCCGGGCGCTGCTCTAAAATCATGTAAATACCCGGGCGAATGTGCTAGCTAAAGCCCAATCTCACTCCTCAACGGAGATGCCAAAATGTATGCCAAAATAATTGCGTCAGTGGGTGCTCGAGAGCCCGAGCATGATGGCTGCTTCAACATGAAGCTCTGTTAGGAAGGAGCCACTACGGACAAAATATGTTGAATTTGAGC
The DNA here is from genome assembly GCF_040938575.1 of Ambystoma mexicanum. NCBI lineage: Eukaryota > Metazoa > Chordata > Amphibia > Caudata > Ambystomatidae > Ambystoma > Ambystoma mexicanum. The sequence goes on along the minus strand of NC_090937.1, from coordinate 880,852,848 downwards.
ATCTGCTACCAGCATTTTGTATGGAGCCTATGAGCTTCTTGCATGAAGCGTAATCCCTCCTAAGTTGGAGCCTGAGGTGCCCGCTAAGGAGCAGAACGCTGCAGCAGGGGAAGAGAGCTATGGACGCCGGGAGGAATTCAACCTTATGGCGATGTGACAGTGCTCACAGCGGACCTGGGTCTGTGCAGATCTGCCGATGCCATGCAGCTCCATGGAGATGGGGAGGCAAGGCCAATCCTGTGGTATTAAAAACTTGTGAGTTAAAAACTGCATAGACAAGAAAGGAATGCACACAGCCGGTGAGTTGGCGAGCTATATGAAAGACCAGTGTGTGTTAAGGAAAGATTGAAATTGCAACAGTATATCTCACAATTGAAGGCTGCACGCATGTGGATAGGATATGAAGTAAGGCAGACCTGTGGTGAACTTTAAGTTACTGATAACTGTGAAACCAGCGATACAGAGTAGCGGAGTGGTCTGGTGAAAGGAAGTAGCTCACTCGAAAGTCTCAGCGAAAGGTGAAATGTTTTTGTTATGAAGCGATAAGGTGAATTAACTCCAAAAAGCGCAATGATCAAAATTAACCCCAGAAAAAAGGGGAGGTGAAAAGGTAAATGTTGAACTTTTGTGCTTTTGATATTGAACTACCCAGACCGAGAGACACTCGGGCGAATTACACAAGAGTGTGAGCTGAAGGGAAAGTCGAAGTGGTCCTACGGAGGTCTATAGTAAAAGCCTCACACATTCAAAAGTCTTCGACATCAGGAAAAGGTCTGAGCTCGACCGAGGGAGACCAGAAGTGTGATAAGTTAGGGGAAGGGAACCCCTAAAGGAAGTGAATTAAGCGAGGGGAAGGGAACCCCTGCAAGTGCTGTGATTGTGAGGTCCAAGCCCGATCGAGGGAGACCTGCGTGAACATTTTGTTAAAGTGTGTTTTGAAAGCTGGATTGAGAGACTTTAACGTGGAAGGCCAGACGGGCCTCGATCCACATTTTGAACTGCCTTTGTTTTGAGAACCTGAGCCAGACTGTGTCCTCCCGTCTACAGGGACCACCTTACTCCGTGCTGTCTAACGTGGGGAGGAGAGCTGACTCGGCCACATTGATTCTTTATATTCTAACATATATATTTCTCTTTACACACTTTTTGTATAAGAATTAGGGCAGGCATTAGGTTTTGTTAGTATAGGCCATTTTGATTTGACGGATGCAACTAGGACTGTTTAATTTATTATTTGATAGTAGAGAATACGCTCATCATAGCTATAGGGCAAAGTAGGAGTTTTTCCAAGCCCCAAAAATGTAATGAAGGTTTTACAAACTGTACCTCTTGGGTTTGTTATACTTGTGATACCATGCCTCAATTACACCACCCATGGTCAAGAGGTTGGTGGCAGAAAAGGGGTAGGCGACCCCAGGTTGCCCACCATTGACTGAAAGTGAGAAACGTGACAAGGCTCCTGAGTGATCAACATTACGGGACACTCTGAGATCCTGGGCGATCTCTTTGGCTTCTGTGAGAGGAATTGGACATGTGAGGATGCTCTATGCCATGTACATGTGACCGGACGCTATACTTAAATAACTATAAGTGCAATTGTCTTTCACAATTCTGCTAATAGTGGCTCACCTTTCCCCCTTAGATGAGGCAATGGGATGACCTTGATCATAGGTTACTATGGGCTGCGGGTCACTGGCAGGCCTATATGGGTCTGGCTCATTTGTCACGCTTTGGTTTAAGCAAGTTATTATTGGAGACACAATGTTTAATTGTTTTATGTGTCTCTTTGTTGGGTGTGGGATGGGTGGGGTGTGTGTTGGTTTTATGCAGCTTGGGGGAGGCTTGGGGTATGAACATGGAATGGTTGTACCGGAGATATGGCAACAATGCTATTGAGAGAATGTTCCTGTACCGGCAAGCTAATGACTGCTCTTGGGGTCATGTGTGCTCTTCTGGTGGATAGCCTGATATGTGGGGCAGATAGTGAATACTTAAACCAGTTCTATGGCAACTATTTGATTCATAATGTTGAATATACAGGGCCTAGGTGACCCAATCAAACAACGCAGCCTGCTCAACCTCTTGCGCAATGAGCTTGGACACATGGTTTTTCTTCAAGAGGCCCACATAGGCAGGGTACAATCTGAGAAATTGGCATAGGGGTGGGTTGGCCAGTTTTTTCACTTTCCCTTTCCTCGTTAGAGAGGGGTCTCTATTCTCAAGCACCGGCCCTTCACACCATTGAACATTATAGATGACTCTGATGGCTGCTATTTGCTTGTGAAGGGAGTACTATTCCAGCACTGTGTCACCCTGTGAAATATTTATGGCTGATGTATGATAGTGTAGGATTCTACTTACAAGTTTTTACGACATGTGCCCCTCATATGGGCCCACTTAAGTTTCTGGCAGGGGGACGTTAATGTGGCCTTGGCATGGAGCGTCGATAGGTAGCCACCTCAACCTGCTCACAACACCTCTCCTAAGAAAACCAAGGCCCTTTTCTAGTTGTTGGAAGAGCTCTGAATATGTGATGTATGGAGAGTGCACATTCACAGCGAAGGAATTTCTCATTGTATTCGAACTACCATGTGAGCTATGTACAGCTGGACGATTGGCTATTGATATCATCAATGCTCCATTTGGTTAAGCTGTGTTAAATTTGGACCATTACAATATCTGATCATGCTCAAATGGTGCTCCAAATCTCCCTCCCAACAGAGCTTCGGGAGGCACCACCATGGAGGCTACATTTGGCTACTTTGCAGTATCCTGACTTTGTGGATTACCTAGTGGAGCATTTTTTTTACTTTAATGTTTATTGACATTTTCTTAAAGAAACATACAACTTTATGCACAACTTAACTTTTCCTCCTCATGACACCCCCAACCCCACCCCATACAATTAAAGAATGACATTCTACTAGTCGGGAAACAAAAGACCTCAAATACCAATGGCTACAGCTCGTAACTTCACAGTGGCATGGGTTCAGATCAAATTCTGTTCCCCCCTCAAGTCTAGCTTATCAGGGGTCGGCCCCTTAGGTATGTATTCAGCCATTGCAGGATAAAGATTCTGTAAGAGGATTCAATTCAACACTACAGCTAAGTCAACGCCTAGTCTAGAATACTGAATGAAAACCCTTATTGATATATCTTTATGTCCAGTTCATGCGTTCTGGATGACTACCCCTATATAACACCCCTCTCTTGGAATCCCCCTGACCCCACTGAGCCAAGAAGTAGTTCTGTTTTGCAAGTTTAAAAGGTTTATTTGATCATTTAAACAATAGATATATATATATCACACTTTATAATAATTAATAATTGAATATCACACTTAATCTGAGCAGTAATCAATAATGGATAGTCTGGCACTAGCACACTTCTTTATAATCAATGATGAGTGGTTATAGGATGGATACGATAGCAACAATACTTTGATGGTTTCAAATGGATTTAATGTGGAATGAAATGCAGTACAGAAAATAACTTGATAGGGTTTCAGCAAAAGACAATGTAATCACTTTCTTGGACAATTCACCCCCCCCCCCTTTATGCAATGCAAGGAAATGGAAGGAAAGCACACAGTCCTCAGAAATGCAATCAAATGTAATTCAGTTCAATTCCCCCCCAGCAGCTTATACAAGAGATAGGAGTTTTGAAACACAGGCAAAAGTGCTTTGAATATGGTGACAATGCAGTGAGAAATATGCTGAAAATGCTTTTAATTCCCTTCAGGAGGTTCAGGGTGAGTGAAATATACTTGGGATGAGTTCAGGCTCACTTTAGCAAGGATCTAGGAGTAACTAGCAGGTTAAACGAATTTTTGGCAAAGGAAAGCAATGAAGCTGCTGTTTTCACACGTGGCTGGATTTTTAACCAAATTGCAAATCGCGGTAAAATTCGCGAGAGTAGGTTCGCTGAAAAGCTAAGATTCTAAGCTTTCATAGGAAAGTTAAACCAAGTTCCTAGCCCAAACGGTTCCAGAGATACGGACAATTAAATAAAGGTAGTTTTTCGGTTTTTCGGATTTGAAATTTTAAAAGTTCAAAGCGACAGGTTACAGCTTGCAGCTAGAAAATGACAGGTGACATCTTTGCAAATGACAGGTGACAGTTAGGAGGCAGTTCTGGTTAGATTAAAATAGATTGAATTATATTATTTTAACTAAGAGATTGGTTCTGCACAGTTCTGCTAGGTACTCACAATATATTTTTGAATTAGGCCTCCCCACGGATCTGGTCAGGTTTTGGAATGGACTCCGGTTATGGTCTCGGCACTTCACAGTGATCTGGGTCAGCTCTCTGGTTCTGCTAACAGCGGTCTGGGTCAGCTCTGCTCTGCTGGTCTAGCCTCTCTGGATTCTGGATACTGCTCTGCTTTCTAGGTACTGCTCCAGGTTCTGGAGATTGATGGATTTGAAGTCTGGATCTCTGGATGTGGTATGGTCCGGCAGCATGCTCCGCAGCAAATGGAATTGAAGGTCCTCTCTAGCTTCCAGTGGCTCTTTTTATGTCTTTTGAAAGTGGGTGTGTGTGCAGCATTACTAGCCAGCCCCTCTTTCAACTTGTCATTGGCCCAATTCTCCCCTCTCCCATGATTGGGGAAGGAACTGTGAGTCAGAGTGATGCTGTAGGTTTTATGGGTCAGAGGATCCTCCCCTGGTCAGTTTGCCCACAAATCTATATTTGATCAAAATGCACACTTCCCCGATAGACAGTTGTTTGGCATTGCATACACACATCATGCATTTACTGATGGTAGCCCCTGTTCCGATTCTGTCGTTTCTAGGAGCTTGGGTTCAAAAATGGCAACATATTTCACTTTTTGGTCGGGTTACCAATATTGGATTTGTCCCCACATTTACAGGAATGTTCGCAAAGCATGTGGGCATTAGGTGGTGGAGTGTCAGATTTTTAACATACATACATTTAGAGTAATATCCTCTTTTCCGCTAAAAACCCCCCTGAACATACCACCGGGTCCTAACACGTCTTCAAATGTGCACAGAAAAATCACAAGAATAATGATATCACTTATAACATTTTCACAAGTCCGCTCTATGAATGATCCATCTTTTTAGATTTATGTTCTGGCCCCAAAGGGGTGTGGTTTCCCCCCAGCACAAGGTTGAATTTCTGGTTTTTCCAGTTCTGCCAAGCCAGCTTGCTCTCACAGGCAGTGCTCCTCCCCTTTCCTTCCAGGAGGAAGCCACTTTTACGACCCCCATAATAAAACATTTGCCTGAGTCAGGACAGGGCTTTGTTCAATTTCCTGCAGGGCCCAGGTAATTCAATCAGAGAAGTGTCATATCCCTTTTGGTGGGAACAGCAAAAGGCAGCTAGGCCTGGGAACACAGCTGTTGTGCAAGTCTCAACTCCTGTCGGGGGTAGCTGGTGGGCAGAATTCAGTTTCATTAAGCCAGGTTTCAGATAAAATGTCACTTTTTGTTCCCCAGTTTAAGTCAAGACAATTTTTACATATGCAGCTAGAATGCTGATTCTAAGTTCAAAACTATGACATTTCAACAGTGACAAACTATGTGACACTCAAAAGTAGGTCACTCAGTTAATTTAAACATTTTCGATTTTTGGTAGTTTTAAATCCAGTTTCAGTTAGGCTGCTGCAGACCTGCAGAGCTCAGCCAGTCTTGTTATGAACATTCAAGTCACTTCAGAATATAACTTTACATTGTATCCACCTCTCAGTAAGTCTTTCTTTGGCCTGCTTTGGGTTCATTTATTCAGTTTTACACAAAAGTCTGGTGGTTTTAAAACGCCGGCTTTCTGATAGTGGTGAGTACTGGTAATGCAACCATTTTTGGGATTTAAGAAAATGAATTCCCCACAGTTCTAGGTTGCTTTTGGCAATCAGCATTGCCATTCCCAATGGCTTCAGGCTACTGTGTGGGTAGTCCAATGGTGGTTTTAGGCAGTGCCCTTCTGTGCCCATAACATCGGCAAAAATGGGTGGCAGCCTATTCTTCATGCATTTCCCTGGGCATTTTCTGGGAAGCTCTGGCCATCATGATGTTTTCAATGCCAGTACTGCACAGTTTTTGTGGTAGGGCTCGGATGCATGGGTAAAAACATCCCACAATTCCCCACTCAACATGAAACAATTCCACACAGTCATTGACCATTGCCGACAGTTTATCATATGTGAATATGTCCCAGAGCTTGTTGAGCCTGTCGTTCTTTGAGGGTGTGGAGTTATCCTCCCAATTCTGGGGTATGGCCACTCTCTCTACTCTCAACATAGCTTCACTCAGTTTTGCGAATTGCGCTTCATTACTATCTTGGCCAGAAACCCCCAACAACACTTGCAGGGGATCCAGGTCAGGGGCTATCCCAACTGTTTCTTTGATCCAACTAAGAACTTCAGTCCAGTAAACGTGTACTCTAGGGCAGGACCACCACATGTGGAACCACAAGCCTGGTTGACCGCATTCCCTAGTGCAAAGAGGGGAGGTTCCCATAAACATTTTGGACAGCCTCAGAGGAGGGAGGTGCCAGGCATGCAATACTTTAAAGTTATGTTCCATTGCAGAAGTGTATAGGTTATCACTAAACATTGGTTTTAATATCCTATTCCAGGTGGCCTCTGCGATTTCCCTTCCTGCCTGTTCTACCCAGGGATGCTTGAAGATCTGCCGCCTTCTAAATCTGCTGTAACCATCACCTTGTTTAGTTTGGAGAGCACTCCCTTTCTAGCGTTAGCTTCGTTGAGGACTCGTTCAAAGGGGGTCAGAGGTCGTGAGATCTTGGGGCGCCACTTTGGGTCTGACATAATTCCCTTCAAACGGATCTACTCAACTACACTCAGCGATCCCGCTCCCAGTACCTCCATCAGGGGTTCATATTCCATGAACTGCTCTTCAGAGATTAATTGTCATGCTCTCTCCAACCCTCTGTCTGACCATGTTTGTGAAGCCCCTACTCCCAATGTCTAGCGGGGCCCCCCACACTGAACTCAATGGGGAGGGCCAGGAAAAGAGAAGGTCATTACATGTACCCATTTTCCAAAGACTCCATAGCACGCAAGCGTCGGGTGTCTCTTAATTTTGTCAAGATTGGCTTTACCAGGGGACCACAATAAATCCAGGAATTCCTTTGATGGGTGTATAGATCTTCGATACATATCTAGTATGTACCTAGGTCATCCCTAAGGTGTTCCAACATGACCCGCAGCTGGGCCGCTTTGTGGTATAACTGAAAATCAGGAAGGCCAAAATCCCAGAACTCTCTGGGTAAAGTTAAGGTGTTGCTTTTCATTCTGGGTTTCTTCCCTTTCCAAATGAATGGGCCTCATTCCGGGTCTGGAGGTAATCATGGTGCTATTTGTGCCATGACTACCTCTAATATCGGTACCGAGTCCGCCCTGGTTCAATGGGGATTTACCGGTCTATTCCGACCTTTGCAGGACCGGTAAGTCCCCATTGAAAAAGCCATTCCCCACTCCCATTTGAGCCCCCATAGGGCTCAATGGGAAGGCGCTAATAACGGTACCACAAATTGCGGTACCGTTATTAGCTCTAAAGTCCCTTAACGGGTCCTGTCCATAACGCCTGGTAAAACCAGGCGTTAAGGAAGGGACCCGCTAAGGGAACTCGGAATAGGGCGCAAAGGGATTACCGGCACCAGTGTCCTTACCGGTGCCGGTATCCCTTTGCGCCCAACACGTAATGAGGCTCAATGTCTTCATCATACCATTCAAGTTGGAGAAGAACGATTCCAGGAGAGGTGTAGGGAGAGCAGGAAACAAGTAAAGTAACCTGGGAAAAACATTCATTTTCACAGACACCATTCGACAAAACCAGGAGAGTGTTAATGGGGCCCAACTCAAGAGATCTGCTCTAATTGTATCCAACATGGGGTTAAAGTTAGTCTATACCAGCATTTGAAGATTTATAGGCAGGGTAATCCCCAAGTAAGGTGTGGCCGAATTCTGCACTCTCATCCCTCATAGAGTTCTCCTACCTCTGGATGCCAGGTGCCACCCCCCAATTGGCATCATATTTGATTTTGGGACATTTATTTTTAGCCCTGAGAAGCGGCCAAATGCCTTAATTTGCTTAAGAAACTCTGGTAGGGATTTATCCACCTCTGTTAGGTAACATAAAATGCCATGAGCGAATAATGAGAGCTTGAAGTTGATGTCCCTGCATTGACTTCCCCTAATCGCTGGATTTCCCCTAATTGTGATTGCCAAAGGTTCCACTGTCATTGCGTATATCAGGGGAGAGACGGGGCATCCCTGTCTAGTTCCTCTAAAGAGATGGAGTAGAGCCGACAAAACCCCATTCACTGCAACCCTTGATATCAGGCTATTATATAGGGCAGTGATCCATTACCTAAAATTCTGCCCAAACCCATCTTTTCCAAGATCCTCCCCATTTACACCCATTCCACTCTGTTGAAGGCGTTCTCAGAGTCTATGGAAACCAGATATGCACTCAAACTCCGGTGTTGCACCTCGTGCAATAAGTCGATTGTCTTCCTTATATTGTCAGCGCCTTGTTGACCCAAAATGAAACCCACCTGGTCCTCGTGAATTAGAGAGGGCATAAGAGGATGGAATCTATTGGCTAACACTTTTGCCAAGATCTTTACATCAGTGTTCAGCAGGGAAATAGGGCAGTATAATTGGCATTGGGAAGGGTCTTTACCTTCCTTCGGGATTACTATTATTAGGGCAGACAGCATAGATCTCGGGAGCTTGTCTGTTTCTGGGGCATTATTGAACAGTTTTGCCATAAATGGAGCCAAGGTGGACCTAACCATTTTGTAAAATTGAATTGCAAATCCATCCTCTCCTGGTACCGTGCTTTCATACTCCAAATGGTGTCAGCTATTTCGTTCTCGCTAATAGGGGCCTCCAGTGCCATCATTTTATTACACGGAAGACTTGGGATGGGGAGAGAGTTCCAGTATTTGTCTACTAGAGAACCTTCTTCTTCATATATGCGTGGTTTTGTAATATGTATGGAATTCTTCTGCTATCAATGCATCATCCACCCTTTTCACCCCTCCTGGTAGTTGAATTGCTGCAACCCTCTAGCGTTCTTTTGGTCCCTTAACCTCCAGGCTAGGATTTTATCGGTTCGATCCCCCGCTCCATGTATTTTTGCTTCAGAAATGCTAGCTTCCGCTCCGTTTGGTAGATCATTAGGGCATTTAGTTTCGCCTTATATTTCTGGAGTTTTCTCAGGTCCCCAGGAAACATCTGGGATTTCAATTTCCCCCCTGGTTGTATGGCTTCTATTTTCCCCCTGAGTTCCTCTTCTTGCTCCACTCTCTCCCTTTTCCTCCTGACTCCCATGCCCATTAAGACAAACTTGAATCGTAGCCTTAAAGGACTCCCATACAATCGGCACCCCTGTATCATCATTATCATTCAGTTCAAATAATTCTCTGATCGCCCCCAGCAGAGTTAGTACAAGTTTCTTATCTTTTAACAACAGGTCATTACAGGACCATCTACAATTATGCTTTCCCGTGAAACAATCTCCTAGGGTGACTAACACCAGGTCATGGTCAGACCATGGTACAACTTCTGTGGTTGTTCTCAGCACTTTGTTCTGTATGGTGCTTTCAATAAGGAGATAGGGCCTCATTACGAGGTAGGCGGTAAGGGATACCGGGCACCATTAAGGAGACCGGTACCGGTAATCACTTACCGCCCAATTCCAAGGTCCCTTAGCGGGAACCGTAAAGGACGTGTAGTCTGACCACACATTCTTTACGGGACCCGTTAAGGGACCTTGGAGCTAATAAGGGGCCCGCAATTAGCGGGCCCATTATTGGCACCTTCCCCCTTCCCATTGAGCCCTATGGGGGCTCAAATGGGAATGGGGAATGGCATTTGGAATGGGGACTTACCGGGTCCGCCTAGGTCGGAATGTCCCGGTAAGTCCTCTCTCCACCAGACCGGATCCGGCCACGATTTTGGAGGCAGCCATGGCGCTAATAGCGCCATGGCTGCCTCCAAAGTCGTAATGAGGCTCATAGTCTTTTCTAGAGAAAGCGTTGTGATCTCTCGAGTAATTGGTGAATGGAGGTTTGCAGCCCCGGACCCTAGTGAAGGAGTTCACCATGCCCGATTCCGTATTTATTTGCTGAAGTCGGAGCGCTCTCCTGTATTCCCCTTAGGATACGTTATGGGGGTTCGCTCTTTTCCTGTCCAGGTGCGGGTCCAAGTCCATATTAAAATCACCCCCTATAATCAGAGCGCCTTCTACAAATGTTTGAATTATAGTCTTCACTGCATCCCAAAATTGTTCCTGACCCTCATTGGAGCAGTACAGTGACACCAGTGTTACTATATTACCTTTAATTGTCCCCTTTCCCATCACAAACCATCCCCCCAGATCTCTCATCTCAGCCCCGAACACAAAGTTAAGTCTACTAGCCACTATAGTTGACACTACTTGTTTTTTAGAGAGGTTTGAAGCAGTGTTCCTTGTCTATCGATCTTGCCTTCAATGTTGATTCCCTCCCCCTCTGCCAGTGCGTCTCCTGTGAGAACATAAACACTAGCTTCAGGCAGTTGAATTCCCAGACTGTTAGAGATCTCTTATTCGGGGAATTTAACCCTCTGACATCAACTAACCTAGTGCCATAGAATTAGCTGAACTGAACATTTTGACCTATTAAGAAATCAAGGAGGCTCCACTGTTTAGCGTTTTCGTTACTCCGACTCAAGCCTTAAACATGTCACCATTGTACACATTATTCCCAACTTTCTGTATAATGGTATGAAATGACTTAGACAACTTATGTATCCCTGCCAAACACCCAACAACCCCAACTCCCCCCCCCCAAACTCCACCCAGGCGTCTGGACTCATGGCGACATTCTAGATATCACAGGACAAGACGACCAACAGCTAACCCCCCCACAGGCTTTCCTTTAACATTATGATTTCTCTGACCGCCCTCATACTCAGCCCCTCTCCTGAACAACTGGCGCATTCCCCGTGTTATGTGCACTTGGGAGTCGCATTCTGATTATCTTTTTTTTAATTTTCTTTCCCCCCCCACGCTCCCCACATTAGCATTAGTAATAACTGATTCTCTGTCAAGGGTTTGTGAGGCCCCTCCGCCCCACAATGACTTTTAGTCCCTTTTTGGCTCACAAATTAAGGAGTGTGAGTCTACTCCAAAGCTTGCCACCAAGGACCATTCCTGTATTACCAAGCCCGCTCCAACCAACAATATATAATTAGCAACTCCCCACAATTACGTTGGAGGTATCCAAACTCGGATTCTTAGTTTTTGTGACAACCTCTGGCTTGGCAACTATCTGAAGGTCGTTTGCTTTTCACAGTTGATGAGTCACTGCTGCTTGCAATCTTGGGACCCTCAGGCTCTCCTGTCAGGTCTGCGCTGGTGATGGTGGATTCAGTTTCTTAAACTTGCAAAAACCCTTGAATAACCATCCTTCCCTGGGTCCTCTCCTCCCTGCACCAGCTTCCAACCCCTCCCCTTTAGGGCATTCTCAGGGCCCCGGAAGTTCCTCTCCAAACAGTTCCCTAGTAATCCTGCTGATGTCATCCTCCGTGGTCAGTCAATATTTGGCTTCATCATATTCGAACACCAGGGAGAAGGGGAAGCCCCATCTATATCTCACTCTCTTTGTGGAAAGCCATTTGGTCAGGGAGGCACAGAGGTGGCATCTAGTCAATGTGAACACAGAGAGATCCTGGAAGATAGTTATTTGTTCAGACCCCCATTCAACTGAGCCATTTTCCTGGCTTTTTCTAGAATTTTTGTCTTTTCGGAGTAGTAGTGAAATCTGGCCAGGATAGAGCGTGGGCCTCTGGCTCCTCCTCCCACCCAATGTGCTCTGTCGATAGTGGGCTCTGTGGCGTTACCCTCACTAAACATCTTTTTGACAACTTCATTTATTGCTCTGATGATGTCACGTTCAGATTCACCTTCTCTCTCTGGGAATCCAAAAAACCTGAGGTAATTACGCTGTTCCCTGTTTTCGAAATCATCCATCCTCAGCTTAATTTCCTAATCCCATCTGTCCAATTCCACAATGCACGTATCCATTTGGGTTTCCAGAATCTCGACTGAAGTTTGGTTGGCTTCCAACCCTTGAAGTCTGTCCTCCATATTGTCAACGTTCTTATCGAGACTACCCAGCCTGCAACCAAAGTCTGCTCTGAAGCCCCTTATTTCCTCTAACAGGGCCTCCATATACTTTTTCATAGACTGATCGTCGTCTGTCATCATGGGGCTGGGGGTGGTTCCTGTCTTTGAGGGAGGGTGGGCCTGTGCTGTGAAAATGGTATTTCTGGAGCGATTGTTGCCAGTTCATGGGATATTGCGGGCGAGACCACATGGGCCTGCGTAGTAAAAAGCGGGGGAAGAGGGTCTACTCACTTCACAACAAACTCAGCACTGAAACTCCGGCTCCAGCCCAGGGTACTCCCTCACCGTTGTATCAAGTGGGGTTCCACACTGCCCCGGCTGGCTCTGCTTACACCAACATCTTTGTCAGGCTAGAGTGCAGTGTCCCTTATTCCACTATCAGAAGCCCAGGAAGACCTTGCACCTTTTCTCCTGGGGGGAATCACTTGGGTAAATCCTCCAAAGGTAGGGCTCCTGGGGGCACGCTCCAGATGTGCCCCTCCGCCGGAAGCACACCACCTCCTTGCACCTTTGGTGGGTCTCCACCTGCCTCTACCACCTCGCTCACCATTACAGGCACAGGAGGGTGTCAGGCCTGCTGCTGGGGTCCCCTTACCCCGGCTCCTCTGGTGCTCGCAGGCACTTCTCCTCTACTCAGTTGGTGGTCTCTGGGCCCCACTCCACTAATGCCTCTTCTACATTGCACTGCAATGAGAAGGTGAGCGGCTGGTGTTCTGTGGTGGACCACAGCGTCTACCTCATGCAACTCACTTCTGCGTGGCGGTCCCCACCTCCTGGCTGCCTCCTCCCGCGGCTGCTCTGTGGGATCCAAAGAGGGGGGGGGTCAGGAATGCGGCAGACGCTGTTAAGATATTAGGCACCACGCTGCAAGCGCTCCATCCCTCACTCCTTGCCACAGGACCTTGAGCTTGTCAGACCTCAGTGCTCGCTTTCCCTGTGGGACTGCTCCTCTTACTTGTGAAATGTCGCGCTGGTGAACACCTCCAGTACGGTGGGCCTGTCGGGGCTCGGCCTGTCTGCTTTACTTTTGCTGCAGTTTGCTGCACGCAGCCTCAGCACTGGGTTTTCACCTGGATAGAACTGGGTCGTTTTTGGGCGCAGAAGCCTGGGATTTTGGCCAAATGTGCCTCGCCGGCTGCACTTTCTGGGGGTTGTGGGGGGGTCACCGGGTCTGCAACTCGGCACTATTCGGGGGTCTCAGGTCCCTTCAGTGCCTTGTGGAGAGGGAGCTATGCAGAAAGGCTACTGCATCTCTGCGCCCCCTAGTAGCCAGCTGTAAGGAACTCAGGGTGGCAACAATAAAGACAGACACAAGTGATCACAGTTCAAAGATGTTTATTAAACTGTAACTGTAGGGTGGAAAAACATCTAACTTAAACCTAAATTTAAGATGGGAGCAAGCATCAACCATCAAATGAGAAATACGGCTGTCCTTGTGGCATCTTGTCAAAGTAAAAAGGCCTACACTAAAAGAAACTATTGCCAAATCCTCACAACTAATTACAGAAAGAGTGTGGGATAGGGTTTTCAATAAAGAAAAAAGTGTTCACAAATAATAAGCACAGGACAAGGAGGGTCTCATGAGCACGGAACACACTCGAGCTTTCCCAGCATGAGCCGAAAGTTCTGCATCTGCTATCAGGTTCTTTGATGGCCAAGTCTTCTTTAACAAAAGTCTCTTGCCTTCGAGGCTTGATGTTCTTGACAAACATACACAAAGTTCTATCCCACAAATACTTTTGCTGATGGTTTCACCCATGGGTCCCCCTCTTCTGGGCACAGACCCCTCACAAGTCGTATTCAACTGTTTTACAAACTAGTTCCTTTCTTGGTGAACTTTGGGTGGTGACTTTCCACGCCTGGATCTCCCTCCTTTTGGTTCGGACCCCTTTCTCAATTGACAGCCTCCCTCCTTTGGGTTCACAATGGCTTTTCTTGTATTCACAACTCACAATGTCCTTTTCAAACACATATCACTGTGGACATCCCTCCGCCGGGTTCACTGCTATAAACACAATGTTCATGGAACTTCAGATTTCGTCCCCTCCTGTTAGCAACCCTCTGCCGGGTTCACACCTGCCAACCTTTAACAGTTCTTTTAAACATCTGTCGGTCAAAGACCTTCAACTGTATGGAGGATTTGACATGACCCCTGTATGACCACTTTCACCCCTCTTCTCGCCTTTCTCCCAAGGTCTTCTGGTTACTGTAGTTCAATAGCAGGGTAATCGCCTAGCGTTTCTCAAATTAACAGCCACGTGGTGTTTGATTCTGTTTTGATGGCGTTCCCCTTTTCCAGTAAGCAATCAGTTCCTTATTTATTCAAAGTTCAATTAGCTCTTTGCTACTTTCTGTCAACCCAGTTTGGTTTCTTTATCGGCTCACCCTTTGACTCACCGGCTGTGATGAACAGCTTTGCTTTCTTGTCTTGTAGAGTCAAGGCCGGAACCATAGGACCATGCGTCTCTCTCTGGCTTGGCTGTCAGCAGGAGGCCAAGAAGCCATTCAATAAAGTTAAATGGAGCTATTGGTTCACAGTGTTGCGTGCTTTCGCATCAAGGGGTACTTTCTACATCTGGTGGGGATCCTCTATCACAGTCCTCAAGCGGCAGTGGTTGCTATTGGTTTTACGTCAGCTGCGTTTGCCCTACACTCTGGCAGACATCAAGACTGCGTTACATCTAAAGAAGGGTTTGACCATCGTATATCTCTATATGCAAATTACTTCATTCTGTACTTAGCATATCCAATCAATCTTGCAAGAATTTGGTCCTGTTGGCTGGACATAGGGTCAATTAAGACAAGTCAGAGATATTACTGCTACGTATTGACATTCCATGGGATTCGGGAGGATAGCCCGATTTAAACTGCAGAAGCATGCAATTAAATATTTGGGGATTTATCTTAGTGCTCGACTGAAGATCTAGTTCACAATAATTACCCCCCTACGCCACTGCTGCTATCTAAAATTAAGGTGGACCTCATTAAGTGGAATGTCCTCCCTCTATCCTTGTCGGGGAGAATAAACACAGAAATAATGAACACCCTCCCTAAGATGGTATACCTGGGCCAGATGATTCCAGCCCCGATGATGTTACAGATGAGACAGGATTTGGACAGGCAGGTGGGGAAATTCGTCTAGAGACATAAAAGGGCAAGGTTAAGAATGTAGTAGTTATATGCGGCCAAACCAGATGGGTGGGGGGCTGATCCTTGCTTCATAGCTTGCTTACTTTTTGATTGCAAAGGCGTGCTGGGTTAAGCAGTGGTTCAATCCGGATGTTGAAGCCCACTGGTATTGAGCTGAAATAGCTAGTCTCCAACCGGTCACGGCTCAGGAGCCAGTCTCAATTCCGCGGACCCGCCTACCGTGCCATATTAAGAGGCACCTCAATGACAGATCTTCATTGCGGCATTGGTCGCAATTGCTGGAAAAGATAGAGGTGAACACTAGCATACTACCGCCATGCTCTGTTCGTAATGCGCCTGAAAGAGAGGGAACGTTGTACCGGGTCAGAGGCCTAGCATAAAGTGTGCATTATGGACCTTTTTGAGAATAATGTTCCGCTCCTCTTTGTGGAAGCTGGAGCGGTACTTGGTGTGGAACAGACGGCTTGGTTAGAGCACCGGACGGTGATCTCACAGATTCTGGCCCAAACCAAAACTTTCTCTCGAAGCCCAGTAGACTGTGTACTAGAATTGGAAGTGAATATATCTGATTTCCCTAAATTGATATTGTTTTATCTACTTAGCATCCTAAACAATTTAGGGCAATTCTCGATTCTGGTGGAACACTGGGTGGCAGAGTTAGATATACATCTACAGTGCGGACATATAGGCATATTTCTCATTGATCAATGATTTATCGTATAACGTTAATAACAGGGAAATACAATATAAATTCATCCAACTATACTATTACACTCCGGTTAAGATGGCAGCAATGAAAATATCTACATCCTCACTGTGTTGGAGGGGGTGTGGAGCGTGGGGAATGCTGGGTCACCTGTTTTGGTCTTGTCCGGTAGCCCAGTTGTTCTGGACATCATTCAGTGAACAGCTGAGCAAGATTGCAGGGGTGATCCTGGTGATGGACCCTGCGGCCATGCTGTTTGGAACAGAAGTGGATGACTGGCATGAGAACAAATGTACTATCCGACTATTGCATATAATGTTGTTTGCGTCCTGAAAAGACCTCCTTGGAAAGTGGAAATCCCTGGAGGGACCCAGTGTGACACTGTGGGAAGGATTAGTATCTAATCACTGTGTGGGGATGAGAGGCAGGCTTTGGTACATCAGCAAGGAATGGAGGGGGCAGAGAAACTATGGGAGTTATTCAAACAATTCATCTGAAGGAGTCGTAGAACGTTGGAAATGAGGACCTAATGCCCGGCATACCTATGGGCTGATGATCAGGCTATTGGCGGGCATTGGAGAAATATCAGTATGAGCTATCCAGCTCCGAATTACCATGTATTACTGTCTGTTATTGTTTGCTATCTCCTCTCCCAAGGAACAGTGATTGTGTTTGTTTAGTTTGGTAATGTGTTGGGAGGGTTGATTTGGGGATGGCTGGGGTGGTGGGACAAACAGAGCATGTCAAGAGGGGAGGTTGGGTGCCAGGAGCACGAGACACACTTCTTGATAGGAGACTGGACTGTTAGTCTTATCATTGTCTGTGGCACATTTGTTTTATGGACAAAGAGCCTTTTGACCTGTGCTTCGATTATTCTTCAAATCCAAAGTATAAGAATCAAAGTAAAGGGGATGCTATCATCTCCTCTTAACATCAAGAGGTGCATGTGCCAGGGGTTCCCACTTTCACTGCTGTTTTTTGCTATGGTGATGGAGCCCCTTGCATGTATGATAAGGCAAGATCATCAGTGGAAGGGATGCAATGCAAGGGGAAGTCTCACAAAATCGCGAAGTATGCAGATGTTGTTCTGCTGTTTGTACACAACACAGACCACTCTCTCACAAAGGTTATGGAAATCTTACAAGGGTTTTGAGAGGTGTCCATATTTGGTATAAATTATTCAAGCCTAAGACACTTAACATCTCAGAGGAATGGGAGGCGGTGGCGGAATGGGGTATGAGTATCCCTTGGTTTGGGCTCAGGCGGAGGTGGAATATCTGGGGATCCAACTGACCCTGGTTTATAAGGGCTTCTACAAAGCTCTGTGAAACACCATTTGTTGTATAGGTGCTTTATAAATAACCCATAAACAAATAAATACAAATTTTGCCCCTATGGGGTAAGTTAATGGAGGACCTGAAATGATGGGATATGCAGCAGCTTTCCTGGTTCACACGAATTGCAGCAGTTAAAATGACATTACCTCCTAGACTTTTAACACATTTCGGGCACTCCCGCTTAAAATCCCTGGGGGGATGATTCAGAAGTTGTAAAAATACATTTTTGCATTCATCTAGAATAGGAAGAGGCCTAGGATACCACAATAAGGTGAATACACAATCCCCTTGGAGGGGTGAGTTAGATATCCCTGAGGTGAATAGTTGCGGCCATGGAAAAGATATGGGCAGTTGCAAACAGAAGTTATCAAAGGTTCCTGAGGGTTTGGAGGCTCTTTTATGATGTAGTGAAGGATAGAGAGCAGATGTATTATAGACTGCAATCATTCCAGAACTTCCCAATACTATGAGGGTGCTCAGGCGTCCAGATTGGGGGATGGTGGATCTAGGGGAGTAGAAGGACAAAAGGGAGGCAGGAGCAAAGGAAAACAGAAGATTTGGAATGCTGCTGCTAAGAGAACTGAGTGTTACCATGCCGCCATTGTGAGGCTACTTGGGTATTGTGTTTATTTGTTTTCTCTAAAAATAAATCAGGAGTTGGGAGATGGTTGATCGAAGGCATAATAATGTTTTTTTAATGGTAAAACTCTTGTCCAAGCAATTGTTGTATAAGTCTGTAATGCGACTGACTCCTGAAGATAAAGCTTATTAAAACAAAGAAAAATGATTGTGACCCTTGGGGAGAGCGGAAAGTGCCAGTATTGGCTTTCGAAAGAGTCAATGGTGGTGACGTCCAGTTGGGTACATGGCCATGATGCCTTGTGAATGATGGCGAGGCCCTTCACTTTGGACACCCCAGTCGAGAGACACCATTGATCTAAGAGTTAACAGAAATGAAGGAGGCAGAGGCTAAGAAGGTGGGTCTAAGAGAAAAGCTCTAGCTCTTTAACTTATGGTCCTTGAATGAGGGGTGACAATGCACAATGGCTTCATGTATGATCACATTGCTGCTTAGCTGTAGATTTGAATTGGCTTCCCCATCAAGGCTTATGCCACTGGACTGGGTTAGAGCATGATCATTATCTGCTGTTTATAAGCAATATACATAGCCGATGATACTGTATCCCTTTGACTATGTTCGGATCTCGAGTCAGAACTGGTGCTGTGTGGGTAGGGCATAAAGTAGTTTACAGAAGATTTGCCATCTTCAATGTGCTCTAGTTTCCAGTGATGCAATCAATGATGGCATACTTGGTTATAAGTGTCGGCACGTGCAATGTCATTCATCATATTATCTGTGATGTCAACAGTATTGCTCAAGTGATGCTTGAACGAGGGTTCATAGTAAAGGTTGAATATCTTCCAAAAACTTCAGAATTACTGTGTGTTTGCTGGTTAACGTCACTTCAACCAGTCTTTTGCTGAATTTCAAGGCTTTTGTTGCATTGAACTGTTTCATCTTAGCTGTTACTTAACTGTGTATTTTCTCCCCCGATTTTAACTGGTTTGCAATGCTATATTCTCACCAAATCTATTGAAATCATGTTTTTCTCATATTTGTTTTTCTCAATTCGAACAAATGAATAAGTACACAAACTATGAAGAACGTGGCTGTTGGTAAACGGTGAACATCTTCAAGTGTAGTTTCCCTCAATAGTGTTCTCCCAACTTTAACCCAAAATATAAAATGCAGAATCCTACTTTTCTCTGCAAAAAGATTATTCAACGTTGTCTTGTCATTTTGCAAAGTTTTCCCAACTAACTATCCAACAGGACCCATCACAGCCTTATCACTTCTAACTTTTTTGTACACGAAGGTGGTTCTGAAAACAGTGATTGGACGTTGTGGCAAGGGAAGCACAGTAGGCACGGTAGGGAAAAACATAGACTTATCATGAGCTCAATGTGATTTTCATTTAATAGAATTTGAAAGCAAAGATTGAGCTGTATTATAGACAGGTCATCTAAATGGTGTGTTTACATTTTTTTATCATAGTGGGATTGGCTATCTCTACCCATATAGCATGTACCTCCGATAAGGAGGAGCTGCCACTTCAGCAAAGGTTAAATAGTCGTCCCAGCTGACTCATGCCTTCATCCTCCCAAGCTCAAAAATTGAGAAGCACAAATGTCGGCAATTATGTTTTTAATTAGTAACACCTGTTACCGAGTGCCCTGAAACCAGAATTTCCCTGGTGTGCAATTATATATAAAACACCAAATAATAAAGGAAAATTCTAGGAATAAAAATATCTCGCCAGCTATGCAAACTAAATAGTGGCAAGGGAACTAATAACATTCTCCCTGTTTACATGTAAGAGAAACAGGGCCATGGAAATCCCCTGCCACAAGAACGGGAAACCCAACCATAGTACAAAGGTCACTGTCTTTATTAACAATTAAATGGTCGAAGTGTGGTTGACTACTCGACCAGAGGATTGAAGAGAGAGACACAAACATGGCCCTTGTTACACCATCCCACTCTCAGCCTGTAGACAGATAAACGAGAGATGTACATAGCTTCTGGGCCCTTCATCCCCATCACTGATGTATTTCAGGTGTGAGAAGCTCTACTCACTCAGGGAACCATTCAGACCATACCCAGATGACAGTATTGAAGAGATCCAGCTGTCATCAATTGAACAAGTTGACTGACATTAACCTCGAAAAACGCTGATGATGTCACAACTGTCATCATGACATATGTCAACAATACACAAGGGAAGAGTATCGAGAATCATCCTTCTGAAACAACGGCATCGGCCTGGCCGCTGCATCCCCTGTCAAATAGGATATTATAAAAGCTGTTCTGGCCTGAATAATTTAAAACGCTGTGGGTTTACACAAAAAATGTAACCAGCATTGAGTCAAAAACATAATGTATTTTCTGGGGTCCCCAGAAAACCACTCGGGCAGCCAATGGTGTGCTACTTGGAGGTTGAACAATCACAGTGAACCTCGACTGGCCGCCGTCCCCAGAGAGGGACCTGTACTGGCTCCTTCCAATGTTGTCCCTTAAGCAAACGACCCCTGAGCTTGAGCCTTCAATGTAGTAGACTCCAGTCTTGCATGAACTAACTTCATCTGAATGTCTGCATCTGCATGTGATCTTGGGCGTGGGAGTCGGGTTGTTCTATCTGATATGCTGGCTGGTATGTCATCCCCCATTCTGCTGTGCGCCCCCCTTACTCCCGCACAGTCGTGCTATGTGACCTATCCTACCGCACATCTAGCATTGTGGTGGACCCCCCATGGGTCTCTGCTGTCCCCCACTAAACCCTTCTCCAACCTGCTGCATTTGGTGTCCAAACCCTCTTGCTCGGGGCATTCCTCCCCTTTCTCACAGCCAATAATTGGCATCTCCTCTTCCTGCAAAACTTCCCACTACCACTTGTTTTTTTAAAAAAATATTTTTATTTACATTTGTGACCAAACATACAATGTTAATATTGCAAATTGCAGTATTCATTTTGTAGCATAATGTCTGTAATTCTGGTAGTTAACAACAGTTAAACATTAAACAACAACAAACAGTGTCTGTCCTCATTGCTGAAGTGGGATCGTAGCATTTCTTATGTATGTTGTGGTGTAGTTCGGGGGTTAGAGTGTTTTTCGTGGGGGTGCTCATTCAGGGAGGCATTTCAATGTCCGCCTTATATTAAGTCGCACATGTGTATTGTTTTCTGTACAGTTTCAGGGGGGCTGATCGCTTGCTGCGAGGAACATGTCTCTTATTAGGGCTTTCCATGCTTCAAACGTGACGTTTATGTCTCCCTCGGACCCAGTGATCCCTGCGTTCCAAGCAGCAGTCTCTGCTGCAGCCCATCTCTCCAGTTCTTTACTCCATCTCTCATATTGTGGACCCCCGGTGCTTTCCACGCCATTGCAATTGCCCTCTTTGCTAGTATGCACACCGTATCCATTAATTTCACAATGTGTTTATGTTTGTTCAGTCTGGGATATGTGCCCAATAGGCACTCCTTTGGGGACCAATCATATCTGTTCACTCCCGCTTTCCTGCAGGTATGTCCAATTTTAGCCCAGAAACCCTGTACTTTACGGCATCTCCAGAAAATGTGCATCAGACCAGCCTCTTCATTACTGCACCAGGGGCATGTTGGATGGGTTTGTTTATTGAAACTGGCCACTCTGAGGGGTGTCATGTAGGTCCTATATAGGACCAGTGGTCGAAGTGAGCGGGAGCGGTCGGGAGCGGTGCTCCTCTACTTTTTTTAATTACCTTTTACAGCTCCTATACTTTTATTTTAAAAAGAAACCGTTCCGGAATGGTTTCGTTTTAAAATAAAAGTGTAGGAAGAAGTTGAAACTTGCACTTTCAGTGCACTGCACTGAAAGTTCCCTTAAACAGCAGGTGTAAGTGTCTGGGTGTGTGCATTGTGTTTGGGAGGGGGCGTGTGATGGGGTTTGTGGGGAGCGAGAGCAGTCCAGCAGGGAACATAGCTCCACTACTTCTTTTGGTACACTTCGACCACTGTATAGGACATTCAGTTGGATTAGCCTAAATCTGGCGTTCCTGGACACTTTTATTGGATATATCATTACCCTCTCCCATTCTTTCTCAGTGATAGTGGTTACTAAGTCTTTCTCCCATTTCTCTTTTAGCGTGGCACTTTGGGGGTTGGGCCTGTCTGTTAGTTGGCCATATAATCTAGACACGGGTCTCCAGCCATCGCTTAGATTATACATCTCTTTCAGCAAGGGGTTTGGTGTTGGCTCTTCTGGCCATATATCCCATTTCCCTTTGGCAGTGTGTTTAATCCGTTGATACCATAAAAATTGTCCCTTGGCCCGCTCCTCCTGTGCATGCAATGAATCAAAATCTCGAAAGGCTCCTTCGTCAAACAGGTCTCCCCAGGTGAACAGTCCCACCCTTTCCCAGCTTCTCATTGTGGGTAGATCTGCAGGCACCTTGCACACGTCCACCAGCATCGGGATGTCAGGTGAATAAGGATGTTGCAGGACAAAGTGAAGCACCGATCTGGTCCTATTCACACTTGTCTACCCACTGTTACAATCATGGGAGTGTTTGTTGGTTCAATTGGTGGGTTCCATAATATTTCTTTGAGGTGTGCCGGGGCGACCAGTCGCTGCAAGAGACCAGTCTCAGTTGTGGTCTCATCCGACAGCCATCTAGTTACATGACTAAGTTGTGCTGCCAGGTAATACTTCTCTAAGTCAGGGAGTTGTATTCCCCCTTCTTTATGTGGCAGTGTCAGTATGGCCAGGGACAATTTATGGTGAGTCGTTCCCCATAAGAATTCTCTAAGCAGTACGTCTAATTTCCTGAAGAAGGCTGACCCTATATAGTAGCCTACATTCTGGAAATAGTTCAGGAAACTGGGGAGGATAATTATCTTAGTGATAGCTGCCCTACCCATCATTGATAGTGGTAGTTTGGACCAGAACTTCATGGAGTTACGTAAGCCTTTTATTACAGCCTCCGTGTTGCATTCATGGGTGAGCTCTGGGGTATGTTTGATGTTGACCCCCAGATACTGAAACATGTCTGTCTGCCGCCGGATTCCCACCTTCGGAAGTCTATTGCGTTCGCCCCCCGTAGCCCGGACAGTGGAAATGCGCATGACTTTTGTTTGCTGAACCGTATCCCTGAGTAGCGTGTGTAGTTATCCAATATCTCTAACACTATTGGGGCATTCATGTGTGGGTCTTTCAGGTATAAGAGAACGTCATCAGTGTAAAGTGATATTATGTTATATCTTCCTCCCACCATTATCCCTGCATCAAAGAGTTGCTTCCTAAAATATATAGCTATCGGTTCAAGCCCCAGGATATATAACATGGGCAATAACGGGCAGCCTTGTCTGGTACCTTTCTGTATTGCCCAAGCCTTCAACACCATTCTCCGAGTCTTCACTTTGGCCGTTGGGGTGTTGTATAGCACTTTAACCCATCTTACAAAACCCTCTACAAACCCAAGTTCCCTCAGGATCTCGACTAGCCATTCCCAATATATAGAGTTGAACGCCTTGATGGCATCCAATGATAATATCGCCATGTGTTCCTTGCTCTGTAGGGTTTGTGCCATGACATGTTGGAGTCGGCGCAAGTTGGCCTTTGTGTTACGGCCTGGAACAAATCCATTTTGATCCTCGTGTAATAGGCACCCCACCACTCTTGCCAATCTCTTAGCCAGTATGGTGGTCAATATTTTACTATCGGAATTTAACATCTCCAGTGGGCGGTACGAGTCGCAGTCTTCTGCAGGTTTGTTTGGCTTGAGTATCGGAACTATCAGTGTTTCTCTCATACTTTCCAGCAGAATCCCCATCTCATACGCTTCCATAAATACTTTGTGTAGCAATGGGGTTAGGGTCGGCTGGTAGGCCTTATAGAACTCCGGTGGGAGACCATTGATTCCCGGGGTCTTACATGTGGCTGGGATCTGATGGCCTGCGTCACATCTTCAGAGGTGATTGGCTCATCTAGTGCTTCTCTTTGTGCTTTGCTTAGTTTGGGAAATCCTATCTCCTCTAGTGTATCCATTATATCCTCTCTCGGCACCGGGGTGACGTGGGCGTATAGTTTAGAGTAGAACGCAGCAAAGGTGTCATTGATTGATAGTTGTGTCTCTTGTGTCACCCCTTCTTTGTCTTTGAGCCCAGTTGGTAGGTGTCTCGAGTGCTCTCGCTTGCACAGCCATGCTAATAGCCTGCTTGGTTTATCTGCCTCTTTGTATGCCCTGGTAGTGTGTGTTGTATAGTCAAACTTGCATAGCCTTCCCCAGGCCTCTTGGCAGCTGTTTCCAATCTCTATCAATGTTGCCTCGTCTGCTTTGGTACTCTGGCAGTTAGTTTCCAGCTGTTTTATTTCCTCTTCTTGGCTCTCCAATTTTTTTTTTAGCAATTTTCGGATACCTCCTGCGCCCGCTATTATTTCCCCCCTTGTTACAATCTTCATTGTTTCCCATAGTGTGCTCCATCGGGCCACGCTGCCTGTGTTAATTCGTACAAATTCCTCTAGTTTGTCCCCAAGTCCTTCTCTAAACATTTGGTCCGTAAGGGCTTCAGTGGGCATATGCCACATCGGGGTAGGGGGTCTGGGGCCTTTAATTTTCCAGTGCATAAGTAAGGGGGAGTGGTCCGATATCGATCTGCGTAGGTACTGTGCAGATCCTACTTGTGTCAATTGGTCTCTATCAATAAAAAGTTAATCTATCCTAGTGTATAGGCCGTGGTGGGATGAGTAATGTGAGTAGCATCTGCCAGACGACCAGATCTAAGCGGTCTACCATTGCGTTTAGTGTCCCGGGGTTTGTGTTTGTTTGGTGTTGTGGTGGATCAGATCTGTCTAGGGTCACATCTTTTACAGAATTGAGATCTCCCCCTCCCCATATAAAAATAACGTCTCTGTGGTGTGATATTTTGGCACATATTTGCGATGTGCAGGTATACCATAGTTGGGGAAGTAAGAGTTCACTATGCAAACCTTGATTTGTTCAATGACACCCCACATTATCAAGTATCTGCCCTCTTTGTCAGCTTCTGTTCCCAGTAGTTCGAATGGCACCTCTGGGTTCACTCACGTGAACACTCCTCTTGCATATTTAGAGTAGGGTGCACCCTGCCCCTGTCCCCCCAGCATTCTTTTAGTTTTGACGTGACTTCCGTCGTGAGATGGGTTTCCTGAAGAAGGGCTATCGATACTTTCTTCCTTTGTAAAAAGGATTTGATCCAATTTCTTCGCAAATATGAGCCCATCCACCTCACATTCCATATCATTATCTTAAGTTGTGTCGACATGGCCATACCTGAGCATCCCGCTAATCTGTCTCCAATTTCCTCCCCCATGTATCTGGCATTCCCAGTTTGGAAACCCTACTACCAGGCTGCACCCCTTCCTGGTCTCATTGTCACTGTAGTTTGTACCTCCTACCCCACCGTATATTTGTAGCATGAAGACAGTACAACAAGTGTAACAAAGAACATAAACCAAACCGTTGCACCCAGCAGCTGCTTTTTCCTCGCAGCGCTCAAACGCCCTCGCACTGTCTGGTCCCATCCTAGGTTTCAAGCGCTAGTAACAATCATCGGCGGGGGTATGAGCCCGGTAACGGTCTCTTTTGGAGGGATCGATGAGCCCTTTCAACAGCGAAGCCCTGTGTCAGTCGGCTCGCTCCAATTTCTTGTTGCAGCAGGGTTTCGACATATCCAGTCGGGTTTGGTCCTTCTGTTTCCTTGGGGATCCCCAGTATCCTGATATTGCTGTGTCTCGCATGCCCTTGTGCATCCTCAGATCTCGCTTCTAGTGTAGCCACTCTTTTTTCTAGCTCAGCTACCCTAGTTTTCAGGTCCGCTGTGCACTCTGTTGTTTCTTGAAGTAACGTTTCAGCGTTAGTGACCCTCTCCGCTAGATTGCGGGTGACTTGGCGCATTAGTTGCATGGCAGACTTTGCCTCGTCGATTTTAGTGTCAATGAATGTTCTCAATGCAGCGAGGGATTCAAGCACTTGTCTACCTTTGCTGTCTCCCTCTGTTGTTTTCTGGGTTTCGGTTCCAGGTGTCTCAGTTTGCAGTGAGGTGTGGGGTTTAGTTGCGGCAAATTAGTCCATTATTGTTGTCTTCCCTTTGATTCTGGATGTTGACATGTTAGCTTTGAGTGATATTCGTGGTGTAGACTTGTTGGGTGGGATGCTCGTGGGTCACCACTCGTAGTTTACTCTCAGTTTAGTAGGTATTTGAATTGTGCCTCAGCCTTGTTTTTTTCAATGCTCCAGTCGTTCGTGGCGGGCCCAGTCTGGTTTAGGGCCGCTTAGGCTGCCTTATCAGTGCTTATCTTGTTGCACTTGTCTCAGGATCTTGTGTGTGCAGAGTGGGTTACTAATTTGTATCATTTAGCTTGACACTTTCACTGATCCCAATGGCGCAATTCTCTGGTGGTCTCTTCTTGTGCTTTATTTTTGTGTCAGCACACCTTCCCACTTTTTTGTTTTTCAGGTTCAAAGACTCGCCATTGTTAGGAACTGTTCAATCCCACCTCAGACTTGCGCTAAATCCTGGATTTGCCCTGGGCCGGTCCGCTTGTCTCCCCGATTTGCTTGGCACTTCGTCCAGGGGCTGCAGCGTTGCTCTCCCCAGTGTCCACCAGCTCTTTTGCGCTAGCCCTTTATTTCATTAGTAGTTGGTTCACCAGTCTTGCGGGGCACATGAGGATCAATCGGGATGCAGTGTTGTTGTGCTCGCTTGTTTATGTTGTCCTGTGCCCAAGGCCCGCGGTAGCTGTGCTTTCTTGCCAATCTAATTAGTGAGGTATTCCCCGCACCCCCTGCGCAATTGAGATAATGCCTGGGTTGCGCTTCTGGCGTCGGCCAATATTTAAGCCTGTTCTCCCTGCTTAGCCGTTAGTATCTCCCCATGGGCTTTTGGCTCACCTCAGTTCTGGCGGCATTGCCGGCTGGTGCATCTCATCCCTTGTTGTAGCTCCGCATTGATCGATCCTCAGTATGGCTTCACTCGCTGAAGGTGGGCTGTCGGGTCCTGGATCTCGTGTTTCACCCTGCCTCTTATGTGCACTGTCCTGTTGCTGGAGGGGACCCGTGTCGTCTCCACGTGCAGTCCGGGATACCACGTTATGTTCGGATCACACAGTGTCCCATCGAAGCCTAGCCATCACTACCTCACCAGTCTCGCTGTGGCTCCCTTTGTCTCCTGCACCGCTGTGTGTTTTATCTACTCCTGGTCTCAGGAGCCCAGGGTGGACCGCGTCCTCTTTTGGTGCGGTGGTTGTACGTGAGAGCCACCGTGTCCACTATCCGGCACCGTATGTTTTGTTGTCGAAGCTGATTGTTTCAGGTCTCCCTCAGGATGCTTCGCACTCAATAGGACCGCAGCAGCACTCCGCCCTTCCCCCCATATTTTCAGAGGCTCCTGGTCGCATACACCATTTTGTGCGGCCCCGCGGGGATCAATTCAGGAGGTCTTGCTTGTCTTCTCCAGGTCCGTTTTTGCTCGGATTTGTTGCGGCGGCATGGGGAAACGCTTTATCTTTCTTTAGGTGTCCTTCTTTTCGCTAGTAGTGCCTTTTGGCCACCGTCACAGGATCGGATTCTAGGATCTTGGCTGGAGCTCGGCACTTCTGCCTCCTCACTCCATGAGCACCAGGCCACGCCCCCCTACCACTTGTTGTTGATTCTGTGCGCTCTGAGTAACTACTCCTTCTCCACTCGTCAACATCACCCCTTCCATTGTATACTTTGATTGCTCCTTCTGCACTAAGTTTGCTTCTTCCTGCTTCCTTTCCTCATGTTTCTTTCTCACATTCCCCTGCATTAGTCGGCAATAATGTACTATGGTCAGCTGAATTTATGACCGTGGCTTTGCTTCCATCCCCATTTATTTCTTTAGTTGCTTCTGTACCTGCTTAATATATGATAGAATAATCCTTCTGTTTTATCCCATAGCTCTCTCGTTTCGAGACATCAATGTGTTTGTATCTCCTGAATATACTGAAGTGGGTCTTTGTCCTCACGCATTTTGCATGCCATAATCACGCTTATGTCAGATGTGTCTGGGTACTGTACTCTTAGAGCTTGCCATACGGGTGCTCTGTTATTAAACACTATGCCATCACGCACTGTGTTCTGTGCTGTGACTCCGGGATACCCCGCCCATTTCCAAACATTGTCCGCTCCTCCCCAGGAATGTCTGAGAGTTGGCTCTTCATGTCGCCCACTACCAGTGTTGTCTCTGCCATCAATCGTTCTATCCATTTCCCCGCTCCTGCGGTCAATGAGGGCAACTTGCACCTCAGATTATCCTTGTCTATCTGTTGCCATGGTACATACTGTGGTTGTCCACCACCCTTTTCTAGCAAAAGAAACTGTGTGAAGTGCACTCCCCTGTCGTGTCTTTATAGGTCTTTCATAACTGTGAATGCTCTCGTCATACTTGCACTTTTACGTCCCAGAAAAGCTCTCAGCCTCTGTCAAAATGGAGTAAATACGTCTGTGCTGCTCAATCTGTCTTTGGAACGCTCAAGGCGTCCTTTGGGTTTTTAGCTTCCATTTCCCAATGTCTTCCTCTCCACCCCACAGTGTCTCCCTTTTGGGGGCTTACTTCCCTGGGTGGGTTACTAGGTCTCCCCCTTCATCATCATCACTTCCCCTTGGTCTTCATTGGACCCCATGGACCCCCCACTGCCATCGCTGTCCTCCTTTCCTTCATGTTCAAAATTAAGTCTCCTTACCATGCTTCTCTCTTGTCGCTTCTCCGTTACTCTGTCTGGTGATTTGCTGTCCTCCCTCAATGGAGACCCTGCTATGCTTTTGCTTATCTTTGGCAGAGGCACTATGCCTCCTGCTCCTATACAATATACCTATTCTCCTTTGTATCCCCTCTTCCTCATTATCATTTAGACGTGTTGTTCCCATCATGATGTCTGCTACCTCCTTAAGATGCCTCTCCCTCCTTCTGTCTTTTTCCCGTTCCTGTCTGCGTCGACACTCTTTAACAAGTCTTTCAACTTCTAACTTCCTCTTCTCTCTCTTCACCTGCGGTTGCCTTTCTTTTTCTTCCTCTGATATTCTCGTCGCTCTTTCCTCTCTCTCCTTCTTTCTTTTCCTCTCTCTTTCCTCCCTTCCCTTCTCTTCTGTTTTCCCTTTCTCCCTTTTGAGCCTCTCTTGTTCCTCTCTTTCTTCCCTTTCTCTTCTCTCAACGTCTTCCATTATCTCTGCCCATTCTCTGTCCACTTCTTCTCTCCCCCTTTGTTTCTGAGCATCCTCCTCCATACTTCTATGCTCAGCTACATTCCTTCCGTCCAATTTCAGCAGTATCTGTCCTCCTTCCCACTTGTTTGGTGGGACTGTCACTTCGTTATCCCCACTACGTCTCATCATCCCTATGTCGTCTCCCATCAGTTTCGCTTGCAGATCGCTGCAGTCCTTGCATTCATCATTTGTAGCGTATATTCTCTTATTTGCCTACTTCGTGCCACTATGTGTGTCCACGCCGCTATACGCGGGCGGTGTATAAACAGGGTTATTATATCTATCTTGCCGCTGCTTTTAATTATTTCTAGGGGTAGAATCCCTCGCTTTCTGTTGTGAGGTCTGTGGTTTTAGGAGGGGGAAGAGTACCCGTGGGTGCTTTGCCCCCACACCATGCTGGTTCAGCATCCACTCCATCCTGGATGGGTCCTCTTCCCCGCCCAGAAACATTTTCCATAGCTCCAGTATGGCTAATATGTTACTCAGTTTCTTCCCTTTGTAGGCACCATGTAAATAAGTGGTCTTGTGTTGCAGCACATATTTGGAAGGACTGAACTCCCGGGCCATAGCTTTGCCATTTTGACCTCTGTATCTCAGTTCATTCCACGCTATACTTGCATACCTTGTCTTGATACCGCGGAGGGGACTTGCACAAATGCTTAAGGGGAGCACCCCCCCATGGTGGCATGTCACTTTCTGACTGCTGATACTTACTGGACCTCAAGTCGAGTTTTTGACACACTTGAACACTTTGCCAATTTATATGTTTCACAATTCTCGTCAGTTCTCAACCAACTTCTACAAAACCATAACAATTCTCAAAACATTCCACCAGCCTCTCTGGCTTACCACTGTCAACAAGAGCATTCTCCGGTCATCAACAGTACTGTATTATCCACCCTTAAAGGCCAAGCCACAATTCCTTCACGCACTCTTCGAGCCCAGCCAAAACGGCATAACAATCTTTGATAATCTGGTCATCACCTCATTGAGCTAGAAGCAATCGTTTTATATTTTCAAATACTTCCTGGTTCTCTCCTTTTCCTCTTTTTCTCTTATCACCCCGAATGTGCCCCACTACAGGCCTTTGCTCTCATATCAATGCACCATGTCCTATTCTACAACCTTATATGTGACATCACGAGCCTAAAACAAGAATCCCAATACTTATAGTAAGAATCTGAATGCTTCAAGTGCACTCCGCAGTATTACAATATCCCAAGACACAACAACATAAATGACATAACACACAGCTGTCTTCCTGCCCCTCAAATCACAGGGAATACCAAAATCATGTGGTCCTTCTTCTATACTGCTGCATAGAGGAACAAATCTCCATGAGCTAAATTAAGAAACCACCTTCCGTGACCTAAGCAAGTTATGCTAGCGCCTACATACAGGGATCCATTCATAAGTCATCCATAAACCAAGCTAACTGCCTAGAAAACAGGTATCCTTTTTTATCTTTGATTTTTTCCATCCGCAAACTAAGTTAGCGCCTAGAGAACATGTATACTGTTTTTTTTTCTTTTCTTTGTAGACCTCTCTTTAGTCTGAAATGAGGCCAGCGACTTAGTATACACTCTGAGAAAGTCACACGATAATGCTCTTGAAGGTATTTTCTTCTCTGAACATCATTCTCATTGGGGATCATTTTCAAACCTGCATTCTGGAAACCTTTACTCCTATTTTAGCGCTTTATGGCATTTTGGAAACATTTTGCAGGTGGAGTGGTAGAGGGGACCTCTGTTTACTCCTTATCCTTCCTGCTGTGCCTGCAAAACCTCCTAGTTTTACGCCACCATGAGAATTTCACACAGGCATAAAACAAATGGACTCTTATGAAATATTGATTACCCCTTTTGAGCCTCTCTTGTTCCGCTCTCTCTTCCCTATCTCTTCTCTCAACTTCTTCCATGATCTCTGCCCATTCTCAATCCTCTTCTTCTGTCCCCTTTAGTTTCTGATCATCCTCCTCCATACTTCTATGCTAGGCTACATTCCTTCCGTCCAATTTCAGCAGTATCTGTCCTCCTACCCACTTGTTTGGTGGGACTGTCACTTCGTTATTGCCACTATGTCTCAATATCCGTATGTCGTCTCCCATCAATTTCACTTGCAGATCGCTGCGCTCCTTGCATTCATCATTTGTAGCGTCTATTCTCTTATTCGCCTACTTCACGCCACTAAGCATGTATTCTGTGCTATATGCTGGTGGTGCATAAATGGGATTAGTATATCCTGCCACTGCTTTTAATTCTTTCAAAGGCTAGAATCCTGTGCTTTCTGTTTTGAGGTTTGTGGTTTTAGGAGAGGTAGGAGGAGCAGTGGGTTCTTCGTGCCCCACATCATGCTGGTTCAGCATCCACTCCATACTGGGTGGGTCCTCTTACCCGTCCAGAAACATTTTCCATAGCTCCAGTATGGCCCATGTTTGTGACAGAGAGTCTGTATTCTATTAATGGCACAGAGGTGAATATTATGCATAATTAGATTTTATTCTGTCCACAGCAGTAAGAAATTTAGAAACAACAAAACTACAGCACCCATTATCCCTCCTTGTCATGTGTTGAACTGCCACCAGTCCTAGAATATCCATCCTCTATCAATAATGCACATCAAAGCAGCTCCTCCCCTTTTTCTTTTGTGACTTTAGTAACCGTTCTCCAAAGACCCCAGGGGTAGAAAGAAGAGCATCATCAACACCGACCATAGGAACCCGACCATCACGAGGATCCCAGCCACACCCCGAGTAGAATGATTGTCCAGATTAGGATCTATCTTCCAGAATACAAAAGGAGCATCATTACAGCGGGACAACAAGGCATGAATAATACTCGTCTCATACATAGAATCTCTGTGCCATACATAGAATCTTGTCTCTGCGTCTCAAGCAAAGATTTATTGACATTCCATGGAATGGCACAGTGGCATCCTATTATGCTTATTCAAAGCCCTTGTAAAACAGCCCGAGAAGTGTGCATTGAAGGCTTCCAACATAATCGATAAAATGTCACCTCATTTGACCAGTCTACCTATGGCAGAATTTCTTCTAACCTGGACCCAGCCCAGAAAGCCTTAAC
Organism: Ambystoma mexicanum; assembly: GCF_040938575.1. Classification (NCBI taxonomy): domain Eukaryota; kingdom Metazoa; phylum Chordata; class Amphibia; order Caudata; family Ambystomatidae; genus Ambystoma; species Ambystoma mexicanum. Next base: position 880,820,606 of record NC_090937.1, on the reverse strand, counting down.
ATCTCTGGCCCCTCTTGTGGATTGAGCTCCAAATAGCAAGCTGAATAGCAAGCTGTGGATGCCAGCCTGCACCATGACCCAGCATACCCACATGCCCAACGTTGGGGATAGCTCTGCTTTAAAGTTTTACTGAAGAAGATAAATAGCTTATCTGCAGTCCATAAGAATCCCTGTTCCGGTCTCATATATCTGGAGATATTGCTCCACACATTACCGAGGGAAAACCGGTAAAGCCGGGAAGGCGAGGAACTTAGACCCCAACTTCGTTCTGCGATACAGATAAAACCGGACTCTTGAAAAGTCTTGATGAGAGGTCTAAAACCTTGACATTACTCACGTGCCTGAAAGAAATCAGACACATTAACATCAATCACTTGGCCGACAATGCCTGTAATGTCAACTCAGATGGAGTACCAGCTCGCAAACATAGACAAAACCACATGCACATCCCAGAGACAAGAATACCTAAAAGAGGGAGTTGCATGTGAGATCCGTATCCCTCGGACCAAACTCAAAACCAGGGGATGCTAACCCACAGGATGACCCTTCACCAGAGCACACTAAGAAGACAGTGGGCCTCATTATAAGGCTGGCGGCTGCGGTATGAACGTTGCTGGTAAGGCACTGGCACCGTTCATACAGGGCCGCCGCATTATGAGTTCTGCTTGCGGGTTCGTGACAGCCCGCCAGGTCTTACGCAAGCATAACTCGTAATGCTGCATCCATGCTCCCCACCCCCATTCTGCCCTATGGAGCAGAATGGGGATCGGGAGCCCGGCATTACAGCCTCCCGCGAATGAGCAATTACCGGCCCACTCATCTCGTAAAGGGCCGGTTATTGACCAATCGCAGGAGCAAGCATGGCGGTAGCCGTGCCTGCCATACAGGCACGGCTACTGCCATGCTCGTAATGAGGCCCAATGTCAATCTCTATGTATTCATATTGCGATAGGAGAGAGAGAGAACAAATCAGCCAAAACATTTACCACTTGCACTAATCTGGCATGAATGGGATGCCGGTGTCTTGGTACACACCCCAAAACCAACACCCTCTAAGCCGAGTCGCAAGCCTTGACTGTCCTGAGCGCCCAGGATTGATGAAGGATAGTCGAAGATGTGATTGAAATGCTCAGGATGGAAAATCTGGCCCCAAAACAAGCCATGGCATGAGCCGTAGATAGCCTCGGACTGGCCTATAGGGCAGTAGGACCATGACCGAACCAAAAACGCTAAATGCTGGTGTGGGATCGTTTTTTGGGTCAAAGTGGACCATTTTTTGGCCAATGTGGGCCAGTTCTATGAGTTACTTCTCTATGCAGTTAATTGTTTTTCTCAGTGTTGCTGAATAAATATTCTTCAAAATGCACACTTTGCATCACATTTTATCAAAAAACTCAATCTTGGGTACTATTCAAACAGTGGTACAAAAGGAATGAATTGCCGTTTGCAACTGTGGGCCACTTTTTCATTGGTGCCCGAGTAAATATTGTGGCCCAGTCCGACCCAAGATGAATTGGTGGCCATGGCCATCTGCAGGTCAAGGGATACCATTCCTGACCCTGCCATAAAGGAGTCACTGGTACGGTGTGGTTCCCTGTAATTAAGCCTGAATAAGGGTGCCCATGATCAATGGGATTGGAGGGAAAACATAGTGGCATCCGTCACTCTTTCTTCAATCCAAATGTAGTTTCCTTCCGATAACACCAGAGAAAGTCCTTACATCCACTGCTTCCCCTCAAAGGAATGGCGTAGAAGCCCGCCATTCGTGCTGTTCATAAGCCTGGTGCTCCATTCTCCACAGCAATGATCTGTCAAATCTTCAGCATCCAAACGGGAGTCCTCGTATTGATAAAACCTTTTACTAGGCTTTAAATAAAAGACTGCAGCGCTGGCTCTTGTTTCTGGCAGCAAACAAGGCACTACTACCCCCAAGAGGTCCTTAAGAAATTGGGAAGGTATTGGATAACATAAAGCTTCTCTAATTACACTACGCATTAAACATTTACCAGAAAAAAACAATGTGAAGCGTCCATTTCGCGTTTTTAAATCATGCATGACGACTCCAATAGAGCTGTTTGCTGTTTGCTTTCCATCCTACCAGTACAAATGCACTGATCAGGTGAAGAGCTTAAGTGTGCGTGGCGTAATCGAGTGCCCATGGAGATCTGTCGAGTGATGGAGAAATTATACATCTCCCCCCAAAAAGATCATATATGAAAAATATTGGGAACAGCTGAAAAAAAAGAGATCTACAAAAGAAACCTACTCCCTATTTTGGCATATACTTTTATGAACAGCCATCTGGGGATTGAGCAGTGTAAAAGGGGACATCGCCCCTCGGGATATATAATCTCACTGATTTTAAGAAACAAAAAGGTTTCACCATTAGTATAGCAACCCCTGATCTCTGGGACGTGAATTTGCATTTATAGACAATGCAATCATCCTTTGGGGAAGTTTTGATTTTTGTTATGGATATCAATAGATGCCCAGGGGAGCAAAGAGCACAAATATCAGTGTTTTCCATATTGTATGGTTGTAGAGGTGCAACTTGACCAATATCGCGTTTTGTTTCTATAGCTTCACTCACTTGTGAATTACTAGATTACCACTACAAATCAGATCTATAAACCAGTTTCCTATCAGTCACTCACCTGTGTCATATTTGGTGACAAATAAATCACTTCACCATAGTCTACTCAAGTTTTAATTGTGAGGCAGTGGAAGATTCCTGTTTAATATGTTTCTGTCTATCACACGCTGCAGGAGATCTATTCCCTGGATTGGGTTTTCCTGCAACTCCTAAATAAAGTCTACACTAGAGATTCAGTTGATTAGATGTTGTTTTACTCTGTCTCGAGGTTGTACCTCGTATCATTAATGGCCGCAAAAACTCCACAACTCTAAATAGTTAGCTTTGATAAAGTATTGACAATTATGTGAAGTTTGCCAAGAGGATTACGTGGACTATAACCCCTACTCTCCATGTCTAGTCTGGGCTATGAGTGAGAGCCTAAAGGCTGTGACCTTCTCAATCTCGCTACCTTTGGGAATTGCTAATGGCAACCTGCTCTTATGTTCCCCATGGCACTGATGGTAAATTGTGCCTTTTTTCCTCTCTCCTTTACACACTCTTTCGCCTTCGCCTCTCCTCTCCCTATTAATTCTTTCCCTTTCACCTACTCTTCCTCTTATTCCCTCCTTTGCTCCCCTTTTACTGTCTCCCTTCTCCCCTTGTTCTCTCCCTTCTTCCTCTCTTCCTCTCTCTCCTGCTATTTTCTCCCCTTTACTCCTACTCTCTCACCTTCTCTCTCTCTCCTCCCTCTATCTTGGGCGTTCCTCTCTCTTCTCAATGCTCCCTCTATCACCTACTACCTGACTGTCCCTACAATGTTCCTCTCTCTCCTCCTTGCACCCTCTTTGCCATCTACTACTCCCATCTATTCTCCATCCTCCACCCTTTACAGTTGTCTCCACGTTCTACACCTCTCTCTACCCCTCTCTCTTCCACTCTCCCTTTTACTCGTTGCCTCTTTAAACCAGTCCAACTTTCTGATCCCCCTCTACTCTAACCCTTTGCTAGCTTCTCCCCTCTATCACCTGCTCCAACACCCACTGGCCCTCATTACGACCCCGGCGGTAAATGATTACCGGCATTGTTTTCCGCTAGGCCCGATCATGACCCTTGAAAGTGCTATTAGCGGCATCGTAGTTAACGGTGCCGCTAACTGCACCAAGGCCGCGCGCATGCGACCTTCCACACCGTAAATACCGGCATCGCGCAAAGGTACGCGAATCACGAACCAAGCGGACATGCTCTTAACGCCATCATAAAGGCCGCCTTACCGCCATGGTGCTAATTCCACCATCGCGAACCAACCGTAAATGGCCATGTGCAGTGTATCCAGCTGCCACAGGTGCACAGAATCAGCACAGGTGGAGGCAATACAGACTCACCAAGTACAAAAAGAGTACACCCCACCCCTTCCCACACCCAGTCACACTCCACAATGATTCCAATACGACTAGCAATGTTGGGGCTGGAGGACCTGATTGCAATGCAAGTGCTACAGCTACAACTACAACAACAACAACAACAGGCAGCACAGAGGAGACGCAGGAGGAGAAGGAGGGCAAGGCAGGGCCAGCAAGCCCCACCAGCACAGCCAGTGCCACCACGCAGGCAGCCCACAATCCCACGCATCAGAGCCAGTCCATTCAACCTCACCGCTGAGCAGATCCACACCCTGTACCGTTTGGACCGGGACACCATCACCACCATCGTGGACATGATACACAACAACATCGTCAGCATGATAGAAACACCCACCGCCATCCCACCCCTACTGAAGGTAGTATCCGTGCTCCACTTCCTGGCCACAGGCACCTACCAGCACACAGTGGGGCACTTGCATGGCATTTCACAACCATTATTCTCACGTACACTGATCCAAGTGCTTGATGCCCTCCTCAAGCACACAGACGACCACATCTCATTATCACAGTCTGCCCAGGAGATTGCAAACACCAAAGTGGGTTTCCATGCACTAGCTGGCATACCTGGTTGCATTGGTGCCATCGACTGCACCCATGTGGAATTGGTGGTCCCACATGCCATGGAGGTACCGTACCACAACCGTAAACTATTTCACTCAATCAACGTGCAAATGGTCTGTGACTCCAACAGGATCTTCACACATTGTTGTGCCCGATTCCCTGGATCAACCCATGATTCAATGGTCCTGAGGAACTCCACAATACCACGCTACATGGAGCGACATGCAGGGCCAAGATCCTGGCTACTCGGTGAGTCTCATGTCATGGCCATGGAAATGTGAAGTGGGTAGGTGATCGATGTACCAATGCATACTTTACCTGGCTGAAAGGGGGGGGGGGGTGATGCATACTTTACCTGGCTGAAAGGGGGGGGGGGATGATGTATACTTTACCTGGCTGAAAGGGGGGGGATGATGCATACTTTACCTGGCTGAAAGGGGGGGGGATGATGCATACTTTACCTGGCTGAAAGGGGGTGGGGGGAATGATGCATAATTTACCTGGCTGAAAGGGGGGGGGGGAATGATGCATACTTTACCTGGCTGAAAGGGGGGGGGAATGATGCATACTTTACCTGGCTGCGAGTAGCAGAGGCAATGGAGCCAGCTCATACTCTTAAGCAGCACAAACGTCAGCTGACACCTGTACACATAATGACCGATGTAATCAACCCTACCATGTGAATGAAGGTGTGTCCCAACCATGGCACAACCATCTGCAAGTGCATTGTACCGATTCGGACCACATTGACTTCAACGAAATGCCCTACATGCACGGCACCAAACACCATCAACTGAAAGGTCTGCCCCCCATAACTGTGCACAAAGGAGGCACATGACGGACAGAAACATCAATACACCATTACACAGATACCAAGGCCCCAAAAATGTCCCTATCAACATCAGTAGTGCTCAGTGGGGTCATCATGAGGCTGACAGCAATGTTGCCATGACGTGAGCGTTGATATCACAGGACACGTGCCAGGTCACCAAAACAAACGCCATGAATGAACACAGTGGATGGGCACTCACAAGGCACTTGACCCCCCTGCATACATTGGTTGTTGGCATGCAAAACAGTCCATAAGAGTAATACACATATACCGGTCACATAGTGTGAATCCATTTGTGCATGTTAAATTGGTACGAAGTAACAGTCAAATGCATGCCATGGTGGCACATCATGTTTGGTATTTGATGTCATGACTGACACATACATTGTTGCCCACATACAGGTGATGCAGGCTATCCCCTGAAGAGGTGGCTCCTTACACCAGTCCGGAACCCACAGAACCAGCACGAGGAGGGCTTCAACCGTGCACATACACGTACCCGTGTGGTGATTGAGCAGTCATTCGGCCTACTGAAGGCACGTTTTCGCTGCCTCAGCAGGTCTGGTGGGCACTCCTGTACCGCCATGAGAAGGTTGCAAAGATCATCATGGCATGTGTCATGCTACACAATATGTGCATCAGACCAAATGTGGCCCTGCCCCCTGACGCTGAACTGCAACCACCTGACGATAAGGATGAGGAGGGTGGGGATGGGGCAGCACCTCAGGGAGGCAGCGATGCACAGGAGGGGCGTTAAATGCGTCGGACTCTGATCAACCAATGTTTCTAGCACACACGAATGGGGGGTGTCACATGGAGATGGCAATTGGGGCACTGTGTGTGTCTGGGATATGGACACTGTGGACTCTTCACCAATAAAGCACACATACGCAATGAGCAATGTCCACACATGTGACTTGTGATAAAGAGAAACTTGTATTATAAATGTGAATTCAATTAACACACCCACTCCCGCCTCCCCCCTCAACTCCCCAAAAACACCCACTCCCGCCTCCCCCCTCAACTCCCCAACACACCCACTCCCGCCTCCCCACAAAAGTGCGTGCATCCCTGTGTCAAAGTGCCTAATGTGGAATTGATCCACTGGGTGGACTCTACTGGCAGCCCCCTCTGCCGGCCCCCGGGTCACCCCGGCCTGTACTCTGCAGGTTCCTGGCCGACCTGCGGACGGGGCTGCTTGGGACAGAACTGGCAGCGGAGGAGGTACTGGGCTGCTCGCTACGACGCATGTCCCTCATTGTCTGTACGAGCTCACTGAGCACGTTCCGCACCGCGGCTAGTTCAGCACAGATGTCTTTGCTGTAGGATTGGATGGCTGCCTTGACAGTCTCGGCACATCTTTGCATTTCTGCACTGGCACCTCCACAATTGGCCACATGCTGCGTGAGGAGTGTGGACAGTTGTTGTTGCCTCGTCAATATTTGGTCCAGTGACTGTTGGTAATTTGGGGCTTTGGATGATGCAATTGTTGGGGTCATTGGGCTACTCCCCTCCTCCACACTTCCCACTGGGCAGGAAGTGGCTGGCCAGGAGTTATCAGGGGATAGCCCCTGTGTGTTGGCATTGTGCAGGCTACTTAGGGACAGGTGGGGGGATTGAAGGTGGGCAGTGAGGGGACATATTGTGTCATCCTCATCAATCCCCACATCACTGTCAGAGCAGGCTGCAATGGCAGCAGTCTCCCCAATTGTACTGTTTCCTGCAGACACATTCCCCTCAGTGGCCACCAGTTGTTGCATGTCCTCTGCTGGTGGTACCATGCTGCTTGCCTTGGGGATCGTCGCTGCCCTGGGCTGTGTTGTGGCAGGCAATTTTGGCTGCTGTGGTTTTTTAGTGGGTCCAGCCGAGGTGGAGGGTTGGTGTGCTGTTGCCTCTGGCCTGGCCTTCTTGGCAGGTGTGGTGCCAGTCTCGTCCTTGCCGGTGTCCGATTGGGAGCCTGTGGTGGAGAAGAGGAGGGAAAGTGTTATTGATGGGTCAGCGGACATTGAGCAGGCATTGTGATGACTGCCATGAATTTGATGGATAGATGGTGCACTTTGTTGGATGTGACATACAGGTTGTCTCCCTTTTGGGTGGGTTGAGCATGCAGGAATGTGGGTGCCTACTGTGGAGTGTGCATACTGCATGTGTACAGGGTGTAGGTCAATGATGCCTGTTGGCAGTCTTCTGCTGATGTGTTGCGTTAACCCTATAGGGCAAGATTGTGATTCCCATGTATGTGGACTTCAGGGGGTTTGGCATGGCTTAATTTGAGGCACCTACCCGTGTCACCTGATGTCGGGGCTCCTCTCTCCATTCCACCGACCCCCTCGATGCTCTCAATGCCGATCGTTGTGGCACATATCTCCTCCCATGGCTGCATTTTAATTGGGGAGTCTGCTCCTCCGCCAGTTGCCATGCCCATGTTGCGGTTGGCCGACAGTATGCTCCTTACCCGGAGCCGGAGGTCGTCCCACCTTTTACGACACTGTTTGGTGGTGCGTGGTGTAGTTCCTACGGCACTGACCCGTTGTGCAACTAGTTCCCATATCGCCTTTTTCCGTGCTATTGACGGTCTGCTCATTTCAGTGGAGAATACAATGTCCGCCTTTTCCTGGAGCGTTTCTGCCAACATTGTTAGCTCTTCCCTTCTGAAGCGGTCCTGCCGCTGCCGATCGCAGGCTTTTTTGACAACTTTTGGCATTGTGGGGTTGTGTGGATGTGGGTGTAGTTTTCTGCAAGGTCTCGGGGTCAGATATGCAGTGGTTGTGGAGGATTGCAATGGATTGTGTTTTTAAAGATGGCCGCCGTGCTCTTTCCCGTTCCGGTGTGATGGCGTAATTTCCGGGTCTGGTTTTTTACGGTCACCGCTAATAGCGGTGGTCGCTAACATCGGTGGGTAGGGTGGCGGTGGTGCAGTTTACACGGCATACGATGGCGGTAGCTGACGTTTTTGGGAGGTTACCGGCATGGTGCTGATTACATTAACGGCAGGGCACAATGCTCGTGCCTGAGAGGTCGTAATTTACAGCTTTTAACGGTTCAGGACCAGCACGGACACGTTAGTTGTGCCATGCCGGTAATGTCCATTACTTACCGTCGGGGTCGTAATGAGGGCCACTGTCACAACAGCCACCCCACTCTTTCACGCTAGGTACCACTCTCTCTCCCACACAATACCACACCTGCACTCTATTCCACAAACTCAAACACATCTTCAGATCTCCCTTCCACCTTCCGTCCCCCACCTGATCTCTAAGTCACCTCTCTTGCTTAGCGTGCCTGAACACCCTTCATCCAGCGGTGGCTGTGCAGGTCTTTTATACCCGGGTCTTCAATCCTGATCGTTTCCTCCCCCTTCCCATTTGGTCTATGTCTGCACCTGAATTTTCAGGCCAATCTTTTCCTTCCTTTTTCCCAGAGACTGGGTTGCAGGATACCATTATTTTAAAAACTCTCTTAGCGCTTCACCTTTTCCCTGCATAGCCATTTGTGTGGTTACCTTGGTTACTGTGGCTGGTTCCCACTGCTGCTATCTGCTTCTGTTGCCTTCCTGCTGTCTGGGGAAGTCAGTACTTTTGACGGTGAACTGGAGGTGATCAAAGGGTTGAGACTGATGTTCAGCATTGGTGTATACACTAGTGGAGTTTCGGCTGGGGATGAACTGCATTATGGACCTGGTGGTCCTGCAAGAAACAAGAAAGAACTTATACCAGATTCAGGGCTGCAAGGCATTGTGCAATAGACCGTGGTACCATGGTCACATATTCGCCAGTCACAATTAAAGTGTTCACAGAGTGGGGCCCTCACCTGGTCTGTAGGGTAGGATCAGCAATGGCACACCCCCCAGTAGGCCGCCTGCCTCAGGTTTGGAGGGAGCCCTGTCCTCCCTGATAGGGTCAAGTCCCTGACCATGTCACACTTGTGTAAATGCAGTTTCCTCGGACGACTACTCAGCTGTAGGCAGGATTCGATCATTGGAAAGGAGAAAGATCAGAGATAAATGAGGGCCACAAAATCTATACCCTTCATTATGTGAAATAACGCCTGTTATCACAAATAGTATGGAAGCTATGATCCCTTTAGCACCTCAAAGATCTTGTTGAAATTCATCCTACGGGTCAGAACCTCGGGAGAGAAGGCATTGAAAATCCTTAGTTAACTGCTAGACCTTGATACAGATGTTGCAGTCTGTAGGTTCTCAGTATTTTAGGTTTACACTGAAACTTAAATTTTAATAGGTTACGGTCACCCACCATTACAAAGTTTAAGAGTCGTCGTTCTATGAGCCTGTTTTAAAATGATGTCGCCTCAGCTATTGCAAAAAATTGTATATTGTCCTTTCACACCCCTCCAGTAGGCTTCTCAAATGGAGAATAATGCGCCTTGCCATGTTTTCCTGGTCATTCAGCCTTTCTAACTGTAAAGACCAGAGGGGGGTCTGCACTTCCGCTCTCTATATGGTAGAGGGGAGGCACAGAGACCCCTGCCAAGATTCTCTATTATGGTAACGTAGTCGAGCAATCAAGGCCTAGCTTCTCGGGAGGTGATGCTAGCTGGTTCTTACGTACAGTGTAGTCCCCAAGCACCCACGAAGGAATGTCCATACACTGTATTGGCTAAAACACAGTCTTTATATAATTAATATTCAAGGTCATATACACGATCACAATAACTCACTTTGTACTCCGAAAATCAATAATGGTAAATATGTAAAATTCTAAAGTGGTACCACTAACGTTATTAGATCTTATTAAAGTGCATACGGTCAGAATGACACACAGATCAAAATAAAGAGGAAACCAGCAGTAGAGAGAGGAAGGAAAGCAGGATGGTTGAGCAATAGGCAGAATACTGGTAACTACCGTTAAACACAGCTCTTGTGTGGAGATCCCCCCACCTGGGCAACCTGTAGAAGAAAGATACAAGCCAAGTCCATATATTGTTCACCCTTAGACTTCCCAATAGTTCTGCAACCCCAAAGTACCTTGGTGTTGTAGCGTTCCACGTCGGGGAAATCGACAAGCCTTCTTGAGTGTACTCTCTTTCAGGCAGGAGTCACGGGTCATCGAACGTCCAACAGAGAACAGGTCGAGCTACAACAGTGAAGTGGCTGCGTCGTTGTTCCTAGCGGTGCTCGTTGACGGGGAAGCGTAAACGTCCTGCCAGGAAGAGGCGTGCGGGAAAACCTTGGTGTCGATAGTTCTGGACCGCAAAGAGTTGAAGAACTGTGGCCCAGCAAGTGCATTGAGTGGTCGGCGTCTCTGTGGTCTTTGGGTGACGGGAAACCCACCGTTGGATGCTCCTCGGCGCGTCGACGGTCAGGCCTTCTCCAGCAGGATACAGCGGCGACGATGCAGACGAGAGCCTCTATGGATCAATGAAGTTCTTAGGCAACGGGAGCACGGCGGCTCCGGTCGGCGACGGCGGTCAGTGACAGTGGCGGACAACAGTCCGGGCGCTTCTCCTTGTAGTTCCGTAGCAGTCCCCGAATCGGGTCAGCAGCCTGTCGAAGGTGTGTCTACCAGGGAACTTAGGCAAAGATCAGCTGTGCACGATGGTCCCTTGTGGCTCAGGAAGAGGGCGCCTTACCAGGTCCTCTCTGGGTCAGTTCTTGAAGCACTGCAGCTTTCAGATTGCGAAGGAGAGCAACAGCAATTCTCCTCGTCCAGCAGGGCTCAAGGTTAAGCGTCACTCCAGTTACTCGTCGTAGTGGACTTCAGCTTCTGAACATGATTCCTAGCAGTGAGAGGTCCCCAGATATACTGTTGATCTCCCATTCATTCTGCTGGGTCACACTCAAGCATCCAATCACGACTACGGGCATTCAAGCAGGCAGGCAGCCAATCAGGCACATAAGGTATTCAGGCCATTCACTTCTCTCCAGACACTCACAACAAGTTATGTGTATTGGGACAAGTACCGAGCCATTCAACACTCCAAGCTGCATACATACCGGTTTTGGGCAGGGCTGTCTCAACCATTGTGTCAAACACCAGATAGTAGACAGTCACAACATAGAATGTATATTCGTCACACATTCCATTCACCCAGGTCCCACCCACAGGTGTACCCACAACATACGGTCGTTGAGAAGACTCCAGCCAGTCTGGTCGGCACTTCTCCACACTACCATACACAGAACTTCCACCCAACAGCCAGTTAGGGGGAAGGGACAGAGGCAGGGCTTCCCGGGACTTCGGGAAGATCAGGGTAACAGGTGATGGAAGGCAAGAGGCCATGGGGGCCATTTTGTCTCCACCAGGAATCTACCGATTCCAATGACAGGGCCTGTGCATCCCAAAACGGAGGGCGCTCAGGGCACCAGTAATTTCTGCACAAAGCTGCCACCAGTCCGTACCCTGCTCTGTGGGTCACACACAGGTGCCCAAAAACATACACTAGGGGCACAGGGTTGTACCCCTACCCTTGGGTGCCATAACGGTATCCCACGGGTCTGTTCACCAAACCAAAGGAGAGAGAGCTACACCACCAGGAGTCCCACATGAACTCCTGCACGGAAAACACGACAGAACACACGATAAAAACAGCAAAGGACAAGGATACAGAGGCCCTGTCCCTCCGATGCATTTCCAGCATCACACTAACAATCTTTGAATCTCACATGCTGCATTATCCAGTTTTTTATTCACTGCTTCATAATTCTCCTTAGTGACACTTTTTTACATTGATTATCTAATTTCTGTTAGCCTGTTGTAGATTTGTAACATTAATTTATTTATTTTCTTACTAACAGTGCAACAATTTTATTGGATGGCTCCAAGCCTTTAGTCATGTGCTGAATTTCTGTAACGAGTTTCGATATCTGTCCAGAATGAGACTGGGAGGGTGTTGCCATCTGGTCCGAACAACATTTCGAAATATTTCCCAATAGTTCCATATGAATCTTCCTGTGCAACAACTTTGCAACAACTTTGAATTTGTGGTTTTGCCATGTTCATTTTGCTATAATTTGCAATCAAGCATCATAAAATAATTCTTGGAATGCAGCAGAGTTTGTTTTAAACTTGGCTAACCTGCCATTTGCAGTTCTCGAATGATGAATCTTAGATATTGAACGATGCCAGCCTCATTAAACCAAGCTTTGAAAATGTGTATCAAGCTATTGGTGAAATTAAAAAGGGACCATTGCTCTAAGACTGCAGTAGGGCATATTTAAAAGAAGTCTGTTTAACTGGAATGTTGACTGTGAACAAGCATCCAGAGGGGTGCAAAACGTGTCAATCCAATGTGTTTTTATGCCTTTTTACAAGTAAATAAAAGGGATCTTTTTCTACTCTGGTCATTTGTGTGACTTTAAATCTGGGAACCCAGGAGTGTGGTTTGAGGTTGTATTGCTCGCCAAGAGTGCACACACAGTTATTTATCACCAGTACATTTGCAGAGCAGAGCAAATACTTTGAACACAGGTAGATGGAACAATAACTCACACAGGCAGTTAGGGGATAATGAGCACTTATATGGCTATTTATTCATAGTTAAACATACATAAAGCAATAAATGATAACACAGAAATAAATCACAGAGAAGATAGTGAATTAGAAAGAATACATCACCATGTGCGTAACTGAATCCCTCATCTCTCCAGAAGCGGCTGGAAGACCCCAGTAACAGCCAGGCCGAGAGCACAACAGCCCACAGGTATGTCGGAACAAGGCATCCCCCCTCCGACTGAGGTCTTTGAGCGTTTTCCCACCTGACCTTTCCAGAGCTCCACATATATGTACTCCTCAAAAGGGGTGGCAATTTCTTGAACCTTCTGGCATTAGCGCTTGCGCATTGATGAGTGACTGTTGGCTGCCGGCCGGGCAAACCGACAGTAACCCCAAGGAGCAAAGTGTTTCCCTCTCCTAAAGCACCACGGAAAACAATTCCATAACTCATCTTGAGACGTTGGCGCAAGCATAGCAACCCATAACAAACCTTTTTTATCTGGTACCAGCCGGCACCTGTGGATTCTCGATTTCCCAGCACTGTGTCCTTGGCTGCAGCCTGCATACCAGGCTCAGCAATGAATAATATTGAAAACATGTCTTTTAGCAAAGCAAGTGCAGCTTTCATTGAGGCATGGAATAAATATCCATTATGGCTCTGAGTGCCCCAGAATGCACTGTGCACCAGTGCCATGTTTTAGTTCAAGCATCACAATCCACCCTTGGATATTTACTTTCCATAGCCCAGTGGTAGAAGAGCCGGTCTTTGAAACCGGCAAAACATCAGAACTAAGCTGGGAATACATTGAATACAACAACAACCAGCTATTATGATAGCTAATATAATACAAATGCAAGCAAAGGCGTAACGCAGTGTACCCCCAATATCAGGAATCCATGAAAATAACCAATCCCACCAATTCCCAGTATGATCTTGAGACACTTGGGAAATGAGGTCCCTCAAACTTCTAATATGACTTTCAATGGATCGTGAATGGTCACTTAGATTAAAACAACACATACCTTCAACCGCGTTACAACCCAAATTATGTTTCAGCAATAGATAATCAACGGCAGCCCTGTTTTGCAAAGTTGCTTTTCTAATAACTTTGCTATCAAGGAGCAACTCTTCTAATGCTTGAGGAGTATGATTGAGTGCTTTTACCACTAAACATGATAGTTTAATTAAAGATTTGTAACCCCCAGCAGCTAAACCCCAAATTCCCACTAATGAAAGGGCTAATGCTAAAACCTCAGTCTGATAGCAAATGCACATGTGAAACACAATCCGGAGATAAACCCACAGATTTGAAAGTTGACCTTTTGCTTCGAGACATTACTGGGTGTAAAGGAAACATCATTAGTCCTAATCGAGCTAAGGCACAAGGACCTCCGGAAACATTAGCTGGAATGTAAGTGTATGTGATGTTGCCACATGAGAAGAGCCATCCTGTTGGAAGTTTCACATGATCTAGATGACTGGCAGCTATCACTGTATGATTGCAAGACATAGTATTGTTCACACTGGTACATGTGCTTGGAACTCGTGAACACAACCTTTTCTCAAATACAGTTTGATTTTTCTGTTTGGTTAAATTCAGCTGTTGGCATTTGCCAATTTCTCTCGGTTGGCAGGTCATAAAATAACACACATTTCCTTGAGTTATATTGTAGGTTATAATTTGTGTCAAGTTTCTCCACTTGTGATCGGTTTCTTGGCAAAATCTGCAGTACTCATAGACTGAAAAGGATTGTCTGATATCGGAATCTTGAACCAATGAATCATTGTGCATGACACCAAAAATGTGCTTTAGAACCGGAACTGGCGTCGGCACCGCTACTAAACAAGTAGTCAGCAAAGCTTCTGCACGATGCACATCAGTAAGGCAAAAGTGCGTAATGTTGAGTACCTGTTGTGCCAAATATGTCCACATATTCTCTGTTTGGGTAATCATCGGGGAATATTTTCGCTGTCCTAAAGACACCTGTTGCATAGCTGGCGTCAACATTGTTTGCATTTGCACCTGACATGTTTGCCGCATTCCACGAATCCATTTCTTTGGTCTGGCTGGCTTTTCGGCATCGGCATAGGGCTGCTTTTGAACATCATTGCTCATCATCGTCGGTTTCCCATGGATCGCTGGCACAGATGTGACATTTCTCATGGGTAGCAGCATGCCGTTTGACTCTCCCAAACAGGGTCCATTTAGTCCCACAATTAAACCAGCCAGACACAGGATCTACAAGGCAAACCCAGAAAAGAGATATCAGTGTTGAAAATCACTCTCTTAGGTAACATTTGTCTGAGGGCACATACCGCCATTTTTCTTTACCGGGTTCCATTACTAAGACTACCTGGTCTTTGCCTGATGCAAGGACATCTGCGGGCACCGGTGGGCCACTTGGTCTTTCGACCCACCCCTTTGCACCCGGTACCATACCGTCTGAAGAGCCAAAACCACGATCCCCACGAGTAGTTAACACTGTGGGAGGCTCCCCCATTTTGATCATGGAAAACTTAACAGGAAAAATAATCAATTGGGCCACTCGATCACCCTTATGAATTGGTAACACTTGGTCTCCACTATACATCAAGATGACTTTGATCTCACCTTGGTAATCGGCGTCAATGACCCCTCCCAGTACTTGAACTCACTTCAATGCTAAGCCAGATCTAGGAGCAATCCATCCCATATGCTCTGGAGGAATTTGTACCCCGATCCCTGTTTCAATCACAACAATCTCTCTCGGTCTAATCTAATTTCTTCATGAGAATGCAAGTCTACCCCTGCTGACTCTGGAGTCGCCTTATAGGGAGCTAAAAAACCTGGGGGTAATTTCCCAGCACAATAGGATCTCTCTAACTGAGTTGGGTTGAATTTGTAAAGCAGGAATTATTAGTCGCAACAATGGAGTTTCATTATTCACAGGCCTATTGTTTAGCACTTGCACCGCATCAAACACACGATGACGCCAGCCTGCTAAACTGCCAACTCCAGATTTGCACAGCTGTTCTTCCAACAAACCATTGATTCTTTTAATTAATCCTGACACTTCGGGGTAATAGGACACGTGGTAGAGCCACTCAACACTCTTTTCCTGACAGCATTCCTGAATTAATTTGCCTTTGAAGTGTGACCCATTGTCACTTTGAATTTGCAAAGGCACTCCGTAATGCAACGTGATCCGATCCAACAACTTAATGGTGGTCAGTTGTGTGACATGGTTGCATGGCAAAACCATCATATATCCAGAGTATGTATCCACAATGGTGCATGCATAAAGACAGCCTTTGCTGATTGGCAGAGGACTGATGTAATCAATCTGCCAAATTTTACCTGGTAACTTTCCTCTCCCCAACGTCCCCTGGACAATCTGAGGGATAGGCCTATGCTGTTGGTGTTGGCACACTGGACATTGCAAAATGGTTGTTTTCACTACCTCTAAAGGAATATTGATTCCTCGAGCTTGTGCCCACGCGATAGTAGCCTTTTCTCCAAGGTTCCCACATTTCTGGTGAGCCCACTTGGCCAAACCCTCCAAATCGCCTTCCTGAGCCTCCGCATCCACAGATGAAATCTTGGTGTGTTCATCTGCAATAGAATTAAACCAACGTTCTAATGAATCTGTAGCACAATGCGCATCCATATGATACACAGTGACTTCACTTTGTGATAACATTTCCGCAATATCTTGCCACAGTTCTTTTCCCCACAACTCTTTTGCATGAATCTTCCACTCATTCTTTTGCCAGGTTGGCAGCCACACCGCCAACCCATTCACCACAGACCATGAATCTGTGTACAAATGACATCGACCAGGGGTCTCTTGTTTCAATGCTTGGTAAACTGCGTAAAGTTCTGCAAACTGACTGGTCTTCCCTTTCCCTGACGTCAAAATCTTTTTTGTCTTGGGATTGTATGACACCACTTTCCAGTATCGCTCGGTTCCCACATATCGGGCCGAGCCATCTGTAAACCAGGCATGCTCTGTCTGCTCTACGGTCAGATTGCCATAAGGTACTCCCCATTTCACGGGAGACTCGCGTTTCTCAGACACTTCCGGTGGTATGTAATCTGAGGGTGGTATGTTGGCTACTTGCTCATGTAATTTTGCAACACCTCCCTTCCCTGATTTAGCTCTGTCTTGAATGTACCATTTCCATTTATTTATGCTGGCTTCTTGAGCGTCTCCTATTCTGTGTGTTTTAGGAGAACTCAGCACCCATTGCATAATCGGGATTTCAGGCCTCATCAACACATCATGCCCCACTGTCATTTGCTCAGTATCGACCAGGGCCCAGTAACATGCCAGCAACTGCTTCTCGAAAGGAGTGTGTGAGTTACCAGCATCGGGCAATTTACGACTTCAGAACCCCAATGGCACACATTTCCTGTCCTGTTTCTGCCACACACTCCAGTTAGCGTAATTGTCTTGCACAGACACATTCAACTCCACTTCGCCTTTCTTCAATGGCCATAAATCAAGCACCAGCTGCACGTTGTCTTTCGCCAAATCAAATGCTTTTTGCTGCTCTTCCCCCCCACTGAAACTCATATTTTTTTCGGGTCACTTTGTAGAGGGATGCCAGTATCTGCCCTAAATGGGGAATGTGCTGTCTCCAAAACCCAAACAGCCCTAGGAACTGCCGAGCTTGCTTTTTGCTCATTGGAGTGGTAAACTTAAGTATTTTCTGTCGGGCCTTCGGCACCATCTCTCGATGCCCATTATGCAACTGAATCCCTAGGAATACCACTGTCTCAGCTGGGCCTTGAATTTTATTCGGGTTAATCGCCCACCCTTCCTTCTTCAATCCTTCCATAATGGCTTCTAACTGGTTTTGCACACTTTGCTCAACCTTGCCCTGAATCAAAATATCATCAATGTAGTGAGAAATGTGAATGTCAGATTTACACAGTATATTGTCTAAGTGCTCTGCCACCAGCCGGTGACAGATAGTCGGGCTATGTATGTACCCAATAGGTAACCTTGTGAAGGTGTACTGACGCCCGCTCCAGGAAAATGCGAACTGCTCTTGGCACTCTTCAGCAAATGGCACAGAAAATGCATTGCATTGGCTAAATATACCACTGCATACCAGGTCCCCTCAAACTTGTGGACATTCTCAATCAAGGTAATGGCATCTGGGATTGCGGGCACCAAGGGAGGAGTGTGTTTATTTAACTCGCCGTAATCCCCCGTCATCCTCCAAGACCTGTTCCCTATTTTAATAGGCCAGAGAGGGTTGTTCCACGCGGTCGTAATAGGGTGTAACACACCGCCTCTACGTACTCTTTGATAGTGTCTGAAATGTCCTTGTGCCCTCTGGGAATGCGGTATTGTTTCATCGCTACCCGCTTGGTTGCCACAGGCACCCGCTCTGGGGGCATCTTCAATTTACCTACAGTAATGGGTGTGCAGGTCAATGCACTCACCCTAAACTGATACGTTTTACCTCCAAGTCCCAAAGTCAATCCTTCTAGAATGTCAAAGCCAATTATGTACTTAGGTATTGGGACAGTCAACACTTGGTATTTCTGCCTAGTCAAATTGCCTATTTTTCATATCCACTTCTGTTTGTACTGCGGGGGTCTCCTTCCTCCTAGCCCTGGAATGGTAAAGTGTCTGCCTTTGAATCATGTTGGATTTCCATGAATCAGAGAGGCCTTTGCCCCAGTGTCTATCAATGCTCGCACCCCTTGCGTATTTCCCGGCCCCCAAAAAATCTTAACATTATCATGGGTTAGCCTATCAACTTGTATGCAAGCGGACGCTGCCAGAGCTTGGCCGTAACCCTAGTCAAATTTTGAATGAGTGTAACCTGACTCTGCCTCTAACATTGCACTCACCACCTTCCTCAAATCAGCATATGTTGGCTGGTACGGGGAAGGAATCCCCATAGACCCTTCTTCCTGTTCTTCCTCAGGAGGGGCAGAAGGTGAGGTGTCCCTTTGTGGCTTAGTCACCACCTATTTCTTAACCTGTTTATAGCGCTCTTTGTTTGCAAGCCCTCTCTTTCTGTACAGTTCATACATTAATCTGATTTCAATGCCATCAATCTCTTCTCGTGGCACACCATCTTTTAACAAGGCCAAAAATATGTCCTTTCTGGACACCCGGGAGTCTCTACTATCTTGCCTCCTGCCTTCAGTTATTCTCTCACTACGCCCTCTCTCTCCCGCGGCTTGTCATCACTCTTGTCCCACTCCCCTAAGTCTGCCAATTGCCGAATGTTCATACACTACTTCATCAGTGGGTTTGCCCGTCATACCTACGAGCAAAGTCATAATGAGACTTTTCTATGCGGGCAGAGCAGTTCTGATCACCATATTCTTGGTTGAAACTGAAAGCGGCACGACCCCATGTGTCCTCGTTCATCTACATGAATTGCCTCCTTCATAGCATGCTCTCTGACCTTTGGAATCACCTCTTTCAAAGTGTACCACTTCTTTTCCTCGTTAGGCCAATCTGTGGTAATAGGATACTTGCGGTTACATGCCTGGGCTGCTACGTGCAACAAAGACACCCGTGAAGCTTGACCATTTTCGTCAGGGGGCGGCCCTCCACTTAAGACCTCCTGTACATTGGTGTCAGTTGACAAAGGCAAAAAGCGCAGTGAGTCTGTGGAATCTACCAACAACCCTGTGGAGCCCCCATCTAGCAATCTCACCATCCATGTCAGTAAAGGTTCCTCTGACTTTTGCCTCAAACGAGTAATGATTTCCCCAACCTCCTGCTGGGTGTAATCTTCCAGCGTGGTTAAATCCACAACCCCGCCTGCAGGATTCTGCGGGTGGGGTCCTGCACGCCATCTTCTAACCGGCTTCACTGCCATTGTCTTTTGATTAAGTTCTGCTTTGGAATCTGACTCATTTGCTGAGCTGATCTCTGGGCTTGTTGAGTCAAAAATGTCTCCATCCCTCTTATCAGGGTCCCAATCCACACCTGCGGTAGCGATTACAGCTGCCACTTTCCTTTGGTTGACCCCCCTCGTCTTTTTCTATACTTGTACCGGGCTACTCTAACTGCTGCCATCTCTGCCACAGCCTGATATTTATCAGCCTTGTCTTTAAAAAGTCTCATCTGAATTTCCTGCATTAACGCTATTTGCTGCTTGGCAGCCAGCTCTTTTTCTAATTGCAAAATGTGCTCTTTCATTTCTACATTTTTTTAATGTATTTTCCTGTAGGCATGCAAGTGGACCCACCCCAACCTGCCTAACGCGGTGCATTCCTTTCCCCTCTCTACTGAAATCTGTTGTAAACAAAACATTACTTCTGACGGAGCAGCTTCTCCCAAACCATTATCCCATGTTTCACTCAGCCCAGCTCCACACGCCCACACCTGGGCCAGCTTATAATATGGGCCTTTAACCCACCCTGGGATCATAACATCGGGACATTCACCGCCAGCGGAAACACCCTTTTTCCTGAACATACTATTCATCATTACAGTAATTTGAAAAAACTCTTCTTTCTGCTCTGCAGTCACTTGCACATGCACGCACACAAAAAAAATTAATACAGTCTGACACTCACTGCCAAATGGAAAAAAAACTTTTGCTTGCAATGTAAGCAAAGCCTGTCTGCATTCGAACAGATATTTTAATATTTGGAGCAATTCATCACAAATATCCCATCCTCGTCACCGAAAATGTATTGCTCGCCAAGAGTGCACGGACAGTTATTTATCACCAGTACATTTGCAGAGCAGAGCAAATACTTTGAACGCAGGTAGACGGAACAATAACTCACACCCACACACGCAGTTAGGGGATAATGAGCACGTATATGGCTATTTATTCATAGTTAAACATACATAAAGCAATAAGTGATAACACAGAAATAAATCACAGAGAAGATAGTGAATTAGAAAGAATACATCACCATGGGCGTTACTGAATCCCTCATCTCGCCAGAAGCAGCTGGAAGAGCCGGGTAACAGCCAGGCCAAGAGCACAACAGCCCACAGGTATGTCGGAACAAGGTGTCCCCCCTCTGACTGAGGTCTTTGTGCTTTTTCCCACCTGACCCCAGAGCTCTGCATATATGCACTCCTCAAAAGGGGTGGCAATTTCTCGAACCTTCTGGCATTAGCGCTTGCGCATTGATGAGTGACCGTTGTGTTGGCTGCCGGCCGGGCCAACCGACAGTAACCCCAAGGAGCAAAACGCTTCCCTCTCCTAAAGCATCACGGAAAAAATTCCATAACTCATCTTGACACCTTGGCGCAAGCACAGCAAGCCATAACAAACCTTTTTTATCTGGTACCAGCCAGCACCTGTGGATTCTCGCTTTCCCAGCGCTGTGTCCTTGGCTGAGGCATGCATACCAGGCTCAGCAATGAGTAACGTTGAAAACCTGTTTTTAGCAAAGCAAGTGCAGCTTTCACTGAGGCATGGAATAAATATCCATTATGGCTCTGAGTGCCCCAGAATGCACTGCGCACCAGCGCCATGTTTTAGCTCAAGCATCACAGAGGTACTGTGGTACCTCATCCTTTTGTTTCATGTAAACATGTTTTGGCGAACAACATTAAACACAGCACCCACTGCATAACAGAAACAGTGTGTGTTGTGGGGGAAAAGGGAGAGGGGCGGCGGAGGTGAGGAGGCCATCTGGAGAGTGGGGGCAGCTGGCACAGATGAAGGGGGAACGTGGTGAGGGCATGGGGGAAGGAAAGCATTTTTTTCAGCCGTTTTTCCAATATTTTCATCTATAAAGGACTAGAGATAGCCAAGGGTATGTGTGATTCCATAACCGAGGTTAGAGATTTGTTAGTTTATAAAACATTTCTTTACAGCTATCGAGCTGTTGGCAATGGAAAATCCCTGGCTATGGCCAGTGACACGATAGCCATCCAGGTCTCTCATGCATGCAGTAACCAGGACAGATCCTGCTTAGTTTCAAAGTGAGGAAGGTGCCAGCTCCCTAAGGCCATGTTGTTTGATAAATGAACCAAAGTTACAAGACAACTTAGTGAAACGGGGTGGCCCATTCCTTGCTTTGAAGCTAAGCAGGGTCAGTCCTGGTTACTGCATGGATGGGTGACTGAATGGGCATCTATCTTATTTATTTTTTTCATTGTGCTACTGTCAGTCCTTGAATGTTTCGTGCTCAGAGACCATTTTTTTTTACTTTTGCTGAATTGCATTCTGGTATTTGTAGTCTCCCAGTCAATAATAAAATTTAAAAAAACAGATATATTTGCAGCTACAGTGGGTTTCCCATCCGTGCAATAACTGGGACCAACCCTGCTTAACTTCAAAACAAAGAAAGGGTCATCCCCTTAAGGCCATGTAGCCCAATAAATTAGCCACCTTACAAGACCACTTAGAGCAACATGGCATAAAGGGGCTGGATCCTTCCTTGCTTTGAAACTAAGCATGGTTGGTCCCAGTTACTGCATGGATGGGAGACAGTCCACAACCCCAAATGCTGTGTGTTTTCTTAGTTTAAAATATCTCATAACACATGGCATTCACATTCTTTTTTTTTTTAAACCATGCTAATGTCAGTCCTTGAACGTTTGTACTCAGACAATTTTTTTGCCTTTTGCTGAATTGCATTATTGCATTTGTAGTCTCACAGTCAGGATGGGGGAATAATGCCACAATTGGACACATTTTGCCTAACATAGTTCTATAAGGATTTATATATTTGAGTGAGACTACGGTATCTGCACTTTTAAAGTTATCTCTATAAGGCAGAGTATTGTTGAAAGCCAGACATGGGTGTGAGGAAGGGAAATGATGAGAGAGCAAGTAAGTCCTGAGTATTTCCCCATGATGTGGCAAGAGAGTTTGCAATCCTGGACACTGGTGCAGTTATTTTCCCCTGATTGTGGCTGCTTTTCAGGGCACAACTAAAGGACACCTGGGGGTGGACAGCGTAACTTTTTTCAGAGGGCAGACGCAACCCCTTGGTTTTTTTGAAGTCAGCAAGCTTGCTCAAGTATTTGGCTACCAGGATTTTACTCAGTTTGTCATGTTCCCAGTGCAGACACATCCCCACAAGACCACAAGCACTTTTTTCGTATTGGGATTTTGTTTTCCAGGGAATATTTCACGACAGATTGCTGGGTTTAAAGGTGAGCACCTTTTCTACATTGCCAGCATATTTACTGGAAGATTTCCTCTCTCAGGTAATTTTTTTGGTGTTCATAACTTTTTACTGAAGTTGCTATTTTGTCCTGCGCACCTTCTTCTAAGGAGAAGGTCAATTGAACTACATTTATATATTTTGCTTTAAAATATATGTTCACCTACTGTGAATATATTTATGGGTGACAGCTTTTGATTTTCGCTATCGGGACAAAAGTACCTGGGCATGTATTATTCTTGCAGCTAGTCATTTTTTTTCCCTTTTTTCGTGCTGTTTTAATTCAGTTAGTTGGGGTTGTATGATGTATCACAACAGTTACCAAGAGACCGGTCATAAAACAAGGGGCTTGTAGCACGCTGCTTAACCAGAGTGTGTGATCATCAGCAAATAATTTACTCTCACTGCCCATTGACTAAAAACATTGGGAGTTCTCAAAGCCTGAAATCTTTTACACATAATAAAAAAGAAAGAAAAACGATTTCATAGCTACCGGGGGTTTCCCATCCATGCAATAACCAAGACTGGTGCTGCTTAGCTTCAAAGTGAATAAATATATATATATATATATATATATATATATATATATATATATATATATATATATATAGTAGTGGCGTTTCCATAGGAAGAGCACTTTTTGGGCGGCTTATAACTTCGCTCTCCCTGGACGAATCCTCACCAAACTTTGCAAAAAAATTTAGAGTGACCTAAATCCTTTTTTTTGGTGAGGATTCGTCCGGGGGGGGGTGCAAAGTTATAGGGGGGTCCCAAAACTTTTTTTTTCCAATAGACTGAATGGGAAAACATTTTTGCTCGCGTCTACAGCCCAAACTGCTGGACGGATTTTCACCAAATTTGGACCAGGAGCAGCGGGTTGGTCCCGAAAGCGTGCTTTTGCAAATTTGGTGAAAATCTGTCCAGTAGTTTTTTTTAAAATGACCAAAAAGTAGGTAAAAAAACATTAGTGATATCTGTGTTCGGTCCGCGGACACACTTCCCTGTTCGCTCCGTGGACAGTGTCCTGATTGGCCAATCGGCTTGCCTGATGTTCGCGGACATGCAACGTGTTTGCTGATTGGACGGCGTGGAGCGTGAAGCGTGTCAGATTTTCGGTAGCGCCCGCCATCTTGGATTTGCGGTCGTCCGCGGACAGCGCAGTGAAACTTTGTTCAAAATTTGTATTTAGTAGAGTGTGTTGGTGTGTAGGAGTGTTTGGAGAGGGTGGGAGTGTATGAGATAGGATGAAAGTTGTGCTTTTTTATGTGTTAGACGTTCTTTTTGTGTTCGATTTGTCTGCGGACATCACGGGTGTTTTGAAATGTTCTAAATAAACTGAATGGGGGTGTTCTGAGGACTCAATACGTGTTCGTTTTGTTCGCAAGCAAACTGAAACTGTTCTAAGAACACTCGCAGTGTCCTGAAATGTTCGCAAATAAACAAAATGGGTGTGTCCTGAGGACGCTGTCCGTATTGTTCGTTGTCAAGTTGAATATGTTCTAAGAACACTCACGGTGTCCTGAAATGTTTCCAAATACACAAAATGGGGGTGTTCTGAAGACGTTGTCGAACACTCGCTGTGTCCTGAAATGTTCGCAAATATGAATGGGGGTTGTGGCTGACAAGTTGAATGTGTTCTAAGAACACTTGCGGTGTCCTGAAATGTTCGCAAATAAACAAAATGGGGGTGTCCTGAGGACGCTGTTCATATTGTTCTCTGTCAAGTTGAATGTGTTCTAAGAACACTCGCGGTGTCCTGAAATGTTCGCAAATAAACAAGATGGTGGTGTTCTGAAGACGCTTCTAAGAACACTCGCGGTGTCCGGGGAATGTTCGTAAGGGGTGTCCTGAGGACATTGTCCGTATTGTTCTCTATGAAGTTGAATGTGTTCTAAGAACACTTGCGGTGTCCTGAAATGTTCGCAAATAAACAAAATGGGGGTGTTCTGAAGACGTTTCTAAGAACACTCGCGGTGTCCTGGAATGTTCGTAGGGGGTGTCCTGAAGGCGTAGTCCGTATTGTTCGCTGGCAAGTTGAATGTGTTCTAAGCGCACTCGCAGTGTCCTGAAATGTTCGCAAATAAACAAAATGGGCGTGTCCTGAGGACACTGTCCGTATTGTTCTCTGTCAAGTTGAATGTGTTCTAAGAACTCTTGCGTTGTTCTGAAATGTCGTAGGGGTGTCCTGAAGATGCTGTTCGTATTGTTCTCTGTCAAGTTGAATGTGTTCTTAGAACACTCATGGTGTCCTGAAATGTTCGCAAATAAACGAAATGGGGGTGTTCTGAGGACACTGTGCGTATTGTTCGTTGTCAAGTTGAATGTGTTCTAAGAACATTCGCAGTGTCCTGAAATGTTCGCAAATAAAGAAGATGGTGGTGTTCTGAAGACGCTTATAAGAACACTCGCGGTGTCTGGGGAATGTTCGTAGGGGGTGTCCTGAGGACGCTGTCCGTATTGTTCTCTGTCAAGTTGAATGTGTTCTAAGAACACTTGCGATGTCCTCAAATGTTCGCAAATAAAATGGGGGTGTTCTGAAGACGTTTCTAAGAACACTCGCGGTGTCCTGGAATATTCGTAGAGGTGTCCTGAAGGCGTAGTCCGTATTGTTCGCTGGCAAGTTGAATGTGTTCTAAGAACACTCGCAGTGTCCTGAAATGTTCGCAAATAAACAAAATGGGGGTGTCCTGAGGACGCTGTCCGTATTGTTCTCTGTCAAGTTGAATGTGTTCTAAGAACTCTCGCATTGTTCTGAAATGTTCGTAGGGGGTGTCCTGAAGATGCTGTTCATATTGTTCTCTGTCAAGTTGAATGTGTTCTTAGAACACTCATGATGTCCTGAAATGTTCGCAAATAAACGAAATGGGGGTGTGTAACGCTCACCTGGCTCCCACGGAGGCGCTGGTCTGGTCTGGGTTGCTGTGGCCTCTTCAAGCGTGTTGCGCAGAATTCGGACCACCGATTGAACAGGACCCCCAAATCTTGCTTGTCTGGCCCGTAGGAATATCCTTCTGCAGATGAGAAAGGGGATTAACTGTCTGCTGAATAATGTGCTTGCTCCCCCCTTCCCCCCTTCGTTCTCCTCTGACTTCCTCCAAAACCCCCGGATTAAGCTCACCTTATGGTTTGGTAGGATGAACTCTCCATCCTGCTTCTGATGCAGGGGCGCGCGTTCGTCCAATTACTTCACTGGTTTTCAGAATGGCGCTGGCGAATCCACTTGACTTTACTGAAGGATACGCCGTAAGTATGAAGATGCAAAAGTTCAAGTGAGAGCCTCCTTTTATGTTGTCTTTTTCTGTCCTTTATTTCAGGTGCAGAACAAAGGCGATGCGTTGAGGGGTTAAATTGCCGGGGTAAAATCAGGTGAGTCAGTGATGAGGGCGACCCCTCTAAATGTCTTTATAATTCCCCAGTAATGTCTT
Source organism: Ambystoma mexicanum (assembly GCF_040938575.1). NCBI lineage: Eukaryota > Metazoa > Chordata > Amphibia > Caudata > Ambystomatidae > Ambystoma > Ambystoma mexicanum. The sequence continues at coordinate 880,794,238 of NC_090937.1, read as the reverse complement.
TTGTCCTTTCCCCATAGGGGCCGGGGTGTGGTACCTGCCAGAGATGTGGCGCCGACCCGAGATGTGGAATGGCTCACCAAGAATAGCCGGTAAGTAATATGGCTGAAAATCCAGCTTTCCTCTTGTGTTCCCTGGCTCACCTTTTGTCTCTTCTTCTCTCCCTTAGGTGCGGTGCAGAGATGTGGCGACCGGCACTGAGAGCCGCGATGGAGCCGGGCGGCGGTTTGGGAACAGGTGAGTGAAGCGCGGCGCTGCAGCGAGCAACGCGGTGCTCTTAAATGGAAGTCTTCCATCAGGAATGCTGGCGTGAAGATTCCGGTTGCAGGTAAGAAGGTTGAAATAGTTCTTGGTTTTCACCTTTCTCTTCTCTTATTCCCTTACGGGTGTTCCAGGTTCGAGGCGGGCGTGGCTGGAGTCCAGGTGCAGGAGCAGACACGGTGAGCGTTCAGCTGCTGGGATGCAGAACAATGCGAAGCACGTGTGGCTGTCCGGGTGTGGCTTAAATAGCCTTGGAAGAAGTTCCAGGTGAGTATTCTTCCACAGCCCCACCCAAGTAACAAAATAGTTCCTTCAGAAAAATAGTCCCTCCTAAGCCTCATTTGGCTTGGTTCTTCATGCAGCATGGTCTGCATCAGGTGAGTGTGCAGCATGGTCTGCTTCAGGTAAGTGCACCAAAAACTTCCCTTTATGAGCCAACGGCGCCAGGACAGAGTCCAAAGAGCCCCTATAAAGGGCCGCTGGGCTTTTACCCGGGGGCGTGATGCCTGCTCCCGGGGGTGCTGGGCCTGGCCTGGTGCTCCGGGGGTAGGCACCATGACAGGGTGTTCTGAAGACACTGTCCGTATTGTTCGTTGTCAAGTTGAAAGTGTTCTAAGAACTATCGCGTTGTTCTGAAATGTTCGTAGGGGGTGTCCTGAAAACGCTGTCCGTATTGTTCGCTGGCAAGTTGAAAGTGTTCTAAGAACACTCATAATGTCCGCGGACATTAAAAGTTTCCATAGACCATAGTTGAAATGTTTGACTCTATGGATGTTATATGCTGCGGTGGTTGTTGCCAGGGCATAGAGTCTTGGCCATGCACCCAAGACTCTATGCCCTGGCAACAACCACCGCAGCATATCACATTCATATTTGCTTATAACTTTGGGTGAAAAACAAATGCATAAGGAACAAAGGTATTAGATACTATGGATGCGATATGCTGCTATGGTTCTCCTTATTATTGTATACTTACTGTTTGGTCTAGTAACCAGAGTACATGTATTTCTTGTTAATTACTGTGAAAAAAGAAAAAAGCATGTTAGTATTAGTATTTTGTAATGACTTATTACATTGTATAATCAATATACTTTTTTTTTTGGACCCTCATATTTAGTAGATTACAAATCAGAGTACTGTGCAATTTGCTCAGTTTCTGTATTTGCTGCTAAAATCATTGGGTCTGTGGGAGAAAAAAGAAATCCATGTTGGATTAAAAAAAACCTTTTTCTGTTATGTTACAGTTTATTTGTTTGTTTGTTTTCAGTGTTCACTTGTTGTTTCTGGCTAATGCTTTATACTTTGGCTTGTTGTATTTTTTTGGAGCAGTAACATATTATTTATTTGTTTTGATATTATAAAATTTTGGAGCAGTTAGATACCAATTGGCGTATTATAACTGTCTATTTTTTTGATATATTTTAGTGGTATTGATTTATCTATTTGGATATTGTTAAATTTTGGGACAGTTAGATACCAATTGGCGTATTCTAACTGTGTACTTTTTTGGTCTAATTTAGTGGTATTCATTTATCTGATTAGTTGTTGTAGAATCTTTGAGCAGTTAGATAGCTTTTGGAGTATTCTAACAGTTTCTATTTTTTTAACACAAGTTTACTTAGGGTTTAAATACAGTTTAGTTATCAAATTTTGGTTTTAAGAACATCAAATAAGCGTTTGTAAGATTTCCTGGTAATCTCTGCTTTAGAGTAATGGTACTATCATTACATTCAAACCATCCACATTTCTTTTTCACATATGCAGTGTAGTGCCCTGAATTGGTTGTGGCTCCTGCGTGCTAGATTATACCTATTGTTGTGAAGGTTTTCTTACCAAGTGATATTTGACCATGTGTGAATCCAGTCAGCTTGCAGTTGTTTTTGGTACCATCTGCATTGTAACATAGAAGCATTAGTTTTATGTATTTACTATGTGTTTGTATTACTAACGTGGAGCGATTATCTGAGTTGCAGGTAGGTTTGCATTTTGTACAAGTCGCTGAAATGGAATGGATTCACAATTTGGTATTGATATATATATATGAAGCGTTCATTGGGGATTTCTTCTTGTGTCACATTGTTGCAGAGAGTGCATGTATGTTTCCACATGTATGAAATCTGAAAGATTTCATTTATAGGTATGTTTTTGTTTTCCAGTACTTGTAGTAAGTACATTAGACATTCTTGTGGATCTTCCTGTGAGTTTATAGTGAATTTCACCATTCCATCACAGTAGTCCAATTGTTGTCTTATTCCATAAACACTATACGTGTTGTCAGGATTGTTTGCTGCATTTCTGTGAAGTACTAACATTTGCAAACACAATGGGTCTGTACTGTGTAAGTAAATGTTGTCAACAATTGATGGTAATTGAAATAGAATATTAATTGCTACATTTGCGTAGCAACTTACACCAACTGTATTTGAGAATTTAAATGGTCCAGGTAGTTCTGTATCTAACTGCTTTTTTTGGAGTTTGTCTTCCTTCTTTAAAGAAGTACCTGGTTTACTTTCCCTAATTGATTCTTTTTTGCTTGTGGTACTTGATGAAGTATTAGTTTCTTTTACTCTGTTTGGAGGATTTGCAGTGACATCCTATTGCATTTCTGTTTGATTTATTTTTCTTTTATAACGTTTTACTTTTTGTGGAACAGAATATGTGTTTAGGTGGGGGGTGTATAGTATTCTAAAATGCAAGGAATATCAGCGTTTATTTTACTTGCATCAAAGTTGATTAGAAATAGACCGTCAAGTGTACTTAAGCGTGATAGTGCTACATAGCTCATGCCTTCTTTAAAGACTGTGTTACCAATATCTATCATTGCTTTGTCTAGGGTAAGACCTTGTGATTTATGAATCGTGACTGCATATTCAAGAGTTAGAGAAAATTGTTCTCTGCGTACATACATATCTTTGAAGAGAAGGAATCTAGCTGTTGAGCGTCCTATCCTTTTTACTTCTGAAAGTTTGTCAAAGAGTATATTGACAAACTGAATTTTGTTGTAGCGTGGGTATGTTTGAAAGCCAACAACTGTACCCAGTGCTCCATTAACTAGTCCTTGGTCCACGTCAAGGTTACGTTTAAGCATTACTCTGCAATTTAAGGATAATTTTAATATCTTTTCTAAGCCTGCTGTGTTTGAGATTGATTTTTCTAAACTATTTAGTCTTGTTGTGGCTTGGTCACACATGGGTAGTGTCATACCATGTACATCTAGTTTGTCTGTGGCGCTAATTTCCATGATTGGTTGTATTTCTTTACTTAGCATGATTTCATTGAATTTGAAACAGCTTGCAAGAGTTGGCATTAAGGCCATACAATTGACATTTTTGTGGGCTAATAGTTCCATAACATCTGTAGCACATGCATTATCGCCATAAAGTGCAATAATGTGCCGGGTTTTCAATATTGCTTCTGCTTCTTTAGAAAGTATACCAACTCTGATACTTTTTGAAATGTGGGCATAAGTGAGATCTGCAGATTGCCGCATGTTTTCTGTTAATTCTCTGTATTGGAAATGTTGCCAAAGGTTGACATTTCCAATGCTGCCAACAGTTTTACGGCAGAGTTTGTGTCCTAATGTTTTAAAAATAGGCTCACCTTTTACTGGTGTTAATTGAAGCAGATCTCCAAAAACAATAATGTGTTTTCCTGCAAAGAGCTCTTCATAGTCTGTTTTGAGTACTTCTTGTAATCTGAGGTGAATCAAAGCTAACATCAGGTTGGAGACCAGGGGCGTCGCTAGGGGGGGGCTAGAGGGGCTATAGCCCCGGATCCTTTGCTTGTAGCCCCGGATGAAGATCACAGGGCTACAAACAAAGGCTAGCCCCGGGTCGAACATCCGCCCATTTTTCCTGCCGCCTGGGAGTGCTGGAAAGGTGGCACTGTGCACAGTAGACGGCGATGCAGCATGCAGGCAGCAGGCCCAGGAGGCAGCGCAGCAACGTTCGTTCGTGATTTGAATTTAAAAAAGATACGATTTGAACATAACTCTGTCTGGCTGCCTGCCTCCTGGCCCTGGGTTGCTGCCTCAGTGCCTCATGATGACCGCCTGCGCTTGCGCTGGCAGCAGGGAGCCGAGCCACCACCCAGGCACGTGCTCTGTGTCTTTCCCTGCATGCGCAGATCAAGCCATCAGGTCACGGACACGCCCAACCCCATGCCGGCAGACTCTAAACGCGAGCTGCCACGAGCAAGGAGTCCGACGACGCCAATCGCTCGCCACCTGCACCATCTACTTTGTGGTGACATGACCCCTGGCCCCAGCCTAGCTGTGTCACCGCGCCCCCCCACCCCTGTGAAGCTGCGGCCAGTGCCGGCCCACCGACTCCAGGACCGAGCCCATTTGGTGGCAGCAAACGACCGGCATGGCGTCATCACGTCAGCTAACTGCTATAACTTAGGTAGGTGTGCGTGTGTTTGTCGTGTGTGTCGCGGTATTCACACAGTGTGAAATTTGAATACCAACACTATCAGCACAGCACAATATGAATGAGGGACCGCCGGTCCGGTCCACTGCATGTTGTTGATGCCTCATGTCCCCCACCCCCAGCACGCTGACCGGAAACATGGCCCGGGCCCTGGGCTGGGGGATGGGTCGGGAGGGAGACAGACAGGAACGTTTCAGCCTCCATCTCGGGAACTGGGAATGAATGTGCAAGGCGGAATTGGGCGGGAGCAAGACTGAGCGCAGAGCTCCGTTCTGCTTCTGTTCTCAAGGCCCAAGTTGAGGAAGCTCTGTCCCAGGCTGCATGAGTTTCCCCAATTCAGCTTTGCACATGTTCTCAGACTCATCTGAGCCATAATTTACTCAAAAGCCCAAACTAATGCAACATAACTGTCCCCGCCGCTCAGAGAGGGTGTGGCGGGTGCCGGGGCGGATGAGTCAATTGTGTCGATTTCCAGCCCTGGATGTGATTCTGTCCCCATTTGCCTCCCATTGCACCATCCAGACCAGTCCCCATCACTGCTGGATCGAGTACACGGCGCCCCCCAAACCCCATCACTGCCGGATCGAGTACACAGCGCCCTCCCCCCACCTCTCCGACATCACTGCCAGATCGAGGACACAGCGCCACCCCAGCCCCCACCTCCTACCCACCCAGGGCCTCCATCATGCGTGGGGACCCCGAGAGGCACTGCTGCTACAGTAGGGGGTCCGTGCTGTAAATCTCTGCACGCCTGCCTCGAGCTAGGGTAGCGCTACACCACGGGTGAGAGGAGGAACCAGAGAGAAGAGGAGATGGCATTCGGCGCTGCAGGCGCCATCCGCGCCTCCCTGGTGCCTCTTGAGGGCTGGCTGAGCTCACTCAGGTACTCTCGGCAACCTGCAAACGGAGTCCTACTGGGGCAGTGGGGCTTAAAGGTGCATCGGACAGTGACACCAATGAAAATGTGTCCCAGTCCCACAATTGCAAATGACAGTTCATTCCTTTTGTGACAGACTGTGAGTTAAGAATAATGTATAATCCAAGTTTGCACCCATGGTCAGCAGCGCGCGGTGCGCACTGTGATGCTTTTAAGCACTAATGCCCACAATTAGGGGTCACTCAGAGAAGAGGAGATGGCATTCGGCGCTGCAGGCGGCATCCGTGCCTCCCTGGTGCCTCTTGAGGGCTCACTCAGGTACTCTCGGCAACCCGCAAACGGAGTCCTACTGGGGCAATGGGGCTTAAAAGTGCATCGGACATCAATGAAAATTGTGTCCCACAATTGCAAATGGCAATTCATTCCTTTTGTTACAGACTGTGAGTTAAGAATAATGTATAATTGCACCGATGGTCAGCAGCGCGCGGTGCACACTGTGATGCTTTTAAGGACTAATGCCCACAATTAGGGGTCAGCTTGGAGCGCAGAGCTGTGCACTCTGTCAGCCCCCTCCAGGAATCAATGTGTGTTCATTTTGCAGCTGTTCATATTTGCTTCCCCAGAACTTGGAGGATTCATCCGGGTTCTCAGATCTCAACATAAGGCTGTAGATCATTATGTTGTGTCCTGTCATTATCTGGCACCTCCTACTTCTCTGTTTGAACTGTAAAGAGATGTTTGAGGTTTCTGGCATGTGTGATGCACACATCTCTCTGGATGTTTGCGAGACATCTTGTTTTGGTTTCATTGGTCTTTGGAACTTGCTTTCGAGTGTGTGTGATTTCATGCCATTTGCCCGAAGCTTTAGTTTTGAGGGTAAGCGTGTTATACATTGTGCACAGTTTGAAATGTTGATGTATTCGGTCCTTGTTTGCTGTCCTGGCCTTTGGGTTCAGTCTGGCATCTGAAGGCTTATGAATCTGCTGGTCAAAGTGACACTGCAATGCCCCAGGGCCTTGCTCAGCAGGTACATATACTTAGCAGCCTTTCCAAGATGTTTGCCATAATTATCCTTTTCTTTCTATTTAAGTATTAGAGGCCGAACCTTCCCAAGATGTCAGGTGTGACTTCCTGAGTTTAATATGGTCCTGGTCCATTCCTTTGTATCATAGCGACTTCAACTATGAATGACAACAAGTTATTTTGAATCACTAAAACTGAATGTGTTTCATGGCTCATTAGACAGTTTGACGTCACTTGGGAATGTGACAGTCTTTGTGGTTTATATTCGCATTTCTCTTAAGAACTCCCCCGAGCCGACCTGTGGTGAAAGCTTCTGGGATGTTGGGAAATAAGGTGTGTCTCCTGAGCCACATGACATTAGTGTGTTTAAATACGTGAGGTGGTGAGCAGAGGGGCAGCCCAACCTTGCCGGCACGGTTGGGTTTTTTGTGTAGGTGATTGGTGTGTCAGTGCTGGGAGAGGTGGGTAACCCTCTGTTGGGTGTACGGGGGCAGCCTTGCAGCCTGCCACTGCTTGGCTCTCTGCATCAATGCCTCAGTGACGCACCAGGAGGGGCAGTCCTAGTATCACTCTGAGCTGAGTTGTAGACCCGCTTCCGTGGCAATATGATGTGCCTGTAGCACTGTGTGGAGTGCAACTACATGCAAATGCAAATGGAATGAAAGAACAAATGTACTTGTTTAAAAATGTATGTTGGAAAAGAAAATGCTTTCCATGTGTTAGTTATGTTCTGTTATACTGGGTATTTGTTTCCCACCTGCTTGCTGCAGCTTATTAGTGGTACAGTATTCAGCAGCCATTTAGATCACTAAGAAACATATGTACTATGCTGGTTATTTTGGAAAAATCACGCCGAAATGTGTGTGATTTTGACAGCATTTTAAAAAAAATTCTCTAGTGGGGGCTGGGGGGATGGGCCCGGCCCACCTCTGTACCACCCTGGTCAAGTTGAGGCTTGCTCGCTGCGCTCGCTCACTACACCATTACATTTGTTATGTCCCACCACTTCGTAAGCCCACTAGCTAGCACATGTCAGTCCAACAACAGCAGTAAGTGCCTGTATGGTTAATGAAGAAAACGTGTATCTCTCCAGTTGCTGCTTAAATACAATTTCTCAATCCATGCAAAGTCTTTGGCGGTGATGTCCAAAGGCTTTTCTTTGTCTTATATAACCTCATAAAGTATTACATGGCACTACTGGATGAATGTTCAGGTTTTGGAGTGGCAAATCTTCAATGAGCTTGAGCACTTTGAGCAGTATAGTTTGCAATATTAACGCTTGAAATCGCAACGAGACGCGTACGTTCAGATCATGTAGTTATGTGAAGTCCAAACTTGCAATGGGCTCTAGCCCCGGATCTTTTACAAACCTAGCAACGCCCCGGTTGGAGACCATACTCACTTCATCTGTTAGTAGCATTTTCATTTGTTTCAATACTCTGCGTAATTCCATTGCAGCTTCTGCAGAAAGTTTGTAATAGTCTAATTTGTTCTGGTGTTCTACTGGTAATAGTAGTAATCAGTGTAATGTAACACCACCTATGTTGTAGGCAGCAAAACCTGTGGGGGCAGTGACAACAGCTGACAATTTGTTGTTTGTCAATTGTTGAAGGAACTTACTAATGATTTTGATTAGGAATGTTTTGCCAGAACCAGCTTCACCACTGACGTACAGTAGTATAGGTTTATAATTATGGCAGGAACATTCTTTATTTTCATGGTTTACACCATGTGCAATTTGTTTTGTTACTTCTTGAAAAATGCTACTTTGCTCATTTTTTAGTTTTGATTGTAGTATAGTTAAGTCTTCTTTATCTTCATACTGACACATGGTGTTTTCTACTTCTATCATAGCTAATTCTGCCTCATTTATTATTAGTGGTTCTCCCAGTGGTTCTTGGCTTCCTGTTACAGAAGGTTGACTACTGTCAGGAGTGTCCTTATCTAGTTGGGCTTGGAGTTCTTCTTCGTGTTGCTGTTCATTGTGAAACATTGTTTTGTACCTTGTAAAGTTTACATCAGTTATAGTGCTTTAATTTGCTTTGAAAGCATCCTCATATGAGTCATAGTTATCTAGTAATTGTTCTTCTTTTCTCCATGGTTTGAAGAGTTGTAGCAGGGACATGTAATATACTTCTTTATATTGAGGAGTCTTTAATGACAATTTGATATGATTAATTAAATTTGGTTTAGTGAGTTTAACTAAGCTGCCTTCACAGTTTGTCACTCTATATTTACCTTTTTTTCATCAGGTTTCATATTATTTTTGTATGTGTAGTTTTGGGCTATGTCGTATAGACACATGTTTTCCAAAGTATTACTTGTGTTTGGGTAGTATGTGTCCAATAAATTGTTTTTTAAAATGTCTTGGCTGTTGGGATCATGTTTGGCTATTGTTTCTATATCTTCATATGATTTTAGAACTCTTTTTCTAGATTTAGTTGGACCAAGACTTAGCCATACTATATTTTCAGATTTAACATACAATGCAGTACCAGTTAAACGATCAGCTGCTTCATATGATCCACATTCTCTATGGGTGAGCATTTTTATGCCCAAGCTGTATAATTTCTGAGATACTGTTTTATCTGATGACAGGTCATTCCAGAGGTCTTGGAGCTCTGTCTTTTCTGCTTTAGTTAAGTATGCTGTGACATATCGTGCAACTGCAGTAGAATTGTCTGCAATGTACTGCACATTTATGTTTGCATTCCATAAGTGGGCAATGATTGCATTATAATCATTGATATATTTTTCTTCTTCTTTTCTTTTTATGTAATATGTATTTTTAGGTGACTTACCTTTAACACTATGTCTAACTGAAGACATGAGGTTGTTCACTTGACCTGTATTTGTAACTGGTCTAGGGAAACCAAATCGGCATTTGGTGTAGTATTTCCCTTTGTTTTTGTATTTGCGACGACAATATTTTCCACATTTGTGTCTTTTAAATTGTAAAATTTGTGCATGAAGATCACTATTTGTGGCTTCTGATGGAATTTCACAAGTGACATATTTTTCAATAAACTGTAAAACAGTGGCATCACTGTCTTGACCAAATTTAGGAGCATCTTTAATCCATAAAAGCATGTGGATTTGTGGTGCTCCTCCGGCTTGGTATTCTTTTCTCCAAAATAAGTTTTGCACTTCTCCAAGGGGAGGAACAGTTTTATTACAAATAAAATTTAGCATAGCAATGAAGCGATGGTGAAAATATCTTGAAACATTAACAGGATCCAAAGAACAAAGTTCTCCAGGTGTTAGTATATCTATGTTTGTTTTGTTTTTATTTGATATGCGTAGGAAATCATGTAAATCTTCCCATGCATATTCTGCACAACCTAATGTAACAAACCAAGTGGGTGGTCCAAGGTTTCTGATCATACAACGTACATCTCCATGACGTCGAAACCAGTACTCTTTAGTACCACGCATATTTGCTAATAGATTTGTAATATTTGATTGTAAAACCTCATCCTTTTGTTGCACTTTTTCTAATAATTGTGTAGCTGTCATATTTTGAAAGTGTGATCCTGATTTTAATATGTGTGCAACTCCGTAACATAAAGTTGCTAGTTCACTTTCAAAGAGTAGGTGGAATATGTATTCCACATTTTGTCTAAATCTGGGATCTTCAGAATACATCCGTAATGAGCTGTATTCTGAAGCTGATATTTGAATAGGTCTATCATCATACCTTCCTCCTTTGCCAGTAGGAAAGAGTAGAGGAAAAGCATGTGCTTCTATACTTTTTTCCCATATGCTGATTGGCGATCCTTTTGTTTGACGCATTTGGTAAGTTTCCAGTACATCTTCTACGGTGTCATTACAGTGCAAAGGATGAATTGTATAATGGTCTAAAGTATTTGATATTGTAGCAGGATCTAGTAGCTCAAATTGACCAGCTTCTTGTGTTTCTTGAATTATTTCAGTTGTATCTTTCAAGTTTTCTTCAATATTAATTTCTTTGTAATATTCATTATTAAGTTGTTGTAGGGGTTTTGGTACTGGGTATAATTCCAAATTATTTGTGATAGCACGTGAAGGAGTTTGGTTGTTGTCAAGTTTTGTAGTGCAGTAACTGCAAAGTATTAAGGGCTCAGTTATTTCGTATTTGTTTTCTGTTACAAGGTAGAGGGCTAATTCAAACCATTTAGAATCTTCATTGTCTTCTATTTTGTATGATAGGTCTAAAGTGTGTGTGTTACTTTTATAAAAAGTTCTACGGCAACATAGACATACATGGTTTGGTACTTCAGCTGATGCACTTTTAAATTTTAGTATTTCTTTTTTGTATGTGTTTAGCAAAAGGTTGCCATGTGTAGAATTGTTGCTTAATTGGTTTAAAGCTATTTCATTCTGTAAATGGCTTTCAGTTCCAAAATATTTTTTCTGGATATAGTGAATTTCTTCAAGTAGGTCTTTTGCTGTACCATGTAGAAGGATGTTATTTAACTTTGCTAGTGCTAAAGCAGGACTTTTAGCATAGTACAGTTTATAGACTAGATTTCGTATAGTTGAATGATGTGTTGATATCCTTTTGATATCATGGAAAGTGGTTTTACAAGTAGGTCCTGTAATGCAGGCCAATGAATGTCCTTGCAGTCCTGTGTACTTGCGCACTGGACAGGTATCCATATTTTGCAGTAATTTAATTTTGATTTTGTCTTTGCTTTTTACATATTTATTGAGGAATTGGCGTAAAGATTTGAAACATTGTTTGGGAATGTTACACATTGACCTGCATGGCCATTTGTACACTAGACGTTCTGATTCAGTTGAATGGAGGGGTAATTCTAAGTTTTCAGGGCATATTTTTGTAAGGAGTACTTCTTGTTCCATTATGGTATTATTTACTTTTTCATAACCTCGACCACTGCTATGTATGGCAATTGTATTTGTTTGATTTTGTTTGTACGCTTCTTCATTAAAATATGGTTCTGTGCTCGTAGTGTGATTCCATTCACCTCCGCAGATACTTAAGAAGTTCTTTCTGTTGACATTTCGCTTATTGAGAAGTCTTTTTTGTAATTTAGTTATTAGTTTTGTTAGTGGTTTCATTTTGTTTAACAGTAAAATAAATAACTTTCTTTTGAGAAGAATTGCACTGTCCATCAACGCTTCTAAGATTAATTTCCTACGATAGGTTTTAAGCATTGAACCTGATTTCTCTCCTGTTTTTATAAGATTTTGAAGGACTTTGTGACGGCTCATTTTGGCTAAAATGCTTTTCTTGGTATGCTTACTTTGCACTATATTAAAATTTGAAGAAGTAGTTTTATCTGTAGTGATAGCTGATTTTCTGTTAATTGTTTTTTGCTTTGTTTTACATGTTGATAGAGGAGGCAAAGTTTTTGTACTTGAAACTTCTGGTGTTTCACTAAATGACTGTATTAACTGTTTTGTTTCAAATATTTTTACAAATTCTGCTAGAGATGGATGCTTATGTTGGACACTTTTATTTTCATTTGTTCTACTTTTGCGTTGCTTTCTATGGACTTGACTTTTGGTAGGCATTCTTTAGGGTATGTTGAAAAAAATAAAGAAGATATGGGTTGGGGTGTTTTGGAATGTATGTGTGCTCTGTGCATGAGTGTTTGAGTAAGATGATAAAGATGTATGTAATGGTGTGTGATTGTGCATTGGGAACTACAACTAGTAGGGATAGGTATTCTTGAATTCATGTGTTACTAAACTGGGGTTCATATGACAAAAAAAAGTAAGCTAGTGGTGTGGAAAAGTACAAATAGTAAATCTAATGTATACAATTAAAACAGTTGTTTGTTCTATAATATGACAATTGTAGCGGTTCAGTTGGGTAATTTGTGTGTCCAAAAATAGGAATTTGTGGGCCATTTTGGCTGTAAATCGCTGTTTAAGACATGAAGATTTTTGGACAAAATGGTACACAATCTCTATTTTTAGGCACAGAAATAGCTTGTATTAACGTTATAGTATGTTTGAGTAATAATACAAATATTATGGTGATATTCTACTTACTTTTTTTCTTAAATTAACAGGTAACTTCTTAGTTCTTCTTTGTTCTTAGAATTTGGCTGCTTCTTTTCAGGAGACTGGCCTTCACTGCAATTGTAAAAGCTTCAAATTAGTAACTTTGTTTGTATATAGCTCTGTTTTTAATTTAGATATTGATTTTTTTAATTGAAATCCTCAGTGCCTTCTTTAAAACCATTAAACTAATTTATTTACATAAGATACATTGCATCAGTTCAGTACATATGATATGTTCTTAATGAACAAATTGTATTGAATGACTAACTGTAGCAAAAAAAATATCTTTACTATGTCTTGTGAAATTTATAATATACCAGTGAATACCACTGTTTCTGTAACTAAGCTGTTCTAGGTAATAGCGCCTCAATGTCATGTCTAAATTAAAGTAATTAAGTAAATACATAAATAAAAACAAAAAAATATGAAATTGTATAAGTATTTTATTTAAAGATTTAAACATAGATTGTGCTTGCATGCAATTTTGTTTGAATATATGTAGTCTATATATTTCATTTAATAAATGCTAGTTTAACATGATTTGAGTGTGTGTGTATAAAGAAAGTAAATAGTATAAAGGTTTATAAGTGATAGTTGATTTTAGGAAATTGAAAAAAATACAGTAAATTCATTTTACAGATTACACAAGCTAAAAGTCTGTTTGAAAATGTGTTCATCTACTGTACAGAAAATATGCATACCTGAAGTTTGTGTTCATGCATATGGATATGCATGGAGCTGCAAGTAGAAATCTTGGAGACTTGTACAGTATTTCTGGTAGATGGTGCTTGACAATGATATGACACTTGTACTCAGAGAGATTCACAGTACATTTGCAGTGCTGATCTATGATGATGCAGTTAGATGTAGAGGTATTGAATGTGATTGGTGCATGGTCATGTGATTTCTTAGCTACATCCAATGAGGGAATGGCAGAGAGAGTGAAGCGGAAATGTTAGAAGGGCTGTTCATTTTACGATATGTCCGCGGACATGGCGGTAGTTCACGGACATCGGGAGTTACATCCGGGGATTTTTAGGTTCAGAAGTCATGCAAATGAGAATGTGTACTAAAAGGGATTGGTCAGGAAAGTTTAGGGGGTGTGTTGTGCCAGAAGAGAGTTTCTCATGTACTGTTTTTGCTGAGAGAACAACAGATAGCTATCTCTGTGTATTTTAAGAAAAAGATTGTATGGATTTTGGGAGATTCATGGATATATTGGTTGAAGGTGCATGCAGAAAGCTGTGGAGTAGCTGTAGATCTTGGATTCCCACATGTGGAAGTACACTGGCATGGAGTACGTGGAATGAAGTGGTTGGACTTGCTACCTCTCTGTGCTACTTTGGAGACAGAGCAACATCCAGACATAATTGTAATTCATTGTGGAGGGAACAGTTTAGGACATGTGACTGGATTTTCTTTGCAATTTGCTATGAAAGAAGGACTTGGGAAGGTTATGGACATGTTTCCTAATTCTCAAGTGATATTTTCACGGATTGCCCAGAGACAAATGTGGTTTCGTTCTTCTTCATTTGGTCCACAAATGGAAAAAGCAAGGCGCAATGTTAATAAAGCTGTTTGTGCCTTTCTAAAAGATTTTGGCATGTCTTCTTTTCACAATGAAAATATTCTGTTTCGTAGTACAAACATTTTTCGCAAAGATGGAGTCCATCTTACTTATGGTGGCAATCAGATTTTTCTGAGAAATGTACAAAATGCATTGCAACCTTTTTTGGAATAACAACATCCATTTTGAAGTAGGTGTTAAGCATTTATAATTTTTGACTTACAAACACCTCCCAAAGGCTCTTTTCAGAGCCACCACTTCCTCCCAGAGAAAATTGCATTGTTTGTGATGTGGTAGCAACCCAATTTTTTAAATGTTCGCGAACTGTCTGCGGACTTCTAAAAAATACAAAGGGCCCTGCTTCATTTATTTTCACTTCTATTTTTTAACTGTGAAAGGTGGCTCTGAAAAGAGCCTTATTTTTTTTTTGATTTTTGATATTTTGTATTTGTTTTGGTTTTTTATACACGACACACTAGGAGATGAGGGGAAAGGAAGGTAAAGGGGGACACCAACCACAAGGATAAGAAAGGGCGAGCTGAGAGAGGAAGATGTAGAGGGGGTTTTATTTGGGTAGTGAGCAGATCTTCTCGTGCTCTGAGACGATAGTCTCAAAAGCACTACGAAGTCGCTCCCCCCTGCAGAGTACTGTGTCACAGTACATACATACAACTGTGACCCTCGAAAGGTAAGGGTCATCAGCATTCTGTCTGGCCTGTGAGGCAGCTTAAGGAAGACGCTGTCCCACAGAGGTGGTCCTTCTGGTGACAGGATCAGAAACAGAGGATGAAGTAGAGGAAATCAACCTGCTACGTTCTTCGCAAGGTACAACCCTGCGAATAGCCCAAGAGTGAAATGACCTCAGGTGTCGCTTCATAGTAGTGGTCCCAAAGCTGTACTTACCGTGCTTCCCTCGACTGAGTATCATTTTGCACTCATTGCAGGTAACACGGTTCACACAAGCCTTAGGAACATTCCCATGAATGGTAAATAACCGCCACACCCAAGACTCACGCCTAGTGCGGGTAGTAGGGTTTTCCTCTACCTCATTCTCATCATCCTCTTCTTCCTCCTCCGCATCCTCACTCCTGTTCCCCTCTTCAGGCCCTTGGGGAGGTGGTGGTGGTGGAGTGGGTTGGGGTGGTGCTGAAGCAGGTGCAGCACCAGGTGGCAGTTCAGCAGCCAGGGATGCCATCTCGATGATGGTGTAATCTGCAGGTGGCAGCAAAAATCGCTGTGTTTCGAAGAATAGCCAGAAACACAATGAGAATAAGCTCTAGAGCGTCGTCTTTTATAGGGGTGCTTGTGCGTGGTCCGCGGACATGCGCGCTGTCCGTGGACAGATCGAACACAAAAAAAATTTTGAAAAGTTTCAAAAGGTATGTAGAAACTCAGGATTACTATGTGGGACTTGTGCCATGGTGAGATTTTATTGAAAAATATTATGGATTAATTGAAAATGTACTTTTAATTTGTTCAGGGACCCGAACAGTGTCCGCATTCAGAACACGCAAGCAGCGTGGGCACGGTCATATGATCCGTTCGCGAACAAGTCCGTGAAGGAAGCGCATGTCCGCAGGACACCAAATGCACGGAGATTGGCTAGCGCATGCGCGTTGATGTTCTACGGACACTGTTCGGGTCCTGAACTAATTAAAATTGCGTTGCACGTGAAACGAACATTTCAGGACACTGCGTGTGTTCTTAGAACAGTTTAAACTTGCTAGCGAACAGTAATGACAGATATAGTGTTCTTCAGGACAAGTTCAATTTTGTTTATGTATGAACATTTCAGGACACCAATTGTGTTCTTAGAACATTTTCAACTTGCTAGTGAACAGTACGGACAGGTATAGTGTTCTTTAAGACACCTCCATTTTCGTATAATTACGAACAATTCAGGACACCGCGTGTGTTCTTAGAACAGTTTGAACTTGCTAGCGAACACTACGAACAGGTCAGGACACCTCCATTTTCATTTACGTACGAACATTTCAGGACACCAATTGTGTTCTTAGAAGAGTTTAAACTTGATAGCGAACACTACGGACAGATATAGTGTTCTTTAGGACACTTTAATTTTTTTTTTTTACGAACATTTCAGGACACCGCGAGTGTTCTTAGACTAGTTTCATCTTGCTAGCGAACAGTATGAACATGTATAGTGTTCTTCAGGACACCTCCATTTTTGTTTATTTACGAACATTTCAGAACACCTGCACTGTCCGCGGACACCTACATTGTTTTTTTTTTAAAAAAAACGAAACTATTTACAACACAATATAAAAATTAAACTTTATTTAACATATATTAATAATTTATGACAGAAAAGGTGAGGCAGAAACGGAACAAAAACAGGAGAATTAGGGGTTTCAACATGATTGTTATTAGGTGAAGAAGGAATGGAAGTCTCATCAAAATGTTTTGGGTTATGGAGAGGGTTTGGGGATAATTGACTGGGATATAGTGAGGAGGGACAAGTACATGTGGGGCAATGGTACGAGGTTTTTGGTTTAAAATGATCTTCCACAAAAGTTTTCAAATTATTAAAATTAGTCAACAATAAATCCATTTTTTCTTCTATACTGTGAAAATTGTTATCCATAACAGGTTTTTCTGAGTATTTTCTATTTTGGTATGCTCTGTACAAAAAAAAATATATATATATGTTAAATGTATACAAAATAATAATAATTAAATGGTTTATATTATAAAGTGTTTACCATTAGTTTCACTATCTTGTGACATTTCTTCATGTGGGAAATGCTCCTCTAGCCATTCCAGAGTACTAGACATTTCTGTGAGAGAAAAATAAAAAGATAATATATTTTTTTATCTAATACCGAAAGTTTATAAATATATGAATAACATTAAGTACACTTACTATTTCAGGTAAGATATGTCCTATGTACTCAGTTCTGTCGTGTTTGTGAGGTAATTACGTTGGAAGCCAATTTATTTTCTTGTGGTATATTCCATTTTAGAACATAGTGCATTTAAATGAATGGTTAGTGTGTTGTATATATGGGTTACATTTCTTATGTATTAGTACATATAATGTGTTTGTGTGCTTCTTTTTGAATTTGTTAAATGTTCCTATGTTATGATATAACAATCAAACATACCCCCCCCAGAGTTTTTAGGTAGTGGTACTGTTCTTCGAACATGTTCGCGAACATTAAATGTGTTCGCGGACATCAAGTACAGTAGAAAAGATTCAGTCAGTTCCATATGATATGTATATAAAGTCAAAGTCATTATTGTTAAGTTGCACTACTAAAAACCTATGAAATTCAGTGAAAAAACTTTGTTAAAGGGACGGTATGGTTAAGTTGCGCTACTAAAAACCTATGAAATTGAGTGAAAAAACTTTGTTAAAGGGACGTTATGGTTCCAAGTAAAACCGAAAAACCCTTGAAATTCGCCAGTTATGGTAAGCTAAGCAACCGTAACTCACGCCACCACCGTGCACTGCTAAGACTAACACCCACGACATCAAAGATGACATCACAAATGTCATTGATGACATCACTGATGACATCACATGTCTGGCTCACTCTTTTTTCTTTTGCTGACATATCTAGGCCACATGGTTTTCTTCAGTAACAGTCAGAAACTAAAAAATGTATTTTATTTGTAGACGTATCCTTCAAGTAGGTTCTTACAGTAATTCCCTTAGAGTCCAGTCACATCATATGAAACATATACATAGGGGAAGACACAAGCTTGATAGACAGCAATCCTTTTTGTGCATAAAGATAATCAATAGACTTATCAGCACTTTCTGATAGTTCTGTTGTTTTTTTATGGCTGTACTTTCCCTGTATATGGTCATATTTGTATACATTGTACTCACACTACTTTCCTTAGGGTCCAATCACATCAAGTGATACATATACATAGGGTAAATAGCAGCTTTGAAACAGCAATCATTTATTTGCATGAAAATAATCAGTTAGGTAATGAATTGTTTCTGCTACTACTTGTGCTTTTTTGCTAACTTCACTTTCCCTGTATATACCCATATTGGTATGTGTTCTTGTCTCTTTGTGTTTTGTCTATAGTAATGCAATTATGTAATACATGGGTTTTATTAGCTACTTATTACATATTTCACAGTGCACAAAAATCTATTAAGAAAACAATTATCATTTCATTATTCAACATATTAACATTACGAATATTATACCTTCATCTTGTACGCTGCACACAATGCTATGTTTCTGCATGAGTAGCTTAGTATACTAGATAGAACCCCATAATAGAATGCTATTTATATCAATGCATCGTTCAATGCACTAATTAGGGTATGATATGTATTGCAATGATCCTTGACACTTTTTTCGTTACATTATAATAAGAATCCCTTGTACACATATTTCATGAAAAGTACATACACATGTGATGTCATCAGTGATGTCATCAATGACATGTGTGATGTCATCTTTGATGTCGTGGGTGTTACGCGCCACCACCGTGCACTTAGCAGTGCACGGTGGTGGCGTGAGTTATGGTTGCTTAGCTTACCATAACTGGCGAATTTCAAGGGTTTTTCGGTTTTACATGGAACCATAACGTCCCTTTAACAAAGTTTTTTCCACTGAATTTCATAGGTTTTTAGTAGCGCAACTTAACCATAACGTCCCTTTAACAAAGTTTTTTCACTGAATATATATCGGAGGAGAACACCTGTAGCTGAGAAGGTTTATTGTGCAGGGAACTGGAGTGCGCCCCTCTCCTCTTTTTCATCACATTTGCAAGTTTTCTGAAGGGTGGAATCTTCAGAAATCTTATAGGGTGCTGCACCGGGGTAATATATGCCCAACTTTGGAGTGCCTCACTGTAGGCTACTCCCCCCCTTTCCCCATTTATGGGATTGGGTGTGAGTCTGTTCCTTGCAAACCTGATGACTACAGCTACCAGAAGTCCTTGCAGCAGAATCATCACTAAGTGTTAACACCTGCACTTGCTGTGAGCTGCAAGTTAAGACAGCCTCCCTGATGACGTGTATTGGCACAGAAACCGGTCGGAGGAGAACACCTGTAGCTGAGAAGGTTTACTGTGCAGGGAACTGGAGTGCGCCCCTCTCCTCTTTTTCATCCTATATATATATATATATATATATTTACTGGCATATGTTTATTCAAACTTTAACCAATTTATTACAAGACAGTCCAATATAATCAAACATAGCCATTAAAGGAAAAGCAGAGCAGAGGGATGGTGTGATGAAGAAATGAAGAGTAGGGGGTAGAAAACAACTACGCTGGAAAAGAGACTCATTAGATGGGTCCTAGGGAGAAGCGGATAAGACTGCGAGTAGAGACAGCCAACTATTCCCAACTCTCCCAATTTGGTCATCATGCTCTTTGTAATCATTTCAGCTCTTTTAGAGTTTTAAAGTTGCTTCCAAGAACGAGTGCGTGAATCAGTTTAACAACCACCCCCCAACCCCCTACAGAGCCTCCCACCAGGCCTCAGCGTCAGTTCCGTATTTCAGACTCATACGTCGATAGAGGTGCAGTGTTCTAAGAGATCTCAAATTCAAACAGAAAAGTGTCAAGTGCTTTAGATCTTCCTAATCAATGTTACACAAGCAACATCGGTCATCCTCCACAGCACCTCCATATCTGGGGAGGGCAACCTTTGTGTACACAATGTTCAAAAGGAATCTGGGATACACGTTTATATGTGCAGCGTGTCGGAATCTTCTCAAGTATTGTGGCACTACGTTCGGAGAAGCATAAAGAGTCTTTGAGAGCGTGTGCAACTTTGAGATCGATCTTCTTTGCTCAGTTTCTCTGCAATAATCTGCCCATAAGATCTGTTTTGCCTGTTGCGGGTTTTTACAAAGAGTATCAATTGAAATGCCCAGATTCAAGAAGATACCATTGTATTCGGGACACCATGTGTTCAATGGCCAGTCCTGCATTCCTGCTTGTTTTACCTTTATTACATTGTATTATGGCGAGCAAACGGGCAGGTTTAACTTCCTAAATTGAAGCAATTATTTCCATACCACTCTGATGTGTAGAAACATCAGTCCCACCTCATGCCTTACTATCGCCATGGGTAGGGCACATGGAAGCCGCAAAACGTTCTTTCAAAGCCATCCCTCTAGGACTACTCATGTTTCCCATGGTGGTGCAAGCCAGGCCTTGGAAGCATACGTAAGTGTAGGTACAACCTTCTGATTGTAAACATTTATAATCAGAAGAAGCGAAAACTTGTCATATTTTCACCCGATCAGGAGCCCCTGGGCAGTTAAGTGTTTTATTTTAGCCCTCAAGCATTTCGACCAGGGCAAGTCGCAGGCACTGGCACCTGTTGTAGCTCTGAAATATTTTATGACGATAACAGGCCTAACCCGCTTGTGATTTAGAGTCCAACTAGGCACCTTCCTTTTCCGCCCTTTTTGGTTTGCAAGTATGAAGATTTCGGATTTGGCTGCGTTGATCTTCAGACCATTTTGTTTTACATACGCCTGCACAATGTACAATTTTCTTTGGAGCCCAATCGTTGTAAGGTCTAGTAACACAAGTTTGTCTGCGTATAAGAGGCACCCCATAGCATATTTGTTCATTCTTGGTGGGAAGGCAGTGTTCGGGTCCAGCACTTCTTTAAGATCCTCAATAAAAGCGTTGAATGGAGCAGGCGACAGCGGACAGCCCTTCTTCAGACCCCTAAATGTGGGGATCCTTCTGGTTAAGTTTCCCACTTGATCGGGCCTGATTTGCATTGAGGTTCCAGTGTACAGATCTTGAATTGTTGAAAGCAGGTCCTGTGGGCACCCTTGTGTGCTTAGCTTGGTCCTCAAAGCCTCACAATTGATGCTGTCAAAGACGGGTTCCAGATAAATAGATGCAAAGTATAGTTTGCAGTCACCTCTAGTTGTTCTCATCTTCAAAAGGTTGATCAGCAAAATTTTTAAGTTGCAACCCACCTCCTTGACAAACCCTGTTTGATGCCAGTCAAAACGTTACGACCTCACGGTCCACTCATTCAGGCGTCTAAGCAGTAGTGCTGCAAATATTTTTCCAAGGACATCCAAGATGGCGATAGGCCGGTAGCTTCTAGGGCTCAATCTATCACCCTTCTTAAATATTGTGACAACCACTGCCAACTTCCATGAAGCTGGAACTTGACAGATTTTAGCATTTCATTTATGAGTCTGTCTGGCCCAGAAGCACCAGATCTACTAACCTTCTTTATCAGGGATAGAAGTACCTCCGTGTCCAGGGGGATGTCCCATTTCTTCCTGGGTTCATTTAATGTAATTTCCCCAGTTTGGTTATACACAGCGAATAGTCTTCCAAAATAAGTTACCCAACGATCTTCTAATATGGGGTTTAACTGTAGGGGACAGATGGAAGTCCGTTTATAGTTTAGGAGCTGTCACAGGGTTATGGTGTTTTTCTTACTGAGTGCCTGTAGCATCTCTTGTGCATTCCTTTGACACATCAATGATTTGTGAGAAATGATCAAATTTTTATATTTTTGTTTTCTTTTTCTGATGGATTCCCAACTAACGGCTAAGGGCAGCTCCTGAATTGTCTTAGATCTTTATGAAGAAGTAGATCTTTATGAAGAAGTCTCTTCTCTGCTACCACTTCCTTATTGTAGGTATGTAAGGCCTTAAAATGGGCTCTGTAAACCCTAGAGGACTTTTCTCTGAAGATAGACAGGACAGTCTCCTATTGTACCGCCCCACACCACCGTCATGTTTAAATTTCCATGCGAGGAGGTTGTCGGTCAGACAAGGGATTTCTTCAGGTCTTAGGTGTAGTCTGCTTCTCCCCCATCTACTTCAACTTTTTGAGTCCACAATTTATCATCCTTCACTTCTAAAGCAATCCAACTCAATATAATTAGGTCGTAGTCACTGTGTGTGGTGGGGGAGTCTCTCAAGGATATAACCCAGGGGAGTACATTGCTGGAAGCAAAGAAGTAGTCCAGAGTAGAGCTTTATTTCCCATTTGCCCAGGACGTTGCTCCCAGAATATCACCCATCACCTGACCGTTCAGCATATTTATGCCTCTGGACTCAGTTTCCTCGATCCAGTCATGGAATCTTCTACTCGTTGACCCGAATACCTCCTCGGTAGTCTTCTCCCTTCTTTGACCTACCTTCAAACAGTCGATATTTAGGTCGCTGCAGATTAGCAGCGATGGCTCCGCAATTGTGGAGTACATTGTATCAAGCTAAGTCATCACTGTGTCCACAAAGCTGTTTGCTTCCAGAGCGTCAGGATTCCAATTGTTAGGGACAATTCAAATTTCTGTGCTAATTATATTCAACCTTATAGACCTCCAGCTCTTTTGCTGGACTTTTAATTTTTATCCTGGAGTGAGGGAGACTTTTTTCTCACTCTCTCATGTATTTTGATCTGATTTGGACTCTGTGTTTTCTTGTTTTTGGGGTCTGACAAACTCCATAGGCCTCTACATTTTATATTGTGACCCACAGCACCTTCAGTGCAGTGTCAGAGGGAAGTGCTTTGGATTTCTCATAAGGTTTGAATACCTTCTCTTGGGTGAACAACTGTTCCCAAGAGTAGTAAAGAGTGGTTGCTGAGTGATGCAGTCCTGCAGTCACTCTACTCGAATCCTGTTCTGAGCAGAGTCTTTCTGATCTGTCTACCCTGCTGATTGACTGGGAGGAGCTGCTGATAAAAGCCTTGTTTGACCGCGGAGCGGCCGCAGAGTGGTTGCTAAGTGGTGTAGTCCTGCAGTCACTCTACTCGAATCCTGTTCTGAGCAGAGTCTTTCTGCTCTGTCTACCCTGCTGGTTGACTGGGAGGAGCTGCTGATAAAAGCCCAGTTTGACCGTGGAGTGGCCACGGAGTGGTTGCTGAGTGGTACAGTCCTGCAGTCATGACAGGCAAGGCGGCAATGGCGAGGGAGGAGTTTGAGGAGCGTCGCCTAAGAAGCACCAGACTCAGATGAGACGGCGCGCCTCCACAAGACAAGGAGAATGAGGACCCGGCTGATCCTGAATATTTTAAAGAGACAAGAGGTAAAAGAAAGATGGGCACAGGTTTTGTGCAGCCTTTCGCAACATTAAGACCAAGGCTACCGCACATCCCTGTTTTAAAGCCCCCTTTCAGCATTTCCAACATTGCCACCATTCCTACCGAATTGCTGCACTCTCCAAATAGCTCAAACATCACACCTGCTTGTGCCCCCCACAATCCTTTTTAACACCTGGAACACTGAATCCCCAGCTCGGCCTGTATCTGATTGCAGGCAATCCTTAGGGGCTCCAGTGCAGATGGGGGGTGGGGGGGGCGGAGGCGGTGGGAGTAAGACACAAGGAACTTTCTGCTGCAGAAACTGTGACAGAGCCAAAAACTGGAATTAATGACCTCAATATGGACCTCAATGACACTACCGTGCCATCTGATGTAAACCCTATGCCTGATTACAAAAATGGAGCAAATGTCCCTAACACTGATTCTAACGTCATCTCTACGACACCTAACAATGTAAATCAACCTGCAGTGAATAATAACAGCCACCTACCAGCCCCACTCATCAACAGCCTCCTACCAGCCCCACTCACCGTACCTTCGCCTCATGATCCGCTGCTGGGCCATGGGCCGGGAGGGCCTCTGGGGATGTTGGAGGGGCCTGCTTCAGTCTTGGGGTCCTCGGGCGGGACTGCGCCGGCCAAGGTGGTGCCCCCCCTTCTGTGGGGGGTGGTGGTGGCAGTGGATGTCCATGCGCCCGAGGAGGGAGTGGGCCTGGGCGTGTTGGGAGAGGGGGGCGGGAGGGGACTTGGACTGTCGCCGCGGGTGGAGGAGGAGCCCCAGCAGGGAGACGACGCCGCGCTCTGCGCTCTTGGCGCTGCGGGTCCTGGTGGAGCATTGCCCGAGGGGGCCGCCGCCAGTTCAGGGTTCGGGGCCCCTGAGGAGGAAGGGGGTCCCCAGTCAGCCCGGCCAGAGGCGCGTGTGGAGGACCCAGTGAGGGAGGGGGAGAGAGACCTAGACCACCAAGCCGTGGCTGAGAAGAGAGAGGAGCTTGCAGCTCAACATGGAGCAGGCAAGGACACTGACCCCTGCTGGCAGCCCGTAGGTACTGACGAGAGAAGGCAAACTAAAAGAAAGGAACGTGTTATAATAGCACTGAAAAAAAAGAAACTGAATGGGGGAAACACACCACAAAACCCTATTATAGAGGATCAAGTCAAAAAAGTAAAACAATCAAAGCACCCACCCATAATCAGGTGGCAAACTTCTTTAAGAAAAAGGGAGTAAGTACTCCCACACCACAAAAAGAAATCCCGGATGGAGAGCTTATGGAGGGGTGGGTGGTGGTCGAAGAGTCTATTTTGACAGAACAAACAACAAACAGCCAGGAGGAGAGGGGAGTTGTCAAACAGAGGTCCGTGGCCAAACCACTACAACTTGAAACGCCATTAAGGTTGCATTTTGGGAAACCCCCTCCTGCCTCGCCTATTCCCCACCTACCTGCACTGATGGCAGTCTTGCTGCCACCGGAGCTTAACCTGACTATTGACAATCCAAAGAGCACCCCCCAGCCCTTGGAGGAGATGGAGGACCTGAATGAGGGGCTTCCATGCGGACAACCGCAAAGGGAAGCTTTAGGCCCGATTCTCCATGATCATCAGAAGGAACTAGGAAGCCCCCCGAGGTGTAATGAGGCCCCAAACCTACCTAAAAAAAACTTGGTAAAGACACCGCCCTGTGGTACCCTTTGGAAAACAACACTGGCACCCGAGGCGTGCCCCACTCCAAGTAGACCGAGGGTGGGAAGAGACTCACTACAGGGGGGCGCAAAGGAAACACCACACAAGAAAATAGACCTAATGGGAATAATGTCCACAGTGACGATCGCACTCGCTCCCTTTGGCAAATTGTATGAAACCCTGAATGATTCTGTGAGAGACTAAGCAGCAATCATGGCCCTAATGCATACTAAGTTATTATATTTAGAAAAGCACATACTGATTAAAGAAGTGAGACAAGAAAACACCAGAGACCAAGGATCATCGGGCTCACTTGACTTGGAGAGGAAAACACAAGGAACCCAGACTAGTGGCAACTGCTGGAACAAAAACAGTGATTTGACACTGGACCTGGAGGGAAAAACACAAGGAACCCAGACGAGCGACAACTGCGGGAACAAACCCAGTGACCTGACATCCGGTGGAAAGCGGGTGGCGAACACGCTGGACAATGGCTGTATCAACATGGACTGCTCGGGAATAACTCTGATTGCAGCAGACAAGGTGACGAGGGGCAAACCCCAAACAAAATCCCTAAACATAAAACAGAAAGAACTTGAAAACTTCTTCAACAAGAAGTCTAAACCAGCGTACAAACCAAATCCAAAAGCAGTACCAAATCCTGACGAAGCAGAAGCCAAGAAAGTAGTCTTAAAGATACTGACCTCACCAAAATTGTCAAGACGTACTGCAACAGCGAGACGAAGAACTGGGGCCAGCGACACCTCCAATGCAAAACCAGTGGGAAATGGAGAGTCAAGAAAAAGAAAATTCTCGGAGGAAGAGAAAGTGGAGGAAGAGTTCAACTCTATTGAGGCTTTATTGAACCTAAGCACATATACAGTTGAAGATTCAGAAACAGACATCCAATCTCCTAAGCCTAGATTACAAAATGAAAGCGTGTCTAGATGTGCCAAAGCACCGGACACCCATCCAGAGAACCAAAGGGGGAGAAAGCATAGTGAAGAACAATTCAGAACTATTGAAGAAAAAAGGAAGGCTCTGAAGCCTCTCCCACCCAAAGCCTCAAAGACAAGAAGAGAGAGCAACTCTCCTTATGATAAACGCAGTTACATTCCAAGTACTGGTTGCAAGAGGCCTCTGCAGATAGAGACCAAAGCCAGGAGGAATCCAGAGAATCTTCCTAGCAATAGTCATCGAAATAAAGTGAGAGATCGAAGCAGGGGCCGATCGACGCAGGAGAGGAGTAAGGAACGGCCAAAGAGTGGAACGAACAAACGCATCACAACAGACTTTTATATCTTCAAACTGGAGCGAAGGATTGAAAAGCCAGACGATTTCAGGCTAAGCAGGAACACAATGCTGCAGATCTTTGACCAAGTCCCAAACCTACGGCATCTGACCTCCAAAAACATAAAAATCGTCGAACCATGCGAGAAAGGACGGAGTGACTGGGCCTACCTACACATATCATCTCCACAAATAAGTAACATCTTAAAGTCAGAGACAGACAACCTCCGGTACCTGGGATATGACCTGGAAGAGATTCAGGACATTCGAAAACAGAGGAGTCATCGTCCGCGTAGAAGCCCAAAGACAAAATCCTTAACTAGGAACAAGAAAACAGCGTTTGAACAAAAATGCCATAACAAAGACAAAGAAAATTGTTGGCTGAGTCAAAAGTCCCAAACTGCACAAGACAATCGAAGCACGCATGGCTCCAACGGTTCGAAGGATAGGAAGAGGAGGGACGAGTCACCCTATCAAGACAGCAAGAAACACTCAGAGGGCAACCGACCAATAAATCCGGAAAGATGGCCAAAAGGCCCGGGAGAAAAAATAAGAATCACAATAGCGCGAAGCCTGCTGAAATCCTCCCGAGTGGAGAGAGGTACTGAAGTTAGGAGCCCGGCCCTACAGCACAACCGGAGGTGGATATCAAATACACAACAATATGCAAATTAAATCTAGCAATCAGTGGAAAGAAAACCCTTGTCGAGCCAAATGGCGAAGATGTCGTCCCTAACAATGGGATCATGGAACACCCGAGGATTTTCTCACATGACGACAAGTTCCGATGTCAACCTAGGAGCATTTGATATTATGTGTTTACAGGAAACGTGGGTGTTGACGAAGCCTTAACTTGATGGATACACCTTGACATTTACCCCGGCAGAGAAGGGAGCACTGAAAGGCCAAGAGCGGGTCTTCTGACGGCAGTAAGGTCGGGATGTGGCTTAGTGCTTCTGGTGGAATTACATCTCTCTCCGCTCATCCAGGCTACTAGACTAGGGTGGCAACCAGAAAGGGGTGAAACGGGGAAGGAAAACCCTCAACAAAAACACCTAATCATTAATACATACTATCGACAACCTCCTGGAGGAGGAAAAACTCACCCACATCATAATAAATGGAGATCTAAATTGTACAATGGTAGATGATGCGACCCTAATGTGCACGGGATCTACAATGGATGGGGACAGAGCAAAACAATGGGGTAACCTGATGGACAAATGGGACCTGCATAATCTTCACTGGCTACGATCTAAAAAAAACAAGGAGATTCCAACGTGGCAAAGAAGTGATCAAAAGGGGACCATCAATCACACTATCGTATCAAGGAACCTGCTGAGTGTGATCAAGTCTTCTAACGTGGTCAAAACAGACAACAGTGACCACAACATCTTAAAAACGACCTGGCACTTTCATAGACCAGTGCAAGACCACATGTTTCAAGGTTTGGAAACAGGCCCGAGTGGCAGCCGCCTAAGGTTAACGGCAAAAGCCATCAGCGAAATGACAAAGGCCTACAAAAACATCAGCAATAACCTTATTGATAAGCCAACCGGAGCTGCAAGAGTTGACTACATGCCGTTGCTGGAAACATACAGTAGACCAAAGCAACAAGGGGGCCCTACGCACTTAGCTCATAAACACAGCTACAACAAGGACTGGTAAAGCAAAGAATGTCTTTGAGAAAAATCCGATGAATGTCAAAAACTACCAACTCAACAAAGTTGCAAACGAAATACCACCTAGCTCAACGCCAGTAAAAAACTGGGTGAGACATCATTGTGTAAGTCTTCTGCAACATGACATAGAACAAATGCTGCGTACACTTACGAATAAAAGCAGCAAAGAATTCTGGTCGTTAATTCATTCGAAAACATCAAGCACTCAGACCAACCTACAGAACAATGTCAGCGAAGAGAAATGGGTGGATTTTTTCGAGTCACTGTAAAAAAAGGAGGAGAGCCAGACACCGAACATCTGTGAACCCCAAGTGCCAAACTGGGAAATACCGTGCGACTGTGATTCAATTACATCAAAAATTTATAATTTAAAAAACTCTAGAGTGCCAGGGCCAGATGGCATCTCTAACATAGATCTGAAGAACAACGTTGATACCTGGGCCCCACTTATTGGTCAGATCTTTCAGAACTGCAATACCACCAAAACTGTGCCCCCTCCTGGAAGACTTCAAACGTGGTCCGGATCTTTAAAAAAGGAGCAAAAGAAGATCCAAGAAATTACCGCCCCATAGCGCTCTTGGACGTCATCGGGAAGGTCTTTGGATCTTGCGCTTTGGATGGCCTGAACACCTGGCTAAAAGAATCCAATTATAGAGACCAATTCCAGACGGGGTTTGTTAGAAACATCGGCACCACAGCGAACATTCTTGTATTATGCTCTCTGAAAGCAAGAGTTCAACAAGGAGCACCGCAAATATTCATGGCCTTCGTCGACCTCGTGCAGGCGTTCGACCGTGTGAGCCGAGAACGCCTGTGGGCTAAACTAATTGGCAGGAACTGCTCAGAAAAAATCTTAGCCCCAATCAGAGCCCTTTATGAAGACACCACTATGAGAGTCCGTCTGAACGGTGCAGGGACTCTATCAAAGATAATTCATACTGCCCGATGAGTAAAGCAGGGCTGTCCATTAGCCCCAGCACTGTATAACGCCTATATGCAGATCTGGAAGACGAGTACATTACAACTAGGTGCTTTCCCCCCATCGCTAGGAGGAGAGAAAATACAGAGACTCCTGTATGCGGATGACATCATCCTATTAGACCAGACAGCGGTAGGGCTCCAAAGACAGCTGAGCAGCTTCATCTCATACCTGGGAAATAACCACATAGAACTAAACAAAAGCAAAATCAAGATCATGGGCTTCAAAACAACAACTCGAACAGCAGGCAAAGTAAAATGGAGCGTGGAAAACGAGAAAATAGAAGTTGTGAAGAGCTTTAAATACTTGGGAGTGTTGCTGAGCAACAGTATTACACAATGACCAATGCAGGAGACGTTAATCGCAAAAACAAAGACTTTGTCATGCCAAGCACGGATGATCGACAGGAAATATGGAAAGTTCTCTCTGATTCCAGTGCTATCCTTCTTCAAAGCCAAGGTTGTCCCGTGTATAAAGTACAGAGTTGAAGTCATGCCACAAATCCCGAGACAGTTTTGGGACTGTGAGTTA
Organism: Ambystoma mexicanum; assembly: GCF_040938575.1. Taxonomy (NCBI): domain Eukaryota; kingdom Metazoa; phylum Chordata; class Amphibia; order Caudata; family Ambystomatidae; genus Ambystoma; species Ambystoma mexicanum. The sequence goes on along the minus strand of NC_090937.1, from coordinate 880,764,881 downwards.
AGAATAATGTATAATTGCACCGATGGTCAGCAGCGCGCGGTGCGCACTGTGATGCTTTTAAGGACTAATGCCCACAATTAGGGGTCAGCTTGGAGCGCAGAGCTGTGCACTCTGCCAGCCCCCTCCAGGAATCAATGTGTGTTCATTTTGCAGCTGTTCATATTTGCTTCCCCAGAACTTGGAGGATTCATCCGGGTTCTCAGATCTCAACATAAGGCTGTAGATCATTATGTTGTGTCCTGTCATTATCTGGCACCTCCTACTTCTCTGTTTGAACTGTAAAGAGATGTTTGAGGTTTCTGGCATGTGTGATGCACACATCTCTCTGGATGTTTGCGAGACATCTTGTTTTGGTTTCATTGGTCTTTGGAACTTGCTTTCGAGTGTGTGTGATTTCATGCCATTTGCCCGAAGCTTTAGTTTTGAGGGTAAGCGTGTTATACATTGTGCACAGTTTGAAATGTTGATGTATTCGGTCCTTGTTTGCTGTCCTGGCCTTTGGGTTCAGTCTGGCATCTGAAGGCTTATGAATCTGCTGGTCAAAGTGACACTGCAATGCCCCAGGGCCTTGCTCAGCAGGTACATATACTTAGCAGCCTTTCCAAGATGTTTGCCATAATTATCCTTTTCTTTCTATTTAAGTATTAGAGGCCGAACCTTCCCAAGATGTCAGGTGTGACTTCCTGAGTTTAATATGGTCCTGGTCCATTCCTTTGTATCATAGCGACTTCAACTATGAATGACAACAAGTTATTTTGAATCACTAAAACTGAATGTGTTTCATGGCTCATTAGACAGTTTGACGTCACTTGGGAATGTGACAGTCTTTGTGGTTTATATTTGCATTTCTCTTAAGAACTCCCCCGAGCCGACCTGTGGTGAAAGCTTCTGGGATGTTGGGAAATAAGTTGTGTCTCCTGAGCCACATGACATTAGTGTGTTTAAATACGTGAGGTGGTGAGCAGAGGGGCAGCCCAACCTTGCCGGCACGGTTGGGTTTTTTGTGTAGGTGATTGGTGTGTCAGTGCTGGGAGAGGTGGGTAACCCTCTGTTGGGTGTACGGGGGCAGCCTTGCAGCCTGCCACTGCTTGGCTCTCTGCATCAATGCCTCAGTGACGCACCAGGAGGGGCAGTCCTAGTATCACTCTGAGCTGAGTTGTAGACCCGCTTCCGTGGCAATATGATGTGCCTGTAGCACTGTGTGGAGTGCAACTACATGCAAATGCAAATGGAATGAAAGCACAAATGTACTTGTTTAAAAATGTATGTTGGAAAAGAAAATGCTTTCCATGTGTTAGTTATGTTCTGTTATACTGGGTATTTGTTTCCCACCTGCTTGCTGCAGCTTATTAGTGGTACAGTATTCAGCAGCCATTTAGATCACTAAGAAACATATGTACTATGCTGGTTATTTTGGAAAAATCACGCCGAAATGTGTGTGATTTTGACAGCATTTTAAAAAAAATTCTCTAGTGGGGGGTGGGGGGATGGGCCCGGCCCACCTCTGTACCACCCTGGTCAAGTTGAGGCTTGCTCGCTGCGCTCGCTCACTACACCATTACATTTGTTATGTCCCACCACTTCGTAAGCCCACTAGCTAGCACATGTCAGTCCAACAACAGCAGTAAGTGCCTGTATGGTTAATGAAGAAAACGTGTATCTCTCCAGTTGCTGCTTAAATACAATTTCTCAATCCATGCAAAGTCTTTGGCGGTGATGTCCAAAGGCTTTTCTTTGTCTTATATAACCTCATAAAGTATTACATGGCACTACTGGATGAATGTTCAGGTTTTGGAGTGGCAAATCTTCAATGAGCTTGAGCACTTTGAGCAGTATAGTTTGCAATATTAACGCTTGAAATCGCAACGAGACGCGTACGTTCAGATCATGTAGTTATGTGAAGTCCAAACTTGCAATGGGCTCTAGCCCCGGATCTTTTACAAACCTAGCAACGCCCCTGTTGGAGACCATACTCACTTCATCTGTTAGTAGCATTTTCATTTGTTTCAATACTCTGCGTAATTCCATTGCAGCTTCTGCAGAAAGTTTGTAATAGTCTAATTTGTTCTGGTGTTCTACTGGTAATAGTAGTAATCAGTGTAATGTAACACCACCTATGTTGTAGGCAGCAAAACCTGTGGGGGCAGTGACAACAGCTGACAATTTGTTGTTTGTCAATTGTTGAAGGAACTTACTAATGATTTTGATTAGGAATGTTTTGCCAGAACCAGCTTCACCACTGACGTAGAGTAGTATAGGTTTATAATTATGGCAGGAACATTCTTTATTTTCATGGTTTACACCATGTGCAATTTGTTTTGTTACTTCTTGAAAAATGCTACTTTGCTCATTTTTTAGTTTTGATTGTAGTATAGTTAAGTCTTCTTTATCTTCATACTGACACATGGTGTTTTCTACTTCTATCATAGCTAATTCTGCCTCATTTATTATTAGTGGTTCTCCCAGTGGTTCTTGGCTTCCTGTTACAGAAGGTTGACTACTGTCAGGAGTGTCCTTATCTAGTTGGGCTTGGAGTTCTTCTTCGTGTTGCTGTTCATTGTGCAACATTGTTTTGTACCTTGTAAAGTTTACATCAGTTATAGTGCTTTAATTTGCTTTGAAAGCATCCTCATATGAGTCATAGTTATCTAGTAATTGTTCTTCTTTTCTCCATGGTTTGAAGAGTTGTAGCAGGGACATGTAATATACTTCTTTATATTGAGGAGTCTTTAATGACAATTTGATATGATTAATTAAATTTGGTTTAGTGAGTTTAACTAAGCTGCCTTCACAGTTTGTCACTCTATATTTACCTTTTTTTCATCAGGTTTCATATTATTTTTGTATGTGTAGTTTTGGGCTATGTCGTATAGACACATGTTTTCCAAAGTATTACTTGTGTTTGGGTAGTATGTGTCCAATAAATTGTTTTTTAAAATGTCTTGGCTGTTGGGATCATGTTTGGCTATTGTTTCTATATCTTCATATGATTTTAGAACTCTTTTTCTAGATTTAGTTGGACCAAGACTTAGCCATACTATATTTTCAGATTTAACATACAATGCAGTACCAGTTAAACGATCAGCTGCTTCATATGATCCACATTCTCTATGGGTGAGCATTTTTATGCCCAAGCTGTATAATTTCTGAGATACTGTTTTATCTGATGACAGGTCATTCCAGAGGTCTTGGAGCTCTGTCTTTTCTGCTTTAGTTAAGTATGCTGTGACATATCGTGCAACTGCAGTAGAATTGTCTGCAATGTACTGCACATCTATGTTTGCATTCCATAAGTGGGCAATGATTGCATTATAATCATTGATATATTTTTCTTCTTCTTTTCTTTTTATGTAATATGTATTTTTAGGTGACTTACCTTTAACACTATGTCTAACTGAAGACATGAGGTTGTTCACTTGACCTGTATTTGTAACTGGTCTAGGGAAACCAAATCGGCATTTGGTGTAGTATTTCCCTTTGTTTTTGTATTTGCGACGACAATATTTTCCACATTTGTGTCTTTTAAATTGTAAAATTTGTGCATGAAGATCACTATTTGTGGCTTCTGATGGAATTTCACAAGTGACATATTTTTCAATAAACTGTAAAACAGTGGCATCACTGTCTTGACCAAATTTAGGAGCATCTTTAATCCATAAAAGCATGTGGATTTGTGGTGCTCCTCCGGCTTGGTATTCTTTTCTCCAAAAGAAGTTTTGCACTTCTCCAAGGGGAGGAACAGTTTTATTACAAATAAAATTTAGCATAGCAATGAAGCGATGGTGAAAATATCTTGAAACATTAACAGGATCCAAAGAACAAAGTTCTCCAGGTGTTAGTATATCTATGTTTGTTTTGTTTTTATTTGATATGCGTAGGAAATCATGTAAATCTTCCCATGCATATTCTGCACAACCTAATGTAACAAACCAAGTGGGTGGTCCAAGGTTTCTGATCATACAACGTACATCTCCATGACGTCGAAACCAGTACTCTTTAGTACCACGCATATTTGCTAATAGATTTGTAATATTTGATTGTAAAACCTCATCCTTTTGTTGCACTTTTTCTAATAATTGTGTAGCTGTCATATTTTGAAAGTGTGATCCTGATTTTAATATGTGTGCAACTCCGTAACATAAAGTTGCTAGTTCACTTTCAAAGAGTAGGTGGAATATGTATTCCACATTTTGTCTAAATCTGGGATCTTCAGAATACATCCGTAATGAGCTGTATTCTGAAGCTGATATTTGAATAGGTCTATCATCATATCTTCCTCCTTTGCCAGTAGGAAAGAGTAGAGGAAAAGCATGTGCTTCTATACTTTTTTCCCATATGCTGATTGGCGATCCTTTTGTTTGACGCATTTGGTAAGTTTCCAGTACATCTTCTACGGTGTCATTACAGTGCAAAGGATGAATTGTATAATGGTCTAAAGTATTTGATATTGTAGCAGGATCTAGTAGCTCAAATTGACCAGCTTCTTGTGTTTCTTGAATTATTTCAGTTGTATCTTTCAAGTTTTCTTCAATATTAATTTCTTTGTAATATTCATTATTCTCTTTAAAATATTGGAAGGCTTGTCTAACTTTATATAAATCTACCAGCTGTTGCCATATTTTTTTGTCTTTTGTAGGTACTCCATTTACTAAGATAATTAAAGATTGCTGCATTGGACGTTGCACTCCTAGAGTATGCACATTTTCTTTTAGATCTAATGGTAAATAAACTACTTTTCCACAAATGCCTTTTACCAATTCAGAGGGAGGTAATTTTGCTGTTTTTGGTTGAAGGCGTATTATTGCTTGAAATGGGTGTACTGTTTGAGTTATGATGCTCTCATATAAATTAAGTTGTTGTAGGGGTTTTGGTACTGGGTATAATTCCAAATTATTTGTGATAGCACGTGAAGGAGTTTGGTTGTTGTCAAGTTTTGTAGTGCAGTAACTGCAAAGTATTAAGGGCTCAGTTATTTCGTATTTGTTTTCTGTTACAAGGTAGAGAGCTAATTAAAACCATTTAGAATCTTCATTGTCTTCTATTTTGTATGATAGGTCTAAAGTTTGTGTGTTACTTTTATAAAAAGTTCTACGGCAACATAGACATACATGGTTTGGTACTTCAGCTGATGCACTTTTAAATTTTAGTATTTCTTTTTTGTATGTGTTTAGCAAAAGGTTGCCATGTGTAGAATTGTTGCTTAATTGGTTTAAAGCTATTTCATTCTGTAAATGGCTTTCAGTTCCAAAATATTTTTTCTGGATATAGTGAATTTCTTCAAGTAGGTCTTTTGCTGTACCATGTAGAAGGATGTTATTTAACTTTGCTAGTGCTAAAGCAGGACTTTTAGCATAGTACAGTTTATAGACTAGATTTTGTATAGTTGAATGATGTGTTGATATCCTTTTGATATCATGGAAAGTGGTTTTACAAGTAGGTCCTGTAATGCAGGCCAATGAATGTCCTTGCAGTCCTGTGTACTTGCGCACTGGACAGGTATCCATATTTTGCAGTAATTTAATTTTGATTTTGTCTTTGCTTTTTACATATTTATTGAGGAATTGGCGTAAAGATTTGAAACATTGTTTGGGAATGTTACACATTGACCTGCATGGCCATTTGTACACTAGACGTTCTGATTCAGTTGAATGGAGGGGTAATTCTAAGTTTTCAGGGCATATTTTTGTAAGGAGTACTTCTTGTTCCATTATGGTATTATTTACTTTTTCATAACCTCGACCACTGCTATGTATGGCAATTGTATTTGTTTGATTTTGTTTGTACGCTTCTTCATTAAAATATGGTTCTGTGCTCGTAGTGTGATTCCATTCACCTCCGCAGATACTTAAGAAGTTCTTTCTGTTGACATTTCGCTTATTGAGAAGTCTTTTTTGTAATTTAGTTATTAGTTTTGTTAGTGGTTTCATTTTGTTTAACAGTAAAATAAATAACTTTCTTTTGAGAAGAATTGCACTGTCCATCAACGCTTCTAAGATTAATTTCCTACGATAGGTTTTAAGCATTGAACCTGATTTCTCTCCTGTTTTTATAAGATTTTGAAGGACTTTGTGACGGCTCATTTTGGCTAAAATGCTTTTCTTGGTATGCTTACTTTGCACTATATTAAAATTTGAAGAAGTAGTTTATCTGTAGTGATAGCTGATTTTCTGTTAATTGTTTTTTGCTTTGTTTTACATGTTGATAGAGGAGGCAAAGTTTTTGTACTTGAAACTTCTGGTGTTTCACTAAATGACTGTATTAACTGTTTTGTTTCAAATTTTTTTACAAATTCTGCTAGAGATGGATGCTTATGTTGGACACTTTTATTTTCATTTGTTCTACTTTTGCGTTGCTTTCTATGGACTTGACTTTTGGTAGGCATTCTTTAGGGTCTGTTGAAAAAAATAAAGAAGATATGGGTTGGGGTGTTTTTGGAATGTATGTGTGCTCTGTGCATGAGTGTTTGAGTAAGATGATAAAGATGTATGTAATGGTGTGTGATTGTGCATTGGGAACTACAACTAGTAGGGATAGGTATTCTTGAATTCATGTGTTACTAAACTGGGGTTCATATGACAAAAAAAAGTAAGCTAGTGGTGTGGAAAAGTACAAATAGTAAATCTAATGTATACAATTAAAACAGTTGTTTGTTCTATAATATGAAAATTGTAGCGGTTCAGTTGGGTAATTTGTGTGTCCAAAAATAGGAATTTGTGGGCCATTTTGGCTGTAAATCGCTGTTTAAGACATGAAGATTTTTGGACAAAATGGTACACAATCTCTATTTTTAGGCACAGAAATAGCTTGTATTAACGTTATAGTATGTTTGAGTAATAATACAAATATTATGGTGATATTCTACTTACTTTTTTTCTTAAATTAACAGGTAACTTCTTAGTTCTTCTTTGTTCTTCGAATTTGGCTGCTTCTTTTCAGGAGACTGGTCTTCACTGCAATTGTAAAAGCTTCAAATTAGTAACTTTGTTTGTATATAGCTCTGTTTTTAATTTAGATATTGATTTTTTTAATTGAAATCCTCAGTGCCTTCTTTAAAACCATTAAACTAATTTATTTACATAAGATACATTGCATCAGTTCAGTACATATGATATGTTCTTAATGAACAAATTGTATTGAATGACTAACTGTAGCAAAAAATATATCTTTACTATGTCTTGTGAAATTTATAATATACCAGTGAATACCACTGTTTCTGTAACTAAGCTGTTCTAGGTAATAGCGCCTCAATGTCATGTCTAAATTAAAGTAATTAAGTAAATACATAAATAAAAACAAAAAAATATGAAATTGTATAAGTATTTTATTTAAAGATTTAAACATAGATTGTGCTTGCATGCAATTTTGTTTGAATATATGTAGTCTATATATTTCATTTAATAAATGCTAGTTTAACATGATTTGAGTGTGTGTGTATAAGGAAAGTAAATAGTATAAAGGTTTATAAGTGATAGTTGATTTTAGGAAATTGAAAAAAATACAGTAAATTCATTTTACAGATTACACAAGCTAAAAGTCTGTTTGAAAATGTGTTCATCTACTGTACAGAAAATATGCATACCTGAAGTTTGTGTTCATGCATATGGATATGCATGGAGCTGCAAGTAGAAATCTTGGAGACTTGTACAGTATTTCTGGTAGATGGTGCTTGCCAATGATATGACATTTGTACTCAGAGAGATTCACAGTACATTTGCAGTGCTGATCTATGATGATGCAGTTAGATGTAGAGGTATTGAATGTGATTGGTGCATGGTCATGTGATTTCTTAGCTACATCCAATGAGGGAATGGCAGAGAGAGTGAAGTGGAAATGTTAGAAGGGCTGTTCATGTTACGATATGTCCGCGGACATGGCGGTAGTTCACGGACATCGGGAGTTACATCCGGGGATTTTTAGGTTCAGAAGTCATGCAAATGAGAATGAGTACTAAAAGGGATTGGTCAGGAAAGTTTAGGGGGTGTGTTGTGCCAGAAGAGAGTTTCTCATGTACTGTTTTTGCTGAGAGAACAACAGATAGCTATCTCTGTGTATTTTAAGAAAAAGATTGTATGGATTTTGGGAGATTCATGGATATATTGGTTGAAGGTGCATGCAGAAAGCTGTGGAGTAGCTGTAGATCTTGGATTCCCACATGTGGAAGTACACTGGCATGGAGTACGTGGAATGAAGTGGTTGGACTTGCTACCTCTCTGTGCTACTTTGGAGACAGAGCAACATCCAGACATAATTGTAATTCATTGTGGAGGGAACAGTTTAGGACATGTGACTGGATTTTCTTTGCAATTTGCTATGAAAGAAGGACTTGGGAAGGTTATGGACATGTTTCCTAATTCTCAAGTGATATTTTCACGGATTGCCCAGAGACAAATGTGGTTTCGTTCTTCTTCATTTGGTCCACAAATGGAAAAAGCAAGGCGCAATGTTAATAAAGCTGTTTGTGCCTTTCTAAAAGATTTTGGCATGTCTTCTTTTCACAATGAAAATATTCTGTTTCGTAGTACAAACATTTTTCGCAAAGATGGAGTCCATCTTACTTATGGTGGCAATCAAATTTTTCTGAGAAATGTACAAAATGCATTGCAACCTTTTTTGGAATAACAACATCCATTTTGAAGTAGGTGTTAAGCATTTATAATTTTTGACTTACAAACACCTCCCAAAGGTTCTTTTCAGAGCCACCACTTCCTCCCAGAGAAAATTGCATTGTTTGTGATGTGGTAGCAACCCAATTTTTTAAATGTTCGCGAACTGTCTGCGGACTTCTAAAAAATACAAAGGGCCCTGCTTCATTTATTTTCACTTCTATTTTTTAACTGTGAAAGGTGGCTCTGAAAAGAGCCTTATTTTTTTTTTGATTTTTGATATTTTGTATTTGTTTTGGTTTTTTATACACGACACACTAGGAGATGAGGGGAAAGGAAGGTAAAGGGGGGACACCAACCACAAGGATAAGAAAGGGCGAGCTGAGAGAGGAAGATGTAGAGGGGGTTTTATTTGGGTAGTGAGCAGATCTTCTCGTGCTCTGAGACGATAGTCTCAAAAGCACTACGAAGTCGCTCCCCCCTGCAGAGTACTGTGTCACAGTACATACATACAACTGTGACCCTTGAAAGGTAAGGGTCATCAGCATTCTGTCTGGCCTGTGAGGCAGCTTGAGGAAGACGCTGTCCCACAGAGGTGGTCCTTGTGGTGACAGGATCAGAAACAGAGGATGAAGTAGAGGAAATCAACCTGCTACGTTCTTCGCAAGGTACAACCCTGCGAATAGCCCAAGAGTGAAATGACCTCAGGTGTCGCTTCATAGTAGTGGTCCCAAAGCTGTACTTACCGTGCTTCCCTCGACTGAGTATCATTTTGCACTCATTGCAGGTAACACGGTTCACACAAGCCTTAGGAACATTCCCATGAATGGTAAATAACCGCCACACCCAAGACTCACGCCTAGTGCGGGTAGTAGGGTTTTCCTCTACCTCATTCTCATCATCCTCTTCTTCCTCCTCCGCATCCTCACTCCTGTTCCCCTCTTCAGGCCCTTGGGGAGGTGATGGTAGTGGAGTGGGTTGGGGTGGTGCTGAAGCAGGTGCAGCACCAGGTGGCAGTTCAGCAGCCAGGGATGCCATCTCGATGATGGTGTAATCTGCAGGTGGCAGCAAAAATCGCTGTGTTTCGAAGAATAGCCAGAAACACAATGAGAATAAGCTCTAGAGCGTCGTCTTTTATAGGGGTGCTTGTGCGCAGTCCGCGGACATGCGCGCTGTCCGTGGACAGATCGAACACAAAAAAAAGTTTGAAAAGTTTCAAAAGGTATGTAGAAACTCAGGATTACTATGTGGGACTTGTGCCATGGTGAGATTTTATTGAAAAATATTATGGATTAATTGAAAATGTACTTTTAATTTGTTCAGGGACCCGAACAGTGTCCGCATTCAGAACACGCAATCAGCGTGGGCGCGGTCATATGATCCGTTCGCGAACAAGTCCGTGAAGGAAGCGCATGTCCGCAGGACACCAAATGCACGGAGATTGGCTAGCGCATGCGCGTTGATGTTCTACGGACACTGTTCGGGTCCTGAACTAATTAAAATTGCGTTGCACGTGAAACGAACATTTCAGGACACTGCGTGTGTTCTTAGAACAGTTTAAACTTGCTAGCGAACAGTAATGACAGATATAGTGTTCTTCAGGACAAGTTCAATTTTGTTTATGTATGAAAATTTCAGGACACCAATTGTGTTCTTAGAACATTTTCAACTTGCTAGTGAACAGTACGGACAGGTATAGTGTTCTTTAAGACACCTCCATTTTCGTATAATTACGAACAATTCAGGACACCGCGTGTGTTCTTAGAACAGTTTGAACTTGCTAGCGAACACTACGAACAGGTCAGGACACCTCCATTTTCATTTACGTACGAACATTTCAGGACACCAATTGTGTTCTTAGAAGAGTTTAAACTTGATAGCGAACACTACGGACAGATATAGTGTTCTTTAGGACACTTTAATTTTTTTTTTTTACGAACATTTCAGGACACCGCGAGTGTTCTTAGACTAGTTTCATCTTGCTAGCGAACAGTATGAACATGTATAGTGTTCTTCAGGACACCTCCATTTTCGTTTATTTACGAACATTTCAGAACACCTGCACTGTCCGCGGACACCTACATTGTTTTTTTTAAAAAAAAAACGAAACTATTTACAACACAATATAAAAATTAAACTTTATTTAACATATATTAATAATTTATGACAGAAAAGGTGAGGCAGAAACGGAACAAAAACAGGAGAATTAGGGGTTTCAACATGATTGTTATTAGGTGAAGAAGGAATGGAAGTCTCATCAAAATGTTTTGGGTTATGGAGAGGGTTTGGGGATAATTGACTGGGATATAGTGAGGAGGGACAAGTACATGTGGGGCAATGGTACGAGGTTTTTGGTTTAAAATGATCTTCCACAAAAGTTTTCAAATTATTAAAATTAGTCAACAATAAATCCATTTTTTCTTCTATACTGTGAAAATTGTTATCCATAACAGGTTTTTCTGAGTATTTTCTATTTTGGTATTCTCTGTACAAAAAAAATATATATATATGTTAAATGTATACAAAATAATAATAATTAAATGGTTTATATTATAAAGTGTTTACCATTAGTTTCACTATCTTGTGACATTTCTTCATGTGGGAAATGCTCCTCTAGCCATTCCAGAGTACTAGACATTTCTGTGAGAGAAAAATAAAAAGATAATATATTTTTTTATCTAATACCGAAAGTTTATAAATATATGAATAACATTAAGTACACTTACTATTTCAGGTAAGATATGTCCTATGTACTCAGTGGGTCTGCTCTTGTTCTCAGTTCTGTCGTGTTTGTGAGGTAATTACGTTGGAAGCCAATTTATTTTCTTGTGGTATATTCCATTTTAGAACATAGTGCATTTAAATGAATGGTTAGTGTGTTGTATATATGGGTTACATTTCTTATGTATTAGTACATATAATGTGTTTGTGTGCTTCTTTTTGAATTTGTTAAATGTTCCTATGTTATGATATAACAATCAAACATACCCCCCCCAGAGTTTTTAGGTAGTGGTACTGTTCTTCGAACATGTTCGCGAACATTAAATGTGTTCGCGGACATCAAGTACAGTAGAAAAGATTCAGTCAGTTCCATATGATATGTATATAAAGTCAAAGTCATTATTGTTAAGTTGCACTACTAAAAACCTATGAAATTCAGTGAAAAAACTTTGTTAAAGGGACGGTATGGTTAAGTTGCGCTACTAAAAACCTATGAAATTGAGTGAAAAAACTTTGTTAAAGGGACGTTATGGTTCCAAGTAAAACCGAAAAACCCTTGAAATTCGCCAGTTATGGTAAGCTAAGCAACCGTAACTCACGCCACCACCGTGCACTGCTAAGACTAACACCCACGACATCAAAGATGACATCACAAATGTCATTGATGACATCACTGATGACATCACATGTCTGGCTCACTCTTTTTTCTTTTGCTGACATATCTAGGCCACATGGTTTTCTTCAGTAACAGTCAGAAACTAAAAAATGTATTTTATTTGTAGACGTATCCTTCAAGTAGGTTCTTACAGTAATTCCCTTAGAGTCCAGTCACATCATATGATACATATACATAGGGGAAGACACAAGCTTGACAGACAGCAATCCTTTTTGTGCATAAAGATAATCAATAGACTTATCAGCACTTTCTGATAGTTCTGTTGTTTTTTTATGGCTGTACTTTCCCTGTATATGGTCATATTTGTATACATTGTACTCACACTACTTTCCTTAGGGTCCAATCACATCAAGTGATACATATACATAGGGTAAATAGCAGCTTTGAAACAGCAATCATTTATTTGCATGAAAATAATCAGTTAGGTAATGAATTGTTTCTGCTACTACTTGTGCTTTTTTGCTAACTTCACTTTCCCTGTATATACCCATATTGGTATGTGTTCTTGTCTCTTTGTGTTTTGTCTATAGTAATGCAATTATGTAATACATGGGTTTTATTAGCTACTTATTACATATTTCACAGTGCACAAAAATCTATTAAGAAAACAATTATCATTTCATTATTCAACATATTAACATTACGAATATTATACCTTCATCTTGTACGCTGCACACAATGCTATGTTTCTGCATGAGTAGCTTAGTATACTAGATAGAACCCCATAATAGAATGCTATTTATATCAATGCATCGTTCAATGCACTAATTAGGGTATGATATGTATTGCAATGATCCTTGACACTTTTTTCGCAACATTATAATAAGAATCCCTTGTACACATATTTCATGAAAAGTACATACACATGTGATGTCATCAGTGATGTCATCAATGACATGTGTGATGTCATCTTTGATGTCGTGGGTGTTACGCGCCACCACCGTGCACTTAGCAGTGCACGGTGGTGGCGTGAGTTATGGTTGCTTAGCTTACCATAACTGGCGAATTTCAAGGGTTTTTCGGTTTTACATGGAACCATAACGTCCCTTTAACAAAGTTTTTTCCACTGAATTTCATACGTTTTTAGTAGCGCAACTTAACCATAACGTCCCTTTAACAAAGTTTTTTCACTGAATATATATATCGGAGGAGAACACCTGTAGCTGAGAAGGTTTACTGTGCAGGGAACTGGAGTGCGCCCCTCTCCTCTTTTTCATCACATTTGCAAGTTTTCTGAAGGGTGGAATCTTCAGAAATCTTATAGGGTGCTGCACCGGGGTAATATATGCCCAACTTTGGAGTGCCTCACTGTAGGCTACTCCCCCCCTTTCCCCATTTATGGGATTGGGTGTGAGTCTGTTCCTTGCAAACCTGATGACTACAGCTACCAGAAGTCCTTGCAGCAGAATCATCACTAAGTGTTAACACCTGCACTTGCTGTGAGCTGCAAGTTAAGACAGCCTCCCTGATGACGTGTATTGGCACAGAAACCGGTCGGAGGAGAACACCTGTAGCTGAGAAGGTTTACTGTGCAGGGAACTGGAGTGCGCACCTCTCCGTTTTTTCATCACATTTGCAAGTTTTCTGAAGGGTGGAATCTTCAGAAATCTTATAGGGTGCTGCACCGGGGTAATATATGCCCAACTTTGGAGTGCCTCACTGTAGGCTACTCCCCCCCTTTCCCCATTTATGGGATTGGGTGTGAGTCTGTTCCTTGCAAACCTGATGACTACAGCTACCAGAAGTCCTTGCAGCAGAATCATCACTAAGTGTTAACACCTGCACTTGCTGTGAGCTGCAAGTTAAGACAGCCTCCCTGATGACGTGTATTGGCACAGAAACCGGTCGGAGGAGAACACCTGTAGCTGAGAAGGTTTACTGTGCAGGGAACTGGAGTGCGCCACTCTCCTCTTTTTCATCATATATATATATATATATATATATATATATATATATATATATATATATATATATATATATATATATATATATATATGTTTATTCAAACTTTAACCAATTTATTACAAGACAGTCCAATATAATCAAACATAGCCATTAAAGGAAAAGCAGAGCAGAGGGATGGTGTGATGAAGAAATGAAGAGTAGGGGGTAGAAAACAACTACGCTGGAAAAGAGACTCATTAGATGGGTCCTAGGGAGAAGCGGATAAGACTGCGAGTAGAGACAGCCAACTATTCCCAACTCTCCCAATTTGGTCATCATGCTCTTTGTAATCATTTCAGCTCTTTTAGAGTTTTAAAGTTGCTTCCAAGAACGAGTGCGTGAATCAGTTTAACAACCACCACCCAACCCCCTACAGAGCCTCCCACCAGGCCTCAGCGTCAGTTCCGTATTTCAGACTCATACGTCGATAGAGGTGCAGTGTTCTAAGAGATCTCAAATTCAAACAGAAAAGTGTCAAGTGCTTTAGATCTTCCTAATCAATGTTACACAAGCAACATCGGTCATCCTCCACAGCACCACCATATCTGGGGAGGGCAACCTTTGTGTACACAATGTTCAAAAGGAATCTGGGATATAAGTTTATATGTGCAGCGTGTCGGAATCTTCTCAAGTATTGTGGCACTACGTTCGGAGAAGCATAAAGAGTCTTTGAGAGCGTGTGCAACTTTGAGATCGATCTTCTTTGCTCAGTTTCTCTGCAATAATCTGCCCATAAGATCTGTTTTGCCTGTTGCGGGTTTTTACAAAGAGTATCAATTGAAATGCCCAGATTCAAGAAGATACCATTGTATTCGGGACACCATGTGTTCAATGGCCAGTCCTGCATTCCTGCTTGTTTTACCTTTATTACATTGTATTATGGCGAGCAAACGGGCAGGTTTAACTTCCTAAATTGAAGCAATTATTTCCATACCACTCTGATGTGTAGAAACATCAGTCCCACCTCATGCCTTACTATCGCCATGGGTAGGGCACATGGAAGCCGCAAAACGTTCTTTCAAAGCCATCCCTCTAGGACTACTCATGTTTCCCATGGTGGTGCAAGCCAGCCCTTGGAAGCATACGTAAGTGTAGGTACAACCTTCTGATTGTAAACATTTATAATCAGAAGAAGCGAAAACTTGTCATATTTTCACCCGATCAGGAGCCCCTGGGCAGTTAAGTGTTTTATTTTAGCCCTCAAGCATTTCGACCAGGGCAAGTCGCAGGCACTGGCACCTGTTGTAGCTCTGAAATATTTTATGGCGATAACAGGCCTAACCCGCTTGTGATTTAGAGTCCAACTAGGCACCTTCCTTTTCCGCCCTTTTTGGTTTGCAAGTATGAAGATTTCGGATTTGGCTGCGTTGATCTTCAGACCATTTTGTTTTACATACGCCTGCACAATGTACAATTTTCTTTGGAGCCCAATCGTTGTAAGGTCTAGTAACACAAGTTTGTCTGCGTATAAGAGGCACCCCATAGCATATTTGTTCATTCTTGGTGGGAAGGCAGTGTTCGGGTCCAGCACTTCTTTAAGATCCTCAATAAAAGCGTTGAATGGAGCAGGCGACAGCGGACAGCCCTTCTTCAGACCCCTAAATGTGGGGATCCTTCTGGTTAAGTTTCCCACTTGATCGGGCCTGATTTGCATTGAGGTTCCAGTGTACAGATCTTGAATTGTTGAAAGCAGGTCCTGTGGGCACCCTTGTGTGCTTAGCTTGGTCCTCAAAGCCTCACAATTGATGCTGTCAAAGACGGGTTCCAGATAAATAGATGCAAAGTATAGTTTGCAGTCACCTCTAGTTGTTCTCATCTTCAAAAGGTTGATCAGCAAAATTTTTAAGTTGCAACCCACCTCCTTGACAAACCCTGTTTGATGCCAGTCAAAACGTTACGACCTCACGGTCCACTCATTCAGGCGTCTAAGCAGTAGTGCTGCAAATATTTTTCCAAGGACATCCAAGATGGCGATAGGCCGGTAGCTTCTAGGGCTCAATCTATCACCCTTCTTAAATATTGTGACAACCACTGCCAACTTCCATGAAGCTGGAACTTGACAGATTTTAGCATTTCATTTATGAGTCTGTCTGGCCCAGAAGCACCAGATCTACTAACCTTCTTTATCAGGGATAGAAGTACCTCCGTGTCCAGGGGGATGTCCCATTTCTTCCTGGGTTCATTTAATGTAATTTCCCCAGTTTGGTTATACACAGCGAATAGTCTTCCAAAATAAGTTACCCAACGATCTTCTAATATGGGGTTTAACTGTAGGGGACAGATGGAAGTCCGTTTATAGTTTAGGAGCTGTCACAGGGTTATGGTGTTTTTCTTACTGAGTGCCTGTAGCATCTCTTGTGCATTCCTTTGACACATCAATGATTTGTGAGAAATGATCAAATTTTTATATTTTTGTTTTCTTTTTCTGATGGATTCCCAACTAACGGCTAAGGGCAGCTCCTGAATTGTCTTAGATCTTTATGAAGAAGTAGATCTTTATGAAGAAGTCTCTTCTCTGCTACCACTTCCTTATTGTAGGTATGTAAGGCCTTAAAATGGGCTCTGTAAACCCTAGAGGACTTTTCTCTGAAGATAGACAGGACAGTCTCCTATTGTACCGCCCCACACCACCGTCATGTTTAAATTTCCATGCGAGGAGGTTGTCGGTCAGACAAGGGATTTCTTCAGGTCTTAGGTGTAGTCTGCTTCTCCCCCATCTACTTCAACTTTTTGAGTCCACAATTTATCATCCTTCACTTCTAAAGCAATCCAACTCAATATAATTAGGTCATAGTCACTGTGTGTGGTGGGGGAGTCTCTCAAGGATATAACCCAGGGGAGTACATTGCTGGAAGCAAAGAAGTAGTCCAGAGTAGAGCTTTATTTCCCATTTGCCCAGGACGTTGCTCCCAGAATATCACCCATCACCTGACCGTTCAGCATATTTATGCCTCTGGACTCGATCCAGTCATGGAATCTTCTACTCGTTGACCCGAATACCTCCTCGGTAGTCTTCTCCCTTCTTTGACCTACCTTCAAACAGTCGATATTTAGGTCGCTGCAGATTAGCAGCGATGGCTCCGCAATTGTGGAGTACATTGTATCAAGCTAAGTCATCACTGTGTCCACAAAGCTGTTTGCTTCCAGAGCGTCAGGATTCCAATTGTTAGGGACAATTCAAATTTCTGTGCTAATTATATTCAACCTTATAGACCTCCAGCTCTTTTGCTGGACTTTTAATTTTTATCCTGGAGTGAGGGAGACTTTTTTCTCACTCTCTCATGTATTTTGATCTGATTTCGACTCTGTGTTTTCTTGTTTTTGGGGTCTGACAAACTCCATAGGCCTCTACATTTTATATTGTGACCCACAGCACCTTCAGTGCAGTGTCAGAGGGAAGTGCTTTGGATTTCTCATAAGGTTTGAATACCTTCTCTTGGGTGAACAACTGTTCCCAAGAGTAGTAAAGAGTGGTTGCTGAGTGATGCAGTCCTGCAGTCACTCTACTCGAATCCTGTTCTGAGCAGAGTCTTTCTGCTCTGTCTACCCTGCTGATTGACTGGGAGGAGCTGCTGATAAAAGCCTTGTTTGACCGCGGAGCGGCCGCAGAGTGGTTGCTAAGTGGTGTAGTCCTGCAGTCACTCTACTCGAATCCTGTTCTGAACAGAGTCTTTCTGCTCTGTCTACCCTGCTGGTTGACTGGGAGGAGCTGCTGATAAAAGCCCAGTTTGACCGTGGAGTGGCCACGGAGTGGTTGCTGAGTGGTACAGTCCTGCAGTCATGACAGGCAAGGCGGCAATGGCGAGGGAGGAGTTTGAGGAGCGTCGCCTAAGAAGCACCAGACTCAGATGAGACGGCGCGCCTCCACAAGACAAGGAGAATGAGGACCCGGCTGATCCTGAATATTTTAAAGAGACAAGAGGTAAAAGAAAGATGGGCACAGGTTTTGTGCAGCCTTTCGCAACATTAAGACCAAGGCTACCGCACATCCCTGTTTTAAAGCCCCCTTTCAGCATTTCCAACATTGCCACCATTCCTACCGAATTGCTGCACTCTCCAAATAGCTCAAACATCACACCTGCTAGTGCCCCCCACAATCCTTTTTAACACCTGGAACACTGAATCCCCAGCTCGGCCTGTATCTGATTGCAGGCAATCCTTAGGGGCTCCAGTGCAGATGGGGGGAGGGGAGGGCGGAGGCGGTGGGAGTAAGACACAAGGAACTTTCTGCTGCAGAAACTGTGACAGAGCCAAAAACTGGAATTAATGACCTCAATATGGACCTCTTTTGGGAGACATGGGTGGGGGCCTGCTGGCAGGTGCCCCACAGTGCTGGGGGGTGGGGGTGCTGGGAGACATGGGTGGGGGCCTGCTGGCAGGTGCCCCACAGTGCTGGGGGGTGGGGGTGCTGGGAGACATGGGTGGGGGCCTGCTGGCAGGTGCCCCACAGTGCTGGTGGGTGGGGGTGCTGGGAGACATGGGTGGGGGCCTGGTGGAGGCTGCCCCTGGTGGCTGGGGGGTGGGGGTGATGGGAGACATGAGTGGGGGCCTGGCCTGGTGGAGGGTGCCCCACAGTGCTGGGGGGTCGGGGGGGTGGGAGACATGAGTGGGGGCCTGGTGGAGGGTGCCCCTCAGTGCTGGGGAGGGGGTGGGGTGTGGGAGACATGAGTGGGGTCCTGGTGGAGGGTGCCCCTGCACTGCTGGGGGGTGGGGGTGCTGGGAGACATGGGTGGGGGTCTGGTGGAGGCTGCCCCTGGTGGCTGGGGGGTGGGGGGGCTGGGAGACATGGGTGGGGGGCCTGGTGGAGGCTGCCCCTGGTGGCTGGGGGTGGGGGTGCTGGGAGACATGAGTGGGGGCCTGTGCAGGGTGCCCCTGGTGGCTGGGGGTGCAGGGGGACATGCGTTGGTGGGCAGTAGTGCAAGTTGACATGTGGGTTGGCTGGGGGGCATGGCCATGGTGGATGGGGTGCCTGCAGGACATGTGCAGGGTAGGCCCCTGTGGTGTGAGCCACCTGCAGGGGCCGTGGAGGGTGTAGAGGGAACACCTGGGAGGACCCACACGTGCAATTCACGTGTGGTGCTCCCCGCACACCCCTGAAATACGCGTACCCTGCTCGCACGGGCCCAATCGCGTGTGGAAATTCCCGCGCACCCCTGAAATACACGTACCCTGCTGATATCGCGTGTGGAACTTCACGCGCACCCCAAAATACACGTACCCTGATGGAATCGCATGTGGAACTTCCCGCGCACCCCTGGTATACACGTACCCTGCTGATTTCGCGTGTGAGACTTCCCCCGCACCCTGTAATACACGTACCCTGATGGAATCGCGTGTGGAACTTCCCGCGCACCTCTGAGATACGCGTACCCTGCTTGCACGGGCCCAATCGCGTGTGGAAATTCCCGCGCACCCCTGAAATACACGTACCCTAATGGAATCGCGTGTGGAACTTCCCGCGCACCCCTGGAATACACGTACCCTGCAGTAATCGCGTGTGTAACTTCCCCTGCACCCTGAAATACACATACCCTGCTGATATCGCGTGTGGAACTTCCCACGCACCCCTGGAATACACGTACCCTGCTGTAATCGCGTGTGAGACTTCCCCTGCACCCTGAAATACACATACCCTGCTGATATCGCGTGTGGAACTTCACGCGCACCCCGAAATACACGTACCCTGACGGAATCGCGTGTGGAACTTCCCGCGCACCCCTGGTATACACGTACCCTGCTGATTTTGCGTGTGAGACTTCCCCCTCACCCCGTAATTCACGTACCCTGATGGAATCGCGTGTGGAACTTCCCGTGCACCCCTGAGATACGCGTACCCTGCTCGCACGGGCCCAATCGCGTGTGGAAATTCCCGCGCACCCCTGAAATACACGTACCCTGATGGAATCGCGTGTGGAACTTCCCGCGCACCCCTGGAATACACGTACCCTGCTGTAATCGCGTGTGTAACTTCCCCTGCACCCTGAAATACACGTACCCTGCTGATATCGCGTGTGGAACTTCACGCGCACCCCTGAAATACACGTACCCTGCGGAAATCGCGTGTGTAACTTCTCATGCACCCTGAAATACACGTACCCTGCTGATATCGCGTGTGGAACTTCACGCGCACCCCGAAATACACATACCCTGATGGAATCGAGTGAGGTACTTCCCGTGCACCCCAGTGATACACGTAGCCCGCTTGCTGTGCTGGTACAGGGTTAGCGCTGCCCTTTTTGCTGGATTGGGTATATTGATGGCTTTTCCCTGCGCGAGAGGCGTTCTTGGGGGCGTAACTGGCGCTGCTGCAGGGTCGCTGCGCCACTGTGCGCCACGGCTGGTTTTGGTGGCTAGAATCCATGAATACGCTGTGCGCGGAATTGGATTTTAGCGCACGTGGCTGGCGCAGGGATTCGCACGCGCACACTGTGCGCCAGCCGCGTGCGCCACTTGTGCGCTGGATTCTATGAATTACCCCCTTAGTTGTCAAGGGAATAGTTCAAGGCAGATGTGAGCACCTTTTATACTTTGCCAGCATATGTATTTGACGATTTCCTCTCTCAGGTTATATTTCTGGTGTTCATTACTTTCTATAAAAGCCCAACGCTATTTTGTCTTGTGCACTTTCTTCAAAAGTCTTTTCGAGAAGGTCAATTGAACCACATTTGTATATTTCACTTTAAAATATATGTTAATTTACTGTTTGTATATTCATACGTGCCAGCGTTTGATTTTCGCAATGGGGGCCAAAAGTACCTGGGCATATGTTATTCTTGAAGCTTGTAATTTCTTTCCCTTTTCCATGCTGCTTAAATGCGGTTAGTTGGGGTTGCGCGATGTATCACAACAGTCACCAAGAGATAAACCATAAAACAAGGGGCTTGTAGCACGCTTCTTAAACAAAGTGTGTGATCCTCAGCAAATAATTGAATCTCACTGCTTATTGACTAAAAATATTGTGAGTTCTCAAAACCTGCAATTTTTTATACATAACAATACCACTGTCAAAACAGGTCAAAATCAGTTTGGGATTGATGAACGTCTTTGTGTAATGGGTTGCAAGTGTTTTGAAATATAGAGTTGCCGTGGACCATGGCTGAAGGCCATGGCTAGTGGTCTGGTAGTGTTCTAAAATATACAGTGGGCATAAAATTCAAGGAAAAATCATCAGTTGCAAGGACGTTAAGGTGAGCAATAAATTGAAAAAAAAATTCAAAGAAAAACCTTTTGTTGAATGGACTTTAAGGTGAGACGTTAACACAACCTCCCCCTTCAAATTCAACTAAATCCACCTTAACTTTGCACCCATTTTTGTGAAGCCTATGACCACAATTATGACATCACAGATCACATATTTGTACTCATTTCTTTTGTAAATGTATATACAGATTATAGTATAGTGAACATGTCTTAGATATATTTGCCATAAACAGGAACATTGTAAGCAGTGTGCTAGTTATAATTCACATATAATCTTTTACCAAAGTACTACAAAGGAAAGCTTCACAAGTAGAGATAAGATGCATATGTAGCTGTTTACTGTTTTAAACAATGTACTCATTGTTATGAACTATTCAAAAATGCTAATCTCGCACATGTAGAAACATAAGGGTGGTCTAAATATGGGAACATACGTAGAGTGATCTTATGGTATGGTATGGTAATGTTTATTTGTAAAGTGCTTACACATAAGGCAAGTGTTTCAAAGCGCTCAAGGAGGGCAAGAACAAGAGGAGAAAAACAACAGTCATTCAGAGCCCTTCAGTTTCTGAATGATACCAGTCTGCCTATTCAGAGTAAGTGCATATAATACAATTAACAGTGGAGATAACAGCAAATAGTAGGTCTGATAACGATTCTGCAGTTTTTCCAAGAGCATAGAGGTGCCACCATGCAGGAGGGGAGAACGGGAGGAAAAGATGGACAATGGTACGTTCAGATTGTGCAAGTGCACAAACGGTACAGGAGAGGGGATGGGGGAGGGGGAGAAGACAAGAGTGGGGGTCCAGATGCAACCAGTTAGTCAGAAACTGGGTAAGTGCTGAGATATGCAATTCTCAATGGGTCATTGACCAAGTGCAGTAGCAATGAGGCAAGTGCAAGCCCTGAGGCAAGTACTGGAAGATTGGCGAGGGTGCGGCGAACCTGTGAGACTCTGAGGTACGCCCGGAGGCCAGGCGGCATGCTGTGTGGAAAAGGAGGGTGAGAGAGAGGTTAGCAGGGTAGAGGGAGAGAGAAGGAAGAAGAGAAGAGGAATGTCTTAAGTTGTTTCCCGAACTGATATACCTGATGCCATTAATTAAATAATCATTGATATCCTATATGATGCTATTAGCGATGTCATCACTGATGTCCTAAGTGATGATATCAATGATGACATAGATGATGTCATTAGTGATGCATTGATGTCACCAATGATGTCATCAGTGATGTCATTAGCAATGTCATCATTGTGGTCATAGGCAGTGCAGCAGGGGACACGAAGTTAAGGTGGATTTTGCTGAATTTCTGGGGTTTTGTTGCATTAAGTTCACACCTTAAGATCCCTGTAACTAAAGATTTTTCCTTGAATATATTTATATACATTAGCACAAGATTCTTACATTCAACAGGAAATTCTGCGAGCTTACTTCAGTGAAGTAGCAATGTACCGCAGAGAGTGTGTGGTCTTTCATATTGCCTTTGAGGCAGTAGTTATATTGTTGAATTTTAGCAGTCGTATGTATGTGATGACATCATTACGTTTCATCATATGACTGCCATTTTGGAACATGCATGATATATATTTATATGGTTATTTATATGGTTATGATTATTTAAATGTAACTGACATCTCCATTCTATTAGTGTGATGAAGTGAAAATAAAGCGAAGGGTGTTCTGCCCAATATGTCCATGTTTAACGATAAAGTGAGAGGCCATATCGGCTGCAAGGGATTGTATATTCTGGCATACCTGAGTGGTTCGTAAGTATATGATGATTCCATGACGGGTCATCAACTGCCCGCCCTTTTGGTATGGGCAAAATAACTTTATCTAAATAGAACCTGAATTCCGAAACTAATGTGGTGATCAAATGAAAATGAACAAATGGTGGTAGCTAAATTAAATCTATCTCTAAGTTCCAAGTGGATGCCGGAAGGACGATTAAAGTATATGTTGAACCACACTAATTGGTAATAGCAATGATTGAAAACCACTCTCTGCAAATAGGGTGGGATAAATGCGAAGAAACTATATAGACAGGAAAGGGAAGGGGTGATTTATGCCACCCATGGTATTAATATCACTAAAAAAATACTTCTTTTGCTTGTATTAACATACATTTATTTTGCATTTCACTCTTTGGAGATATGCTATAATGCATTTTTTATGTTTCATATAGTTTCGTGTGTGTGTAGGTAATATAAAACACATTTTTTTCTTATATGGCATTCGTTACTAAATATTCTGGAGATGAGAAGAATCCCACTGTTGGAAATAGGTGTGGTATAATGAAATGAGTTCAGTTTGTAGAACCTGTAGTAGGAAAACCCCAGACTGATCTTGCAACATACATATACAAGCCAAATAATTATTGAATATACACATATAAACAATATTTGCAATTAGTGACACTGAAATCCAGTAAAAACAAGCCTGGATGTTCATGGGAAAACTGACATTTCACTGTCCAAATTTAAGACTGGTTCTATGGTTTGCATCTGATAAATACTTTGGACTTCCAATTGTCACAATGTGTGTTCTCTATCTGTGCCTCTATCATTTGCTGATCCATGTTCCAGGCATGTATAGTTGATGTTGAATAGGATTTCTGTTTCATCTTGGCCCATCCAATACATTGCCATTAAGTTGCCAGTGGATATTTGATGACTTTGACTATAATGTCACATAGGTGTTGTTGGGTTTTGTACATAGTGGGACAGATAGTGGGCAACCCTCAAGACCATCATTTTTCAGCCTGCCAAGCCACTGAAGAAGGGGAAAGACCATATGCAAATCAGGCTTGATCCCACCCCAAAAGGGGCACTGCATCCCTTCTGTGCGAGACCACAAGCATCCCCAGACATGTTTCAGACATGTTTTTCGGGTATTCTAGCTACAGTAACAGGATACCAGATCACAGAGAAGTCTAAGTTAGCATTCTTGGACAACAGCAAACCAACTGGTTTATAGATCCAGAATTTGTCTGCAGCACGAAAACCATGCCCACGAGTCAACTATATTTTAAATGGACCACAGTTACCAAGACTGTGTACAAGAATGTTATTTTGACACCAACTGACTCTATATTAACCTATGATATACAAAAAATAAATGAAACCAATAATATATTTGAAAACAAGTTGTTTAGTGCTTGAAACAGACCGCACATTTATAATTTACCCAGGATTGGATGACGTAGATTTTCCAGCACAACAAGGCAATACCCTGACAAAGTTGTACACATAATTGAATTTATATATAGAAAATAGTCCACGTCCAGTTGATAGCCCTTCTGCAACAGACATTTCTTTATCATACTTTGAAGCAGCAGGGAGAGCACATTATTTCGCTGTTTTGAAAGAAAACCTTTCCTGCTCTTCAGCAGTGCAAGCATTTTTTATAGGGCAGAACGTTTGTGATTGGAACAGACTACAGGGCATTTAGGGACATTTGTCTCGTATTTTAGGGAGAATTGCATTGTGGGCGGCTGGTTTGCAAGGCGCATACAGTGGAGCATGTGGTAAGAAGAACATATTGGTGGACATGTTATTTTGAAAAAACCCTAATGCAGAAGATGACAGCAGGCTTTGGCATTGGCGAATGTATGGCGGATGAAATACAAACATTACAAATAACTAATGACTTTATGAGTTAAGATGAATGGATTTAAGGTGGTGATGAGATCAAAATGCACCTGTTAAGAGATGTACAAAAAGATAACTTGGTTATCTGAATCATAAAAATGCTTTTACAACATTGAATGGTAACAAATAGAAGAAAAACAGGGTGGTGATTTTAGAAAATGGTTGGAGAGGCATGTGTTGTATTGCGTAGGTTCTGTAAATAGTTTCTTAGTTGCAGATCTTTCACATAGTAGAAGAATGAAGATGCATAAGATATAAGGATTCTTAGAAGGACATGGATGACTTCATAGGATTCTAACGGGCTATGTTGAGACAGTTGGATTAAGCTATGAGAAGAGTTGAATTTTGTTCCTCAAAAGCTGCTATGGTCTTTAAACAATGGTGTTAATTACATCAGTTCATCAACTCACTTTAATGCCGAGATAGCAGACCACATTCTTGTTGAGAAACATATGTCAGAGAAGAGGAATATCAAATCTGTAAATGTTGAGAGCATATATCGAAAAAGGCGGAAGGCTTATCTAGGAGTGATCGAGGTAGGATTGGAGACCAAAGAGTATAGAAGAGCAGTGCACGCTGACAGCACAATGGGGGATTATTTCCTGTAACAGCATGAAGAGAAACCACTGGGACACTATAGACATGGCATTTGGATATTATCAGATGATATAGTTGCAATAGCATGGAATGCTCAGGTGCTATGTGGTATGTCAAAGAAACATCAAGCGTTTTTCTTTTGCAGTAAAATATACATAGAAAGCAATGTTACAAG
This sequence comes from Ambystoma mexicanum, assembly GCF_040938575.1. Lineage (NCBI taxonomy): Eukaryota > Metazoa > Chordata > Amphibia > Caudata > Ambystomatidae > Ambystoma > Ambystoma mexicanum. The sequence goes on along the minus strand of NC_090937.1, from coordinate 880,739,316 downwards.
AGGCAAATCAATATTACACAGTGTTGGGATGGTCGATGTTGGGTTCAATGCAGAAAAGAGGTTTGCATTGCACGCACCATATTAGTGACTGAGATAGACGAGATCTTAGCGCGATGTTGCAATCTTGTATGTATCTAGTATAGTCAATGAGAATGGGATGAGTTCCTATTGGTTTTATTTTGTGTATAGTTGATACATTTTAGATTTTGCGTAAACGTAACAACATAAGGACAATCATGTAGATACAGTGTTAATATAATGAAGTTGTGTGGCGTGCATCTTTGCTCCTAAAGATGGAAAGCGAGATTTATATGTGCATGCGGGAGGAGACATTCATGGATGGGGGGAACCACTGTGAGGGGATGCGGTAGTCTTAAACACACGTACACAAACATATACATACAGGGGTTTTCAGGAAATGTGTTTGGGCCATTTGGGGAACAGGTGAATACATGGGAAGGTTAAATACTGCAAGTCCCTCACAGCTGGGGCTTTGTGTAGGCCATAGAAACCTGGGTGGCAAGATAAACTTTATGTGACCTGGAGAGTTGGTTGACTGACGTCGAAGGATGGGTGAAGGCAGCTAACTGCATTCATCCAGCTGCCATAATATCAAATGGTCAGTCGCAGCCTGTTATTCAGTGACGGGGAAAGTCCGGCCACATGGCAGGGTCGACTTGAAAGACCAAAGAAATATCGAGGCTTAGTACCACAAAATGAAATATGCCAATCACGGGTTGAAAGATACAAGTATCTTTATTTTATTTACAGAATTCAAAGCAAAACAGATAGTTATCTGGCTCCCAACACCTTGCAGTGTGTACCAGCAGACACAGTGAGGGGTGAGAGTGCTGGACATCTTAACACAGGCTGTTTTATACATTTTTCCAATCATTGTCCAGCCCCTCTCCAAACTAATAACTTACATGCTAGGGTTGGTGCCCAGTTCATATTACATATATGACAATGTTGTATAACAGATTTAACAAGTTTGCCTGTCCATGAAAATACCATGGTGACATTGGTTCTCTAATCCACAGTAAGACTTGTTTCAAGAATCGATACAATGCAGTTCAGCAAAAACACACAGTCTGAGTTTGTTCTACATTGTCTCATAGTTTATATGAGGATGAGGCTTGTGAGCGCAGACAACACTTGGATTGCAGTTCATACGAGTCACAAGGTTTCTTTACATAGAACAAACAGTCTGCACTTGGTCAGCCTAAATGTTGACACAACTCAAAGGTCATTCGGCTCCGCTGTGGTTGAAAACACAGTCTACCATTTTGGGACACAAAGCAAGAGTTAACATCGAAATGGCTGATAGTTCCAAAAATGGCGGCGAAGTTGATCATAAATCGGAGCATTTCAAACGCGGTTTTCCGTGCAACACGAATGGGCTTAGGCCAATATTCATATCAAGGCGGTATTATATTAATACAGTTTAACAAACCCTCCTTTTGGGCTAAGCCAATAGCATTACTCAAACATTTGCTTTATTCAAAACCGCACGCCTCAATGTCCGTACATCCTGAATCACATTCTTCATAAATATCAATTGCCATGAGTTCCTTAATAGTAATATCCTTCATTACTAAAACACTAGCAGTTTCCTTGGGCGCATGTACCTTTGGTCCTAGTGTACCTATCGTTTGTGCAAAACATCCTTCTAACATTGAACATATAGCAGGGAGACATTGTACACAACAACAACAAAACAGGAGAACACCAAGAACTATCATAAAAACCACTGAACAGGTTATCATGCCGTGTTCTTTCGAGAGAGTGGCGCCTGCTACCTTTTTTGTATTTTTGGAAGGAACTTGGGATTGGTCACCCTAAGTTACCTGTGGGCAACTAGACGTGGGCTCACTGCTCACTGTGCTCAGAGAGGCGCAGCTTCACCTCACTGATGCGGCCCAACAAGGCTGAAACACATGTATGGGGTTGCTGTTGGTACTCTTGTTCAGGAGAGAATTGTCATAGCATTTTGGTGCTGGACTGCCCATGCGGACGGGACAAAGACTGATATGCAAATGGATATTTCCCATCTGTGAAAAGTACAGTGAGCAAAAAGCAGATGGCTGCGAACTCTCAAAGTGGTTAAAAACCACTGAACAGGTTATCTTCTTTCGAGAGAGGGGCGCCTGCTACCTTTTTTGTATTTTTAGAAGGAACTTGGGGTTGGTCACCCTAAGTTACCTGAGAGCAACCAGACGTGGACTCCTTGCTCACTGTGCTCAGAGAGGCACAGCTTCACCTCAGTGATGAGGCCCAACAAGGCTGAAACACGTGAATGGGGTTGCTGTTGGTACTCTTGTTCAGAAGAGAATTGCCACAGCATTTCGGTGCTGGACTGTCCATATGGGCGGGACAAAGACTGATATGCAAATGGTTATTTCCCATCTGTGAAAGGTACAGTGAGCAAAAAGCAGATGGCTGCAAACTCTCAAAGTGGTTAAAAACCACTGAACAAGTTATCATGCTGTGTTCTTTCGAGAGAGGCGCGCCTGCTACCATTTTTGTAAGAACTATCATTAGGACTGCAAAGAGTTTCCAACCCCACGATCGCAACGAGTCCCAAAACCAAGCACTAAGATTCCAGTTTCCCTCTGGGTCATGTACTTCAGTACTGAAGGTATGCAGATTTTGTATTGCCTTGAATATGGTAGGGGAGGAGTCTGGTACAAAAACACAGCACACGGATCCCACCAATTTGCATACCCCTCCACGCTCAGCTAGGATGACGTCTAACACCATCCTATTTTGGAGGGCCACTAATCTAAGTGCCTTTTGCTCCAGCGTCATGTTGTACAAAATATCGGTGGTTCTATTAATGTTTTTTTCCAGTACCCTTGCTAGTCTTCTGATATCCTCAGTATTCATTATCTGTCCCCAAAATGGCACAAAGGATTTTGCTACATCACCCATGACTTGTGAAGGAGTGTCACCATTCTCATCCTGCCTTGGACGAGCTCTAGAGACTTCAGAGGTGGTAGCCACATATACCACTGGTAACAAGATACCCAAGAAACAAGTATCCTGCCAATCTCTGGGTAAGCAAGGATAAGCTTCATTGCCACAAACAAAGTAAACAGGATCTCCCACATACAGAGGTCTGTCCTCAATGGTTAGATTCGCAATGTTAGTACAACCCTCGAATGTACCCATTGGCTGAGAACCTTCCCTTTGTATACAGAAGGAAGCAGAGTTGGGGCTATGATTAATAGTATAGGAAGGAGGCATGGCATCCTGGTTGCCTATGGGAGCAATCTTGAAGGAAATCAGTGATTGAAAAGGTCTAGAGAGTCTATCAGAAGGCCTAACAGACCAACATTGAGTTTGCTTCTATTCGCAAAGAGAGAACATCCCAAAGGTGTTAGGACTCGTTTTTCAAATTCATTTAGATTAGTCCTATCGAAATTCCCAGAAATATTATCATTCCAACGACCAAAGAATAATGCCCTGAGCGAACGTAGCATGCAGTAGTTAAAGGAAAAGGATGAATATACCAGCCCATTCCCCTTTCCTGGTGTTGTGGCAAGTGTGAACACACCAGCAATTTGTTCTTTTCAGAATCGCATGGGTCGCATTCATAATCAGTAGGAGGGTGTTATTATGATAACCCTGTCTATGTCCGGAGTCTCGAGGAGGAAGAGTGGGCAGATGCACGAAAGGTGGAGACACAGTGGAGATAATTTCAGTGGGTAACAAAGTCTCAAGTGGACGCACCCTTTCCATGTACCAGAACCGAAGCGCAAATGTACTTATTAAACAGACCAGTACTGTGATTAAAAAACAGTGGGTCCTTTGGTCAAAATATTGTGCATTATCCAAGACAGTATCCCTTAACTCTGGACTCCAATTAATCCAATTTAAAATACTGAATAAATTACAACATATGCCAACCTAACTTGCCAGATTCACAGACAACTGCCCTAGAGACTGCCAGAAATGTGGAAATCCCTTAGCTGACTCCTTCCATATGTACTGGAGTTGTCCACTCATTCTGGAATTCTGGAAGAAGGTAACCGAGATAATAGAGGAAATAACACAGGTACCGGCTGACCTCACACCTCAGAAATATCTGTTCGGGGATATAGGGAAAATAGCGCAAGTAACCAGAAGATTGTTCAATGTAGCCTGTGTTGTGGCCAAAAAATGTATACTGCAGAATTGGAAAAGCGCACACACGCCACACATAGGCCACTTCCTTAAAGAACTTACGTACGTAAATGAATGTGAAGAACAATATATGATTACATTACCTAGAACAAATCCACCCAAAGATATATGGCCTCCATTTTGGATGCATCTATGCCAAATGTTGTCAGATGAAGAAAGTCCTCCGAGGCCCTAATGCATGTTCGATCTTGTGAAATGTATTAAGTGCTATGTGATTGAGAAATTCATCTCTGTTGTATTTAATTAGTCTTTTTTTCTAAAGAGTGTCTCTGTGGTGTTGTGAACCACAACTGATAAAGTTTAAAAACATGATGAACAGATTCTTTGTCAGCCACAAGACCAATAGCTTGCTCCGCACGAGTGGATTTAGGAAGGGACATTGTTTCTCAGAGTCTGTTTAGAAGCTTCTCCATTAGGCTCTTTTAGTTCATCCGTCGGTGGCTCCTGACCACGTGGCCTACCTTGCTTGAAGGTAACTTTGCCGGTCCCTGCCTCTTATTTATTTTTCAGTGAAAGAGTGACAAGGGACTGGCTCAACGATGATTCCTTGTGGGCACAGCCGATGCTGTGCTGTGAGTCTGGTGTCTCGAACGCAGATCGTACCTCAAGACTCCAGGTACAGTGTGATCTGCAAACAAGGTGTCATCGGTTCCTGAAGGAAGTGATGAAGCGGAAGCAAGATTCCTCAACGGTGAAGAAAGATCCAAAGAAGAACTTGAAGGCAAAGCAGCAGTCTCCCCAGGCCCCACGGGCTCAGGAAGGATTTCCGGGACACCCTCGGTGTCAGTTAGAACAGACTTGTGATGAGTATCAAAGTGAACAATCTCCTTCTGTTCCCCTTTGTCGTGGGGCAGAGGAAAAGGTATCTTCTTGATGTGCATTGCGTGGATCCAGTGTTGATTCCCTTCCATTCGTACAGCGGTATGTGTGGCCAAGAGGACTTGTCTCCAGCGAGGTGCGAGACAGGAGGCTCTTTCAAACGATTTAACGAGCACCCAATCACCAGGTCGGAGTCAATGACCTGGACCCTCATATTTTACTGGGAGGGCTTCTCACACCTGTTTCTAAATCAAATACAAGTTTTGAGTTAACTGGTCACAGTACTCAGAAAGGAGCAAATGCTCTACATCTTTTAGCCACTTGGGTTTAGGTACAGTCCAAATATTGGCTGGTCTCCCCATGATTGTCTCATAGGGAGAGAACCCTGTTCTTGACTGTGCGGTCATTCGCATGGATAATAAAGCTATCGGTAAGGCATCTGGCCACTTCAAATTGCTATTCGCACAGATTTTCGCCATCTTATTATTTAATATACCGTTATGGCATTCTACAAGTCCGGCACTCTGAGCGTGTCTGGCCGAATTTAACCGTTTATCGATCTATAATCCCGCGCAAACTTGCAGGATGACAGCAGTGATCAAATGTGGACCATTGTCCGACCAAAAGACTCTCAGCAAACCAAACCTAGGAAAATATTCCTTCAGCACAGTTTTCGCCATCATCATTGCTGTGGCATCTTTTAAAGGAAAATCTTCGATCCATTTACTGAAAGTGAAAATAATTACTAGAACATACTTATAATTCTGACAACGCTCCATTTCAATAAAATCAAAGTGTATAACCTCAAAAGGCATAGAGGGAGGACCAAAACTACCCTTCGGTGTCGATGTAACTTTCCGAAACAACACTACGCGCGCAGCCCGCAGGACCACCCGAGACTCTTGCTCCAGGTTCCGGGCTGCCTCAACCCCCCCCCGTGGAGAGCATTTACACCACACGGAGAGGGGAGAGATCTACAAGTATTGCAGACCACGCTGCTGTAGACGAATCACAGTGGGCACACATGTAGCTGCCCCCTACCTAGCCCTGATGAATGTGGCACACCCGCAGCGCTCCACAGAAACCGGTCGGCTACAGAACGACTAGACCTAGTGCACAGCACCAGCTGCACAGGTCCAACTCGTTCTGATAAAGGACCCCCAGACCACATACCTAGGGGTCCCTCTCATCTTTCAGGTGAACAATCTCCAGAGAGAAACCCATTGAAGAAAGCTCTTTCTTGTTTTTAACCCTGCACCTACCAATACAGAGAGGACCAATTAAAACTAGATATACCCTTCATCTGCACAGCAGCCAACTCATGCACCGACCAAGATGGTCTAGCACGTGTTTTTTAGCACTACACAGTGCACCAGAGACGATTTGCAAGCGCAGTGAGAGCAACTGACTCTTTGAAATCCGTCCCAGTCGAAAGAACTGTGTTTCTTTAGTGTGACTACAATGTACCTTTCCCAACATTATGCTGTAAGCATACCATGCAATTTTGGATACAACGCTCAGCAGTTCTTGAGATATTTACATTTACCCAGAAAGGTTCTAACAATTTACAAATCTTTTTGGCACATATGTGAGTTGGACCATGATCCATCGTAACCATAGCAGTGACATAAGCATCGGGCAGCATCCATTTCTGTTTTCCATTATCTAACCAACATCCTTCATCGTCTAAACTTGCTGAATCCTCAACCCACTGTTTAAGTTCGTCTGGAGTGGCATCAGCCTGATTGTCTTTTAAGCAACCAATTCCTATGTCTATCGCACAAGGGTTTGTGACCTCTTTCGTCATATACATTTTGGAATGCAAATCGGTGGCAGTCTGTTTGGCTATTCTGTCAGCAAAAGCGTTTCCTCTCCCCTGTAACGCTCACCTGGTATCCACGGGGACATCACTCAGCCTGTTCTGACCTCTTACGACCTCAAACCCTTCCCTGGAGTCTACTCGACTGGAGACTGGGCCTGAAACACAGGATTGGTAGAGTTTAACTCCCTATTGTCTCTGTGTGCTTGAACCCCTTCTCCCCGGGGTCCAACCCTTCCCTTTGATCCACAGATCACCTTGTTTTCTTGGAAAGTGTGCTCTCCGTCCTGCTTTCAGCGCAGGGGCGCTTTGATTGATGCAGGCTCGTTGCTGCCTAGTTACTTCACTGGCAAGAGTCTGACAGGTGAGTATAATGAGTCTTTTGAACAGTGCTCTAACTTCGTTCCTTTCCTTCCTTAGATGATGGCCGGCGTCCGGGGATGGCGACGTGCTGCTGAAATGAGTAGCGCTGAAGGTGAGTGAGAGCGCCATGCGCGATGCAACCCTTTCGTATTTGTATTGAACTGAGTTATTTTTCTGTGGCTTTTAGGTGCCACACGTTTTCAGCGTGGATGCCGGTTATGAAGAAGAAATGTGGTGAGTAAGCGCGGTATGCAGCACCTCTAGATGTTTCCACGCTAACCTGGAGTGTCTTTTCCCTCTTGCAGATGGATGAGAGGTTTCGGAGACAGAGATCCCCCAGAGCGGCTGGGATTCAGGTAAGCGTTTGAAGCTCGTACAGTCTTTAAAAATGAGCAAAGATTTGCTGAATGCTTACTAATGCCTTTTTTCTGTTCTTTTCCCTTCTCCTTAGGAAGCGGCGTGCCGGGATGGGAATGACACAGCCAAAGATGCCTGCAGAACAGATGAATGATGGGCAGGAGCGCCGCAAGGTAAGGCTGTTCCTAACAGTGTTCTTGTTCTTGCAGGAGCTGAGCGCAGAAGAAAGATGCAGGCCTACTGGAGACCAATCCGAACACGCTGAGTGTCACGCTGCAGGTGCAGAAAACACAAAGCATGTTTCTCAGCCTGGGCATGGCTTAAATAGTCTCTGGGTATCCCAGGTGTCTCTGGGCTAAACCACACCCAAAAGACTAGACTGCACATGCAGTTCTGGGAACCTAAATATGTGGGGGCATCCATCTTGTCCCCATCAATGCACTACAAGTCCAATCCCCAATGTTATCCTATGGGAGTGAGTGAGTCTGGTGCCACAAGCGGCAAGTCTGACTCCAAGTGGGTCTTTGGAGGGATGGAGAGGCCCTTGAGGGCCATGTAGGTGACCGTGGCCTGGCTCCAGCCTGACATCTTGGAGGGCTGGGGACATGAGGGGCAGAAATCATGACATCCCCATTTCATCTGTTACTTTCTGGTGTGCTGCGCACTTCATTATCGCTAACTGAGTAGGAAGCGCAAGTGCTGAAAGTAGCCGAACTATCAAAGTGCCATGTTGTATCTTAGTTCCATGCGAGGTCAAGAAACCTCTCTCTGCCTATAATCGACCGAAGTTGTGAACCACCCTAAAGGCATACTAAATGCCTGTAAATATATTCACACTAAGCCCTTTGGAAAGTTCACAAGCTCGAGTCAATGAATTAATCTCTGTGGCCTGCGCGGAATTATGCGGAATTCTTTTGGTTTCCACAATAGTGCTTAATGTAGTGATTGCATAAGCAGCAGTTGATGTACCATCTGGAAGTTTGAAGCAGGAGCCATCGCAAAACAGCTCCCCTTGTGGGTCTTTTAACGGTGTATCACTTAAATTAATTCTGCCCTTAGTCTCTTGTTCTGAGGTAAAGAGACAGTCATGTGGCATCTTGTCAATATTGCCTCTCAACAGAGGCAATAGTTCAGCTGGATTTAATGAGCAACATCTCTTAATTTGGATATGCGGTGCAAATAGAATCAGCTTGTATCTTGTTAATCATGCTGATGTGAGATGTGTGTTTGCATTCTGTTTAACCCTTTAAGTGCCATGGGTATTTCTCCCCAGTGCCAGAGCCTTTTTTGGTGATTTTGGTATGTGGCCATTCAATGGCTTGTAACTTTTTTGTTACATGAGATATCTTGGCCAAATTTGGCTCCTTTTCTTCCCACATGTAGGCGGTCGTAATGCCACCCAGGAATCCCAGGTTGCTGTAGGGGGGTGAGAGAAAATAAGGAAAATGTGCGAAAATTTGGGGTTTTTTCAAAAAATGCCAATAAAATGATGCACAAAGAAGCCTGTGGTTTTTTCCTTGTAAGAGCTAGGAACAAATGGTTTGCTGTGCTGAGTTCCCCAATGTGTTGGCTTTCAGGAACAGGTTGAGTGGAAATGGAAAAAAATTATTTTGATGGGGATATCAACCGTTTTGTGAGAGGTAGGCGATTTTTGCCATTTTTGCCAATTGGACATGCATGGATGGAATGGAAGAAAAGGGCAGGGAAGCCAAATTGGAGGACAGAAAGGCATATATTTCTGAAAAGTAGACAAAATTCCAAGTTTAGGAAGGGGTGATTTGTATAGGTCAGGCAACAACTAGGTAGGGGAAACTGCCATCGAATGGGGGAAAAGCGGGAAAATGACTGAAAAAAAAGGTATGTGTTGGACATGGTTGGCTTGGTACGGCAATGGCTTCTATGAATTCTGAGAAAAGCAATGCTCCGCTACATTCCCCCGACTCTTGCAGTTAGGAGAGCATACCATTTTTGTAGTGTTTGTACAAAACAAGCAATACCACAAGCCAAACACTGAGCCATGGTACACAGGAGTTTTACGCTCACGGCCTGACCAGACGCACTTAGCATGTGTAAATTGGGAAAACCAATGTGGTGAGGAACGGCAGCCATACATTTTTTGAAAGAGCACAGGCAGACCTTTTCAAGGGTAGGTGACTTGTGCAGGTTACAAAAGTGTATGGTGGCTAAAGCAGCGACTAAATGTAGGTCACATTTGGGAAAAGAAAGGGTTGTGAGACAAAGGGCTCCAGCAAATGGGTCAAAACGTTATGAAAACCACACAAACACAACACATGGCCTACCGTCCCGCGTTCCCACAGGTGTCCCAATGAAAACGGTACCTCACATGTGTGGGTGCACCTACCTGGCCGCCAAGGGGAAAGCCCAAAACACAAGTTACCCCAAGTCTGTTTTCACACCGGAAATGTCACACTCTCCCATCATACAGATATGGGCCTCTGGTGTCCAAGCCACCGAGGAAAACAGGGAACCCCATGCATTTCCGAAAAGAGGACACCCGTGGGAATCCGCAGAGGTATGATATGCCCAAATTGCCCCAGAATTTATTACCCAGACACCCCTGCAAAGTCCGAAATGTGGGGAAAAAAACGCTTTTTCCGCACATTTCGCTCGACGCACCCATCGAAACACGCCCCCAACAACACATGGCCTACCGTCACGCGTTCCCACAGGTGTCCCGATGAAAACGGTACCTCACATGTGTGGGTGCACCTACCTGGCCGCCAAGGGGAAAGCCTAAAACAAAAGTAACCCAAAGTCTGTTTTCACACCGGAAATGTCACACTCTCACATCATACAGATATGGGCCTCGGGTGTCCAAGCCACCAAGGAAAACAGGGAACCCCATGCATTTCCGGAAAGAGGACACCCGTGGGAATCCGCAGAGGTATGATATGCCCAAATCGCCCCAGAATTTATTACCCAGACACCCCCGCAAAGTCCGAAATGTGGGAAAAAATACGCATTTTCCTCACATTTCGCTCGACTCACCCATCGAAACACGCCCCCAACAACACATGGCCTACCGTCCCGCGTTCCCACAGGTGTCCCGATGAAAATGGTACCTCACATGTGTTGGTGCACCTACCTGGCCGCCAAGGGGAAAGCCTAAAACACAAGTAACCCCAAGTCTGTTTTCAGAGGGAAAACTCAGACATTCTGCCGACCGGCACAATGTACAGATATGGGCCTCGGGTGTCCAAGCCACCAAGGAAAACAGGGAACCCCATGCATTTCCGAAAAGAGGACACCCGTGGGAATCCGCAGAGGTATGATATGCCCAAATTTCCCCAGAATTTATTACCCAGACACCCCTGCAAAGTCCGAAATGTGGGGAAAAAAACGCTTTTTCCGCACATTTCGCTCGACGCACCCATCGAAACACGCCCCCAACAACACATGGCCTACCGTCACGCGTTCCCACAGGTGTCCCGATGAAAACGGTACCTCACATGTGTGGGTGCACCTACCTGGCCGCCAAGGGGAAAGCCTAAAACACAAGTAACCCCAAGTCTGTTTTCACACCGGAAATGTCACACTCTCACATCATACAGATATGGGACTCGGGTGTCCAAGCCACCAAGGAAAACAGGGAACCCCATGCATTTCCGGAAAGAGGACACCCGTGGGAATCCGCAGAGGTATGATATGCCCAAATCGCCCCAGAATTTATTACCCAGACACCCCCGCAAAGTCCGAAATGTGGGAAAAAATACGCATTTTCCTCACATTTCGCTCGACTCACCCATCGAAACACGCCCCCAACAACACATGGCCTACCGTCCCGCGTTCCCACAGGTGTCCCGATGAAAACGGTACCTCACATGTGTGGGTGCACCTACCTGGCCGCCAAGGGGAAAGCCTAAAACACAAGTAACCCCAAGTCTGTTTTCAGAGGGAAAACTCAGACATTCTGCCGACCGGCACAATGTACAGATATGGGCCTCGGGTGTCCAAGCCACCGAGGAAAACAGGGAACCCCATGCATTTCCGAAAAGAGGACACCCGTGGGAATCCGCAGAGGTATATATGCCCAAATTGCCCCAGAATTTATTACCCAGACACCCCTGCAAAGTCCGAAATGTGGGGAAAAAAAACGCTTTTTCCGCACATTTCGCTCGACGCACCCATCGAAACACGCCCCCAACAACACATGGCCTACCGTCACGCGTTCCCACAGGTGTCCCGATGAAAACGGTACCTCACATGTGTGGGTGCACCTACCTGGCCGCCAAGGGGAAAGCCTAAAACACAAGTAACCCCAAGTCTGTTTTCACACCGGAAATGTCACACTCTCACATCATACAGATATGGGCCTCGGGTGTCCAAGCCACCAAGGAAAACAGGGAACCCCATGCATTTCCAGAAAGAGGACACCCGTGGGAATCCGCAGAGGTATGATATGCCCAAATCGCCCCAGAATTTATTACCCAGACACCCCCGCAAAGTCCGAAATGTGGGAAAAAATACGCATTTTCCTCACATTTCGCTCGACTCACCCATCGAAACACGCCCCCAACAACACATGGCCTACCGTCCCGCGTTCCCACAGGTGTCCCAATGAAAACGGTACCTCACATGTGTGGGTGCACCTACCTGGCCGCCAAGGGGAAAGCCTAAAACACAAGTAACCCCAAGTCTGCTTTCAGAGGGAAAACTCAGACATTCTGCCGACCGGCACAATGTACAGATATGGGCCTCGGGTGTCCAAGCCACCGAGGAAAACAGGGAACCCCATGCATTTCCGAAAAGAGGACACCCGTGGGAATCCGCAGAGGTATGATATGCCCAAATTGCCCCAGAATTTATTACCCAGACACCCCTGCAAAGTCCGAAATGTGGGGAAAAAAAACGCTTTTTCCGCACATTTCGCTCGACGCACCCATCGAAACACGCCCCCAACAACACATGGCCTACCGTCACGCGTTCCCACAGGTGTCCCGATGAAAACGGTACCTCACATGTGTGGGTGCACCTACCTGGCCGCCAAGGGGAAAGCCTAAAACACAAGTAACCCCAAGTCTGTTTTCACACCGGAAATGTCACACTCTCACATCATACAGATATGGGCCTCGGGTGTCCAAGCCACCAAGGAAAACAGGGAACCCCATGCATTTCAGGAAAGAGGACACCCGTGGGAATCCGCAGAGGTATGATATGCCCAAATCGCCCCAGAATTTATTACCCAGACACCCCCGCAAAGTCCAAAATGTGGGAAAAAATACGCATTTTCCTCACATTTCGCTCGACTCACCCATCGAAACACGCCCCCAACAACACATGGCCTACAGTCCCGCGTTCCCACAGGTGTCCCGATGAAAACGGTACCTCACATGTGTGGGTGCACCTACCTGGCCGCCAAGGGGAAAGCCTAAAACACAAGTAACCACAAGTCTGTTTTCAGAGGGAAAACTCAGACATTCTGCCGACCGGCACAATGTACAGATATGGGCCTCGGGTGTCCAAGCCACCGAGGAAAACAGGGAACCCCATGCATTTCCGAAAAGAGGACACCCGTGGGAATCCGCAGAGGTATGATATGCCCAAATTGCCCCAGAATGTATTACCCAGACACCCCTGCAAAGTCCGAAATGTGGGGGAAAAAAACGCTTTTTCCGCACATTTCGCTCGACGCACCCATCGAAACACGCCCCACAACACATGGCCTACCGTCACGCGTTCCCACAGGTGTCCCGATGAAAACGGTACCTCACATGTGTGGGTGCACCTACCTGGCCGCCAAGGGGAAAGCCTAAAACACAAGTAACCCCAAGTCTGTTTTCACACCGGAAATGTCACACTCTCACATCATACAGATATGGGCCTCGGGTGTCCAAGCCACCAAGGAAAACAGGGAACCCCATGCATTTCCGGAAAGAGGACACCCGTGGGAATCCGCAGAGGTATGATATGCCCAAATCGCCCCAGAATTTATTACCCAGACACCCCCGCAAAGTCCGAAATGTGGGAAAAAATACGCATTTTCCTCACATTTCGCTCGACTCACCCATCGAAACACGCCCCCAACAACACATGGCCTACCGTCCCGCGTTCCCACAGGTGTCCCGATGAAAACGGTACCTCACATGTGTGGGTGCACCTACCTGGCCGCCAAGGGGAAAGCCTAAAACACAAGTAACCCCAAGTCTGTTTTCACACCGGAAATGTCACACTCTCACATCATACAGATATGGGCCTCGGGTGTCCAAGCCACCGAGGAAAACAGGGAACCCCATGCATTTTCGAAAAGAGGACACCCGTGGGAATCCGCAGAGGTGTGATTTGCGCCCATCGCCCCAGATTTTTTTACCCAGACAGCCCTGCAAAGTCGGAAATGTGGGGAAAAAAACGCTTTTTCCGCACATTTCGCTCGCCGCACCCATCGAAACGCGCCCCCCACAACACATGGCCTGCCGTCCCGCGTTCCCACAGGTGTTCCGATGAAAACGGTACCTCACATGTGTGGGTGCACCTACCTGGCCGCCAAGGGGAAAGCCTAAAACACAAGTAACCCCAAGTCTGTTGTCAGAGGGAAATCTCCGACATTCTGCCGACCGGCGCAACTTACAGATATGGGCCTCGGGTGTCCAAGCCACCGAGGAAAACAGGGAACCCCATGCATTTTCGAAAAGAGGACACCTGTGGGAATCCGCAGAGGTGTGATTTGCGCCCATCGCCCCAGATTTTTTTACCCAGACAGCCCTGCAAAGTCGGAAATGTGGGGGAAAAAACGCTTTTTCCGCACATTTCGCTCGCCGCACCCATCGAAACACGCCCGCCACAACACATGGCCTACCGTCCCGCGTTCCCACAGGTGTCCCGATGAAAACGGTACCTCACATGTGTGGGTGCACCTACCTGGCCGCCAAGGGGAAAGCCTAAAACACAAGTAACCCCAAGTCTGTTGTCAAAGGGAAATCTCAGACATTCTGCCGACCGGCGCAACTTACAGATATGGGCCTCGGGTGTCCAAGCCACCGAGGAAAACAGGGAACCCCATGCATTTTCGAAAAGAGGACACCCGTGGGAATCCGCAGAGGTGTGATTTGCGCCCATCGCCCCAGATTTTTTTACCCAGACAGCCCTGCAAAGTCGGAAATGTGGGGAAAAAAACGCTTTTTCCGCACATTTCGCTCGCCGCACCCATCGAAACGCGCCCCCCACAACACATGGCCTACCGTCCCGCGTTCCCACAGGTGTCCCGATGAAAACGGTACCTCACATGTGTGGGTGCACCTACCTGGCCGCCAAGGGGAAAGCCTAAAACACAAGTAACCCCAAGTCTGTTGTCAGAGGGAAATCTCTGACATTCTGCCGACCGGCGCAACTTACAGATATGGGCCTCGGGTGTCCAAGCCACCGAGGAAAACAGGGAACCCCATGCATTTTCGAAAAGAGGACACCCGTGGGAATCCGCAGAGGTGTGATTTGCGCCCATCGCCCCAGATTTTTTTACCCAGACAGCCCTGCAAAGTCGGAAATGTGGGGAAAAAAACGCTTTTTCCGCACATTTCGCTCGCCGCACCCATCGAAACACGCCCCCCACAACACATGGCCTACCGTCCCGCGTTCCCACAGGTGTCCCGATGAAAACGGTACCTCACATGTGTGGGTGCACCTACCTGGCCGCCAAGGGGAAAGCCTAAAACACAAGTAACCCCAAGTCTGTTGTCCATTCTGCCGACCGGCGCAACTTACAGATATGGGCCTCGGGTGTCCAAGCCACCGAGGAAAACAGGGAACCCCATGCATTTTCGAAAAGAGGACACCCGTGGGAATCCACAGAGGTGTGATTTGCGCCCATCGCCCCAGATTTTTTTACCCAGACAGCCCTGCAAAGTCGGAAATGTGGGGAAAAAACCGCTTTTTCCGCACATTTCGCTCGCCGCACCCATCGAAACACGCCCCCCACAACACATGGCCTACCGTCCCGCGTTCCCACAGGTGTCCCGATGAAAACGGTACCTCACATGTGTGGGTGCACCTACCTGGCCGCCAAGGGGAAAGCCTAAAACACAAGTAACCCCAAGTCTGTTGTCCTTTCTGCCGAGCGGCGCAACTTACAGATATGGGCCTCGGGTGTCCAAGCCACCGAGGAAAACAGGGAACCCCAGGCATTTTCGAAAAGAGGACACCCGTGGGAATCCGCAGAGGTGTGATTTGCGCCCATCGCCCCAGATTTTTTTACCCAGACAGCCCTGCAAAGTCGGAAATGTGGGGAAAAAAATGCTTTTTCCGCACATTTCGCTCGCCGCACCCATCGAAACACGCCCCCCACAACACATGGCCTACCGTCCCGCGTTCCCACAGGTGTCCCGATGAAAACGGTACCTCACATGTGTGGGTGCACCTACCTGGCCGCCAAGGGGAAAGCCTAAAACACAAGTAACCCCAAGTCTGTTGTCCTTTCTGCCGACCGGCGCAACTTACAGATATGGGCCTCGGGTGTCCAAGCCACCGAGGAAAACAGGGAACCCCATGCATTTTCGAAAAGAGGACACCCGTGGGAATCCGCAGAGGTGTGATTTGCGCCCATCGCCCCAGATTTTTTTGCCCAGACAGCCCTGCAAAGTCGGAAATGTGGGGAAAAAACCGCTTTTTTTCCGCACATTTCGCTCGCCGCACCCATCGAAACACGCCCCCCACAACACATGGCCTACCGTCCCGCGTTCCCACAGGTGTCCCGATGAAAACGGTACCTCACATGTGTGGGTGCACCTACCTGGCCGCCAAGGGGAAAGCCTAAAACACAAGTAACCCCAAGTCTGTTGTCCTTTCTGCCGACCGGCGCAACTTACAGATATGGGCCTCGGGTGTCCAAGCCACCGAGGAAAACAGGGAACCCCATGCATTTTCGAAAAGAGGACACCCGTGGGAATCCGCAGAGGTGTGATTTGCGCCCATCGCCCCAGATTTTTTTACCCAGACAGCCCTGCAAAGTCGGAAATGTGGGGAAAAAAACACTTTTTCCACACATTTCGCTCGCCGCACCCATCGAAACACGCCCCCCACAACACATGGCCTACCGTCCCGCGTTCCCAAAGGTGTCCCGATGAAAACGGTACCTCACATGTGTGGGTGCACCTACCTGGCCGCCAAGGGGAAAGCCTAAAACACAAGTAACCCCAAGTCTGTTTTCACACCGGAAATGTCACACTCTCACATCATACAGATATGGGCCTCGGGTGTCCAAGCCACCGAGGAAAACGGGGAACCCCATGCATTTTCGAAAAGAGGACACCCGTGGGAATTCGCAGAGGTGTGATTTGCGCCCATCGCCCCAGATTTTTTTACCCAGACAGCCCTGCAAAGTCGGAAATGTGGGGAAAAAAACACTTTTTCCACACATTTCGCTCGCCGCACCCATCGAAACACGCCCCCCACAACACATGGCCTACCGTCCCGCGTTCCCACAGGTGTCCCGATGAAAACGGTACCTCACATGTGTGGGTGCACCTACCTGGCCGCCAAGGGGAAAGCCTAAAACACAAGTAACCCCAAGTCTGTTGTCAGAGGGAAATCTCAGACATTCTGCCGACCGGCGCAACTTACAGATATGGGCCGCGGGTGTCCAAGCCACCGAGGAAAACAGGGAACCCCATGCATTTTCGAAAAGAGGACACCCGTGGGAATCCGCAGAGGTGTGATTTGCGCCCATCGCCCCAGATTTTTTTACCCAGACAGCCCTGCAAAGTCGGAAATGTGGGGAAAAAACCGCTTTTTCCGCACATTTCGCTCGCCGCACCCATCGAAACACGCCCCCCACAACACATGGCCTACCGTCCCGCGTTCCCACAGGTGTCCCGATGAAAACGGTACCTCACATGTGTGGGTGTACCTACCTGGCCGCCAAGGGGAAAGCCTAAAACACAAGTAACCCCAAGTCTGTTGTCCATTCTGCCGACCGGCGCAACTTACAGATATGGGCCTCGGGTGTCCAAGCCACCGAGGAAAACAGGGAACCCCATGCATTTTCGAAAAGAGGACACCCGTGGGAATCCGCAGAGGTGTGATTTGCGCCCATCGCCCCAGATTTTTTTACCCAGACAGCCCTGCAAAGTCGGAAATGTGGGGAAAAAACCGCTTTTTCCGCACATTTCGCTCGCCGCACCCATCGAAACGCGCCCCCCACAACACATGGCCTACCGTCCCGCGTTCCCACAGGTGTCCCGATGAAAACGGTACCTCACATGTGTGGGTGCACCTACCTGGCCGCCAAGGGGAAAGCCTAAAACACAAGTAACCCCAAGTCTGTTGTCCTTTCTGCCGACCGGCGCAACTTACAGATATGGGCCTCGGGTGTCCAAGCCACCGAGGAAAACAGGGAACCCCATGCATTTTCGAAAAGAGGACACCCGTGGGAATCCGCAGAGGTGTGATTTGCGCCCATCGCCCCAGATTTTTTTACCCAGACAGCCCTGCAAAGTCGGAAATGTGGGGAAAAAAACGCTTTTTCCGCACATTTCGCTCGCCGCACCCATCGAAACACGCCCCCCACAACACATGGCCTACCGTCCCGCGTTCCCACAGGTGTCCCGATGAAAACGGTACCTCACATGTGTGGGTGCACCTACCTGTCGCCAAGGGGAAAGCCTAAAACACAAGTAACCCCAAGTCTGTTGTCCTTTCTGCCGACCGGCGCAACTTACAGATATGGGCCTCGGGTGTCCAAGCCACCGAGGAAAACAGGGAACCCCATGCATTTTCGAAAAGAGGACACCCGTGGGAATCTGCAGAGGTGTGATTTGCGCCCATCGCCCCAGATTTTTTTACCCAGACAGCCCTGCAAAGTCGGAAATGTGGGGAAAAAAACGCTTTTTCCGCACATTTCGCTCGCCGCACCCATCGAAACACGCCCCCCACAACACATAGCCTACCGTCCTGCATTCCCACAGGTGTCCCGATGAAAACGGTACCTCACATGTGTGGGTGCACCTACCTGGCCGCCAAGGGGAAAGCCTAAAACACAAGTAACCCCAAGTCTGTTTTCACACCGGAAATGTCACACTCTCACATCATACAGATATGGGCCTCGGGTGTCCAAGCCACCGAGGAAAACGGGGAACCCCATGCATTTTCGAAAAGAGGACACCCGTGGGAATCCGCAGAGGTGTGATTTGCGCCCATCGCCCCAGATTTTTTTACCCAGACAGCCCTGCAAAGTCGGAAATGTGGGGAAAAAAACACTTTTTCCACACATTTCGCTCGCCGCACCCATCGAAACACGCCCCCCACAACACATGGCCTACCGTCCCGCGTTCCCACAGGTGTCCCGATGAAAACGGTACCTCACATGTGTGGGTGCATCTACCTGGCCGCCAAGGGGAAAGCCTAAAACACAAGTAACCCCAAGTCTGTTTTCAGAGGGAAAACTCAGACATTCTGCCGACCGGCACAATGTACAGATATGGGCCTCGGGTGTCCAAGCCACCGAGGAAAACAGGGAACCCCATGCATTTCCGAAAAGAGGACACCCGTGGGAATCCGCAGAGGTATGATATGCCCAAATTGCCCCAGAATTTATTACCCAGACACCCCTGCAAAGTCCGAAATGTGGGGAAAAAAAACGCTTTTTCCGCACATTTCGCTCGACGCACCCATCGAAACACGCCCCCAACAACACATGGCCTACCGTCACGCGTTCCCACAGGTGTCCCGATGAAAACGGTACCTCACATGTGTGGGTGCACCTACCTGGCCGCCAAGGGGAAAGCCTAAAACACAAGTAACCCCAAGTCTGTTTTCACACCGGAAATGTCACACTCTCACATCATACAGATATGGGCCTCGGGTGTCCAAGCCACCGAGGAAAACAGGGAACCCCATGCATTTTCGAAAAGAGGACACCCGTGGGAATCCGCAGAGGTGTGATTTGCGCCCATCGCCCCAGATTTTTTTACCCAGACAGCCCTGCAAAGTCGGAAATGTGGGGAAAAAAACACTTTTTCCACACATTTCGCTCGCCGCACCCATCGAAACACGCCCCCCACAACACATGGCCTACCGTCCCGCGTTCCCACAGGTGTCCCGATGAAAACGGTATCTCACATGTGTGGGTGCACCTACCTGGCCGCCAAGGGGAAAGCCTAAAACACAAGTAACCCCAAGTCTGTTGTCAGAGGGAAATCTCAGACATTCTGCCGACCGGCGCAACTTACAGATATGGGCCTCGGGTGTCCAAGCCACCGAGGAAAACAGGGAACCCCATGCATTTTCGAAAAGAGGACACCCGTGGGAATCCGCAGAGGTGTGATTTGCGCCCATCGCCCCAGATTTTTTTACCCAGACAGCCCTGCAAATTCGGAAATGTGGGGAAAAAACGCTTTTTCCGCACATTTCGCTCGCCGCACCCATCGAAACACGCCCCCCACAACACATGGCCTACCGTCCCGCGTTCCCACAGGTGTCCCGATGAAAACGGTACCTCACATGTGTGGGTGCACCTACCTGGCCGCCAAGGGGAAAGCCTAAAACACAAGTAACCCCAAGTCTGTTTTCACACCGGAAATGTCACACTCTCACATCATACAGATATGGGCCTCGGGTGTCCAAGCCACCGAGGAAAACGGGGAACCCCATGCATTTTCGAAAAGAGGACACCCGTGGGAATCCGCAGAGGTGTGATTTGCGCCCATCGCCCCAGATTTTTTTACCCAGACAGCCCTGCAAAGTCGGAAATGTGGGGAAAAAAACACTTTTTCCACACATTTCGCTCGCCGCACCCATCGAAACACGCCCCCCACAACACATGGCCTACCGTCCCGCGTTCCCACAGGTGTCCCGATGAAAACGGTAGCTCACATGTGTGGGTGCACCTACCTGGCCGCCAAGGGGAAAGCCTAAAACACAAGTAACCCCAAGTCTGTTGTCAGAGGGAAATCTCCGACATTCTGCCGACCGGCGCAACTTACAGATATGGGCCTTCGGGTGTCCAAGCCACCGAGGAAAACAGGGAACCCCATGCATTTTCGAAAAGAGGACACCCGTGGGAATCCGCAGAGGTGTGATTTGCGCCCATCGCCCCAGATTTTTTTACCCAGACAGCCCTGCAAAGTCGGAAATGTGGGGAAAAAAACGCTTTTTCCGCACATTTCGCTCGCCGCACCCATCGAAACACGCCCCCCACAACACATGGCCTACCGTCCCGCGTTCCCACAGGTGTCCCGATGAAAACGGTACCTCACATGTGTGGGTGCACCTACCTGGCCGCCAAGGGGAAAGCCTAAAACACAAGTAACCCCAAGTCTGTTGGCAGAGGGAAATCTCAGACATTCTGCCGAGCGGCGCAACTTACAGATATGGGCCTCGGGTGTCCAAGCCACCGAGGAAAACAGGGAACCCCAGGCATTTTCGAAAAGAGCACACCCGTGGGAATCCGCAGAGGTGTGATTTGCGCCCATCGCGCCAGAATTCATTACCCAGACACCCCCGCAAAGTCCGAAATGTGCCCCGGACTTTGCAGGGGTGTCTGGGTAATGAATTCTGGGGCAATGGGCGCAAATCACACCTCTGCGGATTCCCACGGGTGTCCTCTTTTCGAAAATGCCTGGGGTTCCCTGTTTTCCTCGGTGGCTTGGACACCCGAGGCCCATATCTGTAAGTTGCGCCGCTCGGCAGAATGTCTGAGATTTCCCTCTGCCAACAGACTTGGGGTTACTTGTGTTTTAGGCTTTCCCCTTGGCGGCCAGGTAGGTGCACCCACACATGTGAGGTACCGTTTTCATCGGGACACCTGTGGGAACGCGGGACGGTAGGCCATGTGTTGTGGGGGGCGTGTTTCGATGGGTGCGGCGAGCGAAATGTGCGGAAAAAGCATTTTTTTCCCCACATTTCCGACTTTGCAGGGCTGTCTGGGTAAAAAAATCTGGGGCGATGGGCGCAAATCACACCTCTGCGGATTCCCACGGGTGTCCTCTTTTCGAAAATGCCTGGGGTTCCCTGTTTTCCTCGGTGGCTTGGACACCCGAGGCCCATATCTGTAAGTTGCGCCGCTCGGCAGAATGTCTGAGATTTCCCTCTGCCAACAGACTTGGGGTTACTTGTGTTTTAGGCTTTCCCCTTGGCGGCCAGGTAGGTGCACCCACACATGTTAGGTACCGTTTTCATCGGGACACCTGTGGGAACGCGGGACGGTAGGCCATGTGTTGTGGGGGGTGTGTTTCGATGGGTGCGGCGAGCAAAATGTGCGGAAAAAGCGTTTTTTTCCCCACATTTCCGACTTTGCAGGGCTGTCTGGGTAAAAAAATCTGGGGCGATGGGCGCAAATCACACCTCTGCAGATTCCCACGGGTGTCCTCTTTTCGAAAATGCCTGGGGTTCCCTGTTTTCCTCGGTGGCTTGGACACCCGAGGCCCATATCTGTAAGTTGCGCCGCTCGGCAGAATGTCTGAGATTTCCCTCTGCCAACAGACTTGGGGTTACTTGTGTTTTAGGCTTTCCCCTTGGCGGCCAGGTAGGTGCACCCACACATGTGAGGTACCGTTTTCATCGGGACACCTGTGGGAACACGGGACGGTAGGCCATGTGTTGTGGGGGGCGTGTTTCGATGGGTGCGGCGAGCAAAATGAGCGGAAAAAGCGTTTTTTTCCCCACATTTCCGACTTTGCAGGGCTGTCTGGGTAAAAAAATCTGGGGCGATGGGCGCAAATCACACCTCTGCGGATTCCCACGGGTGTCCTCTTTTCGAAAAAGCCTGGGGTTCCCTGTTTTCCTCGGTGGCTTGGACACCCGAGGCCCATATCTGTAAGTTGCGCGGCTCGGCAGAATGTCTGAGATTTCCCTCTGCCAACAGACTTGGGGTTACTTGTTTTTTAGGCTTTCCCCTTGGCGGCCAGGTAGGTGCACCCACACATGTGGGGTACCGTTTTCATCGGGACACCTGTGGGAACACGAGAAGGTATGACATCTGCTGTTGGCGACGTGTTTCGGTGAGTGGACACAGGGAAATGTCTCTGAAATTGGCCGGAAATGAAGACAAATCTCAGACATTTCCCTCTGGCCACTCACCGAAACACACCGCCAACAACACGTGGCCTACCTTCCCGCATCGCCACACGTGTCCCAATGAGAGGCTGACCTCTTTGTGTGCAGGTGTGGTACCTGAGTGACAATGGGCACATCTTTAGTATAGTAACTTCGCTGTAGTGCGCTTAGGAAACAGTAAAGTACTGCCAGTAAGCCATTTCACATGCACCTTTCCTCACACTTCCCATACATAGCAGACGCAATGCAGTTAGACACGCAAGGTGGGATTTAGCACAAGGACAAACCTCCTTGTATTGCACAAGAAGGTTTGTCCTTGTGAGCAGTGATGCCACGTCAAGGCACCCACCGGATCACTGGCCATTCGTATCCCTTTCGTGTCTGCAGTCAGTTGGCATCCATTTCAGCAGTTGCACTTCTACGAAATCACTAGCACCAGAGCAAGTGTATCTACACATGAGCATATCTACACACTTATACCACATGGACATCTGTGTACAATGCAACTGTGTCTCTAGCAATATCTTAACTATCATTTGGCATCAATTTCATAGCAACTGTGTCTGCATGCAAACTTTATGTGCTGGCAATCACATGTGGACAGTGATAGCAAGTGCATACTGCCTGACTTCACTACCCTGCCCTACAGGCGCTATCTTCCACACCAGCTTTCAGTATGCCCATAGCAACTATGGCCAAACATTCTTATGTCCCACCGTACCCACACAAAACAGCCATCCTGCAAAATGACAATCATTTCGTCACTGCTGGAAAAGTCCATTCACAGAAATTGCATCTGCATGTTCTTTGTATCTTTACCTAATTCACACACCAATCATATCCAATTCATTCCTACAGATGACGTGTCACTTACACCACACATAACATTACTCGAGGTAAAACAATAAACAAGGCAGGATCTTACGAGGTACGCAAGACACCGCTGCCATATAGTTGGTGTCCAAGTACCACTTTCATGACACTTAGACCTCAAGGGAAGGAGCCAAAGTGGCGTGTATTATTTTGAAAAAACACCCCTTGAGTGGAGGGAACCTGAATGCTTTTTCTGGTCTTCCACAACGCACGGCTTGAGTAGAGGGAGCGGGACTGGCCTTTCTTTGCTTGCCAAACCTTAAGTGGAAGGAGCCAGATTTGGGTTCCTGTCCAAAGTACGCCAGAAGCGGATGGGGTTTTCCAGACGTTTTTTTTTTTTAAGGCAATCCCGAACAGGAGCAAGCTGCACTCCCATAGGGGAGTGACCCACAGTGCTCCACCCTTCTTCTCCATGGCCCGCCTCAACTAGAGGCGGTGGAGTGGCATTCCTTTCCAGGATGCGCCTGCTTTGGAAGAAACAAGCATTGCGTTACTTTGCAAGGCACACCACGCGCAGAGGGAGCTAGACTGCCTTTTCCTTAGGAGGCAGACCTGAAGGGAAAGGTACCGGGGGTGATGTCTCTTTCCCAGGCAGGCCTCAAGTGGAGGGGGCAGGACTAGCATTGCTTGCCAAAGCACGCCAAAGGGGAGTAAAGCAGAGTGCTGTCCCCACCTACTCCAAGGCACACCTCAAGTGGAGGGAGCTAGAGTGGCATTTCTTTCAAAGATGCGCCTGCTTTGGACGTAACAAGCATTGCGTTACTTTGCAAGGCACACCACGCGCAGAGGGAGCTAGACTGCCTTTTCCTTAGGAGGCAGACCTGAAGGGAAAGGTACCGGGGGTGATGTCTCTTTCCCAGGCAGGCCTCAAGTGGAGGGGGCAGGACTAGCATTGCTTGCCAAAGCACGCCAAAGGGGAGTAAAGCAGAGTGCTGTCCCCACCTACTCCAAGGCACACCTCAAGTGGAGGGAGCTAGAGTGGCATTTCTTTCAAAGATGCGCCTGCTTTGGACGTAACAAGCATTGCGTTACTTTGCAAGGCACACCACGCGCAGAGGGAGCTAGACTGCCTTTTCCTTAGGAGGCAGACCTGAAGGGAAAGGTACCGGGGGTGATGTCTCTTTCCCAGGCAGGCCTCAAGTGGAGGGGGCAGGACTAGCATTGCTTGCCAAAGCACGCCAAAGGGGAAAGACCCGCATGGCACAACTCAAGTACAGGGACTCATAATGATTACTATTTCGTAGGCACGCCTCCAATGGAAGGAGCCTGATTAGCGTTCCTTTGCAAGTCACGCTTTGAGCTGAGGGATCTAGACTGATGTACATTTTCTTGGCAGGCCTCAAGGGAAAGCTACGGCTGTGGTTGCCTTTCCAAGGCAGGCCTCGAGTGGAGGAAGCAGGACTAGCGATGCTCGTGAATGCACGCTAAATCAAGTGAAGTGAGTTGACATCCTGTTGCATTTTCATTGAAGGTACTCCTCCAGGGCAGGGTGCAAGAGTGCCATTCCTTTACAAGACATGCACGATTTCAGGGGCTAAGGGTCCCTTTCAAGGAATGATGGGCATTTTCGGAAATCAGTCGATCTCCCAATAATTTTCCTTTGTATGATACAAAAGGAAACAAGGCTGAAAGCAGAGGGCAGGCTGGGAAGGGCATTGGGGACAGTACACCCGAGTATCCTTCCTCTTTCCTTGTTTTGTACACACCTTACATTTTCGGTACGGTTGTGCCTTCGTGGCAGTGGGAGGAACATAATCACCAAAGTGTCGCTCTTGCAATCTGGCTACATCTTCGACCTCTGGAAAGGAGGGAATTTGTACATGAACATTAGCCAGAGATTGAACAATTTCTAATTCAAAATCCAAAAAGGAGAGCTTGTTTTGTGGAGTAGCTGCACGGTACACCACATAAGCATTGTACGTTGCCATATGCACAATGTGTGTGGCTAACTTTTTGTACCAGAAACGCGACTTGCGTTCAGCGTGGTATGACTCAAGCACTTGGTCATTTTTGTCTACTCCACCCATGTACTTGTTGTAATCCAGAATGCAATTGGGTTTCAACACTTGCTGAGTCTGCCTGCGCAGAGGGACAGCTGAAGTACTTTCATCATGAATAGTACTTAGCATGTACACATCCCTTTTGTCGCAGAATTTCACTGCTAACAATTCATCCTGCCGCAATGCCATACATTGTCCCTTAGCCAACTTCTTACACACAAGTTGTCTGGGGAAGCCTTTGCGGTTACTGCGGATTGTACCGCATGCCAGTGTGCCCACATTGAACAATTCCTTGAACAGTGGAATTCCGGTGTAGAAATTGTCTACATACAAATGATGTCCCTTGTGGAGCCATGGTGTGAGAAGATCCCAAACAATCTTCTCACTTGTCCCTAAATGGGCTGGGCAGCCCGGAGGGTTTAGGGTAGAGTCTTTACCGGTGTAGACTCTCATGCTGCTGACATACCCAGTGGTACTTTCACACAACATGTACATTTTAATCCCATATCGTGATCTCTTGCTAGGAATGTATTGCCTGAATACAAGGCGACCTTTGAACAACACCAACGATTCATCAATGGATATGTTCTGGCTAGGAACATACACCTCTGCAAATCGGTGAGTGAAATGGTCCAGAAATGGCTTAAGTTTGAACAGCCTATCAAAGTTTGGGTCCGTTTTGGGTAATGCTGCCGAGTTGTCATTGAAGTGCAACATACGGTGCAGTGCTTGAAAGCGATTTCTGCTCATTGTAGCTGAAAAAAACGGGCAATAAAGTGGTGCTACAGTAGTCCAGTACATTGCGACAGACGGCTTGTGTCCAATTCCCATGAGCAAAATGAGACCCCAAAACTGTCTCATTTCAACATCGTTTGTGGGTACCCATGCTTGTGCTCTGGAGTGGGGTTTCAGAGTGGGACCCCTAGACCTCATGAACTGTGCAGCGTATAAATTGGTTTGCTCAACCCGTCTGCAATGAACCCATCATCAACAAAAAGGTTGAAAAAATCAATAGGCTGAAACCCTTCTGTATTCACTGTGCACCCTGATATACCAGTGAAAGGGGGCACAACAGGCTGAGCCATTGCTGGAGGCACCCAGAGCGACTCTTGAGTCATGTCAGGAACTGCCACATTGCGTGGCAGTCTTGCACGTCCCCTCCCCCTTACAGGTCCCCTGCGTGTGGGAAGTGTGCGAAAAGGTGGACGCACTCTTCCTTCCTCTTCATCATCAGATGATGACGATGATGAGTGGGAGGAGGGACTTTCGTCAATGGCCATCTCACTTCCCCAATCACTTCCCTCCTGCCCCTCAGAAGCACTATCTGTTTCAGAATGCATGTACACATCTGTGCCTTGCTCTGAGCCAGATTCCATCACTACAGCTAATGCCTCTGCACCAGACATTGATCGCCGAGAAGCCATGAGTACCTTCGCTATGGAACCCTTCAATGCCCAAAGACCAGATGAAGACTGAAACAAGAAGTATGTGTGCTTCTGAAAGTATGGAACGTAGCACAGTAAGTGGTATTCAGTGCCACAAACCTACTCCACACAGGTACACCAAAAGGTCCAGACTTTGCTCACTAACTGTAGCAGCCCTCTGCAATATGACGTACTCCCTGCACGCTACAATAAACAGAGTAGTACTTTGCAAACACTCACGTGAAATGCTAAGGACCAGCTGACTGCTTTCCTACAAGTGTGTAGACAGCTACAACACACCTGCACCTAAAAGAAAGAGAACAAAAAATCTATGGCCAATGTACTATTCCACTAAACTGTACAGAAATACAAGCGTGGGGATGAGGATTTCAGCCACACTACCTATTCAGAAACAGCCAACATGCTTTGCACCATGCCCTCCCCCATGGGATGCTTGTGGATGGAAAATCGAGGTGAGAAGGAACCATGCAACGTATTAGTGATTGGGTGAGTTGAAAAGCCATAGGCAATGAAGAAGCAGAGAGGGAAGATAAATAAAGTACACGGCTGGCCCTTCCGGGCAACTGCTGGCACACTTTTGACAAAAACACCTGCTCATTCATATAGGGGTGTCTATTGTAAGGGGAAAGCTCACATGGACAAAATTATTGCAAGGCCAAGCAAATTGATGTAGGCTGAAGCAAGTAGTGATGGGTACCAAAGAAATAAGTAGCAGAAACATACTAAATGCTTTGACATGCCATGAATGCAAACAATTGCTAGAAAGTGGAAGTCTCACTGCCAACATACTTACTACCACTTCTATTCACCTTTCAGATCTTCCAGTGTGTCCATCAGTCACTGGGCAAACTCCCCCTAAAATAGCGTCTGGGCAAAATCCATTATGTTTCCAATGAACAGCTCCATGCCTGTTTTGGAAAGGTGCACCCCATCTCTGTGAAACATCACAGCACCTTTGATATTGCCATGGTGAATGGTCCGTATTCTGGTGTTGCCCTCTGTCAGTTTAGTGAACTCGCCATTCATTTTCCACACCGAGCGGTTGATGGCCCTTCTATTCCCTTCAGTTCTCCAATCCATCCTGGGAATCATCTGGGACCAGGCCACCACAGTGTTTGGAAACCTCTCTGCAATCCATTCAAGGTCTGCCATGAGCTGCTCGCGTACCCCCTTCCGTCCCACAGACGCAAAATCATTTCCTCCCAGGTGAACCACTATAAGGTCAGGGGGGGGGGCCTTTCCTTTTGCTTGGGCAGCGACGATGGCTCCTCGGAGCTGGTGAAGGCGCATCCCCCCACCCCAAACCAATGCACCGCAAGGCCATCCCTTCCAGACCCAGATGTAGGTGGCCCTCGGAAAAGTCGTGCAGCCCTTTGGATATAAGAGTGGCCGAAAATCCACACAACCCTCATCCTCACTAGGAAATGGAAACAGGAAAACCCCCATGATTATGGCTACACATACATTTTACCACATTACACAACAATTGCACCAACACATGACTCTTGTAACAATCCCAGACACACACTTCACCCATTCGGAAACCACCTCTCATTTGAGATAACAGTAGGTCGACACATAATTGCCACATTATTTTCAGGGGAAGGAGGTGAAGAAGATAGTATGTCACCTTGTGCCAATAACACAGTTGTGCTGGCGCAATTGTAATCAGTAAAAGTTGTCTGCTCCTATGGCCCACCGCCTGCCCAGCACGGTGGTAAGGTGACGTCCACATGCTACATCGTTACAATTTGGCAGGGTGACTAGTCTCACGGAGGATATGAAGTCCACAGGAAGTGTGCTTTGTACGCTCTGTGAATATAGGTACCCTGACAGAATGTGCCACATTTACCACAAATGGGTGCACCTTCAGACACTTTCAATGTGAGTGTTTCGGCCATAGCTCCAGGACCACTAGTGACCTTGGGGCCACTTCACTACCAAGGAAGGGAGGTGGACAAGGTCACACCCATCACCCACCACTACCCTACATAGCTTCCTGGTCAGCACTACAGCTTTCCTCTCCTGGAAGGGATTGGACCCTGCACACACTGCTGAATTTGGAGGACGACCAAGGCCAATGACACCCCCCTCTCTAGCTACCTTGCGTTACAGTTTTTTCCCCCTGCAAAAGGATGGGGACCCTGACAGGGCACACTGGGACCACTGCTGAAATTGGACCACAGAAATGGTGAACTTTGCAGTGAAAGGAATGAGCTCTGTAACAAGTGTGCATAGCATGCTCAGAAAAAATGACCATCTATATAACTACTGGAAAAAAATGTTTAAAATTTGCTGCCAAACCTTTCCTTCTGCAAAGCAGCTGCCTTACTCAATGCAAGGCACACCCATCACTGGCCCCCGACCCTCCCCACTACCCTTTCCCACCCTTATCACTGACAATGCACCCACAATTCCTTCCACCACAGTAACCCTCCACCCCCACATTACCAAGTAATAAATGTTGTACTTACATAAGTCAGCAATAGCTTTTCAGTAGCCGAAACTGCAAAGGAAACATAAAAGATTTAAATTCAATGCTTTGCCTACCAATTACACATCCAAACTGTCTGGCAACTATCTGTACATTTTTCACTTCCTTCCACCACTTCCATGACACTTCTCAGTCATCTACCACTACGGAAGGCTAGACTGCAGACGGATTGGAAATGGAAATAAGACAAGTGGGCATATGGCATCCTGCAGAAAAAACATAAAAATAAATAAATCCCGGAAATCTGGCACCAACCCATCACTGTTTGGAAACATCTGTGCTATCCATTCCAGTTCCTCCATTAGCAGCTCATGTATCCCTTCCCCTCCCACAGACGCTAAATCTTTTCCTCCCAGGTGCACCACTGTAGGGTGTTGGGTTTGCATCTCCTTTTGCATGGACATCGCTGATGGCTCCTCTGAGCTGGTGAAAGCACTTCCCCCTAACCCCAAACCAATGTACCAGGAGGGCATCCCTTTGAGAGCCAGATGTGGTTGGCCCTCGGAAAATCATGCAGCCCTTTGGGTGAAAGAGTAGGCAATTATCTACACAACCCTCATCGTCACTATGATATGGAAACAAGTGAACCCCCATGAATATGCCTATACATACAGTTTACCAACTAGCTGAATGATTGTGTGAACACATGGCTCTTGTAACACTCCCAGACACACACTTCACCTATTCGGACATGCACCTCTCATGTGAATTTACAGTAGGTCATTACGTAATTGGCACTTGTGTTTTAGGGGAAGGAGGTGAGGAAGACAGTATGTCACCTTGTGCCAATAACACAGTTCTGCTGGGGCAATTGTAATCAGTAAAGGTTGTCTGCTCCTGTGGCCCACCGCCTGCACTGCACAGTAGTAAAGTGACTTCCACATGCTACACCATTACACTTTGGCAGGGTGACTAGTCTGACAGAGGATATGACCTGTGCAGCAAGGGTGTTTTGTAACCTCTCCGAATATAGTTCCTCTGACAGAATGTGCCCCTTTCATTACACATGCATGCACATTTGGACTCTTTGATTGTGAGAAATTGGGGCGCAGCTCCTAAAGTACTGGTGAACTTGGGGCCATTCAACTACCAAGGCAGAGAGGCAGCCAAGGTCACACACATCAACCACCACCACACTACATCTCTGCCTGGCCAGCACTGCAGCTTTCCCCTCTAGGACGGGATGGGGACCGTGCCGGGGCACCCTGCACCCACTGCTGCTTTTGAGGGACAAAATATCCATCTGGGAGATGGACGCCCAAGGGCAATGACTTAATCCCCCACCCCTCCTGCCCCTCTAGCTACCCTGCGTTACAGGTTTTCCCCCTGCAAAAGGATGGGGAGCCAGGCGGGGCTCACTGGGACGACTGCTGGAAAAGGACCACAGAAATGGTGATCGTTGCAGTAAAAGTAGTGTTCTCTGTATCAAGTACGCGTACCATGCTCATAACAAAATGACCATCTGCATTACTACCGGCAACATTTTTGAAAAGGAGCTGCTACTTATGTTGCCCAATTTTTCCTTCTGCAAAGCAGCCACCTTCCTCAATGCAAGGCACTCCCATCACTGGCCCCCGAACCGCCCTGCATGAGGTGTGTCCCCCAGCCATTGGGGGTGGGGCGGGGGGGGGCACCCCAAAAGGTGGGGCAGGACCCCCAATAGATGGGCCAGTAGGGTTTGGGCACCCTGGGGGCAGATAGCCACACTAATGGGCCCATCTGCAGCAAGGAAAGTTGGGTAAACAAAAAACAAAATGCTAAATCACAGGCTGCTTTTTAGGGGGGGCTGGGGGCAACCCTCCCTGGGGGCAGATATCTGCTCCTAGGAAGGGGCATCTGACCCCAGGGAGGGATGCATGAGGTGGTGCCCCCCCTATCTGCCCCCAGGGAGGGTTGCATGAGGTGGGGCCCTCCATTTGGGGTGGGGGGGGTTGAGGGTCACCCCCCGTTGCGGTACATCAGGCGCTGCCAATTTAGGGTGGCCCCCAGCCCCCCCTAAAAAGCAGCCTGTGATTTTGTATATTTTTTTTTGTTTACCCAACTTGGCTTGGTGCAGATGGGCCCATTAGTGTGGCTATCTGCCCCCAGGGTGCCCAAACCTTACTGCCCCATCTATTGGGGGTCCTGCCCCACCTTTTGGGGTGCCCCCCCCCCGCCCCACCCCCAATGGCTGGGGGACACACCTCATGCAGGCCTCCCTGGGCCTCCTCCAAACGGCTGCGTGAGGTACACCCCACCTCCATTTGGGGTGAGGGGGGAGAGGGCCACCCCAAAAGGTGGGGCAGGACCCCCAACAGATGGGCCAGTAGGGTTTGGTCACCCTGGGGGCAGATAGCCACACTAATGTGGCCATCTGCACCAAGCAAAGTTGGGTAAACAAAAAACAAAATGCAAAATCACAGGCTGCTTTTTAGGGGGGGCTGAGGGCCACCCTAAATTGGCAGCGCCTGATGTACCGCAACGGGGGGTGACCCTCAACCCCCCCCCCACCCCAAATGGAGGGCCCCACCTCATGCAACCCTCCCTGGGGGCAGATGCCCCTTCCTAGGAGCAGATATCTGCCCCCAGGGAGGGTTACAAGGGGTGCCCCCTTTCTACTTCGGTTGGGGGGGTACCCTCCCATGGGGGGACACCCCCCTTTCATTCAGTAAAAAAATCCATGGTGGCTAGTGGCCCCCACCCCTTCCCCCACCCCTGTTTCCCATCATTTCAATTTTTTTTTTTCATTTTACATTCCCTTGGGGCAGATGGTCAGCCATCTGCCCCAGGGTTCACATGCACGTGCCCCCATGCTTTGGGGTCGGGAGGGGGGAGAGGGCTGCTGACTTGAAGCAGCCCCCTTCCCCCCCCACCTCACAAAGAGATCCATGGTAGTCTAGTGGGTTGCTGGTCACGGATCGAGCGCTCTGCGCCGATCCGTGACCAGCAATGCCTCATATGTGGTGTCCTTGGAAAGGGGAGAAAGTCCCCTTTCCAGGGACACCACTTTCTGTTCAATCCCTGGTGGCCTAGTGGGCCCCAGGACCCCAAACCCCCTCCCACCTCCCCCCATCCCTCAGATTATTATTATTTTTTTTTTTATATATTTCCCTGGGGGCAGATGGCCAGCCATCTGCCCCCAGGGTACATTTTCATGTGTCCCCATGCTTTGGGGGCCGGGGGGGGGAGAGGGCTGCTTACCTGAAGCAGCCCCCCTCCCCCCCAACTCACAAACAGATCCATGGTGGTTCAGTGGGTTGCTGGTCACGGATCAGCGCTCTGCGCTGATCCGTGACCAGCAATGCGGCATATGAGTGGTGTCCCTGGAAAGGGGAGAAAGTCCCCTTTCCAGGGACACCACTTTTAGCTCAATCCCTGGTGGCCCAGTGGGCCCCAGGGCCCAAAACCCCTCCCACCTCCCTCCTTCCCTCGATTTTTTTTTTTTTTTTTTTCCCCCACCCCTGGGGGCTGTGATCATCTGCCCCCAGGGGTCCCTGGCGCTGTGGCCCCATGCTTTGGGGCCACGGGGCAAGGGGGCCGCTTACCTAGTAAGCAGCCCCCCCTCCCCCACGCGTCACAAAAGGATCTGCTTTGATCCGTGACGTTGCTGCCCGCGGATCGAGGCGCCCTGCGCCCGATCCGCGGGCAGCAAAGCCACACAATGGGTACCGTTGGAAAGGGGAGAATCTCCCCTTTCCAACGGTACCCGCCTCGATCTCCGGCTTGAAATACAGCCGGAGATCGAGGCGGAAGAAGAAGGGGACTCACCTTCTCTCTCCAACGCAGCAGCCGAAAATGGCTGCTGCGTTGGAATTACTTTCAGTTTCACGCCGACGTGCGTCACGCACGTCGGCGTGAAACTGAAGGAAATCCAACCCCCGGGCAGTGAGGGGGGACCTCCCCCTCACATAGCCCGGGGGTTGGATTACAGTTTTGAGCGATCCCTGCTTTGCAGGGATCGCTCAAAACAAGGTGCCAAAAAGGACGAGCTATCTCGTCCTTGGCACTGCGTGTGCACTTCCAAGGACGAGAAACCTCGTCCTTGGCACTTAAAGGGTTAATAGAATGTCTACAAAGTGAGGTATCATCACGGTTAAGGAGTGACCCAGAACCATACCCTCACTTTGTTTTACAAATGCAGTCACAGCAGCAACAGCTCTCAAACATCTTGGCAAAGCGCATGCAACAGGGTCAAGCGTGGAGGAAAAATAACCGCACAGTCTATTCTTTCCTCCATGTTCCTGCGTTAACACAGCCAAAGCGCATCCATCACATTCAAGCACATACAACTCAAAGGCCTTGTCGTAATTTGGTGTTCCCCAAACTGGTTCTGAACACAACGCTGCCTTGAGAAGATCAAAAGCTTTCTGGCAATCCATGTTCCATGGTAAAGGCAAAGAAATGCCCTTCTTTGTCAATGCCAACATTGGTTTTATCATTATTGAGAAGTTAGGGATCCACTGTCTACAGTAAGAAGCCATGCCTATCAAGGCTCTGACCTCTTTCAGTGTATTTGGGACAGACATGCTAGAGGTGCTTTGTATCCGTTCAGGCGTCAGTCTTTTCCATTCCTTTGACAGGAGATAGCCTAAATAGGTGACCTCCTGTCGACAATATTGAAACTTTTTTAATGAATGCTTATGCCCATGTTCTGCTAAATGAATAAGCAGCAACACATTGCCCTCCTTGCTAGCAGCTTCTGAATCTGCAGCTTAAAGAAGATCGTCAACATACAGCAACAACGTACAGGTGGAAGGCAACTCAAGTGTATCAAGCTGTTCCTTCAAAGCTCTACTATAAATGCTTGGACTCTCATTGTACCCTTGCGGCACATGGGTGAATGTAAACGAGCGTCCCCCTAGGGTGAACACGAACAAATATCTATTGTTAACATGTACAGGAATACTAAAGAAAGCATTCTTTAGATCCACAACACTAAAATAAGTAGTTGAAGCTGGAATCATTGTCAATATAGTAGTCACATCAGGCACAATCAGAAATTGCACAGCAACAATCTTGTTTACAGCGCGCAAATCAACAATAAAACGGAAAGGGATTACATTATCCCCTTTCTTATACACAGGTAGAATCAGACTATTACACAAACTTCCGGCATTTTCCTTGATCACTCCTCGATGTACGAAATTAGAAACTATACTCTTTAAAGCTTGTTTACCGTCAACTGAAATCTTATAGTGTGGAATACGTAGTCGTTTAACACCTGGTTTCAACACAATTTTAACAGGCTCAATATGCAAAATCCCAACGTAATTATCATCAACCGCCCATAAACATGCAGGAACCTTATCCAATTCAGTCGGTAAAGGCCTAGTCAAGAATTGTGAAGCAGAAGTTTGTTGAGGTGAAATCGTTAAATGTACTCCATCCGGAGAACAGTAAATTACAGCATTCAATTCTTTCAACAAATTCAACCCCAACACATTTTTGCCACAATTCGTCGTCAAAAGAAATGGACATGAATCAGTGAATGGTCCCAGTGAAATCGGTACCGGCTGAGAAACCGGACTAACCACTGGCATACCAGAGAACCCTACAGAAATGTTGTTCTGCCCTGACAGTCGAATATCTGAAACCTGCAAATGATCAACAGAACACTTCTGTGCTCCTGTATCTATCAAAAATAGATGCTTCCTATTCCCCACCTTCATTTCAACGAAGGGCCCTTTCTGATCGACAAGAATAGGTACTGGTTCCAGACTCTGCTTCGGGCTGTCCTAATGATACAATACATCATCAAATACAAGATACTCAGAAAAATAGAGAGTCGAAGGATTATCAAAAATATTCCCATTATTTACACTATGCTGCTGACTATCCTGTGAGAACGACTGTTGATTCTGAGTGAACTGACTTCTACCAGGACCCCCTATCCCAGGACGGCCACTGGATCGTCTACCCATGGTATGGTATTCGATCGCTGCTGAAGGATCGGGCACTGTGCTTCCCACTGACCTTGTTGTCTGCAATAAGCACATAGGTTCATTACTCTGCGGTGCAAACTGACCTCTAATCTGTGTATTCCCACCTCAATGGGAGAAATTGAAACATCAGAAATCCATCAAAGCGCGTCTCTTGTGCAAATACGCGTCTCTTCACTCATTGGTTTACATGAAGGAAGAAATTGTTTCTGCACATATGAGGCTTCCAATCTGTCCCCATCTATATCATCATTCTGTAACCGATCTAACTCCCTCTTAAAGTCAAAAACCCTCTCAACATGCTCATGTACTTTCTCTGCAGTGTTCCTTGAGCGGGCTAGGACATTGAAAACCCTCAACCCCAATGGGACATTCATGTCCGTCAAATCATTCCAAACATCAGCCAAATGCATTCCCATCCCCTCTATCAAAATATTCTGTTCGGGAATACTTTCTTGGTCAGAAATCGCAGTTAAGACAGTTGATTTTTCACCTTCTTCTATATATTTCTTAGCCCATGCATACAATTCTCTTTTTCTAGCTTTAGATACTGTACTATGAGTCACTATTCTTGAATCAGCACTCGCCCTTTCACTCACTACAAGTGGAACAGAACCACTTGGAAAAGAAAGTTCAGACAAATCTTGTACAATAGGCAGTGGAGACACTACTGCTGGCAGTAAAGATGGAATTAAGGGAACAGCAACTGTCGATAAGGGCGAGGATGCAGAAATGGTAACAAGAACAGGAAGAGGAGCAACAACTGGAGGAGAAGCAACAACGGGAGGAAAAGGAACAACAGCGGGAGGAGGTGCAACAGCGGGAAGAGGTAAAACAACAGGGAGAGTCACATAAGGAGGTGGTGCAGTGGCAACAGTACTATGCTCATTCAAAAGCTTATCGATTAGCTTGTCTGAGGTATAAAAATGCTAAAATGATATATTTTCTGTACTCCAAGTTGAAAAGCCCTTTCCATACTTCTAATAGATTCTGAATGTTTCTGTTGATCATACAATAATGCTTTTTCAGTATTAGACATTTGTCGACGTGCATGTTTCTCTTTACTCTTAAGTTGCTGCATAGCTTCCTTTCTCCAATCCTTAATTACATCAAATGCTGCAGACCTAGCCTTTTTCTTTCACAATATAGACTCTAAATACTCTATGCGGGCAATTTCAAAACTACCATGAACTGGCCATTGAAATTCAGAAACATGTCTAGTTTTTCTCTGCCAAATATCGTTAAATACAATACTATTTAGGCCGTACTTACAGTACATTAAACAAGGCGGTGAGTCAACAGGTGGCGCCGGTTGGCCATGTCCCAAAGATTGTCTGTCTCTATGGAATAAACCCTTGAAACAGGCAGACAATTTCCCAGGCATGTCAGATTACTAGTGTTGCCTGGCGTCGTTTGTACTCGCGAGTGCAAAGCTACAGCCAATATCAGGATTCTTTGGAATCGGAGCACGACTCACCTGATTTCAAAGACTAAGGAGGTCCGATCGGATTACAAAGGATCCTTGTGGTTGGCGATTTTGGCAAAGAGCCCGCCTCGATATGGGGACCCTTGTCAGGATGCCCTCTTGAACCACATGCTCACCATTCAGGGATCGCATTGTGCAGTACTGTCGAGGTGTCGCGTCTCATACAAAGGGGCCCTCTTTTTCTCACTCTCTGATCCCGGCCTGATAGTCGCATCTTCTTTCCAGGGAGATGACATCAATCTTGAGGGTCCCTATTCGGGTGCCATCTGCAAGACCAAAGAAATATCGATGCTTAGTACCACAAAATGAAATACGCCAATCACGGGTCGAAAGATACAAGTATCTTTAATTTCTGTACAGAATTCAAAGCAAAACAGATAGCTATCTGGCTGCCAACACCACGCAGTGTATACCAGCAGACACAGTGAGGGGTGAGAGTGCTGGACATCTTAACACACGCTGTTTTATACATTTTTCCAATCATTGTCCAGCCCCTCTCCAAACTAATAATTTGCATGTTAGGGTTTGTGCCCAGTTCATATGACAAATATGACAATGGGGGTCATTACGACCCAGGCGTTAACCATGTCGCTATTAGCGCCATGGTTGACGCCGGTATCTTAACGATTGCGCCATGGTGGATGGCGGAATTACTGCCCCATTCCAAGGTTGGCGGTGATAATTCCCCATTCACCATTGGCCCTTCCCCATTCCCATTTTTGCCCCCATAGGGCTCAATGGGAATGGGGAAGGCGGTAATTACGGTACCGCAAATTGCGGTACCGTAATTACCTCCAAGGTCACTTTGCGGTTCCAATCCTTAACGGCTGGTTAAGACCAGCCGTTAAGGTAGGGACCCGCAAAGGGACCTCGTAATTAGGCGGTAAGGGGTTAACAGCGCCGCAACCTTTTATAGCGCCGTTAACTCCTTACCGCCTGGGTCGTAATGAGGCCCAATGTTGTATAACAGATTTAACAAGTTTGCCTGTCCATAGAAATACAATGGTGACATTGGTTCTCTAATCCACAGTAAGCCTTGTTTCAAGAATCGATAAAATGCAGTTCAGCAAAAACCCACGGTCTGAGTGGGTTTGTGAGCGCAGACAACACTTGGATTGCAGTTCATACGAGTCACAAGGTTTCTTTACATAGAACAAACAGTCTGCTCTCGGTCAGCCTAAATGTTGACACAATTCAAAGGTCATTCAGCTCGGCTATGGTTGAAAACACAGTCCACCATTTTGGGACACAAAGCAAGAGTTAAAATCAAAATGGCAGATAGTTCTTAAAATGGCGCCGAAAGTTGATCAGAAATCGGAGCATTTCAAATGCGGTTTTCCATGCAATGCGAATGGGCTTAGGCCAATATGCATATCAAGGCAGTAATATACAACTACAGTTTAACAGACTTGGGTCAGTTAATACACCAGGTGCAAGAGGTGCTTAAGGGCACAGGAGGCAAATGGTTTATGGGTTTCAATTGAGTTCTCCAGAAGATGTGCTAGAGGCCATGTGGGCGGAAATGGCAGTTGCAATAGATTAGCGTGAAGCGGGAAATACCAGGGACGCCAGCAAGTCTGGATAGATAATATGTTTATTACCGGTTCAAGAGAAACTTGTTTATTTCTCTCCTTCCTTATATTGAAGAAGTGTGCTTGTAAAATACATGTGCATCACACCCAGGTTTAGAGGTCCCTGATCAGATGGAACTTGTAATAAATTAGGATTGTTGCAGGTCAATAAGTAATCATGTGATGATATCACAACCGAGCATGGAAAGAGCCCAAAAGTGGCTGTATTTGTAATTAGGAGTGTATATTAAAGGGGATGGTGTTAAGGTGAATGTGTCCAATAAGAGCATGCAAATTTAGGGGGATTAGATTTCCTTGTAGCCAATCATATCTGGGAAGATGACTTTGTAACAGAATATGGGAGAGTGTATTAAAGTTGCAATAATGTATATAAGGTGTAACACTGATGTGGTTCAAGGGGAATTGGGTTTGTTCTGTCTCTAAGGAGTCGTCTAGCCCCTCCCGGCTGTTTGTGTACAATAAACCTGCTTTACTGTAAACGTGCACTCACTTCTTGAGAGGTAGGCTTATTTTGGGTAAAGAGATTTGAGGTCCGCCCTGACATTTGGTGACCCCAACATGACCTCCAGGCTTTCGGAGACGCTGGGAGTTTCAAGCCAGCACATATCGGCTGCAGCGCTTCTCTGTGGGGACCAGTCTTTTGTGCATGTTAAAAAGAGAGGTTACAGGTGCCACATTGGTTAAAGGACTGTCTGCTCCTTAAAGCATGGTGCCGCGGCCTAGCTGTGCAGGGCTATTTGAAGGAGCACCACTTCGGAACGCTTCGGAGGACATTTACTTTACGTGAGTGCACTTTGCGAGTATAACAAGGAAGTGATAGGAGAGAAGAGGGGTTTTTTATTTGCATTTTCCTGGCAGGGTAATAAGCTGTGTATGTGTGGAGTCAGATAAGTTGGGTTGGTTGAAACGTGTGAGTGGTTCTTGGAGGAGTGGATGAATTCTTATGTGTTGTAAGTCCTTTTTTTAATATATTTTTACCTTGTTTATTATTTCATTTTCTTGGTTAGTCGAAGTAGTGAAAGGTATCCTTCCATAGTCAGAAAAAGAAAACATTGAAGTCGAAAATGTTGTAGAAGTGATGAAGAGAAAGTAAAGAGGATTTTGCCCATGGCATTGTGTTTTTGATAATATGCTGTCTTTTTTGTAAGAGTGAAAAGTATAATTATAAGTGAATAGTTAGTGAGGGTTGTGATGCTGGAAATGCATTGTTCTGTAGTCCTTTTTCGTGTATGTTCGGTGTTATATTCTGCCCAGGAGTCCATGTGGGACTCCTGGCAGTGCAGCTCTTCCTATTTTTGGTTTGGTGTACAGGCCCTTGGGATACCCTTATGGCACCCATCGGTGGGGGTACAACGCTGTACCCCTAGTGTATGTTTTTGGGCACCTGTGTGTGGCCCACAGAGCAGGGTATGGGCTGGTGGCAGCTCCATACTGAATTTGACAGGTGCTCTCCATTTTGGGATACCCAGTCCATGCCATTGGAATCAATTCATTCCAGATTGGAAACAAGATGTCCCGTGTGGCCTCTTGCTTTCTATTGCCTGTTACCTCATTTTTCCCAAAGTCCTGGGAAGCCCTGCCTCTGTTCCTTCCCCCTGGCTGGCTGTTGGGTGGAAGTTCCATATATGGTATTGTGGGGTGGCCCATGCCAGACTGGCTGGAGCCTTCCCAGTGACTATATGTTGTGGGTACACCCTTGGGTTGGGACCAGGGTGAATGGAGTGGACGACCAATATGCACTTTGTGTTATGGGTGTCTAGTTTCTGGTATGTGATACAATGAATGAGACAGCCCTGCCCGAAACTGGTATGAATGCAATGTGCAGTACTGAATGGCTGGGTACTTGTCCCAATACACATTCCTTATTGTGAGTGTCTGAGAGGGAAGCGACTGGCCTGTATGCACTGTATGCCTGATTGGCTGCCGGACTGCTGAATGCCCTTCTGAGTGATTGGTTGCCTGAGTGTGACCCAGCAGAATGAATGAGAGTCCAAACAGTATATCTGGGGGCCTCTCACTGCTGGAAATCGTTCAGAAGCTAAAGTTGATACTTGATGCTTACTGTCGAAGCCAAGCCAGAAGAAGAAAGTGAACTGCTGTTCCCTTCATTGCAATCTGAAAGCTGCTGTGCCTTCAAGAACTGATCCAAGAGAGGACCTGGCTGGGAGACCTCTTCCCGAGTTACAAGGGACCATTGTGCACGAGCTAATCTTTGCCTAAGCTCCTTGGTAGACAGACCTATCTATGAACGGCTGCCGACCGGAAAAGGGAACAGCCGAGCAGAACGAAGAGAAGCACCGGACAGCCGTCTACCGTCGCCGACCAGAGCCGCTGTGCTCCCTTTGCCTAAGAACATTGAAACAAGGACTCCCTTGCTCATCCTCGTCGACAGCTTTCATCCTGCTGGAGAAAGTCAAGGCTGCCGAAGACCGAGGAGAATCCACTAGTGGGTTTCCCGCCACCCAAAGACGGCAGAGAGGCTGATGACTCGATGCCCTTGCTGGGCCAAAGTTCTTCATTGAATCCTTGCTGCATCGTCATCGAGGTGCACTGCACGCCTCCGCTTGCAGGACGTTTTCAACCGATCGTCAACAAGCACCGCAAGAACCGAAGCTGCTGCCGTGACGACAGTGTTCACCCTTTTTCCTCGTGGGATCTCGACGATCCATAGCTCCTGCCTTAAAGGGAGCCGCTCAAGAAAGATCTTTCGACAGCCCAACGTCGAACCCTGCTATTCCAGGTACATTGGGGTTGTAGAACTATTTAGAAGAAAATAAGACACTTGTGAACAATATATGAATTGGGCTTGTATGATATATTTATTAACAGATTGCCCAGGTGGGGGATGTCCACACAGAGCTGTGTCTAGTGGTAGAGGCCAGTATTCTGCCTATTGTTCTAACCAACTGCTTTTCCTCCTATGTCTATTGTTGGTTCTCTTTATTACTTGATTTGTGTGACATTTAAACTCAGTACAGTTGATGCACTTTTATGAAATCTCATAGTAATTGTGGTACCAATACATATACTTTAGTACTGCAGCTGATCAAAAAAAAAAAAGAAAAGGACCCTGCGGCGCCGGTTCCCGTTCACGGAAGTGAAAGGGAACTGGCGCTGCAGGGACATAGCGTGTCTTCAAAGGTACGTATGGTGGGGGTATGTTGGGGATGTCGGTGACGGTGTGTTGTGGGTGTGGGTGGGGGTGTGGGTTTGTACGGGTTTTTAATGTATGTTCACATGGGAAATGTACGAACCTTTTGTGGTTCGTACATTTCTCATGCAAACTTTTCCATCGCAGACTTTTCCGCGACGGAAAAATCATGCAGAACGGGAAAAAGGCAGGCACTTTCCAATCCTGACCTTGGGAATGGTGTTCTGTGGGATCACCTGGGATGAGAAAGGGCCCAGGGAAGTGACAGGGCTCAGTTGGGTGAGATGCAGTATTTGTCTTCCCCTAGGGAAGATCTCTCCTCAATACCAAGGTATAAAATGGCTCATTGTCAGAACACTCTTACCTCCTGCCCCCAAATTGAATATCCTAAAAATGGTGAAAACATTCATAAAACCTCAGTCAGGGGGAGAAATTAAACCCCTTCTAAAGCCATGGAGACATATAGAGGTAGAGGTTCCCCTAACTCCCAAAGGTACAGTGAAAAGGAGTACGTAAATCAAAACAGCTTAAACTCTAAAAACCTGTATAAAACCAGAACTTATGGTTACTCCTTTTGATATTCCATAAGAGAATATTATTGGGAACAGAAATTAGCTTCAGAACAAAAATCAAGTTAGAAAAACTGAGTTTTGCATTAGGGACTTCAAGTCCCATTATTCCCGATGTACTGGGATGAACAAGAGGGAAGAAGAGGAGCAAAACTGCAAATTACAGCTTGCTAATGGGAATGACCCACACCTGAGGGAGACTGTGAGGCTTAAAAGGACCCTTTAAGTGCAGACCATTAGGATGCAGAGGTAGAAGAGCAGTAGTTGTGTGTGGAGGAGTTGGGACTCCTCCACGTTGCAGCAATGGCAGAGACTGGGGGAGAAAAAAGATGCCGGGACCACAGTCGAGGGGTGAGCAGTAGCCGGTCCTGAGAGGGTCTTCACCTCCAGTAGCCTTGATTGCAGAGATTGCACGCAGGAAGCGGTAAAGAATGAAGCTTGACCCCTGGAAACCTGTTTTGTAGATGCTGTGCAGCGGGAAGCGGAAGTGCAGATAGCTTTCCTTCCCATAAGGCAATCTCCTGTGGCAAATGTGCACCAGAGAGCCTCTGGAGCAAAGGAAGCTCTGTGTGCAGGTGTCACACACCCCATGACCACTCGCGTGCTCGCTGCTGGAACTTTAATGATAAAAAGCTATTGTGTATGTGTAAAAGTAAACCAGAAG
The DNA here is from genome assembly GCF_040938575.1 of Ambystoma mexicanum. Lineage (NCBI taxonomy): Eukaryota > Metazoa > Chordata > Amphibia > Caudata > Ambystomatidae > Ambystoma > Ambystoma mexicanum. The sequence goes on along the minus strand of NC_090937.1, from coordinate 880,696,581 downwards.
AACATTTTGAATCCTGAACTGGCAGAAAACAAAGAAACCCGTTGTAGAAAACCTACTGGATGTGACTTTTAAGCAAGATAGGTTATTTAAAACCCAGCCATCCAATGAGGCATTACTTTGAGAACTTAAGGCAAATTATCATTACCAAATCCCACAGAAAGTAACAGCAGGGCAATTTAAAACCAACAAACATTGCCAAAGTCGAAAAGCATCAAATTAGGGTTTCGAAATTGGTAAAGCTTATTGCCCCTATTTCAAGAAGTTGTGCCAATACCGCAGCATCAGAGAAGATATCCATTGAGACCACCCTACTGAATGTATCCCCAAAGTGATGACAACCTAAGGAAGGAACTCCCTGAAGGAATATGATAAGGAGCAGAGAAAAGAAACAGTGACGTCACAAAAAGTATTCAGAGAATCAACTGTTCAATAATTGTACAGACATCCCTTGGTAATGTGCAAAGAATGAAGACCAAGGGCCTCATTACACGGTAGGCGGTAAGGATTTAACGTTACCAGTAATGGAATACCGGTAACGTTAAATCCCCATGCGGATCACGACCCGGCTCACCGCTATTAGCGGCACCGCTAAGAAGGCTGCCACTAATAGCGGCCAGTCCGCATGCGCGCGACCCACCATCCCGTAAATAGCGCCATGCCGCCAATAGCACACCATCACGAGTCAAGCGGCCATGCTAATAGCGGCATGGTAAAGCACCCAAAACCCCTTACCGCCATGGCACTAATACCGCCATCGCGAACCACCCGTTAAGAGAACTGAGCAGTGTTCCCACCTGCCACAGATGGACAAAATCAGCACAGGTGGAGGCAATGGAGACTGTGGCAGCTCAAAAGGAGCACACCACACCCCTTCCCACACCCCTTCCCACACCAAGATGTTTCCAATACTGGCAGCATTATATGGCCTTGAGGACCTCATTGCAGTGCAGCTGCAACAACAACAGGCAGCACAAAGGAGACGCAGGAGGAGGAGGAGGAGGAGGGCAAGACAGGCACAGCAAGCACCACCACGGCACCCAATCATACCACAGAGGCACCCACCAATCCCCAGGATCAGAGCCAGTCCATTTAACCTAACCCCTGAGCAGATACACACCCTGTACCGTCTGGACAGGGCTACCATCACCAGCATCGTGGACATGATCCACGACGACATTGTGAGCCTCATAGACATCAGAACTGCCATCCCTCCGCTACTGAAGGTGGTGAGTGTGCTGCACTTCCTGGCCACAGGCACCTACCAGCATACAGTGGGACAGATGCATGGCATCTCACAACCAGTATTCTCCCGCACGCTGAACCAGGTACTCGATGCCCTCCTGAAGCATGCACCTGAACACATATCCATGCCACGGACTGCCCAGGAGATTGCAAACACAAAAGTTGGCTTCTATTCACTGGCAGGCATCCCAAGTTGCATCAGGGCCATCGACTGTACCCATGTGGAATTGGTGGTCCCACATCACAATGAAGTAGTCTACCGAAACAGGAAGCAATTCCACTCTATCAATGTCCAAATGGTATGTGACGCCAACAAGATAATCACACATTGCTGTGCTCGATTTCCCAGATCAACCCATGATTCATGGTCCTGCGGAACTCAACTATCCCACGCTACATGGAGCAATACACTGGACAACGTACGTGGCTACTTGGTGAGTAGCAGGGCAAGCACATGGCAATGTGACTGGGGGGGTGGAGAGATACGTACTCCAACTAGGTGTGAAGGGGGGGGATACGTACTCCAACTGGGTGTGAATGGGGGGGGAGAGATACATACTCCAACTGGGTGTGAATGGGGGGGAGATACATACTCCAACTGGGTGTGAATGGGGGGGAGAGATATGTACTCCAACTGGGTGTGAATGGGGGGGGAGAGATACGTACTCCAACTGGGTGTGAATGGGGGGGAGAGATACGTACTCCAACTGGGTGTGAAGGGGGGGAGATATGTACTCCAACTGGGTGTGAATGGGGGGGGGAGAGATACGTACTCCAACTGGGTGTGAATGGGGGGGGAGATACATACTCCAACTGGGTGTGAATGGGGGGGAGAGATATGTACTCCAACTGGGTGTGAATGGGGGGGGAGAGATACGTACTCCAACTGGGTGTGAATGGGGGGGAGAGATACGTACTCCAACTGGGTGTGAAGGGGGGGAGATACGTACTCCAACTGGGTGTGAATGGGGGGGGGAGAGATACGTACTCCAACTGGGTGTGAAGGGGGGGGAGAGATACGTACTCCAACTGGGTGTGAATGGGGGGGGGAGATACGTACTCCAACTGGGTGTGAATGGGGGGAGAGATACGTACTCCAACTAGGTGTGAAGGGGGGGAGAGATACGTACTACAACTAGGTGTGAATGGGGGGAAGAGATATGTACTCCAACTGGGTGTAGCATGTCGTATGCGGCCGAAATGCACATACAGATGTACGGCAATGTCCATCTGGGAAGGCGGCAACGTACTTGAGATGTACCGACATGCAAGTATAAGCTACACAACACAGATGACATTCCAGGTCTAGTAACATTAAACATCCATCCACATACAAATTGCACAACATTCCACGCCACAAAATCCAAAAATTTCACACATGCCATCAAGATAGCATCCTGAATTAGTCCAGCACAACATCAATAATGCAATGTGCCCTATAATGCATGCAAAGGGATCACCACTAGCCATAGCATTTCCCCACGCACCTATTCCACCACTGAAGAGATGCCTCTCTGCATGGCAACATCAATGTTGGAATGGCAGTACACCAGCAGTGTGGAAACATATCTGCCTGGGCCGAGGGACACCGAAGACCTCGCATCACCCAGGACATGTCAATTACTGTTTGAGGCATCAATGTGGCATGTCTACTTGCAGGGTCAACCTCCCCCTTGCACGTTGCTGTCACCCAGACCATCTGCATGTATGCTGTCAATTGTGTACTTGAATCACAATGCAATATCAATTTGTGTGATATGAACAGGCCGCTCTTGAGGTGAACAGTAACAGGACCCCGTTCCTTCCCCCACACAGGTGATGCGGGCTATCCCCTGAAGACCTGGCTCCTCACACCTGTACGGAACCCACAGAACAGGCAGGAGGAGGAATACAATTGTGCACATACCCGTACCCGCATCGTGATCGAGCAGACTTTTGGCCTTTTGAAGTCACGGTTTAGGTGCATTAGCAGGTCTGGCGGTGCGCTCCTGTATGGACATGAGAAGGTGGGCAAGATCACCACGGTATGTGTCATGCTGCACAATATGTGTATCAGAGGAATGTGCCACTGCCCCCTGAGGTTGAAATGGAAGCACCTGATGAGGATGATGATGGTGATGAGGACGGAGGTGAAGGGGATGCAGGTCTTGCAAGAGGGGATGGGCATGAGGGACGTGCTGTGAGACAGCATCTGATCAACCAAATATTGTGAGGAACATGTTTTCGTACTGTCACATGGATATGGGTATCAATGCACTGGTGTATGTTTGGGAGCACGCAATGGACCCTGTCCCCAATAAAGTACACATACACAATTCAGATGTCCAAGCCTGTGTTGTGATCATAAACCAGTGTATTGAGAAACAGAAAGGTGTAGAAGTGCAAGTAACAAAACATCCCACCACCCTACCCCCCACCCCCCACAACAGACCCATAACACCCTACCCCACACCCCCCACAACAGACCCATAACACCCTACCCCCCACCCCCACAACAGACCCATTACACCCTACCCCCACCCCCCACAACTGACCCATAACACCCTACCTCCCACCCCCCACAACAGACCCATAACCCCCTACCCCCCACCCCCCACAACAGACCCATAACACCCTTCCCCCACCCCCCACCAACAGACCCATAACACCCTACCCCCCACCCTCCACAACAGACCCATAACACCCTTCCCCCCACCCCCCACCAACAGACCCATAACACCCTACCCCCCACCCCCCACAACAGACCCATAACACCCTTCCCCCCACCCCCCACCAACAGTCCCTCATGTGTCTGCCATGTTTGCCCTGGCCAATGCACACAGAGGAATCTCCATTAACACCCTATTTGCCATTGTCTTTGGCAGCATCTTGGGGACGGTCAGTCGTGCGCCTGGTGGTGCGCGTAGAGCGCCGGAGGGGGCTTGTCTGTCTCAACCCCGAAGATGATGATGGGGCAGACTGGGCTGGCTGTGAAAAGTGGCGATCCATGGTGTCGGCCATGCGAACAAGGACCTCCCTGAGCATCGCTATCTCGTTGCATAGTTTGTCGGTGTTTGCATCCATTCTCTCAGTGGAGTGCATCACCGTCTCCACAATGTTCTCCCTGAGTCGGGCAGCCTCCTCGACATGCTGGCCAACCAGCACAGTCAGCTCGTGTTGTCGCTCCAGGATGGTGGTCAGTTGGGGGGCAGTGCTGGGTGACCATGCACTGGATGCTGTGCCCTCTGATGCACCCACTGCAGCAGGTGAAGGTAACATGGGGGACATAATTGCTGGGTAGTTGTCCTCAACAGTCACATCAGACCCAGGGGTCTAGGATGGGGCTGGCTCTAGAGTCCTAGGGGGGCTTGGGGTGTGCATCTCCATAGGCTCGACTAGGGTGTCCTCCGGATCGGATAGGGGGGCAGTGGCGGCTGCCTCACCAGCGGAGCTTGCCGCAGCTGATGGTGGGCCCTCGGTGGCTGGCATTGGTGCCAGTGGGTTCACCACAGGTGGTGGGGCTGCAGTTTCTGGTGCAGCTACTACTACCCTGGCAGTGGCACTGTGACGATGTTTTCTGCTTGTCAGGTGTGACCTTCCCCCCTTGCCCCTGGATGTTGTTGGGGTGTCCTCCGGCTCCTGTGCCCTTGGCCTCTTACACGTAGCTGATGCCTGGGATGCATCAGTGGCATCCTCACCATCTGTATGTGAGCCTGTCAGGGACGAGAAGGGGGATGGCATTGGTTGCGTTTCAATATACTTAATGCAGATTACATAAATGATGCAGTTGTGGCCATTGGGACTTAGCAGTTGTGGATGCAGGTGATGTGCCAGTTCAGTGCCTCATCCATGCATGGTTGTGTTTGGAACTTGTCTCTGTTGATGTGTGCATGTGTGTGTTTGGGTCTGACACTGACTTGATGAGGGATGGATGCATGTGTGGATGTGTGTCCATGCATGAGAGCAGTCTGTGCTCACATATGGGGGGGGACAGTACATTCACATCGCATCCTGTCATGTGTACACTCACCTCCATCTGAAGTGGTACCCACGCCGAACTCCATGCTGCCCACTCCCTCAATGGATTCAACGGCAATCAGGTTTGAACATGTCTCCTCCCATTCCTTCATTCTGATTGGTGAACCATCTCCACCGGCACTGGCAATGCGATGGTTTTCAGCCAGGATGCCCCTCACACGCATTCTGAGGTCATCCCACCTCTTCCTGCATTTGCGCACAGTGCGCGTGCTGGTGCCCACAGCACTGACTTTGACTGCTACCTCCTCCCAGATGGCTTTTTTTCAATAAGGTTGGCCGGCGCATGTCATTAGCAAAAACTACCTCTGCATTCTCAGCCAGGGTCTGTGTTAGCATGTTCAATTCCTCTGGCGTATATTTCTCCTTGCGCTGCCTGTCAGAGGTTTTTTTTTAATGCCTTGGGCATGATGCAGGTCTCCCAGATGATTTTGCACTGCTCACAACTCAAAACAGGTCCTGGGGGCAGAGGATGGCAATGGATTGTGTTTTTAAAGATGGCCGCCGTGCTCTTTCCCGTTCCTGTGCGATGACGCTATTTCCGGTTCCGCAATTAAATGGTCACCGCTAATAGCGGTGACTGCTATTTCCATGTAGCATGAGGGCGGAGGTGCTATCTGCACTTTCATGGGAGCCGGTAAGGGACTTTTAGGGGACTTTAACGGCATGGCGGTAGGGTCATTAACGGCATGCGCTATGCTCGTGTCCGCGTACTCATGATCGTGCGCTATTAGCGCCCTCTTGCGAGGGCGGACACGTTAATAGCGCCATGCCGCTAATTTGCGGTTTCTACCGCACAACGTGTAATGAGGCCCCAAGAGTGACAGGTTTAGTTCATTTAGAGGATTTAAAACCTGCAAAATGGACCAAATCATGGTCTCCTGTCATGTGAGCCAAGGATGAAAATAGAGTTCGAACTTGGAGTCCCGAAACACGATAGCGAGTGCTCTCACTCCCATGTATTCTAAAAGACAAGGATATTTTGCAAGGCCAAGTTCAAAGACAATCTTAATGGCAGAAGTCATGGGCAATGGGAGATGCTTGGCTAATTGGGTGGGAAGGTAGTGCCATATTCCATCTCTTTGCACCCGGGTCTGGGCTTACGTGCTGCTTAGTGAACCGAATGTTCCAGAGCTAGCACAAGCATAACAACCAATTAAAGTAGTACATATAACGAAGGGCCTTATAGTTTGAAAACCAATGAGAAACTGTGTATCTAATGTTTCTGAAGATGATATGTTTTAGACTTAGGCAAAGGTTGTCCACCTGATAGTAGGCAGCCAATTACAATCCTAGTTCCTATAGAAAGTATACTTAGATGTTACTCTTAAGCCAATCCCGACCCTTAGTAGGTTTTTCATTATTGCCACATAGTATGACGTCACCTCTGATATATTTTTGATATAAAAGCAATGTTTTGCATGAAGATCTCTGAGAGAAATCGAGCGTATGTCTGCTGATGTTCTTTGCAACTCCCTTTTTTAGATAATTGTTAATAAAACAGTACTTCACCATCTTCCTGAGTTGGTTTGGTTATTTGGACTCAGCATTTATCTGTGTGATCCCATTCATTACATATGCACGTTCCTAAAGGGCCCTAAGCTCACGTGGTAGCGATGCAGACGGTTTAAAGATCCAAACTAGTTCAGCTCCAGATTTTTGGACGACCTGGTATCTTCTGCCATTAGCTGGAAGAATGCAGAGTTTTCTGTGGAGAGCAGCCGAATAGAAATAAACTTGCAAGAAGAACAGAGACGGTGGGCAGTCCCCCTTTGAAGAAATCCCTGCCCGATTACCATGGGCGCGCTGCGGATGGAAGGTGAAGGCGTTGGATTGGAGGAGGAGTCGATACCGATGGCCCCGAGTCGATTAACGAATGGTGAGTAGACTAAGAGTAATGGCAAATGAAGGGACGGGATTGTAATAATTTTGAGTGACTGTGAAATAATTTTAGAGATAAGAGAGACCGCCTAAGAGTCCTAATTCAAGGGAATTAGAAGAAGACATTTTTTAAACTCCAACATGAGTAGAGATAAATATAAAACGCACAGGTCAGGACCGTGTAAGGTAATGCCTCAAATTCCGTAGAAGGTGAAACGTAAACGCGAGAGAAGAGGTGATCACAGTGTTTATAATGGGTAAATGTCTGACGAGTCTAAATGTTGTTTGTTTAATAAAGTATCGAAGAGGGATATAATTGTGAAGAATTAACAGTGGATAAAGATAAGTGTAGCAAAACGATTGGCGCCAATCAAGAGAATAGATAGGGCACTGAAATAAAAGGAATGAGCAGCAATTGATGGTGCTTGCTCATATTTGTTGTTTTAAAACATTAAAAGTGGTGATTTAAGGCAAGGTAAAAGGTTCATTTAATGGTCTGGTAAGTATTGACAGTCAATTGAGACTTGTCAGCATGGGAAATACTCCTCTGATGTACCTATGCAAGACACTGCCAAAACATATGCCCAAGATCAAACAGTACAGTGCAGAATGGGTAAAAGGCACAGCAGATAAAATGTTCATGCCATGGCCACAAGGGGGATCATTGTCAAGAGCAGTATTGCAACTTATGACCACATACTTGCACGCTGAGTATACAGGAAATAAATTAGAGAAAAGATTAGCAATTTTAGAGCTTTGGAAGATGTAGCAAGAGGAAAGAGAAGACCCTCCTCCTGAGGAGTGGATGCTTAATCAGAATAAGGGGCAAGGTGTTGAGCCCTCAGCACCCCTTACCTTGCCTGAAGCAAAGAGTGTTGCTAAAGAAGAGATAGGAATGTATCCTTTAAAGGAATTAAGAGCAACGACTGGGTACAGTAATACAATATGTGAACCCCCCATGTTATATTAGTGACAATAGTTGGAAGAGAATAAAAGAAAGGAAGATATTTTTAAATTCATACAAGACAAGGAAGGAAGAACTGAGCGGTCAAATTTATCAACAGAAATAGACAGGGAAAATAAGAGATGGAAAGGAGAAAAAGATAAGATAGATGAGGCAGCGCTTATGCAAAACGAATGGATAGGAGGACAGATATTACTCAAGATAGATGGGAACGGTATCGAGGTAGTTAGGCAAAGAGAACATAAGGACAAACAAAAAAGGAAGGATAAGGAACTACAGAAAAGATTGAAAGAGGACGAGCAGAGAAGGAAAAGTAGGGAGCAACGAGAACAGGCATATCAGAAGGAACAAGAGAAAATTGAAGAACAGACAGCGGAACAAAGAAAGTACAACAATAGACAGAGAGTGATAGAAGAGAGGGACGGAAAGGAAAGTAAGAGAGAAGAGGAAGAAGTACAAGGATTAAGGGACAAAAGATTACAGAGACAAAGAGAACAAGAGGAAAGAAGGGAATGAGTAAGGAGAGAGACACGAAGGCAAGAGGAAGAAAGAGTTAGAAGGGATGCGAGAAAGCAAAGGGAAGTAGTTGAAGAAATAGAGTGAAAGAGGAGACAGCGAAGTTCAGATACTGGTCTTTTTCGAAAGGAACAAATGAGGCCGAGCCCAGAAATACAATGAGATAGAGTGGAAGAGATTCTCCCGATAAAAGAAGCAATGCCAGCAGCATCTAGAGTAGCGCTAGAAGAAGAAGAAAGATTTGATGTAGAAAGCATCAGAGAAAGGATTGATAGGGTCTATCAACAGTTAAGACGAGATAACGAGTATGGAACTCGTGGGAACGATGATCGATCCCCAGTACCTCAGTCACAAAGTGAGGAGGGAAACTTGTTTAGTGATGAACGTTGAGAATTGTCTTTGAGCAAATTGAACCTGGACAAACGTGAAGAGGATGATAGTCACGCTAGTTGGGGCCTAGACATGACAGATGAGGAAAGAGAGTCCGGTCTTGGGGCAGAAGGAGGAAGCGTGTGCGCCCTTGAAGGAAGCTCGCAAATAGATAAGGAATCGAAATAGTCATACTTGGTACAGTCTAAAGATAGAATGCCAGATCCCATAGCATATCCTCAGCGTCCCCAAGGACGATAACATAGTGAGAAGGGAGAGTCTCCACCATATGTAAGCAGGTTAAGGTCATTGCGGACAAGAAGACAGACAGGGACGATTCGTCATGCCATGGATAGGCTAATAGTGGGATACAACTACGGGATGGGGTTTATGCAGTTTCCCTTGTTACAAAAAGGTGGAGCAAGACCGCAATATATCACAGGACCACAGATGTATAAGGATAACTTAAAGTGTAAGCTCCCTAGTTTGGTTTTGGGGGCTGGGAAATGGATATACGAATTAGCAAAAATGACAGGAGGAAATACGCTGGCCATAAGGGACATAAAAGGTCTCCTGGCAGCCATTCTTGGAGAAAAGGCTGATGGCATATGGAGAAGAGTGGGATATTGAAGTGTGACTGCATAAAACACAGCGCATGATGGAGCACTATTCCATAATTGCAAGGCAGATGTTTGGCGGGCTCTCACGGGACAGTATCCTGACACATCAGATATAGGTGCAATAATGGCACGAAAAAATGAAAGGAGATGAAGACCCTATTGCTCACATTGAGGATATTCAAGAGAAATGGCAGCTCGAAACTCACGATCCATGGGAAAAGACAGTGGCATTATGTTACCACATTTTATGTCAGGGGTTGCCTGAGCCAGTACAGAGACAGATGAAAAAACAAATGGGGATGGAAGCGAAGCTATGGGCTGAGACACAGTTGACAATAGTACACCATTGTCGGTTATTACAAGAAAAGAACAAGAAGAAAGATGAGAAGAGAAAGATTGAGGACGCCAAGTTAGTTCAGAAAAAGTTGTCAAAATTTGCCATGGAAGGAGCAGTATTGACAAGCGGAGAAGGAACGGGAATGCGGGAAACAATGGGTACATCACAGGCAAATAATCCATGCCAGATAGACCAAGGTGGTTACGGGTTTACACCACGAGGTAGAGGTATGGGTTTTAGGGGAAGAGGAGGCTGATTTCAGGATAACCAAGGTGGGTTTCAAAACTCACAGAATGAGAACCAGCATGCTCAGGGGGGATATAACCAAGGAGGGATTAGCAGAAGGGTTCCTCCAGTATGTTGGAATTGTTGAATGATAGAACACATTGTCCGTGTTTACGGGAGCCAAGGAAATGCACACAATGGCCAATTTTCCAGAGGAGGGACAGCTTATCCTCCGCCACACAGCACACAGACTAGAGAGGGCTTTGCCCAAGATAACACATCTTACCAGGCACAAGCACTGCAAGTACAGCAGTTGCCACAGCAGGGACAAGCACAAATGAATCCACCCCAGGGGAAGTCACAACAAGCCCCTATGCAGACACAGCAGTATTCGAATACTGAACAAGTATTGACACCAATAATAAGAGGTGCCACTGTGGTGGGAGGAAATCCTTTCACAGGGACAGCGATGTGCTTGTACCCACTATAGGACAGCTCACAGGGTGACTTGATGTGTTCAGTACTATCTGTGACACCAGACCCCCAAGAGGAACCAAGAGTCGATGTGACGATAGGAGGCAAATCCTTTTCTTTTCTTGTAGACACTGGAGCAACTCATTTGTGTTTACAAGTGGGAAACTATCTGATGTCAGGTATTGCCATGAATGCTCAAGGGTTCTCTGGAGTCAATATGACGATTTTCTTTACTGATCAAGGAATAGTGTGTTCCACACTAGGAATACACTTTTTTTAACATGGGAGAGTTCATACGGGCATTCACAGGGCAAGTGGCTCTGCGAGGCGTTCCAGTAGATCCAGAGACTTTACTATATGGAGTAAGCATTTTTCTGACATGGCTACCTGGCATGGTGGGAAAGATTGTGAGAATACCTGATGAGTTTTTATTTAGACCACAAATACCTATGCATGAGGAAGGTGGACAAACTATTCCTATAGAGTTGGAAGCAGCTATAGTAAGAAAAGAATTGGCAATGCTCGAAGGGATAGACGTTGAGGGCAGACCATGGAGAGCAGTGATAGCTCTTGAGGTGGGGTACAGACTAACTGACATAACTGATGATGATATGTTCAGAGAAGATCGAAGCGATGATGAAGTGGTGTTCTTCATGAGCATTACATAGTAGATAATGATAGAGAAAAGAAAAGTCCCACAAAGAATGGTGATAATGCGGCAGCGACCAGCATTTTTTCAGGAGTATCTTGAAAAGGTGCTAAGTGCCCTATGGGCCACTGGCTCCTATGACATAGGTCTATTGAAGGAGATATGGGAGGTTAAAATAAAACTCAAACCAGGAGCTATTTTACCCCGAGCAAAACAGTACCCCATGTCTCGAGAAGCTGATAAAGGTATATTTCAGACTATTTCAGCATTGATGAATCAGGGGATTCTTGTGCCATCAGAGTCATCGTGTAATACCACGGTGTATCCGATTCAAAAATCTAAAGGAGGATTTTGGAGATTTATCCAGGATTTGAGACCTCTTAACCATATTGTAGATGCTGTGTTTCCTTTAGTTCCTAATCCAGTGACAATATTGTGTAGTATCCCAGTAGATCGCTACTTCACGGTGATCAATTTGAAAAATGTGTTTTTTCTCAATCCCGTTGCATAAGGACTCCCTAGTCTTGACTGTATTTACATTTCACAAAAAAGACTAAAACAGACTTGATTGCCTCAAGGGTACTGTGAGTCTCCATTGATCTTTAACAGAGATCGACAGATGGATCTAGGCAATATTGATCTGAAAAGTTTGGTGATACAATACGTAGATGACCTATTGATTTGCAGAAAAACAGAGTATGAGTGTAGACAGGACTCTATCAAACTAATGACTATTTTAGCAGGTAAAGGATAGACGGTGAACAAGGAGAAGTTACAGTACTGTCAACAAGAGGTGTTATACATAGGTCAGTTAATTTTGCATGAAGGAAAGACAGTGACACCTGAGGGAGCTGAGGCAATCATGAAAACATCAAAACCGAACACAGTTAGACAGATGCAACAGTTTCTGGGTTGTGCAATTACGTTATAGCCTGGGTGTTTGATTATAACACATAAACAAGGCCACTTCTGCAAGCATTAAAGAAAGCACATGCTGGTAAAACAAAACTAGAATGGACCGAAGGAATGGAGGAAGGATTTGAGGAATTGAAAAAAGCAATTTGTACAGCCCCAGTTTTAGGGATTCCCAATTATGGTGAGGAATTGTATTTGTTTTCACACACAAATGGGTCAATAATGACAGCAGTGCTTAGACAAAGAACCACATTGGGGTAAAACCTTTGGCATATTACAGTGGGATTTTAGACCCAATTATGAGAGGACACATCCCTTGTGAACAACCTTTGGCAGCTGCCGTGTTTGCAATCGAGATGTCCACAAGTATTGTCATGGGCTGCTCTATGACCCTTTACATGGAGCATGCTCTATTTGCTATCCTAAAGAAACCCAAGGGCACATTGACATCCCAAAAAAGCTTCAGTTTATGAGGTAATGATTTCTAATACAACGATTAAAATTGTAAGATGTAAAATAGTGAACCCAGCCACATTCACAGCTGAGCCAGTAGAAGAAGGTGATCATGTGCATGACTGTGCTAATTATGTTGAATTGTATGATGATATACCCAGTGTGAAGGCGAATGCTTTAGTGGTAGGAGAGATTATTTTAATTGATGGTTCTTCGGAAATTGATCAGACTAGTGGTGAAAGGCATTCTGGTGCCGCAGTAGTGAGACACAGATTAAATAGAGAATTTGAAGTGGTGGCAAGTGCAAGACTACATCTCACGTTTCAGTGGAAGCAGCAGAATTAATAGCGCTTTTTGTTGCACTTCAAAAATATGAAAGACAGGAAGAGACGGTGTACAGTGACTCTGCCTATGTGACTTCAACCGTACATGCAGGGTTGTCACGTTGGAAAAGGAGGGGCTACCTTCATGCAGACGGCTCTCCAGTGCAGCATGCGTCCTTATTGGATAGGCTCATTAAGGCACTAGAATTCCCAGTAGCCGTAGCGATCGTAAAATGTGCAGCGCATACTAAATGAACAGAATTGATCTCTTGCGGGAACGAAGGACCAGACAATAAAGCCGAACGGGTTGCATACTCTCCAGAAACTTTGAGTTTTGATACTGAGGATATTAAAGAGAATTTGGCTACAGCCACGTTAGTACAGGAGGGGTTTAATACGTTGTCAATAACCCAATTAACGGAGATTCAGGGAAGTGCACCACAGGAAGAGCAAGAACTGTGGAAACGAAGGGGATATTCATTATCCCCCATGGAAGCAGTATGGCGACAGGACAGCACTGGAAAGCCAGTGATGCCAGTAACTTTATTGAAAGTTACACTTGAACAGCTGCATTACACCGCGCATGTAACTAGAGAAAGTCTTGCTGCCGATATTGCAGAAGACTGGTTAATTCCTAATTTATTGGAACACGTTGCACTGTTTATGGTGAATTGCATCGTGTGTCGAATGTTTACTGCTGGGCATACACGGAGAGCGATTAGAGGAGTAATACCTCAACCGAATGGTCCATTTCAGCATTTACATATCGGCTATCTCGATATGCTGCAGACATGTAATGGCTATGGGTATTGATTAGTGGTGGTGCGTCCCTTCTCTAGGTGGATTGACGCGGATCCATGTACACACCCTGATGCCCATTGCACAGCAAAGTTTTTAGTGTGTGAAGTATTTCCGAGGTGGGGTGTGTGTGAAGTGCTGAGATCCGATAATGGGCCACATTTTGCCAATGAGCTATTCGAACAAATAGGACTTTTATTAAGTATAAAACACAAGTTTTCTTCTGCGTATCACCCACAAGCAAACGAAATATGTGAGAGACTCAACAGCCTCAACAAAAAGAGGATTGTCAAGATTAAATTGACTTTGAAAAAGGGATGGCTGTGTTGCCCACCCCTGGACTTACATGCCCTTTGGAATCACCCACGATCGGACCACCACCTCACCGCACATGAGCTAGTAACAGGGCATGAGAACACCCCTTACACCTCCATCTAGTATTAGGAGTAATGCCCAGAGTATAGCAAAATCTTTAGGTGATGAGATGCATGATTATTTGACATGCATGACTACTAGTATTTCTTTCATTTCAGATCAAGTCATGCATCGAGGAGGTGGTCTAGGAAAAGTAAAGAAGATAAATCGGCAACCAATACAAGTGAACTTTCACCACCACCTAAGTTATATGTTGGGGACCTGATCCTGATCAAGAATCGTAGGCAGAAGTGGCATGACCCTCATTCTGTGTTGAAGAAGTGTTCCTTCAGCAGTTAAGGTTCAAGGAAGAAGAGCTCGGTCGTATCTGAACGACGTGAAGGTTTAAAAAAGCGAGTCCCCCCTTCTGCCATTTTCGGTGCAGAAGCAAGACAAGAAGAAGAATTTCTGCGTGTGCAGACCAGATCGATGACAAAGAAGAAGGACGACAAAGCAACGAGTGATTAATGTGTACTTAATTTGGACTGGAATTAAATAGACACCCCTTATATATTCTAGCAGATTTTGCAAAGGACTTGCAGAGAATTCCAGAAATTTGAAATGAACTTTTAGAAATATATTGAAGCAGTGAATAATGCATCAGAAATACGCCTAAACGTCAGTTCTTGTCTCAAAAATTGGAAAAGAGATCAATATCCAGATTCGTTTCGTGGAGAATATTTATTTTAGGTGATAAAAACTCATGATAACTGTCATGCCCACCAACAGGATAGCTCCACCTTCCCATCATCTAGGATCAGGCAGGCTGGGCAGGTCTAGGAAAACAAAGGTAGGAGCAAGTTGGACTCATTTCTGGTGCACTTGGCGCTTATTGCAGTCAAAGCCACTGATTTAGGCATGGATTTCTTGTTTCCCCCAAAATGGTGGACCAGCAGGCCATGAACACTTCCAGTGATTGCATATCCAGTTGATGGGAGTGACTGGCTACAAAAGGCACTCACAGACGTGCTGCTTTGCATTGTTCTACATAGCAGCTTAATGCTTACCAGTGAGCCACCGACCTACAAGAAAGAATAACAAAAATAGTTAAGAGATCCAATCGCAATAATTACAGATTCCTGTCTACCTGAAACTTACCAGCAGCATCGCGCAGGTCTTCTTGAATCCAGTTACAGCTCCGGTTTCGTTTCATCCCTCAGAAGCGCCGGCTTCCATCCCTCATCCAGCTCATGATTCTCCTGCTCCTGTGCTCCGCAACGGACCGCACCTGCAGAGAAAGAAAGCAGATAAAGTAAATGGAGCGACATTAGGCAAGCACACTGCGCGTTGATGAAACCTGCAAGCAGCTTTCACTTACCTACGCGCTGCCAGAGGAAGCATGCAGCGCATTTCACTCTCCACACAGCCGTTACACTTTCAAAAGAAACATGAGCATCCCAACCAACAAGGGATACCTCAAAGATATTACCAGTGACTGGACATTCAGGGAACAGCGCAGAATAGCGCAGATCATCTACAAGAAGACTGTCCAGACCTCTGAAGGTATCAGCAGGACCTATGTCACCTGACTCTACACAGGCCACTCTGCAAAGTCCTTAAACATTAAGGGACAATGAAAAGACGCACTATCAGGCCACAGCAGGTCTGGGCTTGATCACCAGTGAGGAAACTGGTGATGCACACCATTATAGAAGATAGCGCTGCTGTGATTGATGGCAGGACAGAGGGCCCACCATCATATATACCCGGGTGAGTTGAGCACCCAGTGGGGGGAGACGAAAAGGAACGAGGAGGAAAACAGGGAAGGGTCGGGATGGCTCTGCAGGGGTTTCAGATAGGCAACACCTGTCTTCTCTCAGTAGGTGAAGCCCAGACAGCGCACGATCAGGCGCCCAAGCAGTACTAGCCATCCTGAGGGACCGGAAGCTCCCACAGAGATAAGCTAAGTGTTACAGAATGCAGAGCCCACGCTTAACCCTCTGGCTGAGCGTAATGGAAACCTCTGAAGTCGACCAGTTGTCACAATTGTTAGGGGAGCTCCGAGCTGAGGTACATTCTGCCCGAGCTGAGACTAATGCATTACGGCAAGAGTTAGTTGTAAATAGGGATCACACTGATGAATCAGCTAGGCAGTTGCTTCAAACCCAAGTAGGACAGGCTCCATTACCTGGTGTCGGTCCCCAAGTCGCTCCTGTAGTCCCTGTTCAGGTGGTTGTTCCCGGTGCAGTACCCTTGGCCCCCCAGAACATTTTACTGGAGACCCCCACAAGGTTGCTGTTTTTATGAATCAGTGTCGTTCGCATTTCCTTTGCAGGCCGTGGGTTTTCCCTAAGGATCAGGCAAAGTGGCCTTTTTGATACTACTTGGAAGGGCACGCTGCAGATTGGTCCATCCCTCTGATAAACCGGGACAATCCCCTTCTACGCAACTTTCCAGAGTTTCAGCAGGAATTGGAGACGTTATTCGCCTGCCGCACTCAGGAACAAGCCCTTGATAACGAGCTGTTGTCATTGCGACAGGGCAGTCAGGATCTTTTAGCCTACGTAGCCACCTTTAACTGGTTAGTCGCAGAAACCAACTGGCCAGAAGCGAAACGAACCACCCTGTTCTATAGAGGCATGCAGGGGGAACTAAGGGACGTTCTAGCCCAAGTGGTCAACCCCCTGAGGTTGCGCAGAGTACATTGACCTGGCATTACAACAAGACCACCAGTTACAGGATCGCAGAGCAGATTATGCACACTTGGAGGGAAGAGCAGTGTATGTTCGTGTGAAGGACAGTCCTGCACACCATCCCGAGCCCTACCCAGAACCTATGCCTTTGGGAGATGTTCATAGCCCGCTCACCAGAGAGGAGAGAGAAAAAAGGAGACAACAGCAATTGTGTCTGTACTGCGGGAAGGCAGGTCATTTTCTTTGAGGTTGCCTTGTAAAACCACCAAGGAAGATGGTTGGAGCCCTGGACAAGGATGAAGATAGAAGTCTGTCGGAAAACTATAACGCCCGGCAAGAGTAGAGGTCAGCTTGTCGAAAAAAGAGAAGGTATCCTTGACCTTATACCTGGCCATTCTCATGGTCCTCATTTGCCACCAACAGCCTTCACAAATGCATGCTTTAGAAGCATATATGGACAGCAGTGCAGAAGGCAACTACATGGACCACGACATGGCTCACAGGATCAGGGTTTTCACTTGGTCTAAATCGATGGCAGAAAATGTCACCGCAGTAGATTGTACCCAGTTGCTGTCCAGACCAGTGACTCATTGCACCAAAGATATCAAGTTAATTTGCCAGTACGGGCACAGTGAGGACATCACATTTGAGTTAATCAGTGTTCCTCAGTTCCAGATAATCCTCGGGATGCCCTGGCTACAAACCCACCATCCCTGCATCGATTGGTGTGCTAGAACTCTAACCTTCTCAGACAAGTGTGGACATGCATTCTTCAAGGAGGGCTGTGCTCCTGTGGTTGATCAGGTAACGTCTATTAAGAAGTCTGGTTCTACCATAGGTTTGGTGGGGGTTTTACCTTCTGAGTATGCCCAGTTCCAGGATGTTTTTCAAAAAGAACAAGCAAATACCCTTACGCTGCACAGGCCGTATGGCTGCCAAATCGACCTCACTCCTCGATTCCAAGTCCCTTGTAGTCAGATCTACACGTGCTGACGGAACAGGAAAACCTCATTCTGAAGGCTTATATTGACCAGTATCTCGCCAATGGTTTCCTCCGACCGTCCAAGTCTCTGGCAGCCTCTCCCCTCTTTTTGGTGCCAAAGAAGGAGGGAGACCTAAGAAAATGCATTGATGATCGTTCATTGAACGAGATAATAATCAAGAATCAATACCCACTCCTGCTGATACCGGTGCTCCTGGATCAATTAAGAACACTAGGATCTATACCAAATTGGATCTCAGGGGGGCATACCATTTGGTGGAGATGAATGGAAGACCACCTTCTGCACCAAATACGGTCTCTATGAATAGCAGGTAATGCCCTTCGGGCTCTGCAATGACCCCGCAGTGTTCCAATATTTTATGAATTATGTGCTGCCGGAATTGTTAGATGTATGTGAAATGGTATACATCGACGATATCTTGATTTACTCTGCCACTGTCCAAGACCATGTCATCCACCTACGAGCAGTCCTTGAAAAATGACGGCAATACCGGCTTTATGCGAAACTGGAAAAATTTGCTTTTCATGTCTCGGAGGTTGAGTTCCTGGGTTTTTTCCTAACTCCTCAGGGGATACGAATGAACAACTGAAAGGTTGATGCAATCCTCAACTGGCCCTCACCTATTTCCGTAAAAGGGGTCCAAAGCTTCTTGGGGTTCGCAAATTTCTATCATCATTTAATTCCTGGATTTTCTCAGTTAATACATCCAATCACATCCTTGCTTTCGGAAGAACAAAAAGTTCAACTGGTCTCTGGAAGCGGAAGAAGAATTTCAGATTCTGAAACGGAGGTTCGCAACAGCCCCAGTCTTGCAGCATCCGAAGCCAGACCTCCCATATGTGGGCGAGACTGATGCTTCTAATGTCGCCATGGGAGCAGTTCTTTCCCAAAGGAACCCAGACACTGGCCAGCCACATCCCGTGGCATTTTGGTCCAACAAGTTCATGGCAGCAGAGCTGAACTACGCCATTACGGACAAGGAACTGTTAGCCATCAAAGTGGCCCTCAAAGAATGGAGAGTTTACTTATTAGGCGCCAGACATCCTGTTACAGTTATCAAAGATCACCAAAACCTACAATGCCTGCAATCAGCAAAGGCGCAATCCTCACGCCAGTTAGGGTGGGCTTTGTTGTTTGCGGAATACGATTTTGTAATAATATACCGACCAGGAGTATGCAATGGCAAGGCAGATGCATTGTCAGGCTGGGGAGGGGGTTATGCCCATGCTATACTGGAACCAGTGGGCATTATCTCCAGAAACAAACTCCTTGGTGTGTTAGCATCCATGGCTTCCCCCATGGAACAATTAAAGACGGCAGTGAAAACATGACTGCAAACGAGTTACAGGCCTGGGCTGCCAAAAACCTCCAACGAGTGATCCAAGATGGCTTATCGTATTATCAGGGGTGACTGTATCTCCCAACACTTACCCTGCAAAATAAAGTTCTGGCAAATTATCACGGTACCCTGGTAGAGGGACACCTGGGAATCATCAAAACTATGGCCAAGATCAGGCGATTTTACTGGTGGCTGACTTGGCAAAAGGACATCACTCAACACTTATTAACATGTGTGGATCTCTGCACAGAACAACACCCTGAAGCAGAAACCATACGGGTCTTCTACAACTATATCGCCAGACTTTATCACAGACTTACCTCCCTGCAACAGACACAATACCATTTTGGTTGTGGTGGACTTTTTTTCCAAGATGGCCCATTTCATAGCCGTTAAAGGGCTCCCAACGGCGTCCATTCTGGCTAAGGTCTTTCTAGAGCAAGTAGTCAGGCTTCATGGTTTCCCTTCCATTGTAATATTGGATCAGCCAATCAGTTTGTGTCCAACTTCTGGAAGAAGAGCTGCACGTTGGCAAAAATTGACATGCATTTAGCCACAAGTCATCACCCCCAGACTGATGGACAAACGGAACGAACCAACCAGACACTGAAACGTATCTTCGATGCATGCTCCATCAGATGGAACGTACATGTGTGGATGTGTTATGGATTGCAGAATAGGCAAATAACAATTCA
This sequence comes from Ambystoma mexicanum, assembly GCF_040938575.1. Taxonomy (NCBI): domain Eukaryota; kingdom Metazoa; phylum Chordata; class Amphibia; order Caudata; family Ambystomatidae; genus Ambystoma; species Ambystoma mexicanum. Next base: position 880,676,716 of record NC_090937.1, on the reverse strand, counting down.
TTGCACACATCTACCTGACATAGCCCCTTCTACGTGCTTTACGGGTGACATCCGTGAACTTCCATCTATGATCCACCAGAGACATTGGAAATGCCGGCGGTAAAGACTTTGCATGACACTATCAGGCCTTGAAAAGTGCTACCGAACACCTATCTGCGGCTAAGAAAATGCACAAGAAATTTGCAGACTGTTACCGAAAAGAGGCCCCCATTTATCAAGTGGGTGATGCGGTGTGGCTGGTGACCAAACATATTCCTCTGAAAGGACAATGAAAATGTCATCCTAAGTTCTTGGGTCCTTATGTAATCAAGGCTGTGATCAATCCTGTCGTGATGAAACTGACTCCAGTGTTAGTTGGAAGGGAGCCAGAGTATGAGGTAAAGGACATACTGGATTCAAAATGAATTCGGAAGACCATATGCTATCTAATAGACTGGAAGGGCTATGGGCCACAAAATAGAACGTGGGAACCTGTTACTATCATACATGCACCAAAGCTGATATCTCATTGATCCAGTTCACAGCTAGAAATAACCTCCCAAGATAAATCATCCTGATTGCATTCAATTTAGAACAGTGCACGATCAGGTGGGGTCTAGTTGTGTCTTTAGCTTCCTTCATACTATAGAATCTACAAAAGGATTCCTCTGGAGTTATCGTCTCTCTCCTAAGCAGAACTTCCTTAGTCAGTAATAAATTCCACCAAAATCTCAACGAAATTGCTCTATATTGAGCATTTGGAAATAATATCAGATAAGGTGGTATTACTCCTCTTTTCTTGTATTCATGTCTGAGATGACTCATAGATGAATAACTGTAAAAGTGATCAATGGTCTCTATCCCATCCCCATCATAAAGATGTGATTTCACCTTGTTGGGGTTGGTAAGCAGGATCTCAGCATCCAGATTCAACTTCTGCAATATTGATTCACACTCCCTTCCTAGGTTAGATAAAAGATTAGAGGAACCTCCCCGAAAGTCATGCCCATACATATATTCAATTCATTATATAAGGATGCAGCGACAGGGGACAGTAATTTTGCATAGAGAGTCATATGTTTTCACTGAACACAAACTCTAATAGAGATCAGACCCAACTCAAATCTGAGCACACCTAGAGGGACTGAATTTAGCACCCCAAGAACCCTCCTCAAGATCTTAGCTTCAATTAAGTCATACCATTTAGGGACTAGATTAAAATAGAGCTCAAGCCCATAAATGATCTTCGGGATAGGTTTCCCTTTATAAAATTGCAAGGTAGGCTTAATTGAATAGCGCCCAAATTGATTTAGTAATGGGGTAGCCTTCTGAACCAAAATCTGGTTGAGATTAAGAAAAACAGGAATTGCCGAAATAAAGAAGCCCAAATAGGTCATGCTGGTTGAGGATCTCATGACCATGTTCTTGAAATGCCATTTTGGAAGAGCACGTTTCTTTTGAATTTTGGTCTTCGATGGGTTTTCTTCTACATATTTGGCGAACGCTGCCAGCAGCATTTACAGACCCACGTGGGAGTTGTCAAACAGCAAACAATCGTCCAAGTAGGCCAACCACGGGATCTTCAAAGCCCCCAGATTCGGCAAAAAAAAGGCTGAGGGGTTCAGATAGTCATATACGTGAGACACATAAAGATTAAAGAGACAGGGGGCTAAAGAGCCTCCCTGTCTCAATACAGACAGAGTTTCAATTCGTCGTGATAATGGCCCATCCCTATTTAGACGTACCCGTACCCCTGAATTCTCATCTAGACTGATACAAACTTTTAACAAACTACTAGGTAGGCCCCATCTATCGAGTTTCTGCCACAGCCATCTCCGATCCACTTGGTCATAATCGGAAGATAAATCCATTGAAGCCACATAGGTGCAGCCTGCCTTTTCCGACCAGCACAACTCCTGAATAGCTCTTACGGTCAGCCCATTAATGTTGGTAGAATGTGCTTTTCGGAAGCCTGTCTGAAATACTGATAGCCTGTTAGAGAAGATGGACAATGATTCCAGATGTTAAAGCAGGAGGGATGCAAAGATTTTACTGTCCGCATCTAAAAGGGAAATAGGTCTATAATTCCTCGGATCAGTCCTTGCGTGCCTCTTGAAGATGGGTACCACATGGGACATCTGCCATGACTTTGGAAAGGAATTCAGGGAAATCACACTATTAAAGAGTGTTACAAGTGCGTTCAGCCAATTGTGTGGATCCGCCTTTAGCGTACTGTTGGTCAGACCATTTGGGGCCCGCTGCCCTAGAAGACTTCGTGAAATTAATCAATTCTATGACCACCTGAATTTTATTATTAGAGACTGTCATTTGGGGCATTCTGGGTACAATACATTCCTGCTTTGCTTTACCCAGAACAAAAAGGTCTGAAAAAACATAACCCATTCATGCTCCGCAACTGTGTTCAGCTGACAGGTAATGAGCGGAACATCATGTCCATTGATCACGGTCCAGAAAGCACCCAAATCCCTACTAATGATAACCTTGAGCATAGATTCTGCATCCCTCTGCAGGAATGCTGCTTGATTAAATTTGCAGAAGTTCCTGTACTTTTGTTTCACCGCCCTACACTTCATTGACTGCTAGGCCATGGAATCATCAGATCTTTTTTATTAACGTGATGGCTCTCCTCATATATGATTTCATTGCGACACCTACATCATCGTAGACATGTATGTGCCTTCTGGGCCACTTACCAATCTTGAAGGCGGAGAGATTCATTGCCTTATTCATGATACCCCCAATTATAGTGTCAAAATGTTCCACATTAAAGACTTCCAATTTTCATTCTAATGAAGTTTGGGACATCACTGAATCAAATACGTTGTTTAGAATGTCAATATTATATGGCAACCAATGCACTGCATTTCAACCATTTAGAACCTTCAAGTTAGTGGGCCCCCAACCCTTTTGTCCTTTGCCATTATACAAAGTTAGAATTTGGCCCTCAACATACAGCGATCCCTCCAAACATTCTTCATGATGTCAAAATCAGAGAAAACTTCAAATAGAGATTGACCAACAAAGATGAAATGTAGCGTGCATTTACTCGTGGCCCGAGACCAGGTTGGCAATCTACTCTCCTTGCCTCCTAACTGCCCCTTCAGAAGTTTCAGACCCAAAGACGCAGTGGCACAGCACCATTTCAACCCAGCCTGCGATTTAGGATCTGACGCAAGGGAGTCCGGGAGGATGTCCCGTGGATCGCCCTTGATGTCAGGCAGGAGAAAATTATCATTTAAATGCAAGGATAACCTCTCGGTCACCGGTCTGGGATTGCCATTGTGAGACCAACTCCACTACAGCTGCTAAAAGGCTTCAATTAGAGAGAACCCCCTATGCCAATAGATGTTTATCAAAAGGAGGTGAAAATCATCTATAAGGGCTGAGACTTCTACCGCCAGAGCCCCATAAGGGAGGTCGGGTATGTTTTTAACGGTGAGGTCTAACCCACTCTCAATGGTAATGACCAGGCCCCCGGCAGGTCTACCCACCTGCTGGGTTTAGCTGGCTGAAAAAATACCCGATATCCATCTAGCAATCGAGGTGAAGTGAGCCAGGTTTCCTGCAGGAACACGCAGTTGCAATCTTTCATACATTTTAAAGTTTCATACATTTTAAAGTTTGCACATTTGTGAGCAGTTGTGTGTTCCCCCGGGAGTTCCATGAAATCATCCTTAGTCCAGTATTACTTATATGAGGGTCCGACACCCTGGGTTCAACATCGCCCCGCCCTTCATCTCATAGTCAGAGTGACATTGGGTTGACATTGGGTTGTCAGTTCCTAACCGTCCCTTGCCACTCCTGGCACTTGTTCAGTCCGTTATTACTAAAACCAAGAGTTGTCCTACCCGAACTTCCATTGTCTCTACAGGTTGTTACCTGAATATCATAGCCTTGCTCCTGTCATTGAACAATTAAAAACCACAATTTAGAATTTAGGGGTGCCCTTTCTGTAAGGATCAAATCGGTGACCAGTCTAGAGTGAAAAAATAAAAAGGATTGTTTGGTGGACTGCCTGTAAGGGAAGGCCACCCTTGTTATGTTTGCAGATGATAAGGCGCGGAGGGAAGGAATTTCTGCAAAAATCAACAGAACATTGGTGCAGTTCAGAAAAATAGGAAAATGATCTCCCAATACGCTGGTAAGTACCAATATATTGTCTCCCATATGCCCGAGACAGTTAAATATTGGCCCAAAGATTGGTCGCCCATTATCGACACCAGTGACCAAATTGGGCAGATTTGGTAAGGGGCGCAGACCATTAGAACCATCAAAGTTTCTTTCCTGCCATGCCCCACTAAAGGTTTATCCCGCCCTGCCCCACCATTTTTGATTTCATCTTGTTTACATGCAGCTTCTCTGAAACATGGTTCATTGCGTTTTTACGTTCAACCCATCCCACTTCCTTTATGAAGTCGGTAGGTTCCCCGGCGCATTACTTTGTAAGAAATGTGGGTATACATGTTTTTTAGGAAGTTTCCCATATTCATATTGAGGCCCTCCTCTAGAGATCGTGAAGCATGGTTAAGAGGGCGACTCAGCGATGTGCTTCCCAAGGGCAAAAAGTTATTCACCAGTAAAGGGTCAATCTCCCCGGCAGTATTGTCCTTGTCTGAGCCCACAGCTTCGGAGACCCACCGCCCCTTTGTCTGTACCTCTGCATTACACCTTAAACTTGTCCGAGTTTGTGTCCCCCATGGGATAGGAACTAGGCACAGTTAAGCCATGTCCAGTGGGTGCAATAGGTTTATTAGAAACCAGTCTCCCCACAAGGGGTACCAACAGGGTCACATTCAAACACAGACCCATCATTGGGGGAACTGTTTTGCTAGTAGTCTGCACCCCTATATCGACCCTGACCCCTGGACCCTTTTGGGGCAGCGTCCAAATCGATTATATCCAATGCACTTTCCTCAGCTAGCAGGGTCAAGGGTCTGGCCTGTACAACTGTACAATCTGATGGCCCCTTCCTTACTTAGAAGCTCTAGAGTAGTATGTTTACGCATATACTTGCGAGAAGAGACATTTCTAAATTTTACCAGTCTTTAGTTCTTTGACGTCTTCCCTTTTCTGCCCCTTGCGGACTCCCCACCCTTCGTTGAAAGGATACTCTATCCCGATTGCAAACCATTTGGACCGTCCTCGCTACTAGGTGAGGTCGCCCCACGATATTGCTGAGCTGTGACTGCTAGGGCTCCCCCTAGGCGGGGGAAAAGGAGCAGATGTATTATCCATCGACACTGAGTCATCAATAATAATAAGCACCTCCTTGTCGAAAGTCTGGATGCATTCTTGTACCTCTTTATCAGGAGTCTTGTTGCGGTTCTCAACGCCCCATCCCCCAAACATCGGAGCTTGGCCCAGGAAACAATATGGCCAAACAAGCCTCCAGATTCTCAACTTTAGTATTAATAGAGCTCAGGATAGAGGTATGCACCTTTACTTCATCGAGGATATTGTCATACAGGCGAACAAATAAGCTGAGCACCATATTGAGGGCCAACAGACTAGGGGAAGACAGTTTAACCACCTCATCTGCTACACTCAGGGCATGGTGGACAGAATGTTCGTCCCCACTATCCACCAGATCTGAGAGGACAACACTGCCTCTTTCACTCCATCGTTGGCTGAGTTCTGTAACCATCCTTTTACCACTGGCTCCTTCCCATCACCCCTCAAGGACTCCCTTGTACACCCCCTCCTAAAAAAGCTGTCTGCAAACTCTTCCTGCCCGGTTAACTACTGCCCTATCTCCACTACCCACTTCTTGGGCAAACTCTTGGAGAAGTTGATCATCTCCCAACTAATCAATAAAACTTAATCTGTTGGCTGTCTCCACGACCACCAGTCTGGCTTCAGAGCAGCCAGAGGGACGGAAGCTGCTCTCCTGAACACCTGTGAGGACTTGCTCTCAAACCTTCATTCCAACTCTCCTTGCTTTTCTCATCCTCCTCGATCTGTCCTCCACCTTTCACACAATCAATCATTTCATCCTCATAAATCGGTGTAACGCTCACCTGGTATACACAGGGACGTCACTCAGCCTGTTCTGACCTCTCACGACCTCGAACCCTCTCCTGGAGTCTACTCGACTGGAGACTGGGCCTGAAACACAGGATTGGTAGAGTTTAACTCCCTACTGTCTCTGTGTGCTTGAACCCCTTCTTCCCCGGGGTCCAACCCTTCCCTTTGATCCACAGCTCACCTTGTTTTCTTGGAAAGTGTGCTCTCCATCCTGCTTTCAGCGCACTGGCATGTTGATTGATGCAGGCTCGTTGCTGCCTAGTTACTTCACTGGCAAGAGTCCGACAGGTAAGTGTAATGAGTCTTTTGAACAGTTCTCTAACTTCGTTCCTTTCCTTCCTTAGATGATGGCCGGCGTCTGGGGATGGCGACGTGCTGCTGAGATGAGTAGCACTGAAAGTGAGTGAGTGAGAGCGCAATGCGCAATGCGACCCTTTCGTATTTGTATTGAACTGAGTTCTTTTTCTGTGTCTTTTAGGTGCCGCAACGTTTTCAGCGTGGATGCCGGTTATGAAGAGGAAATGCGGTGAGTAATCGCGGTTTGCAGCGCCTCTAGATGTTTCCACGCTAACCTGGAGTGTCTTTTCCCTCTTGCAGATGGATGAGAAGTTCCGGAGACAGAGTTGCCCCAGAGCGGCTGGGATTCAGGTAAGCGTTTGAAGCTCGTACAGTCTTTAAAAATAAGCGAAGATTTTCTGAATGCTTACTAATGCCTTTTTTTCTGTTCTTTTCCCTTTTCCTTAGGAAACGGCGTGCTGCGATGGGAATGACACCGCCGAAGATGCTCGCAGAACAGAAGAAGCGATGAATGATGGGCAGAAGCGCCGCAAGGTAAGGCTGTTCCTAACAGTGTTCTTGTTCTTGCAGGAGCTGAGCGCAGAAGAAAGATGCAGGCCTACTGGAGACCGGTCCAAACACGGTGAGTGTCACGCTGTAGGTGCAGAAAACACAAAGCATGTGTCTCAGCCTGGGCGTGGCTTAAATAGTCTCTGGGTATCCCAGTTGTCTCTGGGCTGAATCACAACCAAAAGACTAGACTGTACATGCAGTTCTGGGAACCGAAATATGTGGGGGCATCCATCTTGTTCCCATCAATGCACTACAAGTCCAATCCCCAATGTTATTCTATGGGGGTGAGTGAGTCTGGTGCCACAAGCGCCAAGTCTGACTCCAAGTGGGTCTTTGGATGGATGGAGAGGCCCTTGAGGGCCATGTAGATGATCGTGGCCTGGCTTCAGCCTGACATCTTGGAGGGCTGGGGACATGAGGGGCAGGAATCATGACAGTTGGCTACGTGATTCCCTAGGCATCACAGACTGGGCACTGGATTGGTTGACCTTCATTCTCTCGAACAGGCCCTCCCAAGTGTAACTCGGCCTGTTTCTCACCTCTATCTCACTCTCCACCTGCAGCATACCTAAGGGCTCTATCCTCTCGCCCTGGCTCTTCAACATTGGCCCCTATTGCCGACCTGATCTCCAATGCTATGCTGATGACACACAGCTCTCCTTTCAGCTTCCCTCCTCTGTCTCCTCCCCTTCCTCTCTCATTCTCGACTGTCTGATTGCTATTCAAGCATGGTGTGCTTCTAACAATCTCTGCCTTAATGCCATTAAGACTACGATTCTTCTGATTGGTAAACTTGCCCCCTCATTCCCACCTACTCTCTGGCCACCATCCTTGCCCCCCCCTCACCCGTGTGTGAGGCAAGAAATCTTGGAGTCATCTTCGACTCCTCCCTCTCCTTCTCACCCCACATTGCTGACCTTGTCAAGGAATCTCACTTTCAGCTTCACCTCCTCAGAGGCATTCTCCCTTTCCTCACCTTCCCCCTTGCCTCCAGAGCTCTAGGTCTCTCAAGGCTGGAGAACTGTTTCAGCCTCTTCCTTAATCTGCCTCTTTCCTCCCTCCGCCCTCTTCAACTAATCCAGAATAGGCTTGCGAAACGTATCCTTGGCCTCAAGCCAAGGGGCCACATCTCTCCAGCCTTACAATTCCTCCACTGGCTCCCTGTGGTTGCAAGGATCAAATTCAAGACCCCATCATTCACAAGGCTTCCTGGGTCCTGGGACCTCACTGCATCCAACTCTCTCTCCCTAAATACCTCCCTGCTAGAGCTTGTCAGTCTTCTAGATCTAACTCTCTGTGGGTCAGGCACGTCTCCAAGCAGAGAGTGGGGGGTAGATCTTTCTTCGGCAGGAGCCTCTCTCTGGAATTGCCTTCATGCCCCTCTCCATCTTGAGCTGGATCTATTTAAATTCTGGAAGCTTCTCAAGACCTTCCTTTTCACCTCCTCCTTCCCCCTCCCACTCCCCTGCTTGTTCCACCTGCCTCTTTGTCTGGTTGCCTGTATCCCTCATGAGCCTTGCCAGGGCCAGGCCCTCCTTCAACCAGTCTCCCCCCACACCTTACCAGCACGGGCACCCTTCCCTGACTAGCCTACTGAGTCTGGTCCATCCCCCCCACACTAGGTGACCCCTTACTTTCCTCCCTGAGCACCTGCCCTTCTGGGCCTCACTGAGCGCTTGCCCAGCCCCCTACTTTTAAAATGCAAGTTATAATGTCCCCAACCTTCTTTAGGAAACTTGTCTTCCCTTTGTTTTATTATTGCCCTTTGTTGGCTTTGGCAATTTATTCATTTATTTATTTTATTTTTGCATTTGTAAAGCGCCACGCAGCCCAGAGGCATCGGGGTGCTGTTTCAAGAAAATGACTTAGTTACAGTACAATAGAGAGTAGACAGAGAGTGTTACAGAGTGATCATCGTGTCTACCATTTGCTTTACATAGGTTATACAATTGGCAAGGTGAGCACTGACATGTGAGTGTGTCTAGTCACAGGACCGAGTGGGGGTTTATGCAAACAACATAGTTTTTATCGTTTTTCGGAAGCCCAGGTGGGATTCGATGCCTCTGATCTCTGCGGGTAGCAGGTTCCAGTTGGTGGCTGCAAGGACTGGGAAGCTAGCGCCACCTGCTCTGGTTCTGATGCTTTTTGGAATTGAAAGTCGGTTAGTATGGCTGGATCTGGTCGGTCTGTTTGATGGGGGATCAGAGAATCTCTGAGCAAGGTAGCGCGGTGCTGTGTTGTGACGACATTTGTGGGTTAGTGCCAGTGATTTGAAGAGAATCCGCTCCTTGACAGGTAGCCAGTGGACGGATTTTCTGGTGGCCGAGATGTGGTCCCTTTTAGAGATACCAGTGGCTGCTCTGAGGGCATTGTTCTGCACCGTTTGAAGTTTTTTGATGTTTTTGACTGAGGTGCCTAGTAGGAGTGCATTGCAGTAATCTAGGCGGGAACCTATGATTGCTCTCGCGATGGTGAGGGAGTTTTCCTGCGAGAGGAAGGGCCTTGCGGCATTGATCAGTTTCGAGTGGTAGGCTGATGCTGAGGAAATTGCGTTCACCTGTCTGTCCATGGTGAGGTTGGAGTCCAGGAAGACTCCTAGGGTTTTGACTGCTTTGGAAACCGAGATGCGGCAGTTGTCGATGATGAAGGAGTCATATTTGGGCCCCATTTTGTTCATTGTGGTTGGTGATCCTATGATAAGTAGTTGTGTTTTTTCGATGTTGAGGCATAGCCAGTTTTCAGCCATCCAGGTTTGGATGGTGGTGTAAATAGAGATAAGGGTTTTTTGGTCGGCCTCGTAGTCTCCAGTAAGAGGGATGAGGACTTGTGTGTCGTTCGCATAGTTGGTGTATGTGATGTCCATTGTGTCGAGGTATTTGAATAGTGTTCTTGTGAAAAGGTTGTACAGTGTAGGAGAAATGCAGGACCCCTGCGGGAAACCGCACTTAATTAAGTGTGGCTGGGCGCAGGCTAGGTCGGAGAAGACTTTAATTTCTCTACCCCTAAGGAAGGATGCTATCCAGGCGGTGGCATCTGCTCAAATGTTGCCTGCTGTAGAGAGGTGATGGCAGAGGGTGTCTTGGTCGACCAGGTCAAACGCCGCTGAGAGGTCAAGTAGGAGAAGGAGAGCAGGTTTGCCTATGTCTCTAAGGTCATCGATTTGGTTCTTAAGGTCCAATAATGTGGTTTCTGTACCATGGTTAGGGCGGAAGCCGGATTGCCGGAGACCAAGTAGGTGATGAGCTTCGAGGTAGTTCTGCACTTGGAGGTATGCAGCTTTATCAAGGATCTTGAGAAGGAAGGGAACTGTTGTGATGGGCCTGTAGTTCCCTGGTACCTTGGGGTCTAATGTGGGTTTTTTCAGTAATGGGCAGACCCAGGCTTCTTTGAGGCAGGATGGCACTTGGTTAGATATGAACGAGGCCTTGATGAAGGCTGTGAAGAACGGTACCAATGAGGGGGTGCTGTCCTTGATAAACTGGGCTGGACACGAGTCGCCTTTGCAATTGGAGGGCTTGATGGAATTGAGTATGGTTAGGACTTCCTCTTCAGTCATTTCCTGGAATGAGAAGGCTGGGATTGCAGATGGGGAGGTGGTCTGGTGTAGGTCTGATAGTTGTTGCGATAGGGCTTTTTGGTGGCTAATGATTTTTTCCTGCAGAGTGTTCAGCTTGTTGAGCATGGCTTCTTGGATGTCGTTACACCATTCTTTGTCTTTATTCAAGGGGTTGGGAGGGGGAGTGGGAGTCTCCAATTCTCTAAAGATTGCGAAGATTTCTCTAGATCCCGATTTAGCGTTGGCGATCCTGGTATTGAAGGAATTGGCTTTTGCAGCGATGATGGCGGATTTGTATTGTTTGGCGATGTCTTTAAAAGCTTGTTTGGTGGTGTCATTGGGGTTCGTTTGCCAAGCTGTGAGAGCCAATCGTTTTTGTGAGCATAGTTTCAAGAGATCCTGAGTGAACCAAGAGTTGTTTTTTTTTGGTGGGTTTGGCTTTCCTGTGTGCCAGGGGGGCAATGGTGTCTATGGCCTTGGTAATAATGGCGTTGTAGGGTTGCTGCGAGGGTGTCCGGGTTTTTGGTAAATGGGTGTTTGAGTTCTGGAACCAGGAGGTGGGGAAGTAGTTTTTCCTTGGTAAATTGCTTGGCGCTCCTGGTGAGGGCGGGCGGCAGAATTTCATGAGCGGTGGGAGGGCTCCTAGAGTAGTTGATGTTGAAGTGGATAATGGAGTGGTCCGACCATGGAATGGGAGAGATGATGGGCGTCGATACCTGAGTTATGTTGGGCGATCCAGTCCAGAATGCGGCCTTTGTTGTGAGTTGGTTTTAGCACTTCTTGTTTAAAGCCAAGTGTTGCGAGGGCGTTATAGAGTGAGGTGGCAATGTAGTTTACAATTCTTAAGGATTTTAAAGAGGCATCACACTCCAGACCAGGACTCTTTATACTGGCCAGTGATGCAGTGCACAATCAAAACGCTTTTAGAATTATGAATTTGGATTCAGCTTTGAGAAGGCAGCATACCCGTCTCACACCCTCTCACCCCCATAACATACACCCCATGTCGCAATGGACCATGAACCAGGCCGGTGTGTAATGGTAGAATATTTATTTATTTTTAATTATGAATAAAATCAAACACATTCAATATAGGGCAGCAATCCCCAGTGTGGTGATAATTACACAGTTAAATGATAGAATACACATAGTGTACCTTCTAATATAAGATATACAATGCACAACTGAAAGAAAAAATGATTACTTTTAGAGTTGTGCTTTTAAATGGCACCACAGTTAAGCATTCCCCCTGTAACACTCCCTCAAACCTCTGTTAACAGAATTTTGTGTGGGTGGAGAGGAGTAGCAAGGAGTCAGGTATACTATGCAAAAATCAGATTGGAAATCTGACCTACCACCCAGTGATGTCATTTAGGGGTCACCAGAGGTCACAACTGCGACATCTGAGGTATCCCTGCGACCTCTGAAGTCTCCCTTGCGACCTCTAAAAAAAAATACATTTTCTTTTTTTGTAATGCAAGCTCCTGGGCTGTGGCCAGCACCATGTGGCTCTTTACGTCTGGAGTGGCTGCCTTTCTTGTTCAGGCCCCTTAAAAAAAGAAGAAAAATAAGAACAGGAGGGCCACAAGTCAGCACGGACCCTAAATAAGAAAGAATAGGAATACCAAATAATGTGTCTTTCTGGAATTCTATCCAATAATTGCTAGACTCATTAAATGTTTATTTCAGGCACACTTCAGGGGGTGAGTCACTGATTTAGTCTGTTCTTAAACGCCTCAACTCAGCCTTTCATCCTTCTGAGGTCGATAAATGAGTACCAACACATGTTGGGTGATGTTGGGTATATATTTTTTCTATTTAAAGCGCTTAAGCGTAAGTGCTATATAATAACACATCATTATAATTTGGTCATGGACGTCTGTTTGCATTCACAGTAATTTAGTAATATGGGCCTATACACACTGATCTTAACGATACATATGGCGATCCATTCTTGTATGAAATGTACATCACATTATAGTGATATCGTAACCATATTTTCCGTAGTGTACAATGCTTTGTGATGCCACTTCCTGTTTCGTCAATGGGTGAAAGGTCGTGTTCCATTGTTTCCCGCGAGATCACTTTGGGGAGAGGGTCAAATTACATCTTTTTCTGTGATGTCATTAGGGGGGTCAAGGGTCGTGTGATGTCACTTTTACTATCCCTGGCATTTTGGTGAATTTACGTCCCTGCTACCACCCCTGAATGGGAGGCAAAAATCGGATTGAGCTCACTTGAAAAATGAGCAAAATGGCAACTAGGAATTACTGTACTAACGAGGCAAGAAAACTCACAAGCTACAAGACAATGTACTTAATAACAGCATACAGTGTAGAAGATCGACTATGGAAGGAAACACAGTGCAGCAAGAATCACAAGTGGCAAAATTGCAATTGCTACATTTCAAAATAGCAAAACGGCTTGGAAATTGAGCTAAACAGACAAAATCGGAATGCAGTTTTAAATCTAAGGTACGAAGGCACATCACAGGTATAACATGAAAGTCAGAGGGTAACTCTGGATGGATGATAGTATGGGATTCCTAAAGGGAAAAGAAAAATCTGCTTTTTTAAAATGAAAGCAGTTTCATAGGCAACTCGGACTCGGTTTTGTTAGAAAAAGGATTTATTCTACTGCAACTATATTTTTAATGGCTAGAATGTTAAAGAAAGACACATTACGCAAGGAGGTTACAGCAAGGTCAACCTATCCATGCCGCGTTCAGCCATATATTGGAATTTATTAAATCATCCAAAATAGTACTAAGGCAGTGGTCTTCAAACTTTTTTGGCTAGGGCCCCCCTGACCAAAATTTGGGCAGTCCGGGCCCCCCCAAATGTGCCAGACGGACAGTATGTAGAAATTGCTATGAACCTTTGTGTGCCGTCACCGCTCCCTACTCCCAGTACAGACCCTGGGCTCTCCCCACCCTACTCCCACCACTATCCCAGTGCTGCCGCCCATCCTGCTCCCACCACAGTCCCATAACACAAGGATACACACATCCATACACATTTAAATATAAAATAAATCACCATAAACGTACCTTCTGCAGGGGCCTGCGCGTGGTTGTTAAAATGCCCCACTCCAGGTTGCTCTGCCCGTATGTGTGAGGAGGCGCAGGAGCACCCCCTCGCACATACATACATACAGTGCCCCAGCCAGCATTTACAATGAGCTATGCAAGGCGAAGCAAAACACCCCCAGCGTTGCATGGTTCAGTGATCATGTGCAGCTGGGGAAATGAACTGTCAAAGGCAAACTGTGTTTCCTTTTGACAGTTCAGCCAGGCCAGGAGCAATCCCTCAGCTGGAAAAAGCAGCTGAGGGAGTGCTCGTGTTTCACTGGGCTGGCTCCTCGGCTCCTCCATAATGGGTGAGGTGGCCAGTGGGTGGATGCCCCTCACCCATTATGGATGAGCCGGCAGGCTTGGACTGGCCTTTAGGGTAATAGGGCGATGACCGTACCAAAAATGCAAAATGCTAGTGTAGGCCCGTCAAAATGGGCCCCTTTTTTGGCCAATGTGGGCCAGTTTGAGGAGTTACTTCACTATGCAGCTAGTAGTTTTGACCATTGTTGCTAAATAGATATTCTTTAAATATCAACATTTGAACAAAAAACAACCCCTTGGGTACTATTCAAACAGTCTGTGACTAAAGGACTGAATATCCATTTGCAACTGCTGGCCATTTTTTCATTGGTGCCTTAGACCGTTTTATGGTTCAATCCGACCATGTGAGCTGCCCCTTCCCATTTCCTCCAATCTAACAATCTAAAAAAATAAAATAAAAAAATAATGTTTTTTTTTTGTTAACATTTCATGCTGGGCTCTGGCGCCCCCCCTGGTATGCGGCAGCGCCTCCACAATTTGAAGACCTCTGCACTAAGTGGACTAGTGGAAAGAATGGCACTAACACATGGAGATTACTACAGATTTTCTTAAGGACAGGATACACAGAGGGTTCTGACAATTTAAGAATTTACTAGGGTATTTATAGAATTTCTATGGAATTGGACATAATACTGGGTAACAAAACAAGGGATGCAGGTTTTGGTTACTGGGTAAGGGAAATACTTACAGCAAGCACTTGAATGGAATAGTTTGGACAGCCAGCCGGGCCTCGGGACATGGGAAAAAGATCTGGTCACTTGGGCAACAGTGGGGCTCTCCTCTAGGGACACAGCGGGGCAACGGGAGTCCGGTCTCAGTAGACAGCGGGCGCATGAGCTGGGCAATGCAGGTAGATGTTCAAAGCAGGTAGCTGGGCAAAGCAGGATAATCCCAAAAGGGTTCAGCAGCCTTCTCCCCTTTTTCCCTGAATTATTGGGATATTTTTGGAGGGTTTCATTCTGGATTAGAGGTTCAGCCTGGATAAGAGGTTCTGGCTGGATCTGCTATCAGCTACCCCTGGCCTGGCACTGGAATCTGGACGCTTGCAGGGTGAATGTGGAATGTCTGGATCTCTGGATGTTGAGTTGGATTTTTGAATCTTGGATTTTTGAATGTCCTGACTCCCCCTAAGCTTCCTCCTTATAAAGGCCGGATGACATCAGAGGATTTTCACGATATGGGCAGAACTAAGCTAGACCTACCTCTAAGAATCGGATGGGTCAGCCTGTGGATGTTGCCGCCTCCCTGTCAGCAGATTGGACTGAAGGAAGTGACTACATTTTAGTGGGTGTGTTTTTTGCAATGTGCTTTGTTCTACCAAAGTTACTTTTGCCAAAATAAATTATAGAGCAAAACACTTATATTTACAAATGTCATCATCAGGAAAATTAGATAGGCGGATTCCGTATTTCACAAGGGACATTTCTGTCCAAACACCAAGTTTGTGCAATATTGTTTAGTCATTCTGGCAATCTTTCGCCATTTCCATGGACAGCATCTCACCTAAAATTCTACAATTGTCTACATATATACATATTATCACTGGGCAATCTACATATCTACATATTATCACTGGGCATATTTTAATTAAGTTGCAAAACTGTACCGCGTATGCTTTCCCCAGAAATGACAATGTCCTGGCGTTTGCGTCCACCACATGTCAGAAGAACCTACAATGTCTTATTTTAATGACACAAAAATTAAATTTAAACAGTCCTTATTTCACATTACTGTTTCTTTAGGTTGCTGAAATAAATACTTTGATCTCAAAAAGTCCTTTAAATCAAATGGATGGCATCTGTCACTGGAGAGCGGTCCTTAATATTTCCCCAGTCATCCTACCCCCACTGTGTCAGCTCTGGACAGCAGGGCTACAATAGCAACCTTTCATTCTGGCAGATGCAGCTGAAGAGAGGTGTCACCAGGAATTCACACTTGCCCGTGACAAGGCCAGTTCCTCTGATCCATTGTTCCTGGCTGGAGAAATGCCAGGAAGTCTGACAAGGTCGCCACATCCCACACCTTGACCCCTTTCATGTGCCCAGGGGGTTGGGCCATTTGGGGACGATAATCCTGTTCCCAGGGGAGGCAGGGCCCTTTGAAGACAGTGCCTGCCAAACCTGTTCTGCTGGTCTCAAAGTATTTTTTTCCCTTTCTTTAAACAAAAACCAAGTCTTTTTGGGAGTACATATCATGTATATTTTAGAGCAAACCCCCATCTTCCATCACAGTTCTGTGCAAGCACAGGGTATCATTTTAACATTTCACTTTCAAAAGGCATTTTCCTGCTTGGCAAAAGCACCATTTTACACATGGGTTAATTTTTCTTGGATGTCACTTTACAAATGCGTTTTTTCCTCGCATCTTTATTCTGAACATTTCCATAGCCCTAATCAATTTCTAATACACAGGAATCTGTTCAACACAAGGGTTCTTTGAAACTGACATAAGCAAAGAGAAAGAGCGAGCTTCTTGTGAAAGGTTTGCCTGTGTTATTTTGTTGCAAAAGGAAAACGCTTGCTGTACGACATGGAGTGACTTTCTCTGCTATTTCCCAGATTTTACTTGACACATAATGCCTTTCGGGGAGGACTGCCCTCCTTTGCTGGTGTATAACCTGAATACGGATGAACATAGATGTGTCTTACTGGAACCAAACTGCGTAATGTTGAAAAAATTGGAAATGGCATCAGTATGCAGTCATTATAAATACAGAATATTTTCTTTTCCAGTGGGAAGTTTTGAGCTGGCAGCATAGCAGCGCTGCCTTTGAATTCTTTTCTTTGGTGCACATGAAGAAAACACTTGAAGTCATTCACAGGGTGTTCCAGGTTCCATCTCGCCCCATATGTGCTCGGAAGAGACACCGCAGCCATTATTTTTGTAACTATAAAACGTAGTTTTGGTGCTAGGGAATATGTGCTTCAGCAGACACAGCGTAGCCACAATTTTTGTAACTGCTGAAAATGCTGTATGACGATGTAGGGGAAGTTCTGCTGGGCTGGTAAATATACCCCACATATTCCCCCTGCTTTCTCGAGACTTATTGTTGAGAGAGAGTAGGGTAAAGCAGGGTTCATCTAGTGGAGTTCCTCTTTCATCTGGGAGCGGCACGCCAAGATCTTCCTTTGGTCTTTCATTGGAGAGTGTGGAGCGACACTCCCAGATCTTCCTTCAGTCTTTCGTTGAAGAGTGTGGAGCGACACGCCCAGATCTTCCCTCTGTTTTCAGGTGCTTGGGAAGGTCCTCATCAGTCTAAGAGAGAATGGATTAGTACTCTAGTAGAAGATAGAAAAAGACAGGTTTTAGAATCTTTCACTGACAGTCTTCCCGGAAGGTTGACATCAGTGGAACATAACATACATTTACATTTCTCAGGGTACTTGAACAATATCAGCAAACAAATTACTTAATAATGCAAAGACATGATTGAACTTTTACACCATAGTTTTGTGATCAATAACAATAATGAAAAGTACTCCTTGTTGCATAGATATACCTATGGACCAAACTATTCTCTTCTGATTTTTCTTCTTCGTTCTTCTTATTCTCCTGGTGTCTGCTCTATTTGACTCACCTTTGGCTCTTCAATCAGCTGCAAAGTGTGTCTGGGGTCACAACTTTTTAACTGGTTAATGTGGACCCATTTCTCTTTTGACAGCTCTTCTTTAGGGATGCGGATTCTGTAGGCGACACATGATATTTTGTCTACTATTTCAAAGGGACCGTGCCAGGAGGGGAGACATTTTGTCTCCTTAGTCTGATTCCTATGAAAATTCAACAAGTAGACCCTGTCTCCTATTTGGTATTCCTTTTTGGTTGTTTTTAAATCGTACCCAAAAGCATGCGGAAGGTGTTTTCTTATATTCTCAACATATTAATGAGTTGTGGAAGCGTTTATCACTGTCTGCTCTTGTGTTCTATAGAGCAGATGCTGAAGTAGCACCATTTTTCGTCCAGTCATTAGCTCAAATGGAGAAATTTTGGTCGCAAAAGATGGTGTAGATCTGATGCCCATCAGGACAAGTGGTAACCGGATGTCCCAACTTGACCCAGAATCTGCCACCATTTTTTTTTAGAATGCTCACAATGGTTTTATTGTACATCTCAACTTCCCCACTAGAGGATAGGCAGTGTGCAATATGCAGTTTCCTTTTTACCTCAAGTATCTCCCACATCTTTGTCATCACTTTGCCAGTGAAGTGACTTCCTCGGTCTGACTCAATCCTTTAGGGTATGCCAAAACGCGAGAAGATGTGGTTGATCATCAGGGCGGCTGCTTTTTCTGCCTTGCAATTTGAGGCCGGGAGACATTTCACCGATTTGTTGAACAAGCACGTTACTGTTAACATGTACTTGTTTCCCCTATAGGAGCGGATCACGGGCCCGATGAAATCTACTTGTAAATCTGACCAGGGCAGTGTCATCCCCCTCTTCTGGAGGGGATCTTGGTGTGTGAGTGAACTTGGCTGAAATTGTGCACACACAAGACACCCCTTCAAATATTGGTTGTGGTACTGCCCCACGTGTGGCTAGTATGCAACCTCCCACAAGATTTCTAGAGTAGTGTGAAACCCCCGTTGACTGGCTGTGACCGTGTCATGGGCGTGACTTAGCATCAGGCTTCGGAATGAGGTAGGAACTACCCACTGGTTTCATCCTGCGATGGATCTCCTTACCAACAAACCATCTTGGATTTGGAACATTTTGGGACACTTCATCAGCACCCTGAGGTCCTCTTTCTAAATGTAATCAGTTTCCGTCAGAGGAAAGTTCTCAGGGTCTTAAATGTTTTGGTAAAATGTCCCACTAATCAGATCTCCTTTTTGTGCCTTGATTAAATCAGGATCTGGGGTTTCCTTACTCCACTGGGCAGTTGAGAGTGCATTGTGAGCATTTGTCTGGGGCCTGGTGACAGCAGTGACCTGGATTTCCCCCAAGAGGGACTCAATCTCAAGGATATCCCCCTGAATGGCTCCAGTTTTGGCCAGCTGATCAGCCAGGTTGTTTCCAGTTTTGACTGGTCCCTCTATTCTGGAATGACCCTTAATCTTCTTCCAATAGATGGTCATCCCATTAGAGGTGAACAGATCATCAATATTCTGTATGAGCTTGCCATGGTTAAGTGGTATGTTATTTGCACACAGCATGCCTCTGGTTCTACAATTGATCAGGTGCTCCACGAACCTGTTCCGGACATTATCTGAATCTGTAATTATGACCAGTTTGTGGGGTCAGTGTTGCACGGCAGTGAAGATGGCCTGGTGAACTGCCATCAACTCCGCCATCTGACTACTGCGGGGACCTATTTTGTACCCAGCGGAGGGCTCCAGGGCATCATTCACCCAGGCATTCCCAACGCCGGCCACCAGTTCCTTTTCCCTGTTGTTGTCAACATGGTAGGAGCACCCGTCCACATGAACTGTGGGCATCCCCTCGTACTTGTCTTCTTCATAGACTTTGTGCAGGGAATTCAGGTACGCCTCCATTTTGTCCTGGGTTTTGAGACTTTCGTCCTCGAGACAGTTTTCTCTGGCACAATCATGCAAGTCAGCCAGACCTTGCACGAGGGGACTCTTAGCCATATCTGACCTCCACAGGAAAACCTGGCATGGTCAGAATCCAGGAGGTAATTCTGGAATTACTCACATTTCCTGTCCGGATTCTGTCACTTTGGAGGCATTGCAAAGGCTGGTGTGGAGTATCCACTATGATGTCCTCCCCCTGGATGAACGGGTGGTAATTTTCAATGCCCACATCATCGTCAGGAGTGCCTTCTCACAATCATTGAATTTTTCATCCACAGAGAATAAAGTCTTGCTTGCATAGGAAGTCCTGATTTTTGATTCGGTAAGCTAGACAAGGCGCTTGTGAGAGACTTCTTTTGAATTGTTTTACTGCTCGGCTTGTTCTAAACCCCACTCCCACTTGACCCCCCTTCAACAGATGGACCAGGGGTCTGTGACCTCTGTGTAATCCTCAATTAACTTCCTACTGTGATTAGTCACTCCACGAAGTCTTCTTAGTTCACCCAGAGTTGTTGGGTCTTTTAGTTTTAGTAGTGCTTCCACTTTACTAGTGCTTCCACTTTCTTCGCCTGGGGACAGAGACCCTCAGGGGTTATTTCATGTCCCAAGAAGTTGACACGGTCCTGCACCACTGTGCCTTCTGGAAGGACAGTTTTGCTCTGGCAATCCTCAACTGGGTCAGAAAATAGCGGATTTCCGCCATGTGTTCCTCCATAGTTGAGCTTCTAATCAAGACATCATCCACATAGGCCAGGTTACCCCTTTCACCCAAGTCGGGCATGGCCTTGTGTAGGGAGATGTTGAATTAGTTGCTGGAGTTTATGTATCCAAAGGGAGTCCGGGTCCAGGTGTACTGCTGGCTCCCGAAGGTAAAGGCCAGCTTGTACTGGTCCTCCCTCCTGACGGGCACGGTCCAGTATCCATTGGTCAGGTCATTGGCGGTGTATACCTTTGACCCCTGGATCTGGGCCAGCCCCTGGTCAATGTAGGGAAGAGGCCATCAGGGCATTTGGATCCGTTTTTTAGCTCCCTAAGGTCTGCGCAAAGTCTCCATTGGCCATTTGGTTTTAAAATCCCCAGCACTGGATTATTAAAGGTGCTGTGGACTGAACGAATTATCCCACGGGGCTCTAGGTTTTTGATTATTTCCGACAGGGACTCCATACATACGAGAGGCAAGCAATATTGCTTCACAAACACAGAAGTCATTCCAGGGTCCGTGGGAATTGAGGTAGTATGTATCTCGGTGCGACCACAGTCGTGCGAGTCCACAACAAAGATATCTTGGAAATCTAAGAACACCTGTTTCAACTTTTGCTTTTGCTCCCCAGTTTCACAGGCATCAGCGAGGTTGACTCGCTCTTCAACCATCTGCCTGAAGCCTGGAAAGGCTTAGGGTGTTGACATGAACAGAGGGTTTAAGGTAGGAGCGGCTGTCATTGTGGACCTGGAGGATCACCTCATCCTTCCTGATGTCACAGGTCACCTGTTCCCGCCAGTAAGGGCAAGAAGAGTACACCAGGAAATTCCCCCCTTGCCGGGTGAAGATCCTTTCTCGCGGTATGTCCTCGTCATTGTCATTGTCATAGCAGTCACTGGCGATTGGCCCTATCAGTTCATTTCCTAGATCCATGGAAAAATGTTGGTTATCAACCACCATTGCAATAATGGTGCCTGCGCCCAGAGTGATACTCCTAAGGTCGCTGTTATCCACTACTATTGGAATGGTGTTGTGTTCTACATTGACTAATGGTTTTGGGCTTATCCCCAACCCCTGCTGTTGGAGATGGGCATTGAGGTGTACATAGGCTTCAGGATTTTGCAATTTTTGTCCTCTTTTAATTTTTAAGTCAAGTGGGAATTGTTGGGTCCATCCTGGGATGGTGACCTCCTCTCCAATTTGAACTTCAACCACATACGGCAGCAATTGAGCTGACCGAAATGCCTTTTCAGAATCATCAAAGCCCATGGGATTGCCCCACAGTCGGGACCAGGCCTTGTCATTTATAAGGTCCAAATTAACCCCTTCAGTGCCAAGGACAAGATATCTCGTCCTTGGAATTGGATTTGTGCAGTTCCAAGGACGAGATAGCTCGTCTTTTTTGGCACCTTGTTTTGAGCGATCCCTGCAAAGCAAAGCAAAGCAGGGATCACTCAAAACTATCGCCCAAACCTTACTGCCCCACCCACTGGGGGGCCCCGTCCCACTATTTTTGGGGGCCCTCTCCCCTCCCACCCCAAATGGAGGTGGGGTGTACCTCACGCAGCCGTTTGTAGGAGGCCCAGGGAGGCCTGCATGAGGTGCCACCGCCAACCATTTGAGGTGAGGGGGGAGAGGGCCCCCAACAATGGTGGGACAGGCCCCCCAGTGGATGGGGCAGTAAGGTTTGGGCACCCAAGGGCCAGATTGGCACATCAATGTGCCTCTCTGCACCAAGAGGAGTTGGGTTACCAAAGGAAAAAAGTGAAAATGGTGGAACGCTTTTTAGGGGGGGCTGTGGGGAACCCCAAAGGATCGGGGAATTTTCTAATGGGATAAGGCATTGACCCCCTCCCCCCGACCGCAATGGAGTGGGTGCCATATCATGCAGCCCTCCCTGGGACCAGATATCTGCTCCTAGGAACGGACGCCACACATTTTTGGTGTCCCTCTCCCCGCACCTCAAATGGAGGGGTGTGTACCTCACGCAGCCGTTTGTAGGAGGCCCAGGGAGGACTGCATGAGGTGCCCCCACCATCCATTTGGGGTGAGATAGGAGAGGGTCATCAAAAATTGTGGGACAAGCACCGCAGTGGGTGGGGCAGTACGTTTTGAGCACCCTGGGGCCAGATTGGCACACCAATGTGCCCCTCTGTGCCAAGGCAAGTTTTTTCGTAAACAAAGAAAAAAATGGAAAATGGTGGAACGCATTTTAGGGGGGGCTGTAGGGCATCCCAAAGGGTTGGGGAATTTTCAAATGGGATGGGGCTTTGACCTCCCCTCACCCGCAATGGAGTGGGTGCCATGTCATGCAGCCCTCCCTGGGACCAGATATCTGCTCCTAGGAAGGGGCGCCTGAGGCCAGGTGTTTTGTTTACAGCTTTTTCTACCCGAGCAGCTGCAACATTATGTGAGTACTATTTTTTATTATTCTATAGTTAGGGCCCACTGTCAGTGTGGTGGGTGAGACTGGGGCGGGATTGTTGGTAGTGTAGGTGGGAATGGCCCGTCTGGGCAGATCACCTCCAACTGCCTGGAGTTGCGGCTGGGTTGCATTACAGCTTTTACCTTCAGGGAGGTATTGGCACACTGCCGAGACTCCTTGGTGGGGAGAAGCTGTAACGCAGGGCGGCCAGAGTTCCAGCAAAGTCGGCGGTAATCTCCCTGGCCTTGGGCACCCTTCTCCCATGTGGGTCTTTGCCAGTGGTTCTGGGTAATAAATTCTGGGCCGATTTGCGTAAGTCAGACCTCTGCGGATTCCCACCGGTGTCCTCTTTTGGGAAATGCATGGGGTTCCCTGTTTCCCTTGCTGGCTTCGACACCCTAGGCCCAAATCTGTAGGTTACCCACATGAACAAAATCGGAAGTGGCGAAAGGCTTGGGGTTCCCAGTGGCTTACCCTTTTCCTTTTGCGCCGCCGGTAGGTGCACCCACACATGTGAGGTACCATTTTCATTGGGACACGTGTGGGGACGCGGGAAGGTAGGCCATGTGTTGTTGGTGGTGTGTTTCGGTGGGTGGCCAGAGCGAAATGTCTGAGAATTGTCTTCATTTCCAGCGACTTTTAAGAGACATTTCCCTGTGTCCACTCACCGAAACACGTCGCCAACAACAGATGTCATACCTTCTCGCTTTCCCACAGGTGTCCTGATGAAAAAAGGTGCCTCACATGTGTGGGTGCACCTACCGGGGGCGCAAAAGGAAAAGGGCAACCCGCTGGTAACCCCAAGCCTTTCGCCACAGCACAATTTGTTCATATGGGCAACCTACAGATTTGGGCCTAGGGTGTCGAAGCCAGCAAGGAAAACGGGGAACCCCATACATTTCCCAAAAGAGGACACCCGTGGGAATGCACAGAGGTCTGACTTGCGCGAAGCAGGCTAGAATTTATTACCCAGAACCCTAGACAAAGTGAACATTGTGTTTTTTCCCCACCAAATATCACTCTTTGGTGGGATTGTGGCTAATAAAAACTGGGGCAATTTGCGCAAGGCAGACCTCTGTGGATTCCCACGGGTGTCCTCTTTTGGTAAATACATAGGGTTCCCTGTTTCCCTTGCTGGCTTCGACACCCTAGGCCCAAATCTGTAGGTTGCTCACATGAACAAAATGGGCAGTGGCGAAAGGCTTGGGGTTCCCAGTGGGATACCCTTTTCCTTTTGCCCCCCGGTAGGTGCACCCACACATGTGAGGTACCGTTTTCATCGGGACACGTGTAGGGATGCGGGGAAGTAGGCCATGTGTTGTTGGCAGTGTGTTTCGGCGGGTGGCCAGAGCGAAATGTCTGAGAATTGTCTTCATTTCCAGCCAATTTCAGAGACATTTCCCTGTGTCCACTCACTGAAATGCATGGGGTTCCCTGTTTCCCTTGCTGGCTTGGACACCCTAGGCCCAATTCTGTAGGTTGCCCACATGAACAAAATGGGCAGTGGCGAGAGGCTTGGGGTTCCCAGTGGGTTACCCTTTTCCTTTTGCGCCCCCGGTAGGTGCACCCACACTTGTGAGGTACCGTTTTCATCGGGACACGTGTGGGGACGCGGGAAGGTAGGCCATGTGTTGTTGGCGGTGTGTTTCGGTGGGTGGCCACAGCGAAATGTCTGAGAATTGTCTTCATTTCCAGCCAATTTCAGAGACATTTCCATGTGTCCACTCACAGAAACACGTCGCCAACAACAGATGTCATACCTTCTCGCGTTCCCACAGGTATCCCGACGAAAAAGGTACCTCACATGTGTGGGTGCACCTACCGGGGGCGCAAAAGGAAAAGGGTAATCCGCTGGTAACCCCAAGCCTTTCACCACAGCACAATTTCTTTTTAAAAAGAAATATATTTATTAAGTTTTAATAACACAGAATACAATAATACAACCATAATATGCATTCTGTAAAACATATATATAACCACCAGCCCATCCATCCCACCCCTCCCCTCTCAAGACCACTTTCAGTTCTTCAATATAGGTCGCCCCAAACTGCGATCAAGAGCTGTTTGTGTCATTTGAAGCGTCCTCTATTTGCCTGGGGTTAAATAGTGGCGTCGTAATCGCCACCCATTGATGTAGGTCTTCCCTGGTGTCCAGTTTCTGCTCGCGTAGCGCCTTTTCCCATGCTCCAGTTTCTGCCGTTGTCCATTTGCGGAGGTCTTCCCACCACATTTCGATGCTAGGACTTCTGATGCTCTTCCATCCCATGGCTATGCGTCTTTTCGCCAGGATATACATTAGGTCCTTAAGTTTATTAAGGGGCTTATTCTTTTTGCCTCTTTTGTAGTTACCCAGGATGCATGCTGCAGGTGTTTGCACATCCCGTATTATGTCCGCTTCCGCCACTTTAGCAGCTATCTGCGCCCAAAAGGATTGTGTCACCCGGCATCCCCAAAACATGTGTGCCATGTCCGCGCGGGGTACGCGGCACTTAGGGCATTCAATGATACTTGCCCCGTTGAATTTGGAGATCACTCCTGGCGTAAGATACGCCTGATTGAGTATGTAAAATTGGATGAGCTGCTGTCCTGGAAACCTTTTTGTGGCAGTGGGCGATGCGTTCCCATTCCTTCTCATCGAACTCCAGTCTCAGTTTGTGTTCCCACTTAGTTTTGCTCTTGAGGCTAATGCTAGTTGTGCTATTCAGTAGTGTGTCATAAAGCCTGGAGGTTTCGTGCCCTCCCCCGGCTGCAGCTAGCATGTTCTCGACGGTCTCATGTCCGGTCTCTAAGTTCTCCTGATCTGGTCACCGGTCCAAAAGCTTACGCACCACAGCTTTGCGGAGCAGGAATTGTCCCATCGGCAGTCCAGAGGTTGCTTGCAACTCTTCGAATGTGAGGATCCCTTGGTCGTCTACAGGGTCGCCCAGGGTGGCCACTCCATAGGGCTCCCATCTTAGCCTTACTTTGTTTTGCCCCCAGGGTCCACTAGCCATGATGGCTGCTATGGGGATCTGTGGGGAATATGGAACTTCCATCTTGGCTGCCCTGCAGGTCCGTTTCCAGATCTGTAGTCCCAGTTTCACCAGGTAGGGGGAGTTACGGGTCATTTCCGCGGGGATCCAAAATAAGTCTCTGAGCAGTAACTGGGGGATAGCAGGTTGCAGAAGCCGGGTGTCAAGCGTGGTTTCATCGGCCATCCATTGTATGACATGCTTTAGTTAGGCTGCCAAGTAGTACAGTTCAGTCCACCCCTGTCGTAGGGTCTTTGCAGCACTTCTAGTGAGACTCTATTCCTGCCTCCTTGCCAGAGAAATCTTCTGCAGAGTTTATTTACTTCCACGAAGAAGCGTGGGGGATGTTGAATGGGACAATGGTAAGGTAGTGTAGTAGGCGGGGGAGTGCCACCATTTTTAGGAGTTCAGCTCTGCCCGCCACAGAAAGCGGCAACTTCCCCCAAAAGGCCCTCAATTTTTCCAAGTTTTCCTTGGCTTCAATGGTGTTTAAAGTGTATTGCATGTTGGGGTCTCGGTGAATGGTGATCCCCAAGTATTTGAAGGATGTGGCCGTCCACTGAAAGGCCAATGGGGGGAGGGCGTCAGGGGAGTCTTTGCTTAGGGCAGCTAGGGGGTATAGGCATGATTTTTCCTTGTTAATCTGGTTCCCCGTGAATCTAGGGAAACCCTCAAGTGTTTCCAGGATGGTAGGATGTGTTCAGGGTTATTTAGATATAGAAGTGTATCGTCGGCATACATTGACACCAGGTGTGTTACCCCATCTATCACTATACCGCCGTCGCCGTATTCCTGGCACAGATAAGCCGCCACAGGTTCAGCTGCTAAGATGTAGAGAATGGGAAAGTGGGCAGCCCTGCCGAGTGCCCCTATGGAGGTGCCATTTGTCGGAGAAGGTGTTATTAGTGTGCACTCTGGCCGTAGGGTCTGTGTATATCAGTTTTGTCCACTTTAGGAAGGCCGGGCCTATCCCCCTTTTTGCCATGGTTGCGTATAACCATTCCCATCTAACCGAGTCGAAGGCCTTAGTGAAGTCTAAGGATGCCACGGCGCATTTCTCGGGTCTGTCCTTGGTACTATAGATGACGTGGTGTAATCTACGTAGGTTTTCAGTGATAGATCGCCCGGGCACATAGCCCGTTTGATCTTGGTGGATCAGGAGGGGAATTACTCTACGCAGCCTTCTAGCGAGTAGTGCCGTTAGAATTTTGTTATCTGAATTCAACATGGACAGGGGCCTGCATGAGCCACATTCCCTCTCGTCCCTGCCTGGTTTTAATAGGGGGATGATGATGGCTTCCTTCATGGTGTCTGGGAGGACGCCCACATCGTACGCCTCATTAAACACTCTGGCCAAGAGGGGTGCCAGTATATCCTCATATGCTTTGTAGAACTCTCCCAGAGCCCGTCTGTACCTGGGGCTTTCCCAGAGGGGATAGACCTAATGGTGGCTATTATCTCTTCCGGGGTGATTGGTTCGTCTAAGGCCTCAGTCAAGTGCACGTCTAAGCTGGGTAGTTTAATGATGTCTAGTATATCGTCAATTTCGACGACAGGGGGAGATGGGGTGCTCGCATACAATTCTTGATAAAATCCGGCAAACACTGCATTTATGCACAGCTGTGTATGTGCTGCGGCGCCGTCTGACCCACAGACATGGCAGATAGGCAATCTGGGGGTTTCCCGTTTGTAGAGCCATGCTAATAATTTCCCAGGTTTGTCGCCGAGGGCATGAGTTCTCTCAATGTCTTCCATGTAGCTGAGCTTCCCCAGCGTGTCCCAGCACTTTAGACAGGCCTGCTTGAGTTCTACCATCTTATTCATGTGATCTGGCTCTAGGGTGTCTTTTTTTTCCAATTCAGCTAGTTCCTTTTCCGCGTTTGTGAGAGAGGTTAGAATGGATCTCTGGGCCCCGTCCATATTTGCTAGCATTTCGCTCCTCATAACCGCCACAGCACAATTTGTTCATACTGGCAACCTACAGATTTGGGCCTAGGGTGTCGAAGCCAGCAAAGAAAACAGGGAACCTCATGCATTTCCCAAAAGAGGACACCCGTGGGAATGCACAGAGGTCTGACTTGCGCGAAGCTGCCCAGAATGTATTACCCAGAACCCCAGAAAAAGTGAACATTGTGTTTTTTCCCCACCAAATATCACACTTTGTCAGGGATTGTGGCTAATAAAAACTGGGGCAATTTGCGCAAGGCAGACCTCTGTGGATTCCCACGGGTGTCCTCTTTTGGGAAATGCATGGGATTCTCAGTTTCCCCTGCTGGCTTCGACACCCTAGGCCCAAATCTGTAGGTTGCCACATGAACAAAATGGGCAGTGGCGAAAGGCTTGGGGTTACCAGTGGGTTACCCTTTTCCTTTTGCGCCCTCAGTAGGTGCACCCACACATGTGAGGTACCATTTTCATCGGGACACGTGTGGGGACGCGGGAAGGTAGGCCATGTGTTGTTGGCGGTGTGTTTCAGTGGGTGGCCAGAGCAAAATCTCTGAGAATTGTCTTAATTTCCAGCCAATTTCAGAGACATTTCCCTGTGTCCACTCACCGGAACACATTGCCAACAACAGATATCATACCTTCTCGCATTCCCACAGGGGTCCCGACGAAAAAGGTACCTCACATGTGTAGTTGCACCTACCGGGGGCTCAAAAGAAAAAGGGTAACCCGCTGGTAACCCCAAGCCTTTCGCCACAGCACAATTTGTTCATGTGGGCAACCTACAGATTTGGGCCTAGGGTGTCGAAGCCAGCAAGAACAACAGGGAACCCCATGCATTTCCCAAAAGAGGACACCCGTGGGAATGCACATAGGTCTGACTTGCGCGAAGCGGACCAGAATGTATTACCAAGAACCCCAGACAAAGTGAGCATTGTGTTTTTTTTCCCACCAAATATCACACTTTGTCAGGGATTATGGCTACTAAAAACCTGGGCAATTTGCGCAAGGCAGACCTCTGTGGATTCCCACGGGTGTCCTCTTTTGGGAAATGCATGAGGTTCCCTGTTTCCATTGCTGGCTTCGACATCCTAGGCCCAAATCTGTAGGTTGCCCACATGAACAAAATGGGCAGTGGCGAGAGGCTTGGGGTTCCCAGTGGGTTACCCTTTTCCTTTTGCGCCCCCGGTAGGTGCACCCACATATGTGAGGTACTATTTTCATTGGGACACGTGTGGGGACGCGGGAAGGTAGGCCATGTGTTGTTGGCAGTGTGTTTCGGTGGGTGGCCAGAGTGAAATGTCTGAGAATGGTCTTCATTTCCAGCCAATTTCAAAGACATTTCCCTGTGTCCACTCACCGAAACACGTCGCCAACAGCAAATGTCATACCTTCTCGCATTCCCACAGGTGTCCCGACAAAAAACGGTACCTCACATGTGTGGGTGCACCTACTGGGGGCGCAAAAGGAAAAGGATAACCCGCTGGTAACCCCAAGCCTTTCGGCGCAGCCCATTTTGTTAATGTGGGCAACCTACAGATTTCGGCCTAGGGTGTCGAAGCCAGCAAGGAAAACAGGGAACCCCATGCATTTCCCAAAAGAGGACACCTGTGGGAATCCACAGAGGTCTGACTTGCGCAAATCAGCGCAGTTTCTACTACCAAGAACCCCAGGCAAATTCCAAATTTGGGGGTAAAAACACAATTTCCAGACATTTCACTCTGCTCAACCACCGAAACACGCTGCCAACAACAGATGTCATACATTCCCGCGTTCCCACAGGGGTCCCGATGAAAATGGTACCTCACATGTGTGGGTTCACCAATCTAGCCGCAAAGGGAAAAGGCTACACCACTGATAACCACAAAAGGGTTTCGGGAGATAACCTACAGATTTGGGCATAGGGTGTCCAAGCCACCAAGGAAAACTGTGAACCCCATGCATTTCTGAAAAGAGGGCACCAGTAGGAATCCACAGAGGTCCAACTTGTGCAAAGCAGACCAGAATGTTTTGCCCAGAACCCCGACAAAGTGAAAAATGTGTTTTTTTTGGCACATTTCAGACTTTGCCGGGGCTTCTGGGTAATAAATTCTGGGCCGATTGCGCAAATCATACCTCTGCGGATTCCCATGGGTGTCCTCTTTTCGGAAATGCATGGGGTTCCCTGTCTTCCTTGGTGGCTTGGACACCCGAGGCCCATATCTGTATGTTGTGCTTGTCTGGAGAAAGTGTGAAATTCAGGTGTCAAAACAGACTTGGGGTTACATGTGTTTTAGACTTTCCCCTTGGCGCCCAGGTAGGTGCACCCACACATGTGAGGTACCATTTTCATCGGGACACCTGTGGGAACGCGGGACGGTAGGCCATGTGTTGGTGGCAGCGTGTTTTGATGGGTGAGCCGAGTGAAATGTGCGGAAAATGCTTTTTTTCCCACATTTCGTACTTTGCGGGGGTGTCTGTGTCATAAATTCTGGGCCGATTTGCGCATTCCCACGGGTGTGGGATTCCCACGGGTGTCCTCTTTTCAGAAATGCATGGGGTTCCCTGTTTTCCTTGGTGGCTTGGACACCCGAGGCCCATATCTGTATGATGTGAGAGTGTGAAATTCAGGTGTGAAAACAGACTTGGGGTTACTTGTGTTTTAGGCTTTCCCCTTGGCGCCCAGGTAGGTGCACCCACACATGTGAGGTACTGTTTTCATCGGGACACCTGTGGGAATGCAGGAAGGTATAACATTTATTGTGTTTGTGTGGTTTTCATAACGTTTTGACCCATTTGCTGGTGCCCTTTGTCACACAACCCTTTCATTTCCCAAATGGGACCTACATTTAGTCGCTGCTTTAGGCACCATACACTTTTGCAACCTGCACAAGTCACCTACCCTTGAAAAGGTCTGCCTGTGCTCTTCCAAAAAATGTATGCTTGCTGTTCCTCACCACATTGGTTTTCCCGATTTACACATGCTATGTGCGTCTGTTCAGGCCCTGAGCATAAAACTCCTGTGTACCATGGCTCAGTGTTTGGCTTGTGGTATTGCTTGTTTTGTAAAACACTACAGAAAATGTGTGCTTTCCTTACTGCAAGAGTCGGGGGAATGTATCAAATCATTGCTTTTCTCAGAATTCATAGAAGCCATTGACGTACCAAGCCAACCATGTCCAACACATACCTTTTTTTCGGTCATTTTCCCGCTTTTCCCCCAATCTATGGCATTTTCCCCTACCTAATTGTTGCCTGACCTATGCAAATCACCCCTTCCTAAACTTGGAATTGTGTCTACTTTTCAGAAGTACATGCCTTCCTGTCCTCCAATTTGGCTTTCCTACCCTTTTCTTCCATTCCGTCCACGCATGTCCAATTGGCAAAAATGGCTAAATCGCCTACCTCTCACAAAACAGTTGATAACCACATCAAAATAATGTTTTTTCGTTTCCACTCAACCTGTTCTTGAAAGCCAGGAAACTGGGGAATTCAGCATAGCAAACCATTTGTTCCTAGCTCTTACAAGGAAAAAATCACAGGCTTCTTTGTACATCATTTTATTGGCATTTTTTGAAAAAACCCAACATTTTCGCCCTTTTTGCTTATTTTCTCTCACCCCCCTACAGCAACCTAGGATTCCTGGCATGGTGATAACTACACAGTAAAATTATAGAATACGCTTAGTTTAACCTTCTTATATAAGATATACAATGCACATTTGAAAGAAAGCAAGATTACTTTTAGAGCAGTGCTTTTAAATGGCACCACAGTTAAGCATTCCCCCGCAACACTCCCTCAAACCTCTGTTAACCAAATTTTGTGTGGGTGGAGAGGAGTAGCAAGGAGTCAGGTATACTATGCAATTATCGGATTGAAAGCAGTTTCACAGGCAACTCGGTTTTGTTAGAAAAAGGATTTATTCTACTGCAACTATATTTTAGTTTGCTCGATTGTTAAAGAAAGACATTGTACGCGAGGAAGTTACTTGCAAGGTCAACCTATCCACGCCGCATTCAGCTCTATTTGGGAATTAATTAAATTATACAAAATAGTACTAAGGACTTACACAAAGGACTGAAATGATTTGGAAAGAATGGCTCTAACACATGGAGATTACTACGGATTTTCCTAAGATCAGGATACACAGAGGATTCTGACAATTTAAGAATTTGCTAGGGTATTTATAGGATTTCTATGGGATTGGACATAATACCAGGTAACAAAGCAAGGGATGCAGTTTTTGGTTACTGGGGAAGAGAAATACTTACAACAAGCACTTGAGTGGAATAGTTTGGACAGCCAGCCGGGCCTCAGGACAAAGATCTTGTCACTTGGGCAACAGCAGGGCTCTCCTCTAAGCACACAGTGGGGCAACCGGAGTCTGGTCTCAGTAGACAACGGGCGCATCAGATGGGCAAAGCAGGTAGCTGGGCAAAGCAGAATAATCCCAAAAGGGTTCAGCAGCCTTCTCCCCTTTTTCCCTGAATTATTGGGATATTTTTGTAGGGTTTCATTCTGGATTAGAGGTTCAGCCTGGGTAAGAGGTTCTGGCTGAATCTGCTATCAGCTACCCCTGGCCTGGCACTGGAATCTGGAATCTTGCAGGGTGAATATGGAATGTCTGGATCTCTGGATGTTGAGTTGGATTTTTGAATCTTGGATTTTTGAATGTCCTGACTCCCCCTAAGCTTCCTCCTTATAAAGGCCGGATGACATCAGAGGATTTTTACGATGTAAGCAGAACTAAGTTAGACCTATCTCTAAGAATCGAATGGGTCAGCCTGTGGATGTCACTGCCTCCCTGTCAGCAGATTGGACTGAAGGAAGTGAATTTTAATGTGTGTGATTTTTACAGTGTGCTTTGTTCTACCAAAGTTACTTTTGCCAAAATCAGTTATGGAGCAAAACACTGATATTTACAAATGTCAGCATCAGGAACATTAGATAGGCATATTCCATATTTCACAAGGGACATTTCTGTCCAAACGCCAAGTTTGTGTGATATTTTTTAGTCATTCTGGTAATCTTTCGCCATTTCCATGGAAAGCATCTCACCTAAAATTCTACAATTGTCTACATATATACATATTATCATTGGGCATATTTTCATTAAGTTGCAAAACTGTACCCCGTACGCTTTCCCCAGAAATGACAGTTTCCTGGCATTTGCATCCACCACATGTCAGAAGAACCTACAATGTCTTATTTTAATGGCACAAAAATGACATTTAAACAGTCATAATTTCACATGACTGTTTCTTTAGGTTACTGAAATAAATACTTTGATCTCAAAAAGTCCTTTATATCAAATGGATGGTATCTGTCACTGGAGAGTGGTCCTTAAGATTTCCCCAGTCATCCAATGGCAGGGCTACCATAGGAACCTTTCATTCTGGCAGATGCAGCTGAAGAGAGATGTCACCAGGAATTCACACTTGCCCGTCGCAAGGCCAGTTCCCCTGATCCATTGTTCCTGGCTGGAGAAATGCCAGGAAGTCTGACGAGGTTGCCACATCCCACACCTTGGCCCCTTTCATTTGCCCAGGGAGCTGTTCCACTTGGGGAAGGTAAATCTATTTCTAGGGGAGGCAGGGCCCTTTGAAGACAGTGCCTGCCAAACCTATTTTGCTGGTCTCAAAGTATTTTTTTTCCTTTCTTTAAACAAAAACCAAGTCTTTCTGGGAGTACATATCATGTATGTTTTAGAGCAAACCCCATCTTCCATCACAGTTCTGTGCAAGCACAGGGCATTATTTTAACATTTCACTTTCAAAAGGCATTTACTGCTTGGCAAAAGCACCATTTTACATGTGGGTTAATTTGTCTTGGATGTCACTTTATAAAAGCGGTTTTCCCTCGCATCTTCATTCTGAACATTTCCATAGCCCTAGCCAATTTCTAATACAGAGGAATCTGTTCAACACAAGGGTTCTTTGAAACTGACATAAGCAAAGAGAGAGAGAGAGAGAGAGCTTCTTGTGAAGGGTTTGCCTATGTTATTTTGTTGCAAAAGGAAAACGCTTGCCGTACAGCCTGGAGTGACTTTCTCTGCTATTTCCCAGGATTTACTTGACACACAAGGCCTTTCGGGGAGGACTGCCCTCCTTTGCTGGTGAACAACCCGGATATCGATGAACATAGATGTCTCTTACTGGAACCAAACTGCGTAATGTTGAAAAAAATTGGAAATGGCATCAGTGCACAGTCATTTTAAACACAGAATATTTTCTTTTTCAGTGGAAAGTTTTGCGCTGGCAGTATAGCAGCGCTGACTTTGAATTATTTTCTTTGCTGCACATGAAGAAAACACTTGCAGTCATTCTCGGGGTGTTCCAGGTTCCATCTCTGCCCATATGTGCGTGTCGGAGACAGCGCAGTCATTATTTTTGTAACTGACAGCAGTACGCCCAGCGCCAAAACCCCCACAGGACAGCGCTCGGAAGATACCCAAACCGACCCACCGGAAGAATAGACGGTAAAAAGCACCCAATCCTACCAACAGAACTACGCAACCGGCACCTCCGCACTGAGCACCTAAATGCCGCGGATCAGAAAGGGACGCGAGAAAGGGCACAAGACAAAGCCGCATTGGACACAGGAACAGAAATCTAACCTACCACTGAAGCAACAACCGTAAATAGAGGAAACACAATGCCAAAAACCAAAACGACCAGAACAATATTCCAAAGGGAAAATTCCTTATATCTCACACCATACCTCGCAACAACCCCAGAACCAGGATACCCCAACGGCACAGAAACATCAAAACACACAAAGAACATCCCGGGACAACCAGGAAAAAGACAAGAACACCCAAGATGAACGTGGCTAGAGTCCGACCCCATCACTCCATACATCACAAGAACAGAAGGACACCCGCGCCATACTGGACATAACGGCGACGAAGACCCCATAACCAACAACCCAAACATGAAACTAACTGACCAATTCAATGAAGAAGAAGCCTCCACGGACCTTCACCTAACCAACACAAACAGAGAAGCAACACCACTGAACAGCCAAACTTTCAATCTAGCAGACCACTCCAATGAAGATGCAGCTTCCACTGATCCTCATGCACCCTCCTACAATGAAGATGCAGCCTTCGCTGATCCTCATCCACCCACAATCGACACAAACAATGATACACCGCAACCAAACAACCACAAACCAAAACAAGGAACAACCAACAAACAAAACCACACCAAAATGATACATTGCAACCTCATCAATGCAAGCTCAATGTCCAAACATGCCACCAAGATATACGATCTGCTCTGCGATGGAGGGATCGACATCTTATTTGTAACATAAACCTGGCTAGACGACAATTACAAGATCACCCTCAACAACTGCCTACCTGAATACTTCAAATGCATCCAATCAAACAGAAAAACCAAAAGAGGGGAAGGGCTGGCAATCATTCACAAGGAACACCTGGATATCAAACTGGAAGACCCACTAATCATCGATAAATGTGAATCCCTAATCATACGTCTAGCAGTTACGCCCAAAACAAACTTGAAATTCGTACTAATATATAGACCACCAACCTACGATGCAACCTTCATAGACTCCTTCACAGAAGCAATCACCGTCCTAGTCATCAAACACAATCACCTGATAGTCCTAGTAGATTTCAACATCTGGTTTGAAGGAGAAAGCACAACCATACAAAAATACGTAACCAGCCAACTAGCAGCAATGAACCTACAACAACTAGTCAAAGGAGCAACCCACTCGGCAGGGCATACACTTAACGCAATCTTCGCGAACAAACTACTCCTCACCAAATACGGCACCCCCAATCCAAATACCCTTGAGCGACCACCTCATCATCCCCTTCGTAATCAAAATGACCACGCTAACAAACAGTCCACCGGACAAAACAACGAAAACCATGAAAAGAAATTAGAGAACCATCAAAAACTCCAACCTGAACGAACTGCTGGAGCTGAACAAACCAGACCCAACACTCATGGAAGATGATGACCTGGACAAAAAGATAACCCTGCTGCACTCCTGGATCATAACTACTATAGACAACATCGCCAAAGAAAAACCCTTCACTTCTTCTAATAAACGCTCTATGGCAAAATGGTTCTCCCTACTACTTAGCACCATGAAAAGAAAAAAACGAAGACTAGAACTTGATTGGAGAAAGCAAAACGACGCGGCGAACAAACTGAAATTCCTACAACACAGCAATAACTCAGGGTCCCCCGAAGACACCTGCCCACCAGACATATACAAATCGATTCTTGAAAAAGGAACGCCCATGGAATATCACAGGAATGTCCTCAACCATTCCATCGCAACTGGGAAAGTGCCACAAGGTTTCAAAACCGCATACATCAGGCCACTACTCAAAGATACAGCAGGAAATGTAGAGGACCTCTCCAACTACAGACCCATCTCCAACATACTGTATACAGCCAAGCTGCTCGAAACGTACGTATACAAAACAACCCAAGAGTTTATAGAAGAGCACGGCCTACTAGACCAGGCACATGTTGGCTTCAGACCAATGAGAGGAACAGAATCAGCTCTACTTTCAATATGGGACGATCTAAAATTCAACGCAGACTCGGACAACAGCACTGCCTTGATACTCCTAGACCTATCGGCAGCATTTGACACAGTCGACCATGACACCCTCATAACAAGATTAGAAGGACTTGGAATAACAGACGCGGCCCTACTATGGATCAAATCTTTCCTAACAAACAGAACGGAAACCGTATGGATGAAACCCTTCAAATCCAGCCCAAGAGATTCCACCTGTGGAGTACCACAAGGATCATCCTTCTCCCCTCTACTATTCAACATCTACCTGTATCTACTTATCAGAATCATCAAAAGCCACGGACTCACCTGCTACAACTACGCTAACGATACACAAATAATATTCAAAATACTTCAAAATACAAGACAACCCGGAAAGAAACTTGACGCTAGAAAACTGCCTCCGCACTGTATTCCAACTCCCTTAAAATCAACCCAGGCAAAACTGAAATAATGATTGTCACAAAAAATGGAGGAGAAAACCAATTCATCCCTTGGCCAAGGGAACTCGGGACAACCCCAGCACCATCGCCGATTGTAAAAAACCTGGGGGTTCTTATGGACAATAATCTCACACTAGAGCCACAAGTAAACGCTCTCGTCAAGAAATGCTTCTTCCTCCTGCGAGCAGCAAAGAGAATCTTACCGTTCCTATCATTCACCAACAAGACAACCACCATCATCGCACTCGTCATGTCCAAGGTAGACTACGCCAATAGCCTATATCTAGGCATGCCTGAACAACTCCTAAAAAAACTACAACGCATTCAAAACGCAGCAGCCAGACTACTTCTGAAACTACCCCGAAGAGAACATGTTATCTGATAGTGAATAATTACACTTATCCTCAATTGTTAAAGTGAGTGGAAAAAACCCACCTTCCAGAACACACGGATCAGAAACAGCAGTATGGCAAGAATCTCCCTGTGAAGCCTGAGCCCCCGTGCCGATGAACAGCTGCAGTGTCTCAGACCCCTCAGGGAATCCCTCTGGGGAATAAAACCCTGGTCCTTCGTCTCTGATAGTCTTCTGGATGGAATCAGGATCGGAATGAGCCGGAAAGAAGTTCCTTGTGTCTACTTGGGAGCCACGGGCGTAGGTAGGTAACTGTGGTAGTGAATGAGAGAAAGTAGGTGAAATACAAGAGAACAGAAAGAGCACCTATGTAAACAAGAGAGGAACCATAGAAGTACCTGAAAGTGATCCTTAGAATGTAAACTGGTTCTCAAAAACTGAATGGAATTGTGACCAGGGAGCAGGACGATCTCACTCTGAGAAATAGAACCGTATGGACAATGTCAGGAAGGGTGTGATAAGATTAGCACGGACGATTCCTCAGACTGGATATATGTAATACCTTCAGTGCAGAGGTGGGAGGCTGAAAATAGAAGGAAATCCGTTTCTATCTGCTCCGAAGAATGTAGGCGGGATGTTCCGGAACTGCTTTGGGCACGGCTGAACTAATGCCGAATCTGCGCTGGATGTAGAATCGTGTCTAATAAAGAAAAGAAATGTTAAAGGAAAGTCGGGACAAATAGGGTCGAATATGGGAAAAAATAGGTTGTATACCTTGAGTGTACAATTTCAGAGGAAATGAGGCACTGACGAGGGGGTCGCTGCGAACGTGAAATATCAACAAGATTCTGCACACAAAAAGAAGCGAAGGGTATAGTCTAAGGTATAAGAGTACACAGAGATATGTGAGCATGGAAACGTGTGTAAAGGTAAGTTGGAACTCACGGAGCGTTTCCTCAAGGGAGAAGCAACGCAACGTCTTCCGGGTTTCTTAGGTAGAAGAGTGTTCAGCGATGGGGGAGGCAGAGCCAAACAGTCACCTGACACACACGAGACTGAACCGCTGCCAGAATCAGGAATCGCCATGTTGAAAGGAGGCGTTCGGACGTAAGCAACATGCCTCCAACGGTGCCACAGTGTCCAACGAAAACCGGCGCCTCATGACAGAACACACCGCACCAGCGCTGAAAACACTACATTGGCTACCAATAAAACAACAAATCAAATTCTAAACAATGTGCATTACGCACAGAGCAGTACACAACGAAGGCGCTGAGTTCCCAAGAGACAAACTGCGCCTACATCAACCAACAAGAACGCTCAGATCAAGCATGGACATCCGCCTGGAACCGAAGCCCTACAAAAAAAGAAAACTTGGAGGATCCTCCTTCTCTCACCAAGCCCCGAAAACCTGGAACGACCACCGAAAGTACATACGTAACACAAGAAACCACCTACTATTTAGGAAATTACTTAAAACCTGGCTCTTCTCGTCATAACTAGAAAGACTGGCCACAGGGGCATCGACATAACAAAAAACATCAATGAACGTAGAGCGACCGCGATACACATCGATCAATCATTGGAAAAAGCCAAGGTAAACATCCCATGACATACTAAAGGTCCAAAAGGGAGACAGCCGCAATTCGACAACACACCAACACGACTCCGACCCTGAACCATTCAAACCCTAACCGACCAGGGTCACACTAGATAACCTGAGAATAGCTATTACCCACCCAGTCCCACACCGAAAGATTAGGTTCAGACGCGCCTACCAATCCAAACTATACTCAATAGGAGTGTGGGGATGACAAACTCTGGATCAATTGGGCGCTGGTAGGGTATGATGGTCCAGTGGTCGCTGTTGAGCCATTTGATCAATTATGTGGTTCAGTCAGGTCTTAGTCATTAATTTGTTTATTTTTGGTTAGTTAGCACCAAAGAAAACATCATTGTAGAAATGAATGACAAGTTTTTGACATGGTAAATCGCTACACAGCCGACGCGCGTTTCAACCTAAGTCTTTTTCAAGGCTGTGATTCGTGAGTTGGTTAGGTGATGTTGTGACGCACACGGTGAAGTGACATAGTGATACCCATTGTCATTTATGACATATATATTCCATCCAATATGCATGTATTTAATAGTTTCAGTAATGAGGAATGGAAGCACATTGTGGCAACAGATTGGTAATTAGCAAAACCTGTGATCGTGAGTGGTGGTGACGGGGTCAATAATAGGGCAGAACATATAACAATTGATAGTTACATTTAGGCATAACGAGATGTATAGTTACAGTTAAAGTAAAATTGAGACAGAGTAAGAGACAATGTACCAAGGGAGACAAAGGAAAAGGAGAGCCAGTTAGTTGAGTCAAGGGCCAAGAGAATTTGGTATGACAGCCTTATTGAAGGAATGTAGAAAAAGCAGAGTCTTACCCAATTGAGTTAAGGGGTGGGCTTCAAGATACTGTAGGCTGGTCCTCCCAGATAAGGGCGCCAGGGGGGCTGGATAGCCGATCTGAAAGGTAGATAGATAGGGTTCTCAGCAGGGATGGGACCCATGGGCGAGTGGCCGATGTTAAATAGATATCTAGCGGGAGAGGTGAGGGTGCTAGGTTGTAGCAAATAGGCAGGAGGCCGGGGAGGGACGTCTATGAGGGGGCGTCTGATGGGAGGCTTACCGTTGGCCGGGTCCGGCGAGTTTGTTGCGTGCAAGCGTTCTCGGAAATCTGTGTGCTGTGGAACGGCCCTACTTCTGGGAATTTATAAGAGCATGGCGCGGATTGGTTGGTTCATCGAGCCATGTGATTGGTCTAAGAAGGCCGTCCCGAGGGTTGGGAAGCTGTCATGGTTTACGTCACAGGGGTGAGATTTGGAAAATCTAAGGGAATTGCCCAGACCGAGCCTGATCAGATGGATTAGTCTGATAGGGTGTTGTGGAGGGATAGCCCTGGTGGTATGTTTGAACTTGTTTAATTATTGGTTAGTTAGCACAAAAGAAAACTTCATTGTAGAATTGAATTGGCAATTATAGATATGGTGAATTGCTGCAGAGCCCAGTCATAATATGCAAGTTGCCACGTGGTGAGTTGTTGCTGTGGGGTAGGTCCCTGAAGGTTGCAGATTTGGTCTGTATAGGTACAGTCAAGGTGGAGGTGAGGGGAGGGGGGATGGGATGGATCCCCCTTACCCGTGGGCAGGGAAGGCAAGGTGCGTTGGCCGAGAGGTAAGCAGGGCCTTGGTGCAGGGGGGCAAGAGTCCCAGACGGTAGGGTGGCTGTCTTGGTATGGGCTTGATATAGTATTGGTACGTGGAAGGAAGTTACATCAATTGCGTCCATAATGCATGTATTGGCAGAAACTCTCACGGGTTTATGTATGACTGATTACAGGAAAACATGGAAATCATGGTCACTATTTAATCCAAAAGTAACGGCGCAATATTTGCATATCAGCTTTGCTTCTTTCTTATACTCAATAGGATACAGTTGGATCAGCACAACATTACCAAAGTGAGTCGGCCCACAAGGAACCAGCAACATCCCAATCCACAGGTATACAACTGTAACAGAACCATAAGCACCTGAATCAGGATACAGACCCCACTAACCCAATCCTCAATCTTCCACATACTTAAACCCACACAAACCTCACCACCACCTCTCTCCCAGAAATCCGCACGTACTTTACCCCACCCCATCAACAACACATAAACTTCACCCACAGCACTCAAGGCCTTCACCCGATCCGATACTAGCACCAAAGCCCAGCACTCGGTGGATACCGAGCTGAAGCTGCCAACAGCACATCACCTCTCCCACTCTCCTGTTCCCCCTCTTCCCAACTAACCCTACCCACCCTGCCTGCTTGCAGATCCGCCAGAGCGCCTGGGGACCAATTCCGTTGGTGATGGTGCGCTATACAAGTACCGCTAACATATCATAACATAACTGAAAAATGCAGTTTTGGTGCTAGGGAATATGTGCTTCAGCAGACACAGCACAGCCATTATTTTAACTGCTGAAAATGCAGTTTGGTGATGTAGGGGAAGTTCTGCTGGGCTGGTAAATGTACCCCACGCAATATTATTCTTTTTGATCTTTCTCATTAGGGAGGTTGCATTCGTTTTGCTTAATTATTGCCCCATTTTGGCTTTGGCAATGTGGGTTAAAATATTCTC
Source organism: Ambystoma mexicanum (assembly GCF_040938575.1). Lineage (NCBI taxonomy): Eukaryota > Metazoa > Chordata > Amphibia > Caudata > Ambystomatidae > Ambystoma > Ambystoma mexicanum. The sequence continues at coordinate 880,635,759 of NC_090937.1, read as the reverse complement.
CTATTCAACCTTTCTCGCTAGGAGAGTTGCGGCCAGTTTGCTTTGATTTAAAATTTTGATATTCAAAAATTGTTTTCTCACACAGCTGTCTACTTCGGAGCACCCCGGGGTCACCTAGATCAGGCCAACTCACCAGTGTTTCCTGAGTCTCCCTCCAGCTTGCTGCTTCTGGTTCCAGGCTTGTCAGAACTTTCGTGGAGTTTGACAGCTCTGGTCATCCTTCTGCTGTTTGTGCTGTCTGCCAATGGAGCTTACACCGCTCCACCCGTGCTCTGCTGAAAACACAGATGGGCTCTATACTGCTTCATGCTGCATGTCCTTTGCATCTGCTAAGTACTCCAACCTCCGCCACATTCTCTACAAAGTGTCCTGCTATCAGAAAAGCAGACTATGGCCGCTGTATCCTCCTGCTGCTTCTCCTGCAACTGCATGGCCCACACCTGAAAGGCATGTAAATGTTTAAAGGCCCTGCTCAGGTGTTGGTCATTACAACCACTAGACCGATCAGGATAGTTTGGTAACTCTGTACTTGTCTTCCGTGTCCCAGTACTAAGAGAATTATGGGACTTGAAGTCCATAATGTTCTTATTTGTTTTAACATCAAAATCCTCACCTTTACAATAAGATATTAAGACTGTGAGATCATATGGGAAATTCTTCACAGGGTTCTCCCATTCCTCCTGGGCCGAGCCCCCTCCCATATAATCCTACCACAGAACACCACCCTCAGGGTCAGGATCAAGTAGCAGCTGCCTTTCCCTGGCCACATGAGAAGGGTTCCAGGCCAGGATCTTTTGGATGATTCCCTGTGATTCACCACACTAGTTTAGTTACACAAAGCCCTTACTTCAAGGACTTAAGGGAGCACAGACGGTGAACAGCCCGATTGAATGGTCAGAATATATGGTGACTTATTTTCGGGAGCACAAGGTTACGATCAGCAATGCTCTGGTCTTGGCAACCCCAGATTACAAGAAGCTATTCTATTTATTCTCACATTCGGATGGGCAGCTGATGACAACAGCCCTGGCCCAGAAAACATCATTGGGCTGTAAGCCCTTGGCTTATTACAGTGGACTCCTACACCTACTTATTCAGGGCCAGTTTTCATGATAGCAAGCTCTAGCAGCAGGGGCCTTTGTAATACAAAAGTATTCGACCATTTCTATGGGTTGCCCGGTGTCACTGTATGTGTAGCGTGCGGTTTTTGTGATTTTGGAAAAGTCCGAATTGACTCTTACAACACAGAGAGCCTCTGTTTATGAAGTTATTCTATCAAATGCTTCCATACCTCCAGTAAGGTACCACCTAGTCAATCCCACAACATTTGTATCCAAACCAGTGAAACCTGATGATATTGTCCATGACCATGCGAAAAATGAATTAGTAGGAGAAGAGAGTGCAAATAATAAGGCGGATGCCTTGGAGGGAGGTAAGGTACTTGTTGTTGAAAGTTCCTCGACAATCAATACGGACACTGGTGAAAGACATACGTGTGCTGCAGTTGTGGGCCTTGTGGATGTGGAAAACAAGGTCACGATGAAGAAACAGTTGCCTTCACATTATTACGCAATCGGCAGAATTAGTATCACTCATAGACGCGTTAAAGATGAACAAGGGGAAGACGATCACTATTCACTCTGACTCTGCGTATGTAACCTCCATGGTACATTGAGGCTTGTTGAGATGGCATAGGAAAGGGTTTACTATATCTGACGGGACACCTGTCCAGCATGCTGGGCTGCTATCCAGACTAATTGAAGTATTAACAATGTCAACAGAGGTGAGAATAGTTAAATGCGCAGCATATACTAACTGTATTGACCCAATAGCGTTTGGAAAAGATGCACTGACAGAGCAGCAAAGGAAGCACGTATTTGCCATTTACAGATTCCAGAAAATGGAAACCATGACCCAGCAGGTATAATTATGAGCTCTGTATACTGCGGCCCCTTTACTTCATATTGTGGAGATGCAGGAGAGAGCATCAAAAGATGAAAAGGAGCTCTGGGCAAAGAGGGGATGTATCTTCTCAGCCACGGATTTGCTGTGGAGACAGGAGCTTACAGGAAAGGTAGTGATTCGTGTAGAGCTACTTCTTGTGGCTCTAGAGCAACTACATTACCCGTCACACACTTCTCGGTGACAAATAGCAGCAGAGCTCCAGGATGATTGTTTTATACCTAATCTACAAGAGCAGGTGAGTACATTTGTAGGAAATTGTATAGTTTGTAGTGAATTTAATCCTGGAAATACTATGACGACAATAAGAGGAACTTTGACCCGACCTTCCGGGCCCTTCCATTAGCTCCATATAGACTTTGTGGATATGATACAGAAGTGCAGTCATTTTTGATATCTCATTGTTGTGGTTTGCCCATTTTCCCAATAGCTTGAGGCTGGTCCCTGTGCACACTTGATGCTAAGCCTGCAGCTACATTTCTGGTGCGAGAGGTGGGGAATTTCTGAGGTTCTGAAGTCTGAAAATGGGACCAACCTCTTTAATGCCTTGTTTATGGAGAACACTTTGCTATTGTGTTCAGTGTACCACCTTCAGCCCAACAGAATTGTGGAGCAAATGAAAGGAATTCTTAAGGTTCGATTATCCAAGCTCTGTAATGATTTAAGAAGAAATTGGGTGCACGGCCTTCCGCTGGCCTTGTTTTATTTCAGGTATCAGCCAATGAAGGAGCACCATCTCATCTCAGTCCACCTGAAATAGTGACAGAGCATAGAATGCACACACCACTTTTCTTTGTATGCACAGTAGCAGATGCCCACAAGTCAGCAGACATCCTTGGTGAGGATTTTAGGGAATGCCTAATGGGTTTCACCAAAAAGTGTCAGACTTGTGTCTTTACATGTAGTGTTTTTTTATCAGCAGTCAACGGAAGGAAACATTCAAGAACAGAAAGACCTACATCGGTTAGAGATACTATCCGGGGACCTGTTCTTTATTAATAATATTGTCCATGACCATGCAAAAAATGAATTAGAAGGAGAAGAGAGTGCAAATAATAAGGCGGATGCCTTGGAGGGAGGTGAGGTACTCAGTGTCAGACTTGTATCTTTACATGTTGTGTTTTTTCATCAGCAGTCAACGGAAGGAAACATTCAAGTACAGGGAGACCTACATCGGTTAGAGATACTACCTGGGGATCTGTTCTTTATTAATTCCTTTGTTCGGAAGTGGCATGAATGGCATCTCCAGAAGCTAAATCGAGAAAGCTTCAAGACACCGACTTCTGCGAATGTGGAGGGCAACAAAAGCTGGATTCATATCAGAGATATGCGGAGGGATACCTGCGCCCCTCCACCAGCACAGGAGCAAGAGGTGGTCTAAAAGTTAAGTATGCCCTAGGATTCACAGTTCATTCCAATGAGAGGGTTGGAAGCCAGGGACTCTTGTTGTAAATATCAAGAAGAAATTTGGATCTAACATGAATGTTAGGATGTTTGATTATATGGTTTTCTCTTTTTTCTTGTCATCCTGTTCAGGCACAACAAACAATGTAAATGTGAATATTAAAAATTTGTCTAGTGAGGTAAGATTTGATGAGGTGCTATTTCGATCACAAAGAAGTATCGATTCAGAACTTATGAGAGACTATGATGAAGTAGATTCAGACCAAATGGTGGATGTGCATGGCTTTGCAGCTAATAATGTTTGTTACTGGCATCTGAGGAGGGTGGGGAGACAGAGATTTGATGAGTCTTGTTACGTCTACTCTCTTATCCCCCATGCTTCTGGTGTCCCTATACTGTTTATTCCTGATGAAATAAGGTCAAAAGTAGCACTGTATTTGGTGCACCTAGCCTTATGCAGGGTCTGAGGGCAGTTGCAAGGGCGATCAGTTTCAGCTTCTGTTATACCTATCGATGAGGAGTGTTTGAAAAATAATTGCAAAGAAGAACATACGCAGAGAGTCCCGTTGAATTTAGAAGAATCTATTGTTACAAACAACCAATGAGAGCAAGCGGTGAAGAGTTGCAGAGATGGAGGAATTAGGGGATTGTCAAAAGAAGGGTGACACAGATCAATAAGGATTGTGGAAATATCTGGAATCAATATCTGAAATACATGACGTGGCAAGGAGCCAGAGAAACCTGTTAAAATCTAGTTACTTACATGTTTTCTCTGTGTTTTAAGGGTGATGGCATGGTGTCTGTTGGCACAAATAGGAACTGCAGTCGTACACTTTGAATTGCTGATTTGGCTGGAAGAACATCAGCAGTCCTTGATGTGTCCTGGTCTTGTGGAAGTTATCTTACCGACAAATGCCTCCAGCCTGGCGAGGTGTGTGCAATTTCACTACAATGCACATGCCTGTTCTCATCATGCCTGAAAAACATATCATACTTGCCGGCCCGATGCCTAAAGCCACATCTGTGCCCATTTTGTCCCCTGTACTCCTTGCATCCCTAGGGTGTTTCACCAAATATGAACAATCTATTGATTTTGCCTGGATGTGAGAAAGTGGAACTTTCAAATTGGACTAAGAGGTCAAACTATATATCTACAGCATCTACTGAAGTCCTGATGAACATTCCTGAAAAGTACAGACTGTTCAATAGAACTGAGATGGTCTTTTCTTCCCTTTTGTCCTCCGGTGTCCAAACTATTTCTAATACAAAGTGGCTTCAAGTCACTCACTACAAACATTTATTGTTTATCAATTCTTCAGAGTCAGCTTTCAGTGCTATAAAAGTATAAAAGAAAAAATGCAGGTCTTGAGGCTCATAACTCTCCAGAATAGGTACACCCTCTACCTCCTGACAGCAGTGGAAGGTGGGGTTTGTCAGAAAATAGGGAGTAGATGCTGTGCCTTTGTGCCCCCTAATGATTCAGAAAATGGGACTCTGACACAGACAATTGTTGCACTGCATAGGCGTATGGTGGTCATGGAGAAAGAGGCAGGAATTACGAATGATATCTGGTTGGACTCTCTTGTTTTCTTGAGTACCTTCCTGGATGAGCAGAGCTATGAAGATCCTCATGTCGATTTTTGTCTTTTTGATTATAATTTTTTGGTCCTCTCAGATTTTACTGAGATGTTGTTCTGCTAAGTTACCAAAAGCAGCTGCCATGATGACCAGTGGTGCAATGGGGGCCCCCGCAGCCCCTGAAGTGTGGGGGGTCCGCCAGCACATGTCCCGGGAGGGGGCCCCACTTGGAGTGAAAAAATGAAAAATATATTTTTTCCCCAAAAAACAAATTTCTTTTTCTTTTTGAATTTACTCTGCATTCATAAAGAAATTATTCCTGTAACAGAAATCATGTCTTTATGAAGGCAAAGTGACTACAAAAAGAAACTTTATTTTTGAAGTCCAAGGACTCCCAAACCCCATGGCATGGAAGACCCTATGCCTTCACAAAGAAATTCTTTCCGTTTTGGTTCGGTCCTTAACGGAAATCATTTCTTTATGAAGTCAGGGAGACTTCAAAAAGAAACATTTTCTTTTTTAATGAATAGGGCTCCGCTCAACCCCATGACATGTGCGTGTGTGAGTGTATGGTGAAAGAGTGCACGCTTAAATGTACGGGTGACTGCCTGGGTGTGCCTGTATGGTGAAAGGGTGCACACTTAAATGTATAGGTGACTGCCTGCGTGGGTGTATGGTGAAAGGGTGCCCACTTAAATGTATGGGTGGGTGCCTGTGTGTGTGCCTGTATGGTGAAAGGGTGCACACTTAAATGTACGGGTGGCTGCCAGGGTGTGCCTGTATGGTGAAAGGGTGCACACTTAAATGTACGGGTGGCTGCCTGGCTGTGCCTGTATGGTTATAGGATGCACACTTAAATGTATGTATGGCTACCTGGGTGTGCCTGTATGGTGAAATGTATAGATGGCTGGGTGAGCATGTGTATATATGGTGAATGGTATGTGTGCTTGCATTCAGGGTGCAACAAAACCTACATTTTGGGGGGCTAACCCTTCAAATGTTGGGAGAGGAACTAACTTCACGGGCGGTGGGAGAGGGGCAAACCTATTTGTGTGTGGGCATCTAATTGCTTTACGCATTTTAATGAGACTATTCTAGTGCAGATTCAATGTTACAAGCAGTTAACTCTCCTTTAAGTTTGAAAGCACCCACTTATGGACTGTTGTGAAAAAGAGTGGTCTCCTGTTCCCTCTCTACCCTTCCAATCACTCCCCTGGCATGCAAGTACTAAACCCACATCACGATTTCAATTTCCTAAAAAATGTGGCATTTGAATGCAGTTACTAACAGTGAAATGCTTTATGTTAGTAATTGCTGGGCTCTGGTTAACAGCGAAACCTAGGTACCGCTTAACAACTGTGTCCTGTTCTGTCCGGCAATTGCTTTGAAGGTCAGCCAGGTCAAGTCAGCATAGCCCAAATTTTCAGTGGGGGAGAGGAGTGCTGAATCCCAGTCAACTCAATGGCGTTGCACCATTACTTGTGTTTAATGCCTTGATTATTTGCTAGTAATTTTCATTACTACTAGCCATATTCTTCCACGTCCCAGTACTTGTGTATGAGGCAGTACTTGTGCATGAGACACTCTGCATCATACACAAGTAATGGGATGAGGTAGAGGTATATGCAGGTAATGCCTGACTTAGCTACCTGTAATCTTCACTACTCCTAGTCCCACTCGTCCTTGTCCCAGTATGTACCTATGAGGCAAGGAGCCTCATACGTAAGCTCTGGGACAATGAAGAAGGATGTGGAGATAATTCTGGGCTAAGGAGCTGATTTTGGAGGTTGGGTTGGGAGGGAGAGGGGATGTGTGGGAGGGGGCGGGATTGTGCTACAAATCATAATGGTTGTCCATGTCCAGGCTAAGGAGGCGTGATATGAGCTATTAGTGGCTAGAGAGGAAGTTTTGTGCAGCCAGTGTAGTCATTCCTCAGTTTGGAATGACTTTTTTTTAACTGGGCATTTCTGATAAAGCAGTCCTGCTGAGTGTAATTACCTAGCTAGACTGGCATTTGGGTGCTACCAGTCTAGCCGTTTCTTACTGCGGCATTGTATATTTTTCTGGGCATCTGTGATAAAATGATATGATATAATTCATTTATAACGCGCCTATACACAAGTGTTTCTAGGCGGGACAAGACAAGGGAGGGAAGCTAGAGGGAGGACAAGACAAAGGATCTTACTAGGCCTTGTATCATTCAGATCGTGCAAGTGCGATAACGAGAAGTGCAAGGGGAAAGAGAGGGGGAAAGTGCAAGGGCGAGGGGTGGGAAAAACATGGCAGCAATGCTCTGAGTAAGTGCAGCCAGGGCAGCGTGGCTCTGGGTAGTGCAAGGAGAACAAGGGACTGTAGGGTTACAGTTACAGCCCCTAAGTGTGTGGTAGGCCCAGAGGCAGTGCAAGGGTGACTGATCAAGAAAGATTCTGGATTCAGTAAGACTCTGAGGGTAGCCAAGCAACCAGTCAGTACAGCAGACAGGTAGGTCAGGTAGGCCAGCAGGGGAGGGAGAGGGAGAAAGCAGAGAAGACGAGGAATGGTTTGAGCTGCTTCCGGAACTACAGGTGGTCCGGCACAAGTTTGAGAGGGGCAGGGAGGCCATTCCAGAGGGAGGCACCTGCAGAGGAGAGAGATCTACCCCCACTCTCTGCCTGGAGAAGCATCAAACCCTTAGAGAGTTGGAGGTAGCTGAGTGAAGGGCTCGAGAAGGAATGTATTTTGGAAGAGTACATTGGCTGTAGTGCAGTCCCCAGGCCCGGAAAGCCTTGTGGACACTGCAAAGGGTATTGAAATTGATCCTTGCAGCAACCGGGAGCCAGTGGAGAGATTCCAGGACTGGAGAGATACGATCCTTGGGCTTAAGGCCAAGGATAAGTCTCACAGTCCTGTTCTTGATTATTTTTAGAGGGCAGAGAGTAGAGGAAGGCAGATTGAGAAAGAGGCCATTGCAGTAGCCGGGCCTAGGGAGAACCAGGGCTCTGGAGACAGTGAGCTTCTGGGGGAAAGTGAGAAAGGGAAAAGTGCATTTGAGGAGGGGCAGCTGGTAGTGGGACTTCTTGACAACATCTGCGGTGTGAGGAGAGAAAGAGAGAATGGAGTCAAAGATGACACCAAGGTTTTTTGCCCTGCAGGAAGGCGAAGGAAGAGGGCCCAAGGCGGGCGGCCAGAGTGAGAGAGGGAAAGCAGGGGCAGGGGTGCCACTGAGAAGGATCTCCATCTTACTGGCATTAAGGCAGAGATCGCTGGAGGTGCACCAATCCTTAATCACGGATAGGCAGTCAGGAATGAGCGAGAGAGGAGAGGAGACTGAAGGAAAGCTGAGTGTCATACACTTAACACTGAAAGTTAGAGGAGAAGGTATAGATCAGGTGGGACAAAGGGACCAAGTAGAAGTTGAAAAACCAGGGTTACAGGATGGAGCCCTGGGGACCTCCACAGGTATAGAGAGATGTGGCGGCGAGAAAGGGACCAAGTTGGACCTGGGAGGGGCGGTCCAAGAGGAAGGAGGTCAGCCACTCAAGGGCCTGATCCGTGATGCCCTGGTTCTCATGGAGTCGATTGATCAGGATGGCGTGGTTGACCATGTCGAACACAGAGGAAAGATCAAGGAGGATGAGGACAGAAGGAATGTTGGAATCAAGGTTAGAGAGCAGATCTTCACAGGTGTTCAGGAGAGCAGTTTCAGTGCCTCTGGCAGCTCTGAAGCCAGAATGATGGTCATGGAGACAACCAACAAATTCAGTGTGGAGAGTAAGCTGGGAGACGGCAAGCATTTCCAACAGTTTGCCTAGGAAAGGGGTGATGGTGATTGGGCGATAGTTGCCGGGTAGGCAGGATCGGCAGACAACTTCTTGAGGAGTGGATGCACAAGGCAGTGCTTAAGGGGAGAGGGGAACGTTCCAGTGGTGAAAGAGTGATTACAGAAATTAGCCAAGGCTGGAGCGAGGGTGACAATATGGTCCTTGATGGTTATGGAGGAGCAGGGAAGCACCTGTTTGGATGACACTTTCATAGATCAGACTTGTCTAGAAACCTCATCAGGTGTTGCCCGGGAGAAAGAGGAGAAAGAGAGATAAAGATGGCCAAAGGGGGCTGAGAGAAGAAGAGGGAGAGGAAGAGGAGATGGAGGACAGGATGTCCTGAGTTTTAGTGGAGAAGTGAGAGGACTGAGCCATACAGATGGCCTGGGAGGGAACAGGAGAGGTAAAGACTGCAACAGGATTGACCAGTTCCTGATAGATTTTAAAGAGTTTGGCCGTGTTGTTAGAAGCACAGAGACGCAGTCTTGAATGTGTGTTCTCTTCTTGATTAGTGTTATTGCTTCGACTGGAATTTTGGTGCAACCAGTCTAGATATGTCTAAATGTAGCCTGGCATACTTTACTGTAATGTTATTAGGTGTCTACACTGGTCTACATTGTGCAGCCAGTTGGACATGTTTTCATTGTGGAAGGGCATTTTTAATAGCAAAGCATTAATGTTCCTGTGCACTGTTGGTGACATGCATGGATTGGATCGGTTTTACCCTACAAAACAATTGCAAACACTCTCGCTTTTCAACCACTTTTTCTCAGAGAGTGTGCTGTATATTGCATTAAAACACATATTTATATCTTTCTCGTAGTGCAGTGTGCGGCATCTTCAGCAGCAGGTTTGTGCATATTGCGTGATAATCTAGGCCGGCCTAGAGTGTGGCACGACCAGTGATTTGTTGCTGAGCTGGGGGGGGCCTCAGCATAGCTTGCAGGGGGGCCCTCTCATTTTGTCTTACGCTACTGATGATGACTATGCAACTGTCCAAGGCTAGGTCCATTGCCATTTCATATCACCTACATACACAGACTGAGTTAGAAATTGATCCAGGATTGGTTGAGATTCTAGGTGCTATCCTCCACCAAATTGTAATGATTGTATGGAGCAGTGGGTAGAATTTGGAAATGGTGGGGAGACGGGTTGGTCCTGTTCCCTGGAGGAGTATGTCCATAGTGGGACAAGCGTGAGAGATATTTGTAGGGTTCTGATTCCCCGAGAAAATGTTTTAAGAGAACAAGGAATGGGGTTCTTATTTAATAAATTAACTAAAGTGGGGAAGGTTGGGACGGTCGATGTTGGTTTCAATGCAGAAAAGAGCTTTGCATTGCTAGCGCCATTTTGGTGACTGGGATAAAGCGACGTTAGTGCGATGTTGCAATCTGGTATGTATCTAGTATAGTTAATGAGAATGGGATGACTTACTATTAGTGTTATTTCGTGCATAGTTGATACATTTTAGATTTTGCATACTCGTAACAACATAATAACAATAATACACATACAGTGTGAATATAATTAAGTTGTGTGGTGTGCAACGTAGTGTCATGCGGCAGCCTTGGAAAACTATGGAATAAGTGGAGAATCCATTGATTATCCTTGCATGTTACTATCAAAAGTGCATTAGCGGTCTAGTGTCTAGACCAACATGGCCGCCGCCTGTATTTACTAGAAAGGGGTTTAGTGCTCGGCATGTTGCAACCCTCTTCATTTCTCACGGGTAAGACGCTTCATAGTACTCGCTGCCTCTCCTTACCCTCCCCTTCCCTTTCCTTCTTGTCTGCTATTACTATTGTTTTGCGTTCACCGCCCCTCGTCTTATGCTACTTTGCCTCCTCCGCCGCTCCACAGCATATGGGTTATACATAGCCGCCCGCGGCTCGGTCTTTGCCTCACGGCTGCCCGCAGCACCTGCTTCTGCTCGATTGCCAGCGCGGCTTTTGCAGCTGCCTCTTGGCCTCTCCCTGGCATTTTTACATTGCAGAGCAGTTCCCAGGATTCACATTGCTAAGCCACAGTGTTTGACCAGAGGCTCCTTGCCGCCAGCGGCACCCCAAACTTCCTCACAGCCACCCGCGGCACCTGCTTCTGCTTCTTTGCCAGAGCAGCTTCATGCAGCTGCCTCATTGCCGCTCCCCAGCATTTGTCAGCTGAGGAGAAGTTCCCGGCATAAGAGATAGTTCCTTTCTTTATTTACACAGTGTGCTGTGCCACACTGGAGACCAGCTGAGGTATTCCTGCTGTTCCCACCACGGCTCTATAGAAGTTCCTTATGTGCCTGGAGCCTTTTCCCTGGAATTGCACAATCCTTTGATCCTCTTTGCCTCCAACCTGACTCTGACTTTCATCTTTCTTCTATTCCTTGACCAAACTGTTCCTTGGACGCCTGTCTTGTCGTCTAACCTGCTATCAAGGAAAGATACCAGCTATCAAGGAAAGATACGAGCTCATCAAGGAAAACACCAACCATCCACCAGCATTACATCACTAGCAAGGTTTTTCTGCCATTTGGCTTTTGCCTGGGCTGGAGTCCCCACTGCCTGGCAAACAGCAACTAAGGCAGAGTGGCCTCCAGGGGAGCTTCTCCTTATCTCTTCCAAAAGAAGAACGGAATAAAGGTAGTTTCAGAAAGAAAGAAGAAGGAAGAAGCTACCAAGGAGACAGAAGAAGATCCAGAAACCTCAGGTGAGGACACAGAAAGGGAAGAAACTATAGAATCTGAGACGTAGTGCTTAAACATGGGAAGTGCAAACAAGAGGAGAGATTCACGGATGGAGAAACCACTGTGAGGGGATGCGGTAGTCTTGAACACACGTACACACACATATACATACAAGGGTTTCCAAGGAAATGTGTTTGGGACATTTGGGGAACAAGGGGTACATGGGGAATACATGGGAAGGTTGAATATTGCAAGTCCCTCATAGCTGGGGTTTTGTGTAGGCCACAGAAACCTGGGCTGGCGGGATTAACTCTGTCTGACCTAGAGAGTTGGTTGAACCGAAGTCGAAGGATGGGGCAAGGCAGCTAACTGCGTTCAAACAGCTGACATAATATCAAATGGTCAGTCACGGCCTGGACAAAATGAAATGCAAGTGGGACATAGGTTTACGACTTGGTGGTGATGTTGTGGATAAGAGATGTAATCTTCCTGAGAACATGGGAGCTTGTTATTCAGTGACCAGGGAAGTCCGGAACCTTGGCAGGGTCGACTTGGGGCCAGTTAATAAACCAGGTGCAAGAGGTGCTTAAGTGCAGAGGTGGTAAACGGTTTATGGGTTTCAATTGAGTTCTCCGTAAGATGTGCTAGAGGCCATGTGGGCTGAAAGATCAATGGACTATTATGAAACAATAAATACCCTGGACGCCAATTCAAAGTAAACGTGTTTATTTATCTCCTATCTCATATTGATGAAGTGTTCTTGTAAAAGCCATATGCATCACACCCGGGTTCAGAGGTCCCTGACCAGATGGAGCTATTAATATATTAGGACTGCTGTAGGTGAATAACTAATCATGTGATGATGTCACGATGGCTATGGAAAAAGCCCAAAAGGGGTTGTACTTGCATTTAGGAATGTATGATAAAGGGGATGGTATTAAGGTTAACCTGTCCAAAAAGAGTGTGGGAATTTAGGGGGATTAGATTTTCTTGTATAGGGTTAGCCAATCAAATTTGGGGGGATGACTTTGTAACTGAATATGGTGAAGTGCATTAAAAGTTGCTACAATGTATATAAGGTGCAACATTGATGTGGTTTGAGGAGAATCGGGTTAGTTCTGCCTCTAAGGAGTCATCTAGCCCCTCCCAGCCATTTGTGTACAATGAACCTGCTTTACTGACAAACGTGCATTCACTTCTTGAGAGGTGGGCTTATTGTGGGTAAAGAGATCAGGGGTCCATTCCGAAAAACAGTGTTGAAGAAGAGATATGGAGGGCAGCTATACCCATCATATTCTAGTGCCTGGGGAATATTGATTAGGGTATTGTGATGAGTGACACTTGTTAGTATCGAGCACACACTCAGATGACATGGATAAGATTTTTTTTAATAAAATGGAGATAGGTGCAAGGGGGATTTTTCCACCAACCACATATGCAATGAAAGCCTCTGCTATGGAATATTTTGGCAAAGTGAGGCACATATTCCAGAAATATGCTGATCATGGGCTAACTGTAATGCTTTTTTTGACCCTATGGTTGATAGGCACTCTTTTTGGAACACCCACCCCCAGTGGACATAAGGGGACTACTTGGAGTATTACAAGATTATGGGTTTGGGGTACCTGCTTCTCCAACTGTAGGGATTCTCATTCTATTCACTGGTTCAAAGTATTAAAAAGGATTGTTTGATACAGAATCCGACAAAAACAAAAAAAAAGATTAGACGAAACTGACTGGATTTGGGCAAAGCACTTAAATATAAGCTTCCATCTCATCTGCCACCAATAGCAAGAAATCTAAACGAAACCAAGCCATTTCTAAAGAGGCATCCAAATAAAAACTTGAGACACATTCTCTTAAGGACACTGTTAAACCCCTTACCCTCCAACGAGATTATGAAAATAAGAGGGCTTTTGTCTACAAACAACTGTCGCTTCTGTGATACGCCTTTCGTGATTGAAACAATACGGCACCTCTTATTGACATGCCCAGAAACTACTCACTTCAGATCTCCCTACCTGATACACCTTCTGGCTTAGGCCCACATAGACGAAGAGGAACTTTGGTGGACTCGCCTGATCGGAAGGAGAAAGGACCTCATGGGCAATCGCAGTAGTAAAAATCTTGGGTCAGATCTTTCGAAGTATTGATACACTAAACTCCAAGATCTTGCCTATTCCCTTGGAGACATTGTTAACATCTGAATCTTGGACTCTTCGTTAGCACTTTAACAAACTCGTCTTTTTTTTCTTTTACGAAAACTTCATGAAACTTAAAGATTTCAGTGTCTTGTAAAAATCGCTTTCGGCGATTAAATCTCGTAATTAAAAAAAGGATTGTTTTTTTACTGTTATGCGGCAGTAAAATTGGTTAAATATGGTGAATGCTGGGAAAGTGTATGTGTGGCTGCCCACTACCTATACATTAATAAATTGGTTGCATGCAGAAAAACCCTAATATATCAGGCTAGCGAATGACTATGGAAGTGGTTGGAGACTTCAAAACATAGATGAGCAGTGCCATCTGAAATGGTTTACACTCAAGGGGTGCCAATAACAGCAGCCGAGGACACAGTCAAGGTACTTGTAAGATTTAGGATATCTCCAGGAGTGTGGTCACCAGGACGGCTTCACACTTCTGTGCAAAGTTATGAAGCACAGCTCGGAGATTAAGCAAGTAAAAAGTACTGCACGACATAGACTTGGTGAAACTGTTTTATTGTGGGAAGCAATATGAGCCGCAGAAGAACTGGAGAAATGTGATTAAAACTCACAGTTCACACTACTAGATAAGGCTGATGACAGGCTGGATTCTGGCATTGATGCTGTGGAAGTAGGATGTAACTAAGCTCACCTCTTCTATAATATGATGGCATGAAACAGTTACCCACTAGAATATTTCTCAATGGTACAAAACACAATTTATGAAAAAGTGGACCCAATAGGGCCACACCAGGTGCCTGAATACTGTACCTTAGGAAATGGCTGCTACTAAGATTAGGGAACCACTCACAATCAGTGAAAGTATATAACTAGGTATTAGCACAGAGTGGACTACCGCATGCCTTGACAATGGTCCTCCCTAAGACTGAAGAGGACAGAAAGCTGAAACCATTCTTAAAAGACCTCTATCACTTTCGAAAACTTTCGAAAATAGTTGCCAAAATATTGAGTGCTATGGTGGCTGGATCCATACAACGTGTGGGCAAGTGTGTTTTTTTCCCGAGAAAAATATATTACAATGGGACTGTCCAGGCATTTTTGCATCATAAAAGCGGACAGAAACATGGAACAACCTCTGGCTACTACTGACTACTATTGGTCTAGATACTGGGACAATCGTTCATTCGCTGTATTGTGCATTCATTATACAAATGCTGCTTGGACATAATACTGAGCATGGGTGATGATGCTCTACCGTGATGACAAAGCATGGGCAAGAATAAGAATTGCATATGTGGATTAATGGATTCATGGCTTGTGCACCCAACTGTTTTACTTATTGACAAATGAAGATGTATCACAAGGACTGATTTACTAAAGCATGATCTATATGACAAGATGAGGAAGTCTTCTCAGTGAGACTCCAGATATCCCTAGTGGATGCTGTGTCTATATGTAGTCTTCTGCTTAAATTATTATGGGCAAACACGTTGCCAAGGGGGTCCCTGGCAACTGTAAAGTGCACATATAATAAAGGCAGGATTTGGGGTCCCTAAATCCCCAAATTACTATTATGTGGCACAACTACAATAGCCAATAGATTGAGATTAGGTTATTTTTAATAGCATTTCATACAGAAGTCCAGCTGCTTTTAAGTGATGTAATAATATATGGTATTATTGCCCATGTTAATTGCACTTAATGTATCGATTTATCACTGAAGGGCCATTTTGGCCCTACTGCGTTTTGAACTTGTGAAGTGCAGTTGTGCTCCACATCCGAGGCAATTGCTTAACCCATGAGGTTAAGCAATTGCACACATTCCCCACACCTAGCCCTGAACTCCTTCACTGCTATCACTTGTCTATCCTAATCTTCCTATCCTTTCCTGAAAACATTTTGCGACTTTTTTTTAACTCGCACATTTTCAATATTTGAACCCCGTAAGGCCCTCCTAGACCCTGTGGGTTGGGTCAGCGCTAAACAAAAATTCAAATAAATAAATAAATAAATAAATAAATAAATAAATAAATAAGGTATCCACACGGCTAGATGAAGAACATTCAGAAATAAATGCTGCAATAGAATGCAGGATTGTCCTCAGGGTCTCATTGAAGTTCTTATGTAGGGTGCTTTAAAAAAAACAAGAGGATCACAAGAATAATAGATTCCCCCTACATATTATTGCATACAACACCAACACATTTACAATTGGGGGCACCTTACCTACCTAAAAAGAATATACTCACTACTATATCAATACAGCAAGTGATAGACTGTAAGGAAATAGCTAGAAGCTAGAATGCGGGGTCTTGTAGGTAGAAGGACTGCTTCAAATCACAAAGATGTACTAAATATGAAAAACCCAGGATATGTGTATGGCCAGGTATTCCAAGTAGCCCAGGAAGAATTAAAATAATCTATGCCACCACAATAGCCCTTGAGGAACTTGGTTAGAGGGTGCAGATTGTATTGATGTCTAGAAGTTGGACCAATGAATGGACTTGATGTACAATAGGACATGTTGACATACAAAGGAGCTGTCATCCAACGCAAGGTTTAAACCTATATATTTCAGAATACTGAGCAGATACTATCTCACTTTCCAGTAGATACACAACAGTAACATGTACCAAGTACCAAATTGTTTTAGATGTGAGTTTGTACATACCTTTAACACAGCATGAACAAAGCCCTTTGGTACTAACCAAGAGTCATATATCTTCTTCCTGTTCTACCTTTGTTTTTGATCCATTTTACCGCTTCTCAGTGCTCCAAAGTGGCCTTAGGGGAGAAAAGGTGCTACACAAACAGGTAGAATACGCTCTCACTAAGCCACATGAACATTAAATGTAAATAAATGTCATACTCATACGTCCTGTCCCCTTTCCTCCACCCTTGTCGGCATCACCCAAAATGGGCACCGTACCGGAACCTTTGGCAGCGGAAAAAGGAGCTACCCCTTTAAATTTAGCATTGCGCATGGGGCGCGTCCCCCACTGTGGGAATGCTCCTGAGACCCTGGCCTCTGTCACCTCACCTTAGTCCCTTTTTCCACATGGACTGTGTCAGACCTGGCAGACAAGCACAGAACTTTTTCAGCTTTCAGCGTGCTCCCCATTCTTTTTCTTTTATTATCTTCACCTCCCTTCGGTGCCTTGCCTCCCCAGCACATGTTGGTTGCAGGAGACTTCACAAGACTTCACGCGATGCGCATCTTGCGATCGAACGTTCCTGGCTTTGGACCCCCATCACTCTGTCTTGAAACCCTGGGGCCCGACCACCGCTGGGTCACATGCGCGCCTTGCAGCTGTCTCGGGCACCGAGCCTCGAAGAATCGTCTTTCCCGCTGGAGGATGGTCTTCCATTCGTCTCCTTCCAGTCATATTAAAGAGTCTGTTGCCAGGATTACACATCCAGACAAGGTCGGTCCCTTGCTTAGAAGGCACCTCAGCACAGAGACTCCTTTCTTGGGATTTCCACCAGGAAGGGGACCTTGGATTCTGGTTCTGGCCTACCCGAGGCCATTAAGGCTACTGGTTTCCAAGCCGAGGTTAAAACCCAGACAGACGATGATGATTCATTAAAGAAAAGAAAAAAGAAAAAGAAACCCAACCGCAACGCCTGGTTTATTATGTAACTGTGTGTGTTTTTAATTTTAAGAATCAGGCTTAACAGTTGTAATATGTATATGGGTTTATGTAAATGTTTTTTTATATGTATAGTCAGCCAGATTGATTAAACAAAGGTGCTGTTTGTGATAAAATATGTGTTTATGTAAATGCTTTAATATGTATTCCCCTTCAAACTGTATAAACAAAAATTATGTTTGTAATAAAATACACTGAGTATTTATACCAAACAAGCATTTTGCATCTAATTATTTCAAGCATGTCTAGCACAACATTTTGTTTTTTAAAATATTAATTAAACAGTACACAAGTGAGAAGGAGACAGTTGTTTAAAAGTACAATATGTTTTTTATTTAGACCTGTACACATATCTACTGTTTAGTAACAAGCGTACATTTCTGACAAAAACTAAATACGGCGGACCGGCGATATTTGCGCTTGTTCACAAAATCAGCAACCAGCCGATCATTTTGTCTGAGATCAAGAGAATAGGTTTGCATAACGTCCCGCAATGACTGCTTCTCAGACATTTTAGATACAAAGTAGCAAGCGTGCTTCCCGCATATCATGGCTTCAGAATGCTGCACCTGGGCTCTATTATAATGTAATACGTGAGCTATATGTTTGACATAGTCCAGTAGGGTGCCGCTCTATGTAGGGTGGCTTGGAAAGTACCCCAGACTGTCAAAAACAGTTATTGCACCCGTGTCTATAAACATAGCTATCCAATGTGTGCCTTCTTGATGCTGAAGATCAGTATTCACCACAAAGCTAATGGGCAGCTGACCAAGTATATCCCTTGGAATGTTATCAGACGAATACACACCCCAGAATGTTTTCATAGCCTGTTTGTCTTTGCGCAGGAAACGCATGATCTGGTAGGTATCCATTACATATTGTACAGCACCTGCAGCTGATTGTTGAGTTCTAGTCAAATAGAGCCACAATAATAAGATTCACAGTGTTTGGTAAAATTGCAGCAAACCTGACCTCGACTCGCAAATTACCATTCCTAATCAGACTGTAGGCTTTGGAAGGTATGACGACCCCATTCTTAAAAAGAGCAGCGTAGTTAATTCTACAATGTTTAAAATTAAAAGGATTGCTCTCGTAATCCCCTGAAAAAGCAGTGTTATCCACAAAACCAATAATGATTATTTTAGGTAACTGTCCCAGGAATAAGTTATCTTGACTGGCGCCGCGACTGCCTGCTGGTACACTGAAGATATTCAAGGATGTCCTCTCCACGGGGTATTTCAAGTTAGATACTTGTAGAGCATCAGCATGAGCGAGTCTGACAGTGGCATTGCTGTAGTTCAGAATGCTTTCTATGTACGCACTATAGGCATACATATTGTCACTCTGCGTGATCAGGTGATCACCTAGAGTAATGTCCATCTGGTTGAAAAGGGTGGCCACGAGGTAGGCATTCATGGCGACCTTAGCAGCACCTCCGATGGCTGTCCCATCCTCTTTTGTTATTCTACAGGATATGTAGAGTAACGTGTCATTCAGATCCAGGTATGTCTCCGTTGAGCCAGATATGTAAAACTCGATGGGCGCTAAAGCAGATAGTGCCGCTAGGGGCACAACTTCCATGAAAAAACTGTTTTCAATGCTCGACTGTGTTGGGGGTACGACAAACAGATCTAGCTCTGTTTCACACATTCCCCCAAGGCACAATGGATAAAGGCCATCTTTTAGAAAATGTTGATGCTGGCTCTGTTTTTATTTCGCTTACCCCGTCTGTTCTTTGTTGTGCGTTTTCTACTATGAGCGGCTCTAGTTGTTGATATTTGTTTTTTATGCAGCTTCCGATGCCCCCGTCTGAGCGAAGCTCGCCTTTTTCTTATTGCTGGGCTTTTACCCATGTAAACCAGGCCAGAACCCTCTTGTGCTGGCTGGTTGAAACGATGTGCGATGGAGGTTGTTGCAGTAGACACCACATCCTTAGCAATGTTAGTAGCAGCTGTTTTCATATGCGGCTTGGCTGATTCAAACCCTTTGCTCAGGAAAGGCATGGCTCTCCAAAAAAAGACTTCTGAAAAAACTTCGTAGACACTCACCATACATCACTGGTGCTCCTTGGAAATAGGGCTAATTTCCATAACCGGCCTGTCTACAGTAATAATCCCTATAAGCGTGTGGCTCCCCGTAATTCTTCATGATTACCATGTTCTAATTGTCTTTCTCCCGTCTAGGGTGCACGTGTAGTTTCACTAGGACCTTCCCGTATTTAAATGAGACCAGATCACCCTGATCATCCCTTATCTGTATGTTGATGGTGTCAAAATGAGTCGCCAACCCCTCTGGTATTCTACTATATTGCTGTAGATCATGAGGCTGTAAAATCCACCATCAATATCTACACGTGTTCTGTCTGTATTTTTAGTATTGTGTATATGTTGAACGTTCCCCAACACCATAGCAGGTTTCCCGCTACATATAAACTCCACGGTAAGATCGGACGATCTTACAAATACTTTCCGGTGTGAGATATTTAGAAACAGGTGTATATCTGCATAGCCCTCAAGGCTTGCGGTCGATTTCTTGATAATATCTAGCGCTTGTATTGTGGGGTAGAAGCCATGAGGAAAACCCACGTTTATCAATTCCACAGGTTCTCCACGTTTGATGGTATACCATGAATCTTTTTTGTCCAGGGTGTCCCACGTATGGGGGTACTGAATCTACATCAGCCCAGCTTTCCACTGACCTTGTATATTAACGAGCTTAGCCAGCTTAACATAATAATACGCTATTTCGTTATTGGGGAATATATCTAAAGAGGCATTACTGGCCAACGTGATATAAAAGCTGGTGTTTTCCATCATCTTCTCAGGGAGCTCCTCTGCTTTTTAGATCCTCTAGAGATGCCACATTGACCCAACTGTTGAATTTCTCAGGCCATCCCACCCATTTTACCAGGTGCTGTTTCTTAGACCCCTTACCCTTATTCTGAATAATTTTCTCAACCCTATAAAGACACTGGGGATCGTTGACTACCTTTTGTAACTCCTTGGTATAGAAATTACCATTTACAACTTCACCGCTATAATCAGTCAACTGGTATATGTATACCCCCTCTTTCACTGATGCTTTTGCCACAATTAAAATTTCCTCAGTAAAGCATTGGTGGTAACCTTTTGTAAAGACACCTTTTAACTTGGATACTCAGACATGGTCCCCCACGCGTAAGGTTGTTTTCTTGATCGTCTCCGATAACCTGCCAGCATACAGGTTTCTCCACTCCTCTAATGAGTTTTCAGACGTTACAACCTTCTGAGTCATTTTAATAGACCGATGATAGCTGTCATTATACACACCTATAAAAGTCTGTAATATATCCCCATAGCGCTGCGTATTATAGGCAGTGAAATAGCTCCATAGTTTAGATTTCGAGGTTCTATTAAAGCATTCAAAAACCGATGCGTTAACTTTCATGTGTGTTATAAAATTATGCACACTGTGTTGTTTTAGAAGGTTTTGGAGGGGTCTGTTAAAAAAACTCCTTACCGGCATCAGTTTGTAATTTTACAGGTACTCGTCCCTTGCTGAAGATATGCTTGAAAGCCGTGCCCACTCTTGCACGAGTCTTATCGCTCTGTTATGCTCACCTGGTCTCTGCGGAGGTGTGGGGCGTGGTTGCAGCCCTCCCTGAACTTGAATCACCCCTTCAGGCCTCTCCCTCAGTAGAAAAGCTGTGAGAGGTGGTACGTTGTGCTACTGCTCCTGCATGGAGATAATAGTGTGTGAGTGCACCAATCTGTAATTGTTGTACCTCTCGCACCTTTCACCCCAAAGTACAGTTTCTGTGAGCATATGCCAGCCCATAAAGCTCACTTGTGAATTATGGAAGATAAGCTCTCCGTCCTGATACTTCTGGCAGGGGCACGTCGAATGGGATCTAGTTCCTTCACTGATCCCTGATAAGGATTAGTCCAGTCCAGCTGCGACTATGCTTCTCCTTATGATTAGTAAGTCTTTCTTGAGCTCTTGTGATGCTGTTCATTCTCTTTAATGTCTTTATATGTTGCTCCTATTGATGCCCGCAATAATGTCTCTCTTCTGTTTTCTTCCCTTAGATGGAAATGCACCCTCAATGCAGCTGTGAGACACAAGATGCGGCCGGATGGAAGATGGATGTTACTGCAATGTTCGACAGCAGGTAAGTGATGGTTGAAGGAAAAGCGCGAAGTATGGCGAAGCGCAACCTTAAACTGACTGTTTTTTCAATGTCTAACCTTGTCTTCTATTGTCCTTGCAGGCGCTGCTGTTGACAATGGAGAGTGTCGTGCTGCGGTGCCAAGTTGAAGATTTTGGTGTTCCGGAAAGTGTAAAGATGTATACTTGGTTTGACAAAGAGATGTCCAGGTAAGAACAGCTTCCCCCAGTTTGTAAGTATGCTGGCAGGAAGCAGGATGTCCATGAAGCAGGATCTTTAAAGGTAAGTCTGACCTCAGGCGACGGTGAGCGTTACGCTGCTTGCAAGTGCAGAATAACGCAGAGTCTGTCTTGAGGATCGGGGCAGTTTATATAGCTGAGATCATGGGCACGCCCATTAGGGCCGGCTTACCAGCCACACCCTGCCACTCCTAGAGAGTGAGCATGTGCAAAGGCAATCCATTAGCAACCACACCCAAGAATACACTTGGGGCTGCTTAATGGATGGAATGTTCAAGGTTAATGCATCCTGCTTAATGGATGGAATGTTCAAGGTTAATGCATCTGAAGTGCTATGTCCATAATAAAAGCTTTTTGATGTTAAATGGATGTTCTTGTTTACTTCTGTTCATGAGTCTGGCACCAAAGGTGCCAGGACAGTGTCCACCCAGGTCTCCTGTTCATGCGACCCCTGCATGCCTGTGGCCCTGACTTCATGACCATGACACACTCAAGATCTCTGCAAAGGCATATTTTGATAAAACATCTATCACCGTCAAGAAGCACTGTGCACCGTCGTTCTGCTTTTCAAAAGGACAAACGTCCACAAGATAAGTCTCCCACTGATGGTCTTTGGAGGATACAACGGTTTTTCTCTTTTAAATCGTTTTCTAGCATTTTTATGAAGGGTATATGCCTCCTGACCAGATAGCCAGGCCTTCACATCTCCACGTGTGACGGGTTGTTTATCACGCTGAAATGTTCGATAAAGCGCATCAACAGCCCATAACTCCCAACACCGATTTTATCATTATCGCTTTTATGCACTCTTGAACATGCATTGTTATCCATTGAAGCACTACAATAAAATAATCAGAGACCAAGCTGTTTTATGATGTTTTATTTTTTCATAACAGTTATTATACATGCGAGGTGAGACGAAGCGTTACCAGCTGTGATATTTTATTGGACGCATTATATAGTAAGCTATACATGTCCACGTGGGTGCTCCTTGTATAACTCTGCAAACACCAGATACTCATAGCATTTAACAGTTCAGTTAGTTCATCGGCTTGTAAATCACAACATTTAAGGTGTAAATATCTTGCATACCGGTCATCTACGTGTTGCTGCAATACGGCTCTAGGATCCAGGTATAAAGAGCCCACATCGTATTTGAATACATAACCGTATTCATCACACACCGGCATCTTGATAATGTTACAGCTATTCATGCTTTCAGCATATTGTATAACAGTTTTTCCACACACATACATCCAGGCATCAGGTGACGCTCCACATGGCCGGCTTGTGCCCCAGAAACGCTACCCTAGAAAGAACGGTACACGTATAAGGAGAAGGTTTATTTCATTTTTATCTTTAAAAAAGCTTTCGGCGTACCGGACACTCCTTATGACTCTTCCTAACACTGTACAGGTTAGAAAAGTATTTCTGCATTAATTGGGCAACATGGTTTCTAAAAACCACGGGTCCTGCCATCTGTGAAGATTTCATTTTTTTCTCAGGCTTTGCGGCATGTGTATATTTCCAGGATTGTTTTTGTTAGTAGACCCCCCATACTAGCATGTACACGCATACCCATGTCTTAATAAACACATTTAAGCATCTGATAAACATTATAGGTCTTCAACATCTGACATATCCGCCATATTGCTCCAGTTTCATAATGCGGGAGTAAACAATCATGAGCATCCTGCTGAGGGTCTTCGCATTTATTCCCTTCACACTATCGATAATAGTCAAGCTTCAAACATGTTTTCACAACACATGCCGCAAAAGCTTGAACCGTTACAGACTCCAAAAGGGTCATAGTTTCATCTTCTTCTTCATCAAAACTTTCAAAATGTTTTAAAATGTCACATTTCTTACACATATTACCGCCTGGGAATGCTGGACTTTCGATCCTTTTGGAACAGCACACGCAATTATAATTGATGGCGTTGAATGCATTGGTCAGGCCCACCGCGCCGTCAAGTTTATCTGTCGGTTTCTGCAATTCAAAAAAGAAATAAGTTTAACTTTTGAGCATATGTTTTCACAGGTTTTTCACACCCCCGCCAGCCCTGCTTTATTATTTACCATAGTACACGTTTCAGAACCAGCAGTTTCCAACTCACAGGCGTTAGCGATGGCCATAAACAACTTGTCTTCATCGGATGTGGGTTCTAACGATGGTGTCCTTGCAGCCTCTGGAAACAGGCGCTCTAAAACATCCAGATCCTCATACGGGGACTCCTTAAGAGCCTTAACAGACTCATCCATATCTATGTAATCTGCATCTGTTTAGGGGCCATCTACACCATCCCTGCATTCATCAGAGATCTTTCTAGTAGAAATATTCTTTGTCAGGTAATCAAAGGTGATCACAGCCTGGCTTTCACACATCTTATCCATAGCTGCAGCGTTATCAGGTTCTCGTGGACAGCTGTCGTCGTTGCTGGCGAACTTTCAGGCTGTAGTATTTTTGAAGGGTGTTCAAGTCATCGGCCTCTGCATTATTCTTAGAGTAGAAGCTGTAGCACTTCATAATTCCTGGTATCACTGTCGATGAGCTATCGTTTTTTTCCAGGGCTTCAGGAGCGGCTTTTACCTCCTGCCCAAACCTCATCTGTATGTATGCACCCTGCACGCCCCACCCCTAAAGATGGCCACCGCTCAGACATCATCTCCAGGTTCCCCACCGCGCAAAAACTGCAACAAACATCTGGGTCTTTGTGGGGGACATCTAGGGGAAGCCCCAGTTGTGGTCCCTAGGGGCTCCAGGCTTTGGGGGGACCTCCCCGCTAACACCTATGATGTCACATCCGGTGGAACACCCCAGCTGGGCCCAGGTTCCTGTTAAACACACCTAAATCACTTCCAGGATGGGCTTTCTGCTCAGGCGGAGCTTCCGGGGCACCCCGCATGACGTCCCTTTCGGCATGGGACCTCCGCTAGGGCGGAACATCCAGTTAAAGGGGCGTCAAGTTTAGTTTGATGACTAAAGGTATCATCTCCCCCTACTTTTCTTCAATGCAATCTATTCTACCCTTTGAATGTTCTAAGCCCACATCGATCCCAATCCCGTATAATAATGTTCGAATCAAACAGCTTTTATAGATTTGTAGTGTACGTTATATCGAGAACCTCCCAAAGGTGTTTGTGATGTTTCTGGTGATTGTTAACTTTGTGACTGTTTTGTGATATATTGTTACGCTCACCTGGTCTCTGTGGAGACGTTGGGGCACAGTCGCAGCCCTCCCTGGAAGTGAATTCCCCTTGTCAGGCTTCTTCTCCTGCTCGTGTACTGTGGACTGCGCTGGCTGTTGGCACTGCCCCTGCGAGGATATGAGAGATTGTGAGAAGGCTGCTATATGACTGCTGTCTCTCTCGAACCCTTCTTCCCAGAATGTGGTGAGCATGCGCCGACCCATATAGTCTCACCTGTTGATTGATGATGGTGAGCTCTCTGTCCTGCTTCTCACAGCAGGGGCGCGTTGAATGGACCGAGTTGCTTCACTGATCCATGTGCGTGGCAGACCAGACTGGCTGTGGCTGGACCACCACTAAAGATAAGTGTCTCTTGCCCTTTAAAATATTGTAGTGTTGATGCTTGATTATTGTCCATATCCTTTTAATGATGTCTTTCCTCCGCTTTCTCCCAATCGGTGATATGCGGCCCAGTGGTAGTTGCGGTGCAAGAAGCGAGGCCAAATGGAAAGAGAATGGAGTCCACGATGTTCCAACAGATGGTGAGTGTTGGTTTTAGGTCAAGCGTGAGGATTTGTCTAAGCGCAACCTTAAACGAAATGTCTTAGCGGTTTCTAACCTTATCTTTGTCTTTTTCCCTTGCAGGCACTGTCTGTCGTGACACTGGGCTGGAGCACTGCTATCCGGAGATCTGGAGGAGGAAGATGAAAGCCAGAGTCCACGATGATGCGGTTTGCGAGGTAAGTGTTGCGGCTGGTAGCTGGAGATAAGTTAAGATGCGCTCTGCCGAGTAGCTGAAGACAGGTAAGATGCGCTCTGGAGAGTAGCTGAAGACAGGTAAGATGCGCTCTGGAGAGTAGCTGAACACAGGTAAGGTGCGCTCTGGCTGGTAGCTGAAAGCAGGTAAGATGCGCTTAGGTGGTAGTGAGCGTTACGCTGCAATACCAGAATAGTGTGTGCTGGGAAGCAGGGCAGGCTTATATAGCCTGCTCTGGCCATGCCCATAGCCATGACGTATCAGCCCCACCCTGCCACTATTAAAAGGATACTTGCACGTGCATTCTGCCTCTCCCAGCAGCCACGCCCGACGCAATGCACATGGGGGCCCCTGCAGGGGAAATCAAGTACCTGCACCCAATGAGCCTCGCACCAAAGGCACCAAGACTGAGTCCAGCTGGGCTCTCCAAGTCGTATTGTCCCCAAGGGACAATAAAAGGTTGTGTTGCCCCTTGATCTCCTGCCTCTGGGGTTCTGGGCCTATGGGCATGACATATATATATATATATATATATATATATATTCAGTGAAAAAACTTTGTTAAAGGGACGTTATGGTTAAGTTGCGCTACTAAAAACCTATGAAATTCAGTGAAAAAACATTGTTAAAGGGACGTTATGGTTCCAAGTAAAACCGGAAAACCCTTGAAATTCACCAGTTATGGTAAGCTAAGCAACCATAACTCGCGCCACCGCCGTGCACTGCTAAGCCTAACACCCAGGACATCAAAGATGTCATCACAAATGTCATTGATGACATCACTGATGACATCATATGTCTGACGCCCCCTTTTTTCCTTTCCTGACATATCTAGGCCACATGATTTTCTTCAGTAACAGTCAGGAACTAAAAATTGTAAATTTACTATATTTGTAGACTTATCCTTCAAGTATGCTCTTGCAATAATTCCCTTATGGTCCAGTCATATCATATGAAACATATACATAGGGGAAGACACAACCTTGAAAGACAGCAATCCTTTTTGTGCATTAAAATTATCAGTAGAGTTATCAGCACTTTCTGATAGTTTTGATGTTTTTTTTATTACTGTACTTTCCCTGTATATGCTCATATTTTTCTATGTTGTACTCACACTATTTTCCTTAGGGTCCAGACACATCATGTGATATATATAGATAGGGTAAGTAACAGCTTTGAAACAGAGCAATCATTTCTCTGGATAAAGTTAATCAGTTAGGTTATGAACACTTTCTGCTACTATTGCTGTTTTTTTTCTTACTTCAATTCCCTTGTATATATTCATATGTGTGTGTGGTGTTGTCTCTTTGTGATTTGTCTATAATAATGCATTTATGTAGTAAGTGGGTTTTATTACCTACTTATCACAAGTTTCACTGTACGCAAAACTCTAATATGAAAACAGTTATCATTTCACTATTCAACATGGCAATCTTATGAATATTGCACCTCCATCATGTATGCTGCACACAATGCCTATGTTTCTACATGAGTACCTTAGTATACTGAATTGAAGTGAATAATAGAATGCTATTTATATCAGTGCATAGCTTAATGCACTGATTAGCACTTGATATTTATTCCAATAATCTTTGACACTTTTTAAATTAACATTACACTAAGAATCCCTTGTACAGACTTTTCATGAAAGGTAAATGCACATGTGATGTCATCAGTGATGTCATCAATGACATTTGTGATGTCATCTTTGATGTCCTGGGTAATAGGCTTAGCAGTGCACGGTGGTGGCGCGAGTTATGGTTGCTTAACTTACCATAACTGGCGAATTTCAAGGGTTTTTCGGTTTTACTTGGAACCATAACGTCCCTTTAACAAAGTTTTTTCACTGAATTTCATAGGTTTTTAGTAGCGCAACTTAACCATAACGTCCCTTTAACAATGTTTTTTCACTGAATTTCATAGGTTTTTAGTAGCGCAACTAAACCATAACGTCACTTTAACAAAGCTTTTTCACTGAATTTCATAGGTTTTTAGTAGCACAACTTAACAATAATAACTTTGACTTTATGTACATGTAATATGGAACATACTCAACCCCTTCTACTGAATTTGATGTCTGCAAACTTTTTTGATGTCCGCGGACATGTTCGGACAACAGTACCACTACCTAAAAACTCTGGGAGGGTACGTTTAATTGTTATATCATGACATAGTAATATTTGAAAAATTCACAAAGCAGCACACATACATGTTATATGTAGTAATACATAAGAAATGTAACCCATATATGTAACACACAAACCATTCATTTAAATACAATATGTTCTAAAATGGAATATACCAAAAAAAGATAAATTGGCTTCCAACAAAATTACCTCACACACTCCACAACTAAGAGCAAGACCAGACCTACAGAGTACTCAGAACATATCTTACCTGAAATAGTAAGTGTACTCCATTTTACTCATATATTTATAAACTTTCTGTATTAGATAAAAAAATATATTAGCTTTTTTTTTCACAGAAATGTCTAGTACTCTGGAATGGATAGAGGAGCACTTCCCACATGAGGAAATGTCAGAAGATAGTGAAACTAATGGTACAAACTTTACAATATAAACCATTTAATTATTATTATTTTTTATACATTTAACATATATATATATTTTTGTACAGAGCATACCAAAATAGAAAATACCTCTGAAGAAACTGTTACGGATAACACTCTTGACAGCATAAAAGAAAAAAATGATATATTGTTGACCAACTTTAATAATTTGAAAACTTTTGTTGAGGAGCATTTTAAAACAAAAACCTCATACCATTGTCCCACATGTACTTGTCCCCCTCACCATATCCCAGTCAATTATCCCCAAGCCCTCTCCATAACCCAAAACGTTTTGATGAGACTTCCATCCCTTCTTCACCTGATACCAATCATGTTGAAACCCCTAATTCTCCTGTTTTTGTTTCCGTTTCTGCCTCACCTTCTCTGTCATGAATGGTTAATATATGTTAAATAAAGTTACATTTTTATATTGTGTTGTAATTAGTTTCAGTTTTTTTTTTAAAAAACAATTTAGGTGTCCGCAGACAGCGCGGTTGTTCTGAAGTGTTCGTAAATAAATGAAAATGGATGTGTCCTGAAGAACACTATACCTGTCTGTACTGTTCGCTAGCAAGTTGAAACTGTTCTAGAACACACGCGGTGTCCTGAAATGTTCGTAAATAAACAAAAATGGAGGTGTCCTGAAGAACACTATACCTGTCCGTACTGTTCGATAGCAAGTTGAAACTGTTCTAGAACACACGCGGTGTCCTGAAATGTCCGTAAAGAAACAAAAATGGAAGTGTCCTGAAGAACACTATACCTGTCCGTAGTGTTTGCTAGCAAGTTGAAACTGTTCTAAGAACACACGCGTTGTTCTGAAATGTTTGTAAATAAACGAAAATGGAGGTGTCCTGAAGAACACTATACCTGTCCGTACTGTTCGCTAGCAAGTTGAAACTGTTCTAGAACACACGCGATGTCCTGAAATGTTCGTAAATAAATGAAAATGGAGGTGTCCTGAAGAACATTATACCTGTCCGTACTGTTCGCTAGCAGGTTGAAACTGTTCTAAGAACACACGCAGTGTTCTGAAATGTTCGTAAATAAACAAAAATGGAGGTGTCCTGAGGACGCTATGTATGTCCGTATTGTTCGCAAGGAAGTTAAACTGTTCTAAGAACAAACGGTGTCTGTAACTGTTCATTTGATGTGTGACGCACTTTTAATTACTTCAGGACCCGAACAGTGTCCGTAGAACATCAACGCGCATGCGCAAACCAATGTCTGTGCATTTGGTGCCCTGCGGACAGCCGCTTCCTTTGCGAACATGTTCACGAAGTGATCATGTGACCGTGCCCATGCTGATCACGTGTTCTGAATGCGGACACTATACGTGTCCACAAACAATTCAATAGTACATTTTCAAGTATTCCACAATATTTGTCAATAAAAACTCACCATAGCACAAGTCCCACATACTAATCCTGAGTTTCTACATACTTTTTGAAAGTTTTTGAACCTTTTTTTGTGTTCGATCTGTCCGCGGACAGCGCACATGTCCGCGAACCGCGTACAAGCACCCCTATAAAAGAACATGCCCTAGAGCTTATTCTCATTGTGTTTCTGGCTATTCTTCAGAGCACAGCTATTTTTCCTGCAACTTGCAGATTACACCATCATCGAGATGGCATCCATGGCTGCACTACTGCCACCTGGTGCTGCACCTGCTTCAGCACCACCACCACCCCCTCCACCACCACCACCTCCCCAAGAGCCTGAAGAGGGGAACAGGAGTGAGGATGCAGAGGAGGAAGAAAAGGATGACGAGAATGAGGTAGTGGAAATCCCTACTACCCGCACTCGGTGTGAGTCGTGGGTGTGGCGGTTATTTACCATTCATGGGGATGGTCCTAAGGCTCGTGCGAACCAAGTCACCTGCAATGTGTGCAAAATGGTACTCAGTCGCGGGAGGCAAGGTTCGTACAGCTTTGAGACCACTACCATGAAGCGACACCTAAGGTCATTTCACTCTGGGGCCATTTGCAAGGTTGTACCTTGCGAGGAGCGTAGTAGGTTGATTTCCTCTACTTCATCCTCCGTTTCTGATCCTGTCACCACAAGGAACACCTCTGTGAGACAGCGTCTTCCTCAAGCTGCCTCACAGGCCATACATAATGCTGATGACCCTTACCTTTCTAGGGTCACAGTTGTGTGTATGTACTGCGACACAGTACTCTGCAGGGGGGAGCGACTTCATAGTGTTTTTGAGACTATCGTCTCAGAGCACGAGAAGACCTGCTCACTACCCAAATAAAACCCACTCTACATCTTCCTCTCTCAGCTCGCCCTTTCTTATCCCTGTGGTTGGTGACCCCCCCTTTCCCCTCCTTTCCCCTCCTCTTCTAGTGTGTTGTGTATAAAAAACAAAAAAAATATAAAATAACAAAAATCTAAATAAAATAAGGCTCTTTTCAGAACCGCCATTCACAGTTAAAAAATAGAAGTGAAAATAAATGAAGCAGGGCCCTTTGTATTTTTTAGAAGTCCGCGGACAGTCCGCGGACATCTAAAATTTTGGGGTGCTACCCTATCAAAACCATTGCAATTTTCTCTGGGAGGAAGTGGTGGCTCTGATAAGAGCCTTTGAGAGGTGTTTGTGTTTCAAAAATTATAATTACTCAACACCTACTTCAAAATGGATGCTGTCATTCTAAAAAAGGTTGCAATGCATTTTGTATGTTTCTTAGAAAAATCTGATGCCAGCATAAGTTAGATGTACTCCATCTCTGCGAAAAATGTATGTACTACGAAACATAATATTTTCATTGTGAAAAGAGGACATGCCAAAATCTCTTAGAAAGGCACAAACAGCCTTATTGACATTGTGCCTCGCTTTCTCTATTTGTGGACCAAATGAAGAAGAACAAATCCACATTTGTCTCTGCGCAATCCGTGAAAAAATTACTTGAGAATTTGGAAACATGTCCATGACCTTCCCAAGTCCTTCTTTCATTGCAAATTGCAAAGAAATTCCAGACACATGTCCTAAACTGTTCCCTCCACAATTAATTATAATTATATCTGGATGTTGCTCTGTCTCCAAAGTAGAAACAGAGAGGTAACAAGTCCAACCACTTCATTCCACGTACTCCATGCCAGTGTACTTCCACATGTGGGTATCCAGGATCTACAGCTACTCCACAGGTTTCTGCATGCACCTTCAACCAATGTATCCACAAGTCTCCCAAAATCCAAACAATCTGTTTTCTGAAACACACAGCCATAGCTATCTGTTCTTCTGTCAGCAAAAAGAGTATCTGAGAAACTCTCTCCTGGCACAACACACCCACTAAACTTTCCTGACCAATCCCTTTCATTGCTCATTCTCATTTGCATGACTTCTGAACCCAAAAATACCCGGATGTAACACCCGATGTCCGCGAACTACCGCCATGTCCGCGGACATATCGTATCATGAACAGCCCTTCTACCATTTCAAGTTCACTCTCTGTGCCATTCCCTCATTGGATGTAGCTAAGAAGTCACATGACCATCCACCAATCACATTCAAGACCTCTACATCTAACTGCATCATCATAGATCAGCACTGCAAATGTACTGTGACTCTCTCTGAGTACAAGTGTCATATCATTGGCAAGCACCATCTACAAGAAATACTGTACAAGTCTCCAAGATTTCTACTTGCAGCTCCATGCATATCCATATGCATGAACACAAACTACAGGTATGCATATTTTCTATACAGTACATGAACACATTTTCTAACTGACTTTTAGCTTGTATAATCTGTAAAATGAATCTACTGTCTTTTTTTCAATCTCCTAAAATCAACTGTCACTTACAAATTGTTATACTATTTAATTTCTTTATACACACACACACTCAAATCATGTTAAACTAACATTTTTTAAATGAAATATATAGACTACATATAGTCAAACAAAATTGCATGCACACTCTATGTTCAAATCTCAAACAATAATACTTGTACAATTACATATTTTTTTTAATTTCTTTATTTATTTGATTACTTACATGTATATAGGACAAGCAGCCCATGACATTGAGGCACTATCACTTGGAAGAGCTTACCTACAGGAATAATGGTATTCAGTGGTACATTATGAATTTCACAAGACATGGTAAAGATATTTTGTTTGCTACAGTTAGTCATTGCAATACAATTTGTTCATCAAGAACATATCATATGCATTCAACTGGTGCGACGTATCTTATGTAAATAAGATAGTTTTAATGGTTTTGAGGAAGGCGCTGAGGATTACAATGAAAAAAATCAATGTCTAAATTAAAAACAGTGCAATATACAAACAAAATTACTAATTTGTTTCTTTTACAATTGCAGTGAAGACCATTCTCCTGAAAAGAAGCAACCGAATTTGAAGTACAAAGAACAACTAAGAAGTTTTCCTGCTCATTTTAGAAACAAAGTAAGTAGAATATCACCATAATATTTGTATTATTACTCAAACACACTGTAAGGTTAATTCATGCTATTTATGTGCCTAAAAATAGAGATTCTGCACCATTCTGTCCAAATATCCCATTTCTTAAACAGCGATTTACAGCCAGAATGGCCCACAAATTCCTATTTTTCGACACACAAATTACCCAAGTCAACCGCTAGAATTTAGATGTTATAGAACAAACAACTGTTTTAATTGTATAGTATTAGATATACTATTTATACTTCTCCACACCACTAGCTTACTTTTTTCTGTCATCTGAACCCCAGTCTAGTAACACATTAATTCAAGAATACCCATCCCTACTAGTTGTAGTTCCCAATGCACAATCACACACCATTACATACATCTTTATCATCTTACTCAAACACTCATGCACACAGCACACCGACATTGCAGAACACCACAACCCATACCTTCTTTATTTTTTTCAACAGACCCTAAAGAATGCCTACCAAAAATCAAGTCTGTGGAAAGCAACGCAGAAGTAGAGCAAATGAAATAAAAGTGTCCAACATAAGCATCCAGCTCTAGCACAATTTGTAAAAAAACAGCTAATACAGTCATTTAGTGAAACAAAAGAAGTTTCAAGTACAAAACCTTGCCTCTTCTATCAAAATGTAAACCAAACCAAAAAACAATTATCAGAAAATCAGCTATCACTACAAATAAAACTGCTTCTTTAAATCTTGATATAGTTCAAAGTAAGCATACCAAGAAAGTATTTTAGCCAAAATGTTCCGTCACAAAGTCCTTCAAAATCTTATAATAACAGGAGAGAAACCAGGTTCAACGCTTAAAACCTATCGTAGGAAATTAATCTTAGAAGCGTTGATCGACAGTGCAATTCTTCTCAAAAGAAAGTTATTTATTTTAGTGTTAAACAAAATGAAACCACTAACAAAACTAATAACTAAATTACAGAAAAGACTTCTCAATAAACGAAATGTCAACAGAAAGAACTTCTTAAGTATCTGCAGAGGTGAATGGAGTCACACTACGAGCACAGAACCATACTTTGGTGAAGAAGCGTACAAACAAAAGCAAACAAGTACAATTGCCATACATAGCAGTGGTCGAGGTTATGAAAAAGTTAACAATACCATAATGGAACAAGAAGTACTCCTTACAAAAATATGTCCTGAAAACTTAGAATTACCCCTCCATTCAACTGAATCAGAACATCTAGTGTACAAATGGCCATGCACGTCAATGTGTAACATTCCCAAACAATTTTTCAAGTCTTTACGCCAATTCCTCAATCAATATGTGAAAATCAAAGACAAAATGAAAATTAAACTACTGCAAAATATGGATACCTGTCCAGTACGCAAGTACACAGGACTTCAAGGACATTCATTGGCCTGCATTACAGGACCTACTTGCAAAACCACCTTCCATGATATCAAAAGGATGTCAACACATCATTCAACTATAAGAAATCTAGTTTATAAACTGTACTATGCTAAAAATCTTGCTTTAGCACTAGCCAATTTAAATAACATTCTTCTACATGGTACAGCAAAAGACCTACTAGAAGAAATCGACTATATCCAGAAAAAATATTTTGGAAGTGAAACCCACTTACAGAATGAAATAGCTGTAAACCAAATTAGTAACAATTCTACACATGGCAACCATTTACTACACACGTACAAAAAGAAATACTAAAATGTAAAAGTACATCAGCTGAAGTACCAAACCATGTGTGTGTATGTTGCCGCAGAACTTTTTATAAAAGTAACACAAAAACTGTAGACCTATCATACAAAATAGAAGACAATGAAGATTCTAAATGGTTTGAATTAGCTCTCTACCTTATAGCAGAAAACAAATACGAAATAACTGACCCCGTAATACTTTGTAGTTACTGCACTACAAAACTTGACAACAACCAAACTCCTTCACGTGCTATCACAAATAATTTGGAATTATATCCACTACCAAAACCCATTCAACAACTTAATTGATATGAGAGCATCATAATTCAAACAGTGCACCCATTTCAAGCAATAATACGCCTTTAACCAAAAACTGCAAAATTACCTCCCTCTGAATTAGTGAAATGTATTCGTGGAAAAGTAGTGTATTTACCATTAGATCTAAAAGAGAATGTGCACACTCTAGGAGTGTAACATCCAATACAACAATCTTTAATTATCTTGGTAAATGGAGTACCTGCAAAAGACAAAAAAACTTGGCAACAGCTGGTAGATTTACATAAAGTTAGAGAAGCCTTGCAATATCCTAAAGAGAATAATGAATATTACAAAGAAATTAATATTGAAGAAAACTTGAAGGATACAACTGAAATAATTCAAGAGACACAAGAAGCTGGTCAATTTGAGCTCCATGATCCTGCTACAATATCAAACACTTTAGACCATTATACAATTCATCCATTGCACTCTAATGGCACCATAGAAGATGTACTGGAAACGTACCAAATGTGACAAACAAAAGGATCACCAATCAGCATATGGGAAGAAAGTATAGAAGCATGTGCTTTTCCTCTACTCTTTCCTACTGGCAAAGGAGGAAGGTACAATGATAGACCTATTCAAATATCATCATCAGAATACCGCTCATTACGGATGTATTCTGAAGATCCCAGATTTAGACAAAATGTGTAATACATATTCACCCTACTCTTTGAAAGTGAACTAGCAACTTTATGTTACGGAGTTGCACACATATTAAAATCAGGATCACACTTTCAAAATATGACAGCTACACAATTATTACAAAAGGTGCAACAAAAAGATGAGGTTTTACAATCAAATATTACAAATCGATTAGCAAATATGCATGGTACTAAAGAGTACTGGTTTCGACGTCACGGAGATGTACGTTGTATGATCAGAAACCGTGGCCCACCCACTTGGTTTGTCACATTAAGTTGTGGAGAATATGCATGGGAAGATTTACATGATTTCCTACGCATATCAAACAAAGGCAAAACAAACATAGATATACTAACACCTGGAGAACTTTGTTCTCTGGATCCTGTTAATGTTTCAAGATATTTTCACCATTGCTTCATTGCTATGCTACATTTTATTTGTAATAAAACTGTTCCTCCCCTTGGAGAAGTGCAACACTTCTTTTGGAGAAAACAATACCAAGCCAGAGGAGCACCACATATCCACATGCTTTTATGGATTAAAGATGCTCCTAAATTTGGTCAAGACAGTGATGCCACTGTTTTACAGTTTATTGAAAAATATGTCACTTGTGAAATTCCATCGGAATCCAAAAATAGTGATCTTCATGCACAAATTTTACAATTTCAAAGACACAAATGTGGCAAATATTGTCGTTGCAAATACAAAAACAAATGGAAATGCTACACCAAATGCCGATTTGGTTTCACTAGACCAGTTACAAATACAGGTCAAGTCAACAACCTCGTGTCTTCAGTTAGACATAGTGTTAAAGGTAAGTCACCTAAAAATACATATTTCATAAAAAGAAAAGAAGAAAAATATATCAATGATTACAATGCAATCATTGCCCACTTATGGAATGCAAACATAGATGTGCAGTACATTGCAGACAATTCTACTGCAGTTGCACGATATGTCACAGCATACTTAACCAAAGCAGAAAAGACAGAGCTGCAAGACCTCTGGAATGACCTGTCATCAGATAAAACAGTGTCTCAAAATTATACAGCTTGGGCATAAAAATGCTGTCCCATAGAGAATGTGGATCCTATGAAGCAGCTGATCGTTTAACTGGTACTGCACTGTATGGTAAATCTGAAAATATAGTATGGCTAATTCTTGGTCCAGCTAAATCTACAAAAAGAGTTCTAAAATCATACAAAGATATAGAAACAATAGCCAAACATGATCCCAACAGCCAAGACATTTTAAAAAACAATTTATTGGACA
The DNA here is from genome assembly GCF_040938575.1 of Ambystoma mexicanum. Lineage (NCBI taxonomy): Eukaryota > Metazoa > Chordata > Amphibia > Caudata > Ambystomatidae > Ambystoma > Ambystoma mexicanum. Next base: position 880,599,285 of record NC_090937.1, on the reverse strand, counting down.
CATACTACCCAAACAGGAGTACCACTTTGGAAACCACGTGTCTATACAACATAGCCCAAAACTACACATACAATAATAATATAAAACCTGATGAAAAAAACGATAAATACAAAGTGACAAACTGTGAAGGCAGCTTAGTAAAACTCACCAAACCAAATTTAATTAATCATATCAAATTGTCATTAAAGACTCCTCAACATAAAGAAGTATATTACATGTCCCTGCTACAACTCTTTAAACCATGGAGAAAAGAAGAAGAAATACTAGATAACTATGACTCATATGAAGACGCTTTCAAAGCGAATGAAAGCACTATAACTGATGTAAACAGTACAAAAGAATGTTGCACAATGAACAGCAACACGAAGAAGAACTCCAGGCCCAACTAGATAAGGACATTCCTGACAGTAGTCAACCTTCTGTAACAGGAAGCCAAGAACCACTGGGAGAGCCACTAATAACAAATGAGGCAGAATTAGCTATGATAGAAGTAGAAAACACCATGTGTCAGTATGAAGATAAAGAAGACTTAACTATACTACAATCAAAACTAAACAATTAGCAACGTAGCATTTTTTAAGAAGTAACAAAAGAAATTGCACATGGTGTACAACATGAAAACAAAGAATGCACCTGCCAAAATTACAAACCTATACTATTGTACGTCAGTGGTGAAGCTGGTTCTGCCAAAACATTCCTAATCAAAATCATCAGTAAGTTCCTTCAACAATTGACAAACAACAAACTGTCAGCTGTTGTCACTGCCCCCACAGGTTTAGCTGCCTACAACATAGGTGGTGTCACTTTACACCAATTACTACTCCTGCCAGTAGAACACCAAAACAAATTACACTATTCCAAACTTTCTACAGAAGCTGCAATGGAACTACGCAGAGTATTGAAACAAATGAAAATGCTTCTAATAGATGAAGTGAGCATGGTGTCCAACCTAATGTTGGCTTTGATTCACCTCAGATTACAAGAAGTACTCAAAACAAACTATGAAGAGCTCTTTGCAGGAAAACACATTATTGTTTTTGGAGATCTTCTTCAATTGACACCAGTAAAAGGTGAGCCTATTTTTAAAACATTAGGACACAAACTCTGCCGTAAAACTTTTGGCAGCATTGGAAATGTCAACCATTGGCAACATTTCCAATACAGAGAATTAACAGAAAACATGCGGCAATCTGCAGATCTCACTTATGCCAACATCTTAAAAAGTATCAGAGTTGGTATACTTTCTAAAGAAGCAGAAGCAATATTGAAAACCCGGCACATTCATGCACTTTATGGTGATAATGCATGTGCTACAGATGTTATGGAACAATTAGCCCACAAAAATGTCAATTGTATGGCCTTAATGCCAACCCTTGCAAGCTGTTTCAAATTCAATGAAATAATGTTACGTAAATAAATGCAACCAATAATGGAAATTAGCGCCACAGACAAACTAGATGTACATGGTATGACACTACCGATGTGTGACCAAGCCACAACAAGACAAAATAGTTTACAAAAATTAATCTCAAACACAGCAGGATTGGAAAAGACATTAAAATTATCCTTAAATTGCAGAGTAATGCTTAAACGTAACCTTGACGTGGACCAAGGACTAGTTAATGGAGCACTGGGTACAGTTGTTGGCTTTCAAACATACCCACGTGACAACAAAATTCAGTGCGTCAATATTCTCTTTGACATACTTTCAGAAGTAAAAAGGATAGGACGCTCAACAGCTCGATTCCTTCTCTTCAAAGACATGTATGTACGCAGAGAACAATTTTCTCTAACTCTTCCATACGCAGTCACCATTCATAAATCACAAGGTCTTACCCTAGACAAAGCAATGATAGACATTGATAACACAGTCTTTAAAGAAGACATGAGCTACGTAGCACTATCACGCTTACGTACACTTGACGGTCTATTTCGAATTAACTTTGATGCAAGTAAAGTAAACGCTGATATTCCTTGCATTTTAGAATACAATAGACTTCGCTCACTATGCACCCCCATCTAAACACATATTCTGTACCACAAAAAGTAAAACGTTGTAAAAGAAAACTAAATCAAACAGAAATGCAACAGGATGTCACTGCAAATCCTCCAAAGAGAGTAAAAGAAACTAAAACTTCATCAAGTACCACAGACATAAAAGATCCCATTAGGGAAAGTAAACCAGGTACTTCATCAAAGAAGGAAGATAAACTAAAAAAAAAAATCAATCAGATACAGAACTACCTGGTCCATTTAAACTCTCAAATATAGTTGGAGTAAGTTGCTACGCAAATGTAGCAATGGATATTCTATTTCAATTTCCACCAATTGTTGACAACATTTACTTACACAGTACAGACCAATTGGTTTGCAAATGTTAGTACTTCACACAAATGCAACAAACAATCCTGATAACACGTATAGTGTTTATGGAATAAGACAACAATTGGACTACTGTGCTGGAATGGTTAAATTCACTATAAACTCACAGGAAGATCCACAAGAATTTCTAATGTACTTACTACAAGTACTGGAAAATAAAAACATACCTATAAATGAAATCTTCCAGATTTCATACATGTGGAAACATACATGCACTCTCTGCAACAATGTGACGCAAGAAGAAATCCCCAATGAACGCTTCATATATATATATCAATACCTAATTGTGAATCCATTCCATTTCAGCAACTTGTACAAAATACAAACCATGGTATATTATGTACTACCTGCAATTCGGATAATCGCTCCACGTTAGTAATACAAACACATAGTAAATACGTAATACTAATGCTTCTACTTTACAATGCAGATGGTACCAAAAACAACTGCAAGCTGACTGGAGTCAGACATGGTCAAATATCACTTGGTAAGAAAGCCTTCACAACAATAGGTATAATCTACCACGGAGGAGCCACAACCAATTCAGGGCACTACACTGCATATATAAAAAAGAAATGTGGATGGTTTGAATGTAATGATAGTACCATTACTCTAAAGAGGAGATTACCAGCAAATCTTACAAACGCTTATTTAATCTTCTTAAAACCAAAATTTGATAACCAAACTGTATTTAAACCTTAAGTAAACTTATAGTTAAAAAAAATATAAACTGTTAGAATATTCCAAAAGCTATCTAACTGCCCAAAGATTCTACAACAACTAATCAGATGAATGAATACCACTAAATTAGAGCCAAAAATAGAATGTTAGAATACGCCAATTGGTATCTAACTGTCCCAAAATGTAACAATATCCAAACAGATAAATCAGTACCACTAAAATATATAAAAACATAGACAGTTAGAATACGCCTACTGGTATCTAACTGCTCCACAATTTTACAATATCCAAACAAATAAATAATATGTTACTGCTCCAAAAAACTGCAACAAGCCAATGTATAAAGCATTAGCCAGAAACAACAAGTGAAAACTGAAAACAAACAAACAAATAAACTGTAGCATAACAGAAAAAGATTCTTTTTTTAATCTAACATGGATTTTTTTTTCTCCCACAGACCCAATGATTTTAGCAACAAACACAGAAACTGAGCAAATTGCACAGTCCTCTGGTTTGTAATCTACTAAATATGAGGGTCCAAAAATAAATTGTTGATTATACAATGTAATAAGTCATTACAAAATACTAATTTAACAAAGGTAGCGGGCGCCCCTCTCTCGCAAGAACAGACATGATAACCTGTTCAGTGGTTATTAACCACTTGAGAGTTCGCAGCCACTGCTTTTACTCACTGTGCCTTTCACAGATGGGAAATATCCATTTGCATATCAGTCTTTGTCCTGCCCAGGGGCAGTCCAGCACCGAAATACAATGGCAACTCCAATCTGAACGAGAGTACCACCAGCAACCCCATACACGTGTTTCACCCTTGTTGGGGATCATCAGTGAGGTGAAGCTGATGCCTCTCTAAGCACAGTGAGAGGGAGACCACGTCTGGTTGCCCCCAGGAGACCTAGGGTTACCAATCCCAGGTTCCTTAAAAAATAGTTTAACAAAGGTAGCGGGCGCCCCTCTCTCGCAAGAACAGACATGATAACCTGTTCAGTGGTTATTAACCACTTGAGAGTTCGCAGCCACTGCTTTTACTCACTGTGCCTTTCACAGATGGGAAATATCCATTTGCATATCAGTCTTTGTCCTGCCCAGGGGCAGTCCAGCACCGAAATACAATGGCAACTCCAATCTGAACGAGAGTACCACCAGCAACCCCATACACGTGTTTCACCCTTGTTGGGGATCATCAGTGAGGTGAAGCTGATGCCTCTCTAAGCACAGTGAGAGGGAGACCACGTCTGGTTGCCCCCAGGAGACCTAGGGTTACCAATCCCAGGTTCCTTAAAAAATAGTTTAACAAAGGTAGCGGGCGCCCCTCTCTCGCAAGAACAGACATGATAACCTGTTCAGTGGTTATTAACCACTTGAGAGTTCGCAGCCACTGCTTTTACTCACTGTGCCTTTCACAGATGGGAAATATCCATTTGCATATCAGTCTTTGTCCTGCCCAGGGGCAGTCCAGCACCGAAATACAATGGCAACTCCAATCTGAACGAGAGTACCACCAGCAACCCCATACACGTGTTTCACCCTTGTTGGGGATCATCAGTGAGGTGAAGCTGATGCCTCTCTAAGCACAGTGAGAGGGAGACCACGTCTGGTTGCCCCCAGGAGACCTAGGGTTACCAATCCCAGGTTCCTTAAAAAATAGTTTAACAAAGGTAGCGGGCGCCCCTCTCTCGCAAGAACAGACATGATAACCTGTTCAGTGGTTATTAACCACTTGAGAGTTCGCAGCCACTGCTTTTACTCACTGTGCCTTTCACAGATGGGAAATATCCATTTGCATATCAGTCTTTGTCCTGCCCAGGGGCAGTCCAGCACCTGATGATCCCCAACAAGGGTGAAACACGTGTATGGGGTTGCTGGTGGCACTCTCGTTCAGATTGGAATTGCCATTGTATTTCGGTGCTGGACTGCCCCTGGGCAGGACAAAGACTGATGTGCAAATGGATATTTCCCATCTGTGAAAGGCACAGTGAGTAAAAGCAGTGGCTGCGAACTCTCAAGTGGTTAATAACCACTGAACAGGTTATCATGTCTGTTCTTGCGAGAGAGGGGCGCCCGCTACCTTTGTAAAACTATTTGTTAAGGAACCTGGGATTGGTAGCCCTGGGTCTCCTGGGGGCAACCAGACGTGGTCTCCCTCTCACTGTGCTTAGAGAGGCATCAGCTTCACCTCACTGATGATCCCCAACAAGGGTGAAACACGTGTATGGGGTTGCTGGTGGCACTCTCGTTCAGATTGGAATTGCCATTGTATTTCGGTGCTGGACTGCCCCTGGGCAGGACAAAGACTGATGTGCAAATGGATATTTCCCATCTGTGAAAGGCACAGTGAGTAAAAGCAGTGGCTGCGAACTCTCAAGTGGTTAATAACCACTGAACAGGTTATCATGTCTGTTCTTGCGAGAGAGGGGCGCCCGCTACCTTTGTAAAACTATTTGTTAAGGAACCTGGGATTGGTAGCCCTGGGTCTCCTGGGGGCAACCAGACGTGGTCTCCCTCTCACTGTGCTTAGAGAGGCATCAGCTTCACCTCACTGATGATCCCCAACAAGGGTGAAACACGTGTATGGGGTTGCTGGTGGCACTCTCGTTCAGATTGGAATTGCCATTGTATTTCGGTGCTGGACTGCCCCTGGGCAGGACAAAGACTGATGTGCAAATGGATATTTCCCATCTGTGAAAGGCACAGTGAGTAAAAGCAGTGGCTGCGAACTCTCAAGTGGTTAATAACCACTGAACAGGTTATCATGTCTGTTCTTGCGAGAGAGGGGCGCCCGCTACCTTTGTAAAACTATTTGTTAAGGAACCTGGGATTGGTAGCCCTGGGTCTCCTGGGGGCAACCAGACGTGGTCTCCCTCTCACTGTGCTTAGAGAGGCATCAGCTTCACCTCACTGATGATCCCCAACAAGGGTGAAACACGTGTATGGGGTTGCTGGTGGCACTCTCGTTCAGATTGGAATTGCCATTGTATTTCGGTGCTGGACTGCCCCTGGGCAGGACAAAGACTGATGTGCAAATGGATATTTCCCATCTGTGAAAGGCACAGTGAGTAAAAGCAGTGGCTGCGAACTCTCAAGTGGTTAATAACCACTGAACAGGTTATCATGTCTGTTCTTGCGAGAGAGGGGCGCCCGCTACCTTTGTAAAACTATTTGTTAAGGAACCTGGGATTGGTAGCCCTGGGTCTCCTGGGGGCAACCAGACGTGGTCTCCCTCTCACTGTGCTTAGAGAGGCATCAGCTTCACCTCACTGATGATCCCCAACAAGGGTGAAACACGTGTATGGGGTTGCTGGTGGCACTCTCGTTCAGATTGGAATTGCCATTGTATTTCGGTGCTGGACTGCCCCTGGGCAGGACAAAGACTGATGTGCAAATGGATATTTCCCATCTGTGAAAGGCACAGCGAGTAAAAGCAGTGGCTGCGAACTCTCAAGTGGTTAATAACCACTGAACAGGTTATCATGTCTGTTCTTGCGAGAGAGGGGCGCCCGCTACCTTTGTAAAACTATTTGTTAAGGAACCTGGGATTGGTAGCCCTGGGTCTCCTGGGGGCAACCAGACGTGGTCTCCCTCTCACTGTGCTTAGAGAGGCATCAGCTTCACCTCACTGATGATCCCCAACAAGGGTGAAACACGTGTATGGGGTTGCTGGTGGCACTCTCGTTCAGATTGGAATTGCCATTGTATTTCGGTGCTGGACTGCCCCTGGGCAGGACAAAGACTGATGTGCAAATGGATATTTCCCATCTGTGAAAGGCACAGTGAGTAAAAGCAGTGGCTGCGAACTCTCAAGTGGTTAATAACCACTGAACAGGTTATCATGTCTGTTCTTGCGAGAGAGGGGCGCCCGCTACCTTTGTAAAACTATTTGTTAAGGAACCTGGGATTGGTAGCCCTGGGTCTCCTGGGGGCAACCAGACGTGGTCTCCCTCTCACTGTGCTTAGAGAGGCATCAGCTTCACCTCACTGATGATCCCCAACAAGGGTGAAACACGTGTATGGGGTTGCTGGTGGCACTCTCGTTCAGATTGGAATTGCCATTGTATTTCGGTGCTGGACTGCCCCTGGGCAGGACAAAGACTGATGTGCAAATGGATATTTCCCATCTGTGAAAGGCACAGTGAGTAAAAGCAGTGGCTGCGAACTCTCAAGTGGTTAATAACCACTGAACAGGTTATCATGTCTGTTCTTGCGAGAGAGGGGCGCCCGCTACCTTTGTAAAACTATTTGTTAAGGAACCTGGGATTGGTAGCCCTGGGTCTCCTGGGGGCAACCAGACGTGGTCTCCCTCTCACTGTGCTTAGAGAGGCATCAGCTTCACCTCACTGATGATCCCCAACAAGGGTGAAACACGTGTATGGGGTTGCTGGTGGCACTCTCGTTCAGATTGGAATTGCCATTGTATTTCGGTGCTGGACTGCCCCTGGGCAGGACAAAGACTGATGTGCAAATGGATATTTCCCATCTGTGAAAGGCACAGTGAGTAAAAGCAGTGGCTGCGAACTCTCAAGTGGTTAATAACCACTGAACAGGTTATCATGTCTGTTCTTGCGAGAGAGGGGCGCCCGCTACCTTTGTAAAACTATTTGTTAAGGAACCTGGGATTGGTAGCCCTGGGTCTCCTGGGGGCAACCAGACGTGGTCTCCCTCTCACTGTGCTTAGAGAGGCATCAGCTTCACCTCACTGATGATCCCCAACAAGGGTGAAACACGTGTATGGGGTTGCTGGTGGCACTCTCGTTCAGATTGGAATTGCCATTGTATTTCGGTGCTGGACTGCCCCTGGGCAGGACAAAGACTGATGTGCAAATGGATATTTCCCATCTGTGAAAGGCACAGTGAGTAAAAGCAGTGGCTGCGAACTCTCAAGTGGTTAATAACCACTGAACAGGTTATCATGTCTGTTCTTGCGAGAGAGGGGCGCCCGCTACCTTTGTAAAACTATTACAAAATACTAATACTAACATGCTATTTTCTTTTATCACAGAAATGAACAAGAAATACATGTACTCCAGTTACTAAACCAAACAGTAAGTATATTATAATAAGTACAACCATCCAGGCACATCAAACCCATAGTGGCTTATAACTTTGTTCCTTAAAAATTTGTTTTGACTCAAAGTTATAAGCAACTATGAGTGCTGCGGTGGTTGTGGCCAGAGCATAGAGTCTTGGGTGCATGGCCAAATGGCCATGCACCCAAGACTCTATGCCCTGGTCACAACCACCGCAGCATATCACACACATAGAGTCAAACATTTCAACTATGGCCTATGGAAACTTTTAATGTCCGTGGACATTATGAGTGTTCTTAGAACACTTTCAACTTGCCAGCGAACAATACGGACAACATCCTCAGAACACCCCCATTTTTTATTTGCGAACATTTCAGGACACTGCGAGTGTTCTTAGATCACATTCAACTTAACAGCAAATAATACGGACAGCGTCTTCAGGACACCCCCTACGACCATTTCAGGACACCGCAACAGTTCTTAGAACACTTTCAACTTGACAACAAACAATACAGACAGCATCCTCAGAACACCCCCATTTCGTTTATTTGTGAACATTTCAGGACACCGCGAGTGTTCTTAGAACACATTCAACTTGCAAGAGAACAATACGGACAGCGTCCTCAGAACACCCCCATTTTTTTTATTTGCGAACATTTCAGGACACCGCAGGTGTTCTTAGAACACATTCAACTTGCCAGCGGACAATACGGACAGCATCTTCAGGACACCACCTACGAACATTTCAGGACGCCGCAAGGGTTCTTAGAAAACTTTCAACTTGACAACCAACAATACGGACAGCGTCCTCAGGACACCCCCATTTTGTTTATTTGCGAACATTTCAGGACACCGCGAGTGTTCTAAGAACACATTCAACTTGCCATCCAACAATACGGACAGCGCCCTTAGGACACCCCCATTTTGTTTATTTACAAACATTTCAGGACACCACTAGTGTTCTTAGAACACATTCAACTTGCCAGAGTCAAACATTTCAACTATGGCCTATGGAAACTTTTAATGTCCGTGGACATTATGAGTGTTCTTAGAACACTTTCAACTTGCCAGAGAACAATACAGACAACATCCTCAGAACACCCCCATTTTTTATTTGAGAACATTTCAGGACACCGCGAGTGTTCTTAGAACACATTCAACTTAACAGCGAATAATATGGACAGCGTCTTCAGGACACCCCCTATGAACATTTCAGGACACTGCGACAGTTCTTAGAACACTTTCAACTTGACAACGAACAATACGGACAGCATCCTCAGAACACCCCCATTTCGTTTATTTGCGAACATTTCAGGACACCGCGAGTGTTCTTAGAACACATTCAACTTGCAAGAGAACAATACGGACAGCGTCCTCAGAACACCCCCATTTTTTTATTTGCAAACATTTCAGGACACCGCAAGTGTTCTTAGAACACATTCAACTTGCCAGCGAACAATACGGACAGCGTCTTCAGGACACCACCTACGAACATTTCAGGACACCGCGAGGGTTCTTAGAAAACTTTCAACTTGACAACGAACAATACGGACAGCGTCCTCAGGACACCCCCATTTTGTTTATTTACGAACATTTCAGGACACCACGAGTGTTCTTAGAACACATTCAACTTGCCAGAGAACAATACGAACAGCGTCTTCAGGACACCCCCTATGAACATTTCAGGACGCCGCAAGTGTTCTTAGAACACTTTAAACTTGACAACGAACAAAACGGACAGCGTCCTCAGAACACCCCCATTTTGTTTATTTACGAACAATTCAGGACACCACAAGTGTTCTTAGAACACATTCAACTTGCAAGAGAACAATACGGACAGCTTCCTCTGAACACCCCCATTGTTTTATTTGCGAACATTTCAGGACACCGCGAGTGTTCTTAGAACACATTCAACTTGCCAGCGAACAATACGGACAGCGTCTTCAGGACACCCCCTACGAACATTTCAGGACACCGCGAGTGTTCTTAGAACACATTCAACTTGCCATCGAACAATACAGACAGCGTCCTCAGGACACCCCTATTTTGTTTATTTACGAAGATTTCAAGACACCACGAGTGTTTTTAGAACACATTAAAATTGCCACAGACAAATACGGACAGCGTCCTCAGGACACGCCCATTTTGTTTATTTGCGAACATTTCAGGACACCGCGAGTGTTCTTAGAACACATTCAACTTGCCAGCGAACAATACGGACAGCATCCTCAGGACACCCCCATTTTGTTTATTTCCGAACATTTCAGGACACCGCGAGTGTTCTTAGAACACATTCAACTTCCCATCGAACAATACGTACAGCGTCCTCAGGACACCCCCATTTTGTTTATTTCCGAACATTTCAGGACACCGCAAGTGTTCTTAGAACACATTCAACTTCCCATCGAACAATACGAACAGCGTCCTCAGGACAGCGAGTGTTCTTAGAACACATTCAACTTAACAGCGAACAATACGGACAGCGTCCTCAGGACACCCCCATTTTGTTTATTTACAAACATTTCAGGACACCATGAGTGTTCTTAGAACACATTCAACTTGCCAGAGTCAACCATTTCAACTATGGCCTATGGAAACTTTTAATGTCCGTGGACATTATGAGTGTTCTTAGAACACTTTCAACTTGCCAGCGAACAAAACGGACAGCGTCCTCAGAACACCCCCATTTTGTTTATTTACGAACATTTCAGGACACCACAAGTGTTCTTAGAACACATTCAACTTGCAAGAGAACAATACGGACAGCTTTCTTAGAACACCCCAATTTTTTTATTTGCGAACATTTCAGGACACCGCGAGTGTTCTAAGAACACATTCAACTTGCCAGCGAACAATACGGACAGCGTCTTCAGGACACCCCCTACGAACATTTCAGGACACCGCAAGTGTTCTTAGAACACATTCAACTTGCCATCGAACAATACGGACAGCGTCCTCAGGACACCCCTATTTTGTTTATTTACGAACATTTCAAGACACCACGGGTGTTTTTAGAACACATTAAAATTGCCACAGACCAATACGGACAGCGTCCTCAGGACACCCCTATTTTGTTTATTTGCGAACATTTCAGGACACCGCAAGTGTTCTTAGAACACATTCAACTTGCCAGCGAACAATACGGACAGCGTCCTCAAGACACCCCCATTTTGTTTATTTCCGAACATTTCAGGACACCGCGAGTGTTCTTAGAACACATTCAACTTCCCATCGAACAATACAGACAGCGTCCTCAGGACACCCCCATTTTGTTTATTTCCGAACATTTCAGGACACCGCGAGTGTTCTTAGAACACATTCAACTTCCCATCGAACAATACGGACAGCGTCCTCAGGACCGCGAGTGTTCTTAGAACACATTCAATTTAACAGCAAACAATACGGACAGCGTCCTCAGGACACCCCCATTTTGTTTATTTACAAACATTTCAGGACACCATGAGTGTTCTTAGAACACATTCAACTTGCCAGAGTCAAACATTTCAACTATGGCCTATGGAAACTTTTAATATCCGTGGACATTATGAGTGTTCTTAGAACACTTTCAACTTGCCAGCGAACAATACGGACAACGTCCTCAGAACACCCCCATTTTTTATTTGCGAACATTTCAGGACACCGCGAGTGTTCTTAGAACACATTCAACTTAACAGCGAATAATACGGACAGCATCTTCAGGACACCCCCTACGAACATTTCAGGACACTGCGACAGTTCTTAGAACACTTTCAACTTGACAACGAACAATACGGACAACATCCTCAGAACACCCCCATTTTTTATTTGCGAACATTTCAGGACACTGCGAGTGTTCTTAGATCACATTCAACTTAACAGCAAATAATACGGACAGCGTCTTCAGGACACCCCCTACGACCATTTCAGGACACCGCAACAATTCTTAGAACACTTTCAACTTGACAACAAACAATACAGACAGCATCCTCAGAACACCCCCATTTCGTTTATTTGTGAACATTTCAGGACACCGCGAGTGTTCTTAGAACACATTCAACTTGCAAGAGAACAATACGGACAGCGTCCTCAGAACACCCCCATTTTTTTTATTTGCGAACATTTCAGGACACCGCAGGTGTTCTTAGAACACATTCAACTTGCCAGCGAACAATACGGACAGCGTCTTCAGGACACCACCTACGAACATTTCATGACACCACGAGGGTTCTTAGAAAACTTTCAACTTGACAACGAACAATACGGACAGCGTCCTCAGGACACCCCCATTTTGTTTATTTACGAACATTTCAGGACACCACGAGTGTTCTTAGAACACATTCAACTTGCCATAGAACAATACGAACAGCGTCTTCAGGACACCCCCCACGAACATTTCAGGACGCCGTGAGTGTTCTTAGAACACTTTAAACTTGACAACGAACAAAACGGACAGCGTCCTCAGAACACCCCCATTTTGTTTATTTACGAACATTTCAGGACACCACAAGTGTTCTTAGAACACATTCAACTTGCAAGAGAACAATACGGACAGCTTCCTCAGAACACCCCCATTTTTATTTGCGAACATTTCAGGACACCGCGAGTGTTCTTAGAACACATTCAACTTGAAAGCGAACAACACGGACAGCGTCTTCAGGACACCCCCTACGAACATTTCAGGACACCAAGAGTGTTCTTAGAACACATTCAACTTGCCATCGAACAATATGGACAGCGTCCTCAGGACACCCCTATTTTGTTTATTTACGAACATTTCAAGACACCACGAGTGTTTTTAGAACACATTAAAATTGCCACAGACCAATACGGACAGCGTCCTCAGGACACCCCCATTTTGTTTATTTGCGAACATTTCAGGACACCGCGAGTGTTCTTAGAACACATTCAACTTCCCATCGAACAATACGGACAGCGTCCTCAGGACACCCCCATTTTGATTATTTCCGAACATTTCAGGACACCGCGAGTGTTCTTAGAACACATTCAACTTCCCATCGAACAATACGGACAGCATCCTCAGGACACCCCCATTTTGTTTTTTTACGAACATTTCAGGACACCACAAGTGTTCTTAGAACACATTCAACTTACCAGAGAACAATACGGACACCGTCTACAGGATAACCCCATTTTGTTTATTTACGAACATTTCAGGACACCGCAAATGTTCTTAGAACAGTTTCAGCTTGCTTGCGAACAAAACGGACACATATTGCGTCCTCGGAACACCCACCCCATTTAGTTTATTTAGAACATTTCAGAACAGCCGTGTTGTCCGCAGACAAATCGAACACAACAAGAGCGTCCACCACATAAACACAACATTTAACCTAGCTCATACTCTCCCACCCTCCCCAAACACTCTTACACACCAACACACTCTACTAAATACAAATTTTAAACCAAGTTTCACCGCGCTGTCCGCGGACATCCGCGAATCCAAGATAGCGGGCGCTACCGAAAATCTGACGCGCTTCACGCTCCACGCGTCCAATCAGCGAACACGTTGCATGTCCGCGGACATCACGCAAACCGATTGGCCAATCAGGACACTGTTCTCGGAGTGAACAGGGAAGTGTTTCCGCGGACCGGACACAGATATCACTAATTGGCCATGTAATATATATATATATTATCCCAAAGAATGTTCTCATTATCCGTCTTATGAAAGAGGCTCCCAAGTAGATGTAAGAATCAATTTGTTCCAGAGAGTGTTATCTTTATATGTCCAGCCGAGCCCTGCACATTTTCGCTTCCTCCCGAAAAACATGGGGCCTCATTACAAGTATGGCGGTAAGGCAACAACAGCGCTGGTATCACTACCGGCACCACTGCTACCGTACCGCCACACTATGGGTTCTGCTCGCGGGTGCCCTTGCAGCCACCAGGTATGACCTAGTGGCCGTACCGGCACCCGCAAGCAGAACATGATAGTAGCACCTGTACCGTTATTAACGGCACTGGTGCTACCACCCTCCCCATTCCCATTGAGCCATATGGGAATGGGGAAGTACCGGGCCCTGCACCCGCGAAAGGGCAATTATCGGGTCCGACTGGGCCGGAATAGCCCACAAATTGCCCATTCGACCCGGATGCGAGTTTGGGGGTAGCCTTGCCGGTTTTACAGGCAAGGCTATCTCCAACCTTGTAATGAGGCCCATGGTGTTTGTCTTTGTCATATTAACAGATAAATCGTGCTGTTTGGAGAATGCCAATAAGGCTCTAATGATCTTTTTCGTCCAATCAGTGTATTTTCCACCAGCAGGATATCATCTGCATAACCATGACATCTGATTTGTGTGTTTCCAATCTTGAGAGGATAGATTTTCACTTTGTCTATATATCTAGCGAGATCAACGATGTATAAGTTAAGTAAGAGTGGGTCTAACAGGTACCCTTGCTTCAGACAACGATTTGTTATAATTATTGTGGTGTTATGCCATTATCCAGCTTAACAACAACCGAGGTGTCTGTATATAATTGTATTATCATGTTTAGCAGGCTATACTGTATGCCCCAGTTGGCCCACTTTGACCAGAGCAAGGGACGACTGACAGAATCAAAGGCTGCTCCGTAGTCAACAAAGGCCAAGTACAGTGGCAGTGACCCTGAGGATGCTTGTTTGGACAACATCCTAAGGAGCATGATCTTTTGAGCTGTACCATGTCCATTTCAAAAGTCAGCCTGGGAAGTGTCCACGAAGTCGCCCTTGCTCCATTCACGATGTGAGTTTCTTGTTGGCAGAGATCTTCCGAGGGACATCCAACAGCACCAGTAAGTGATAGTTGTCTGGATTAAGTTGTTTTTTTTTAAACAGCGGCACCAGACAGGACTCTTTCCATGAAGCAGGAATCCTGTTGCAGGTGACATTTTCTTACAGTAACTAATATATCTGCCCACACCTCTATATTCTCCTTTAGTACAATCTTGGCCAAACCATCTGACCCTGGGGCCCTTGAGATTTTGAACTGTTTGATTTAAGAGGAAACTAGCAGCTTACATATCTAAGCTTATCAATGCTTGCAGACCTTTTCTATCTCCTGACAGCTGTATCACACTAGCTATAGCACTCATCCTGTCCAGATTGGACTACTGCAATGCCCTCTATGCCGGCACCAAGAACCAAAACATCCAAAGACTACAGGTGATACAAAACAACGCCATTAGAGCAGCTCTAAATATTCCCAAAAACTCTCACATCGCCATGACAAGAAGACACGCACAGTGGCTTCCTGTTCAAGAGCACATCCTCTTCAAAACTCTTACTACGACACAGAAATGCCTACATAAAACAGCTCCCACAGACCTGGAAGACTAAGTCTCTAGATACCAATCCAACAAGCCCACGCGCTCTGCACACCTGCACCTGATCTCCACACCAAGATTCAACTTACAGAAAGCTGGAGGCAGCAGTTTCCCATCAATAGCTGCTAGATAATGAATACCTTTATCAGCCAAACTTAGGTTAGAAGACTCCTTCTGGACCTTCCGGAGACAGATGAAAATTTAACTCTTTACACAGGAAACACATAACTAAGTCATGTGCATCAGCCGGTAAGCTAGCTACATAAGTAACTCTCCAATTTAAGATGACGTTATAGCCTAGCTTGTATTATCAAAATGCCTGTCTTGCATAAGTGCAACTGTGGAACCACTGTATTTTATTATTGTCCATTTCAGTAAGAACAGCGCCCAGATGCCTCCGGGCTGGGTGTGCTACACAAATTGCAAAATGAATAAATAAATAAATGAATTATATCATGACTCTACCCGGTCATGTCAAATTTATCTTCGATGTTTTCCATAGAATCCCAGATGTGTTTTTTTTTTAAAAATTGTGCCTTAAAATACAAACACTAGATTTCTTCCTCTTGTTACTAGATCTAAGTACTCTGATGCTCTTTTTGTAGACAACGGCATTGTTCAGGTAAGTGGGAGCTGCATTGTTGAGGCACTTATGGGTGATACAGAGTGTTTTAAAGAAGATTCTGGCTTTGATAGGGAGCCAATGGGCCTCCCTTCTGATCTTTGCGATATGGTTGGATTATTGTTATGCCTAGTGCTGCTCGCAGTGCTTTCTTTTGTAGGAGTTGGTGTTTGCCAAAGTTAGATTTGGAGGCACCTAGCATTCATATGTTGTAGTAATCTAACTTAGATAGGATAAGAGCCCTGGCTAGAGTAATGCAGTTTTGGGGGGTCAAAAATGTCCAAGCTTAGAAGTGTAGGAAGTGGCTGAGGAGAGTGCATTGACATGTTTTGTCAGTGTTAGGTTGGTATCAAGGTGAACCCCTAGCGTGTTTTCTTGGTTGAGAATGAGGATAAGTGTGCTGTTGATAGTAATGGAATCATAATCTCTGTGGAGGGCTTTAATTTTTGCTGGTGACCCCACGATGAGGATCTCTGTCTTTTCGTCATTTAGACAAAGAATGTTATTTGCCATCCAGTTTTGGATGATAGCATAGATTTTGTTTACTGTGATTGTGTCTTGCTCATGGTTGCCTGTGATCGGGATAAGTATCTGCGTATCGTCGGCAAAATTCATATAGATCACTCCCATAGCATCTAGTGCTGCGAAGAGTAGCTCAGTGTAGGCATTATAGAGAGTTGGTGATAGGCAAGAGCCTTGTGGCACTCCTATCAGGACTCGGATAGGGTTGGCTGCTTCCTTTCCGATGCTGACTCTGAAGTTGCGATCAGATAGAAATTATTTGACCCAGAGTGTTTGTTTGTTTGTTTGTTTATTTGATAAAGCGCAACCAAAACCCTCAGGTAGCTGGGCACAAACATTACAAGGATACTTAGAAGCTTAGTTACAGGGTAGGTAAGTACATACATACAGTGAAAACATAGTTACATACAGTGATAAACATATTTACTGATACAAAGTTTACAGTGATAGCAGTAGTCCCAAATGGATATAACAAAAAAGTACAGTCAAGTGGTACAATAGAACACATACAGTTGTACATGGTAAGGCCTAGCAGCTGAAGTTGGTAAGCAAAGTATTACATAGTTTGTCGTGGTCCACCAGATCGAATGCAGCAGATAGGTCTAATAGTAGTAGAATGATAAGGTTTCAGTTGTCCCTTATAATATCCATTTGGATTTTTAAGTCTAAAAGTGACGTTTCGGTACTATGGTTAGGCCGAAAGCCTGATTCGCTGACACCTAGGAGGTGGTTCTCCTCCAAGTAGTTTTGAATTTGGGAGTAGGCTATTTTATCGATTATTTTGAGCAGAAAGGGGACTGGGGTTATTGGGCGATAATTTGTGGGTATTGCATGGTCAAGAGATGGTTTTTTAAGCAGTGGGGTGACCCATGCTTCTTTGATGCTGGCAGGAACCTCCTTGGAAGCAAATGAGGCATTGACACATTTTGTGATGATAGATGATAGGGTAGGAGTGCATAGTTAACAAGTTTGGCTGGGAAGCGGTCTCCTTTATAATTAGAGGCTTTGAGTTTAGAGATGGTATCAAGGACTTGCTTTTGGCTGACCTGAGAGAATTTAAATGCTGTTGTTGGGTTTCTGAGTTCTAGGTCCAGCGGTAGGGTAAGGAGTTCTTTCTTTATATTCTCTGGTTCACTCATCTTTGTTTTTTCCGGTGCCAAGACTTTATAGTGGAGACAATGGCATACATGCCAACATCCCGAGGCACCTGGGAGGGAGATTTCGTCCGCGAAATCGGGAGACATAAAGTTTCCCATTGGAATTTATTGGGGCTGGGATTATTTTAGGTGGGAGAACATGAAAAATAGCAAAATGTTTCACAGAAAAATTGTGAGTGTCCCGCCTAAATCGGGAGGGTTGGCATGTATGCAATGGAAAGTGAGAGATGAGATACCAGATCCGTGGGGTTGTCAAAAGATTCTGGAGAATGCAGCCTGGTAGCAAAATAGATGGTGTCCGAAGGATATCGAACACTCCAGTCCTCTGCACACCTTGTAGCTGAATATCAATCAATCTTTTGTCAAAAGTTAGTAAACAATTTGTAAAAGAAAAGGTGATGGTTATAACATTCAATTTAATACAAATTTTTGAAGGCCAGTTATGACACTAGTCAGTGATAAGTTCTGTGTCCAAGTCTTCTTTTATATTCTCAATGTAAACTCCCTTCACACCATAGTAACAGTGCATAAATACACGTAGACGGTGCATATTCATTGGAAGTCACTAATACATGTTATATCGCTTTTAGAAGTGGATTGGAGAGCATTCCACAGATTTGGTTCATGATTGTTTTATGTTGAAATGTAACATGTGCATTTATGTTTAATCCGTGAAAAAAAGACATACAAAAAATACGTCCGCCATAACCGCTATTCATTGCTTTATCCAGTGTAAACATATTGAAATCCGTGAACGGGTTCTCTAAGGACTTGTGGTTTCAAACATGCATCATGTGACGGCGTGTCGCTGGTATGTTCTGATCTGTATTAACCCTATAGAAACAGTGCCTGACTAGCGGGATGCAGGCGCAGCACTTCAGATGACGCTTCAGCGTCTAAACGTACATATCTAGCGTAGCTTCAGGTTTCTGCGATGTGTAGTTTTCCAGGGACATCATTTGGGGGTCGCCAGAGGTCGCAAGTGCGACCTGTGTTGTCTCCCTTGCGACCTCTAAAAAAAAATACAATATATATATTTTATTTTTTTTGCAATGCAATGCAATGCAAGCTCCTGGGCTTTGGCTAGCACCATGTGGATCTTTAATCCTGGAGTGGCTAGCTTTCTTGTTCAGGGCCCTTAAAAAAAGAAGAAAAATAAGAACAGGAGGGCCACAAGTCTAACACTTTCAGCACTGACCCTAAATAAGAAAGAATAGGAATGCCAAAAAAATGTGTCTTTCTGGAATTCTATACAATAAATAACTCATTAAAGGTTTATTTCAGGCACACTTCAGGGGGTGAGTCACTGATTTAGTCTGTTCTTAAACGCCTCAACTCAGCCTTTCATCCTTCTGAAGTCGATAAATGAGTACCAACACAGGTTGGGTGATATTGTATGTATATTTGTTCTATATAAAGCGCTTAAGCGCAAGTGCTATATAATAACACATCATTATCATTTGGCCATGGACGTCTGCTTGCATTCACAGTAATTTGGTAATATAGGCCTATACACACTGATCTTAACGATACATATGGCGATCCATTCTTTTATGAAATGTACATCACATTATAGTGATATCATAATCATTTCTTTCGTAGTGTACAACGCTATGTGATGCCACTTCCTGTTTTGTCAACAGAGTGAAGGGTCGTGTTCCATCGCTTCCGCGATATCACTTCGGGGTGGGGTCAAATTACATCACTATCAGGGGTCAAGGGTCGTGTGATGTCACTTCCGCTACCCCTGGCATTTTGGTGAAATGAAGTCCCTGTAGTTTTCCTTAAGAATTTCTGCCAAAGCACTTCACGAGCTGCGTTTTCAAATGATCACTCCCACTGTATCCTGTATCGAAGCCCCACTAACCCTCCAAGGGCTGCAGTGGCGCGCTGTCAATATATCATGCGTCAAGAAGGGCTCTGCATTTCCTGTCGCTCTGCATTAGTCGCCCTAAATCTTGCACAGCACATTATCTTGAAAATAATGCAAGTGCCACTAAGTTATGTTCTATTTAATTAGCACAAGGCTGGGTATCATTTGTGAAGAAGTCCTCATCTTGAAAGCCCCGTGATATTGTCTTGTATAATATCCCTTAGCGACTTGGTGAGAGAAATCTACTTATGTTATTTGTAAAGCTCAATAATGCTCTTGTAAATGGCCATCTTAAGAGCAGGCTCGTACAAGGCAGTAATTCAAAGGCCTGGGCGCACAGGCTGTTTTCAGAGTGAGTTTTGTGTAATTGTATGCCTGGGGCAAAAGTCCCTAATGAATGCTTCCCATTGATACTAGCTACTTATTTAATTTCTCATATAACACAGTGAAAGAACAAGACCGTTTTTAAAATGCTACCCAAGCCATAAAAACGAGCAATATATTTTTTGTAAAGAATACATTGTGAATGTATATACGCGTTGGGGCCCTGTTATAAATTGTGCAGATTTGTTAAACCAATTTACATATGACAACAGCATGTGAAAATCTGAATCTCCGCAAGAACTGGACATTACTGCTCTACAGGCAGTAAAACGTGTAGGTTTCCTGAATGGCTACATGACGCATAAAGTGATGGAGTGGGGCAGAACTGGAGAATGCGTCATCGACATTTGTAATAACCTCTGACAAACGGTTCGCCGATATGATATCCTGCATTCAAAAGATACAGGGAAGAAGGGCTTTCTTTTTATTTTTTATGATTAATGTCGTACAGTAAAATATATGACTTTTCCCATATGCACAAAATATAAAACAATTGAAATAAAAAATACTGTACATTTACATAGACAATCCTCAACTACAAAAGGTCATGTAATATGTTTTCACTTTTGAAATCAGGTAAAAAACAAGACAATTCAACATTCTCAGTACTTCCAAGGTTAAAAAATACGTGGGAACCGAGGAGAAACGCTCCCAGAAATCTCCCATATTCAACCACCCAACATTGTTAAAAAAACGCTTTAAATAGATTATTCGATGTTCTTTCAGTGCTGGGCATACAATTAGGATGTGCTTAAGAGTTTGCTTTAATAATTCCCTGCAAAATGAGCACTGACCCTCTACTTATTTTTGCCCTTTGGCACAAGCTTCCAGGACTTCGCCTGTAGGTAACAAGTGTAGGCGAAATCTCAGAAATTCTTCTCACCAGCGGGGGTTCAGAAAGCGTCTTAAGTATGCAGACAGGGAGAGCCCCTGGGCTTATCTAAACTAGAAAGCGAGTTTTGTAGTTTGTAACTATGTATCAGATCTATAGTATTTATCCAATCTGTTCTCATAATGAAGTTTGTTCAGAACTCCAGTCTGTTCTCATAATGGCCAATTTCACCCCGTTGGATTTTCATCAAGATTTTCCACCGTGCGAGACCAGTGTTCCAGAATCGAGAACACCACACCCTGGAGTTTACACAATGTATAGCCTTTCCCATCCTGTAACTCGATTCTCACATCCTCATATAAGGATTGTTTGTGGGATATCATTATCGATCTGTAAAAAGACACCAGCTTCCAATCTAAACTGGCCCTCAATGAGTTTAGACAAAGTCCGTATCGCAAAGCTCACCATCGGGAGGAATAGAGGAAGATTTCAAACTTTTTTCCACTACCCTCCAGTTGAACCCAGTCCAAATACCATGATTGAGTCTCTACATCCATCCTGTACATCAAGGTTGGGATGATTTTAACCTTGTAGAAATTAAATATTGGGACAATGGAGAAGCAACAATATTTGCCTAATCGTTTTTTCTTTTGGCAGACAAATTGATGGAGTCTTCCCTCTAAGCTGGCCTCTACAAACGAGGCATTAGGAGCACAGGTGATTTTAAAGCACAGGTATGGAGCTTCTGCTGTCATCAAGATGCCACTAAAAGCCAGTACTTTATTTTGCAGACCTGCTAAAGCGAGTAATGTTGGATTTAGAAGGGTTGATCTGAAGATCATTCTCCACCGAGTATTCTGCAATGAATTCAACAGGCGCTGAAGTGCATTGGAGTGTAGTCAAACAAAACAATATCATCTGCGTAGACGATCCAGCTGACTTTTTGGTTACCAAAATTTGGGGCTAACAAAAGTGTGTGGACGCAGTGCCTCATCACGATCTGCCAGATATTGGTTGAAGAGGCACGGGGCAAGTTTGCACCCGTGCCTCACACCTCTTTTTGTGTTAATTGGATTGGTTAGATTACCCTTTCCATCCAACCGGATTTGTCCCTGTGTATTTTCATGAAGATGAACTATGATTGACAATAAACTTAGTGGCAGTCCGCACTGTTTGAGCTTCCACAAAAGGCGCTCTGATGGTGTCAAATGCCTTTGATAGATCTACCAGAGCTCCACAAAGAGGGGGACTACCCTTAGTCCAAGCAATACCTCGCATGATATTAACAATGAGCTAATTTTCAGGACTGCACATGGCGAACCGTGCATGTGGACCTAATTACATCGGCTCCTGGCGGCCGCAGCAAAATATCCTGTAAAGACTCCGTTTTATAAATCCACCCGACCTCTAATGGCGTCGTAACAGTGGCGGACCCATCCGGCAACAACTGCTGTAACCTGGAGCACAATCGGGCCCGGGAACGCGAGGAACGTCCCTGTGCCTGTCAGCGCGAGAAGCGCCACCATTGCTGGGCGGTTGAGAGCGGCTGCTCCACCCCTCCCCCCCCAGGCTGCCGTGGCCTTGCGGCTCCGAGGAGCGGGCGTACCTGAGACATCTGGCGACGGCACTGCACCGAAACCTCCAGTGGCCCCCCCCCCTGTTGTACTCCTTGCACGGGGGCCGAATCGCGAGTGCGGCCAAAGCCCCACGCCTGAAGCTGCTGTGACCTGATCCCCTGGGGAGGGACCACTTCGTTCACGCGGCATCTGAACACCGACAACGAGGGACAACTACGCTGCGCAGCACAAACGGGGGCGAGACGCGCATTGCGGAGCCGGAACCGCTCCACCCTGCCCCCCCAGCGAGACTGCAGCATCTGGGGTTGCGCCGTTATACGAAAACAGACACACGGTGCCGCGATCCCCCAACGGCACCAGCAAGGTACGTGCGACTCCCCCCCACAAGCCTGTGAGCGATGGGATAGCGACCCGCATTAAGGAGGTGGCACACCCTCTCATAAAATACGATAAGAGATCCATCTGAGGGGGGCACGGAGTGGCGGGGACTGGTGGTGCTCTCCTCTCCCAACAACACAAGCATCCTGAACCGATGACAATGCCTGCAGCTCCCCCCCACACTCTACAATTGAGTATGGGCCCAGAGAACTGGCAACAAAGCGGCATCTGTGGGGCACAGCCGTTGGGGGGACAGAGACCCACTGATGCAGGGACCACAGCCCCACATGCACGAAATGCTGGACAAATATTCTGCTGGGGGGAGATAACTCCAGGTGTGACCACACATTGGGGTAAACTCCAAACTGCACCGAACCAACCCAGATCGGGGATCCTGGGAACCACCAACGACAGAATTTGATACTACCCCACAATCACCGGTATCCAGGGGGAAGTACAATTCATCAGGTAGCGAGCACAGCTCGGGGCCAGTGGCTGCTACCCGCTACACGCCACTCAGGAAGAGAATACAGCCAGGGCTGCACGCACGACCCTTGCGTGGGCGTACCTGCGGATACCCCCCCTGTGGGTCCACGACCCTTCAATAAACACAGCGGGCCAACCACAGCAGGGATTGTTCCCAGTGGTCGAAGTATTCCTGCTGGCACTCCGCAACAGGGACAGAATCGGGAAAGAGACGTCCGACAAGCCCACCCCGATCCGGACTTCATGATAACCCCCAAGGTGGCACCAACACGGTCCGCCCAGACTTATCGCCTCACACACACCACTGACTCCACCATGGGCAAGGACAAGGCTAAGAGGCAAACCTTACAAAGCAAGATGGACCTCTACACAGTAGAAGCCCCCCCTCGCCTGGGGATACAAACCCCAGCAGAAGCGGAAATTAGGGAAGAGGCTGAAGACCCCCAACTCTCCCTGAAGGACTTAATGAAGGCAATTGGGGACTCGAGAACATCGCTGGAACTCAAAATTGTCAGAGTCTCCATGGAAGTATCTCTCCTGCGCCAAGATCTTCGCAACTTATCGTCCAGAGTCGGCGAAGCGGAACAAAGAGTGTCGGACACAGAAGACAACGTTCGTCAGTTGGAACAACAACTTGCCACAATTGCTCAAAAAGTCAACCAACTTGAATACCACACCGAAGACAGCGAGGGTAGGGCACGTCGCAATAACCTCAGGATTCTCGGAATCCCGGAAAAAGAGGAAGGCCCCAGTGTCGAACTCTTTCTAGAAGACTGGCTGACTCATATCTTCGCCCCCAAGAAACTGTTGAAGTTCTTCTCTATTGAAAGAGCACACAGAGTACCCATCGGACGGCGCCCCTCAGGAGCATCGCCCAGAACAATAATTACATGTCTCCTCAATTGTCGGGACCGAGATGCTATCCTACAAATGGCACGGGCCTCAGGCCAATCACATACAATGGATACAGAGTGGGGTTCTACCCGGTTTATACTAAGGAGGTACAAAAAGCCCGCCAGTCGTTTGACTCAGTCCAGAAAAAGCTTCAATCCCTGTCGATCAAGTATGCTCTCTTCTTCCCGGTGATGCTCAAGGTCCATCACGAGGGCACAACCCACCTATTTCACAACCCCAGAGAAGCATGGGAATGGCTCGAAACACAGATTCTTAGCGGGCCTGCGGCCCGTCGCCCGCCCGCCGGACCATCCGCACGGAGACCCAGTTCGGGACAACGCTCGCCACCCTTAACTCTGTTGGAACCAGAAACCGAGTCGCCACTGTGTCCTGTCAAAAACACTACAGAGAATGGATGAGAATTGGGCATCATAGGACCGGTTCCGTTATGTAACATTACGGAAACTCCACTCTTGCGGCTGCCGTCCTCCAGGCACCGCAGTCCTAATCGCAGTCCGGGTGACCCCGCAGAAGTTACTACCCTAGTCTGGGTCATCCCGAGGAAGTTTTCTAAGTTATAAGTTTAATGTTTGGGCGACAGGTGCTCCCAGTTGGGGGGGAAGTACAGGGTGGGGGGAGTTTTAAGGCACCGCCTTACGGGACAAGAAGACACGACATTGACAAAGGCTGGCAAGGAAATCACGCACTGTCTACGGGCAAGACCTTTGACACACTCATCATCCGGTTTGCAGGCACACCACTACGAGGCGACCCCCGGACCTCTCCCCCGGGAAAAATATCACTACACACCTCTGGAAAATGCGCAACTGCCACTGATCCTCCAGATGCCCCGATAAGAGACTCACGCAGATACAATGAACTCCAACAAGGTAACCATACTGTCCTGGAACGTTAACGGCCTCTGCTCCAGTATAAAGCAGAGATTGGTGCTCCAGTACCTTAACCGATACTCGCCGGATATTGCTCTTTTAAATGAAATGCATCTGATTGGCACGAGCACCAACTTCTTCAAAAGATCCAACTACTCGCACACCTACCATGCCGGATTCATGAAAGGTGCCAGGGGCACGATGATACTCATCCATAAGCGTGTCCCCCTGCAAGTAAGAAAGTTCAAAACTGACCACGGGGGCCGATACGTAATGATACTAGCCGACATCTGGGGCGAGAAATGGGGCCTCGCAGCAATCTATGCCCCCCCCCACGCTTACGAAAGAACTGCTCTCCGAGTTACAGAGCTTACTCCTGGAGGAAGAGGCCGACATATGGGTGATTGCTGGGGACTTCAACGAAGTGATGGTTACTGCAGTCGACAGATCTCATAAGAGATCTAGAAGCCGTCCCACCTCCACATCACTTGCCGTGTTCGCTGAAGCCCTGGGATTGATGGACACATGGCGCTCACTCCACAATGAAGAGGCTGGCTTTTCTTTCTTCTCTGGTGTCCACAAGTCGCTCTCTCTTGATTACGCCTTCATCCCCGCAGCATAAATCATAGGCTCCTCGAAGCTGAATTCCTCGCAAGGGGAATTTCGGACCACTCTCCGTTCCTACTAACTATGAAGAATTCCTGCCGATACCCGGATCGTAATTGCCACCTAAACACATACCACCTCCGTCTCCCTGAAATTGCAGAGGAGCTAGAAAAAATGACAACTGAATATTTTGAGATCAACGAAGGTTCAGTGTACTGTCCTATCTCGATCTGGGAGGCGTACAAGACCATCCTCCGGGGGGAGGCTATCTCGGTGGTTTACGCCCACTAACAACGACAAGTCCAGAGGATTAGAGAAGCAGAAGCACGAGCAACCAAGAAGCAAAAGAGGCTCTGCTCACGGCGCAAGATGCCCTTAGCAATCTGTCTCTCAATAACGCACGAACAGCCCATCAACTAGCCCGGAGCCAAATTTATGAACGAGGCGACAAAGCAAATAAGACCCTGGCCTGGCTGGAGAGACGCGAACAAAGCAGGGGACATGTATGGGCCTTTAAATCTCCAGATGGGACGTTGTTGACTAATGACTCTGACATTGTTGAGGCATTCGCCGCCTACTACAGGAATCTTTATACTCCGCCCACCGAGAGCTCGCCATACGAACCTTCACGCTACCTCGACCGGATTGAAATCCCGAAACTCTCACAGCGACAATCAGATCTCTTGAATGCCGAAATCACTGACACCGAAGTGCAAGAGGCGCTTGCACAGCTCCAACCCGGGAAAACTCCGGGTCCCAATGGGTTCCCTACAGAGACATGGAAATGCCTCGGTGGTACACTATCTACCCATATACACCGTATGTTCCTACGCAGCAAAGAACTGGGAGCTCTCCCCCGGACCTCAGAATGGCATGCATAGTTGTCATACATAAACCTGGGAAACCCCCGGAGGAATGTGCCTCCTATCGCCCCATATCCCTGATTAATGGCGAAGCCAAGGTCCTCACCAAAACACTTGCTAACAGATTATTGCAGGTAATAGAAACTCTTGTCCACCCAGACCAATGTGGAGAGTGTGCAGAGTCCAACTGGCGCTGAGCAGAGCTAAAGAGATACCAGCCCCACTAGCCCTCCTGGCGGTGGACTTTGAAAAGGCATTCGACTCCGTGGGGTGGGATGTACTGTGGGCGATCATGGCCCGGATGAACCTGGGGCGAACATTTATATCATGGGTTAAACTCCTCTATGCATCCCCGGAGGCCACGGTAAGGGTGAACGGCAGGTCCTCTAAACCATTTCCCTTGGGTCGAGGTACAAGGCAGGGATGCCCATTGTCCCCACTTCTTTTCCTCCTGGCCATTGAACCACTCGCAATTGAACTTAGAGCTAACACCAACTGGACCGGTTTTGCTTGGCCGGGAGGGGGGTAGGGGGGGATCACTCTATGCGGATGACCTCCTCATATACCTCAGTAACCCGAGCACTTCATGCCCAGCTGTCTCCCTCATCCTTAGGGAATATCAGCGATTTGCAGGCCTGAAGGTGAATGAAGCCAAAACTATTTACTTTCCGATCCAGGGGGGTGAGTCTGCGATCCCGGAGACCTGCCCATACCATATCTCTATTAAGGAATTCGAATACCTGGGCATACGGCTCAATCCGACACTCGAAGGGTTCCTCCAACTTAATCTACAACCAGTAATTGAGCGATTCAATAGAGATACCTTCCACTGGCAATCACTCCCCCTCTCGTTAATGGGTAGAGCCGCTCTATTCAAGATGATGACCCTCCCCAGACTGCTGTATGTCCTCTAAAATGCCCCATTTATTATCCCCCGAGAAACCTTCTCACTTATTGACAGAAATCTTTGCATATTGTTGTGGGATGGGAAACAATCCAGAATTGCCCTCGATACGCTCCAGAGATCAGTATGGGAGGGAGGCATCGGTGTACCCTGCATACGCACCTATTACCTTGCGACGCATATCGGGGTAGTAAACGACAGGATGCACGCAGACCCCACACTACCACACATTCGTATTGAACTAGAAATCATGGCCCCGTTAACCCCACTGCAGATCCTGTACACCACCCATAGCCAACTCCCGACGTTGCCCAAAATGACGCATCACATCCGCCGGGCCTGGCGGGATGCACACAAACTAATCGGCTGGAAAGGAAAGCCGACACTATCCCAACACTATCCCAACCCATATGGCACAATGCGCTCCTCCCGGAAATAGTGACAATTGGCTCTTTTGGTCACTGGCTCACAAAAGGAATACACACACTAGCACATGTGATACAAGAGGGTCACCTCCTAGACTTTGAGACCATGCAAGAGCAATTTGACCTGGCACCTATGGACCTGTTTCGACATGCGCAGCTTGCCCACGCCATCCGCACCCAGTTCCCCGACACGACAAATATACCCTCCTGCTCTCCCATTGAGACCAATATCCTCCCGCAGCGCATCTCCTCTAAGGTTACCTTTGCTCTCTTTCAGGCCCTTAACTCCTTTGGGGCCACGCAGATTGATAGGCTCAAAGCAAAGTGGGAAAGAGATGTAGGCCAAGTGGAACCAAAACACTGGGTGGATGCATTAATGTCCCTAGAGAAATCGGTATAGAGTTGAAACTGAGGCTAATACAGTTGATTATGGTCCCTTTGATGTTCCCTGAGACTTTTTGGAGAGAGTTGGACAGGATGCTGCAGGAGTTCTTGTGGGATAGGAATCCCCCGAGGCTGAAGTTGTGGAAGTTACAATTGCCATTGCATAGGTGTGGCCGAATTTCAGGGCATACCACCTGGCTTTCCTTTCAGAATTTTTGGTTCCATTTGTGGAGGACTTGCAGGATGTCTGGGTAGAGGCTGAAACCAGTTTCCATGGGCCTCTTACTCCAAGAGCTGTGTTGACTTCGGTCTCTAGACAGAGTTGTGGACATGATTTGCTGATGGATAACGTGAGGAGCGCCTGGAAGGGCTTGTGTCGTTATTTGAAGGTGGACGCTTTGAGGGAGCCCGGTGCCTCGGTGTGGCTAAATCCTGCTATCAAAATAGATGGCAAGGTGATCTTTTGGGCAGATTGGTTTCTGGGTGGGGTGAGGTGGGTTGCTGATCTGTCTACAAATGATCGTTGGATGAATGCAAGGGAATTGCAGCAACAATATGGTATTTAAAACTTTAGACCCTCTGATTTTGTGAAGCTTAAACGTGCGATTGGAGCTGTGGATTTGGAGAGGAAAATTGCATTGTATCTGTTTGCAAGGAATTTGGTGGGTTCGGTGGGGGACTGGCCAGTCGCCTGTATAAAGCATTTGTGTCGTGTTATCAGGGGAATGATTCTTTAAGAGAGGAATGGGGCAGGAGAATCGGATTGAATATCACAGAGGGCTTATGGCAAAACATGTGTATGAATGTGAATTTGTGCTCGCTGGGACTCACGGAAAGATCGAGACAGATTAAAATTCTTAATCGAATTTATTGGACGCCTGAGAGAATGTGTAAAAGAGGGTTGTTGGAGAGTGCAGATTGTTGGAGATGTTCATGTGAGATTGATACAATGGAACATCTGCTATGGGATTGTAGGCTGGTGAGACTGTTTTGGGGTGAGATTGGACGTGTGTGTGATGAAGTGATTGTTGGTCTCCCGGTCTTGGATTTTAATGTGATCATATTGGGGAGAGATGAGTCTTTGGATGATCTCACTCAAAGTGAGAAGAAGTGGTTGTTCAGATGGGAGATGACTGTTAAAAGAATTATATTGAGGAACTGGAAGAATGCTTTGACATTGAATGTGGAGACGTGGTTGTCTGAGATGCATGAATTGGCAAATATGGAGAGAGTGATGTATAGGAGACTTGGTAAATTGGCTTTGTTTGAGAAAATATGGGGTAGATTTTTGCAGTTGTTTTACATTCACATTATAGTTGTTGGGTGGGGGGTAATTGAGAGATGTATTTGAGATGTTCGGGATTTAGGGTATTGTATATCTTGCTGTGTACATAGTACTGTGTAAAATGTTGTGCTTTTCTTGTGGTTTTTGTTTAAAAAAAAAAGAAAATCATTAAGGCTATCTCATGACTGGTCAAATGTAGCCTCCATGGTACATATTCATTCCACATCCTGATTCCCCCCACTGGATTCTTCTACATTTCTGTAAAGTGATCTCTCTAGGTACCTTCAGTTACGAAATTACTTTGCAGGGAACTCTATGGCTCTAGATACTGATTCACCAGAGACAAGAAAGTGTGCACACTTTTTAAGGCCAAAACTTCCAACATCAGTTCTCCCTCTCTGCTCCCATGTAAAATCTAAGACGTTAGATGGGGAGCATATTTTGACCAATTGGTATTCTGTCATGGAATCTATAGTATCACTTTGTCTTGTGATGAGCCTGAAGCCCCCCCCCCCTTTTAAACTTGGAGAGTCTATTGCCTTCCTGGTTTGTCGTCAGCATTTCTATGCCCCTAACCTCTGCTCTCTTAGCCGCCAGGAATAGTTTGTCAGTAAGCATGTTGTGATCGCTGCCCCCAGTCTCCTTGATTTCCACTAATGTACAACGATCAAACATGTCTTTGGAGAGGACCAGATAGTCAATAATGGAGTTGGAGGTTCCACTTTTCCATTTTGGAGCTGAGTGGATATCCTCCTAAATGCTTCCATTAGCCAGATAAAGATCCCACTCCTCAAAGCAATTCAGTCATTTTAGTCCATTCTCACATGCAGCACCATTTTCTATCGCAAATTGGCAATGAGACAAACAATATTAATTTAGATCTCCAGTTATCACCAAAACCATTGTATCCTGTGGGGACATAGCATGAAACATTGTGATAGACAAACTCTCCAAGAAATCCTCCAAGTTTAAAGGACTTACAATAAAACTCCTCCTATCGCTCTCCACCCTGTAGCGCTGCATACAAACTGCCCTGCCCATGTGCAAGGTTTAGCTTTACCCAGCATGCCACATTAGCTACAGTACTGTCTTGCACTGTAGGCACTCAAGATGACACCTGGCCTTTGAAAAAAGGGATCAGTCTTATGAGCTGTGTGATGTACTTTTTATCTGTGTATTATCTTGCATGTTTTAAAATGTAAACTGTTATAAAAACACACAATTTGATGGAAATATGCACTATTGTTTTAAAAAAAAAGATTGGCCAAGTACAAAAAACGTAAATATGTACAATAAGGTGTCCAGTGAGGGGAATCACCAAAAAGGGGCAGCCGTTCGAACCTCTCCTCCAGGGCTGGAGATTTTATTTGTCCTACAATTTAAACAAAAAGCAAAAAAGCAAAAAATATGGGATCTATAACAGAGAGCCACTAAAAGGGAGCCGCTATGGGACTTCACTTGTACTTTTTGTTTATAAACGCAGGTCAGTGTCATTTATTCCCTCAGGGGTGAGAGGCTTAGCAGTAATGTCTTTCTAGCATGCTATTGTAATATTGACTGGGGTATGGCACTGATGGAATCACGTGTTCACCTCTGCAAAGCGTACAGTACCACAAAGAGGTTGCGTGGCCGCATGTCTCTTGTCACGTGTGGATTCACATGGAATATTCCAGTCTACTTGGGATGCCAAGGCTAAGCGGCCCTGTTTTTGTAGTAGCCACCCCTGAGTTCTACACTCAACTCTGTTCTCAATTAAACAAACATGTTCCAGAATTTAGGGTGCCTTGTGATCCTCATCCTCCATTTAAAGGACCTTTTTGACAACCACTTTGTTTGTGCATTGTGTCAGGGTGTGGCGAGCGTCGGTTCCGCATACCTGTGGTAAGGGGTGTGGTTTAGGTTCCTGGGTGATCCACGGAGTTCCAGGTATGGGTCAGGTCAGGAACGATGATGAGTGATACAGGGATATAGTGCAAGGCAGCGGTTCAACTAGGTCACATTTCTGGGGTGGGGCGATCATATGTGCTAACTCCCAAGACTGTGTTACAAGCAGTTAAGTCTCTCCTTCACTTCTGAAACCACACACTTAATGACTGCTGTTGGAATGACCTGTCTCCTGCCCCCACCCTTCCAATCACTCCCCCAACATGCAAGTGCTAACACCCTATCACGATTTCAATTGACTAAAAATGTATGCATCGGAATGCAATTGCTAACAATGAAATACTTTACATTAGTAATTGCTGGGCATTTACTTACTGTGTGTCCGCAGGCACCGTTTATTGTCTGTGACCTGTCCTGTCCTGCTACTGCTCTGTAGATCAGCCAGGTCAAATCATCATAACCCAAAATTTCTTGGCGACTAAAACCCAATCTGCCCAATGGTAGTTGCGTCACTGGCACAAGGACACCTGCTTCCCTGCACTGCAGAACAGCACCTCTGGAATGAATGTGGGCAGGGCCAGTGCAAGCACTGAAACGAGGTATTGAGAGTTGGTAATTACAGCAGTACACAATAGAGAATAGTAGAGAATGGCAGTAAGGGAAAAGGAATAGAAAGGAGCAAGACAACAGGAGGCAAGGCAGGGCAGCAGGCGAGGCAAGGAAACAGGAAGAAGAGCCACAACAAAAAGGAAAGAGGAGGAACACTAGGAGGGCAAGAGGTACTCTCAGAGCTCAGGACGGAGAGCAGGCCTCTGAGTGAGCACAACAAGCATTGAGACACGCTTGGCTCAGAGTCAGTGGCAGATTTCAGGCAAAGGGCCCCGTGGCAAAAATGAAAAAGGGCCCAGGGTGGGCGGGGCAAGGAGGCAGAGCCTAGAGTGGGCAGAGTTGAACAATGATGAACTTTAGGGAAAAAAAGCTTCATTTTTTAAAGTTGTGTTTTATATTTTACAGTCAGTGTTTAGGGGTCTGACTGTAGCTGGAGGCAGCTGGGCCTCCTCGCCAGGTTTTGATGTCAATGGTGGTAATATTGAATGATTAAGCCTGAAGCTAGTGCCTAATGTTGAAAATTACTGGGTTCATGGCAGGATAAACCCTACTGCAGGCAGATACATTTTGTGCAGGTCCACATTATAAACACATGGAACCACACCAGGTACTTTTTCAAAGGATTCTATACTTTCATTAAGTGGAAAATGTTCAAATATTTGGTAGCTACAAGTGGCATTGTATTTTTTAAGTACATCATCAGCTTTCCAGCCAAAGTAGCTGTTTGCTATTGAAGGGATTATCCAAACCTTTCTTTTGTATGCCCATGGAAAAGCCCAGCGTGCAACTCAAGGGGTGACAATTGTGACAGGGCCAGGGGCGAGACCCTGCCACGGGGAGGGTGGGCAGGGATTCCTCCTCAGCTGGAGTACGAGGCCTACCAGGGTGTTTGCCAGAGATGGTCCTACCCCAGCGCTGGAGTGAGGGAGTTGGGGGAGGGGAGCAGTGCCTGTTCCCCTACCCCTCCGAGTGTGCATTGTATGTGACTTCTAGTACTGCTAGTATCACTATCCCTTCCACAAAGCCTGTCAGCCACTTTTCTGGCCATAGTACTCTCTAGCCTTTTTCAGAACCACAACTCCTAGAATACACTTGGGTGCATCCAAGAAAACCCGGACTGGAACAGGGGGAGTCGAATAGACACCAGAAATGGAATGGCCTAGGAAATGCTTAGGGTTATCCACTTCATCTTAAAAAAACTGCCACTTAAGTTTTTTTTCTGTCCTCTGTCAATCCTTCTGGAGCAGAAGGCGGGGACTGCATCAGCATAGTTATCCAGGAAGGAGTATAGGTCCCTTGGATCAGCAGATCTTACAGAGAATTTTGAAGGGGTACTGTCTGCCTTTCTGAAAGCAGCTTCCTCCATACCTACCTCTACCACTCCTCAGTACAGGAAGTTGCAGAGCTTCTCTGCAAGAGATCCATAATCCCGCCTCCAGAGTCGGGATAGGCCTGGTACTGTAGGTACTTCCTGGACTCGAAGAAAAAGGGTGGCCTGCACCCCATTTCAAAACTGCGCCTTTTAAAGAGGTTCCTCAAGAAGGAAACATTCATAATGTTGATCCTGACCCTGATTAGTTAGGCCCTTTGGGTCGATGACTGGTTGATGTCCAGGCACGACCGGGAAGGCTACTTTCATGTCCCTTATTCATGTGAATTATCCGGTGTTGGCCGTTGGGTGCCCACAAGTCAAGAGTGCATCATGAGGAATATCCCTCGTCACAGTGGTAATCCAAACAACAGTAAAGAGGATATTAGACAGCAAGAGCTGTCTAGAAGTAATCTTCATAACATCATAAAACAGGGAAGAATTGCTGGAGCTGCGAAGCAAGCTTTCAGGAATCCTTGGGGAAAAAGTGAAGAGACTTTTGAGGATAAGTGTAAAAGACGGTCCTAAGATAGTCCTCAAGGCTGTGCAAGGTGGATCAGGAGAAGGGAGTCATTCATCATTCTCCTGACCATACTCTTTGTTGAATCAGAAGCTAAAGGAAAGAACTATTTTCATTTTGATGCTGAACCTTTTTGTACATTAGTGGTAGGGTTAGAGTATTTTTTTTTAGAGCGGATGGGCACTTTTCATTTGCACAAACATGGTGATAACGAGCACCCGAGTAGATATTCGTTTAGGAAGGGATAACCCTTTTGAGATAGGGAGAGGTAGGATCTTTTCTTTATTTCTAAAACTAAAACTTTGTTGAAATATACCACCCCTTTGTCAGACTCCTTACTCCACCACGCCACAGTGGTCAACACAGTCCATAGCTAATTACCGGGCTGTGCTTGTCTTCAAGTCTTGGCTCACCTGAACAGGTTGATGCAAATTGCATTGCAATTGAAGGCTTGAGAAGTAGCAAGTTAAGGATTACCATTTCATTGTATCATTCTGCTTTGTGGAGTTTGCAACGGTGCTTCTGCCACAGGTGAAATGCAGTATTTTATTTTCGGACATTTTTGGCAGATGTGTTTTCTTTCCACATTACTCGTTTAGTCACTTTGTTTGACATGAGTGACCTGCTTTCTGATCCATAGCTGTAAGCAATGGTCCCTTTTTGGTGAAAGGCTGGTGTAGTCCAGGTAGCATCGGTAACTAGATCCCTCTGATTTGCATGTTTGACAGCTGGGACTGATGGAAGTACTTTCATTGCCTCTCATCGCCATTGCATGTTGAACTTTGCCACTCGTTTATTGGACAGCATGAGGGGCCTCACAGGGCTAGCTCCTTTGTTTCTGGTCAAGGGTAGACTTCAGTGTTAGGCAAAGTTTGAATGCAGTACCCTCTGGGAACACTGCAAGCAACTAGGACTACAGGTGTAAGCAAACCTACCTTTGGTATTGGTATAAGTCTGTACTACACAGTTTTGGTAGCGTGTTGAGCAGCCAGGCTGATCTCAAGAGGGGGAAATGTGAGCAGTAATGATGTTACACAGTGGTCTACAATCGCAGGTGTTCAAGGTTTTCTGCGTTAAAAACGTATTCATTTATTAACCATTCAATTATAAAACATTCAATAGAAAGAGGCAATCATATAATCTCACACAAATATACTTTAATACTGTACACTGTTCTGAATTGGATGAGACCCTTTTGGGCTGGCCCACAGACACAACCTACAATCACAGTTAACTTTAGTAACAAGGGTGCTGGGGACATGAATATCTTACTGTTGGCATTCAGAATACTTTTTCAAGAGGAGTAAAAGGCAAAGGTTATTAGAACATAAAAGGTTACAATTATTCTTAGACAGTGTAGATATTTTGAGTTCACCAGAAGAGTCAGTTCAATTCAATAGGCTAGGCCAAATTCAGTGGGCTAAAGTCTTGGCTAGGACATGCAAGTCTGGTAAGTAGACGGTAAAGTCTCTGCACAAGTTCTTAGGAGTAGTTTGTAGCAAGGAGAATCCTATGTTGGGTCACAGGCTGATTAGGCCTGTGAGTTGCAAAGGTTTCAAGCACTACCGCCCCATCTCAAACACCAGATTCCTTGCCCAACTCATTGACCGAGCCGCCTACTCCCAACTAAATGCCTTTGTCGAAACCAACAATCTCCTAGACCCTGCACAATCAGGTTTCAGAGCCCGTCACGGAACTGAAACCACCCGAACCTCAATCTGGGATGACCTTAAAATGACTGCAGACTCCGCGGGATGCGCCACATTAATCCTTCTTGACCTATCTGCCGCCTTTGACACAATCAATCACTCAATCCTCCTCGACCGCCTCCACTCCCTAGGAATTCGTGGAATCGCTCTCAAGTGGATAGCTTCATTCCTCAAAGACAGGCACCAAATAACCATACTCTCCTCCTATACCTCCCAAGCCCGACCAGTCGACACGGGAGTCCCACAAGGAGCATGCCTATCCGCCCTCCTGTTCAATCTCTACCTGATCACCCTCCCTCCAATAATTCGTTCACACAACATCCTATGTTACAACTATGCTGACGACACCCAACTAATTCTAAAACTAATGAACTCAAATACCAACTCCCGACCTGACCTGGCCTCCTGCCTCCTCGACATAGAACTCTGGATGGCCCAAAAACACCTCCTATTAAACCCAGCCAAAACGGAAATCATGGTATGTGGCAACGCCGAACTCCTTCCCCACCCACTACCCTGGCCAGCCGCCATGGGCAACTCACCAACCCCCTGCAACTCAGTGAAAAATCTTGGATGCACCCTTGACTCTGATCTAACACTCTCGCACCAAGTCCCCAAGGTCTCAAAGTCCTGCCACTACCACCTTAAAACCCTTAGGCGCATCTTCCCATATCTCTAATTTCCCAACAGACTCTCCGCGGTCCAATCAATCGTTATATCAAGACTTGTCTACGCAAACCCCCTATACCTCGGAGTCCACGAGTACCAACTGAATAAACTCCAAAGGGCACAAAATGCGGCAGCCAAAATGCTACTTGCGTTCGGCCCGAGAGACCACATCTCCCCAGCCCTTAAGATGCTACATTGGCTTCCAGTAGCCCGAAGGGTGACTTTCAAAACCTTATGCATCCCCCATCGAGCACTGCATAAAACTGGACCTCAATATCTTCAAGACAAACTAAAACCTTATCATCCCACTCGCATCCTAAGATCAAGCTCAGCCGGCCTCCTAGTAATTCCTAAACAAACTCAGTCAGGTTAGGCGGATCATCATTCTCAGCCCTGGCCCCAACCCTGTGGAACTCGCTCCCACCCCACATCCGCCAAACTGAGGATTTAGCGTCTTTCCGCAAACTACTGAAAACCTGGCTCTTCCCCTAAAACCAACTGGTTTCCAAACTAACAGCATCGAAATGACACCGACCCAACAAACTACCTGATGCGAGAAATCGACAGCTAATAAACTTGAATGTAAACTAAAAAGACAAACAGAACTAAACGAGTAAAGTAGATCAAAACAGTGAAGTGGATAATATGAATAAATCATATGGAGAAGTAAGGAGATCTAAACTGCTGAAATGGACAAAATGCATGAGGAGGGAACGAAGTGAATGGCGTGTATGAAATAGTTAGAACGGATGAAGCGTGTTGAACAGATGAATGCACTGAGTGGAAGAGTACATGAGTGGAAGAACAGATGACTAGATCCAATGAGTATGTAGATCGGATGAGTGTATAGAATACATGAACATGCTAAGCGGATGAGTGTGTAGAGTGGTTGGTTGTGTAGAGCGGACGAGCGTGTAGAGCTCATGAATACCTAAATACAGAGAGGCGAATAGAACGCAGGAGTGCGTAGAACTGATGACTATACAGAACGGACGAACGTATAGACCGGATGAACATATAGACCGGATGAACGTACAGACCGGATGAGCGTGTAGAGCGGATGAGCGTGTAGACCGGATGAGCGTGGGGAGCGGATGAGCATGGGGAGCGGATGAGGGTGGGGAGCGGATGAGTGTGGGGGGCGGATGAGTGTGGGGGCGAATGAGTGTGGGGGGCGGATGAGTGTGGCGAGCGGATGAGTGCAGCGAGCGGATGAGTGAGGCACGCAGACGAGTTGAATGTATGGAAAGCACGAGTGCATAGAGCGGATGAGTACATAGTGGGGAGTGCAGGGAATGGATGAGTGCGGAGGGTGGATGAATGCAGGGAACGGGCGAACATAGAGAGGGGATGAGTGTGGCAAGCGGATGAGTGTGGCGAGCGGACAAGTGTGGTGAGTGGATAAGTGCGGGGACAGGTGAGTGCGGAGAGCGAGTAAGTGCGAGGAGATGGTAACTGCTCAGGGTAGATGAATACGTATGTGTTCAAAGGCGGACTGGAGTGCGTGAGTGTATCAAGCAGACTGGAGTGTGTAGGGCAATCTGGGACACATGAAACAAATAAAAGTGCATAGAACGGACTTGATCGCATAGAATTGCGTGACGTACATAGTAAGGTCTGGAATGCAGGGAACATTTGAAAAAACATATATCCCATCATGCCACACCCCACGCTTACTCTCTTCTTTACACCACCACTCAATTAGAACACAGAGATACTATGACACCATTCGGTATAACTGTTCTCATATCAACATCTCCCGCTCACTCCCCATCACTCTAAATAAACACTGCTGGTTACACACCCCCCAGCCAGGCGTTCTCCTCAGGCCTAACGCAGCCACACTCGGTCTGGATACATCCTGCCAGAACGAACAAATACTCCTGATCTCTCAACCACCACACCTACCGCTAAGAAGCAGCTACTACACGAATTCTGCACCAGCTGCACACATACCTGGTGCGCACACGCACCTTTTGACTCTCTCTACTCTCTCTACTGACCCGAACTTCGGTTCCCAAGGGCGTTCAACCTACCAGCACCTTCAGACCATACCAATGGTATATAAGGCGCTATATTAATACAAAATAACATAACATAACATATGTAGTCAGGTGCTTAAATCACAGCCTGTGGTCCAGATACTGATTTCAAAACTTTAACAAAATGTGTGATCCTGGGCAAATCATTTAATCTCACATGCCTGGTCAGCTGACATTGGGTGTCACTAGAAGTGATTTAGTTTGCAATTTTTCCTATGAAGAAAAGCCCTCATGTTTAATAAACTATTGAGTTGTTGCATTTTAATAATAGTAAACATTATTCTCTTGGCTTACACTTGAAAATGTATTTTATGTCTTTACCAATAGTGTCCTAGAGTACTGAACACTGATGCCACTGGTTTTAATGTTATTTACTGTGATGGCACTTCTGATCATGTCAATCCATATCGTGAAAATTAGGGATCTATATATCTTAATGGACAGGTCCGGAAGAAATAAGAACGGTACCCAGTTATGTAATCGCTGAAAAAAACATTGAGGGGCACTCAATATTTTTTTACCCCGCTATCCAACACTTTCCCCAAATATTCTAGGACTGGAGTTTGTTTATATAATTGCACCAGTCGTAAAATATGTTAGGAAGGGTGTTTAGTGGGTTAAGAAAATATAGAGTACCCCTCAATGTTTTTTCCCAGCGATGAAATCACATATAGCCTTTAGAACATATCAGTGCCTTGTGTGCCTAACAGTCCCACAGCGTTGTGATTTTATTCTGAAGAAGCTGATTAGTTTCCTCTGTTTATTTTGCCTGAAACTACCCATTCAACACGGTGTTGAGAAGAATAGTGGATGTTTTAAAGTTTCCCCTGAAGAATGTTCACCCGAAAGGGGGCTCTGAAGAACAGAAACATGTTGGGATTATATGTTGTTTTATTGACACATTTAGGTTTTTTCTGTGTATTGTGATATCTGATTTCGTTTGTGTCTTGGGTACGTTGAACCTTAGCTTTTTAGATTTTGCAGGTTTTAGTGGTAGTATTTATACTGTGTTAGGTGAGGGTAGTATTTTATGTTTTAATTTAAATATTTTGAATAAAACAAGAAAATGTTTTTTTGAAAATGTAATGTTGCCCGCAGTCTATGTTGTCAAGACTTGTAGTGCCTGGGTAATCTTTCAGAGGTTTCTAATTGATGGGGGAGAGAGAGGCTACTACACAGCAACATATTTCTTACTTTCATGGCGTTGAATATGCACTTTGCCTTGTGTGCATGTTACAGGCTGCCCTTTGCTGGCTGCTGTCACCTTAACTGACGACTTCAAATATGCGCTTTTCAGCAGGTTACAGACTGGCATTGATGGCACCCAGCATCCAGAAGTGTTATCACCTCTTTTGCTCTGGTTTCATCTGCGTTAGCACCTTGCTGACAGAGCAATTCCAAACTTTTTTTGTGTCAGTTTAGTGGTTAAGTTCCACTCTGGCTGCCTGCCACATGAGACCAAAGAACATTCTAATTTAAGGAATGCAAGGGTCCTACACATGGTGTCAACCCCCCTCCCCCTCCACACCTGTAAGCAAGTGAGGACCCATTCATATTGAAATGAGCCCCCACAAGCACTAATAAATATTTAGCCAGGCCATGTGAGCGAGCGCTAAAGCTGCTGTTTGTTATTCCAATGCGCCTGATTGCCACCAAGCAGGGATGAGGGCCTGTCTGTTGTGGCTGGTGTGAAGTGATTTGGAAGATGCCACAAGGACATGTCATGGCCCACTCGCTCTTTGTCCGTCATATAAGTGCTAAATCCGCCTCTACTCAGAGTGAAGATTTCTTATATTGGAGCTAGTTGAGGACGAGACTACCGGTTCCTTTCCCAGCAATGGGGAGACTCTTTGAAATGTGCATGCGCCGGCCAAAAACAGGGCCTTCCACGCACATGCAAGATGTTTGTGCCCAGCTGCACTGAGGATGCTGCCGGAAGACACTGGTGGAATATTGTGGGGACCCACCATGGAGCCCTCAGCATGCTCCAACTGGTCCAGCGCCATTGATGGAAGAGGGGTCATCCCCCAGATTGCGCAAGTTGGCAGGCGACAGTGCAGTGCATGAAACTCTGCCCACCTCCCAGAACAGACCAGGTGGCCGGTTTCTAAGGTCATCTTAGAACCGTCAAACCAATATGGGGGCATGCACCTGCGAGGCGGACTCCTATAAGCGCTCAGATGGTGAATTCCCCTTCAATTGGAGGAGGAAACTGAAGATGACCCTTGAAGGCACGCCCCTGCACGCTCATACCAGAATAAATACAGCCCGCTAGGGAAAAAGGCCCAAGACACGCTTGTATGGATAACAAGTATTTATTTCTACAAAATAGAAATGCATCAGTAAAGAACTCTGCTGCTGCCGAACGTTCTGAGCTACGTAGGCATGTGCAGCACATTATAAGCACAAAAACGTCACTAATGATGTAATGATATAAAGTACAATTCCACAATACAGATTGGAGGAGTCCTATACATGTAGGGCCTGCTCCATATGGGGTGCCAGGCCATTGGTCCATCTTCATGTGTCTATCTCCGTCCATTTGCGTGCTCCTGGGCTCATCATCCGTGGTGAAGCTTAACTGACAATTAAAGTATGGGTATAGGGCCTAAGGTTGTGCGTTATGTCCAATTAGATGTATTACCAAGGGGGCTGAGCTGCGTCGCCAATGTCACGGTGTCAGTGCACCCATTAGCACCTACAAACAGTGAATGTATAGTTATAGTGTAACAGGCCATGGAGGTGCTTAAGCTCCTGTGCAGTACAAAACAGGAACCAGGAAGCAATGAGAGCTTCCTGGTTCCTGCACGTGCATGGAACCGGATCTCCTCCACCCCAAATAGTCAGAATGTGCAGGTGGTGCAGGAGCGCCCCCTAACCACATTCAGACATGAATTTCCCCAGTCTGTATCCCCAAATGGGCCATGCAAGTCTGGGGAAGCAATACACCCCAGGCCTTGCAGGGATCATTGGGCACATGCACTCAGGAACAGAAACTGCGTTTC
This sequence comes from Ambystoma mexicanum, assembly GCF_040938575.1. NCBI lineage: Eukaryota > Metazoa > Chordata > Amphibia > Caudata > Ambystomatidae > Ambystoma > Ambystoma mexicanum. Next base: position 880,557,986 of record NC_090937.1, on the reverse strand, counting down.
CCTTTGATAGTTAAAGCCAGCTAAGGAGCACTCTCCCTCAGCTGCTAGCTGCAGCTGAGCGAATGCTCATTGTTTTCACTTGGCTGGCCTGGTTAATTTTTAAGTGGTCACTTAGTGCTTCAGCTTCCTGCCGGCTGCCTTTCTTTGTTCTGCCTGCAGAGGCCAATACACCTGTCCCATGATATCCCACAGCTACTCCCCCTCTGCTCTATTGCTTAATCTGGATGTTGCCACACCATGACTCTGCAAGGTGGGGATAATGGCACAGATATTCCCTGAGGAAGCTTCAGTCTTCACAAACTAAAGGCTCTGTCACTATACATTTGTACTTGCCGGCCAAGGATAGACCTCTATGAAAAGTGTTCGCTTTTCACAGACTGCCAGGGGACCCCAAACATAATTTTGAAATGGGCCTCTACAATCACCCATGCATCTTCAGCCAGTCCTGCATTGCTCCATAAATACGTCTCTACAGGGGAGATTGGACTCCCTGTTTACAATTACTGCCCTTATTCACATTCACACACGTGTGTGGGTCATATGCAAAAGTTACGTGTCAACGGTGCCTGGAATCACAGACCTCTGCTGTGGGCACACTTCCAGACAGACCTGTTGGGGGCTGTCCCGGTCCACCGGGCAGCCCCACACTCGGGTCGGGTAGCGCCCGACACCACACGCTACAGTGCGGCGCTCACGCCGCGTGATGAAGGGTGGGGGTTCATCCCACCCGCTCCGGGACACCGGAGCGCCCCACATGGCCGGCAGGCAACCGGCGTACCGCGGCCCCGGCTCTGGGGGCACCCAGGCCGGGGTCGCATCCCCAACCCGCCTCACATGGCTGGGGGACCCACAGGGACGGCGTTGCCCGGCAGGGGCACCGTCCGGACGGCGTTGCCCGGCAGGGGCACCGTCCTCAAGCTGGGCCCCGACCTTGGGCCCAGCACACGTGGCGAGGCACCCCCCCGGCACCAACACAACACACCACGCGGAGTCAGGTTCACTCGTGACTGCCGAGCCGGAAGCGGCTCGGACCTTTTATTAGGTTGGTCACATGGGTAACCATGTGACCACACAACTCCATGGAATGTACCATGGCCCCTCACAGGGGTGCCATGCAACACTCCTCCTTTTTCATAACAAAATGCAAAACTCCAAAATCCAACCATAACTACCACTACTACTACTGGAGCCACTCTACTACTTTACACACCCTTTATTAACCTGGGTGAGTGGCTCTCATGTCCTTGAACGGCACCAGTGAGGGCTACTGGCACCACATAAAGCACTCGGAGCCTACAGGTGCGCACCACACAACATTGCCCACTAACTGGACCATTTTAAGCAAGTCCATGTCTGCCGGCTCACAGTCTTCCGGGGAATGTCACTCATGATGTCCATCTTCCTTATGGAGTCGCCGGAAACCAGCTCGCACCCTCACCAGAGTTCATTTAGGACAGTTACACCACGATCACACCAAACACCGGCAAAGCCGCACCTGGGGAGGCCCAGGGGCCACATCGGCTATGTCCACTTGTATGGGGGCGAACCTCATGGCCGGATGGCAGAACCCGCTTCCTTCGCGTTGTTGCATCCGCAGCCGCCACCACCCCTCTTGAGAGAGAGGCAACCCACTTGGTGGGCGGTACCCGCCCCTCTCCTGGACCGGGGCCACCTCAGCTGTGCGGCGGCCCCCCACACCTCTTTTCCTGCTCCTCGGAGCGGGCACACACACCCTCGCGGGCTGTCCCCCTTCAGATGGGAGCGGGGACAGCGGAGGGGCAGCTGACTTCCCCTCCACTAGGCCCGGGTTGAGCCTGGGCCATGCACCGTTGGGGGGGCAGGCAGCTCTTCTGCCCGCTCCTCAGAGCGAGCACTTCCCTGTCCTTGCGAGCCCAGCTGGTGCTGGGCCCGCCTCCTTTGTTTCCTTTGCAGGCCCGTTCGATTCGGGCCTGCACCATCCCTTTTTTTCCATTTTTTTTTTTTTTTTGCGCGCGGGCCCAACTGGTTTTGGGCCCGCCTCATGTGTCCCTCTTCTGCGGGCCGATGGGGGCAGCCGCGCTGTGGTGGGCGGCCAGCTGGCATGCTGGGGGAGGGGCCGCTCGCCTCTCCATCCGGCGACACCGCGTGTGCTGGTCCTCCACTGCACCGCTCGCGGGCGCCCTCTCCCTTCCTGTTGGTGGTGGGGGAGGGGTGCAGCCACCCACGCGGCCTATGCCGCAAACATCTTCCGGGTCCCTCGGGGGACGGGCGGGCCGCTCGCCCACCATGTTCTCCTTGCGGGCCCAGCTGGTGTTGGGCCCGCCTCCTTCTCTATGTGGCCGACGCCGCAGGACACTGTCACTCCCCTCTCTGGGGGAAGGGGAAAGACGGCCTCCCCCGATATGCGGCCGATGCCGCGGACCTTTTCCTTCCTTGGGCCAGTCCTCCCCCCAGATGGGAGGGGGGGGGCAGCAGCTCACGCAGCCACCGCCGCACATCTTCCTCCCTGCGGGGAAACAAACAGCTGCGCTTCTCGGGGCCACCTCCCTTCGTTGTGGCCCGGCCGCAAACTCCTCTTGGCGGGCCCCGTTGGAGATGGGCCCGCATCCCTCCACGCGGCACAGCCGCCGACCCGTTCCGTCTCCGTCGGGGGGATGGGCGGGCAGCCTGCCAACCCTCCATTGCGGGCCCAGTCGTATCCGGGCCCGCCACCGCATGCGTCTTCCAGGCACACGGGGACGACTTCCTCGTCGCCATTGTTGGGGGCTGTCCCGGTCCACCGGGCAGCCCCACACTCGGGTCGGGTAGCGCCCGACACCACACGCTACAGTGCGGCGCTCACGCCGCGTGATGAAGGGTGGGGGTTCATCCCACCCGCTCCGGGACACCGGAGCGCCCCACATGGCCGGCAGGCAACCGGCGTACCGCGGCCCCGACTCTGGGGGCACCCAGGCCGGGGTCGCATCCCCAACCCGCCTCACATGGCTGGGGGACCCACAGGGACGGCGTTGCCCGGCAGGGGCACCGTCCGGACGGCGTTGCCCGGCAGGGGCACCGTCCTCAAGCTGGGCCCCGACCTTGGGCCCAGCACACGTGGCGAGGCACCCCCCCGGCACCAACACAACACACCACGCGGAGTCAGGTTCACTCGTGACTGCCGAGCCGGAAGCGGCTCGGACCTTTTATTAGGTTGGTCACATGGGTAACCATGTGACCACACAACTCCGTGGAATGTACCATGGCCCCTCACAGGGGTGCCATGCAACAAGACCTCGGTCTGTGGCAGTGGAGCGCGATACAAATGCAACACAGCATACTGTTTTGCTTACGCTTTCCAGGACGTATTCTCACAAAGGTGTGAACAGAATTCAGAAAAAGAAAAACAGGATTTAAGCACAAATCGAACACACGTTGGTGAAAGCTGCCTTGCAAACCTATTTGTAGCCGGTGCTCAAGAAGCACAGATCCATTTGGCACAATATTATATCCCGCAAACATAATATTGTTTTTTCAGCCTTTAGTTTACCACCTTCGAACGTTGTATGCACACATCATCAAGTACATGGGTCTGGTTGCTACATCAAATGCATGCATAGATCGCCATCTGGCAGCTACAGCGCTTCTGGCGTTGAAAGTGTTATTCATGCCATTTTGATAAATCCATTATATGAAAATGCCTGATTGTAATGCTAATGTTTATTTATAAAGCGCCTATACACAAAGCAAGTGTTTCAAAGCGCTCAAGGAGGGAGGGAACAAGGGGGAAAAACAACAGTTCGAGCCCTTGATATTCTGAGATCATGCAAGTCTGTACAGGCAGAGTAAGTGTGTAAAATACAATTAACAGTAGCGATAACAGCAAATAGGTCTGACCACAATTCTGCAGTTAACGTAGGACGGTTAATTGTAGAACGGTTAATGATGCAAATAATATGAATGAGAGTGTATCGGCACTAGACACGACATACCAACAATTAACAGTGGTCCAGTAAACGTTTTAGTTCTGTCATTGTAAATTCTTGAAGGAACAAATAAATGTTTTAAAATATAAGAAAGTCTCACTTGGGGTTTGTAGCAAACTTAACTGGAAAGGGACGTGTATGGGTCTAAAGGCGAGGATTCTGCTTAACATCAGTAAGCACATGTCCTGAAGTTCCACACTGCACACAATTCAACCTCATTTTTTAGTAGACTGTTAGTCTGGTACATAACCTGGGCATTTGTCCATACTTGTACCAACACACATGCTTAAACCATTTGCCACCCTTGAAACCTCACCATGGAAAAAGGTGCAGAATTAGTCATTCATTCTTTGTTGGCATAAAAGGCCAGCGATTTATTTTCACAACATTGTTAATAACTACCAGATTCAAAACACTGCAAACCAAACTTTGTGAAAACAGTTCTGAGGGTGTGACGACGAGCCGACTGTTCTGTGTCCAATCCTTGCTTCCCCCTTTCCCAACCAAGTCCACTGTAGGCCAAAGCTCCCCCAACCATTCTTGTCTGAACCCCACCTGCCCTTGCAGGTGTTCCTGGGCTGGAGGAGTGCCGTTTTGTCGGAGGAAGCCAAGCCCTCATCGATACCTCCAGCGCCCTTGCCGCTTAGGCCTCAAAGGGGTGCTGATTGCAAGAAGAGCGAAAACCCTTCACGCTTTTCAACGGCTCATTAGTACTCTATATATTGCCACTGGTCGCAAAAACACTGCCACGCCAAAGGTGGGTCCACACACACCATGGCTCCCCCTTTCACATCTTACAATTCCAGCAGTTTCATGCACAAATTCCAAAAGAACAGATCCATTCCTGCTGGTGAAAAATGCAACCCGTCCTTTTCATAGTATTTCAGTGATTTTAAGTTGATCAGACCATGCCTGACCTGCGTGAAACCTCTGCCCCTGCAGAACTTAGTCATTGCCCCGTTTAACTCCATCCTTGATTTCTCCACCGCCGAATGACTTTCGCGCCCCTCCAATCCTGTCTCGGAATGATCTCGGACCAGATGATTTCTGTATCTCCCAACTGTGAGGACAATTCCTGCAAGGTGAACATCATTTCCCTCATCAATGACACCCTGCCCAAATTCATAAGGTTGTTGCCGCCCAAATGGATGATCAATACCTCGGGCCTGCGATGCCTGCGCAACAGCTTGTCCATGTGCCCCTGTAACTGTGCCCATCTCAACCCGGGCACCCCATGCCACCAGATCCAATACTCGCCAGCGGTTATCCTCTCTCTTTCTGCCATCCATTTAGCCACTGCTCTAGTCACGAAAGAATGACCAACTACCCAAATGGACCGTCTCCTCCTTTGGGCTGCTGTTAGTTGAAGGGAGATGAGAAGGTGATACATTAATGCTACATCTTGTCCAGCCTTACGTACCTCCTAAAACACCCCGACTTCCAACCCCCGATTCTCATGATTGCCTCGGGCCCCAAGCCCAGCTCGGCTGCTGATGTATCCGCCCCGATTCTAAAGGAGTGCTTTCCGAACACTCTTCCGCTTGCGTCGTCCATATTCCTTGGACTGCGATGCTCCGGCAGCCTGATGCCCGCCGGCTTATAAGCCCCCTGACCCCCCCATTTCTTTTGTTTTACTTTCGCAAGCCTTCTTGCCCTTTTGGCGCGCTCCCTGCTCTTCCTGTTTTCGCGGGCTTGCCTGCCCTCCTCCCACTTACCCAGGTGGGGGGGAAGAGGATGCTGCCCCTTTATTTGGGCACCTCCTCCATTTCCCTACGTCGTCATCTCCATAGCACCGGTGCAGGGAGCTCTTTATCTTTGACTGCAGGCTGCCGCTGCGCCCCGTCTGTGCTTGCTACAGTCACAAGCAGCACGCATGCGCGGACCTGCATATGTCTGCCCCTTCTGAAACAGTGTTTCTAGGTGGGTCAGGGAATGGGATAATAAATCCTTGGAGAGGGGAGTAGCGGCAACAGCATGGATCGTCTTCACGATAATATTCCATTAGCTTTTCTGGTGATGGATATACTAAGGGTTGATTAAATTGTAAAGTTGAAAGTCTACACACTTTGCTGGTGCTGTTCTTTAAGGCTGTTCCACTCCTAATCAATTGAGTCTACCCCTCTTGCTGAGATATTTGTTGGTAATTGCCTGTACTGCTTGTGCCAGTGTAGAGACTTTGCTGTGCTTTGTCTCTGAGATCAAGATTTGATTGAAGGGCATCCGTTAGCTGTTGAGTGTTTCTCAGTGGTGTTGCCAGACTTTTTTGCCAGGGCGGGCCTATATATGTGGGTCCAGGGCAGTGGCCATGTTAAGATGGATTTCTGAACTCTGACCTGGAGGGGCAGAGGTTCAGAAGGGCAGTCTAGTTTCTTGAAACAGGGTAACCTCTGGACAAGCCAAACCAATCAGGGTAGCGATGGCGGCGGTCAAGACTAAGTCTCAAGAGGGGTGAGGGTGACTGAAAGACCTCAATGAGCACACAAAGCAAGGACACTTACAAATTACTCCAGACAGGTGTTATATTAAAAATATAGACACATTTATTACAAGGCCTTTGTAACATCGACCATAGCAAAGGAACACAATAATACTAAAGTAAACCAACACATCACAATCAATACAATATATATACAAGACCGAGGGTTCTAAGGAGTTATGAGCACGTAATATGTAGACCACCTAATGGGGGGAAAACAGGCAGTGCAAGTAATTATTAGACCCAGTTCGACATCAGAAATACACCTAACTAGGATGAAGTCCGAGCCTATGAAGAGAGGAGCGTTATGCTCAAAAGTACCTGCACGCGCTGGTGCCGATGGACAAATTAGGGTCTCTTCAAGGGTCTCTGACAGTTCAGGAAGGTAGATAAAGCGATGAAGAACGAGTCCCCCACAACTCTAGTAAGGCCTCCACTTGCGGGCAGAGGCAGAGAGAGAGTGCAGGAAGGATTCGCTATTTCGCAACAGGGGTAGAAAGGAAAGGGCTCCTGCTCTAGGGGCCACCGGTTGGGGTATAGACTACTCACCAGTCCCCGACGCAGGCAGACCCAGACTTCTCCAGTTCAGTTCACGTTGCTGGCAGGTTCAGCTGCGATGATCAGGTTGTCTCGACACCGTGTAGATTCCGCGGTAGCAGGATGCAGGGGTGAGGGTGGCCCAAATCAAGCGAACGTGCACAGGTTGTTACCACAGAAGGGCAACATGGCAAAACGTGTTTACTCTGGTCCGGGCGCACTCGTCTCACTGCAGACCTGGGAATGCCAAGTGTAGGAAATGCGGTGTGAGGGTGTCGTGGACGCAAACTTTCGTAAAAAGCCTTGCATTTTTTCGGTGGTAAGCAGTTTTGCTGATTGATTTGATGATTTTATCGGTTTTCTGTAGCATTAGATAAGGTAGGCTATTTTTCACCACCTTGGCCGTGATTGGACCTGCATTTTGTCCCAACAGAATTATTATTGCAGGTATAGTATTTTCTTTTGGCGTGTATCTGGCGTAGTGTCTTCTATATTTTCGATCGCCTTTTTCCTTTTTCGGGAACAGTTTTATAGTACAGCACTATACAGAGACTCCTGCAGAAGCCGCAAGGAGAGACGCAGACATGAGAAGGCAGCTTCCCCGTCCGACGCCGAAAGAAAACGAATGATCGTTATGGAAAACTCTGTAAACGGAGGCGCTACCACCCGTGAAACCTAAAAAGAAAAGAGAAAAAGGAAAAAGGCGATCGAAAATATCGAAGACACTACGCCAGATACACGCAGAAAGAAAATACTATACCTGCAATAATAATTCTGGTGGGACAAAATGCAGGTCCAATCACGGCCAAGGTGGTGAAAAATAGCCTGCCTTATCTAATACTACAGAAAACCGATAAAGACATCAAAACAATCAGCAAATCTACTTACCGCCGAAAAAATGCAAGGCTTTTCACGAAAGTTCGCGCGTGACATAACACATGGGAAAGAAGTAAAAATCTCCTGCTAAATCAACAAATGCTCTAGTTCAACCACAAGAGACTGACAAGTTCGCAACAAACTGTAACCTTTTGGGGAATCTTTGTTTTGAACCTTGTGTCTATCAAGTAAGAAATCACCAGTCCTGAAGAGGGCCATACTAAGACGAGTGGAACACCAGGGATGTTGTTGATGCTTTTCGCCAGCCAAAACATATGTAGACATCCGTGAGACATTCCTACAACTATGTCTGTTTATTCTACCAAAGAAGGACAATAACAAAATCTTCCTTTAGAGTAAAACATCCCCTCATAATAGATGTTGTAAACAGTTGAGCACCTGCCTTTTCTTATGTGTTGTATTATTTATGTCACCTACTAACCACAATCACTAAAGGTGTTGAGTATTGAATATTGTTAAAACTCTCCATCTGCATTTCTTTTTTAACCGAGTTGTACTAAGTGCCTTTTAGAAAGCACCTATTACCTCTATTTTACTAAAACATATTTGAATAAAATGTATTAACTTTTGGGTAAATGATTGGGAAATTTTTGATTCGTATAGGATATGCAAAATAGATAGCATATCTATACATTCTTTTCTGGCAAGCCATAGAGGTGAACTAAGAGAGGGGAAATTGAGTTGTCTGTTCTCGTTTGTACACTATTCTAGGCCAGTACATACATTTAACTAGTTAAGAGACACAATTAAAATAAGTAAGCAAGGCCAAAAAATAATCCCTTCTAAGTTTTAAGACTGTACCGGTACTGTCCCGGTATTTGCCCCTCCGTTCCGGTGTCCAGAGGCTTTTTCCAGTTTAAAAACCCTGTCCCGGCATTTGATGGATGAGTGGTGTTAGGTAAGATTTTAACCTTAGTGCTAAATCTACCTTACTTGTAAGAACCCCAGAACTTTTTTCTTGACTGGTAGATTATTTTTCCCTATACCTCAGCGAGTTAGAAACCTTTTTCCACACTCACAGATCCTTTTACTCCTTTTATTGGTGTAATTTTTAAGAGTCTCCATAGTGTCCTTGTAAATGTATCCTCTTGACAACTTTTGGGCTCCCCTTTTACTTTCTCTGGCTAACCTTGTGAGAACTACAATTCCCAATGGTAGAAAAGATATTTCTATCCCGTCTACATTTTGTTAGGTTAAAACCAACACAACTCACCTTATGTGGAGTGCTGGGGAGGTACAATGTATCCCCGTTCTCACTAGCACTGTAACAATTCTGGAACAGGGACGAGCTAACCTTAAATGGCTGGTGGCAGTGAACCTTTTTACTAATTCAGTGCACCTTTACCACGGGCTGTTTTCACAGTTGTGGTAAAGGCACCCATTGGTGCTCATTTTATCAAAATGGCCACTGTTTTCTTTTTTTGCCATTTCAGCATTCCTTATCCTTTCTTGGAAAATTCCTTTATGTGATTTCTATCTTCGGCGGGAGATCTCCGTCAAGCCCTCCCAGGCGCCAGAGGGTTTGTAAAGGAAGGAAGCGGGGGAGGAGTCCAAAACTCTGCAGCCCTTTGTCTTCCTGTATGACTGCGAGAATCCAGTTCAAACAGGAAAGTTGGCTGTCCTGAAAGGACTGCCAACCCCAATGTTTGAATGTTGCACGTCTGTTTGATTGGCTGACTTCCTGCAGAAAAGTCTGATCCTGGAGGCTTACGAAGTAGTCGATCACTGGACCTGAATCCAAAGAGGAAGATGAAGAAACCGTGGCTAGGGTGATTTCTAGCGAACTGAGAGCCTGCTGTGTAACTGGAGCCTGCTGTTATCTTTCTTTCCAAGCAACCTGGGGATTTAAAAATCGATGACCCTGACCCACAGCCCAGTGAGATCCACTAGACTCAAGAAGACCTTCATTGTTAGCCATCCCACATTGTACTGTGACCTTGCAGGGCTGCAATACCCCAATACCCTGGAACTTCAAGCCATCGCGCGCTGCATGGTCTTCCGAAGTCCGATTTGAGCGGAAACTTTGGTGGCCTCCAGCTGGACCTCCATAGATATGCTTCCAGTCCTTGAAGTCCTCTCACCAGAGTGCTGGTCCAGATTAGCACCGCAAATCCAATCAGCGATATTCAGTCTTCTTGTGGCTCCTGAAAAGGGTACCAAAACCACAGCGCTGCACCCAGCCATGAAGAAACACTTGCCTGAATCCTTCCCCATTGATCCTTGCTGCAAACTTCCCTTCCAAAGCCCTGTCTTCCATCTTCATGACAAAGGAATCCATCTACCAGGGTTTTGGCTGCAGATCCCGATGTCTCCCCCACTGCAACTCTTCTTCCATGCTGAGGTACTGTGTGGGCTGAGGTATTTACCTACCTTAAGCCTGTGGGATTTCTGTAAAGCTTTGGGGTGTTTCTTGTGATTGGGAGTCCGCTCATCCAGTTCACCGAGGCCCACTGCTGGAATCCTCCTAGGATGTCTTCTCAGAAGTCCCTGGACCCTAATTAACTTTAATGTGAACTACTTACTTGTTTGAATAGTCTTCCATAGGAACTCGACTTTTGCCTGCAACAGAACCCTATTTCACCCTGCCTACAGCTGGCATCTAGGCCACTAGGGTATCTCTTCTGCCTCTGAGTGAACTCATGCAATAGCCTATGGAAGGACTGGATAAGAAAAGAAATCTGTCTTGAAAAGTATAAGTGTTTAAAAGTACTTACTTGTGAAAGAGTTGGTTGGTGAGCAGTTACAAAAGGTCTTACTTACCTTGAATGTGTGTTGTGCCATTCTGAAAAGTATATGTAAGGTTAATTTACTCACCTTTGAATTGGTTTGCCTCTTCCCCAAAAGTAATGCTGTTGGCTTCACTTTATTATTCCTGTTAGGATATAAATATATGAGTGCCCCAATTGGGTCTTGCTTCTCCTGACTTGCTGTTAGCCTGTCTAGAATAAGTCTACCTTAGGTTATACTTAACTTTAAGTTGCGGATAGCTCCTTTAAAAAGTATATAGGTTTTACTTACCTTGAGTTAGCTGTGTTCCATCCTAAAATAAGTTAAATAGTTATTGCTTACCTTAGTCTGTGTTCCACAGATCTGAAAAGCAACTTTAATAGTATATTACAACCTTAGGTTTTACCTGCCTAGAATAGCTGTGTGCCATTCTTAAAAAGTGTTTGGTAGGTGTAGCTGATTATGAGATTATGTTCTTTATTTGTGTTGATACATTCTTGCTGTTCTTTCTTTTCTGTTATTCTTTTCTTCTTCTTTCATTCAATCTCTCATTCATTCTTGCTTTTCCTCCCTTGTCTTTTTGTTTGTTTGTCTCTTAAAAAATACATCAGTTTCAATTTCAGATTCAAAGTTCCCCAGTTGTTGTTCTTCTTATCCGATAGTGAACGTCTGTTCATGTGTGGGCTATTTTGAATCCAAGTTAAGGCTTACAAGGAAATTCCCCACTGCGATGACAGGTTTGATGAATTCTTCATTCATCAGATATGCCCACCAATAGTCTTCTTCCAAACTACAGAAATAGGTGTAGAGGTGGCCGAGATGAATGCTTCTGGTTGTAGATAGGCCTTTACAGTTAAGGAGCAGATGTCTTAGTGTTTCCACCATGCGGCTCTTTGCAGTATCTACAGTTGTAGGATTTAGTTTTGTCCTGGATTGCTTGAATTTCCATAGTTTTCAGGATGTTCAGCCTAGCTCTCATAAAGGTTGAACGAATGTTCTTGTTCGGGAATTTCACCAAATAATTTACCGGCATATTTAGTTTCTGAACCGGTGTTGATAGGTGAGATGTCAGTTTGTTCATTCCGGCCGTCTCCAGAGTTTTGCACCAATCCCATTCTCTTATTTTTTTTGCTGCTTTCATAGGGTTTTCCTCCAGCTCTTGCTCGGAGCTGTTGATTTCCTCCAAGAGCGACAAGTTTTTATGAACCCAGGAAGCCAGCATCTTGTTGTTTCCTTTGTTGCTTTCCGGCAGTATCATCTAGTAAATTTCCAGCGATGGGACTCGAATTTGCCTGAAGAGCATTAGGCCGTTAAGGTCCACGATAGCTTTTAGTGAAGTTAGGCTTAGTTCCCGCCTAATTGATGCTATTGGTGTAGAAGATGGCAAATGTAATGTTTTCTTCCAAAATAGTCCTTCTATTTTGGTCCAGAATTCAGATGGTATAGCTGGCATTGCTTCGGCGCCATAGACTATTGCCGGTATTACCTACATTTTATAGAAGTTGATTGCTGCTTTAAGAGAGAATCGTCCAAGCCTTCTGTCCATCATCTGTGTCTGGGTACTTAGGGTTTTGTTTTTTTGCCGAATTAATTCCTGCATGGGTTTTTTCCTGAGCGCTATTGCTGATTGTTACACCTAAGTATTTAAACGCTTGAACTCTTTCTAGTTTTTCTTTTACTAGGTACCATGTTGCTGTTTTGTTCTTTTTTGAAGTTGGTAATCTTTCTATGATCATCACTTTGGTTTTAGTTTGGTTTATCTCCAGGTCGTTCAATGTGAGATAAGCCAAGAGGTTGTCAAGTTTCCTTTGTAGCCCAACGGCAGTCTGATCAATCAAGATGATATCAGCAGCGTAGAGAAGTCGAGCGATCTTTCCCTCTCCTAGTGACGGTGCGAAGGTTCGAATATCGCTTTCCAATGTTTGAAGGTCTCTGATATAAGCCTTATAGAGCGCCGGGGCTAAAGGGCAGCCTTGCTTGACCCCTCTATAAGTTGGAATACTTTGAGAGAGGAGTCCAGCCTTATTGAGTCGAACTTGCACAGAAGTATCCGTGTGAAGAGCCTTAATGGGAGCCAAGATGGATGATGGACAGCCCCAAGCCAAAAGTTTGTTCCACAATTTATCTCTGTTCTCCTTGTCAAAAGCCTGGGAAAGGTCTATAAAGGCTCCCCAGAATTACTGTTAGGTGTTCTAAAGAAGATGTATGCTTTGGTCTGTTAACCTTCAAGCATTGTGTTGTGTGTTATAATGTTTTTATGACCAGTAGTTACACCAAGACTAAATCTGACCTAACTGTATTTATAATAAACCTTTATTTATTATAATACTTCTTGTTGTGAGTGTTTCTATTGAATCCTTGGCATACTACAGGTTCTGCGTACTTTCCTACAGCCCTCTCTCTCTCCTAAGATAAGCCTGGCTGCTCTGTCTACGCTACCATGTACTCAGGTGGTACAGCCTTATACCAAGAGTCGAGTCTTGTACTATCTCAGTTGAATGGTTTTGCTAAGCCCTTAGTTGGACTTCAGAAAAACTGTACTAACAAGTGGAGACTGTTCGTTGCCAGACACGATTGTACAATCCAAACTCAGGCCAGCTTCTGCTCTCCCCACTCGCTTTCACCCTCTCCAAATACCTTCTCCCTTCCTCCAGGTCCTCTCTCCTCCAGTCAGTGTTCTGTGACTCCAACATGCACTGAGACAGGCTACCGATATAGAAGTAGAACTACAGTGTAATTGGTGTCCTGTTTTTGTTTTAGTCCTTATTTTGTGTTTATCACTGCTGAAACTGTAGTCCTACTTCTATGTCAGTGGCCTGTCCCCATTTTGTTTTTTGAAAATCTGGTCACCCTAGCTTGCTGTCATTGATTGACAAGGGACTGCAGCTTGCTGTTATATGGTAACATGTTTGAAGTGTTATAAAGTAAACGAAAGGGGATTTACTTTGTGAATCAGTTTGTTGTTTTGGAAGATTAAATTGCAAAATGGAGCATGTGTTTCCTTTGAGACCAGATACACATATCGCAGTGTGGTTGATTTAAACATGTACACTTACCTGAAAGACTTATCACAGGAACATTAGTATAATTCACTGCATCACAACGGGTACAGTAGCTTCATAACATTTTAAATAATAATTGTTTAAATTACCAAATTAAACAGTAATTCTTTTCTTTGGGCGTGTGAAGTTGGAAGAAATAGTTGGTCCTGGCAGAATTCAAGTATATGCATGCTTTCTCTTCTGCAGAGTAATAAAATGCATGAAAACGTACTGCTTAATATGAAAATACATAACAGTCTACTTTTCTCACCTAGCATCATTCCTTCATGCACACTCCTGTTTCTTAAATGCATGCCAAAAACAGAGCTCTGAAATCATGTTCTTTAAGTGTTGAAATTTGTACTGCATGCCAATTTGCATACCTGTCCATATTTTAAAGGCAGCACTACATATGCCAGAATTCAATATGAAGTGAACATCAAATCCAGAACTAGTTCGTTTCACAACTGATAAAGCACATCTTGAGATCTTTGCAAACTACCCTACGTATAGTAGTACGTCTTTCAAATTACACAGAAGAGTTTGTGTGATAGTCAACGGCCTGTAGTCATTGCGCGCCATATAGTTTATTGGTACTACGCATAAAATGCATAACATTTATAAATCTGAAATTAAAGGTGTTAAATCCCTTGCAGTAGATGACCAGGCAAAGCCCTTGGTTTGGGTCAGAGCTGCAAATATCACAGATATTACTGGATTTATTTGTGCTTGCTTTAGCAACAGGGTCTTTCTGCAGAGGCCCCTAGTGCTTTCCATTATGGCAGAGGACTCCATGTGGCAAAGATGCACCACTCCTGTGCACACTTGTACATTGGAAAATGAACAAGACAGAGAAGGGAAATAAAAACAAGATGTGTGTTTACTCCTGGGTCCAGGCGCCATATGAATCTATGGAAGGCAGGTAAAATTGTGGCATTATTTCATGCTATGTAATGAAATAAACCAAACTGCAGACAGAATCCAGATGCTGATGGCGTGCTAGTCGTTTATTCCTCTCCTGTGTCATCTTCTGTTCCCTATGAGATTGTGTCTGATCCTTACAAGTCAGGTTCTTGTTCACGTATTTTGGGTCCTGGGGCACAGGCACCTCTGTGAACCTCCTGAGCCAAAACAATGAGGGGACCCTAAGACTCGCTGGTTACGCGCACCCTGACCCCTGTGTCGTCATCACAACACATAGTTTGATATGTTGTCCTTGTAACAATTCAAATAAGCATGGGAACTTGAAGTCCCTTTGACCCCTTGCCTGTGCTGGAATGAGAATAATAAACAAGTGGCAACATTAGCTGCCCACGATGTGGGATCTTGTGTTCTAGGATACATGAGGCTCACATTATAACAATTGCAGGCACGAGGAGATTGTACAGGTTGTAGTATTTATGCAGGACACAGATTAGTAGCTATATTACAAAGATACACATCCCACTGCTTGGGTGCAGAACTCAGATTTACAGCCTCACAGAATGTAAAACTGCTGAAGCATGGGCAGAGGAGACAGATTGGAAGCAACACGTAGTGCACGCATACAACATAGATGGAGACTACAGATAAAAAATTACAAGGAAAGCGTACGTACACAAACATGGACTGCAATTAGAAGAGGGCGTGGTTTTTTAAGTTGTATTGACACGAGTGTGCCAAGAAACAAAATGTGGTGTGCAATATACAAATGGTCACTATCATTTTATACGAAGCAACACTATATAGCCAATTAAAACCCCTTGAGTGCCAGGCTATTATGCAAGTCTACGCAAAAAGAGTGCAGAGTTCTTTAACAGTGCACACTGAGATCTGCAATACTTTTAGGGGCTGATCATTTTGAAATATTCTGGACTGGAATTTTGACAGGGTAGGCACTGTCATATTAAATGAGTTGTCCAGGATCACACACTTTTGGCACAATCTGCACTTTTGGCACATTTTGGCACTTGATTCCATTGTTGCTCAGGTCATGACATACAGCAAGGTCATTATTTATGAATGTTTGACTCTCATGAACTAAAATTAAACCCCTGTTTTGCAGAGCCGACTCTGACAGAACACAAATCACACGCCAAACCAAAATCTCAATATTTTCCTTTAAAATGTCTGTGAAGAAACATGCTATGAAAAAAAGAATGATCACTTTATTTTCTCACTCATACATGGACAAACAGAATACTAATTGATGAAAACCTAAAATAGCTCATTGTCATTGTCTGACACATATTTTTAGATTGCTATTCATAACATGATGCTCCAACATACTTGTTAGCAACCGCCTTTGCACTTGTAACTGCTTAGGTTAGCCATTGGAACGCACAGTGGTTACATGCTCGTGTCCCTTAACATATGTATTATTAGATTACTTGGTTGGCGCCTGTAGAACGTGGAAGACATGTAGTAGATATGTCCATGTAAGTTACTTACCTATTGAACTTAGAGAATTCCATTCGCCGGGTCATTTCCAGGTTAGCATGTCTGCCCCTACTAGAAGATGCTCTAGGACAACCAACCTATCGCCCCGGATGACTTAGGTTTAGCCGGCCCATCGTGCCAGATAAATCGAACAGAGCGACATCGAAGATAAACTCCTTCTGAGTTTAAGGTATGTATAAACGCACCACTTCTGTAGACATCTGCCACAGGCATGGCTTCTCATCCAAGCACTCTAGAATGCAGCTATAACTATGACAAATTCGGTCTAGTTGGTCACATAACTTTCACACTTAAACACCAGACTTGCCTCAATACCTCTGCCATTAGAATACAGCAACAACCTAGGACGAATTCGGTCTATCTGGGTACACATGGAGTCTCCTGCACTAGTGCTCTGTCATGACTCATGACCACCCTCAGCACCCGCCCACGTACCTTGCCTCGTGTGCTGCTTACAGGACCCTAGCCATCCCTCCTAAATCCTGACTTCAGCCAAATGTACACATGCATCTTAAGTTTCCTCTAAGAACATTTCCCATACTTGGACTTTGGTCCCAGAGGGCATTCCTACCATAAAGTGCATTGAGGCCATACAAATGGGAAAAGGTGCTATATAAATGATAACTACAATACAATACACTATGAAGAAAAACAATTGTAGTAAAATGAAAAACACAAAAAGCATTTTTGTCTCAAATAAGCAGACCTTAAATCAAGGTTGCTAGAGGCCTGTAACCTTTTGTTGACTCTCTCTTGTCTTTCGATTTAGTTGCTTACATGAAAAGAAAGAGCAGGCATTGGGCTAAACAGTGCCATCAGAATGTGAGAAGAGAAACTGCAGAGGATAAGATGATCTGCCCAGGAACACAGTATCGTCTGGTGGCAAAGCCAGGATATAGGTCTTGACACTGCTTTCTCCAATGTATCTACCCATTCACCTCTATCTACTAATGGTTATTCTCTTCACTGGGGGTAGTGTAGTAATGTAGCTGATAAGCTATGATGCAACTAGTGCTGTGATGTTAGCCTATGTGGAATGTGGGTGCTCTGAGTGTTCTGAGAGTGGCGGTTGGGAGACCCGAGTGAGAGTGGCCATTATTGGGTGTTGGACAATCCCAGTGTTTCTCCTGTGTAACCTGTCCTGTGAACCCTACCATCCCTGTGTTTGTACTGCGGAAGATAACACTGGCTTGGACAATAAACCTTGTTGAATTTACCTGCTTCTCCAGTGACCCACGTTATTACACTGGCGACAAGGATGGGATGGTAGGTGTTTCCACATGATGTCATCTGGCGCTGCTGGGGGGTGCAGCAAGTTGAGGACACCGCCACTGCCGTCCTGCCCCACACCCAGGAGTTTCCCGGTTACAGCCATTACTGCTGCGAGGGACTACGGAGGAGTTCAAGTGTGTGGGACGCCTCTTATGCTGGTTTGCCACGTTTCATCTGCTGCCCAGGCTTTGCTGTATTGTCCTGCGAAGTGAGTTTTGGTAGCCTGTTCCTATTGGTGGCTGGCGCGGTGTTCCTTGTGGCAAGGCGCGGTGACGGCGGCCCCGTGGGGTGATGGAGGAGTCGTTTTTGGGTTGTGGTCCGGGTCCGGACAGTGAGCGTTACCCTAGCTGCCACACGTCAGGGCATCAGCGGGGGTTGGTGCCCAGAACAACTGAGCTGTCCAACTTGACAATGAGGAGTGTGATCGTTGCTGGCGGGTCAGAGGCTGTGGTTTCTGAGTCTCCTGTGGACACGACGGATGTTGAGTTCCCAGATCCGGAGCCGGAGTGCCATGCAGGTGATGGCAAGGCAGAAGGGCGGTGTATAAGTCCTGAAGTGACGCACCTCCAACTGGTCTCAGGATTGAACACTGGTAACCATGGGTGCCCAAGACCCATCCGGTGACTTCAACGCAGAGGACTTGTGGGGTTGTTGCCCGTGGGGCTGCTGGTGCTAATGCTGCGTGTCGTCAAGATCTGGCAGGCACCGTTCCTCCTAGCAAAGTGATGACGTCGGTTGGGAGCGGCGCAACTAAGCCAGGTCACGTGATCGGCCGTTGGTGTGCCTGCGGGAGATGCCCAGCCCACGTGTCATGATCTCTGCTTCCAAAAGGTCAGGGTTTTCCCAACTCCCTTGGAAGCAGATCCATAACCCAGGTTCCCAGTGCCAACCAGTCCCAATTGGGACCTTTTGGACCCAGTCCTGGCACCAGTGGCACCAGGCTCATAAATATGCCCAGTCCCAGCGCTGGAAGCGCCGGGCTCATAATGCTTGGGTGGACTTACCTGCAGCAGACCATGCTGCTTACTTGCCTGCCAGTTGAGCCTCTGATCCTCTTCTGTTTGGAACTACTTTTCCTGTTGGGTGGGGCAGGAGCCACTCCCTAGATTCAGAACACTGGAACTCTTCTGGAAAGCAGGAACTCTTTTCTTACCTAGGCGTGGCTGTGGAAGGAGACACCTAAGCACTACAGGAGGCTATTTAAACCACACCCGATGGATGAATCTTGCTTTGCGTTATTCTGCATCCTCTGCAGCAGAACGCTCATCGTGTCTTCTGCATCTGATCCTGGGCCTAAGGAAAAAGGCTTACCATCCTGAATCCAGTCTTCAGCAACACCTATAAAGACAAGAAAGAACAGGTTAGCATTACGGTCTTCAGTGACAGCTCTTCACTTACCTGGTCCATCGGCTGTCACCAACGCCTCGCGCTGCATTCCGGCATCTGAAAGACAAAGGCTTACCTACTCTTCGTGCGCTCCGGAGGTCTTCACACTGCATTCCGGCATCTGAAAGATAAAAGCTTACCAACTCTTCGCACGCTCCGGAGGCCTTCGGCGCTGCATCCCGCATCTGAAAGACAAAACAAGGTGCGTTTAAAGACATTGGGGAACTTTAATACTCACGTGCCATTACTCCTTTCCACATCTAACCCAGTGGGTATTCCGGCACCCTGCAGCCGCTCCGAACTTGTACCTGCAAAATAAAAAGACAGTTAGAGCGCATCGTGAAGCAGGCAACAAGCGCTTACTTACGTGCTTCCAGGCGCTTCTATTCATCACACGGGCTCCATCTTCAACTCACTTCAGCCCGTCATCCGCCATCGCCGGAACCCTGCAAAACAAGAAACATCATTACTAAAGATTTTAAAGACATTAGAATTACTCGAAACTTACCGTTCGTGCAGTAAACGACGGACAGCAGTCCTCTGAAGTCAAGAGGCCTGCTCCCCTTATCCAGTGAAGAAACTGGTTACAGCACCCTGCCCCGAGGCAGATGGAGAGCACGGCGTTCACTTACCTAAGGTGAGAGCGTTAACCTTTGGGGTTCTACAGGAGAAGAGAAAGGGAAGAAGAGAGAGACATTCAATAACCCAGTTCCTTAATCCCATATTTTCTATCTGCAGACATCTTACCCTTCGAGTCAGACATACAGTGCACAGAGGTCCAGCCCAAAGAGCCAGCCGTTTGTTACACATCACCTTTGAAGATACGGTATACGCCCAGTCAAGAGCGGCGCCTCTACGGGAATCAGGTGAGCGTTACACCACGCCAGTGTGGAAGTCACATGGAGCATGGCAGGTCACTACGTGAAGACCAGCGGAAGGTTGTCAGGAGACAAAAGCAACGACTGGAACTTCCGGGGTTTCGGAATGGAACATGATGTCGGTCTTCAAGAGGAAGTGTTGTGCGGAAGATGTCCAGAGAGTGTTTCGAGTAAAGCGGGAAGTCAGGAGGTTCTTCCGGAGTCCGTGCAAAATAAGGATGGAGCAGATGTATGTGCGTTTCTGGATAACGTTCTGGGAAGTTTTCGTGAGCCAGCAGGACGTGACCCGGGGTAGAGACACTGTTCTTTAGGTGAGTGTCATGGGCCGGTTCTTTTGTGTTTGTGTTTATGTTGTGGCCCTTTCGTTAGTGGTGTAGGTTCATTTTGGTTCCCAGGGATAGTGTGGGTTTATGTTGCTAAAGGCCGTTGTCCCTTCCCGTCTTGTGTTGCGTTGTGGCCTTTTGGGTGTAGGTGTCCTGGGTAG
This sequence comes from Ambystoma mexicanum, assembly GCF_040938575.1. Taxonomy (NCBI): domain Eukaryota; kingdom Metazoa; phylum Chordata; class Amphibia; order Caudata; family Ambystomatidae; genus Ambystoma; species Ambystoma mexicanum. The sequence goes on along the minus strand of NC_090937.1, from coordinate 880,537,908 downwards.
TTAATAATTGTATCTTCGTATTTTCCCTTCTCGGACATGTGGGAGGGGTGGTATGCTAAATTGTGTATTTTCGGGGGGTCAAGATCATTTGTGCATCCATGTTCATCCATGTTCCGATCAGTGGTTGAAGACTTTCGCATGTTGGATTTCCATATTGGGGACATGTATAAGGAGTTGGCGGACCAACACCGTATGAGGATTTTATTGTTATGAATATGCTGTTTTCTCCCATGATATTGGACATTTTCACTACGCATCACTAAGGTGTATTGTGCTTTCATCGTGTGATGTCGAGTGAGCTGTGTGTGAAAGAATGCTACTAAGTATGGTGGGTGGAGGGAGAACAGTGCGTATATCTTCGCCATGTAAATAGGTTTTGGGCTTGACAGACCTGTGTGGGCACGGGGGTGTCCGTAGTGTTCACCATAATAGGTGAGTGTTCTTTGGGGTGTGAGAAGAACGAGTGAATGCAGATGATGGGTGGGTCTGTCACATCAATTCAGTTGTGGTGTTGTTAATGGTGTAATTCTTAGGCGTTGTGCGTTGTCAGACAACCGTAGGCACGGTGGAGTCTGTTCTGTTGACCAATGGTGTGAGTATGGTAGTGACTAAGGCAAATTGGTTGGCAGTTTTGAAACATGCTGTGTTGTGCTAATACAGATGCCGGGTGGGTCTGTGACCGGGTGTGACCTGTTTTGGTCATTTGCACGGGTCCAGTTGGCTGGTAAAGGTACCTTATGTGTCTTGGTGCAGAGCTTCTGATCATGGACGGCCGCTGTATATTAGAAGTTAGGTGATTAAGTATTTCGTTCTTAGGGAAGTGTGGGTTAATGCTGGTCAGTTATCCATCCACTTTCGCTATGTAGTGTCTTCCTTTAGATTTTGTTTGCAGTGGTGTTTCCCTAGTATGTGACTATGTCCCACTACTTCTTGGGGTTCTCTAGGGAGGGAGAAGTGTAGTAATGTAACTGGTAAGCTATGATGCAACTAGTGCTGTGATGTTAGCCTATGTGGAATGTGGGTGCTCTGAGTGTTCTGAGAGTGGTGGTTGGGAGACCAGAGTGAGAGTGGCCATTATTGGGTGGGGGGCAATCCCGGTGTTCCTCCTGTGTAACCTGTCCTGTGAACCCTACCATCCCTGTGTTTGTACTGAGGAAGATAACACTGGCTTGGACAATAAACCTTGTTGAACTTACCTGCTTCTCCAGCGACCCACGTTATTACAGGTAGCTACCCATTTTTTGCAAATCTTGTTTGGAGGACCAAGCTTTAGACCTACTTGCGTTTTTATAACTAGATTTTTTTGTATTTGTTTGAAGAATAGGGGTGTTTATTTTGATCAGAATGGCCTAAAATATCACATTTAGAGATAACAGAGGCATTCCCCGGAAGGGTGATTGTACAATAGCACAAAGGTGAGAACAAGTGGTGAGTCAGTTTATAAGGGGGTGAACAGACTGGGGCATAGACCAGGGACAGAAGAAAACAAAACAAAAAGGAAACATGGCCTACAAAGATAACATTAACCTACGGAGACAAGTGCTTCAAAATAATGAGGAGTTAAGTACAAATATCAAAATAATTATTATCATGCAGCACTCAAGGGAGTGGAGGAGTCAGGTAGGGAGGGGCACGTATGTTGTTTTGTAGCACAGTAAGGATCACCTATAGCCAAAGTTTACATACTGAAGATTATCACACTATCTCTACCTTGCCAGGATGTGAAACTGTGATCTCGCATATGAACACCGACCTCTGTAACAAGAACTTGACACGCTGAGCGATCATCTGGACAATCATGGCATTGAACTCATCAGCATGCCTTTGAAATTGTGGTATTGTGTGTGATCAATATATTGGCCAAATAAAGGTGAACTATGGCATAGCTGGTGCTATGTTGCAGATGTACATGATTATTTTGAATACGAACATTTCGAAGAAGAAAAGGTTGAATTCTAAATGTTCGTATTCAAAATAAGCACCCCACAGCTAAATGGCCTTTGTAGACCCCACTTCCCCCGCCCCTTTACTTACCTTTTGGTGGCACACTTCGCTGTGCAGCTCTTTTGCATCATGGTTGTGCCTAAGCCATAGCATCACAATGACTGTTCTTACAGAGGGTTGAAATGGTCGAAACTGCGAGTGGCTTGAAACTGGTCTTGTGGGCTATTCTCCTTACTGGTCTTTCTTCAATGGCTGATCGCTGGGTGTAGCCTAACATCACTTGCTACCTGATTCAACTATATAAACGCCAGTCCAGCGCAGAGCGTAGCGCAGACTACAAGTGGCTGCAAAGTGGTCTTGTGGCTCTTTGGACATCGAGGGAAAAGAAGATGCCAATTCATTGGTAAGACAATCCATGCTGTTTTTCTTTTTTCACTCGTGCTAGGGTGTTGGCTTCTATTGATAGTTGTAATTGAACCACACCGGGTGTACCACTAGGTTGAAGTTAAACAGTGGAAAACGTATGATCACGGAAAAGGGGCTGGCCGTACTGAGAGCTCAAGAAGAGAGGGACTTGGCACAGGCAGCCTCAAAGGAGCCAATTACTTTCAAATAACGCTTGTTTTAACGCGGTCTCAATCCCTCCAGCACCGTTCATCCATCAGAGTACTTTACACGCATAAATCGATGTCATGGGCGGAGAGCAGGGTGAGGACGGAGGGGAGAGTGCCTTGCGAGTCGTGGGCTCAGGACATCATCGTGCACCTTATCTGTACTATGAGGCTGTGGGAAACAGCTGTATGCCATCTGCTACTTCCTCAGATGTGTCTAGTTTTCATCCCAATAACAATGTTTTAACTGCTACATACAATGGGGGAGGGGTTGCAAATGAACAATGCAAGCACATTACCGAGCAACTACACGATCAATTTCATTTAACCCACCTGGCCACTGCTGAAAAAGAGTCCACAAAGATGTGGCAGGATCAAGAACTGGCCTTGGAGGCCGTTGTGGAAGGGGACGTGGTGAAGGGTGGAGCGGGCTGGCTCAAAGGTGCAGCCTGAAGAGTCAATAGTGCTTGATCACTCATATGAGCGTGTCTGCCAAGATATGGAGGGAATTACAAAACAAGCCTATCGAACGGGGCAAGCAGGGTTGGAACCCGGTACTGAAATCAGTGTGTCCAGTCTGACACCACAGGACCTGACCTCAAGCCCTTTAACGAATACACTAAATGAACATCCTGCCACTGGCAAGCCAAGGCCCATTCTGAAAAGACCACTAAATGAAAACTACTTTACCCCCAGAAACATCACTTTGCATTGTGATTCTAATATACTGCCACAAGTAAACTCTTTGGTGCCAGCTTCGATTTCAGCACTTCATCTTGTACTGGAGTCGCTATTAAGTCTTTATGATAACATCAAAGAAGTGGTACAGAAAATTGCCACAAAGTTGGCTACGGTGGACTTGAGTGTTAAACTACTACTTGAAAAATCTGCTGGCTCCCAGCCATGTTGTAATTTCCAGACTTTCTCGTGTGATAGGTGCAACAACAACCTACCTAATCATGGAAAGACACCAAATTCAGCCGGTGAAGAGGTACTGCAGGCAGAATCATTGGTATATACATCGATTAGGCAGGGTGAGGCAGCAGATAGTCCCTCCCCACTAGTGGATTGGTGCTCCAAGATGAACGAGGAGCTTCCGGTGGCTACAAGTTCTTTGAAGAAAGAAGACAAAATCAACATAACGGTTAGTCCGGAAGACTTAGGACCAACAGACAGTGCCCAGGCTGTACGAGTTAGAATACGTAGGCAACGGACCTGGTTTTGAATCAACCAACTCAAGATGATCCTGGTGTGAATTCCGAGTGTAGGGGCAAGTTCTCAAAGAAGAAATTGAAGAAAAAGCTAAGTAAAATAACCATGTTTTTGGAAAATCTTATCTTAAGCAATAAAGCAGTGTCTTCCAACGTGGTGCAGTCCTTGGAATCAACAGGAATCGCTACAGGGGACATGGACCTCACAACATCTCTGGCAACCACCTGCAACCTCACGACACTGTATGCACCCCAAAACCTTGTAACTGACAGTGGGATCAGTGCAACGTCGCAGGTGACTGGCCCGGTCGTTCTCTTAAACCAAGTGGTTAATGATACATTTCAAGGGTCGACCATGGGCTGGGTGATAAATCTGCAAGTGTGTGGTCAAATGCAGATGAATAGGGGACAAATGTTAAAAGGGTTCCAGGCAATACCAACGCTGCATGCACTACATCCAGATGACATTGAAAGGGCAGCTTTTCCAAAAGAGAGCCGAGAGATTGGCATGTTACTTCACGTCTAACCTGATAGCCCAGATTGTTTGGAAAGACTGAGAAGCTCTTAGATCTTGGGCTAAGACTTACTGGAACTACAATCACCAGGGGGCATAACAGAATTGGCACAATCACCACTAGTCCAACAGATGGCACCTACTTCTTCCATCCTGATTGGAACAGGGGGTGGGTTAAAATATTCGCCAGAGGACTGGTCTTGGTTGGAAGCTGCAATTAAGATGTTCAACAAGTCTAAATCTTTGAATAATTGTCTTTAACATGGGGTCGTTAAAGGTTGCCCGAAACTAACCAGGAATTCTGACACCTGTTGGGTGCTGCATATGTAATTTTCTTACAGGAATCTGTGTCCTTTGAATGCATTTGAATTGGAGGGTTACCATACATATTGTAGAAACGCTAACAGAGGCACTAAAGGACATCCAAAGGGTGGTCTAGCAATCTCTGTTGACCTCAATTTGAATTGCATTCATAAAGAGGTAGCGAAGAGGGCGAATTACTTACTATCAATAAACATTTTATTTCCCAGCTTGGATGCAGACTTTTTATTTGTTAATGTATACTGGAATTCTGTAAACATTTCTCTCTCTGACATCTATGACAAATTAGACAAACTATTAGCGGGTTGGCTGCACAAGAAAAAAAACATTTTATCATCTTTGGGGTGGGGGGATTGGATATGAATGCAACTTGTGCAGATGTTGCCAAGTTAAAAGTTCAATATGTTAAGTACTTGACGCCCTCTCTCAAGGGCCTCTCTTTTGGCTCCTCATGGGATCAATATTTGGTGTGATGGGGTCTTATATGTTTACCCAAGGAGGAGGAAACTGATCTGAGGTTCATTGCCTGGAGCTGAGGTCCTAAACAATGATGGATTGATAATTTCTATGTTTCTTTCGAACTTGGTACGGTATGTGAACCGTTGTCCAAAGGTGCAGCTGCAAGCAGTGACCATTTTCCACTGTTAATAACAATGTGGTTTTCTCCTTTCGTGACTTCTTTTGACCCTTGTACCACCTTTATAACTCCTGCCAGGAGTGGCATAACGGTCAAGTGGGACACGGCGGTGTGCAGGACCGTTATTATCATCTTAGACCACCTGCTGTGGAGGGAAGGAACTACTGTAGAGCTTCTCTGCCGATAACTTTAATCAAACTTTATTGTACTGCCTGAAACATCTAACTAATAAGGGTAAACTTTGCAACAACAAACTACATCTACACACCTTTGACAATAGGGTGAGGGATGTTGAGAGAGACAATAGGAAGGCCTTAAGAGCATTGACCTCACAATCTCTCATGAGGGTAGCCTTCCATTAGGCCAAGGCCGAGAAGTTAATTAATGCGAAATACAAGTGTCTCCTGAAGTCATTTAAACTGGAGACCCACATTAGAGAAAATCAAGAGGTACTTAAAACTTCGTTAGACAATGATAATTCAAAACTTTGGTCATTGCTAGGTGGAAAACTGACAAGATAGGCTGTGACAGTGGAGTGTTCAATAACAGAACAAGTATGAGTTACATACTTCAGAGACAAATACATTTTGCCAAAAGGTGAAGTGGACTGCTCTGCCCTTTATAAGGGAAAAGACGAGCACCTTATCTGTCTGTGGAAGGACGATGAGATACTTTGGCTATTGGTAGAGCTAGACCTTCAAGAGCACTGGGCCCGGATAATATTCCTCCAGTGCTAATTAAGAAAAACGTGGGGGTTTGGCTTGGTCCTCTTGGGGTTCTATTTCAACATGTCTACGCCACCCATAAGGTTTCCCATGCCTGGAGGGAATCGATAATAATCCCTATATACAAGCAAGGAACTAGTGCAAATCCAAAAAACTATAGGCCTATCGCTTTACTGGATGCTTCCAGTAGATTTTTGCATCCCTACTATTGAGGGATCTCAAGTCTCATATTCCCTCCTTGAATCTACTCACGCGCTATCAGGTGGGTTTTCGTACAGGTATGGGGACCCGGTTAAATATAAAGGCCAATACAATAACCCACCTATTGGCTGTGGTAAAAAAAAGAGGTGGTGGGGACCACCTATATGGCCTCCATTGATATGTGAAATGCAGTTGACACAGTGGTAGGAACATGTTGTGGACTAAGCTTCTTGCTTGGAAAGTCGCTGTGAAGACCGTGCATCTTTTGGCATTGTTCCACACTAACACCTCTTTGATGGTTAGGTTGAGCAGGGAGGGTGCCATCACCAGCTTGGTACCCATATATATGTTTGGTTATGTCAGGGCTGTGTTCTGGTGTCCACCCTGTTCAATTTATACATGGCAGACTTGGACAGATTGTGGAACACAAGTGTCAGGAACCCGGTTAAACCCTAAATTGGGTTGCATTTGCAGACTACATAATTCTATTCGATAAAACTCCAATTGGGCTGCACAGGAAGCTAACTCTTTTTCACCAATATGCTGTAGACAACAACCTTAGAGTGAATGGCCAGAAATCTATGGTCATGATATTCACCACGAAAAAGCAGCCCAAAATATTTAATTGGAGGGTGGGAAATCAGCCCCTGGAAAGAGTGCAATCATTGAGGTATTTGGTTTACAACTTATCAAACAGTAATTCTAGGAAGGGTTGGAAATTGTTTCTTAAAGGGAAATTTACCCCATTGTTAATATAGATGAAAATAATGTATTCACAACGGTGCCGCTTTTCTCTTAAGCCACTTGTTCAATTTTATCTGCTTAAGGTGGAACCTACGCTTCTTTATGGCCTTGACATCTCATTCATTGATCTGGGGCACTATCTAAACTCACTGCAGAGTATGTTGTGGAAACAAAACCTGGGCCTGGCAAACTCTGTTCCCAATGCGGTTGTAAGGCATGAGGTTGGTCTGATTTCTCTGGCAGCAAGATCAACCTGGAGAAAACTAGCAGAGTCTGCCAAATCTTTTAATCCACCCAGTAATTCGCATAGACAGATGTGGGTGGAGACCAGACTCTGGATTCAGCGATTACCATCAATGACTTCAAATCACGAGTGTCTGTGTTGTACGTGATTAATAGGGACACAGCCCCTTTAAGAACACACACACGGGGAAGCGGGAAGAGGGCGGAAAGGGAGGGGAGAAGGGGAGAAAGGCAGTTATGATGTAGACATGAATAAAGGAGGTTCACAGCACGAGTGGCTCCGTCTATCTGTTGTGCATGGCCGTGTGTGCATGTTGAGAGCCCCCCCAACAACTGGCGACGAGGCCGACACGAACCTTTGTGTGACGGCAGCAGCGGAGGGCCCGTGAGCCCAGCAGTTCAGGAGGGCCCGTGCGCCCAGCAGCTCAGGAGGGCCCGTGCAACCAGCAATTCAGGAGGGCCCGTGTGCCCTGCAGTCGAGAAGAGGCCCGTGTGGGAGAGCCTGTGTGCCCGACGCATCGTCAGGGGCCCGTGCACCCAGCTGGCAAGGTGGGCCCGTGTGCCCTGCAATAGAGAAGAGGCCCGTGTGCCCTGCAGTTGTTAAGGGCCTGTGTGCCCGTATATCAGAGCGGGCCCGAGTGCCCAGCGACCCGGGGTGAACGACCTTGTGGGCCCGTGTGCCCAGCATCGACCGAGGGGCCGTGCGCCCTAGAGGCAAGGACCAGCTGTTGTGGAGCCGTCCGACTGGAAAGGAGGAGACCGCGATTGCAGCACCCGTGACTGCGCAGCAGGCCCGGCTGCCCGGCCGCTTCATCCCGCCATCCGCAGGGAAAGAGAGAAAACAACGGACCGCTGAGGTCACATCCCATCAAGTAAGGAGTTCTGACGGGAGCCGGGAAGTAAACGAGCTACAAATAATGAAAATCCTGTGTCTCCCACAAAGTGACATTAAAAAAAAAACATAAAGCTAAAACGTATGGCCCAGCAGCATTAACCCCGCGTCTCCCGCTCAGTGACACTAAAAAAAAAAAAAAAATTAAATAACAAGCGTGACAGTGAAAATAAAGGCCAAACCCCAGGGCCCAGCAGCAACAAATGAAAATATTAAAAGCCAAGAAGAATCACACGGCTGGCCCCTACCCTACCAAACCAGCAGGTAGAAATAACCAATAAAGAAAGGACACATACTGGCACACGAAATAAGTGACCACAGTGCCTCAGGAAACAGTTAAAACCAGTGCCCACGTGACACCTAAGCAACTACATTATACACAGCGGCGCCATCACGCCAGCTCCAGATGCAGCAGATGCCAATACCCAGCAACCACTACAAGGAGCACCCTCCTCTCACGCCAGCTTAATGAGAAGACCCGCGCCATTCACACTGAATCCACATCACGACCAGGGTCAACGATGGGAAGAGTGGGTAGAAGAATTTGAGGACTTCGTAGGTGCCATTGGCACACAAGAACCTCCCAACATACTCAGCATTTTCGCCAACATGGCAGGGAGAGAAATCAAAAACATCATACGCACGATTCCCCCACAGGATCGTACCACGTAACCGAAACTCTTAGAAGCCATCAACGAGAAATTTGTCATTTCACCCAACCGTGACTATGAGCGATACACTTTCAATCAATGTGGCCAACTACCTCATGAATCCATAGGAGAATTTGTCATCCGCCTGCAAAGAAAGATAACTAAGTGCGACTTCGCCAACTTTAATGATGACGAAGCAATAAGGTTACGCATAATAGAGGAGTGCATATCTTCCATGTTTAGAAAACACCTCCTAAAAAGGTCCCTCACCCTAAAAGAAGTTTTGGATTTGGCCAGAGTATACGAAAGAGTAGATGTCCAAGCCGCTGCTATTGAAAAACCAAAAAAAGGAGACATCATCGCAGCAGTAAGCCCCTACACCCGATACCCGACCTCGCAAAACAGAACGACTCCCAGATATTTCGCTCAACGGACCCAGGGTGACCGCCAATGCTACTGCTGCGGGTACGAGTGCCTACACAGAGGACCATGCCCTGCCATCGGCCAGCGCTGTATAAGATGCGGAATGGAAAACCACTTCCAAGTGATGTGCAAGGAACAGTTCGCCGAGGGAAGCTCAACTCGCCAACGAACTGCTAGCCGCGCAGCAGAGACACACATGGAACAACAACGCCCCGTTGAATGAAATGCTACATACCCCATGAACTCCTATCAACGGCCGAACACCGTGAGGGCACTAGAAGGACTCCAGATTGAGCCAGACAGGAAAGATCATGAACTGTATGACATCCGTCAACGAGAACCAATGCAAACACCGGAACACGGAGCGACATACATGAGGGACCCCTTGCCACCTCATGAACAGGACATAGACCCGTACACCAACTCCCCACCGAGACATCAGCTAGGGGAAGGAGAACAAACTCATTAAATGCAAGATGGCTACGATAGGGAATACGTCCGACTCCTCAGCGTCGACGTTGAACACGCCTCAGCTCCGAAAGTGGTGATAGAAATGGGGAACACCAGGAACAATTTTGTGGTCGACACGGGAGTGACGGTAAACGTCATGAATGAAGACCTGTACCGTGACATCGCCCCTCTGTACCCTCTTCGAGAATCCAGAACACACATCTTCCTATGGGGAGCAGCCCTACCCATGACATCAAGGGGACAATTTCAATGTGATCTCACACACCGCAAACTCACAGTGACATCCACGATCCACGTCATTAAGAGCCCATCCATAGGTTGCTGTCTCCTCAGCTACCGAACAGCCAGTGCTCTGGCACTGATTGACCTACAATATGACCGATCGGAGATAATAAAGGGACATCCCTCAACACAAGAAACAATCATGGCAATAACAGGCTGACCCCTCGCAAAAGGAAACCTCAAACATCAGTTCCTCAAACTATTTGAGGGAGTGGGACTGCTCAGAAACTCACCCATCAAACTACACATCAACCACGATATCACGCCGGTGCCACAGCACCCCTGTAAAGTGGGCTTCCACCTTCAGGAACAAGTGTCAAAGGAGATCCAGCTCCTCCTCCTCAATGATATCATAGAGAAGGCAGAAGGACCAACGCCATGGGTATCCCCAATAGTGATAGTGCCCAAAGACAACGGACGCCTACGCATATGTGTCGATATGCGCATCACAAACACCGCCATCCAGAGGGAGAGGCACCCAGGCCCAAGCCTGGAAGACATGCTTATCAGGTTAAATCAAGCAAGGTACTTCTCAAAACTAGATCTCAATCAGGGCTACCACCAGCTCATCCTGGATCCGGATTCAAGACCCATCACCACCTTCGCAACCCATGACGGACTATCTAGATACAAGAGGCTACATTTTGGTATATCATCTGCTGCAGAGATTTTTCAGGAGACAATCAGACGCCTGATAGCATCTGAAATAAATGCCCTAAACTACAGTGATGATATTCTGATCTTTGGAAGTGACCAAGAACAGCACGACAATGCCCTACTAACTGTTTGCAAGACCCTCCAAGAAACAGGGTTGACACTAAATGAACTCAAATGTGACATCAACAAGACCAGCCTCAAATTCTTCGGTCACATATTCTCCAACAAAGGAATAACAGCCGAACCTGACAAGATAAAGGCCATTACCGGCCTCCAAGCCCCCACGACAGCAGCGGAACTGCGCTCCTTCTTAGGTATGGCAGGATATTGTGCACACTACCTCCCGAACTATGCCACAATCACCGACCCGCTCTGCACCCTCCTGAAAAAGGACCACCCTTTTGTTTGGGATGCACCCTGCCAAGCAGCGTTCACGACCATAAAGGAAAGCCTCACCAACAACTGTCAGCTGGCATACTTTCATCCAGAGTGGCACACCATCATTACGGTAGATGCAAGTCCAGTAGGGCTTGGAGCCATCCTTGCCCAGACCGACACCAAAGACAGCGCCCAGCATGCAGTGGTGGCATACGCCAGCCGCGCTCTATCGCACACAGAAAGGGCCTACTCACAAGCAAAGAGGGATAGCCTAGCCGCGGTATGGGCCTGCGAGAAATATCACCACTTTATCATCGGCCGGAAATTCACCCTCATAACAGACCATCAGGCACTCCTCTCAATATTTGGCAACCCCAAAACCAAAATGCCACCCCGAATAGAGCGATGGGGAATAAGACTACAAGAATATGACTACGTGATCATCCACAAACCCGGGGGAGAAGCCAACCCGGCGGACTACCTGTCCAGGCACCCCACGATAAACACAGACGACACCCTGGCTCATGAGGCCGCTGACTACATCTCCTACCTGTCCTCAAATGCCATGCCACCGACGATCTCAACTGCAATGTTTGAGGAAAGAAGCAAGGCTGACCCAACAATCAAAGCCGCCGTCTCCCTCACCCACTCCAACAAATGGAGAGAGCACCACAAAAGAGGTAACGGAGGGGAGGAAGCAGACAAGAAAGAGCTTGATCGGTTAGCCAAAGTGCACGAAGAACTAATAGCCACAGACCAAGGCATACTACTTTGCGGAAACAGATTAGTAGCCCCGAGAGACCTAAGGAAGACCCTGGCAACACTAGCCCATGAGGGCCACAGGGGGATTGACAACACAAAACGAATTCTCAGAAACTACATCTGGTTCCCCTACATGGACGTAATAGTTGAAGGAATGCTGATGCACTGCAGACCCTGCCAACTTGCAGCAAAGGGGTCAACCCCGAACTCCCTCCAACTAACCACACTTCCAACAAGGCCCTGGCAAAAAGTCGCAATGGACTTCTACGGACCCCTGGAAGAAGGGGGGTGCCTGCTAGTGATAATAGTTGAATACTCAAGGTTCCCATTCATCAAACAAATACCTACGACATTGTTCACTGAAACAGAACCCATCGTAGATGAACTATTCAGCGAGTGGGGCATCCCAAACATTGTCAAGACAGATAACGGATCCCCGTTCCAAGGACGAGAATTTGCGAGGCTCGCGGACCACCAAGGATTCCATCACCAGAAGATCACACCACTCTAGCCCCAAGCCAACGGGATGGTGGAACGGTTCATGGCCACCATCAAATTAACCAGACAGAAAGCTGTAGTAGAGCAGACACCCCACACGCAAACCATCTGCAGTATGCTCAGAAGCTACCGAAACACTCAGCATGACGCGACGGGAAAGCCCCCGGCCGAACTCATGGTGAGATACCAACCCCGAACACGCATTCCCGGTGGGAAGACTACACACCAGAAGAAGATACGACCATCAGAGAACGAGACGCCAAAAAGAAGAGAAGAGCCAAACAGTGGGCCGACAAAAGGAGGAGAGCGAAAGAACACCAACTAGAGGTAGGACAAACTGTCCTAGCCCGACAAACTCAACGTAAGAAGACAGACACGCGCTACAGCCCATAGCCTTGAGTCATCACAGCCATCAAAGGACCCATGATCACGGCGACCGGAGAACCAGGGGACATCACCCGAAACTCCTCATTCTTTAAGAGACTATGGGCCTCATTACACGGATGGCGGTGAACCATGGCGCTATTAGCGTCATGGTTCATGCCGGTAAAATACCGGAACCGCCTTGGTGGAAAGGGGAATTACCGCCCTATTCCAAGGTTGGCGGGGCGGTAATTCCCCCTTCCACCATTGCCCTTCCCCATTCCCATTTTTGCCCCATAGGGTTCTATGGGAATGGGGAAGGCGCTAATTACGGTACCGCAAATTGCGGTACCGTCATTAGCTCCCTGGTCCCTTTGCGGGTTGGTTTTTAACGCCTGCAAAAAGCAGGCGTTAAATTCCCCAACCCGCAAAGGGACCTCGTAGTAAGGCGGTAAGGATTTACCGGTACCGGTAAAATACCGGTACCGGTAAACCCTTACCGCCATCCGTGTAATGAGGCCCTATACCTTGAAGAGCCAAAGACACAAGAGATAGCGGCTGAAGGTCCAAGCAGGGAAGATGAAACAGAACCCCCAGTGGAAACGACTGGCGAAAGCAGGGAATCCCCAGGGAGGCCTCTCAGAACAATAAAGAGACCAGTGAGACTCATTGAACAAATGTAACTTGACTTTCATGTTAAGCAGGGGGAGGTGTTGTACGTGATTATTAGGGACACAGCCCCTTTGGGACAAGGGGGGAAAGGCAGTTATGATGTAGACGTGAATAAAGGAGGTTCACAGCACGAGTGGCTCCGTCTATCTGTTGTGCATGGTCGTGTGTGCATGTTGAGAGCCCCCCAACAGTCTAAACACTTTTCACACGTTAGCTCTTCTACGAGAGAGCTAACTAATAACACGTGCTTGGTCAAAAGGAGGCTGTTTAGGTACGATTGGGGAGATATGACAGATTTGTTGGCATCCTACTTACTTTATGAAGAATACGCAAAATTCATTAGAAAAAGGGATGACACCATGAATTACACATCCCTTTCTCCTTGCCCAGAAATTCGGCCAGTATACCTATGGTTCTGATTAAATCAATTTCCAACCTTGGAACGTAAAAGCGAATGGGATAGGACTCTTACTGACACACACTGTAGATTTTGCAATGACTCTTGTACACCTGAAACTTTAAAGCACTTGATCTCTGACTGGTATGCATTCTGTGACTCAAGAGCACGATTTCTAGGGCCAGTGCAGTTGACTGTGATGTTATGGACTAGGCTGAGGGGAAATAGCCAAAGTTTAATTGAATCATTATATGCCTTCTTAAAAACTTTATTGGAAAAGCTGGAGGATATCTAGAGAATTTTAAACTTTGTAAACAACTATACTTATTAACTCCTATGGCAAATGTACATTGCTGTGCTAGGGACTGATTTTTGGTATAATTGTTTTTTATTACTGTGATTATTTCTTCATGGTTTGTGTTACATGTACAATGTGAAAGGTTTATATGTGTTTGTTTTATGAACCGTAGCACAATAACAAAATAAATGGTTGAAAATGTGGGTCATCAAGTATGTATTGTTTGACGGAATCAAACGTGACCTGCCAACGATTGTCCCACTGAAAATGTACTCTTTGGTAGACATCAGCGCTGTACTGTTTTCAGAGAGAAGCTGTCCACACATTTGGGGGAGTATTTGTTGAGGCCCATTAAGGGCCCCAACTGGTCTTAGTCCAAATTGAATTGTGCCAAACAGGTAGACTTTGGCTTAGCCACATCTTGGGTTATGGTACATCCCAAGAATTCAACTTTGTGTATCCCGCTACTGGGGGGACAAAGAAAAAAAGAGAATAATAAAGTGAAGGATCTCTGGGCATGTCATGTCGCATGGGTGAAGCGGCTGAGCGGAGTGCAGTTGGAGACAGTTTTTGCTTGACCCTCCAGACGATGAATGTTGGAGCGCTGCGCTGTGTTCACCACCGGGGTCCAGGCTCATAGCTTGGTGCTTCCAGTGAGAACAGAAGTGCCCAACATCCATGCGGAGCATCCCAAGCAGGAAGGGTACCACTGCATGATTTGCTGGCGAGCACACCCTCTACCAAGGCAGATGCAGCCCGGGTTAAGAAACCTGGGCACCCTGCTCCTGCAAACAACACCGGAATGCACCTAGCATACGCAACCCAGCCAAAATGTATTAAATGGACCCCCCACACTGCAATAAACGACGGGCTGCCTCTGCAGTAATTGTTGTGCAGTTTGAGGCTTAGTCCACCAACAGCTAGCAGGGATAGGATGCAGCTGCCATGCACACTCCACAGTCAGGTTTCTTGGTTTCGTGACCTAAAATGATCGTCTGGGTTCGGGATGATAGTAGACCAGATTTACCATTTCCTCCAGCATACTAAGGTTACCGCAGGCGGGGCACATGAGACGACTCAACAGATAAGCCTAGGTGCTCTGATACTGCTGTGGTGGTGATTTGGCACAGTATAAAAGCATAGTAACATAACATATACCATCATCAACGGTGCCCGAGTTGTGCACATTGGCTACTGGGGTAGTAGTACAACAGTATTTGGCATTGCACATATTGGGAAATAGCGAACTTTGCAACAACCTTCGCACACCATGTTTTGAGCAGGACATGTGCTGTGGTTAGCATTGTGGTTGTGATTGCTGTTAGGGAGAATTCTCTGTTTAGGCTGAATTTCCTAACCTAGTGAGTCCCCCAGCAGCTTTGCTGGATTTTTTGGGGTTTATTTTTTTCTCCTGCCAAGAGTGAGACTCTTTGACCCTCACTCTTGGGCATGATTTGAGTGTGTTTCTTTGACTCTAGATGTGTTTAATGGGCTATGGGGTCTTTTACTCCATAGGGTCTCATGTGTTTTTACTATGTGTGTTACACAGCACCCTCCGTGCAGTAACACAGGGGTGTCATAGTGACACCCCACCATAGACTCCATACCCTGGGACTGACTACTGTCTCCCAGGGCATGTAAAGTCACCATTGGCTTTACTAGTCCCAAATTATTAACAGAGACCAGTACAAACCATCATATTGTGGATGTACTGGTCGGGGCAATTCGATTGCCCCGGGGTCTGTTAGTCGAGGGGGCACGTCTCCGTCCCCCTGATCGAGTTTTGGCTGGTGGCAGTGGAAACTACTTTTTATATTCGACCGCAAATATTTTCATATGGGATTTTCCCATTGTTCGAGGCTACCAACTTTAATCATTTAATTCTCATAGCCTCGAACATACCGCCGGTTTATTTAATTAATATTAATTCGCCGGTTGGTATTTTTTGCCAGGACTCGATTCTAAAATGGCGTTTGTGTTCCTTTCTGTGACTCCAACCCAAGTCGAGCCCTTTGTTCAACTTTTTGGCAGGCTTCTCCACAAAAGCCTCCAAAAGTGATGCCACTCTGTCTGGGTACCACAGGGGGTGTGGGAGGGGGTTTAGGCACCATGGACTGAGTTACCTTGGTAACTCAAGTCGCACTCTTGTGTGATTGGCCCAAGTGGTGAGCCTGCCGGCTCACCACTTAGCATGTTTGTTTGACAGCTAGGCTGAGTGAATGGGGGTATGCTGCATAAAAGCAGGGCTTTGGGGACTGGAACTTCAGAAGTCGCCACAGGACCTAAGAATCCGACGAGGGAGAAGCTGAGCCGACCTGCTACGACAACACCACCGGTGGAGCCCTGCTGAACCGTCTCACCACTTTTCCCAACGACAGAGGAGATCTCCAGCCTGGAGAGTCTTCTTCCTTCGACTGGTGGGGATAACCAGTCTGCTTCCTTTTTCACTTCCTGGAGCATCTCGTGGCCGCCTTGCCTGTGCCAAGCACCCCGGCAACCGGGATACCACGTTTTACCACTACCGCAAATCAAAGGGTAGTACCATTAACCGGAAAACTCCACGGCTGGTTTCTTCCCTGGCAGTGCAACGACCTTCATCTTTCCTCCACGTCGAGATCTTCTCTTCCTCTGGACGACGCCATGACTTGCACCCGCTGCCAGGAACAACTGCCCCCGCTGGAGGATCCTTTCCACTTAAGGTACCGTGTTCCGCCTGGCTTCCCTTGCAACCGACTGTACGGGGTAGATTTAGCCCCCGGCTTTCGAACCTGGGTTAGCCTGGGACACCCTGGCTAAACTTTTCTAAGCCTAACAAAAAAACCTTTCGGAACTCCCTGCAAGACTTTTTAAGCCTGTTGTCATTGTGTGATCTTGGGTGCATTTGTGCCCTGCTCTCTCCAAGAGTGGGCCCGGCCTATGGACTTTGGCTCACAAGTAACTTTTGACTTTCCTGCCTTGCTTAAGAGTTCCTAAATATTAGTCTGGTGTATTTTCCTACATTCTGCCTTTTCCCCTCCCTTTTTCGTTAACTTATTGGAGTGCCATCTATAGTTAAGCGCTCACCTCTGTCTGGAAATAAGTGGTGTTAACTAAGACTTGTCTGATAAGGAATAAGGGATGTATATACAATAATAGTAACTGTGTCTAGAGTGATTCACAATAATAGTGCTGGAGTGTTTCAATAAGTGTGTTTTTAAATAAATAATTATATACCTTGATACCAAAGCTCTGGTCAGTGTTTGCTTGTGCTATTGTATCTGAGTGCCTATTGTGTATACTTTGCATACTGCCTAACTCTTCTTGTGGGAAGTCTGACTGCTCAGCCACAGCTACCAGGTAAATCTGGGTGGTGCAGACTGCTACCAAGGGGGTTTACTGCCAACACCTGTTGTCCTAAATCTTTTGCAGTGGTCCCCAAGGGAACTGCACAGGTTTCTGCCTAACAATTGCCACACCCCGAGCCTCGAGATCACCTACACCTCTCATGTCTGCATGGCGCATCAGTTTTGAAGCAAATGTGCTCTAGCGCCTTGAAGTGTCTCATGTGCTAGATGGAATTACCACTAATGATCTCAGAGTCAAATAACCAAACAGACTAAAGAATATGGCAAACAACTGCTTTATTGTCAGATCCAATAATTTAGGGCAATCTGGCAAAAAGAAACTGTTGTACATGCACTCACACTTCAATTTTGATTATACAAAGGCTTTAGACCTCTATGACGTCATCCTATGTGGCAAACTGTAAAACCTATTGAAGGGAGGGATTGGTTAAGGTAACATACCTACACATCATATAAGTATTAGTAATATCACTGGATACCCCTTATCTAGTAGACATGCCTTGAACCATTTCTAAATGCGTATAATATAGAATAACAGCAGCGGGTTTTCCTGTGTAACAGTGTATGGCATGTTACATAGACCCTCTGATTGGTTGTCATTCTCTCGCAACCTTGGGCTTTTGGCTTGTTAGCAGTACGTAAGAAAAATTAAACTCAGGTGTAGAGAACCACGCCAGACTATTGCCCCCGTGCCCAATTAGTCCATCATCTCTCACTGGTCAGGCTCCAAGCCACGGCTTCTTCTTTATTGTTGACCTTCTAGTCTGTTAGCTGTTTTGAGACTTTTAAGGGAGTGTAGGTACACCATTATCTTTATCTGGAGCTTAATGAATGGCCCTTGTTTTTGACCTCTGAGTCACGTGGGAGGAGACCACGATTTAGTCTGTTTCATCCTTTTATTTACTGCTATTTGATTTAATTTAGCTTGGTGTCATTACTCCTCTTGGCCTCTGGAGACTTGCTCACTCCACCTTGCATATGCTTTTTGCATCTTTGTCCAATGCTTGGAACTTGCAGATGTTTTCTTCTTTGCTTAATCTAAGAGAAATATGATTTACATACATGACCTATCATCTTGACTCCCTTTCAGCCTTGCAATTATTCCATGAAGTGGCATCCTTGATCCCAGGCCAATAGACTCCTTTGTGTTCCTCACACAAAGCGGGTTTTTCATCATCTTCTGATCCTGCAGCACTGGTCTGTCTCTAAGGTAGCTAGATAAATTACAACAGAAGTCTGACGTCTGTCATTTTCCTATGGCCGCCTTAGCCACGTTATGTTTTCTTCTGCAGCAAACTTCTATATGTCTCAGCTACCTTGCGTTTATGCGTAAATACATTTATTTAATCTCGTCTCACTTATTTCTTTGGTGCATATGATTTCTTCGTATTTGATCACATGTTTCTCTTATCGCTTCAGTGACATATTTGTCCTTTAACTAGTTGCATGTCGTTTCAGTGCGTCTTCGTGTCTTTCTTTAATGACATCACTCTGCCCTTGTCCGATTTCATGTATAGCTCTTCGATGTCCAATGGTGTGTGCAGCCATTTTCCACTCTTTTAGTACGGGGGCACATTCAATACAGTTGTCTCATTGCATATCGTCTCTCGTACACTTGATGCAGTAGTGGGATGATACCTCACAGCCCACCTAGGCCTCTTCACCTACTGTTCCAATGTGATGGAGGTGAGGGGGCGGGAGCTATGGATGGCATGTCCACCTGCTCCCCTACATTCCCCACTCTGGTCGAGTCCTCGACCACCTCATCCTCATCTTCTTTATTTTCTCTTCACACTGTGGCTTCTTTGGGATCCATATCTTTATCAGCCCTCGTAGGTGACCTGCATTTTTTATATGTTCATTCACACTCCTGGTTATATAGCAGCACTCCCCAGATGATGGATAAAATACCCAATGTACTACATATTATTTGAGATCCTTAGGGTAATAGAACTTCATTCCTGATGGTACCAGGGGACTTTTATTTATGTTCTCATGGGTGCTGCTCTCATTTTGCATGTGTTCACCAGTTTCAGCATCTCTATCGATTATTATCTTCATCCCAATGGCTTTCTTAGCTGTCTTCTTGCATTGTCCTATAATGATCCTTATAAGTCAGAATACTAGCAATTCCAACACTAGTATTGCTCCAAGTAACTTAAAGGCAGTTGCCAGCCAGGTTAGAATCCATGAAAAACAATCATTGTCTTCCGGCTCATCAGTTTAATCCTCCATCTTCATATGCAGGATTGTCAGCATAGATATTGCTTCTGTCAGGGTTCCATTTTCTCCATCATGGGCAGATGTGAATGTACAGCTAGAAAGCCCGATCTTGGCACACACGCCTCCTTCCATTGCTGTTATTAAGTCCAAGACATACCTGATCTGGAGGGCCATGAACACGATTGCCCCCAGTTCTTCCTTGATTGCATTAAATCCTTTTATTGTCGTGATGATTGTTTGTAGCAGCTCCCATCTGGTGATTTGTAACCTCTTTACATTGACTACAGTCTGAAGTCCTCGCATAAATATAGATGTAAATATCATTGCCATCTTGCTGAATAATCTATGCTCTGCTGGAATATCGTCATATGCTGCTTTTGGCTTTGATGAGAAATAATTCTCCCTCTTCAGCCGACGGAGGTTGAGCGACCTCTTCTTTCTCTGGAATTCATTTTTGTTTGGAAACTCTTCAATATGATATAATATGATATGATATGGCATTTATAACGTGCCTGTACACAAGTGTTATATGAATGTAACTTTGGGGAATCCCTAATGCAGGAACATGTATAACCACGATAGAACATATTCCTCCCCAATTCATGGGAAACTGCGTATAAGCTCTGGATCCACAGGCCCAACATCGATCCATCAGCACAGCAGTTCCTCCATTCATTCCTGGTACTTGAAGTATCTGTTTACATCCTTTATTTATTCCCACTAGAACCAGGCCTTTGTTCCTGAAACATGTTGTTGCATTATTTATTGGTATAATGGACACCGGTTCTGCTTCATTGTCAACCCATGCTAGTAGCTTAGAATACTTGGCCCATGACTTTAGTCACATGTCATTTACCATTTGCACTAGATCTACTGGTTCCTCCTTCAATATGTGTGTGTTGCAAGATAACATTCCTTCTTCCCATCCCAGCTCGTCCAGCCTATCTCTTATTCGATCTTTTGTGCCTTCACATAAGCATCTTCATATGGAAACGTTCTCCTTGATCGCCATCTTAGGGTTGCCCATAATCCTTCGAATTGTCCTCTGGTTTTGCACGCTGCTAAATCGCTGAGGCACTTTGCATCATGTGCGGGTATTTCTTTTGCAATAAATGTTCTGGTTGCATTCATGGCATAGGGGATGAGAGAACATATGTAGCAGCTTTCATATGACGGTCTCTCTCCCACCTTCTTCATGTGCTGATACCACATGTTATTCTTTATATGAGTCGAATTATCAAGATATATATTTATATTTTCATTATCTTCACCAGCATCCCTTATAAGTCGAACGATTTGTTTAGTAAAATCAGGGAAGATGCCACTCATTCCTTTGTTAGTGATCATAAGAAATGTTTCATTGTCAACCAATGTATCTGCATTTTTAAACATTATGTATCTAAATGCCAAAATAATAAGAAAAAAACACAAATCATAATACAGAATGAAATCACAATTACTATTCCGGAAAAACCCATTGATTTTCCTGATGGGAGGGAGTCTTTAATGTGTTGGAGCCGCCCCATCTTGTTTCAATTGAATATTTAATTTTGTAAATCACACTTTTATATCAAAAACTGCAAGATAATAGCGATAATAATTCTGAAAATAATAGGACTGTTTTGTAGGATTGCCATGAAATCTTACAATGTCCACGTGTCCTCTTATCAGAGCTGAGTAAGACTGCAATATAAAGGCAAAAACAGCATACATGAACGTATTTATTTATATTATTTTTCTTTTCATTTGCTGGTAGTGCCCAAGACGCTGAGGTATCACGGTGCTAGAAATGGTACATTACAGTCAGGTTATTTTGAGACATTGGTTACAGGGTAGTGTTGGCGTACAGTTATCGATTCGGGCAGATCAATACAGGCAATGGTTTATGCATATTTGTTAAACAGAGCTGTTTTGATCTTTCTGCGGAAGGTCTGATAGGAGGTTTCTTCTTTGATGTTGGGTGGGAAGGTGTTCCAGATGGTTTGGGCGAGAACGGTGAAACATGTTCCTCCAGCATTTTTTCTGGAGAATCTCAGGGTAACTAATGAGGAGGAGGAGGATCGAAAGTGGAGTAGGTTACATTTTTGGGAGATGCGGTGGGTGAGGTATGTCGGGGTAGTGTTTTAGAGGCAGCGATGGGTGATGGAGAAGATTTTGAACTCTATTTGTGCTTTGATAGGTAGCCAATGGGCTTCACGTCTCACTTTCGAAATGTGGTCAGTTTCTGTCCGCAAACTGCTCTGAGGGCCTTGTTTTAGATCAATTGCAGTGTGTGAGGAATTTCCTGGGTAGGTTAATAAGTTTGGTGGATGAGGCGGCAGATGAGGGGACAGCCTTGGCATGTTTATGCATGATAAACTCAGAGTCAAGATATACTCCCTGTGTTTTGACATGGGAGGAGACAGGGGTGATGCTCACGTTGATGCAGAATGAAATGAAATCGGGGTCTAGGGGTTTGAGGCAGTAAGGTGAACCAACAATGAGCAACTCTGTCTTGTCATCATTAAGGCAGGGATGGTGGTTAGTCATCCAAGCTTGGATGATGCTGCAAACTCGGTTGATATTTGCAGATTCAAGATCGTGGTTGCCTGTGAGTTTGGGGAGAACCTGTGTGTCGTCAGCAAAGTTGGGATATGGAATGTTTAGGCTGCCCAAGTGATCGAAGAGAGGCTTGGTGTACATATTGTACAATGTAGGAAAGAGACAGGACCCTTGGGGTACTCCATAGAAGACAGGAATGGGGTTGGCTACTTCAGCCCAGGCGAAGACCCTGGAGGTACGTCCACTTAGGAGGATTTGATCCAGTCGGCCGCTTCATGGGAGAGGTTGAACGTAGCAGTGAGGTGGTGGCATAGAATGTTGTGATCGATGAAATCAAAGGCAGCTGAGAGGTCGAGAAGGAGGGAGATGGCGAGGTTGCCAGCATCACGGATATGATCAAGCTTAATCTTGAGGTCAAGGAGGGCGGATTCAGTGCTGTCTGGGCCTGAAACTGGATTGGCGGGTACCAAGCAAATTGTTGGTTTCTAGGTGGGTTTGGAGTTGGGAGTACGCAGTGCAGTCGAGTATTTTCCGGATGGTAGGGTACCGTTGTGATAAGGTGGTAGTTGGTGGGGAGGGTGGGATTGAGGAACGTATTATTTAGAAGAGGGGTGACCCAGGCTTCTTTAATGGAGTTGGGTACTGTGAGGGAGTTGAAGGAGGCATTGATATATTTGGCAATGGTGGGAGCGAGTGGGTATGTGCACATTTTGATGAGATTGACAGGGCAGATGTCACCTGAGCAGTTGGAGGCTTTCAAGGCGTTGGATGGTAGTGAGCACGTTGATAGAAGAGATGGGGAGAAGTGCAAGGGAGGGTTCGAAGGAGCTGGGGGGGCAGTGGCAGGAGGGCTATCTGCTTTGGTGGTGGGGGGATTTCTTGAGAATGGTTTTATCACAGAGGTTGAGAGTTTTATTAGCTAGTGCTGATTGAACAAGGAAACGCCAGGCTTTGTCTTTTGGAAGGCTGATGGTGAGGGGGGCTGGGGCTTCGGGTTCCTGGAGGATTTTAAAAGTCTCTCTGGTATTAGAGTTGGCTTCAATAATTTGAGTGTTGTAGATGCTGGCTTTAATGGTGATAATCACATTTTTGTATGAGGTAGCCGCATTGCTGAAGGCCTCTTGTTGGTGAGAGTAGAGTTTTTCCACCAGAGGTGTTCTTTGGCACATTTGAGTTTGCAGAGGGCAGCTAGTTCCTCGATGAACCAGTTGTGGCGGTTGTTTTTTTTGCAAGATGTTATTTTGAAGGGGGGGTGTGGTCTACTGCATCGAGGAGAGCAGAGTTGTAAGCATTGAGAATGTCTTCGGGGTTGTTGGTGTTGGGCAATGACTCGAGGCAGGCACGAATGGTGGCCTCTAGTATTTCCTTAGTTAGTTTGTGGGTGTTTCTAGCAGTGATGGGTGGGTGGTCACCTGTTTTTTTTAGAGGCAGTGGGCGTGAGGAAAATAGTTAAGCAGATCACGGAGTGGTCTGTCCAGGGTACCGAGTCAATTGAGGAGACTTAAGTGAGAGTGTTGATAAATAGAATCCAGCCAAGAATCCGTCCTTTAGAGTGAGTGGGGGCAGAGACCACTTGGGTAAAGTTCATCTCGTGAAGTGCTGAGGTGAGGGCGGTAGACTTCTGGTCTGTGAGGTAATTGAATCCAAGGTTGAAGTCACCTAAAAGTAGAAATTTGGTATTGGGCTTGAGTATTGGTGCAATGAGTAGAGGTATGTCGGCGTTTGGGGAGCTGAGGTTGTTTGGTTGTCTGTAGAGGAGGAGGATGTTGATAGTGGTCTGAGGGTGCGTTTCAACTTTGGCTAACAGGAGTTCATATCCTGGCAAGGGTGGGAAGGGGGAGGCTCTAATGGGGAGGGAGGCTTTGGAGATAATGACCACTCCTCCACCCTGGTTACATCTTTGTCGGTTCTGAGAATGGAGTAACCAGTGGGTGGGGTGAGAGATGGATGGGGACCAGCTGCCTCGTGCAGCCAGTTTTCTGTGATGGCAAGCATGTAAGGTCATTGGGCCAGATTACAAGGTTGCCTGTCTGGTAAAATCGATGCTGGTATTACCGTACCAGCATCGTTTACCAGACCAGAGTATTAGGAGCCACGATGCTGGTGTCACCGGCATCGGCAGGGACCCACCGTGACCGGCCTCACCCTTGCCGGTATGAGCGTCAACATGCAGCAACCATGCCAGTGACACCGGCACCCAGCAGTTAAGTGCACATTAAGAGATAATGGATACAATCATGCTGTTAACACCGGCATCACGGTGTAGGCGTAAATAGGAATCTGGTGTGTAGAAACCTGACACAAGTGAACACAATCTGCACAGGCGGAGGTGTTGGAGTCTGGCACAGCACAAAATAAGCACTCCCACACACCACACCTGTCCCAAGCCCATAATGCTAACATTAGCACTAGCAATATTGGAGCTGGAGAACATGCATGCACTACTACTCTTTCAGGAGGCAGTCAGCCAGAGAATGCAGCAGAGGTGCAGGAGGAGAAAGATGGGGAGATTGGGCCATTCAACCTAACACCTGCTCAGATCAACACCCTGTACCGGCTGGCCAGGGACACCATCAGCACAATAGTGACCTCATTCATGATGACCTGGTGAGCCTGATCAATATCCGGACAGCCATCCCCTCCTTGCTGATGGTAGCGTCCGTGCTGCACTTTCTTGCCACAGGCACTTATCAGCACACAGTGGGGCAGCTGCATGGAATCCCGCAACACTGTTTTCCCCATGTGCTCAACCAGGTGATAGTTGCACTCCTGAAACATGCAAGCGACCACATCAAGTTACCACGGACAGCGGAGGAGGTGAATGCAACCAAAATAGCTTTCTATGCACTGGCAGGCATGGCAAATGTCATTGGTGCCCTCGACTGTACACATGCGGAGCGGGTTGTCCGGCGTGCTTTAGAGGTAGTGTACTGCAACAGGAAGCTGTACCATTCCCTGAATGTACAGATAGTGTGCGATGCACGCAAAATCATCACGCATTGCTGTGCAAGATTCCCTGGCTCCACACATGACGCCATGGTTCTGCGCAACGCCATGCTTCCCCGCTACATGGCCCGACACGCTGCACAAAGTCCCTGGCTGCTGGGTGAGTCTAACCACAGGGCCATGAGGGGTGTTGATTTGGGGGGGATGACAAGCATAGGCAACGTGTCTACTGGCTGGGCCATGAGAGGTACTGATGAGGGTGGGGGGAATCACAAGCATAGGCAACATGTCTGCTGGCTGGGCCATGCGGGGTGTTGTTTGGGGGAGGCAAGCATAGGCAATGTGTCTGTTGACTGGGCCTTGGGGGGGTGCTGGTGGAGGGGTCACAAATGTAGGCAACGTGTCTGCTGGCTGGGCCATGAGGGGTGTTGATTGGGGGGGGGAATCACAAGCATAGGCAATGTGTCTGCTGATCCACTGTACATGCACAGTCCATTTCCATTGGTGACACATCAATGAAATGTCAGGCCATAATGGATATTTGGACTTGATTTGTGAGAGTGTAGGTTCACATTGAATGGTCCCTGGGGTGGCAATTGCACCCACTTCCCCTCACCCATGGATGAGCCCTAAGTGCACTTACCCGGGTCATTGTAAAGGGAACTTGTAATGTGCAGTTATGAATCCTTAGTTGTACTTAATTATGAGCACTGTGCAGGCAGTGCCAACATGGAATTACCAAATTATTCACAAGTACCCTTTGTCTTGCTCCCATGCTGGTGATGCCGGGTATCTCCTGAAGGGCTGGCTCATGGCCCCCATCAGGCAACCAGTCAACAGGCACAAAGAGGACTACAACCATGCACATGCATGCACTCGTGTCACCATTGAGCAGACATTTGGCCTGGTGAAGACCCGGTTCCGCTGCCTCAGCAGGTCGGGGAAGGGGGCACTCATTTACAGGCCAGAGAAGGTGGGAAAAATTGTGTTAGTATGTGTAATGCTACACCATATTGTGCATCCAGCGCAACGTCCCCCTGCCCCCTGACATGGACATGTTGCCACCTGAGGATGAGGATGATGATGAGGAAGATGGTGGCATTCCTCAGCGGCACAATGTAAATGAAGGACGTGCGACACGGCAAGAATTATTTGCCTACTACTTCTGATGGTCTGGAGCAGACAAGGCACAGGCCATGGGTCACACTGGGCACTGGGCGCTGTACATAATTAAATTGACATACACTCAAGAAGCAATGTCCAGTCATTTGTTTTTCTTTTACACACCAGCTGTATTGAATAAGGTATAACTATTTACAGATTTGCATTACTAACTACCACTACTGTACCCTTAAATTGACCCCACACCTCCTCTCCCACTACCCCCACACCCAATACCCCAACACCTCCTCCCCCACTACCCCCACACCCAATACCCCAACACCCCCTCCCCAGTACCTCCACAACAACTTCACAACTACTCCCTCCCCACATGCACTTGTGAGTTCTCCTATTTATGCCCCCTTTTTGGAGGAGGGGTGTGAGCCTCTGTGTAGTGAACAAGTCACTGTGAGCGATGCACAGGGCTCGTTTGAGTCGAACAGGCCGGTGTTGTGCTGGATGATGTACCGGGTTGGGGGTTGTGGTGACATTACGTTGTTCGGCTATAGCGGTTGCCAACTTTGTGATGGACTGTGTCATGGCAGCCATGACTGCATTCCCATCACGTACACGCCTGGTCACACGGTACACGGCCCTGCTCACCATCCTTGCAGTGTCTTGCAGGGCATCCTGCATGGCCTGCTGTGTCTGTTCTGCATCCATCACATACTGTGTCACCAGTGCCTGCATTGCCTGCTGCCGCCCTTCCATGGGTGACAGTGGCCCCTCAATGTCCCTGATGTGCGGTAGAGCAGGTACTGGCAGGGGAAGTAGGCTGTGAGAGCTTGCGGGGCTGAACACAGCGTCATCGCTGTAGGTGTCAGGGCCACTGGCCTCCACTGCGCACTGTGCACCTGAGCCATCTACAGGTGCACCACATGTACTTGTCAGCCTGGGTGGTGTTGATACGACCTCCTTATGCTGGGTGTGGCCTGGGGGGTCTGCCTCCTCCACCTCACTGTGCAGTGCGGATTGTGCTGCCTCACCCTGCTCACTCTGCACTTCAGATTGTGCCTACTCCCGCTCGATGACCACCGGGAATTCCGTCTCTTCCAATTGAAGTGGCTCCTTTGCCCCAGATGTAGATGTTTGCTGGGGGGCTTTGCTGCCAGGAGTAGATGTGTGCCATGGGGCTTTGCTGCCAGGAGTAGATGTGTGCTGGGGGGCTTTGCAGTCAGGAGTAGATGTGTGCCGGGGGGCCTTGCTGCCAGGAGTAGGCCTTGCTGGAGGTTGATGGTGGCTGCTCAGGCTGCTGGCCAGCCTGTTTTTCCTCTTGGCAGGGGGGGGGGCTGTACCGTGGATGGTGTGGCACGCTTCTGTCTTGCCTTGGAGGTATACTGTTCCTGGCTGGAGGCGGTGCCTTCGGAGCGGTGCTGATGCGGCTCTCTGGGGTGTTGTGGCATGTTCACCCTTGCTGTCTGTTCCTGTGCCTGTGGGGGACAGTGAGGCAGGGCATTAGTTATTGGTGTGCATCCATCTGAGATACATAGATGCTAGTATATTCCGAGTCATGTGCATTCTCATGGACATGTTGGAGGGCCTTGCATGGTGCACACAAAAATGGGGGGTGGTTGCAGTGTCTGAGCAACCTTCTGGTGCGGCTATGTTGTGCATGGTTTCTGTTTGGTGGGCTACCGGTGTATAGTGGTTTGCGTGTTGTGGCCATGCCACAGGTGCTGTGTACCATATGGTGTTTCATTGTGGAACGGATGTGCTCCCATTCTGTACATTGATTCATTGATGTTTACTCTGCGTGTATAGACATGGTGGGTGTGACAGGTGTGCAACTGGTGGTGGTGATGTGTGCATCTTGCCATGAGGTGACACAGTGGTGACGGCTGCAGTCGTGCAGTGATGTGTATGTGTGTGTGCGCATGCAGATAGTACTTGTGTTGGCAATACAGGGGTTATGTGGGGCGTGTCAGTAGGGTTTGTTGGATGTGTTCGTGGTAGGTACATTGTAGTTGTGTGGGAGGTGGCTTTCGGTGGGTGCAAATGCAGCAGGAATCTGGTGCCAGCTACTTGGCATTTGGACTTTGCCATTGGCATTGGGGATGAAGGTGTGTAGTGTGACTTTGGGATTACGTTAAGGGACACTCACCGTTATCATCCGATCTTG
This sequence comes from Ambystoma mexicanum, assembly GCF_040938575.1. Classification (NCBI taxonomy): domain Eukaryota; kingdom Metazoa; phylum Chordata; class Amphibia; order Caudata; family Ambystomatidae; genus Ambystoma; species Ambystoma mexicanum. The sequence continues at coordinate 880,509,680 of NC_090937.1, read as the reverse complement.
CAGCTCCCATCTCCGCATTTCCAACACCCTCAATACCCTCCATGTGGAGGACGGTGCTGCAGGTCTCCTCCAAGGAGACAAGTTTGAGGGGGGATGGCGGTCTGTCTCCTGGGGCCAGCCCCTGGCTGCGCTCTGCAGCAAGGAGGTTGTGGACGCGCAGACGGAGATCCTCCCAGCGCTTGCAGCAGTCGCGGACAGTCCGGGGTGTTGTCCCCACTGCCGATACCTTGCGAGCCACCTCCTCCCATATGGCTTTTTTCCGTAGTTGGGCTGGCCGCCGCAGGTCAGCACAGAAGACGACGTCAGCATGTTCCACAAGTGTGTCCGCCAACATGTTTAGCTCAATGTCACTAAATCCTGGTTTCTGACGACGGACGGTGCCTTGCCTGGATGACATGTTGCTCTGGTTTCTTCCTGCCTACTCAGTTATCCTGTTGGACTGCTGTACACTGAGGATTTCAATGAATTGCGTTTTTAAAGATGGCCGCCGGTGCATTTACCAATCCGGCGTGATGATGTTACTGTTGCCGGTATTACCGGCATCGGGGCACTGGTAATTATGGCATCGTCGGTGCCGGTGCTGGTGCCTGCGGCAGCAAGGATGTCGGTATCGGGGTTTTGCGGGCCGTTTCTGGAATGCGCATGCACACTGACTCCGAATCTACCTTAGATTCCGGCAGCAGTGCTATACAGACACGGTAGCACCGGCATACCAGTATTTTATATTTTTTAACGGCAAACTCGTTATGAGGCCCATTGTCTAGTAAGAGGTTATGAATGTCAGGTGCATGGGCACAGATAGAATGTGTGTTGATGAGGGCACAGACAAGGTGTTCAGGCTTGGTTGGGGTGGTCGGGAGTGTGGCAGGTAGTTTAGGATGGGTGGTGTTACCTGGGTGGGTGCTGGGTGGGTGGGAAGGCGAGAGGTGGGACTGGAAGTACTGGGGGTCTTCGAGACTCAGTGTGAGGTGGGGGTTTAGTTGCCATTGTGCAGGATCAGAGGCACTGTAGTCTGGTTGAATTAATGCGGTCTGGAGGGAGTGATTTCAAGGGGGAGGTGTGGTGAGTCAGTCTGGAGCAAAGTCTACGTTGCCGTGTTGCGCCCAGGCAGGGCATTGTGTGCACTACAATGTGTTTGGTAGATGAAAGTGGTGAGGAAAGTGTGGTGTGGCTAGTGTACTGGGTGTACTGTAGTATTGTAGTTGTTACGGATGTAGTCAGAATGGACCTTCTGACAGGCGGCCTGGTGGTGGTAGTAGTTGTGATGGGGGTGATGGGGTAGCAGAGCGGGGGGCAAGGCTGTTTAAGCGTATAAGAGTTACAAGTTTTGGTATATGTGTATTGGAAGAGGGCTTGGGGGGAGTTGTCTGGTGGTAGGGTATAGCCACTGGGCTTTCCTGGTGCAACAGGGAGCCAATCCATTCCAACGTGGGCAGGAAAGGTGAGGGAGGTGTACAGCAGGTCGCTGGATAGGATGAGTTGGGGTGCTTCAAGGCTGCAGACCTCAGTTTTAGATGGGGAGGTAGAGGAATGCTGGGGCATGACAGTGGTGTAAGAGACATGAAGAGTGTTACAGACCTCCTTGTCGGTGAAGAGGAAGTCAGCGCAAGGTAGAGGGGCCACAGGCATCATAATGCTTACATTGAAGGCATTAGGTACATCATACATAGTATTCACAGTGCATAGAGGGTTTGTGTAGGGCAGGGGGGGTATAGGCATCAAACTGCATACATTGGAGGCATTAGGTACATCACACATAGTATTCACAGTGCATAGAGGGTCAGCCTAGGGCAGGGCCCCCATAGACATCAAATCACATTACGTACGATAGAATGGAGCAAAATGTTGTAGGTGGTTTTTTGTCGAATGGTTTGGGCCAGAGTAGGGCCAAGGGGAATCTGGTCACCTGATGAGGGTACGGGTGGCCCTAGTAGCATTTGGAGTAGCATTATCCTTATTGCAGCTTGGGCCAGGAGGGCCGTTTGCATGATGTGGCAAGCACCAGAGTTCATAGTGGGTAGGTAGGGGATGTCTGAGTGGAGCTTGTGGAGAGAAGTTGTAGTTACGTTAGGCGTCACCGAAGCTGGCGGGTGGGCTGTGGGAGCAGGAGGCCAAGTGTATGGCTGTGAGCAGACATGGTTAGCAGCCCTGGGACAAAGGGTATTATGTGGCTTAGGTGGGGGATGCCAGGGGGTTCCATGAGGGAGGAGCGAGCTCCAGTGGCCAGGTATGTAACGCTCCTCGGCTAAGGAGGCAGGAGGCTGGTAGGTGGAGTGAGGGGATCAGTCGTCGAGCCGGCCTGGATCGTGGGACGTCTGGGGTAAATGTCAGGTGCTGGCATCGGCGAGGCAGGTAGTAGCTGGGGATGGCGGAGATCCGAGCAGGCCTCTCGGGGCGGGTGGCACATCAGGTGCGCAGGTGGCATATGGTGAGGTGCGGGTGCACCTCTTACCTGGTAGAGGCAGTGAGATCCACGGTGGCTTGGTATCAGGTAATATTGTCCCCATATATAATGTGGCCATTCATATAGTTGCTGGGAAATGGCATAGGAAACATTATATATGGGGACAATATATGGGGTAAATGGGAGTGGGGGTTGAAGGGGTGTCCCCCGCATGTTCCAAGTGATAATGTTGCCGCAAAGAAATGGCACCATTTTTGCATGGCTACATTTTTGCAAGGATATTATCACATGTCACCAGTGGCTGCTGGTTATACGAGTCGTGGAGGCGCCTCACAGGAACTCTGCAGGGTACCATAGATCTTCAGTGAAGCTGAAGGGAAGGCAGCCAGGGGTAGACAGGGAAAGACCGGGGCATTAGACCTGTGTCTTTGGTCTCTAGCCAGCTTCATCTCCCGGCTCAGCTGTGCTTCCAGATTTGCTAGGGGCATTGGCCAATCATCTTGTCCAGGGAGGCCAGGTGCTTCAGGAGGCAATTCAGGGCCAGCAAGAAGGCATGATACGGTGGTGGCCATCTTATCAGTGGTTTTTAAACCACTCAAACTCAGGGATGCAGACAAAGAGAAAGTTGGTGCCTGCATTTTGGAAGGCACATCCTGCTCCATTACATAATAACATTGAATGTTATTAAGATTGGCAGCATAGAAGATGCCGTTATTATGATTGGCAGCATAGAAGCTACAGTGTGCTCTTTCTCTTTGGATCCGGTATGTCAACACATTGGGGGTCATTACAAGTTTGCCGGTCCGGAAACAATGGTACCGGTAAGCTTGACGGTACCATTGTTCCCGAACTGGCTAGTTCGCGGAAAGGCACCCACTCACAGACCTTGACGGATGCACCGGCACCATTCTTGAATGGTGCCGGTGCATCCGTCCTCCCCATCCCCATTGAGTCCAATGGGACTCGAATGGGAATGGGAAGTAATATTTTCCGGTGCCCGGCAACGGGCAATTACCGGGACCGCCAGAGCCATAATGCCCGGTAAGTCCCCATTGCCGGGTGCCGGAAAATTCATGACTCTGGTGGCAGCCGTGCCCTTATTTACTGGCACGGCTACCACCAGGGTCATAATGAGGCCCATTGTCTCGTGTTCCTATCGCAAATAGTGTCAGGATAACTGCAAGTCCATTCATTCCTTATTAGATTTAAGAAATGTCCATTTTTATTCCAATGTGTTTTTATAATTCAAAGATTCTTTGTCTTTGCTCTTAGTAACTGATCTGTTCTGCATGGACAGAACTTCTTCTCTTGCTTTACTGTCAGCACATGCAGGGGGGGTCAAGATTTCTCCTTTGTACTGTTTGATGTTGTGTAGGTGCAACCAGTATCATCTTCCTTGTAGCTTGACAGCAGTGGGAGTAAATTCTTTCACTTCATATGGTCCTTCAAAAAAGGGTTTATTCCAAGTGCAAACACATTTTTCGTACCTGCAGCTGGTCCCCTGGATATAAACTAGGTTGCTTCAACAGACTGCCAGAATCAATTGGTTGGCTGTATTCTTCAATCCTCTTTGACCGCTCCGTCCGGTTCTGGATCTGTTGAGAAATAAAAGAAACGCTTGCAGCCATAGTTGCCAAATAATCATGCATCTCATCACCTACACTCTTTGCTATACTGTGGGCATCAGTTTCTAAATTAGTAGGAGGAGCTAGAGGTATGCTCATACGGCGTCCAGTCACCAACTCATAAGGAGTTAGGTGGTGACCTAAGCCAAGCTGATTTCACAGTGCATATAATGCAAGGAGTATGCAATATAACCACCCCTTCTTTAGAGTAATCTTGATTTTCGCTATCCTCTCTTTAAGGAGTCTGTTTAAATGTTCACAAATCTCATTCACCTGTGGGTGATAGGCAGAAGAAAACATGTGCTTTAGACCTAATGGAAGAGTAACCTGCTCAAATAGTTCATTTACAAAATGCAGTCCATTGTCAGACTGTAGGACTTTGCACACACCCCATCTTAACACCTCACACATGAGGAACTTGTCACCGCATGTGGCATTGGGTTGCAAACATGGATCTGCTTCAATTCATCTGGAAAAGGGACATACCATCACCAGCATATACCTAGAACTGTTGCATGTCTGCAACATATCCACATAATTTATATGTAGATGCTGAAACCATTGGGTCTAGGGATGGCTCCTCTCACTGTTCGCAAAGTGTGCCCTGCCGTATATTGCTGGCACATGATGCAATTCATAATAAACTGTGCCACATGTTTTAATACATTTGGTGAGAGCCAATCTTCTGCAATCATAGCAGTAAGACTCTCTTGAGTCGTATGTGTGGGGTAGTGAAGCTGCTCCAGCGCTACCCTCAATAATGCTAGCGGCATATCTGGCTTTCCAGTACTGTCCTGTCTCCATATTAGCTCTTTGGGGGATAAAGAACAACCCCGCTTTCTCCACAAATCTTGCTGTTCTTGTGGGGCTTGAGCTTGTAACTCAATTAACTGAACAATAGACAACATATTAAAATCCTCCTTTACCATCAATCACCGCACTGACATCTCTTTAAAACTTTTAGAAATGTTAAGAAAATATGCTGCCTTTTTGGGGGGCGTGGCTAAGAGGAAATGTAGGAGGACGTGTCCTGCTGGAGCTCGTGGTGATCCGACTATAATCCTGTGAATTTGTGCTGAAATACTGGACCATCAGGCCCGCAGAGCAGAGGGCTAAGCAGGGGAAGCAGCGGAGCACACATTGTTGAAATCGGAGGCAGACCACCGGCTCGAAGGAGACAGCTAGAGCCTCGAATAAGGTGCGAGCGCCCGCGGCACACACAAAAAGAAAATGGCCGCCGCTTGATATGCCGCAGAACAAAGGGCAAGTCGGGCCGGAGAGAGGATTGTACGTGGAGACAGTGATCGCATTGGAGACCCATAGCGCCGGCGGGTGCTGGCGGGAGCTGAGCGAAGACCGCTGGCTGCAGGTGGAGCCCTGTGAAAATATGGAAGAGGCTGGGCCCGCTCGGAGAGTTACATTGTCTCCGTTCGCGGGCGCCGGCACAGGCGCACATCAGAAGGTGCGCGTGTAGCTGGAACTGAGCGGCGCTGCTACACTTATAGCCTGGCGAACCCAGCGAACGAGAGGGTGGCGCACAACAAAAGGAGCCAGGCCAGAGCGGGTGTAGGGAGCAGGACACACGAGGAGAGCTGGAGGACCTGTTCGAGCCCGCAGTAGGCCTAGACACACTGTAACTAAATCGGCTGACCCACAGTGCTGGCGGGTGCTGGCAGGATCGGAGTGAAGACTACCTGCTGCACGGCACTATCTGCGTAATAAGAAGAAGCTGGGGCTGTCTGGATGGTTACACTTCTCCATCCACGGGCTCCGGCAAGAGCGCGCATTGGAAGGTGCGCGATTGGCAGGGAATCAGGCATGCAGTGAGGCGTGTGGGCACGGACACTTGCTGCCTTGCACGCGGATGCTTTAGGAGTGGGATGCCAGGACAGATGAACGCCTGGAGGCAGAGGTGAGCGCATACGCTCGAGACCCGCACCTAAAAGCAGGAACTGCAGCAAACACACGAAGGCAAGCTTGGCCCTGCAGGCATGCTTAGACCAGTGCTGGTCGTGTGCTGGACATGGAGCCAACAGTAATGAGCAAAGAAGAAACAGATTGTTGTAGATGCAATTAAAGCTGCTGGGACGGGGCTCCAGGTTTGGGGGCCCAGAATAGCCCGTATTAACACGTGGGATGACAAAGCCCGCTTCAAGGACTGGTCGGGGGGCTCGCTGGTACTTACAACATGGTTGGTCGGTGAAACGTGACCACCGTTGGACTAGAGGCTGCAGTACCTTTGGGGTCCTGGGAGGATGCATGCTGGACTGGTAAAACCCTGAGTGGGCTCCACAGGCCCTGTAGGGAAGCCCGAAGGCCCGGACCAACCTGGGCTGGAGTTTAAGGTTCAGGAGGTTTAAATAAATGCACATTATTACGTGGGAGGACATAACCCACTCCTGTAGCAAATAAGTAGCTTCAAGACACCCCTTGCATGGCCTGTCTGGGCCCATGCACCAATAGCAGTTTAACCCCGCTGGGGCTGGTAGCCACAAGTGGTGGAGCTCGCCTACACGTTTCCGGCACAATGCCATGTCCAGCAAACCACTAAGAACGAAGGTCAAGCAACCCACGCTGGACGAATACGCCAGAACATCACCGGGCCCGGAAGGAGCCAGGAGTAAAGACAAACCCCCCGTTGGGAGCGCAGTCGCCATGGGCACGAACCAGGAGATCCTTGCTGCGATAGCTGACCTGAAAGTGCCCTGGGAGATGAAACTGGGACTGGCTATGACCGAACTGAAAGCAGCAACAGAGCTCAAAGTTGGGGCAGTACAAGAGGAAGTGAATCTTCTCCGGCACGATGTCTGGCAGAACGCACAGAGAATTTAGAGAAAGAGGTGGCCCCGAATACAGCGGCCTGTGCAACACATAAATCGGAACTTCATGCCCTAGTGCAACACGTGGGTAACCTAGAAAGCAGGGCGTAGGAGGCGGAGGGACGTGCCCGGAGGAATAACATCTGCATTGTTGGTTTGCCGGAGGGAGCTGAGGGGCCCAACCCTGCGGAGTTCATTGAATCTATGCTGCTGCAGGAGATAACCAGACGGGTGTTGTCCCAGGGGTTTGCGGTGGAAAGAGCGCATAGGGCCCGAATGAGAAGGTCGCCGCCAGGAACCCCCCCTAGGACGGTGATCGCCAAGATCCTGAACTATCGAGATCGGGAAAGAATCCTTGAACACTTCCGGAAGGGCGGAACAATACAAAGGGGGACAGCAAACATAACCGCATACCCAGATTACACCCTGTTGGTACAACGTAGTCATATGAACTTTGGGATCATCAAGAGAAGATTACGTGAAGCAGGCCACAAGTATATGCTGCTCTACCCAGCGAAGCTGAAGGTGTTCCACAAAAACAGAACCTTGTTTTTCGAATCCCCGGAAGAAGCTATGGGGTGGCTCGACATGCAGAGCTGCCCCCAGGAGTCGGGCATCCAGATGGAAGAAGGAGAATGAGGAGATAAGTAATTTGTGTCTGTGGCACCAAGGGGTGCCGCAGCCTAAGACAATGGGACTTGATTATTGTATAAGATGTAGCCTATGGGTGTGCATGGTCAGGGATATAAGTGGGCATGATCTGTGATCACTGAGACTTTTGACATGAGCACAGGAGCCTTGCAGAGCTAGTCCTCATACCCCCATTAGAAGCTTAGTTAGGTCACCGGCAGTCCAGTGACACCCTTCCGGGTCCCTGTCCTCGGCATTCCGAGGCAGGACCAAATCCAGGGTTGCCTGAGATCCAGGGATGGAGCTGGGCACTTGTTGGGGTTGAGAGGGGTGGGGGGAGGGAAGGGGCGGTGTGTTGGGGTTTGTTGTTGGGAAAGGGGGGAGGGGGAGTTTGTTGGGAGAGGGTGGGGAACGAGCCAAACTGAGAATCTTATTAGGCGGGATGGGAGGCGGGGAGGGAAGGCGGGATATTGTATCTATGGCGTCAGGTTGCCTTAGAGTGGTTACCTGGAATGTCAGGGGCCTCAATAGTTACTTGAAGCGTAATGATGTACCTGAGAAGGATGAGGATCGACATAGCATTATTGCAGGAGACCCACCTTACAAGGGAGAAATTGGAGGTGGTCAAGAGAAAGTGGAGGGGGAGCATAGCGGGAGCGACATACTCAGCCTACGCAAGAGGAGTTATCACATGGGTAGCACCTCATGTACCGTTTCAATTGCTTCAGTCTACGGGAGACCCAGAAGGCAAAATGATAGTAGTGCGGGGGATGTTGGAAAACCGGGAAGTGAGTATTATAAACTTATACGCCCTAACCAGGATACAGCGGCCTACTTTCGGACCCTGTATGGCAAAATTAGCCCCCTATTAGGTGGTATGATCCTATGGGGCGGGGGCTTTAATTGTGTACTGAATCCTAAGATGGACAGATCAGATGGTAAACTAGATAAACCATCCCCGGCCGCAAAGGTGCTACAGGCCCTCCTGAGGGATTTTGGACTCGTAGATGTCTGGAGGCAGTTGCACCCAGCAGACAGGCAGTACTCACACTATGCGGCACCACATGACCTGCACACGAGGCTGAACTACGTGTTCGCTGCTGTCGAGTTGGTAGGCGAGATGAGAGGCGCGGAATATAAGGTTAGAGTACTCTCAGACCACTCCCCCCGGTCCTAGAGTGGCGACACCAACCCCCTAGAGCGCAGATTCCGACGTGGAAACATAGAGCTGAGGCTCTGCAGGACTCGGGATTCCGGGAAGATCTGAGGGAGGTGATCACGGAGTACTTCGAGATTAACACTGGTAGTGTTTGAACTATGGGAACTGTGTGGGAGGCATTTAAGGTGGTGGTGTGGGGGGGTGGCTATATCAAAATCCAGAGGGCTCCAGGGGGGCATTGAACGTGAGCTGCAGGAAACGTAGAAGGAGTTGGAAGCAATTATGCGTAGGGGAGGCACCTCTCGGGAAGATGGGGTCAGGATGAGACTGCAACAACAAGCTAGCGGTGAGCACTGGGACATGTTATGTAAATTAAGCTATCAGAAATATGTGGAGAGACAGCATGCGGGGGGGACAAGCCGGGTAGATTGCTGGCCTGGCCATATAAGAGCAAAGTATCACAGCCGGTGATTAGGGAAATCAGAGGGGAGGGAGGCCAGATCCTGGAGGGAGTGAATGAAGAGTTCCTTAGATATTACAAACGTCTCTATGAGGACCCAGGCGAAGAGACCAAGAAATCCAGGAAACGCTAGAAGATATAGGCCTGCCCACCTTAGACGATTTAGAACGGGCAGACCTGGATGCCCCAATCACATTAGAAGAACTAGAGTTAGTGATTCAGCACCTGCCCACTTGTAAAGCTCAGGGGTCAGACAGGCTCCCAAGCGAATTCTACAAAACGTACAAACAGAGCTGCTTCCCCCATTGCTGGCTATGCTTAATGAGGCGTTTGAGCATCGCAGGTTGTCAGAGTCCCTACGTGAGGCAGTGATCATCCCGCTTTTAAAGCCGGGTAAGCCTAGCACAGACTGCGGGTCATATAGACCCCTATCGATAATCAGGACAGTAAAATCCTTATGGCAGTGCTAGCAAACGGGCTTAAGCGAGTCATCAGCAAACTGATACACCCCGACCAAACAGGCTATGTCCCTGGCAGGAATATGACTGATAACCATAGAAGACTGCACCTTATTATTGATCAGGCAGAGGAGGACCCGGGTGAACTGGCGATTGTCTCGCTTGATGCGGTTAAGGCTTTTGACTCAGTAAGATGGCCCTGACTGTTAGCGACTTTAAGAGAATACGGAATGGGGCTGGGGTACTTTAGGTGAGTCAAAATGTTATACAGCTCCCCAATTGCAAGGGTTAAAACGGGTGCCATTATCTAAGACAAATGTCAACTTAGCATGGGCACTAGACAGGGCTGCCCCTGGTCGCCCATGTTGTATATACTAGCGTTGGAACCATTGGCGGTCTGTCTTAGACAACAATATGGGGAGATAGGGAGATAGGGATCCGTACTGCGAGTGGTCCGCGTCTTATTTCATTATATGCTGACAATATACTCTTGTATCTGCGCTTCCCATAGGAGAACATACAACATCCATACAATACATCCTGGAGGTGATGGAACGATACACTACCCTCTCCGGCATATCGGTAAACCCCAAGAAATCTAGCATGTTCTCCCTGGGGAGATATAGACGTGCCTTACCAAGGAGCTTACCGGTATTGCCAATACCCTGGCGAACCGAGACGTTCCGATATCTTGGAATTGACATATACCACACGACAGGAGAAGAACACAAACACAACACGGAAAAGGCAGTGGAAAGCATTAAAAATAGCATGGGATTCTGGTCCAGACTACCCCTGGCCATGATGGGGGTGCTGCTCTGATCAAAATGGTAGTCCTGCCCAGACTGTTACATTTCTTTGTAAATATCCTGTATGTGATCCCTAGGCGCTTCTTCGCTAGTCTCCACAGCTTGTGCAATGGCTTTACATGGCACAACTCCAGGAACAGGGTGGCTCTCTGGAAATTACAGAATTCGTGTGACAGGGGTGGAATAAACCTGCTGAATTTTGAGCTATATTACTTGGCGGGACAACTGCAATATGTGGCCAGGTGGCTGTCTGAAGAAGAAAGGGCTGAAACCAGGCTGTTGTGCATGGATCCTGCTCCCTACTTCCTTAGAGAGATAGTCTGGATATCAAAAACAAAGGTACTAGAGATGTCAAGACTGTTGGTGCTTGGCTGGGAGGTGTGGCACAGGACATGGCAGATTGTGGGATACCCGGCTCCGTTTTCCATGCAGGTGCCGCTGGTGGCGCTATGCAGAGACGACCCCCAACTGATGAAAGGGGTCCGCAGATACTGGGAACCGATGGGTCTGGCTACCCTAGGAGACATATGGCAGGAGGGGGAGGCACTAGAATTCCAGAAACTAATAGAGGACACCAGGGTGCATAAAGGGCAACACATTACCTACTCCAGAATCGTTAAACAAAGTGCGAGAAAAGTGGCCGGCGGCAGTGCTTGCAGAACAACCTGATGCCACCATAGAGACGATATATAACATCTCGGAGGGTGGGCATGATATATCCCGTATATATGAGCTACTGGGGTCCAAGGTGGGGAAGGAATTGCGCCAACTGAGGCAAGTCTGGGAAAAGGAGTTGGGAGAACCCATGTCGGAAGGGCTATGGGACAGAGCCCAAAGATATCATGAGAAAGTGTCCCGGAACGCGAGGCTCCAACAGATCCAACTCTATGTCACACATAGAGCATATCTGACCCCCAGTAAGATTGCCAGGTTTGGTGGCCAGTTGACTCTGAGATGCCCCAGGTGCGGGGAGGAGGAAGCTGGGATGTTACACATGTTCTGGGCTTGCCCGGAGGTGGGAAGGTTTTGGGCAGAACTGAAGATACGCTTGGCAGGAAAAGGCATTACTCTGGAGGTGGAGTCGGCTTGGGAATGCATGCTTGGGGGCTTTCCTAGACCACGAAATCTGAGGCACATTAGTAAGATGAAAGACTTGGTCTACATCCTGGCCAAACAGAGGATTGCAATGTGCTGGAAGGCAGCCCATAGGCCTAGGACAGAGTTGTGGTGGGCTGACCTCATGAAGAGGGCAGAGGCAGAAACGGCTGCTTGGTTCGAAGCGGTCAGCAGGGGAGGGGAGGAGGAGGTGGGACTCCTAATCAAATGGAGGCAACTGGTCGCCACAATGGCGGGCCCCTCCCAGACTGATTACAGTGATGAGGACACGGAAAAGATAATGACAACAGACCCGACTGAAGATGAACAGGCTGCTGACACAGATACAGGGGCTCGAGTTAATGGGGCGGGAGGGAGTAGGACAGAAGAGTGTATTCTGTATTCTGTAATGTTATGTTGTTAAACTTAAACGTGGAAGTCCTAATTATTTGTAATGTTTGGTGTAATGTTAAAAAAAATATGCTGCCTTTTTGGTTTCTAACTCTGCGGCTTCGTTACTGTGAGAAATCATGTCTGTTCTTTTAGTGTGGACTGCACATTTCACGACGGGAATAGCAAATGGGAGTCTTAGTGCCTCAATAAGCTTATCCAATAGCAATGCATGTTGCACTGGTGTGCCATTTGTGCAGTGGAAGCCCCTCCTTTTTCAGCGTGACAAACCTGCGTGTAAAGTTGACATCACATAGGCAGCGTCAGAGTACACCCTCACTTCCTCATATCTCTGAAGTGCGGCAATAAGTGCCGCTAATTCTGCAGCCTGTGCTGAACAATTTGAAGGCAAACTCCCACTTGTTACTACTTCAAATTCACCTTCATGGTTTAGTTTCACTACTTCTGATCCAGTATGCCTTTCATCAGCTGTTTGGTTTTGAAGAACCATCACTAAAGAGAGCCCCCCCCCCTCCGAGAGCATTTTCTCTAACATGGGAATGTCATAAAACTCAGTGGCCCTCATTACGACCCAGGCGGTAAGGGGTTTATGCCGGCGTAAACTTCACCGACCCTTACCGCCTGAGTACGAGTTCCCGTAGCGCCATGGTGATTTTAACGCCTGCTTTTTGCAGGCGTTAAAATCCATGGCGCTAAGGGACCTTGTTGTTAATTACGCCACCGTAATTTACGGTGGCGTAATTAACGCCTTCCCCACTCCCATTATGCCCTATGGGGCAAAAATGGGAATGGGGAAGGGTAAATGGGGATTGGGGACTTACCGCCCCGCCAAGGTCGGAATGGGGCGGTAAGTCCGCCAACCACCATGGCGGAGTTAGCAACTTAGCGCCATGGACCATGGTGCTAATAGCACCATGGTTCTCCGCCAAGGTCCTAATGAGGGCCAGTGCACGTTGTGCAGCTATGTACATAGTCATTCTGCCCTACTGGTTCTGCTATACATTTTGCTGAATTCACTATCCTACATCTAACAATATTGATTGCAGGGTTCGAAATAACTACAGGGTATCCTGATGCTCTTTGTGTAGTAAATGTACTTTTGGGCTTCTCTAGAATAGAAAATAATGTGTGCTTAACAGATAATGTCACTGAACACCCATTTGTAATACTTGAAGCTTTTTCAATAGCAAATGTAGCAGCAGCTAACGTGTGTTCGCAAGGGTAATGCCCTTTCATTACTGGATCTAAAAACCAACCATAACAAGCCAATGGTTTGTGTCAATGTCCTAATGTCGTTTTCTGTGTGAGGGCTGCTGTCATAACTTCTCAGTTTGAATGGGAAAATAGACACAATTCCTCATGATAGTCTGGAATTCCCAGCACAGGGGCTGCACTGAGTGCCTTTTTTTAATTGTTCAAATCCTCCTGTCATTTCATCTGTCCATGTTATCTAACCTGTGTCTACCTGTGCGTTTTTAAGGTTTTTTTAAAAGTGGTAGAATAAATCTGCTGAAATCAAAAACCCAGGCTCTGCAGTAGTTGCATAGGCATACACATTGTTGCATTTCCTTCACTGTTTTAGCTCCTGAAGTCTTCATAATTGCTTCTGCTCTTTCAGGTGTCACTTTTCTCCCTTCTTGAGAGATTAACTGTCCTATATACAGGACCTGCTCCTGACAATATTGTAATTTTTCTATTTTGTATCCTTTCTCTGCTATTATGTTCATGAGTCGAACTGACTCTTCTCTGCGTTCTTCTTCTGTCTCACTGCATACGCATATGTCATGTATGCACTGAATTATTGCACTCTCAATCTGTACATTACCTTCGTTCATCTGGAGGACCCTGTTAAAGATTGCGGCGGACTCACAGTACCCCTAGTGCAAATGAGTATGTTTCAGGTACGTATTTCTATACAAAAATGAAGTCAAATCTTGTGAGTCCTCATGAAGGGGAATTAAAAAGAACCCGTTTTTTTTAAATCTGTAACTGTAAAATATTTGGCCTTAGATGGAATATTGCATAATATTGTAGCAGGATTTGGAATCAAAAGAAACACTGCTTCAACAATATTGTTTAGGGGGTATAGATCCCGAATAAATCTCCCTGACCCCCCAGTTGATTTCTTCACTGGGTACACAGCCGTGTAATATGGGAACTCAGATGGCATCAATATTCCCAGCTTCATTAAAGTGGAAATAGTCGCAAATATATCTACATCCGTTTCTTTGGACATAGGATGTTGTTTTGATCGTGGCAAGATTGCTCCTGGTTTAAGCTTGATTTTAACTGTTCCTACTCCTTTCAATAGAGCCACATCATATGGACTATAATCCATAGAATATTTGGCACTTTCTCCAAATCTTCCTGGAAAAATGGCGGTTTCTTTTTTACCATTACCATTCTCTGTGGTATTTCTCAATTCTCCACTTTAATCCAATAAGTGAGATTTAAGAAAAATACTAATTCATCATCTGAATAATCCTCCCTGAAAAGCTTCTTGTCTGTCAACCTATATCCTTAACAGAGGGCTAACACTGCTCCCCATCCTCTTCCCTCATCATCTGTCCCATGGACAACTACCCTTCTCTCTGACTATTGCTTCTTCTAGCTCTAAGGGGGATAACCTGTCCTTTTCCATCATCCATAGGAATTTCTGGTCAAACCAAAAGCTCTTCAGGTATTCTCAACATTTTACCTACCAACCTAGATAACCACATCAATAAAACAGTCCCTCCATAGAAAAATACTTCTGGATCTAAAGGGACTCCTCGTAATGCCTTCTGGCCTGTAAAGGCTGATATAAACTCATTCACATTAATATAATGTATCCATGGAGTAGAACCCACTATTCCTTCATCAGTAAAAGATACTGTTGTGTTAGTTTTGTCATCAAGTCACACCCTAATATGTTAACTGGTGTCTTCCAAGAACATAATAATGGCATAGACACGTCATGTTCTCCTATAGAGATTGGAAGGAACTAAGCTCACCTCCCCAGAGAATCCCTGCTCATTTGTGGCAATACCCGAATTTGGGTATTTTCCCTCAGTGACACAGGAACAAGTTGCTCCAGTGCCTACAAGGAACGAAAATGTCTTGCCTCCTTATAATTACCTTGACCATTGGTTCCTCTTGGGGGTCTGGTGTCACTAATAGTACTGAACACATCAGACCACTCTGTGGGCTGTCCTACTGTGGATATAAATTCATCCCTGTACCTATAAAAGGATTTCCTCCTACCACGGTAAACTCGCTATTCTAGTTTTGGGTGTTCGTGGGACTCCTGCGTTCGCATTCCATTGCGACATCATGGCCTGTTGCTTCTGCACTTGCTGGGTCTGTATCTGTTGCGTTTGCATGGGCACTTGCTGTGGTTGCCCTTGTGGTGGTTGCATTTGTAATGGAGCTTGCTGTGTTTGTGGCGCATGTGTCCAATTCTGCGTGTGATGTTCGGCACAATACTCCTTTGGTTCTGTATTGTATTGTGAAACATAGCCCATCCCCCTCTTGGAGTATGCCAGTTTTGCTGCATGCCCATCTACTTCTACATGTTCTGGCTATATGTCCCATCCTGGCTAATCGTTCCATCCTCCCACAATTCCAACATTGTTTCGGTTGTCTGCCTTTCAATCCTCCTCCTCCCTGAGGGTTTTAAAATCCACCTCAACCTTCCCAAGGACCGTTCCCTGTACCTCTTTTCAAAAAATGACTTCCACTCAGATCCACAGGGTACACTACATTGCTTTGCTGCACTGATCATATCTCGTGTCGTCTCACCTTCACCACTCGTCAATACTGCTCCCTCTATGGCTAATTTTGGCAATTTTTTTCGGCACTATCTTTGCTTCCTTCTGCTTTCTACTCATGATGTATGATAGTCAACTGTATTTCTGGCCATGGCTTGGCTTCCATCCTTACCTGTTTCTTCATCTGCCGTTTGCACTGGCTCAGGCAGTCTCTGCCATGATATGTGACAAAATAATGCCACAGTTTTATCCCACAGTTCTCTTGTCTCAAGACGCCATTGCTCTTGAATATCTGGGATAAAGGTGACAGGATCTTCATCCTCATCCATTTTCCTAGTCATAATCGCACCCATGTCTGATGTACTGGGATATTGTACTCTGAGTGCCTGCCATACAGCTGCTCTGCAATTATTAAATGGCGTCCCATTGTGTGTCGTGTTTTGTGCAGTCACACCAGCATACCCTGTCAAACTAGGTCATTTACATTTCAAATTATCCTTATCCATATGTGGCCACGTTATATATTGTGGACATTCTCCCCCTTGCTCTAATAACCGGTAGTGTGTAAATCTTGATCCGTAATCATACCAACCTACACTTCTTGTTTTCCAGTTGGGGCTAGTTTCATCCGTTTGTCTTCGCCCTGGCAGTGACCTTAATCTCTTTACATAAGGCAGGGATATATTCTCCGTACTGCATGATCGTTCTTGTGGTCGGTCAGTGATGGTGTCGGTTCCGGTATTGTTTCTTTAGGGTCCTCTAAGTCTAACCATTTTACCCCTTTTTGTGCACTTGAGTCTTTTGAAAAACTGCATGCAGCCTCTCTTTGTGCCTTCTCGTTTTCTTCCCTTTCTTCATCTGACATCATTATGCCCCAGCTTGTATGGCTCTCGTCCCTTTCACATCATCAAGATCTAGTCTATTTTAAGACAGCATTCTATGTTCGGCTGTTCATACGTCATCTGACCTCCCTCCTGTTTACATTGATAGAGACCCTTCGACATTCTCTTTGGTTTTATAACCAGCCTTTTCCCTTATTTGCCTATGTAAATCCCCAATCCTTTTCCCTATGTTTTCTGCTTCATGCTCGTCAACTCATTTTTGTATTCTTGGTATCCCTTGCAGCTCCTTGCAGAACTGTTGTGGCCCTCTCTCTTCTTCCGATCGTTCTCATGCTCCAATGGGCACCAGGCCTTTATTGAATAGATTATCTATTTTGGCATCTTAATCCCCTACTTTTGATTGTCTCTTTTTCCCCTTCTCCTCATATCTCTCATTTCTTCTTCCTTTTGCCTTCTTTGCAACCTACGTAGTTTCAATCTCTGTGTTTCTATCGCCTCTCGTTTCGTCTGTTCTAGTCTCTCCGTTTCCTTCCTTGCCTCATACCTTCTTTGTTCTTCCTTTCACTTCCTCTCTTTCCTTCTCTTCCTTGTATACATTCTCGTGTTCTCTTTCTTTCTTTTCCTGCTCTTCTCTTTCTTCTTTCTCTAACTCCATCAATAGCTGTGTCATCCAGTTTGTCATATCTGTCATTCCGACCATTCATTCTGTACTATCGCCACTTCCTTAGTTTTTTCCTTCTCTTCTCTTTTTCTCTTTGCTTCTTGCTCTATCTCTATATGTCGGTCCTTTCTCTCATCACGCTGTTTACTTCCATCGTGTGTTGATGTATATTTGTTTTCAATTCCCATACAATTCCCGTCACTGCTTTCAATTCCTTTAAAGGATAAAATCCCTGCTTCTTAGTGTCTGTGCTCTTGTTTTCACTAGGGGAAAGAGGTGCCAAAGTCGTTACATCCGCCCCTTTATGCTGATTAAGCATCCACTCCTTCTTAAGTGGATCTTCTTTCTCACTCGTCTTTTATTTGCTGTGCCCTTCACCCACTCCACGTGATACTACTTTATTTTGGGTGCATATCTTGGCAGTGTCCTACATAGATGTTAAAGGGGAGTGTCCTCCATGGAAAGTCGATTTTGACTGCCAAAACTTACCAGTTCTTTTATTATTTTATTTACTTTATCAAATATACCAGACTAATTAACTTGAGCAAGCACCATCAATCACTGCTCATTACCAAAAAAAACTAACTTTTAACCAGAATCTATGCAATGGTTTTCTTTCTATTCCTTTGTTTACAATTTCTATCAATTTTTGCTGTCTCATTTTATTATTGATACTTTAAGAATCCTTTATTTATTATTCGCCTTTGATTTGTATCCTCCTGATTGACATCAATGTCTTAATAAAAAAATCTGATGATCACCTTCATTTTTTACTATCATTTTATATCTACTAAGCAAGACACAATTAAGGTTTCACACTGACATATTTACAACCCCATACACCTGTGTACATTTAATTTTTTGTGTGTGCCTTCCTTGACTATCTCTAGTAAATGTATCTCATCTCACTTTTTATCTAATTTTGGAGTTTGATATGCACCCTTCTTTTTGGCTTTGCCTCAGGAATCCTTAAATAATACCCCCACTTGTAGATTTAGTACGAAACTTTCGACCGCTCTTGGAACCAGGAATCAAGGTATCTATTTCTTTTCTTTCTAATCCCAAAACATTCTGTTACTTATATACATATATTTACAGTACAGTCCCACCCCCTTTATTTGCCACTTTTGATGCTCTACTTACATCTTTGGCGCAGCTCAAGTCCCTCAGCATCGACTCTTCCCCAATCGACCAGTGCGCCTTCAGTCTGCGGGGCACCTGCAGGGATTGGACATCCATTTTTCAAAGGGGCACCTGGCGACTGGTTCTTTTCACACATGTGTTATTGTGCTCTGCTCACCAAAGGAAGCTCCACGATCTTCCGGCTAATGGCAAAAGCAGTCGAGAGTCCGAGAGTATAGATGTGGGCTGAGGTCGACTGGACCAGATTCATCCTCTGCGACCAAAATGTGCTCTAGCACCTTGAAGCCTCTCATGTGCTTGATGGAATTACCAATAATGGTCTCAGACCCAAATAACCGGACAGACAAAGAATATGGCAAACAACTATTTTATTGTCAGCTCGAATAAAGTAGGGCAATCAGGCAAACAACAAACTGTAGTCCATGCACTCAGACTTCAATTTTGATTACACAAAGGCTTTATACCTTGATGTACGTCATCTATGACATCATCTTAAAAGGCAAGATGTAAAACCTATTTAAGGGAGGGATTGGTTAAGGGAACATATTATTAATACTTATATGATATGTAGGTACATGTCACTGGATACTCCTTATCTAGTAGGCACGCCTTGAACATCTCTAAATACGTATAATACAGATCATAGCAGAATAAAAGCAGCGGGTTGGCTTGTGCAACACTGTATAACGTGTTGCTACATAGGCCCTCTGATTAGTTGGCATTCTCTCCCAACCTTGGACTTTCGGCTCATTAGCAGCATGTAAGCAAAACGAAACTCAGTTGCAGAGAACAACGCCAGACTACTACCCACTTGCCCAATTAGTCCATCATCTCTCTTCGGTCAGGACCCAAGCCAAGACTTCTTCTTTATGGTTGCCCTTCCAGCATGTTCTCTGTTCTGGGACTTTTAAGAGAGTGTAGGTACATCTTTATCTTTGTCTGGAGCTAACTGAATAGCCCTTGTTTTCGACTTCTGAGCAGACTGCGATTTTGGCCATTTCGTCCTTTTATTTACTGCTATGTGATTTAATTAAGCTGGATGTCATTCCTCCTCTTGGCCTCTGGAGATTTTCTCACTCAACCTTGCATATGCTTTTTGCATCTTTGATTGCCGAATACCTGGTGCTTGCAGATGTTTTCTTCTTTGCTTAATCTAAGAGAAATATGTCTTACATGCATGGCCTATCCTCTTGACTCCCTTTGTGCCTTGCAATTATTCCTTGAAGTGGCATCCTTGATCTCTGGCCAATAGACTCCTCTGTGTTCCTAACACAAAACTGTTTTTCCGCCATCTGCTGATTCTGCAGCCCTGGTCTGTCTCTGCGGTAGCTTGATTCATTTCAACACAAGTCCGACGTCCATCTTTTTCTCATGGCTGCCTAAGCCACGTTATGTTTTCTTCTGCAGCAGGCTTCTATATGTCTCAGCTACCTTGCGTTTCTGCATATAGACATTTACTTAATCTCTTCTCACTTATTTCATTGATGCATATGATTTCTTCATATTTGATTACATGTTTCTCTTATCACTTCCGTTACATCTTTATCCTTTAAGTATTTGCATATCATTTCAGTGCATCTTCGTGTCATTCTTTCATGACGGCACTCTGCCCTTGTACAATTTCACGTATAGCTCTTTGATGTCCAATGGTGTGTGCAGACATCCTTCCACTCTTTCAGTTCGGGGGCATATTCTATATGGTTGTCTGAGTGCATATCGTCTCTCATACACTTGATGCGGTAGTGGGATGATACCTGGTGCCCCACCTAGGGCTCTTCTCCTACTGTTCCAATATGATGGCGGTGAGGTGGCTAGGAGGTAGGGATGACTTGTCCACCTGCACCTCTACACATATATCAGTCTCCTTCTTGTCGGTCCCTCATCAACTCATATACTTCATCTTTGGTGTTCATTTTTTTAATAACATGTTTGTATAAATTTTGTAATCAAATAATAGACATTGATTCAACAATTTCAAGTCATCAAAGCCGCACTATTAGCTGTCTTGTCCTTGTTTGGCAAGCAAATAGGTTTTCATTCAGTTGGCAAGTTTCTTAGGCATATTCCTCAGTCATCAGAACTCACTCATATGCCAATGAACTCGACCCAGCAGGTGACACTCACCCTAGTGCCCCTCACTCGTCCTATATTTCCTATCACACCCTTTGCAGCGACAGATTGTTTTGTTCAGGACTGTTTTGGTCAGGAGTTCTTTCAATTTTGTTATTTAGGCCCATGCATAGTTTCCCTAGTTAGTTGCAATGTACCTTTCAATGATAATCAACCCGTTAGCGATTAATGTTTTCAACCACCTGCAAACCTCGTCCTCCTCCCAAATGCCGACCAGAAACAGGGTTTTAAAGCACATTTTCCAACTGCACTTCAGATAATCCTTATTAACAAAAAACTGGACTGAATACAAAATCTGATTTATTGCTTGCTTACACCCTGTATCACAGAACAAGCAACTGTCCCTTCCCCCCACAAATGTATATAATATTATATGGCCCATGGCATTTTATTGTGTTTCCATGTGCTCAGTCCTACTCACGGGTTCTGCTTCCTCCACGTGTTCCCTCTCATTCTGAGCCAACCCCTCACCCAGATGCTGTTACTCTGTTTTCAGCCCTGCCCTTCATCAATGTGCTGGGCTGCAGTGCTCAGGCCTAAAAACCCTCCCCCTTTACTCCTCATTATGTGCAGGTCCTGATGCCTTCCCATCATGGGTTCCTTGGCCCACTGTGGCAAGCACACCCCATATTGTCAATCCATCTTCTGCTACCTCTCCCATATTTGTATGGCTCTCACTTTGCCATTCCTGGTACATTTCCCAGTAATCTGCAGCTGACCTCTGGCTGTCTCTCATAGCTTTTATACCTGCTCTGTCTGGATATATGCAAATGTGTGGGTAGTCATGCTGGACCCATCAAAATATGCCAAGGGCACCAGTGCATGATGGGTGAATCAGAGCTCCCCCACCCACTGTCACTCTCTACTCCCGACCTCACCTTTACAGAAGAGGCAACCATCTTGAAATGGTGCTGTTGACGAATAATGTGTAAGCGGCAGAAAGCAAAGGGCAGAAAGGATTAAATAAGTCTGCCATTGAGTACCCTTTTCGGATCATTCACTCACCAAAACTCTGTACGTTTGCTGATAAAAATACATCTCTATATATTTGATTTTCTCTCGACAAGCATGAATGTTGCTGCTCTCTTATGAAACCCTTCAAGATTTAAGTCCATGAACAAAAGTGTGCTGTTTTTCCATCATGATATAGAACCAATACTGAATTCAGCAGGAAAAATTACTCATTGAAATGAGTAAAGTATGTATGCCTAGTTGTAAATCCACTGTATTGCTGATGTGACTAGTCTGGTCCCTACTGCGTCTCTGAACAACTGCCTTCACCAATAGATGTAGTGGTGCTACATTGCGTGCAAGTCAAAGCACACAACTTTTTTTAGCAGCAAAATCTTAATCTTGGGTGTTCTGAAGTGTTGGCATTTATGTCATACTAGCAAAAAGGACCCGTTCTCCGAACTAGTTCTGTGGACAGACATGACTACACACTCATAAATTGTTGAAAATCAATGATCCTGTAGGTGCTGGTCCGTTCCGCTTATCGCTTGATGTGCTTTGCACTCTGAAGTAAACTGCACTGAGAATTGGCGTTTGTGGCTCGCTGATATACCCCGGAGCAGACGTTGGGGGGGTAGCGAGAGTTGGTGTGCTGCTGCATTCTGGGACCTACTGTGCTCCCATCCCACCTGTTGCCTTACCCTGGCGCGGTGCAGTTCCTTACAGTGCACTGTGGTGCAAATGTTCCAGAAACCGTGTATTCTAGGGTTGAGGACAGGTCCTTCTATGACCACATTGATGTTTCACTGATTTCAGGCAACCGCCTCATGTGTGAAAGTGCTGAAATCCAGGGAAAGGGTGCGGTGTCCAAAATATCATGTAGCCAGTATTGTCCAGAGGATCCTAAAAGGTAACTATGCAAAAATTGGTGCAGATTGGTGAAACTGTGTGGAATTGTATAAGGAACAATGCTTCGACAAGCCACAAACCCACAAACAAATTTTGACTTTTGCTGAAATCCGAGGAAAGGGTTGGGGTGTCCAAATGTCATGTAGCCAGTGTTGTCCGGAGGGTCCTGGCAGGTAACTATGCACAATTTGGCGCAGATTGGTGAAACAGTGTGGAATTCTATAAGGAAAGTTGCTTTGCCGTGTCACAAACAAACCCACAAATGTTCACTTTTATAAGTATAGATTGTGTTTTAAAGTAAATGCAAAATATTGTATAGCGATTCACATATAAAACGCTTACCATGTTGATGTTCTCCCTTCTCAGAAGTAATGTTTTAGATTTCTGCGTGCGGTGTTGCAAAACGTCAAAGCTGGACAACATTTTACATTCTCTAGGCTGGAAAATCCTGTCGCTCAAAATACTCTTTTTTTATGTAGAATTAACAGAGGAAAAAGGAAACGATGGAAACCTAACATTATTTTTAGTTATTTACAATTGGGTGCCAAAATGGACGTTTCATTGTTTTATTACTTTTAAAAGTGAATTAAGATAAAACACCTATTTGGTTGAGTTCCGCAACCTGATGCTTTAAAAATGGTGGCATCATGCCAGCACATATTGGCTGCGGTTTGGCATCTACATGAGTGTCATGTTCTTCCCTTGCTTAGTGATGGTTCCAGGGACGTCATTTGGGTGCGACCCCTGAGGTCTCCCTTGCTACCCCTAAAAAACATTTTTTTTTAAAAATGTAAATGTAAGAATGAGTTGTTTTATTTTTAAACGGAAGCTCCTGGGCTGTGGCCAGTGCCATATGGCTCTTTGTTTCTGGAGTGGTTGCTTCTTGCGCCTGCCTCTAAATAAACGGGGTTCCACAAGTGTAACCCTAAATGAGAAAGAATAGTTATAACAAATATTTAGTCTTTCTAGAATTCCATACAATAATTGTTAGACTCATTAAAGCTTTATTTCAGGCACACTTCAGGGGGTGAGTCACTGATTTAGTCAGTTTCTGAACAGCTCAAATTCACAATGCAGACAAAAACTTCCAAAACATATTAAGACTAGAATAAGCATTTCGGACTACGTATTTTTCTTTTCGCAATTTGCAGTTGTAGCACGTTTTTTTTCTGCCATGTCTCTGTTACGATCATCACAAGACATTCCATGTTGGTGTCCTCGGTCAATTGACAAAATCCTTGTGCCTAAAAGCGTGTGTACAGTGTAGAAATGTTTGAAGATAGCATATAAAGTGGCCCTTGAGTTCGATGTGCCACAATGAAGGCTTTATGTGTCTATCTTTCCTACCTCCATGGCATGCTGTTCAGGATGTTTGTTTGCATTTAAGAGGTAAAAAGTTTCCAGAGTATGGGATGCCATGCTAGTGCACTGCTTTCCCTGCGCTACTCTAAATTCTTTAATACACAGTTATGAACCCTCCCAATGGTATGTATTTTGACAACCTCTGAAGCCTGAAAAGTAGATCCACACTTTGTATCAGGCCTGCAGACGAACTGGCCCGCTGTTAAATCTGTTACCAGTGTAATGGTATCCACTACAGAGTGTAATTTGCTTTCTGACTTTGAGAACATTTAGACATGTAATTGCTCATTTTACTATAGCCAGTAATAATCTATTCTGACCTCTCAACTTTCTGCTTTTCTAGAATCCAGTCATCTTCTTCATCCCTTTCAGCCCGGATTCCGCCCTGGCATGGGTACTGAATCTGTGATGGTTGCTCTTGTGGATGATATTGCCCTGCTTCAAGACCGCAGAGAGGTGGGAGCTCTGATTCTCCTTGACCTCTCTGCCACCTTTGACACCGTTGAGCATCAGAAGCTGCTTCAATGCCTCCAGGAGGCTGGAATCTCGGGCATCCCGCTGAAATGGTTCTCCTCTTTCTTGTCTGAACGGGTTAAAACCGTCTCTCTTCCTCCTTTCACCTCCACACTTATTGTCCTGAATTGTGGAGTCCCCCATGGCTCTGCCCTGTCTCCTCTACTTTTTAATTTATATATGTAGGCTTTGGCTAAACTTATCGCCAGCCATGGAGTTCGTTTTTACTCTTACACAGATGACACTCAGATTCTTTTCCGTTTGAATGTGCCATCATCTGACCCCCCCTAACAAATTCAAATTCTTCTGGGTGGATCTAATATTGTGGGTCAGTCCTGGACCTGTGATTATTGGCCTCCCTCCCTGGGGCCATTCCCTGAGCCTACTCCAGTAGTGAGGAGCCTAGGGATTAAACTAATGGCTATGGGCTCTAGAGAAGCCCAGATCTCTGCAGTTTGCCAAATAGGCTATACAAAAGTGAGGATTTTGGAAAAAAAGTCCTACCTTTTCTTCCAGTTACATCATGGGCCGAAATTACATCCATTATGAGCTCCCTAGACTACTGCAATGGCATCTATCTAGGCCAACCTGAGATGCTACTCCAACGCCTTCAAACTCTCCAGATGCAGCGGCGCGCCTTGCTCTGGGAGCTCCCAGACTAGCCCACTCTCGAGATATTTTACATCAACTACACTGGCTTCCTATTAGGAGCTGAATTAAGTTTAGGGTAGGTACTCTGTCTCGTTCATCATGCTACTCATGACGTCAGAGCATAATTCTTGAGTTCTAAACTTGTGCCCTATATTCCGTGCCGACCATTGCGTTCGACAAATCAATCTCTGCTATGTGTTCTTAGGTTTTGCTGTACCAGAGCGGGAGGGAGAACCTTTTCAGTTCTTGCCCCTACGATTTGAAGCGCCCTACCTCTGGACCTTCGTATCTCCATTTTCGAAAAGCTTTAAAAAACGTACCTGTTCTAGCCTTACTGTCCAACAGCCTCCCTCATACCCTAGTGCCTTGATGCCTCGCTGTCTTTGTACACTCGTTATAAACCATATACAATACAATAAGATAAATCAGTGGGTTGGCCGTTCGCTTCTGCGATGTGTGTGTGATCTACAGGTTGCAGGTCAGAATCCCGGCAAGGCCAACTCAGCCTTTTATCCTTCTGAGGTTGATAAATGAGTACTAACACAAGTTGGGTGATATTGTATATATGTTCTATATGATGCGCTCAAGCCTAAGTGCTATATAATAACACATAATTATCATTTGGCCTTGGACATCTGCTTGCACTCACAGTAATTTGGTAACATGGGCCTATGCACTCTGATATTAATGATACATATGGTGAGCCATACTTGTATGAAATGTATATCACATTACAGTGATATTGTAACTATATTTTTCGTAGTGTACTTAGAAACAATGCTATGTGATGCCACTTCCTGTTTTGTCAAGGGGGTGAAAGGTTGTGTTCCATCGCTTCCTGTGATGTCACTTTGGGGTGGGGTCAAATGACATCACTTCCTGTGATGTCATCAGAGGTCAAGGGTTGTGTGGTGTCACTTCCACTCCCACAGGCATTTTGGTGAAATGACGTCCATGGATGGTGCCACAGTTATACGTCATCTAGGGGAACATCTGTATATGTTTCACTTATAATTGGTAGGAGGTGTCGCAGCTTAGTGTACCTGCAGATATCTGTATTCATAGATGTGAATATTAGTATTCCTTCATTCATCTTAGGTTAATAAAACAATGCCAATGTGTTTGAAACAATTATGTATACCTGTAATACACAGTGATACATAAATAATGCATTCATATGTATTTTTAGGTTTGTGGCTATTTCATCTTTAACTATCCAAGTCATACTTTTACCTGTCAACATGTATCCACAAAATAAAACAAGTGCGCCACTTATGTAATTGTAAACAGCTGTCCTTGGGTCAAAATGTCATATGCATCAGAATATATAAAATTACTGAAGGTGCATGCATGGGATACTGTGTGACACTGTATGCATTGCTTTAATTCACTGCTTCTGCATTCTAAACATACATACTCTCTCAACAGAAAATGCAAGTAAGTGTGCCTTGTAAGGGAGGCATGGTATCACAAGTGAAGACAGACACAAGAGATGCAAGGTTCTCAAGACAAAGGCAGTTCAAAATGTGGATCGAGGCTCGCCTGGCCTTACACATTAAGGTCACTTTTCTAGCGTTCCAAAAATTATTTCACAGTTCAACAAAAAGTTCACGTAGGTCTCCCTCCGTCGGGCTCAGACCTCTCAAACAACAAGTACCTGATTCAAAGCAGATCACCCTCAGCCAGGCTCAGACCTCGCAATCACAGCACTTGCAGGGGTTCCATTGCCCAAGCTTTATTCACATTCATTAGGGGGTCCTTTCCCTTAACTTATCACACTTCCGGTATCCCTCAGTCGGGCTCAGACCTTTTACTGATGTCGAAGACTTTTGAATGTGCAAGGCTTTTACTATAGACCACCGCAGGACCACTTTCACTTCCTGAAAGTTCACTACAGGTCTCCCTCTGCCGGGCTCGGACCTCTCAATCACTTACACTTCATCACATGTCTCCCTCAGTCAGGTTCGGACCTCTCACTTTGCAAAATCACTGTGATTCACTTTCCTTAGGCTTCTCTTGCCTTGAAACAAAACACAGTTCATATCCTTTAGGCTCACATCAGTACTCGCTCAACCAAGACTTTTGACTGGGCACTGTCGCTATGCCGGACCACTCTGTTATACTGTATCGCTAGTATTAGTCACCTGTTCACTTCAACTCACCGGCTGTGTTGGTGTTCTTTGTTCGTATCCTTGATTTGGGAGCCAAGGACGATACCACACCTACGGCTGGTGTCTTTCGCATGTAATGTGGAGGCACTGTTCTCTTTCGCTCTGTCCTCTCAGAGGTCTCCCTCAGCTGGACTCGGACCCCTCCTTAAATGTTCTCACATGGGTCTCCCTCAGTCAGACTTGGACCCCTCTAGATTTGCAAAGTTTTAAAGTCTGCACTTTTCTTATTTCGCCCCCACTTAGTCAGTTTCCCTATACAGCATTCCAGGATTTTGAAAGCTGCAGGAGGTAAAGTAGATAACTTATTGTGGCCAGGGTCTCGCCACCTGCCCATGAAAGGCCTGGGATTTCCTGTTTTTCCCAGTGGAGGAGCTCTGGTGTGGGCACTGCCAGGTAACCCCCAGCTGGCCCTGGTTTGGTTCCTTGGAGTTAAAACTCCCTCTCCACACTGCAGACTCCCCTGTACTCACACGCCCAACAGTTAGCCAATCTGTCTTCCTCCAGGCCTTCCAGGGTCTCTCCAGCTCAAATTCCCTCCTTTCCGCCTCTGTGCACCATCCAGCATCCCCAGCTCGCTCAAAGAGTGTCTGTGTGTTCCACCTTTTATACTTCCTGGGAGAGTTAACAGGTTTCAGGTGGGAATGATTGTAAAGGGAGTCCTAAACTAATTACCGGGACAAGATGGCGACTGCCCATAGGGATCCCTGATGCATTGGTTTCTATGGATAATCTTCATAGCTCCCTTTCACCTGTTCTTCATCCTAGTGGTTTGGTAATTGGGATTTCTAGAGTGGAGGTAGGAATTGTGGGAGTTTTAGTTTTTCGAGAGATGGTAAAAATATAATCAGAATAAGGAGAACAACTTTTTTGTTATGAGATATTGGGTGATGAGCTTATTCTCCTACGCCTCCCTTTGATGTGAGTACCCATTGGCATTGGGAAGGGGGCAACGTATCAAGGCTTACAACAACCTATAAAGGGTGCTCTTGTGAAGAGGGGGATACTGTGTCTTGCCATCGGATGTCTCACCCCACTCCCAGAGAACCTCTCACCCAGGTGATCCTCCCGCACTTGCCCACCCCCAGGGTCTGGATCCAAAGGCGATGGAGGTGCCCTGGCCACCTGAGCAAGAGATCCCTGGGGTCTAGATAGTGAGACACCCTTTGCTTTCTCACAGCCTATGTGCTTGATTGTTCCTCAGTGCAGGATTGTATATGACTGTATGAGCAGTGCTGGTCATTGGGCCGGCTCTGGGCGGATCTGAGATCCGGCACCAGATGTGTAGCCGGATCTCGGGATCCGGCCAGAGTCAGCCGCCCAAGCCCATGAACCGCGCTGGAAAAAAGAAAATGAAAATAAAAAGCGTCCGCGACGGCAGCATTGCCGTTTACCGCAGCTTTGGCACTGATGTGTAATTCACAATGCTCACTACATGTACAACTGAAAGGAGTCAGTTGTACATGTAGCGAGCATTGTGCTTTGCACACCAGTGCCAGAGCAGCATAAAAGGCAATGCTGCCCTCGCGGGCGTTTTTTTCTTTTTTCGTTTTCTTTTTTGGCACAACAAAATGAGCCAGGGCTCATCAAGGGGGCCTGGCCTAACTGCAGGGGTCCTGCTGGCCCTTTAGGCCACGCTCCCCCGAGGAGCCCCAGCTCAATGGGCCACTGGCACCCCTGCCAGGCAGCCTTTTGTAGTGATCAACACCTCCTCCCCTTTGGGGAGAGGGTGTTCATCTCTGCATTTATTTTCTATAGACTTGCCTGGCAGGGGACAGGGCCTCGCCTATTCAGCCTTAATGGTGGTGCTGCCCCTTGCCAGCTGGGTAGGGGCAGCGTCACCATTAAGACTGAAAAGGTGAGGCCCCTGGAAGCAGAGGCCCTGTTTCTTAAGACTGAAACCCCCACGAATCCGGGGAGCTTCAGTATTTAGAAAGCAAAGCCTCTGCTTCCAGCGGCCTCACGTTTTCTCCATAATGGGGGCGCCGGCCCATGTGCATCACTTGATTAAAGGGATGCCTCGCAGGTGCGACGCCACCATTATGGCTGAAAGGCATTTTTTCTGGAGCCTGAAGCTTTCGCACACGAGGGAGAGCTTCAGGCTTCAGAAAAAAATCCTTTTCGTGTAGTGGCCGGGGCTGGCAGGGGAGATTAGTGGCCCCCACAGGCCCCGCCTCAAATCGAAATTTCGGAGCCTGCTGGGGCTGAGCCCCGGCAGGCCCAATCCCACTTAAAGCCCTGGTCAGCGGTAAAAGGCTATGTTGCCTTTGTGGGCGCTTTTTTTTCTTTCTTTTTTGAAGTATTTATCTGACCGGATGGCCACTACCAACCCCGCCCCCTCTAGACCACACGCCCTCTGCCCCCCCCCTCCAACCCGTCCCCCACCCCGACACTTGTGGGATCCCCCACCACATTTTTTCCATTTCCACCACTGTGTATGAGAGAGTTTGAGACCACAGGTAGGTGGACAGTATATATAGCTTCATGGCACTATTTCTGTAGTTTAATTATCCTCAACATAGATGGGGGGCCAGCATGTGATAATCTGTGTGTAAAACGAGATCATTTAAGAAATGCATTATCATTTATGAAACCATGATTTCAACATTTCAAACTAGACGTAAAGCTGTACTGAACATGTTGACATGCTGAGGGACAAACATTTTCTTTTACATTTAGTGTGCTAAGTTAGATGCACCCAATTGACTGTGGGGGAATGTTTGGAATTTAATATTTTATGGGCTCCCTTTTAATATTGAAAAGATACTGCAAACTGACATGTTTAAACAATTCTTTCTTGCTTGAGCAAGGTGAGGCTTTAGGCTTTACTGTGCATGACTTTGCGATGAATTTTCTTCGCCTTCCCTTTCACATCTATCGCTTCTGACATGTTTCCCTTTTGGCATATGTAAGCATGTTTTAGGCTCCAGCTTTCTTGGGAAAAGCGATGATAGCAGTCGAAAGTTATCATACTGTAAGCATTCCTGCCTGCCTCTGAGCATGTGTGAATCTTTGAGGAGTATATTCCACTTCACTAAATGTATCACGTTATGCTGTCCTCCCTGATAACACTGTCTAACATGTAAAAACGCAAATGGTATCACAGACATGTATAGTGGGGCTTTTTTCCCTGCTTGCAACATTGTTTCAGTATGATTCCTTGCCTAGCCTGGACCACCCCTTCCATTGAAATGCATGTGTTCCTTTGGGTATAAGAGAAAGGTGCACGGAGGGAGGGGGTCTAACTTGCAACAAAGTCTCATACTGTCATTGGTTTGTTTTGTCCTTTTGTTCGTTTTCTGCTAATAAATGGTTCGCCAATCCACCGGAATAGTCATTGGTAATCTTTCTATGACAAGTTTGGTGCCTGCAACGTCAGATTTCAGCTGCCCTGTGGCCAAGTCGAAGGGTCACCAGGAACACCTCCTGGTGATCCCTGTGGGCCCAGGAAAGATGATTTTATTGGATGCAGAAGAAAGAACTGACAAGAGTGGAAATTATGGGTTAATGAACACAAGTAATTGTGTCAGTTTAGTGTTATGTCTTGTAAAGTATTTTTGGAAACCGGTTGGGGTAAATGTTTGTCTCAGAAATCTGAAATCTGTTGTGACTTTTCAAGGATACAGGAGGGAAAGCACCCTGCCCATAGAACTGCTCATCTGAATAAGAAAAGGTAAAAGCGGTTGGCCACCGCAGATTAGAATGAAAAGTATAATAGCAACGCATCCATGCCCTGTACTGACTTAAGAGAATATGAGCCCGCTGTGCCAGTCAGGGTAGCATAGTATGGATTAGGGGATAGGGCAAAAGTTTTCTGTTTGAGTGTGAAGAAAGTATTGGGATGAGAGTGGCTGTTTTGTTTAAAACCTATACCTTGATCCTTGAGACCACAAATGTGCAACTCAGTTGCTACCCTGCTTTATATTTCACACTCTTTTCTATCCTAGTACCGGAGCTGTAACAGGCTTTGTTTCTATGCTTATGTGTCTTGTTTTTTACCCTTACCTACCTAAGTCTCTGAAACAAGCTGAACTACTGCACTGCATTGTTGGTAGTGTAATGGGGGGATATAGATTGTGAACCAGCAGTCATCTGAAATTTAACCCACACTTGCAAGTGTCACTGACATTTCGGTACTGGGGGAGGAACGTGGCAGAGTGGTCAGTTATGAATCGTACCCATGACGCCAGCCACGGGACCCAATAGCGTCCTGATGCAGACAGAGTTAGGAATGGACCTGGATCTGAAATAAGTCATACCTTGTATTACCCCCGTGAGAATGGGTTCAGGGCAGTCTAGACACGTGCCATTCCCTCCTATAGGAAGTCCAGCACACTTCATGTTTACTCACTATTCACCCAAAGCATTTAAGTGTCTAGATTTATTTATTGTTTGCTTGTTAGGTGCTTATACAATAAAACAATTCTGTTTAAAAGCGCCCACAGGGCAAGGGAAGAAGCAGGGGTGGGAGGTACATTGCAATATATAAAAATATATAAAAACACAATATTTAAGAGCGGGGGGGGCGAACCTACTATGCCTTGTGAGCATTCAGAACATGCAAGTGCAGCAAGGAAGAGGGCAGGGGGGGTAAGCGCTGGGGAATCTGAGCTCATCGGTGAGCCACAGATGAAGTGCTTGGGGTGTTGAGTGCAACACGGCCTGGAGTTGCGAGGGGTGTAAGTGTGAGTCTCCAGGGCAGAGGGTGCAAGTGCAGAGGATAGACAGAAGCTGGACCAATTGGGTGAGGAAGTCAGAGCCCCAGGAATGCATAAGGGCCCAGAAAACCGATCACAGCAACTGTGGGATTAGCAGGGGAGAGAAGAAGGGAAGGAGTAGGTAAAGAGAAGAGTCTTAGGGAGCTGCTGGAATTGAAGAAGATCCTGCTTAAGGCGCAGAGAGAGGGGGAGGCTGTTCCATAGGAGGGAGCCAGCAGAGGAAAGCGAATGACCACCTTCCCCCTGTTCAGCAAAACGCTTTACATACAGAGAGTTGGAGCCAGAGGAGTGTAGTGGTCTAGAGGGATAGTATTTAGTAAGATAAGGTTGAAGATAGTGTAGTCCCCGGCCGGGCCCAGACCGCCTTGTGGATGAGGCAGAGGCATTTTAATTTAATCGGTGCAGCAACCGAGAGCCAATGGAGACTTTTTAGTGCAGAAGAGATGCAGTCCTTGAGCTTAAGGCCAAGGATCAGTCTCTCTGCCCTATTCTGGATTCGCTGCAGGGGTTGCAGAGTGGAGGATGGTAGATTCAGGAGGAGGCTGTTGCAATAGTCAAGCCTAGAGAGAACCAGGGCTTGGCTCACATTGCGCCTCTGGGGGAAAGTGAGAAAAGGGAGAATTCCTTTGAAAAGGAAGAGCTGAAAGTGGGACTTCTTGGCAATGTCCTGAATGTGAGGGAGGAAGGAGAGAGAGGAGTCGAAGATGACTCCAAGGTTTCTGACTTCAGAAGAGGGCACAGGTGGACAGCCCAAGGAGGAAGGCCAGAGGAAAGGGAAGAAGGAGCGAGCAGAGGTCCTGATGCGAAGCATCTCAGTCAGTTTTACAGGCATTGAGGCAGAGATCATTGGCGATGCACCAGGGCTTGATGGCAGATAGGCAGTCCGGGATGATAGAGGGTGCAAGAGGGTCAGTAGGGAGTTTGAAAAAGAGCTGTGTGTCGTCTGCCTAACAATGGAAATTGGAGGAGAAGGAGGAGATGAGTCATGCAAACAGAGAAAGGTAAATGTTAAAGAGCCAGGGGTAATGGCTAGAACCCTGATGGACACCACAGGTGGAGAGGCAAGTAGGAGAGGAGAAGGTGCCCAGAATGACTTGGGAAGAAAGGTCAGTAAGGTAGGATTTCAGCCAGTCCAGTGCCCGTTCTGAGATACCAAGGGTATTGTGGTGCCTTTGTATGAGAATGGAATGGTTGACTGTGTCAAAGGCAGAAGAGAGATCGAGAAGGATGAAGACAGCAGGGGTGTTGGAGGCCATTTCCATGCCTCTGGATACTTGGAATCCAGATTGATGGTCATGGAGACCACCAACAAGTTCAGTGTGAGAGTTGAGTTGCAGTGAAACCAACTTCTACAGCAGTTTCCCCAGGAAGGGGGTGATGGAAATAGGGTGGTATTTGGAGGGGCAGGTGGGGTCTGCTGAAGATGTTTTCAGGAGTGGGTGCACAAGGGAGTGTTTAATGGAGGAGGGGAAAGATCCTCTGACAAAAGAGTGATTGCAGAAATCAGCGAGAGCAGGGCCAAGAGAGCTGATGTTATCCTTGATGGTCCTGGATGAGCAGGGGGATACCTGCTTAGAAGAGGCCTTCATGGAGCGGACAACTCTGGTAACTTCTTCAGTTGTATTCTCAAAATGGTTCTGAGTCACAGAAAGGGATGAAACAGACCTCTTGCTCTGTGAGCTTACACTTTTACATATAAAAAGAAAGTCAGATATTTCCATAGGTGTCATTCAACACTCTTCCCACAACAACAGTGGTATCAAATATCACAAAATGTTATTACAATTCCATATATTTCATAAAACAATCATAAAAATGATCATAGTACATAAAACATTATGTTTAAAAAACCACACAAGTATAAACACCATAAGTGAGTAATGTTTGCAGTTATTCCGTAAGATCTTACACTGTGTGTACATCTCACACTCTGATTCCTATGCCACACTACTAATGGCCTATTTCCTATCGATGTAATGCAAACAACCCAACTTGTACAAGTTTCTGTCCTTGAAATACAATAATGTAGGACATTCTTCAGGGGAAAGTTGTCTTGTGCCGAAATCTAAAAATTCTTCTTTTCTAGGGGAGAACCCTCTATTCCCAGATTTTTGATACCACTGTTGTTGTGGAAACTTCTTCAGTTGTGACAGGGTGAAGGAGGGAAATGAGGAAGAAAGAGGGAGGGGGGCAGGGAGAGCAAAGGGTGTGGGACGGGTTGTGAGGGTTTGTAGCAAGAGTGGTGAGGATGTCCTGGGGTTTGGAGGCAAAGTGTGAGGCCAGTGTATTGCAGAGGGCCTGGGAGGGAGAAGGGGAGGAGGAGACTGACGAGGGGTTGGCTAATTCCCTGCATATCTTGAAAAGTTCAGCCGTGTTATTGGATGAACTGAAACCCCGTCCCTGAATGTTGCCTCTTTTTTGGCACGGATGGAGTGTCTGTATTGCCTTTGGAGCAGGCGGCAGGCCAATTTGTCAGAGGATGAGCCTGAGGTTTGCCATTTCCGTTCTGCAGGCCTGCACTTACGTTTCAGGGCCGCAGGTTCGGCGTCATAACAGGTGTTACGATTAGAGGTAGGTTTCAAGCGGATCCTCATGACTGGGGCAAGAATGTCAAGAGTATTGGTGATGGAAAGGTGGAGGTTGCTGAGGGCAGAGTCGGAGGTAGAGTCAGAGGTGGGGGGTGAATTTGGAAGCAAAGGCAGACGCAGACACTCGTTTCATCAGGCAGATGTTAGTGAACGAGGTTGGTGGGACTTTCGGGGGCAGTAAGGGGGCTAGCGGGACTCAAGTGGGTGGAGAGGAGAGTATGGTCAGAACAGGAGAAAGGGGTGACTAGTGGGGCAGAGAGAGGTCAGAGTGTTGGAGGGCATTGAGACAGTGTCCCGCTGAGTGGGTTGGCCCAGATGGGAGAATGAGGAGGGAATGCGAGGTGAAGAGGTCAGTGAAGAGAATGGATGCAGAGCCTGGGGAGTCCAGTTGGATGTTGAAGTCGCCCAGAAGGAGGAGGTTGGATGTGGATGAAAGTAAGGAAGAGCAGAAATCAGCCCATTCAGGGAGGAACAGGGTAAATGGTGGCAATGGTCAGGGTGGAGGGGGGAGTGATGGCTAACTTGCAAATCAAGCATTAAAAGGAGAAGTAGAACTTGACAGGTAGGTAAGTCTCTGCACACTGGGCCTCTTTTGTGTGGTAACCTATTTTATTTTCACATTTTCTCATAGGAAGAAGGTTGAAAATGCTGAAAATGTGTAATATGCGGCTACTTTGAAAAGTATTTCCAGGGCCTCTTTTGGTTCCCAGTCCACCCCTGGTAAGATGGAAGCAGAAACACACTCAGGGAAGATTAGGGCAACCCCCCGCCCCCCGAACATGGTGGTGAAGTCGAGGCTTGGAAATGATCTTGAAGCCGTCAGGGAGGAGGGAGTCAAAAGCAGTGACTGAAATGCCTTTGAACCATGTCTCAGGAAGAGCGAGAATGTCGAGGTCAATATCTTCAAGAAGGAGACAGATGTCAGCAGGGTAGTTGTTAGCTGAGCGAGCGTTAAGAGTTGCCGGGTGGAGGAGGTCTGTGCCTTTGAAGGTTTTCTTAGGTGGTGTACAGGGCGTGGTACGTCAGTCAGAGGAGGTAGGGAGAGAGTAGAAGGCGGAGATGCAGGAGAAGGAAGGAAGTTAATGAGAGAAGGCAGGATCCAGTCAAAGAGAAGAAAGTTGGGTTGTGGACCCTGAACCAGGATAGTGCCAGTGTGATAGATATTAACGAAGCAACATGAGGATGAGAAGCAGGCAAGAGGACTTCCCACTTGGTGCCACTGTTAATGGTAGAGCTTGTGGGGTGAGAGAGAGGGAGAGAAGAATTTACGTGGGGGTCCATAGATCTAGAGAGGGGACAGAAAAGAGGATATCGGAGAAAACTTCTCCAGAGGAAGCGCTGACATAGGTGTCTACGATGGGAAGTCCAGGGTTTGCACTCAAAATATCCTTTCTGTGCTTTTTCCTATCGGACTTTGTGAGGAGGGTGGGGGGTAGGTGATAGTGTAGCAGTAAGAGAATATGGAAGAAATGGAGAGAGCCATAGGACGGCAGAGGATTGGCCAATGAAAGAGAGAGGAGTGGCTGCACAGTAATGTTCTAGCTAAACTCACCAGGAGACTTAGTAGGCAAAGTCAAATTAGCGGCACATAAAACAGTGAATTGCAGGGGGTTCACAGATGGAAAGTAAACACACCAAAGTCCAATTTTTAAGAATAGAGGCACAAAACAGTGAAATGAAGGGGGGTTCACAGATGGAAAGTAAACACACCAAAGTCCGATTTTAAAAATGGAGGCACAAAACAGTGAAATGCGGGAGGTTCACAGAGGGAAAGTAAACACAACAAAGTCCAATGTACCTAGGAATGTTTGGGTGTTGTCATGGGGTTTCCACGTGCTTGTACACCTGAGGTAACGCATAAACAGTAACACTGCCTCAGGGCTCTCACGTTGGGAAAACGTGCTTAGTCTACAAAACACTTCCCTCATACCATTGGCCTGGGCAAGTTGGATTCTGCAAGCTCATTTTTGTGTGCGAGTTTAGCCACTGTAAGCATAAATGTGCCTTCATTGCATCCACTCAATCGCACTTGAAGAACTATGTGTGCAGTCAGACTGATAAACGACACAAACAAACACAGAGTGAGTCACTTAGACACTTCCCCGAGGAAGGCACATTTCAATTAGAATAATGAATTTACACAGACATTAAAAAAGAAAGACGCATATGTACACCTACAGCAGTAGGTGAAACAGAACATATTGGTTCTGTAAACCAATCTAGATTGGTATACAGAACACCTGGACACTGAAAGACACTCAAGGAAAGCTCCAGAGCAAGTTAAATCCCAGAAAACTGAGTACTCCAATCTGCAGGTACTGGCCCATAAAGCCAGGTACAAACAATTATAGCCTGTAATCCAAGGGCAGCCCCGTTAAAGGGAAGTTCCTAAGATATTTTGGACACTTAAAACCCTACTATTTTAAATGTTACACACGGCCAACAACCAGCTAGCACAGACGCTACCCAAACAACAATTTATCATCAGTCCACACTAATAAACCCTATGGTTGGTCCGTTTACCCCTGAAATACGAGGTCGTATGTCTAAACTTTTTTGTCTTCCTCAGCCACTTTTGAAGGGTTACAAAATGTAACACCCAATACCATTGGTGCATTCCTGCTCAGACAGTTACCTGGAGGAGGCAATACTTTAGTTACCGTACATGCCCCCTGAAGTGCTACTGATTTGTTTAATATTGTTCAAAAATGTCCAAAGATACAAGAAGATCCTTTTAAGTTACAGGAGGAGCTTCAGGTCAAAAGAGATTGCTATCACCAAACTTGGGTAGATTTGAATCAATTGTTGCGAGCATTCCTGCCCACAGACACATTTACCTTGCTCAAAGTGCATGCCAAGGGGCCAGCTGAAGAACCTGCCACCTCTAGGGATTCGAAAGCCTTTACTGATAGACTTGTACAAACTTTCACTGAAATGTTTCTTTGAAAGAATTATTGGTCTAAAATAAATGCATGCAAGCAAGCCAAGGAAGAAAATCCAGCAGAATATCTTGAGTGTTTGAAACAATGCTTTAAACAATACTCTGGGATTGTTGATGCAGTCTGTATAGCGCCTTAAGCTGCGGTGTCTCAGTTTGTAATGGGTTTGCTACCTAAGGTATCTGAAGGAAATAAGGCAGTACATATAGGATGGGAAGGAGGGGGTTTGGTAGAAATTTTATGAGCTGCACAGCACTTTCATGAAAAAAATGAAAGGCAAAATGGAAACTACTGATGCCAAACGTATGGTTTTGCAAATACAGAGTTTGCAACCTCCCCAGGGAAGGGAAGGGTTTTTCCCCCTGCCATGTGGATGGGGGCGAGGACGGCGAATAGGGAGAGGACAGCCCTAGTCATATGAGCTAGGCCAAATAGCTGAAAGCTATTACACAAACACACACAGTGATCAGTGCAACTACTGTAAAGAGTTTGGACACTGGAAAGCCGAGTGTCCACATCGGCCTCAGTATGGCAGTCAACCACGCCAAGTGGAATGACATGGTCCCAGCCTCCACCGCCGCCACCACTTCAGACCGATGGCTGGTATTGCCAAGGGCTCTCTGAACTTATTGCACCGCCTATATTGATTTATCCTACTGCCCTGTATGGTGATTGCATTATCAATGGTCAAAAGATTTAATGTTTGGTTGACGCTGGAGCATTACGATCCACACTAAATGCTTCTTAGTTTTCATGAATGATTCTTTCTAGGGAAGTTCTGAAAGCTGTAGGTGAAAGGGAGTACTCCAATACCTAATCCTGTGTCTACTCCACTTATGGTCATGTTAGGTCACATTTCTGACCAACTAGAATTCTTGCTGAGTCCCTGTTCTCCTGTAAATTTGTTTGGATTAGATTTATTGTGTAGGCTAAATTGCTCTATTTACTGTTCCCAGGGTGGTTAGTACCTTGATATTCCTGCTCACAGAAAGCACAAGGTGCTGCCAGTATTACAGGAAATTACCGGTTTAAACTCTGGAGACTGGGCTGACACTTCCTGCTTGCGAAAGGAACCGTTGGATCGGGTCCCAGTAAAAGGATGGCCAACCCATGCAAATGGCACTGATTATATGGTTAATGCTGAGCTAGTCAAAATGTCTCTAAATCCTGCCAAGCCCCTGCCATTCGTACCTCAGTATCCTATTTCTTGGCAGGCTGAAGAAGGTATTTGCCCTGTAATAGAATCCAGCAAGGTATTATTATACCAAATCGCAGTCCCTGCAATACGCCAATTATGCCCAATAAGGCATTCAGGATTTGCCCACAGTTAATGCAGCAGTGTTTCCGGCTTTTCTTTTTGTACCTAATGCGGCTACTATTTTGTCATGGAAACCCTACTCAGCCAAATACTTCACTGTTGTAGATTTGTGTTCAGCATTTTTCTCCATACCTGAATATCCTCACAGCCAGTACCTCTTTGCATTTACCCATAAATCCACTCAGTATATGTTCACTAGGCTTCCAATAGGATACTTAGAAAGCCCTACCTTGTCCCCCAGATTTTAAAGAAAGATCTTGATTCAGTTCAGTTTTCAGGAGGGTCTATGCTTGTGCAGTACGTAGATGATCTTCTCCTAGCCTCCCCCTACTTGGAAGCTTGTAAGGAAGACTCTCTTATTCTGTTGAAAGCACTTGCTGAAAAGGGTCATAAGGCATCTAAAGACAAATTACAGATGTGTCTGCACCGTGTGCAATACCTGGGCCATGAGATTTCTGCTGCGGAAAGACATTTGTCCCAGGATCAGATTGCAGCAATCCAGAAAGTCCATGAGCCCCAGACCAAGAAGCACATTAGAGGATTCCTTGGGATGACCCATTTATGTAGATTGTGGGCCTTGGAAAGGTATCCATAGTTAAGCCCTTACAGAAACTCTTGCATGATTCAACCCCTGAAGACCTGCTATGGTCTCAGGAAGCATAAGATGCCTTTGTCACCATTAAGCAAGCACTGTCAATGGCTCTGGCTTTTGGTTTGTTGATTACAGTAAGCCCTTTGTGCTGTTCTTGTGATGAGCACAAAGGGCTTGCTCAAGGTGTGTTGCCTCAGTTACACAGTGATAAGCAGCAGCCTGTATCCTACCACAGTATAGCTTTAGATCTAATAGCCACAGGACTCCCAGCTTGTCTGCGAGCCGTTGCTGCTGCTGCCCTATTGATAGAAAAGACTGACTCCCTAGTGCATGGGCATCCTGTCATGATTGCAGTTCCCCATGCTGTGTTGTCCTTTTTGCTTAAAGGGAAGAAACCGCATGTGTCAAATTCCTGTCTCACCCGATATGAAAAGTTGCTTATTCCTGCCACCAATTTAACTTTGAATCGTTGTTCAGTTCTGAATTCTGCCTCTTTGTTACCAACCCCAGAGGATGGGGAGCCACATGACTGTTAGGTTGTCGTGGAAACACTCTTGTCACTCTGTGTTGATTTATCTGATGTATCTTTGTTGAATCCTGACTTGATTCTTTTTGTTGGTGGGTCTTGTATCATGTCCCAGAAAATGGGGAATTGGTCTCTGGTTATTCTATATGTACCCCTCATGATGTTTTAGAAGCAAATCAATTACCTATGGCAAAATCAGCACAGGTCGCTGAACTCATGGCCCTCACCCTTGCTTGGGCTCTGGCTCAAGATAGATCGACTACGATCTATACCTACTCCAGGTACGCCCACAGGGTGGACCACAACTTCGGAATTCTCTGGAAGCAGTTTGGCTATTTAACCTCCACGGGCACCCCAATATTAAATGGAAAATATGTATCGGCTTTATTGAATGCAATATGACTTCCCACAGCTGGAGCTATAGTTAAATGCAAGGGACATGATGCCTCACAGTCAATTACAGCTCAAGGAAATACATTAGCCGATGGTAGTGCTCGCTCAGAGGGCTTAAATGGGCTGTTGGGTCATAATGAATTTCTTTTTGTTTTGCAGTTCCACGGTCACCAATTTCTTCCCTTTACAGTCTGGCAATCTTCTAAGCTCAAGCCCCAGAAGCTGAAAAGGTTACCCGGACTCCCCGGACTCATCCTTATTGTAAATTGGGAGTCATTTCCCTCTGGTGCTCTCCTGATGGCTGCACGGTGGCACCTAAGGGACTCCTCCCCTACCTGGTCTGTGAAGCTCACGGCTTAGCTCATTCATGTAATAATGCTATGATCACGTTATTGCATTGTGATTAGATGGCTCCTGGTTTAGCCTCTATGGCTGAGAGTTATTGTGAAAAGTGTGCCATATGTCTAACATATAATGTTGGGAGAGCAGTACACTTGGCGATGTATGTACATACTGTACCGGAAGGTCCATTTTTGCACGTACAGACTTTATTCAGCTCCCAGCCTGTATGAATATTCTCTATTGTTTGGTTCTGGTTGAGGTATTTTCTGGGTCGGTGGAGGCATACCCACGTAGAAAAGCAGACACTGGCACTGTGGCTAGAACTTTGTTAGCAGAGTTAATACCTCAGTCTGTACTGCCCCTCAGTATAGACAACCGCCGAGGTACCCATTTTATTGGTCGTTATTAGAGAAGTGCGCAAAGCTTTAGGAATAACTCAGCAGTTCCATTGTGCTCTCTAGTGCGCATGTAGAACATTGGAATTGGGACCTTAAGCTAATGTTGTCTAAAGTATGTAAAGAGACATAAAGAAAAGACATGGTTGAAATGGCCCCACGGCTGGTTCTGTTTGCCACAGGCAACAATCCACAGTGTAAACACAAACTGTTTACCCATGAAATCACGTGTTGCCCCGTCAGAATGGGTACTGCACCCCCATCAGTTCCCCACATTCAAAGTCTGCCATTGGAGGATGATACACTGCTCCAATATTGTTGAATGTTAATAAAACTGTCTGGTCTCTCCCTGCTCAGATCTTTGAAGCCCTGCCTGAACTGGCAACTGTACCCTTCCACCTATTATGATTTACCTATCCTGGGTTGGTAGCTGTTTCGTAAGTATGTGTGAGCCTGTGTCTGGAATGTTTGGATTGGAGTGTTCCTTCCAGAATGTTATGGTGTGAGTGCCAAGGTTCTCTCTGTGTCAGTTGGAAACTGAACTGGGCACAGGGGGACCGGTGGATGTTTCTTTCCCCCATGTACTTGTTCTACCTGTAACTTTAATTACCTGTTATTTATATCTCGAACCTACTAAAATCTCCAGGACTCATGTGTCATCATTCAACCACCAAACTTGCAATATAACACTGGCGGCGAGGATTTTTGGTAATTGTGGAGCAAGGAACGTGAAAACAAAGGAGCATACAGAACAGCAAGGGACGTGACTTTAAGTCAAGGGTGGCAAAGCGGTTGCCCACCAGGAGGGAGGGAGGGACCCCGAAGCATCCACCGGCCCCCCCAGCCCCAAGGTAAGCACGCCCGTGCCTGCGTTACTGTAGGCAAGCGCGGCTGTGCTTAGAGGGGATGCGCTGCGTGGCTGTTCTATCATTGGTAATCGGCTTTTGGACTGTGCATCTGCCAACAATAACAGCGTGTAAGGGGCTGGGAATCTAAGGAGTAAAAGTGGCCAGCATTTCATTTATGCAGCTGAATTGGTGGTCGGAGCGACATTAAAGGTTGAGGCGTTGTCGTAAAACTATTATCGTCCTGGCATTTCATCGTGGTACAGCTGTGTGAGCAAATTGCTAGTGTGGTCCATTAAGTAGAGCAGCAATCCTGGGGCTGACGGTTGGCCTGCAGAGCTCCGTCCGTGGCTGCGCTTTTCATCTGAGTGATGACGCCACCATGCTGCTGGAGAGCAGCAGTGGCAGCCCCACCCTCCTGATCATCAGAGTCACTCATGGGCTTGAGCGCACAGGCACCCCCACCTTGTGTCCTAGGGGCCGCAACTCAATTGCCCCTCAGCACCATACCAACAGACCTCCTCCCCCTCTCCAGGCACAATGGCAGTCCAAACTGG
This sequence comes from Ambystoma mexicanum, assembly GCF_040938575.1. Classification (NCBI taxonomy): domain Eukaryota; kingdom Metazoa; phylum Chordata; class Amphibia; order Caudata; family Ambystomatidae; genus Ambystoma; species Ambystoma mexicanum. The sequence goes on along the minus strand of NC_090937.1, from coordinate 880,467,518 downwards.
GGGAGAGGTGATGATGACTAGTCCCCAAGCTCACCTGGGATCGCTTCCAAATACGAGCCACCAGACGAGAAGAAGAGCATCCACTGCAGCCAGCCTTGTGATGATGAAGGAGACAAAGAAGCAGCCACAGCGCCCTGATGATGAAGGGAACAAAGAAGAGCCGTGTCTCCACCTTGCTGCAGGCCACAGCGGTGTGGATGTCCCAAAAATTAAGCTGAGATGGTGGAGTGGGCTAATCCGGCCCAGCCATATTAGTCCTTCCCCTAGCTCTCACTCGACGTAGGAATCCCAAAACTGGAGTAAAATACACAAATCAGGCATGGGCATGCAGGTTATGCTGCCTGCAATCTGAATATCCAAAAATTGGACCTGGATCGCTTTCCCCCTCCAAACCGGAGCCTGGTGAACTTCCACGGCCTCATAAACAAAATGGCCGCCAGCCGCGTGTACGGTTCGCAGCCACGGCATGAAACGAAACACTCACGAACGTTCCGTATCATGGAGAAAAAATTCAGAATGCCTTTCACTGCCGGGCCCGGGCATCCGTCTGCACTCGTCGCCACTGTTGGGGGTGTGTCCTGGCCCCCATGCGTGCCCGTAAGCCCCCACACTAGACAGACCACACACGACACACGTCTATCTAGTTCGGGCTCCCTGGTCGCTCTGCGGCGTCCTGGGACGCCCCGTTTATTTAACTTGCACGCAGCGACGTGCAACGTCACGCCGCCGCGTGCGCGTCCCACACGGGGCATCGCCACACTAACGTTCGGTGTTACTAGAACCTTATATTTACTGCAGGGCTGGAGGAGGCTGTTTAGAGTAACGAACCTTCCGAGGTGCTTCAACATGTGCCAGGCATCTAAAGGAAATGTCGTAAATACGCATCGGCGTGTCATGAGGGATTTCAAGGCTTTCAACATGAAGGTCATGGGTGTTTTCTTTCTACTAGCAGTTCAATTTGTCCGATCGGATTTTCAGGAAAGTGTTTTTGCTTATCCCTCATCTGAAAGTGTGACAGAGCTTAACCTGCAAACTCACAATGTTTTGCCTTATGTGCCTGTCAATGTTTTTTATGTGACATTGCCATACTGCTTGATCGGATATGTAAAGTAGCTGAGACCAACATGTCATGTATTTATGCAACGTCTTTTAATATTGGAAATACAAAGGCCATCACATGCAGCAATATTGTTTGGGAAGATGCAAAGTACTTATATTGAAAGTGATGCGAAGTATTTGGAAAATGAAGACTTTACATCATTTTGGGAATGTGATGTATGAAAACATAGGTCACGATTGTGCAGACATTGTGGTGCAGTTTTTGATGGTTTCTTATATGGCACTCAATGAACATGCTTTTGGGGAAGGTGTTTTCTGTCTTTTGTGCTAAAAGTGTTGGCATGTGCGTTGCTCTATAGTGGGCATCTGCTTTGGTGTTTCTTTATTGGTGCCAAAATTGTTATTGTTGTGTGCCAAAAGTGTAGGCATGAGTGTTGCCCAAGGGTGGGCAATTGTTTTTTTTAGCTATATGGTGGCAATGTACCAATGAAAGCTGTGTTTTATTATGGTGCCAATGTGTTTTTTTTGGCAAGTGTTATTTGGAAATTGCGTGGACTTAAAGTTATGGTGCCAATGTGGTTATTGTAAAACAAGTGGGGGTCTGGGAATCTCTCTACCAGCACGAACATAGCCCTATTGCCTGTTCTTGGGTGAATAACCCCTGGGAGAGACTCTACCAAGTTTTTAGCACACTGTCCCTTTCACAGAGAAGAAAGTTCCCTGCATATCAGTCTTTGTCCTGCCCAGGGGCAGTCCAGCACCAAAATACTTCGCAATTCTCCTCTGAACAAGAGTACCAACAGCAACCCCATAAACGTGTTTCAGCCTTGTTGGGCATCATCAGTGAGGTGAGGCTGTGTCTCTCTTAGAACAGTGAGCAAGGGGTCCACGTCTGGATCGCCCCGATAAGTTAGGGTGAGACCCAAAGTTAATTTATGCAAAACAAGGGGGGTCCTGGGAATCTCTCTACCAGCACTTGATGTGGTTATTGGCAAGTTTTAATTGGAAATGGTATGGACTTAAAGTTATGGTACCAATGGTATTTAGCAAGTTTTCAGGAAATGGCATGGAATTTATGCAACCAAGGGAAATGTCAGTTAATGAAATATACAGTGTTGTTTGCACTAACCCAAACTTTTATCCACAGTTACATCTCAACAAAGACTACATTTCAGATTATCAAAATTTTTGCTCAATTCGTCTTGTTGTTTGTGTGGACATTGTCTGTGAGACCTACTGCATTTCTTTGATATGTTCACTTTTGCCATGCTTTTCATCAGCCTAACAATTTTCCACAGGTACATTTCAAAACTGAACACTGCAAGCATGATTTTGGGACTCTCTCTGAAGGTGTTACTTAAAACGTTTTATATTCTCAAAATTCAAGCTGAATTCGTTCAATAGTTTTGCTTAAGGAAAACTGTGTGGGTTACTAATTAAAGTCAGTTGTGTGATTGTGGTTGTGTGAACGTCTGGTTACCAGTGTGAAAACATGGTTTGCTCATTGGCTAATAGTGAGTTAGGTATTAAATCTTCAAGGGTGCTAATGTTAATGTGCTCAGTTGTGGCGAGCATTTAGCTGTTCAGGTAGCAAACCTTCAGTGATTCCATTGTTTTTGTGCTCAGTGGTGAGCATTGGTTGTTCAAGGTTAGTGGCTAGGTTACAGACCTGGTATTATGTTGGCACACTGCTTTTGTCATTGTGTTGGTAAGTTAATGTTGATCTTTTGGTTGGGTATCAACTTTGGTGATATATGTCACCTGATATTGTGGTTGGTGCCCAGCAGGGTGTTAGGTGGAGGCCCATTGTGTCTCAATATGTATCTGCATTAGGCAGATAGAGGGGATTAACCCTGTGGTTTCTGTCAGGAAGCCTTGATGTTGGTGAATGATGTTACAGGGTTAATGATGTGATGTAGGTGGTTATGATTGTTGATGAGATTGTGGGCTGGTCCCCTGTAGCTGAGTTCCATAATTGGCCATTATGGTTCTAGTGAGTATTTTGTAGTGGATTAGCTATTTTTAGCTATAGTATGGAATTGGTAGGGAATAGCATTTTGCTTTTAGTAGTACCGGATGGGTTATGGAAGGATAGTTCTTTAGATATATATATTGTCCATAAATGACTATTCCTTCTGTTTCCTTCCTTCATTGTATTGTCATGTAAGGGGGGAGATGTGTTATGATTTACCCATCCTGGGTTGGTAGCCGTTTCCTAAGTATGTGTGAGCCTGTGTCTGGAATGTATGGATTAGAGTGTTCCTTCCAGAATGTTATGGTGTGAGTGCCAAGGTTCTCTCTGTATCAGTTGGAAACTGAACTGGGCACAGGGGTACCGGTGGATGTTTCTTTCCCCCATGTACTTGTCCTACCTGTAACTTTAATTACCTGTTATTTGTATCTCGAACCTACTAAAATCTCTCTCCTACTATACCAGGACTCATGTGTCATCATGCAACCACCAAACTTGCAATATAACACCACCCTCTACAGCCAGGACACAGGGTCCTGGTGAAGGTCCACCAATGGAAATCTGTGCTCCAGCCTAGGAGGTGTAGCCCATTCCAGGTCCTCTTAACCACAAACCTGGCAGTGAAGTGTTCTGGAATATCGGCTTGGATCCATGTGGTGCACTGTCACAAAGTTACCACCCCAGTTGATGACCCAACCTCTGTGACGATCGATCTTATTCGGCTTAACTCCAGTTCCACTGCGACCACCACCAGTGATGTCACCAGTAGCTTGGCGATGTCAGACTCTTCCAGTGTTGCTGCAACGGAACGGCCAGTACCGCAAGGCAAGGGCGCAGCCCTCCATCATGCCAATATGCCCATGTGCTGAATCAGGATCTGCAGCTTCTGAATCTCTTCCACACAGTGAGCTTGCTGCGGGAGCTAATGCTAAGGCTCCTTTGTCAGGGGGTCAAAGTTCCAGAAAAAACAACCCCGATTCAGACCTCACTGTTGGCGTACCATCTTCAGTGTCTGACGTCTCTGGACCTCACAATGCAACCTCCAAAAGGTAACCTTTGCAATCGCATGGATGATATTGCATAGCTCTGAACAAAGTGGCAACTAGCCAAGTCAATCGCCCCTGGATTTGTCCCCTCAATGACGATGTAGCCCCCTGAGGTGGTGGTGCACTGGCAGAGAGTAGGGTCCACTACTGTTGATTCACAGATACCTGCAAGTTATGGCCCCTGTGGGTATCATCTGTTGGTCGTTCTTTTTTTTTTTACAATGACCCTTATATGCACAAGGCTCTGGTACCTGGTGTGGACTTTTAGCTGGAACCTTTGATCATAAACTGTGGACTAAGGAATTCATTGCTCAGTACCTGATTCCGGGTGGAACCTTTGAACATTAATATGTTCTTTTCAACAAATTCACGGACCCTATAAACTTTGAACTGGAAGTTTTGGTCTCGCAAACTTATTTTATTTGTGTCTTGCACCTTACCAACTTTGATTAACTAAATTGAGCTTGGTCTTCGAGCCACAAACTATTGTGCTGTTGTTATGACCTTGTTCCTGAACTTGGACATTCAAGGACTGGGATTGGTGTACACTATGTCTGGGTATATTTCTGTCATCATCATACTTGTTAGAATATTGATATATTATTGCTTCACTGCGACTGATGCTTTTCGCACCACCTGTCATGAAAATTACAGTCTCTATGCACATCCATTGGTTCACAGTGAAAATACTTCTTTGCATCTCTCCTGCATATTCAATCTCACTGACTGCTGGGTCTGTGCCCATTTGCCACATGACTTTTCCTCCAGGTTTCCTATCGCACCCATTCTCTTTCAGTGGGGGTATGTCTGTTTGGATCTCAAGTTGGTTTTACCCAGTCCCAAGGCCCAGGACCCTGTAAGGCCATTCATTCCCACTTGGGCTTTACCTGTCCTCTGAATTTTCCCAACGCAGACCAAGCATGAACCAAGCCAGCAGCACTGCACCTTTCACCAGCAATTGGTCTTACATGCTACACCAACCCAGGTCCTCTGTTCATGGGACCTAGCAAATTTCATTATTATCTGTCCAGCAATTCCAGTGTATTGATCAATAATGTTACATTTGCCTTTGACAGTGATTGTTTATTTTCTCATTCCGGATATGCTACGTATTCGAGTACCTATTTCATCTGTAGGGACAAGGCTTATTCCTGGCTACCCATTAATTGGGGAGGGAGTTCTTACATGAGCTATATCCTGCCTGCAGTGCATCATACTTCCACCTTTCCAGCCCAGTACCATCTCAGAAGAAGTACTGTATGGGAAAGCTTTGTTGCAGGGGTGGGATATCATATACCAGCCTTTGGGATTAAGATAAATAGAGACCGTCTACCCAATTGTCATGGTTAGTGGAGAATATTGCGAATGTCACTGTGTGCTCCTTGATTCAATTATCCTGAGAACAAGTAGCCATCTGAGCCATGGTGCTTCAGAATCGTATGGCGCTAGACATTTTTCTGGCCTCATAAGGAGGCATCTGCACAATCGTGAAGAGTGAGTGCTGTACTTTCATACTCAGTTACTAGAGCAATATTACTGACATCGTCACCCACATTCATCATGCTGTAAGCCTCCTTCATATAGTCCGGAGGCTTCCTGGACCTTTGGGTTTTGGGTTGAAGGTCTTTTGGTAACTCTGGGTGCATCTAGTGGTCAGATCCTACACATAGCACTAGTCATAATTCTAAGTCTGTCCTGTCAGTCGATGGTTTGTAAGTGTCTCTATTATCGGGTATGCAAAACCTGTTCTGAAGTCTCTCAAACTGCTTGAGTGCGTTACTGTCATACTACGGAATAAATAACCTGCTATGACATGCCAGGTTGTGATGTTTGTTCCCGTAGAGATGTATGTAGTGAGACGGGAGTGAAGGTCTCACAAGAGGGCCCTGTAGGGGAAGTTTGGAATTGAATATTGTATGTACTCCCCTTTCACATTACTGCATTATAATTTTCAGAAGTTCTTGCAAGCTGCCATGTTTAAATAACTCTTTCTTTCTTGGGCGCTTGGGCGAGGTGAGGCTTTAGGCTTTACTATGCATTTTATTTATTTATTTATTTCTACAGCCACTGAGCCCGCAGGCATCAGGGCGCCACATGTACACACAGAATCACATTAGACACACAATATTAATTTACAGATTTTCAGGCAGGCCCTGTCTTAGATTAAGGGAATTATCTAAACAAGTGGGTCTTGAGTTTCTTTCGGAAGGTACTGTATGAGAGCTCTAGTCTTATTTGTGGTGGGAGGTTATTCCATAAGGTCGCAGCTTTGGTGTGAGAGGCTTTGCAGAGTCTGTTGGTTTTCCTGAAACTGGTGGTTCCAAGGTTGCCCTGAGCTTCGGACCTGAGTGCCCATCTCGGTTCATAGTTAACCAGTTTCTTCTTGAGGTTCTTCATCTAGTGTGTAGCTATGTTTGCCTTCCCATCTCACGCTTCTAATGTGTTTCCCTTTTGGCGCATGTAAGCTTGTTTTAGGCCCCCACATTCTTAGGAAAAGTGGTGTTACCAGACAGAGGTCATCATACTGTAACCATTTTTGCCTGTCTGAGAGCATGCGTGAATCTTTGAGGAGTATATTCCACTTCACTAAGTGTATCACTAAATGTATCACACTATGCTGTCCTCCCTGATAACACTGTCTAAAATGTAAGAATGCAGCTGGTATCAAAGACTTTTATAGTGGGGCTTTGTTCCCTGCTTGCAACATTGCTTCAGTATAATTAATTGCCCTGTCTAGACCAGTCCCTCCATTGAAATTCATGTGCTCCTTTGGGTATAAGAGAACGGTGCACAGAGGGAGGGGGAGTCTCATACTGTCACTGGTTTGTTTTGTCCTGTTGTTTGCTTTCTACCAATAAATTGTTCCCTAATCCACAGGAATAGTTGTCATTTTTCCACGACAACTATAAACTAGATTATTTAAAGGAGGTCAAAGCTAATTATCACAAACAGTGAGCTGCAACATAACAATTATATTTGTATCACGACTGAGAAAATCTATTTCACTAGCCCGAGCAACAATTAAAACTCACTAGAGCTATGACTGCTGATTACATGATATTATCAAAATTGTCCAAGGGAAAAGATGCCATATACATCCATGATGTTCCCCTAAAGGGATATCATTACATTCAATGGATCATGTGCTGCTGCAACCAAAAAGCAGTAAAGGGGGCCACATCATGAATTGGGCGCTATTACCGCCGGCGCTATTAGCCCTACCGCCAAACCCCTCGGCGCTATTAGCGCCGGATCACGGGTTTGGCAGAACGGTTAGTGCCCATTCCCCATTGGGCCCATTTGGGAATGTCTCATTCCCCATTGGGCCCAATGAGTAAAATATGCGCTATTACAGCCAGCAGATTTCCCGCCGGCGGTAATAGCGAAGAAAATTGCCAAATTTGCAGCAGATTTCCCCCCAGCTCAGAGCTGGGGTGAAATCCGCTAAGGCTATGATCTGGCGGACCCTTAAATGTGGCAGTAATGATGAGGCCCAAGATCTCCTTCAACATTTCGATAAAGCCGGCCATCGACTTGAAGGGAGCCCAAAATTTTCTGAAAAGAATGCATAGACTATCATCTTGGATAGAGTACTATGCCAAAGGTCTAAAGACTCATAAAGTATCTTATGAGTATAAATTTGAAAGGTGGAAGTTCTTTATGAAAGCCACAGGTTTAAAGCTATACGTAACACATCCGAACAATTGACTCACAGGATTTGAGGCCCTGTGCTTCATGGAGAGTGCAAACAGATTTAGCAGTTCTCCTTTTTTATTGTATAAATAATTGTGTACTGGTTATCTGGTTATTAATAGGTAAGTCCAAAGGGTCAGTGCATCGTAGAGTGTAACAAGGATCCCTTCTCTGAGAAGATGTGTGCGATGCATAATAGCCCTACTGATGCAATGCAATTAATTCATTGGTTAGTTTTGCAAAAACCTAATAATTTGCCATAAAAGCAGATGATCCAAGAGGCCCAAACCCTCAATGTTTCTAACTGATGAGGGTTGCAAGGGCATGAGTGGAGAAATGTCAGAAATAATATTTTAAACATTTCTGACCATTGTGAATGATAGATGAATACATATTTTGGAACCTCTTTGAGGAATGTATGCAAGACACTAACACAAGCATTCTACTAATCAGCATCTATTGCTTAGTCCATGGGTGCAAAGTGGCATGGAAATGGTCTGTGGCACTGTATTGGAGGTGACACAGCTGTTTTAGAATCCGGGCTCAATATCCTCCTTCCTCTTCAAGACGTGCGCTGAAATGAAAAATCGTTGCATGCTCTCTTCCACAACATGATTGAGAGCTTAGCTCATCGCCTACTTTCATTATGTACTTTGAACAAACAAAGGATAAGACAAGTAAGTGATACTCCATTGATCACATCATAAAGCGAGCTGCCTGAGACACAGGGGAAGTAAAATTTGAAAACACAATCTGCAATTTTTTATGGACTTTAGCCCAAGGGTCCTGAGTAAGGGTGTGCAAAATGTTCACATACGAAGCAAAAAGTGCAGACTCCGCACTGGAATCCGCTTCTGCCCATTCCACGAAATCCACATTATGGTTCTGCCGCCACTGAAATTCCACTGGCTTTGTGCAGTTTTGTGTGTTGCGTGGTGTTTCATTGCCATGTTTCGTGTAGCGCTATGAGAAACTTTGCATGGGTCTTTTTTTTATCTGTTTTCGATTTGTGCAGCGACACAAGAAACTTTACACAGTTTTTCGATTCATGATAGGTTCGCACAGCAGCACAAGTAACTTTGTATGGGTCTTTGTCTATCCGTTGTACTTCCGTGCAGCAGCACAAGAGACTTTGGCTGGTTTTCCACGATTCATGCTACTTTTGTGCAGCGACATGAGAAACTTTGCACAGGCTTTTTTGAAATCCGTACTAGTTTCACACATAAGAAACTTTTTTCTCGCACTGGCACGAGAAACTGCACACATCTTTTAGTATGATTTGTGGTAGGTTCAAGCAGTGGCATCAAAAACGTTGTGCCGTTCTTTTTGGCCCGTGCTAGGTTCGCACAGAAACTTTGCCAGCTTTTTGTTTGATTTGTACTAGGTTCACGCAGTGACACAAGAAACTTCATGTCACTCTTTTTGATTCATGTTAGGTTTGGATGATTTTTTATGGTAAAGCACTGGCTGTTTTGGAAGGAGGGAGTCAGTGTGGGTTTGGGAAAGATGAGTGATCATTACTGTGTATAGGTCATGCTCAGTTATTGATCTTAGTTGAGGAACCATGCTTGGATGTAATTGAGACATTGCACCAATTCACCTTAATAATGGCAACAGATTAGATTAACATCAAGATGTGGGCTCAATACTTGCAAAAAAAGATACTGTACTTGTTACTCCAATTATGCTTGTGGAATTCCAACATTAAGATTTATGTTATTTATACTTTAATGTCATACAGTCAAAGACTTTACACATAAAGGAAAATAAAAAAAATGAAACATAAAAATAATAATAATATATACATACAATATATACAAAGAATTAAAAGACAGTACGATACAGAATTTTAAATTCAAGATTCAAAACTCTTATGAAGTACGTAGGATACAGAATAAAGTTCAAAATTCGAAATTCAGAGATTCAGTATTTCATACTAATAAATAAATCATTGCTCATTGTACATGAGAAAACCGTTGCAAACCCTGAAGGGAGACATGTTTCTGTGTTGGGTAATGTGAGAAACCAAACGGTGTCTCACCTGTTAGTCCTCGGGGACTTGCCATCCAAGTGGCCAGGACACGGCCATCTCTTTTGGATCCAGTTCCTGGGGTGGTCCAGTGCGGGAGCATCACCTGAGTGACGGGTCTTCGGGGAGTAGGGGTGAGATAGCTGATGGTGAGACGCAGTATTTCCGTCTCTTTTGTTCATCTACGACATCCTATTTTTTAGGATTTACTGAAGTCCCAACCCCCCCCTTATTACACAAACACTGGGCCCGAGGAAGAGGGTGACTAAGAGTAACCAGACTAACTCTCACACATCGTACTGGACATGTCCCGTTAATTGGGTCAGGCAAAGTCAGGCACTTTACTCCAAATACATAGACCTGATACCAGTTAGCTCTCCTCACACGAATAAAAGACAACACCTAAAGACACACTATGAGCAAGGTGGAACATGAGAATGAGCAGAACTTCCGGGACGAAGGCCCACCTACTGGAGCAGAGCAACCGACCAAGGGACAAGAGCAGTGGACCGAAAACCCCAAGGCTTCCCTACTGGAGGTCCTTGCCTCTGACAGAACGCGAAAGACATGTGGAGAAGGCCAGAACCCACAAGTGAAGATCACATTGTGTTTCAAGGATGCCAGCGACCCGCCCAGGTGAACGCCAGAGTTGGGGAGACAAGGCCAAGCCTGTGGTACTCACCTTGATTCAATAATTGGAAACAGCAAAACAAGAAAGAAGCGCACAAAGCCAGTGAGTTGGCAAGTGACCTGAAAGACCGGTGTGTGTTAAAGTGAATGAAGTAGCAAAATAATATCACAAGTGAAGGCTGCACACGTGTGGATGAGATGCTAAGAAAGGCAGACCTGTGAATGAACTTTAAAGTAAAATGCAGCTGCAAGATCAGCGATACTAAGTAACGGAGAAGTCCAGTGAAAGGAAGAAGCCCATTTGAAAGTCTCAGTGAAAGGTTCATTGTTTGAAGCCAAAAGGCAAATAAACGGCAAGAGTGAAAGTAAAATTATGAATGTTGAGTCAAAGTGGTCCTGCGATGGTGTGTAAGAAAAACACGCACATTCAAAAGACTTCGACATCCGAAAGGGGTCCAAGCACGATCGAGGGAGACGGAAGTATACTAAGCTTGCGGAAGGGAGCTCCCTTGAAATTTTGTGTTGAACTTTATTGTGAGAGGTCTAAGCCCAGCAGAGGGGGTCCTACAAGAACTGTGTGGTGAAAGGTCTGAGCCTGGCAGAGGGAGACCTTTGTGAATGTTCTGGTTGAAACAAACATTTTAAGTCATAGAAATCGACTTTCACATGGAAGGCCAGGCAAGCCTCCATCCACAGTTTTTAACTGTGTAATGTGTTGGAAGCCGAGCCAGAGTCTGTCGTCCTGCCCACAGGGATCCCATTACCCCATGAGGCCTAATGTGGGGAAGAAAGCTGGTTGAGCCACATTATCATTTGAACAGTTCCTATTGCATAGATTTCTCCTTTTTACACTTTTGTACAAGAGATAGGGCATGCATTAGGTTTTGTTAGCATCAGCCATTTTGATTTGACGGACTTCACTAGGACTGTTTTGTTTATCTTTTGATGGTCGAGACTACTCCCATCTTAGTTACAGGGCAACAGAGGAGTTTCTCCAACCCCAACATTTTCAATAAAGGTTTTACAAATTGTATCCATCATGTCAGTGTCAATACCTGTGATACCATGCCTTCCCTACAGTAAGGTTGGTAGCCATGTAATATAGATATTAAATGTCTGTGCTCCTAATACAGATACTCAAGCCTTCTTTGACTTCACCAGTCAACTGCTAAGTTTAGATGCAGTGGCATTTTGGGTTTGCAACTTTAATCCTGTGTGGGATATGCACAAGACAGCTCACATGGATCTGCTAGACCAATATTGAGATCCGATCCTATTGTACAGAGACTATTATGCTTTTACAACCAAGTTGATATATGGAAGGGGCAACATGCAATTTCCAGTGATTTATACACTATTTAGAAGCACATGACTTCTCAGCATTAATAGGTAATCTGTGTATACCTTCCTGAGCAATCACATGGGCTGACGAAAACTCTGTGCTAGCAAGAACGCTTTCTGACCACTGCTCAGTTAAGATGACGATAACGCTTCCTGACATGGTAAACAGGGGAATCCAATGGAGATTCAAACCACAAGCACTGACCGATAGGGTGTTCCATTACGAGATATTGCATGCAATTGAAACCTACTTTGAGCTCAATGTGAGCACTGTTGCAACCACTGCTACTCTCAGGAAAGCCTCCAAGACATATGTTTTGGTAGGTGTATTTCTAAAGAAGCTGGCATCCTTAAGGATATCTGCAACATGCTCAAGATCATGGAAGCCCACATCAGGCCATTGCAGAGGTATTATGCTAAGAACTGAGAAATTTGATTTCAAAGGCATGAGAAGTTTACACACTTTGCTGTAGCAGCAGAATCAGAGATTACGTTTCTGGATATGCCCACTTCAGCCCACAGATATGGTAAAAGAGGTGAAACATAAGCCATTCGCTCATTTGGCTGGTACAGACAGAGCGGGGTAACATGAGATTCAATACTCTTCTAAAATGTCTTGCATTGATTTGGATCTAATTAAATACATTGAAGAGATGGGACATTATCCTGCTGTGGCTGCCCTCCGCCATGCCAAAAAACAACTGACTGACGGAAGTGCAAGCCAGAGCACTGCGTAAATTGCAACTTTCTCTCACGACCTGGGCCACGAGAGGAAGATGCAGATTCGTGACGCTGTGCCTGCACTTCTATCACTCACAGCAGTGGCAGCCCCAGAATTGTGGCCGGAAGTGCCTCTGGTAGGGTCATGAAAGGGATTTGCCATCCCAAGCCCAGACAACTAGCCCTGACAAAGGGGGCACCATTTTGGACAGACCTTACCTGCTGCACACCTGGATCACAGTCTGAGTCCCTGGGCAGCTGCGAAACAAACACCATGATGAGAGGATCCCATGCCAGAAGAGAAGCCAATACCAGGTAGGTGACGTTCAACCTAAAACTGACTTTACTGTTGCAGTTTCAATTGGTCGAAGCAAACATGGAGTTAACATCTCTCCTACATGTTTGCCTTGACCAACTCAATCTGCCGATTTGTTTTTCTCCTGGGCCTGCCGGCTGGGACGGGCAGTGAGGAGCAATCCGTTGTTGAAGCGGGTTAACCACCTTCCTGCACAATTTCTGAGTGATTTTTTTTTATTTTTTTATTTTTTTTATTTTGATATAGCTGAATAATTTCAACTTTTCAAAAAGAGAAAAGAAAAGAAAAGGAAAGGCATAATGAAAACAGTAAATAGCAACAAACTAAAATCAGCAAGTACAAAATACATGCATATAATTGTACATCGATTCTTCTCTAAAAATTGCAATTTTAGCAGCATAAAAATTACGAAGCAGTTGATAAACAAATCTGGCTCGTAGCTTATTTGGTTCGACATTACTTAGTTAAGGCAGGTAGAATTGCATCCAAAAATTGCACTAATGATTTAATTGTAGAAAATTTCATATCAGCACATACTGCTTCCCAAATTTGTGTGCCGTTTTTTTGGCTATAAAAATTCATTAAATTTGTAAAGAATTTGGACCGTTGATCATGCAAGCCACTACAAGAAATGATCAAATGTTGTAATGTCTCCTTTTCATCAATTATTCCACAATAGCGACAATAGTCCATGTTATTTGGAATCATATGCCGCCTCACAAGGACTTCTCTAGTAGGGAACAGATTCAACCTAAACCGTAGATATTTGTTCCTTATGTCAGTGGAGGGACATTTCAACAAGTAGGGCGCAGAGTGGCCCAAAAGTTTATGACCAAAGATACGTCTGTCAAAGTCTTTATATTTCAGGCATGCGGTTTGATTAAAAATCCATGACCTTTGATAAAATTTTATCTTTGCCCGAGCAGGATTTTCAAGTAAAAAAGGGATTGATATGTTAGCTACTAGCAAAATGTCAATTACATGATTACGCCAAGTTCGTGGATAAGAGTAAGTAGAAGAAATCAAGTAACGAGCTACAGTGCTTAAAATATTATTCATTCCTAGGCCCAATAAACATTTGCGGAAAAAGGCACACATCCGCCATTTGACTCTAGAAGCCATTGAGTTCAAGCCAAGTTCGAATCTTAGTATGGGCATAGGAACACAATTTGGTAAACGTAAAACGCTCTTCCAGAAAACAGCTTCAAGCTTATTCCATATTCTATCACTAAGACAAAGCTTGGATTCTGCAGCATATAATAATATAGGTATAACTTTTTGTTCGTAAAAGAGCAAAAGATGTTTTAAAGTGAATTTGCCATACTTAAAGTTCAAGATTCTTGCTTGCGAAGTCAAGTTAGCTAGTTTAGACTGTAAGTTGGGTAAGTAAAGATTGTCATTTAATGTATTTTGTACCGTAAGGCCCAAATATTTATATTCTGAGACGGATGTCAAGGGTTCATTGCCAATAGACCAAGAGAAGTGAGTGGATTTTCTGCTAACATGAGGTTTACACATCAAAATCTGAGATTTGTCCAAATTTATAATTAAATAATTATCCTCAGCATAAGTTGACAGTGCAGTTAGTAGATTTTGTAATCCCTTTGGGGTCTGCGATATTAGAACCAAGTCATCAGCGTATAGTAACCATCCTATGCGCTGACCGCCTAACTCTGGGGCATCAGAAGGCACTTCAGAAAACAGCTTACCCAAGTCAAGAATAAATAAATTAAACAAAAAAGAGGCCAGTATACAGCCTTGTTTGAGGCCCGTGTATGTGCAGAATGAAGATGATAGAAGCCCATCTAAGTTTAACCTTACACGCATAGAGGTGTTAGAATGTAGCTGTACAATAAGGGTTAACAGAGAGGGAGGGCAACCTAAGAGATACAATTTCTGAAACATAAGGCTCCTATTTATAGAATCAAACGCTGACCTGAAATCTATGAAAGCAAAGTATAAAAATTGCTTCCGTACTGCATATTGGGATTTTAGCATGTTAATGGTCATGATGTTAGGCAGAGTACCAACTCCTGAGATAAAGCCAGATTGAAAGGGATCTGCCACATGATTTTCGGACGACCACACACGCAGATCTCTTAAAATTAGGCGACAGAAAATTTTTCCCGGCACGTCTAACAAAGAGATTGGGCGATAACTCGCCGGGTTAGATCGATCCCCCTTTTTATAAATAGGAACAATAATGGACTTTTTCCACGATGCCGGAATGCATTGGGTCTTATGTATGTGCACAAAAATAGAGTACAGTATTTTGGCCCAAATTAGAGGAAATTGCTTCAGGTGCATGTTTGACAACCCATCAGGCCCAGGGGCCCGTGAAGAGTTAGCTTTGTTGATAAAGAATAAAAGGTCTTCTTCATCAAAATTAAGCTCAAATGCAAACTGTTGAGGCTTAAAACTGTCTGCTATGATGGTACGAGAAGCATACAAATTAGAATAATATTGTACCCAGGATCCTTCACTCACCCCATTCGTCTGTATAGCAGCCTGCTGACCTGCAGTCGCCTGGTTTATGATTTCCCATGATGCTTTCGAGTTTTTGCTAGCCAGTATTTTTAGCATCTTACTACCATCTTGTTGATATAGTTTGGCCCGCTTGCCTCTTAACCAGTTCCTATATCTAGTTTTAATCGACATGAGCATTTTCTTTCGATTATCATCATTAAGTTTGCAGGCCACCCTTTTTTCTGCTCGAACTAGAGCTTTCATAGGTTTGATTTCGTGATCGAAAGTGTGAAAATGAGGTGATTGTCTTTGTGTATGCATGATAGAAGCGGGTTGAAACAATTGCATTAACTCGTAATATATAACTGTAGGGTTGTGATCCAACATACACTGATGTTCAAGTTGAGCTTCATAATAATTTCTAAATGCTTCCAAAGAGGTTTCAGTCCAATGTAATCTGTTCCCAGCTGTATTCACGTTTATGGAACCTCTTAAGTATTGTGGCATTTCGCAACTCATAGAAGTCTTAGAAGTCCATGACATGTTAAGAATGTTATGGTCACTTGCTTCTGCATCTATAACCTGAAATGATTTAACCCTGTCTAGCATACGGCTATCTACATAGATATAGTCGATGGTTCCTTTACTAGATGCGCATTGCCATGTTGCTCTTGCAGGTATGTCGGGAGCAATCGAACCATTTAACATAAACAGTCCTCTGTCCTCAACTAAATTCAGCCATTTGTTCAACCGAATTAATTCTGTACTGCGAGGCGTACCAAGACAATGGAGGTTGAAGTCTCCAGCAATGACAATAGAATCTACTTTGTCATCTATAATAGTAAGAACAAGTGCATTAGTTAGGTTGGCCAAGAATGTATCATCTGTAATGCTCAAGGCATTCCAATATACATTGATAAGTGCGCAATGCATGTCGGGACCAATGAGCCTTGACATTTGGATAGAGGCATTAGGGAAAAACCATGGTTCAACTTTAAGAGTGGAATTTTGTTTAACGGCCATTAGAAGACCAGAGGTAGGCCTTCCATATTTCCCCTTCTCAGCGGGTACGAGCAAAATGTCATAGTTATCCCAGGATGGCAGATGCATGAGCCAAGATTCTTGTAGCAGTATGACATCATGCTTCGACAGATCATAAAGTCGGTTATTCATCAGATGTCGATGCCCCCTGGAATTCCAGCTGATCAAGGAAAAAGTAACCTCATTGTTTGCCTGATGCTAACGCTGAATTTGCTTTTGGTTGCAGGCACACTTTGCAGGACTGCAACTCAGATTGTGGTTTGCAAATTGATGTGTGAGAAGCTGAGTGTTTTGTTCTGAAGTATGTTCTGATGGACCAGAATGTACCGAAACCATGAAACCTAATTCAAGCAGTTTTGCTCGAACTGCCCATATGGTATTAACTACAATGCGAGAATTTATCCACAATATTACTGAAGACCGTTGAGAGTGGTCAGGGAATTCCACTTGTGCGATGTCAATAGAGCCAATATCATCCAGCTCTGAGAACTCACTGAATATGGCTAAAATCGATGCGCGATTCAAGAGATACTGAGTGGCCGGTAAGGGACAACATTTGAAAGATAGCGAATGGACAGCAGGTCTCTTAGGGCACAAGTTCCCTTGTATCAGTTCAGAGTTATTATTAGCCCTGATAGATGTTTTGTTTCTCAAGGTCACAAATTTAGGGTCTTTTTCAACTACAGAGATATCAGTATTAAGAATTTTAACTAATGTGGATTTAATCAAGGATTCGATATTCAGACAGGACACATTTTCTTCTTGTGTTTTATTCTTATGAGGCGCTGTCCTAGTGTCATCAATCACTTGCTGTCCTGGCCCTTGAATTTTGCAACAATTCAGGAGTCGAGTGTTTCCTGAGCTGGAGTTAACATTTGGACTCAATGTTTTGATATCAGGGACAATAGGTTCACAGTTTGGTAATACCAACTTCTTTAAGACCGGCTGGGAAGCCATATAGTCATCAACAGCCTGTCTAATTTCTCGTCTCTGAGCCATTAGATTTGGTTCATGTGTAGATTCTTTGGGTTGTAGAGATGACGTTTTTTTTTTCAAATTGTTTACAGGTAGATCAGGTTCTACTTCCAATGCTGCATCAACAAAAGCATTCAAAGGACTATACGACGAGACAATTTTGTTTTTCGCCAACGTTTCTCTAATTGACTTTGTCTGAGACATTGTTAAATATTTCTTTGTTATTGCCTTAGAGGCCATTTGAGAATTTTATACGGGCAATGTAATATTTTTAACAAATGCTTTGGTATGAGACGATCGTTTAGGGACAGATTTGATATTTTTTGATTTCTTTTGTAGATCATCCTTAGATTTCCCTTGCTTTGAGGATACGGTCTCTGTCCCCATATTGCCAAACAGAGCGTAGTTTGGTTTTTTATTCTGAACAGGAGAGTCAGGCAAATGCTCTTTAGGGCTAGCCGTTAAATCTACAATGGGCTTACTTATATAGGGTAAAATAGAATATGTTTGACGAAGCTCATCGGTCCATACAGTAGTTTGAGAGCTGACAGATTTTTTCTGCAGGAGTGGACAAGATGGAACGTGTAGATCGTTTAGCTTGTTTATTATGTCAAGATGGCCAGATAGCAACTGATTTAGTTGCTCTGAATGTACATCAGCCTTGGAAGCCAAAGCTTCAAATAGCTTTGCAAGAGACAGAATAGCTGTGTTCATAGATGACAAGGCAATAGTGACCATGTTAATTTGTGGATTTGCTACTTCCGTTATAGAGTGATGATCAGGGGTAATTTTACGCGGAGTGGGAGCAATAAATGATATTTTCTCAGCAGAGTAAGAATCACTAATGTTTGTGAACATAATTGGTGATTTAGAAAGATTGTCCGAGAGAGTGTGCACGGTAAAACATGAAGCGTTTATATCCAAATCTATTACTGCCAAGTCGTTAGAAGGTAGACTTCTGGCACCATTTACAACAGGTAAGGGCAAAGCAGAATTATTAGCAGACATTGTTGCCTTAGCAGTAAATACATTGTTTAAAAGTATACTGTCTGTTAACGAAACATTTTCCTTGGCAAATGTGACAGTGGGGGTGCCTCCAGTGTCACCATTGGTTTGAGCTCTTGGTGTTCCTGGAGAATTTTGCAACCCACACATCTCAGAGACAGAAGTGATCGTGCCATGGATGTACGATGTGGCAGGTTTAATAACTGAACCAATCAGTTCATCAGATGTGGTCATTTGACCCTTCGTTTTAGAGTGTAAGTTATCCATATCACAGGAAAAAAAAGGGCGGATATCCAGTTGCAATGAAGAATCAGTTTTGGATTTTACCGAACACTTAGTTGTAGTTGCAGAGGGGGTAGAGCTCAGACGACATTTCTTGGTTAAACAAGGCGAAGAATTAAGATGAGATCGCTCCACGTTGGTGACATGATTTTTAGAAATTGCAGGCATACCTGATTTTAGAGAAATGATGCCCCTTTTCATGGTAAAATAAGGTGATTGCTTTATCGAATGACAGATGTACGTTACGCTATTGATGTAGGTGTCCTAAATTTAAAAAGTACCTGCACGTATAGATGTTCCTATGCGCAGCTCGCCAAACAGCCGCACAACAGCCAGCGCCCTTTTCCCCGACGGGCTTTACGCCGCAAGGGTGACTCTGGCGCAGGGATGAGGGCTTGGGTTGCTCACGTAACCACTCACGTGGGCGGCTGTAACTCCGCCTCCTCCAGGAAGCGGATCGCGGAAATGCAGTTCCCGGCAAGAGCTTCACTCCTTTGCTCGCAGTGCCGGGAACAGAAAATGCAGTTCAAAAGTGCAAGCACAAAGAAAACGGCGCCGCTTCAGAGCTCCAACACACACACAAAGTGCATAATCAGTTGGAGGCATACATAGCAGAAATCTGAGTGATTTTAGGTGCACTTGCTCCTAATCACGGTCAGCCAGGCCTGCAGAACTTCTCTGTGCTGCAGATCCTAAGTAGGTTCACGCAGGGACTTGCGTAAAGCTAAAGAGTTCCTGCAGCTCCTTGGGCGAGACAATAGTTCGTTCTATACTTCCTCTGCACAATACACACTTTAGGGTTAGTTCCTGCCGTGGTCACTGTGTTGTTCTGGAAATCCACAAACACAGTTCCTGCAACGCCCCTTATGTATGTGTGCCATCTTCAGGTTATAGACGATTCCCACTGTCGAACCTCTACATGAACATATTTTCGTGTCAGTTCCTGCAGCTCCTGTTTCTCTCAAGAGCCCTCCAGGCACAATCCCTGTAGGTGACCTGAGAAGTAGATTCTCAGACTGGAGACACTTAAACTCCTGCTGCTTCTGTGCCATTCCTGCTCCTGTCACTTGCGCTGCAGACTGCAAACATGTGCCCTGGCAGCAGCCACTGCAGAGCCTGTCCCTTGTACGTACTCCTGTGAGCTCCTGGGACTCCAGAAACTGTTCCTGCAACCCTCTACCATGTGCTTCTAGCGTCTCCAAAGCTGTCCCTGCTGCCACTGTGATGAGAGTCAGGTTTCTCCCCAGCCGCAAGCTCCCAGGGCCTGCACCACAGCACACCCAGTCTGCGCTCTCAGTCTCTGCTCCACAGCACTCAGGCCTGGCTCCCTGTGTCAACTCCACAGCACTCCAAGTACCTCTTCCACAGCACTCCAAGGCTGCGCTCCCAATGTCTGTTTCAAAGGACTTAGGCTAGAATCCCAGTGCCAACTCCACAGCACTCCAAGGGCCTGCTCTAAAGCACTCACAGCCTGGGCTCCCAGGACCTGCACCACGGTACTCAGGCTGGAATCCCAATGCCATCTCTGCAGCACTCCACGTGCCTGCTCTACAGCACGCACTGGCTGTTCTCCCAGGACCTACTCCACAGCACTCAGGCTGGAATCCCAATGCCATCTCCACAGCACTCCACATGCCTGCTCTACAGCACTCACAGGCTGTCATGAACTTTCCCAGGCTGGGCTCCCGGGACTTTATCCACAGCACTAATATGCTGAGCACCCAGTGCCCACTTCACAGTACTCGTAGGTTGGGCTCCCAAGGCCTACCCCACAGTACTTCCAATGTTTCAAGGACAGCGCTCCCACGCTGGCACCCCCAGGCTGGGCTGTCAAGCTTGATCCACAGCAAAACTTTGAAGCTGTGCTCCCAGTGCTGCCCAGCCTCCATATTTGTGTTTATGGTTGGACAGCAGATGTTTGCTTCCTCCCAGAGATAAGGGTTTGTGCAATGAGATTCCTCAACCTGCTGTATGAACCAAGTGGCGGGAGCGCTGGGGATTTGTTGTGTCAGCAATTATGATGGTTTAATTATACTTGGAAAATGAGAAATTAAGTGATGGCCCCTTTCAGGGAGTTTATACGGTTCCAAGTGTTAAAATCGCAGCAAAAAAGGCAGTGGTCACAAAATATTGCGGCAAAAGGCAGTGGTTTTGCCGCCACAATCCATGTAAAGGATGCAGGGGGCACCCCCGCAACCACCGCTCCCCTTAAATGGTATAATGGGGTACACCTTTACCGGGTCAAACCCCAGCCTTTTTACGGAGTTTTTTTCTACTGGCAACATTTTTGCTGCAATTTTATCACTGCATACCGTTTATACCTGGTGCAAAACCCCTGACAGGGATGATTTGCCAGTTCCTAATGAGTGATATCATATGATATATGATATGATATGGCATTTGTAACGCGCCTATACACAAGTATTTCAAGGCACAACAAGGCAAGCGAGGGGAAACAGAGGGAGGAGAAAAACAATGATCTTATTAGGCCTAGTGACATTTATATCGTGCAAGTGCAGGGGAGCGGGGAGGGGGGACATGCCAGTGCCTGGGGGTGTGGGGATGGACATGTGCAGGACAAGGAATCAGTAAACAACAAAACAAGTAGTGCAGCCAACGGGTGGCAAGTGTGAGTGTTAGAAGTGCAAACAAGTGTCTAACAAGTGCAGGAGAGGGGACTGTGGGGTTACAGATACAGACCACAAGTGCAGGGTGTGGCACGAGGCAGTGCGGGTTTGCAGCTGGACAGGCAGGAACCTGGGCCCGAATTCAGAGGGAGATGGTTCTGCTCAAGTTTCCGAGAGGCAGGGAGGCTGTTCCAGAGGGACACAACAGCCAAAGAAAGAGATCTGCCCCCTACTCGTTGCGTGGAGAAGTGACTGAACCTCAAGGAGTTGGAGGTGGAGGAGCGAAGAGCTCGGATAGGAAGATATTTCAGTAGCGAGAGTTGGACGTATTGCAGTCCCAAGCCCCAGAAAGCCTTGGGGACAGTGCAGAGGGTCATGAACTTGATCCTTACCACCACTAGGAACCATTGAAGAGATTTCACTGCTGGAGAGACACCATCCCTGGGCTTGAGGCCAAGGACAAGTCTCGCAATTCAGTTCTGGATGGGTTGTAGAGGACAGAGAGTAGAGGCAGGTAGAATTAGAAAGAGGCTGTTGCAGTAGTCCATCCTAGACAGAACCAGAGCTCTGGAGACAGTGAGCTTCTAGGGGGACGTGAGAAAAGGAAGAATACCTCTGAAGAGGTGCAGCTGGTAGTTAGAGTTCTTAGAGACATCAGAGATGTGAGTAGAGAAGGAGAGTATGGAGTTGAAGATGAGCCCAAGGTTCTTAGCCTCACAGGTAGGAGCAGGAAGAGGGCCCAGAGTGGGCAGCCAGAGAGTGACAGGAAAGGAAGGTGCAGCTGAGTCGATGAGGAGGATCTCCGCCTTACTGGCATTAAGGCAGAGATCATTGGCGGCACACCACTCGTGGATTGCGCACAGACATTCCAGGATGAGAGAGGGAAAAGAGGCGGCTGAAGGGAGCCTGAAAGCGAGCTGAGTGTCATCCGAATAGCAATGAAAGTTGGAGCAGAGAGCAGCTATGCGGTGGGCGAGAGGTGCCAGGTATTGGTTGCATAGCCAAGGAGGAAGATTAGAGCCCTGGGGAAGACCACAGGTAGAGGGAGAGATAGAGGAGAGGAAGGACCCAAGTTGGACCTGGGAGGGTCGGTCAGAGCGAAAGGAGGCCAGGCAGGCCAGCGTCTGATCAGTAATACCCAGATTATCACAGAGATGGTTGAGCAGGATGGCATGGTTGACAGTATCAAAAGCAGAAGAGATATCGAGGAGGATGAGGACAGGAGAATGGTTAGTGTTGAAGTTTGAGAGCAGGTCTTCACGGATGTTCAGGAGAACAGTTTCCGTGCTTCTGGCCGCTCTGGAGCCAGACTGATGGTCATGGAGACAACCAACAGATTTGGTGAAAAGGTTAAGCTGGGAGATGGACAACTTTTCGAAGAGTTTGCCCAGAAAAGGAGTAATGGAGATCAGGTATAGTTAGCTGGACAGGAGGGGTCGGCTAATGGTTTCTTAAAAAGAGGGTGCACAAGTGTCAGAGTGCACACAATAATGGAGGGGAGTACT
Organism: Ambystoma mexicanum; assembly: GCF_040938575.1. Lineage (NCBI taxonomy): Eukaryota > Metazoa > Chordata > Amphibia > Caudata > Ambystomatidae > Ambystoma > Ambystoma mexicanum. The sequence goes on along the minus strand of NC_090937.1, from coordinate 880,444,811 downwards.
CGACACTCTCCCCCGAACCACAGAAGCCAAATGAATTGACCCTCCACCCGTGGTTGGCACAGGCGCCTGATTTGAGTAAACAGGACACCACGTGGCAGCCAATGGGGGGAAGAGAGGTTAGGGAGAGGTTGTGGGTAGGTGTGGGGGAGTTTAGGAAAACTGGGTAGAGGTGTAGGGAAACCTAAATTGGATAGGAAGAGGGGAAGCACCAGGGAAAAACCCTCCTTAACTCCAACCTGCATACATATTAATCTGACTCTTACTGTAACCTGCACAATCCTGAACCAGCCCTAAACAGATCTTAACACACCTTGATATGTGTGCACATGTAGCAGACATACACATAGTGATAAGCAAAATGAACACATAACAATGGAAATCTTTCCATGAATGAAGAAACAGAACACATGGCCCATTGGGCGCATAGAAGCAACACAAAAAACACATATCACAAAATCATGCCTCTCTCATGACTGGTGAACATTGTAGGGGTTCTTAACTGATCTACCCCTCTGTCCGGTTGCAGATCCCTTAGTACACACTTTTCCCCTTCTTCGTGCCTGTTGGTGAAATCACCACTATTCTCACACACTGTAACCCTTAAAAAGTATAATGTATGTTTTCTTGTAGCTTTTTGCAAAATCAAATAGGGCTCAAAGCATGGTCCTGTCCGTAAATACAGTAAACAAGTTTTGTCAGCGTTCGTATGAGCAAGAAAACACAGAGCGCACTTATCTGAGCTCCAAGAGGCCCCGCGGGACCTCTCGGAAGACATGTAGACCGCCGTACACTGCTGCCAGTGACAGCATGCCCCTCCTCGCACCCAGCGTATCACACGGGAACAAACTTTAGCCGCCCTTAGTAATCGTCCATTCGGCAGTATTCCTTCCGCATCCCATTCTCGTCTCTCCGCTCGCACTGCACCCAAAACGAACAATAAGCCACACCTGCGTGTGCGCCATTGTTTCATTTATGCTGCCTCTCATCAATAGCAGCTGGCAACGTGCGCACAAGGAACTACAGCCTTCCCCACAGCATGATGGGATTTGTAGTCTTGTTTCCTCTGCCGGCACGTCAATTATACAGGAAACTTTTTAATGCCCTTACTCCTAACATTACCTCCTCTCCCAGGCCTCTTCCCAGGACCAGGTTTTACCGGATATCTTAAATGAAAGAGTTTCACCAACCTGGGAGCGTGCACCGCCTCTGCAGGTTCCCATGAACAATCTTCCGGTCCATAACCTACCCACTGAATCAAGTACCATAACCTTTGCTTCTTCTTCTTGACGTCCAAAATTCTTTTCACCTCATATTCCTCTTGTCCATCTTTCACAATAGGTGGTGGCCGTTTGGTCTTCATGCTGGGAGCTGCAGGTTTAAGTAAAGACACATGAAATACCGGGTGTATAGGTGAAGTTTTTGGTAAGCGTAATTTCATCGGACCAATAAATCTAGGCATAAATTTACGGGATCCTCTCAATGCTAAATTTTTTGTTGACAACCACACTCTATCCCCAATATGATACTGAGGACTCCCTTGCCGATGTTTATCAGCCTGTTCTTAATATGCTCTCTTAGCTTTTTCCAAATTTTTGCGTGCTCTCTGCCTGACGTTCAAAAGCAACTGTTTACGCTCTTGTAACACTGGCATAGTGTCTGTATCTGGAAAGTGTTCGGGTATCATGTTTTGCTCATGCCCGTACAAACATTCATTAGGTGCCATTCCCAAGGAGCTGTGATAGGTATTATTATATGTAAACTCTGCCAGCCACAATGCCTGCACCCACGAGTCTCTGCCATCTCCCAGATAACCCCTCAGGTATTGTTCCAACATCTGGTTCACTCTTTCCGTCTGCCCATAAGTTTGGGGGTAATAACTAGTAGACAAGGCACAGTTGATCCCCAACATCCGACAGAAAGCACGCCAAAATCTCGATGTAAACTGAGAGCCTCTATCAGAGACAATACTCTATGGCAAACCATGCGATCTATCCACATGTTGTAAAAACAACTCCGCCAACTTGCCCACCCCTGGAATTCCCACACATGGGATAAAATTTGCTTGTTTGGACAGGAAATCCACCACCACCCAGATTGTATCAAACTGGTTATCCGGCGGTAAATCAGTAATGAAATCCATAGAAAGGTGAGTCCAGGCTCTTTAAGGAGTGGGCAATGGCTGGAGTAACCCTCGCTTTTTACCAATGGTCAGCCTTGTTCCATGCACAATTTTCACATTGTAACAAATACCTCTCCACATCCTTTCTCATATCTGGCCACCAAAAGTATTTCTCCAACATAATTTGCATTTTCCTCTGACCTGCATGACCTGCCAGAGGGGATTTATGGCATCAAAATAAAGCCTTTTCCTGTAATTCTTTGGTGGGTAGATACAATTGACCCTGGTGGTAAGGCAACCCATTCCGCACCGATCTTATGGGATGACTATCTTTCCACTTCTGAAGCTGATTCGGTGAGAAGCCTCTCCTTATTGTCTCAATTAACTGTGTAGTGATTGCTCCAATGACCTTTTCAGGAGAAATAACGGTCTTGACTTCTCCTACCACTGTGTCCATATTTTGTTGTCGAGATAATGCATCTGCCTTCCCGTTTTTCTTACCAGGCGGAAAGGTTACCACAAAATCAATCGATCGGTTACCACTACCACCTGATGTCTTGCCCCCAGTAAATAATGTCTCCATTCTAGAAAGGCTGATCTAATGGCCAACAGTTCTTTGTTCGTGATGGAATAATTTTGCTCGCATCCTGAGATAAGATGGCTCCTATGGCAACATTACTAGCATCCGTCTCCACCTGAAACACTTCCTCAGTATTGGGATGTCTTAACACCAGAGCAGAAGTAAAGGCTCCCTTCAATTCCTTAAAAGGTTTTTCTGCCTCACGACTCCATTCAAATTTTCTCGACTTTCTGAGTAGTTGTGTGATGGGAGTGACTATGTTAGAAAAAATTACCAATGAACCGCCAATAGAAATTGGCAAACCCCAGAAAGGATTGGATATCTTTAATACACTGTGGAGATGGCCATTCAATCACTGCCTGTACTTTCTTGGGATCCATAACCACCCCTGTAGGTGTCAAAATAAACCCCAAAAACTCCACTTGCTTCACATTGAATGCACACTTTTCTAGTTTTACACATAGTTGATATTCTTGAAGGCATTGCAACACTGCCCTTACATGTAGTACATGCTGCTCTGGGGATTCTGAATAAATCAAAATGTCGTCAATGTAGACGATAACAAAAATGTCAATATATTCTATCAAAACTTCTTGCATAAAAAACTGAAAGGCTGCAGGGGCATTACATAAACTAAACGGCATTACAAGATACTCAAACAACCCAAACTTAGTCCGGAAAGCCGTTTTCCACTCATCCCCCCCTTTCACTCTGATCAAATGATAAGCCCCTCTCAAGTTCAACTTAGTGTAAATCTGTGCCGCCCGCACCTGATCTAACAGTACTGAAATCAAAGATAAAGGAAATCTATTCTTCACCGTAACCTTATTTAAGGCACGATAGTCAATACACGTTCGTAAAGTGCCTTCCTTCTTAGGGACAAAAAATAAAGGTGAAGAAACTGGGGAAGTGGAATGCCTGATAAAACCTTCAGCCAGCATCTCGTCCAAATATTCTCTGAGATATTTGTTTTTAGTTTCTGTGAGTGCACAAATGCGACTGCAAGGCAACTTTGCCCCTTCCTTTAAATCAATTACACAATCATAAGGTCGATGAGGGGGTAGTCTTTCAGCTCCTCCCTTGTCAAAGACCTTTGCAAATTCCATATACTGGTCAGGGATTCCTGAATCCACCACTCCCACTGCTGCTTCTTCTACACCTCTTTCCGCCAACCATGTTGCAGGCCCTACTTCAATAAACATGTGTTCCTGACATTTCTGATTCTCAAACCATAATGTCTGTTTCTTCCAATCAATCCTCGGATTATGTTTTCTTAGCCAGGGCATTCCTAAAATCAGACCAAACTGAGGTGCTGCTATTAAGTCGAAAGTAATGTCTTCCTTATGACCTGACATGCATAACATCTCCAATTTCTCTGTTTTCTTCCGAATAGGCCCAGACACTAATGGAGATCCGTCCACAGACTGTACTCCTTCCACCCTCTCCTTATCTTGTATTGGTAACTCTAACTGTTCAGCCAAAGCTATGTCTACAAAATTGCCCGTCGCCCCTGAATCCACCATCGCCTATACCTCTTTCTGACCCAAGGCAAAACACAATGTCACCAATATATACAAATGAGATGTTCTACTTCCCACCGTATTTGCCACCCATCTGGGGAACCTCAATTCACTCTGACCCACCACCTGTATTCCCCTTATGGCCGGCCCAACTCTTTTCCCGCTTCCTTCTTGTTCTTGTCCCCACCCCCACCTCTCTGAGGAGTATTGGGGCATGTCCGTATGAAGTGTCCTGCCTGTCCACAATACAGACATAAATTGTTACTTTTACAATGTTCCTTTTCTGCTGTTGTTAGTGGCCCTCTGATGCTCCCATTTTGCATGGGTTCCACCTCACTCATCCTCCCTCCTCTACTCCTATCTAATCTTACAAAAGGGGCCACTTCCGGTCTTTTCCTGTCCCCCTTCCTCTCAGTTATTCTGTGATCCAAGCGTAAGGCTAAATCTATCATAGCCGTACATGTTCGAGGTTGTGGTTCCACTAGAGCAATGGCGTCCTTTAATTCTTCTTTCAACCCCTGATAGAATAACACTGTTTGTTTATTCTCTGGCCATTCCGTTTCTATTACCAACCTGTTAAATTGGGTCACATACATTAGTAGGTCTCTAGTGCCCTGTTTTAACCCTAACAACTCCTTATCCCGTGCCAAAGAGACCCCCCGTCGGTCAAACAGTCGACCAAATTCCGCCAAAAACCCGTCCCAATTGTATAGTAAAAGATCATCTTTTTGCACCAGAGGCATTGCCCAGGCTGCGGAATCCCCCGACAAATATGATATCACAAACACCGTTCTAGCCTGTATGGTCTCAAACGCTGTGGGTTTACACAAGAAATGTAACCTGCATTGTGTGAGAAAAGTCATATATTTCCGGGGGTCCCCCGAAAACCGTTCAGGCGCTGCTAAGGGTACGCTACTGGGAGGTTGAACAATTACTGTAGGATTTTGGCTAGGGGTGTTCTCTCTTGTCTGAGACCCACTAGCCCCTTCCAAAGGGGTTCGTTGAGCGACCAAACCTTGTACTTGTGTCTTCAAATTATCTGCCTCTTGGCAAGCATGTGCTAATTCTAGCTGAATATCTTGGAGTGCCTTAAGCACGTCGGCCAACGGCGGAGTAGTCAAATCCATTTGGCTTGGGTGGTTTTGAATATCCCAATATGGGGGTGGCTTATTATGTCAGAGTGCACACAATAATGGAGGAGAGTACTCGACACTCTCCCCCGAACCACAGAAGCCGAATGAATCGACCCTCCACCCGTGGTTGGCACAGGCGCCTGATTTGAGTACACAGGACACCACGTGGCAGCCATTGGGGGGAAGAGGGTTTAAAGATATGAAGGCAGGCGCTCTGTTACCAGTCTTTAGCTTCTCCTCCTAAGGCACATTTTCATGACTTCATCAATATTCAGGGAGGCTGAGTTTCTTTGTTTTTTCAGGCGGGTCTGCATTTCTGTTTCAGGTGTGACAAGTTAATTAGCTCTGAGGATTCTGGTACTTGTATTTTTCGCACTTGATTTTGCTGGCAGGTGACTGGAAACAACTCCCTCCATAGCACAAATCTTCCCCTTGATGGGGGGGAGGGGGAAAGCCATGGTTGTGGCTCTCCAATGTAAGGCATGATGGCCCTGCTGCACTGCCTTGTGAGCCCGGGACTCGTGGAATAATGTTTAAAGATGTGAAGGCAGGTGCTCTGTTACTAGTCTTTAGCTTCTCCTCCTAACGCACATTTTCATGACTTCATCAATCTTCAGGGAGGCTGAGTTTCTTTGTTTTTTCAGGCGGGTCTGCCTTTCTGTTTCAGGTGTGACAAGTTAATTAGCTCTGAGGATTCTGGTACTTGTATTTTTCGCACTTGATTTTGCTGGCAGGTGACTGGAAACAACTCCCTCCATAGCACAAATCTTCCCCTTGATGGGGGAAGGGCGAAAGCCATGGTTGTGGCTCTCCAATGTAAGGTATGATGGCCCTGCTGCACTGCCTTGTGAGCCCGGGACTCGTGGAACAATGTTTAAAGATATGAAGGCAGGCGCTCTGTTACCAGTCTTTAGCTTCTCCTCCTAAGGCACATCTTCATGACTTCATCAATCTTCAGGGAGGCTGAGTTTCTTTGTTTTTTCAGGCGGGTCTGCATTTCTGTTTCAGGTGTGACAAGTTAATTAGCTCTGAGGATTCTGGTACTTGTATTTTTCGCACTTGATTTTGCTGGCAGGTGACTGGAAACAACTCCCTCCATAGCACAAATCTTCCCCTTGATGGGGGGAGGGGGAAAGCCATGGTTGTGGCTCTCCAATGTAAGGCATGATGGCCCTGCTGCACTGCCTTGTGAGCCCGGGACTCGTGGAATAATGTTTAAAGATGTGAAGGCAGGCGCTCTGTTACCAGTCTTTAGCTTCTCCTCCTAACGCACATTTTCATGACTTCATCAATCTTCAGGGAGGCTGAGTTTCTTTGTTTTTTCAGGCGGGTCTGCATTTCTGTTTCAGGTGTGACAAGTTAATTAGCTCTGAGGATTCTGGTGCTTGTATTTTTTGCACTTGATTTTGCTGGCAGGTGACTGGAAACAACTCCCTCCATAGCACAAATCTTCTCCTTGAAGGGGGAGGGGGAAAGCCATGGTTGTGGCTCTCCAATGTAAGGTATGATGGCCCTGCTGCACTGCCTTGTGAGCCCGGGACTCGTGGAACAATGTTTAAAGATATGAAGGCAGGCGCTCTGTTACCAGTCTTTAGCTTCTCCTCCTAAGGCACATTTTCATGACTTCATCAATCTTCAGGGAGGCTGAGTTTCTTTGTTTTTCAGGCGGGTCTGCATTTCTGTTTCAGGTGTGACAAGTTAATTAGCTCTGAGGATTCTAGTACTTGTATTTTTCACACTTGATTTTGCCGGCAGGTGACTAGAAACAACTCCCTCCATAGCACAAATCTTCCCCTTGATGGGGGGAGGGGGAAAGCCATAGTTGTGGCTCTCCAATGTAAGGTATGATGGCCCTGCTGCACTTCCTTGTGAGCCCGGGACTCGTGGAACAATGTTTAAAGATATGAAGGCAGGCGCTCTGTTACCAGTCTTTAGCTTCTCTTCCTAAGGCACATTTTCATGACTTCATCAATCTTCAGGGAGGCTGAGTTTCTTTGTTTTTTCAGGCGTGTCTGCATTTCTGTTTCAGGTGTGACAAGTTAATTAGCTCTGAGGATTCTGGTACTTGTATTTTTTGCACTTGATTTTGCTGGCAGGTGACTGGAAACAACTCCCTCCATAGCACAAATCTTCTCCTTGAAGGGGGGAGGGGAAAGCCATGGTTGTGGCTCTCCAATGTAAGGTATGTTGGCCCTGCTGCACTGCCTTGTGAGCCCGGGACTCGTGGAACAATGTTTAAAGATATGAAGGCAGGCGCTCTGTTACCAGTCTTTAGCTTCTCCTCCTAAGGCACATTTTCATGACTTCATCAATCTTCGGGGAGGCTGAGTTTCTTTGTTTTTCAGGCGGGTCTGCATTTCTGTTTCAGGTGTGACAAGTTAATTAGCTCTGAGGATTCTAGTACTTGTATTTTTCACACTTGATTTTGCTGGCAGGTGACTAGAAACAACTCCCTCCATAGCACAAATCTTCCCCTTGATGGGGGGAGGGGGAAAGCCATAGTTGTGGCTCTCCAATGTAAGGTATGATGGCCCTGCTGCACTTCCTTGTGAGCCCGGGACTCGTGGAACAATGTTTAAAGATATGAAGGCAGGCGCTCTGTTACCAGTCTTTAGCTTCTCTTCCTAAGGCACATTTTCATGACTTCATCAATCTTCAGGGCCTTCACAACAACACCATATGTGGCATTTCCACCCAACAGCCAGTCAGGGGGAAGGGACAGAGTCAGGGCTTCCCAGGACTTTGGGAAAACAAGGTAATGGTTAATAGAAAGCAAAAGGCCACAGGGGCCATCTTGTTTTCCATCAGGAATCAACTGATCCCAATGGCAGGGCCGGGGTATCCCAAAATGGAGGATACTCTGCGCACCTGTCAAATTCAGCATGGAGCTGCCACCAGCCCATTCCCTGCTCTGCGGGTCACCCACAGGTGCCCAAAAACATACACTAGGGGCACAGGGTTGTACCCCCACCCATGGGTGCCATAAGGGTATCCCACGGTCCGTTCACCAAACTAAAAGAAAGAGAGCTGCACCGCCAGGAGTCCCACCTGAACTCCTGCGCGGAAAACACGACAGAACACACGATAAAAAGCAGTAAAGGACAAGGATACGGAGGCCCTGTCCCTCCGATGCATTTCCAGCATCAGAGAGAGGAAGAGAGGGTGGACAGGATGTCCTGGGTTTTACAGCTGAAATGCGAACCCAAGGCCATGAAGAGGGCCTGGGAGGGCACATGAGAGGTAGAAACTGCAGCAGGATTGGCCAGCTTCTTGTAGATTTTAAAGAGTTCAGCCAAGTTTTTAGATGCCACAGAGACGCTGGCTTGGATATGAGCTCCCTTCTTAGTGTGGACAGAGAGTCGGTACTGCCTTTGGAGCAGGCGGCAGGCCAGTTTGTCAGAGGGTGCACATGATGCCCGCCATTTCCTCTGAGCCACCCTACACTTGTGTTTAAGGGTGACGAGGTCTCAGTCATACCAAGAGTTGTACTTCGCTTTGGGCTTCAAGGGGATCCTCATGACAAGGGCAAGTACATCAAGAGGGTCAGAGATAGAAGAGTGGAGGTTGGAAAGCGCTGTGTCAGGATGTGAGCCAGCCAGAGGTGCAGCTGGGTGAGAGAAAGTGGTGGCGAAAGCCTCAAATAAGACACACTTCTTGGGTCGGATGACCAAGAAGTTGGGCAGCGGTGCTTGAGTTGGCTTAGCCTGAAGATTAGAGAGAGACATGAGAGGAGAAAGTGGTCACTCCAGGAGAGAGGAGTGGTGAGAGGGTTAGAGAGGGGGAGGTCTGAGGAGTTTAGAACATCCAAGGTGTGTCCTGCAGAGTAAGTCGGGCCAGAGGGAAGAATAGAGAGAGAAAGAGGATCACAGAGGTTGCGAAAGAGTCCAGATGAGGGACAGGAAGCATTCAGGTGGATGTTGAGGTCTCTGAGGAGGAGGAGTTGAGTGGTAGAGGCAAGGACGGAGGAGGAGAGGGCCGCCCACTCAGAGAGGAAGGAGTTTAGCTGGCCAGGAGGCTTGTAGATAGTAGCCACAGTAATAGAGCGGCCAGAAGAAAGAGAGAGCCTGCAGACCAGGCATTCAAAGGAGGACTAGACAAGCTTAGGAATGATAGAGGCAGGGATCCACTGTGGGAAGATAAAGGGTACAACCCCACGGGGACGGTTGGATCTGGGCACGGAGAGGATCTTGTACCATCAGGGGGGAGTGTGTCAAAACTTGTGACAGATCTGGCTGTGAAACATGTCCTGGTCAGACCGAGAACATCAAGGTCAAGTTCTTCAAGGAGACGGCAGATGTCAGAGGGGTGTTTGACAGCTGAGCGAGAGTTGGGAGCCCAACTCTCGCTCAGCTGTCACTTCCTTGTGAGCCCGGGACTCGTGGAACAATGTTTAAAGATATGAAGGCAGGCGCTCTGTTACCAGTCTTTAGCTTCTCTTCCTAAGGCACATTTTCATGACTTCATCAATCTTCAGGGCCTTCACAACAACACCATATGTGGCATTTCCACCCAACAGCCAGTCAGGGGGAAGGGACAGAGTCAGGGCTTCCCAGGACTTTGGGAAAACAAGGTAATGGTTAATAGAAAGCAAAAGGCCACAGGGGCCATCTTGTTTTCCATCAGGAATCAACTGATCCCAATGGCAGGGCCGGGGTATCCCAAAATGGAGGATACTCTGCGCACCTGTCAAATTCAGCATGGAGCTGCCACCAGCCCATTCCCTGCTCTGCGGGTCACCCACAGGTGCCCAAAAACATACACTAGGGGCACAGGGTTGTACCCCCACCCATGGGTGCCATAAGGGTATCCCACGGTCCGTTCACCAAACTAAAAGAAAGAGAGCTGCACCGCCAGGAGTCCCACCTGAACTCCTGCGCGGAAAACACGACAGAACACACGATAAAAAGCAGTAAAGGACAAGGATACGGAGGCCCTGTCCCTCCGATGCATTTCCAGCATCAGAGAGAGGAAGAGAGGGTGGACAGGATGTCCTGGGTTTTACAGCTGAAATGCGAACCCAAGGCCATGAAGAGGGCCTGGGAGGGCACATGAGAGGTAGAAACTGCAGCAGGATTGGCCAGCTTCTTGTAGATTTTAAAGAGTTCAGCCAAGTTTTTAGATGCCGCAGAGACGCTGGCTTGGATATGAGCTCCCTTCTTAGTGTGGACAGAGAGTCGGTACTGCCTTTGGAGCAGGCGGCAGGCCAGTTTGTCAGAGGGTGCACATGATGCCCGCCATTTCCTCTGAGCCACCCTACACTTGTGTTTAAGGGTGACGAGGTCTCAGTCATACCAAGAGTTGTACTTCGCTTTGGGCTTCAAGGGGATCCTCATGACAAGGGCAAGTACATCAAGAGGGTCAGAGATAGAAGAGTGGAGGTTGGAAAGCGCTGTGTCAGGATGTGAGCCAGCCAGAGGTGCAGCTGGGTGAGAGAAAGTGGTGGCGAAAGCCTCAAATAAGACACACTTCTTGGGTCGGATGACCAAGAAGTTGGGCAGCGGTGCTTGAGTTGGCTTAGCCTGAAGATTAGAGAGAGACATGAGAGGAGAAAGTGGTCACTCCAGGAGAGAGGAGTGGTGAGAGGGTTAGAGAGGGGGAGGTCTGAGGAGTTTAGAACATCCAAGGTGTGTCCTGCAGAGTAAGTCGGGCCAGAGGGAAGAATAGAGAGAGAAAGAGGATCACAGAGGTTGCGAAAGAGTCCAGATGAGGGACAGGAAGCATTCAGGTGGATGTTGAGGTCTCTGAGGAGGAGGAGTTGAGTGGTAGAGGCAAGGACGGAGGAGGAGAGGGCCGCCCACTCAGAGAGGAAGGAGTTTAGCTGGCCAGGAGGCCTGTAGATAGTAGCCACAGTAATAGAGCGGCCAGAAGAAAGAGAGAGCCTGCAGACCAGGCATTCAAAGGAGGACTAGACAAGCTTAGGAATGATAGAGGCAGGGATCCACTGTGGGAAGATAAAGGGTACAACCCCACGGGGACGGTTGGATCTGGGCACGGAGAGGATCTTGTACCATCAGGGGGGAGTGTGTCAAAACTTGTGACAGATCTGGCTGTGAAACATGTCCTGGTCAGACCGAGAACATCAAGGTCAAGTTCTTCAAGGAGACGGCAGATGTCAGAGGGGTGTTTGACAGCTGAGCGAGAGTTGGGAGTGACAATGTGGAGAAGGTTGCCACCCTTGAAAGACTTCTGTGGAGGGGTACAGGTCAGAGGTACGCCATGCGGAAATGTAGAAGGAGCCCGAGGGTGGGCACAGGAGGAAGGAAGAGAGGGCAAGGTAACCAAGGAGGAGGCTGAAGAGAGGTGGCAGAGGAGAGAGGCAACAGGGCAGGCAGAGAAGAAGTAGAGGAAGCCAAGGAGGTGGCAGAGGGTAGAGGCAGAGGAGTCAGAGAAGGGAAAGAAGGGACAGCAGGAGAAGAAAAGAAATTGATGAGGTGCAGGAAGCGTCTATCAAAAAGGAGGAAGTTGGCCTGAGGGCCTTGGAACAAGATGGTGCCATTTAGGTAAACATTAATAATGGTCTTAGAGGAGTGGAAGGGGGCCAGGAGGGCCTCCCACTGGGTGCCACCATTAATGGGAGAGGAGGAAAAAGGAGAGAGCACAGAGACCATATGCAGAGTCCATAGGTCTGGCGAAGGAACAACAAAGAGGATGTCGATGAGGGTCTGTCTGGAGGAAGCGCTGATGTAGGTATCAGCGATAAGGAGGCCTGGGTCAGAGAGCAGGATATCCCTTTTGAACTTCTTCTTGCCAGACCTAGTAAGAAGAGAAGTAGTTAGAGAAGATAGGAGAGACAGAGAGCACCATAGAGGATGCAGAGGCAGGGTGGAGGGGTAGAGGGGGGAGAGGCAGAGTGATGGGTGGGGAAACAAAGGTGAGGGGAGGAGACACTAGAGGCAGTTACATGACAAGGGGTGCAAGCAGATGAGACAAGAACAAGACAAAAACAAATTAATTTCAATTCACGATGAGCTTGAAGAAACAAAAAAGAAGAGCAGTCATGCAGCTGTGAGTAACAAACCAATTAAGAATGAGGGAACCTGAAAGAAAAAAGTAACACAACACGGGTGGCGACAGTACAATGTGAGGGAACAACCAGGCATAGCCAGGGCTAGTAACAGAACAATGATCGAATAATGATCGAGGGAGTGAAAAACATACAGAAGTAGGCGGTACAAGTATACAATAAATTAGAGTCAGTGGGATCGATAAGGACTCCTATGCGCTATTTACCACCCTTGAAGTTGAGGGAAGTATAGAATTCTTTATCGGCAGCAAGTGTCTACTCCCCACAGATCACTCACTGTGATCTGAAGAAATTAAAACAGAAAGATTGAAGATCGGGGCGGGCAACTCGCACTCTGCTTGGTAATCGAGAAATATAGACAATATGTAATATGACACAGCTCTATAATGTCTGCAATGTGGTTTATTCCACAAGTTGGTGCAATGGTACAGACATGGGCCTCATCACGACTTGGACGGTAACGGTAACGCTATTAGCGTGGGCAGTATTAGCCCTACCGCCGAACTCCCCGGCGCTAATAGCGCCGGATCACGAGTTCGGCGGTAATGTAAATCCCCATTCCCCAATGAGCCCATTCGGGAATGCCCCATTCCCCATTGGGCTCAATGGGGAATCATCGCGCTAATACCGCCGGCGGATTTCCCGCCGACGGTAATAGCGCGAATTTTCGGCGGATTTCCCCCCAGCTCAGAGCTGGGGTGAAATCCGCCGAAGCCCTGATTCAGCGGACCCTTAAATCCGGCGGTAATAGCGCTACCGCCGGATTTAAGGGTTACCGCCGAAGTCGTGATGAGGCCCATTGTCTGTACCATTGCACTAACTGGTGGAATAAACCACATTGCAGACATTATAGAGCTGTCTCATATTACATATTGTCTATATTTCTCGATTACCAAGCAAAGCGTGAGTTGCCCACCCTGATCTTCAATCTTTCAGTACAAGTATACAGCAGTCAAAGTGGAGTGGAGACCACAAAGAGCATTTATAAAAAGCTTCTCTTCTTATGCCCTTTAAAGAAAATAAAAAAAAGAATAGCTGCAAAATTTGGTCAGACTGCAGACATTTGGATATGCTGACAAGGCTGGAAAAATGAAAGCTCACATTTAAGGTATATAGTAAATGGTCATTTGATTTCTTCCCTGCTTGAAGTTGCAGATGTTAAGGGTGCAATAAATAATAAGAGTGAGCTTTGATTTGTTATACTTTAAGGAATGTACCAAGCAGACTGTTTTGCGATGTGCACTTAGTTATGAAAGCCGGACCACCCCAGTGCATTTTATCATGTTCATCTTTAAGCCACACCCATCACGTGTTTGACCACGCCCATCATGTAAGCCATGTCCCCAAATGTGCCCCATCCACTCAAATTCTTACCCCACTTAAAGCACTCGTATTAACCAACTCTACTATTTCCCAACAAAGCGACCTGATGGGGGTATAGGTCAGGGTGCCACTTGTCTCCCAGGTGCCTCTGAAACAACACACGTGCAAACCAAATCCATTAGCACCCCAGTACATGCAAGAACTCAACCTCAGCAAAAGAGTCATCAGGAAACAAGAGAAAACCTGGCACTGGTCCAATACTGCATCTGACCTGGCGGTCCTCAAGGAACACTGAGCAACCCGCAGACAATTAATCAACACAATTTTATTTATTTATTTATTTGTTGGTAGCACCCAAACTCTGAGTTATCGCTGTGCTAAGGGTACATAGTTAGGACTCGATAGACAATAGTGTGGTAGTTACATTTCATCATAGAACTTGAGTCATTACAAGAAAGCGGTTACATTGCAGCTTAGGAGAAGAATCATATCATAGGTAGTTGCATTACATCCTAGATTGTGAGTCAAGTTCAGAGTAGGCAGGGCAGTCCAATTTTACATATATTTTAAAGTCAAGGCCTCCTACTATCAGAACACCATAGCAAAAGCCCTATATGTCACCCCTCCTGGGAGCATGGTCGCTCCCAGGACTTGTGTAATGGTCACATGGTGCTAACCATGTGACCAACCTAATGAATGGGACAAGCCGCTTCCGGCTCGTCAGTCGACCAAGAACTGACTCTGGTGTATTTGTTCGAGGCTGGTGCCACACCGCATGCAGAAGGCCTATTGGAGGGGCCCTGCATTGGGATGGCGCCCCTGCCGGGCAACACCGTCCCACTGGCTTCATGGTGCAGTGTGATCACTGCTATGGTTGCAGCCCCGGCATGGGTGCCCACAAGGCCAAGGCTGCTGTAGGCTGGGTGCCCCCAACCACGATGTCCTGCTCCGATGATCCGGAGCACGCAGTGTGCCCCCTGCGATGTCTGAGCTGCATAGGCACAACTCCAAGGTCCATGTCGGGTGATCCCGACATCTGCGGTGGCCCGCTCCGGTGATCCGGGATCGGGCCACTAACAGGATGAACGTGAAAAATATCAACATTTTTCACTGAAAAATCAGGAGTCTCCAGTCTAAATCGGGAGGGTTGCCATGTATGCGGTTTCTCTGGTGAAATCTCCTTCACAAGATGTTGGCATGTATGTTTCCACAGTACATTTAGCACAAGCTCAGAATCTGTACCTGAGTCTGTGTTCATTCTATGTAAGAGGAAAGAGGTTGGGTAGGGAGGCACACCAATTGGTCCGAAGTACTCAAATAAGAAATAAATAACCCATAGGGGGTCGACAATATTAGTGTAGGGTATTAATTCCTTTTTCTTCAGGTGCAGGAGGGAGAAACTCGAGGCCACTCGAGTTTCAGCACAGCTCAAGCAGAAAACACACACCGACTGTTGCTAGAGGGTTACCGACTAGCAACAGTCGGTGTGTGTTTTCTTCATTCTATGTATGCATACATGCCAACCCTTGCGATTTAGGCGGGAGATTCACGATTTTGCAATTAAAAATATTTCTGAGTGTTACTTTCTTCCGCCTAACATAATCCTAACCCCAATGCCATCCTATTTGAAAAATCATTTCACCCTAGGATGGCCAACTGTCGCGGATTTCGCGGAATTGTCCCGCAATTAGGGACTCTGTCCTGCAGTCTGCAGAGTGGCTGTGCGGGACGCAGGTTGTCCCGACTTTTGTCGGGACAACCTGCCTCCAGCACAGCCACTCTGCAAACTGAAGTGGCCATTTGCACAGCATGGCCCTGCCGCCTGCTGCTTTCTTTCTCTGGGCGGCTCTGCAGCCCTGGCTCCTTTTTGAGCCTACAGGTCAAGCTGTAACGCTTTGACACCTGGCTTATTTCAAATGCTAATGCTTTGTTCCTGGGGTCTTGATGGTCATGTTTGCAGTCAAAAACGTGACCATCACCTCCCAAGGACAAACCATTTGCATTTCAATTAACATAGCTCTCAACTCACCCGCTTTTGGCGGGTGTCACCCGCCTTGCAAAGGGCTGACTCACCCGCCAAGCCTCCTGCACGCCCATTCCTTCCAATGGGCGTCTCACCCACCAGAAACAAAATCGGGTGATTTCACCCGCCTTTGTGAGACAAATGGTTGAGAGCTATGAATTAAGCCAGGAATTAAGAGCCATTAAAAAAATGAAAATAAAAAAAGGAGGGCCAAATGTTGAATGACGTTGTGACATCATCACCGCCTTGTGGGCAAGTGTCCTGCGAAAGACTATCAAAGAGTTGGCCACCCTATTTCACCCGCTTTCCGTGACGAAATCTCCGTCAGAGGTGCTCCAGAAAGGTGGCATGTATGCTGTGTGTATTTTTGTTATCGTATGTCTCTAACTTTTGAGGCCTTTCCACCGTGTTTTAGCTGTGCACTTGTTTTTTCATTCTAATTTGGCCAGTCAGCTTGTTTCGGGCTTGTTTTGAAGGGGCATGCAGCTTGTTTTTTTTTCACCCTAGCGAAACTGTTGATAATCATTTAGAAATGTAGGTTGCCACTAATAAAAAAAACGCTCAGCTTTCCTTCAAAATCTTTAGTCACGTAAATCACGTACAAATATATTTAACGTAAAGAAATAAATTAGGGCATCTATAAATCATTAGCAGCCAGCCACTAAATCACCATAACACCGCTATTATGTTACTTTAGGAGCTGTCTTCAGAAAGTTCCACGTATTTACGCATGCTCCTGGCGTGGAACGCAAGGGGCGGGGCGCGAGTGCCACAGACTCTTGTGCTTAGCTATGCCGGTCATGTCGGGTGGCGGGAAAAGGAAAACTGGTGCTGCGGTTGCAGAGCAGGTATAAATGTTTGTGCTGCGCTAGTAGCCCGTGTTAGTGGAAGGAAAGTGTGCTGTCGACGCGTGCGAGAATGGTGATGAAGTCACGGCGATTATGGCGGGTGGGAAGGGGACGTGCCAGGTGCTGCTGGCTAGGTTTGCCCTGCTGTTAACCTATGCGGAGCCTTTACTTCTGCTTGCTGGAAAGTAGAGCACTTGCTGCCAACAGGGCGAATGCGAGCAACCCTCATTCTTTTGTTGGTAGTGCTGCTTGTAATAGAAACTGGTTGTCTTGGAAATGCCAGGGTCCTTTGCTGTGAAAGATGTGCGTCTATTTTTCGGGACTTTTATTAATGGAAGGCTCCGTTTGCTGTTCTTTTCTACATTAGTGAAAAATGCCTTTGTTTTGGTTGGGCCATGTGTTCATGATAGAGATGACGCGCTTTTTGTTTAGTTGGGGCACGTAGTTACCCACGAAGACAGATGCAGTTTGTTTGACTATGTAACTTTCACGTGGGCTTTTCTTTGCGCATGTTAGGTCTCGATCAGCCAGTTGTTAATTTTGCAGGTAATTTACCTTTCGGTTGATTTGTTGTGGGCAATTTGTGCCAAGTAGTTTATCACCGGTTCTGCTTGAGGTTAACAAGAAAGTGCCTGTTTCTGAGCTACAATTAGAAAAGTGTACTTTGGATGGAACTTCACTTTTCCTTTTTGCTTCATCTTCTGCGCCTATATTTAGTTGCAGAATATGCAACATAAGTACCTGGAGGCAGTGGTGCCCCCAGACATTTTTCATAGCAGTGGCCTGATGAGATCAGTGGAAATTTTGGGGAGCAGTGTTTTTATAAGGGTGGCCATGCCCCCCTGTGGCCCTCTTGACTCTTTACCAAAAGGCAAGAACCTCCCTTTGCTAACGTAGGTACATTTACGATTTTCAGTTTGTGACTGAAGATGCGCAGTGTCAATGTTGCTAGAGATGAGTTTCTTTTGGCATACATGAACTGCATCCTATAGACAATGATTTAGAGCAGTAGCTGGGATCCACAGCTGATATTAATTTATTTGAATGTTTGGTGCATACCTGCCTACATTGCAAAAGGAAAAACCCTGAGATCTACATCACTGGAATGCCACGCCAATATGTTCGCAAGTCCCCTCCTTGCCTCCACCATCCCGGTATGCAAAGTATTGTCTATAAAGCCAGGGCTGGTTGATGGTGGCACACACTAAATGGTAGCCACGCAAGGTTAGTGCATGTATGTTACTTACTTCAATAAAAAGTTACCATAATCTCGATGGATTTCATCTTGGGAAAGAAATGTTCCACTATCAGATATTTTTTTGACGGTTCTGCGTTTCTTAATACGTGCGGGAAGAGCTGTGTACCCCAATAAAGCATAAGGTGAGGCGAACATTGGTGGTGCTTTCTGGGAGCCTGCGTTTGCCAGAGGCTGTAAAACAAACTGTGTGTCGTGACTGTGGTTTATTAACACCTGTACTCTGTCAAGGTGTGAAAATGTAAGTTTCTGAATTAAATGGAATAGTCAAGACTAGAGTAGTCTGTTTCAGCGAGCAGTTGTGCGGTCTACATTGTGCTGCTCCCACTGAAATGCTGCATGCAGCATTTCCTGGGGATGCTTGAGATGTACACGCACGATTTGCTCTAACTCTAGGCACTGAACTGCAGCCCTTGACCACTCTGTGTGAAGTCCTGTATGATTCCGACGAGCGTACTGATATATTAGTGTTAAGATGTAAATCGTTTGGAAACATCACAGGAACATCTTCAGTGTTGTGTATTCTGTGGAGGCAGACTGCAGTGGTCTAAATCTTGGGGCGTGGGGGGAGACGCTGAGATGGCCGGGAAACCAGGACACCCCACCCTCGTCCCTGGCGAAGTGCGTAAACACCCGGAGTTGCCGGGCTGAACCCGGATGTTAGGCAGGTATGGCATAGCTCTCAACTCTCACGCTTTTGGCGGGTGTCACCCGCCTTGTAAACAGCTGACTCACCCGCCAAGCCTCCAGCACGCCCATTCATTTCAATGGGCGTCTCACCCGCCAAAACTAAAATCGGGTGTTTTCACCCGCCTTCGCGACCCAAATGGTTGAGAGCTATGGGTATGGTTAAGTGACCAGTGCAAACTGGCAACTTGCAAAGATGGTATTAAAGGTTGAGTAACTGCTGCTGAGAAGTTATTTTAAATCGAGTTTTTATTCCGCCACCCAATTATTATGAAAAATATCCCCTAAAATGCAACTTTTCGATTTGAGTAGGGGTTGGTACCCCATTGATTTGCTTCATTTTAGGGTAAGAGAATTTCTGCCCCCATCAAGAAAATCAAAATGTGGTACCCGGGATATGGACCACATAAAATAATTGTTCCATGGAACACATTTTTTTTTTTTTCTTTGAAGTCCAGCATGTTCTTTGAAACGTAAGTTTTGACTATGCATTTTTGAGTTTGCTTCTGTTAGCACTACAGCGGAAAGAATGGGCTTGGCGATAGCAAGAATGTAACCGGTGTTGGTGCTTGGTCCTCTGGAAGTACTTCGTACACATGACTGTTTATCACCCATAGTCATGTGTGGCCAGCACCGGTTGTGTGCAGACTTTCGCCAAGATCGCAAGTACAGCAACCTGACCAGGCACCTCTTTGTCTTCTAGCTAACACATGCTATAAAATGGGAACCCAGCTTCTGTGAGGGAGGGAATGGTTTCAGTCATGGGGATAGAGATAGAGTTGGGTCAGAGACGGCAAGTGATGGGCCTGTTTTTTTTAAAAAAAGAGAAAATCCCACACAGGACACTGAGATTTGGCGACCCAACTACCCCCCCCCCCCCCCCCACCCTCCCTTACCACCCTGTTCTTTCTCGCCATTTGGCAGAACCTCCCTTTTGTTCTTTGGTGCCCTCCTTTTTCGTTCTTGCCCTCTGGTGACACACCCTTGTTTTTTCTTGCCCTTTGGAGACACTTCCACCCCCCTTGTGTTTTTGCTCTCTGCCTACCTCCTTGAGACTATTCAGATAACACATGGACTAGTATTAGCATCACCCGATTTCTTTGTTCTAGGTCAGATGCCTTGGCAGCAAGTCTATCCCAACAAGTAATATTTACTTCATGATGACTTCCTATAAGGATAATCTTCTGGGTGCTACCAAGGCCTTCCTTGTTTCGACATGAGTGAGTTCGCCTCACGTGTTTGGTAGAGCTGGTTTAAAAATCCTTTTCTATAGATTAGAGAAAGTTCAATACAATTTTGGGGATAACAAATCTTCGCCAATATTTAAATACAGGCACATGCCAATATGTTGTAGAATATGCATATTGTGAATAAGCCTAAATAATGATTTGAGGTTATAAAAAAAAAAAAAAAAAAACTGTGACCCCCCGTCCCCACACCTCCCCATGTATATCCACAAACCTGACACCCACTCTACAACCAGCTAATCAGCTCAATTAATTCTTTTTGAGCAAAGTCAGTAGGATTAGGCATAACATTGCTACTTTACTTGCAGGTACTAACACTGGCTTGCTCGTTGTTTGGCCAGTGACCTCAATGAATAGATTACTTGTTTTGTCAATCTGTCCATTACTCAAGGGACAGTTCTCTGAAAGCTTCTGTTTTAACACCTTTGTTAAAAAAAATCCCTAGAACACAGTATGCTGCAGAACTATAGCTGGTGTGCTATTGAAGGCAAAGGCTTGGAAAGGTAGGGTGACAAATTGAGGGAATGTGTCCCTTCTCCCCAAAGGGGAACCCCCCCCTAACTGTGAGGCTAGGCAAGTGAGCGTCCACTCTGCAACACCCTCCCTAGGGGTTGAGGCAAGTAGGACCTCACCGGGAGAGACTCCCTATGCGCTGCCCCTCCCTCTGGGGACAAGGACTCCCATTCCTGGGAAGAACTCCCTAGGCCATTCCCCATAATGGCATAGATAGGACTATCAGACACCTAGAACATTGGAAGGCCAGGATGAGCAAAAAAGAGAAGCTGTCGCTTTCTCTTTAAAGAAAAATCACCATTTAACTGAGGACATGCTGAGAGGTGAAGCAGTGTGTGTAAGCAGGGAGAGGTGGAGCTAAGGAAAGCCACAGAGCCCCCAACTTTCACTCTCGCAGTCCAACACATTCTGAAACGCGGGAAGCAGCATTTACATGCCCTGGTGAACTGAGGCGACAGGAAGCCAAGTCCTGGTGGTGGTGTGGCCACGATAGCTTTGTGATGGGCAGTGCACCTGTATAAAACTGAAACCTCCACGCTGATGACACCGCCCGAGATCTGGTGGCCTGCAGCAAAATTTGGTCGATGAGGACGAGAGTGGGACGCTGTCGGATTGTATGAAGTAATTAGGCGGAGCCAAAAGGAAGAGCCTGAGCGAGCGCTGACCCTGGCAGCGTTTTTCCACCAACTCTGAGGTAATGGGGAAGATGGGAGAACCGTGAGGTCGCCGGGCAATAGTTACACATCCCAGTGAAATTGACAAGAACAAGACATGGAAAGAAGATAAATTGGAACTGTAACAGTGCGAGAAAGGAGTCCTGAGTACATTTGTAAAAAAAAAAATAAATAACTAATTAGCATAGGGTACAAATACCCTGGGAAGAGGGCGAGATCTCGCATAAGACGGTGCAATGTGGAACATCATGGGAAGAGCATCCTATGAGTGTGAAGTGAAGACCAGCAGTGTTGATAAGAAAAGCTCCAAGCAAGCTCTTTCAAGGGAGAGAAAACGTTAAATACCGAGAAACTCTGCCCCAACTAAGAACATATGTCAAAAGGGCATAGGATACTTGGTCAAAGGATAAGCGATCCATGGAACACTGACTAGGGAAGAAACAGTAAACCCAAAAATCCACTGAAGGAGTTACAATGTCTAATACAAAAAGTGACGAGGGACTATTTAAAGGTATATCAAAATACTTTTTGTGTTTTAGAACTAACTCTTTAAGAAAAGACAGTCTGGAGAAAGAAGTGTTTCTCCTGACTTATTTTATTTTGGCTAATATAGTAGTAGGGTCAGGTAGAAGATCTTCTGTTTGATTTGGAAACGTGTTGATGACTGACTAGCATCTTTATATAGGCAGGGAAAACCCTGATAGCAATTGGGAGAGCGGAGCTTTAGTCTTTATAATGTAATAAATGATCAAAACCGTGTCCGCATGATCTTCCTGGCCTGCCACAGTAGTCGCTCTACAGTTCCAAAATAAACTTCTAGATCCTTTTCAGTCTGGGTTCAGGCCATGCCTGGCACAGAAACCTCACTCTTAACGGCCTGGCTTGACATAACATACTGGTCCTGCTTGACTTCTGTATAGCGTTTGACACAGTTGATTTTGAAATACTGCTGTCCGGAGTCACCAAAGTAGCTCATGTATCTCAGAATTCTCTAAAATGGTTTGAATCTTTCTTATCCAATAGGACCCAGCAGGTTAAAATCGGACTTCTATTCCAGTCACCTGTGCGGTCCCACTGGGTTCAGTGCTGTCTCAATAATTGCGCAACATACACACCCAATTACTTATGTATATCTTTTCAAAATGTAAGCTGCATTATCACTTGTGCATGGATGATAAACCGATTTATATCTGCGTTATCAACTCTCCTGATTCTATTCGGCACATTGTGGATCGGGAGTCAAAAAATTGGATGCTGGCGAACAAATTGCAGTTAAATCCATCTAAAATTAGTTTTTCTGAGCCCATCCCCGAATAACCCACCTTTGCTGCACTCCTGCACTATGTTGTTCGATCTACCCTTTACCAGCCAGGTGAGGAATTTGGGCTGTATTTGGCAATTAACTTGGACTTTAATCACCCTATAAGGGACATTAAGGCCCATCCATTTCCCCCTTTGACTTCTCCAACCGATTCTATCTTCCGTTCCACTGTCATAGTTACCTGTAGTGGTAGGTTCTCCGATAAATTCCAAATTGGACTTCTGTCACTCTGTCCTGATGGGAGATTCCTGCAAATCAACTTGCACAGTTGCAAAAAGCACAACGTTCTGCTGTTCCATCATAGAAACCTCCACTGGCTGTGGGTTTAGCATAGAATACCTTTCAAAATCCAGTATCTTCTTTTTAAATGCCTAAATGAACTTCTCTCTCAAGGCAAAGCCTGCACCTTATTGCCCTCAATTAGCTCTGCGATCCTCTGATCGATATCTCTTAGTGGTTCCGTCTCCCATTTTGTCCATAGAGGGGGCAGGTGTTTTTCAGTTCTGGGTCCTAGATTATGGAACTCGCTTCCCGTCGAACACAGGGTCCTTATCTGGCCCATCTCTTTTAGTAGCCTATTTTTGCGTAAGCTACAATATTGTAAAACTGGCGACCAGATGCAGTAGTATGCCCGGTTTCTCCCCTCCATAGGAGGTTATGCCCATGATGAATTAATCAAAATTGCTGTTCTGACCATGTAGGTTCCATGTGAGCACACATGGCAGACGCCACATTGTTTCTAATTGGTTTAGACCGCTGTGGGTCCCTTGGCTATCCCCCTCACTTTATGTAGCTGAGTGGCCGTCCTATTGACAAACCACTATGGTAAGTCATCTGACCTTTTTACCTTTCCTGCCCTCTTCCTGCTTTGTTCTGGAACCTGGAAGAGCTAAATGAGTTTTCCTGCCGATTCATGTTTAGCCATTTAAAAAAAAAAAAACTCTTGCTTGACCGCACTGGCTGAGTGCAGTAGTTGGGTTTTTTTGCTCCACGGAGTCAGTCGGGGCTTCTTCTACTGCCTCTCCTCATGTTGTGGGTCAAACCTCCAATTCTGGACCAGTTTTTTTTTTTTTTTGTGCGCCTTTCACTGCTTTTTTGCTGCCATTACTGCAACGGTCTGCCAGCCTTGCTGCTGAAATCTTCCATCATCTGGAAGGGAATTGGGACATGACATAACCCAGCTGATCCACCCCTTAGGATATTTGAGGGAATGCTCAGCCATTATCCTCTTATGGAATCATTTTCTGCTGGGCAGCCACACTTTGTCCATAAGAGCCACTGGTTTGCGTCTTTAGAGGTTCTTCCATTCTCCTGTCATCTTTGCTGGATTCTTTACTTCTAGCTTGAAGGTTGTCAGCGTGGGTAGGCCATTTGCTCCTTTTCCTTGGTCATGGGGGTTGGCTGTAGGCTCAGGGTCTAAGGCCCTGCACACCCCATCATGTAAACTGTATGTAGTAAAGAATCCTGTACATATCCATGTGTTTCACTGTACTGCAGTAGTTGTCACTGAACTTCCAGTGAGTACTCATCTCTGGGTCGTGGGGTGGGCAATTATTCAAGCTACTCGTCATCAGTGGTCGCTTTGGTCTGGGATTGAGGTTCTTTGGAGGCAAGTGTCAACCCTGTTTCCCATTGCTTTACATTGGGGGTGTTCCTGCTTTGCTGTTACTTCTCCTGTGGTTTCCGGTTCCAGAACAGACCTCTCGCCTGGTCCACTCTGGGTCGCTGAACAACCACACCTGTGAGGTAAAGCAGATTTACCTTGTTACAAGCAAATGGCCTATTGATCTTGATCTAACTATTTTGGAACTTCCTACAGGCCCTGGAACTCTCCTAAATTGACTTTGGGGGTACCTGCCTGCACCTGGCCTTTTTTCGTGTAGCCACAAGGAGATCTCTGTGTAGGCCAATAACTTAGTAATTATCTTTTTATATATTTTTAAAGCATTTTTTTAAAGTCCTGCTTTCTCCCGTAATGTGAATGATTGATTGCTACATGTTAAAATAAATGGAACCCAAGAGTATTTCCTTAAAGCAAACTGATGCTGAAAAACTGCACTGCTACTTTATTTGTTAGTTGCTGAAATCCTGCTAGCATCAGGCGCTGAAACACTTGCACAATAAGGACGGACATCAACGACAGGACAAAGAAAATTCCAGAAGGCAGGTTTGAAAGGGAGGGTAGTTAATCAAAAAGCAAGGTTTTAAAAGATGTTTGGAACATTTTAGGTCTAGTTCATTTGGATCAACAGGAAGTGAGTTTCAGAAGGTGATCTTCCAAGTACCTTTACACGTCTATGATCTGGGCAAGTAATCTGCATTTTGTTAGCAGAGAATGCTCTGGATGGAAAGTATTGTGGGATTAAGGATTTTAAATCAGCAGGAGTCTAACCAGAGACGCATCTATGAACCATGGTTCCTGCTTTTAAAGTTGATGCGTTCCCGAATAGGGAACCAATAGAGGATTTGTCTGTACTTTGAAATATTTTCGTGCCTTGAGCTTTTCTTGACAATGCGTTACTGCATCATTTTGCAACACTTGACATTTTTTCAAACTGGAGTTTGAGGCTCCAATCAATAGAGAATTGAAGTCATCGAGCCTTGAGCTAATGGTAGCTTGGACGATGCTTATGCTGTTGGTTTCAGAGATAGAAGGGTGGATGTTTCTAAGAAGACAAAGGTGGTAGTTACAGTTTTGCCTCAACTGGTTGACATATGCATCAGAGTTGAACAAGGCCTCCAGCTGAATAGGCTTTCACATTGGGCTATACAGGTATGGTGTTGTCTCCACCTGATAAGCTCTTAAAAGCACGGCCCAGTTTCGCCCGGGCCTGTCTTGAACTGAAGATAAGGAGCTCTGTTTTATTTCCATTGAGGCAGAGCCAATTAGTGAACATCCAAAGTTCTGTCTGATGGTAGTTTTTAGTAAGAGCCACATAATCTGTTGTGTAATCCCTAGTAGATTCTATAACTAACTGGGTGTCATCTGTGTAGTTTGCAAACAGAATACACCCAGATCATCCAGAAGGGAACAAAGAGGCCTGATGTACACATTGAACAGAATAGGAGATGGGCTTCCTCCCTGGGGGGACTCCACACTAAATTGGGGCTGTTAGAGAGCACGCCGATCCCCACTGAATTTTAGATTCCGGATAAGATAAAAAGGTGTGGAACCAGTTAACCGCCCCCTCACAGCAAAGCCCTATGTGACCTAGAGCGTGATGGAGGCGTTTGTTATCCACCAAATCAAAATGCTGCTGACAAATCCAGCAGAACCAGCAGCCCTGTTTTACCTTTTTATTTTTCAGCATGTGTGATTGGAGGTCTAATAATGCTTTCTCAGTACTATAACGGGGTCAGAAACCCGATTGTCTATAGTGGAGTATGTTGTGGGAGACCACGTATTTTTGAAATTGCACAGGCATGTTTGCTGAGAATCTTAAAAAGGAAATTACAATTTGTGATTATTTATTTGTATAGCGCACTACAGCCCAAAGGCATTGATGCGCTGTTGCATGATATTGTCTTGTTTACAAAAAAGAATACTTGGTTCATAGTAGTTTCTCAAGGGTTACATAGAGCATAAACATAGTTGTTGTTACGTTTCCTCTGAGGGGAATAATCAAGAAACAAATACATTACAGATTTCAGATCCAACCTTGGAATAGGCTAAAGAAGGGTTGCTATGTTATACAAATAACATTGTCTTAATCGCTTTGCGATTGGCTGAGTGAGTCAATCCTCCTAATGTGAATCCAAGTGATTTAACCGAAATACAAATGATCGAGAATGAAATGACCAAAAACAAAGTGTTCGAATGACCAAAAGTTTGAACACTTTGTTTTCAGTCATTTCAGGCCCGATAATTTGGAAAAACACACATTCTCAAACAAACACACACACACACACACAACCCCCCCCCCACCCACACCACCAACATAAACAACTTACTTTGTCTTCACGCTGGGTTCCTGCAGCGCCAGTTCCCTTTTCTTTTTTTTTTTTAACACGGAAGGCTGCTGGGGTGTCCCCTGCAGCCCCCGCTCACTATACAATAAAGTATAGTGAGCGGGGCAAAGAGGGGGACACCCCCGCAGCACTTTTTTTTTTTCCCCAATGCTACCGCCAAAGGATCGAACTTTTGGTGTTCGATCCTTTGGTGGTATCATTTTTAGAACATTTGGTCATTTCGACCATTTTTTTTTCTCGGTCAAATTGACCGAAACGCCTAATGTGAGGTGGAAGGGTGTTTTAGGTTGCTGTGATCCTTTGGATTTAAGTTGGGTTTCTTCAGCAACAGTGTGACCCAGACAATTTTGATTGTCCTAGGAATCCTGGCGTCTCTAAAAGATGTATTTACAAGCCTAGTCAAAAATGGAGCAAATAAATCTTTGTTCCACGAATCACTTGGGAGATAGTACATTTTCCGGACAGGCGGTAGGTCGCATAGATGTTCAGTTTCTGCATCTCAGGTACAGTTATTGGGGAGAATGAAAAGAGAGGACGAGTTTCAATTTTAAGCTCTTGGTGGGGGGGGTGCTTATTTGGATCGGTGACGCTAAACGGGGCTTTTTTGATTATCTCTCTAGCGTTTACTATTTTTGCTTCAAAGGCCTTGTTGAACTGCTACAGAGTCCGGAGTAGAAGGAAAAACTGTTTTGAAATGCCCTGGGCTTTTCGAAAAAGGGTCTCAGTTTTTTAGAGCATTTAGATGCTTGACTTATTTCAAAGTTGTAATGGCCCTTTTTGGTTTGTACAATTTTTGTCTATTTTATTTTTTAATGTTCTTTCCAAGACTTTTTGTTTTCATCAGATTTGTGTTTTAACCACTGAGACTCCAACTTGCGTTTTTCCCTTTTTAACACAGTAAGATACGGAGTGACCCATTTTTTGATGGCCAGGATTATTCCAAGTATGGTGCAGATGGTTCATTGTAGAGTGAAAAGAGACATGTAGACTGTTTTAAGTGAGTCGTGCCAGAGTAATGCATCACCTCCTTCATGATATGCGTTTGCTTATGGAATGCCAGTGGTTGGTTACTCCCTAGAGAAACAACGCCTGAGAAATGCCACACAGCTTTACCTGATAGCAACTATTTTCAATCATATATGCATATATATTCAAAGCCCCCTTTTTAAAATGGAACTAACTGTAGTTATTTAGAGTGGAGCTTTGCCGTATGAGCACCTTGTGCTTAAAGCTGAATAGAAATGTAGCAAAAACGAACCATCACTGTATTTCACATTTTCCTGTAATGTGACAATTTATCTAAAGGTAAAGCAGAGGGGATTTGAAGTGATGAAGTGCATTCCTTTTTTTTGTTCCCCAGCAACAGTCAGATTGTTGTACAAATTGGATAGTAACCTGGTGGACTTTAGTGTAAATGAAGAAAAACTATTCTTTTTGGGTTGGCTTAGATAAAACTTGTTTATATCTCAGCCCTGTAGTGAGTTGACAAAATAGTTGACAAGGGTTTTGGCTCAGAGAATACTAGCCCCCACCCTTGAGCTCTAAATTCCAGCAAGCTGAAATCTACAATTAGCATCTGAACTGAACAGATGGGTGAGGCTCTTTTCTTTCATTGCCAAGCCTAAAAGGGAAGTCCTTGCACTGATTTGACGTCTTAGAACTCTGGCTGCAATTAAGTCAGGCATATGGTTGGCCTAAATGGTACGAGACAAGGAAACACTGTCTTATTCCTCAGATCAATCCTTGACTGAAGGCATTACAAAGGCTTGATGCCATGAGTCGTGCTGAATGGAGGGCATGCCTGGTAATCTGTTCTCCGTGTTTTAAATGCAGCCAATATTTGCAGTTACATTTTAGACACAAACAAGATTTAGCATAACTCTGCTGCTAATTAACATGGAAAGAAGAGGGTGAAGGGTGCATTATTGTAAAGACCACATCAATTAAGTATACATTTGAATTTCCTATTAATACCTTTATGAAAAATAATTGCTCAAATTCATCTTGTATATCCAGATGTTCATTGTGGGCTGGGGATTAGAGAAATCCATGTTCATAAATGTAGCATGTTGCTGCAAGGATCAACTCTGATTTTGCAAACAAATGGTTGAGAGCAAGCATGCCCCACCTTTTAGGACTTATGAAATGATAAATGCTATTTAGAATAATTTTACTTCTAAGTCCCAGATGGTTCTAAGTCCCAGATGGTGTTCGTCTAGGAAGGGTGCTACTAAAATAAATTGGTTTTGTAATGCGTAAATGAATAGTGCATTCCAACTGCGTTTTCTTTTTTAGATCCATTGTGGTCCTTTCAGTCAACCCAAAAATATATTTCTTAGTATGTGATGCAATCAAATGGCACTTCTGTGCAGCCTGCAAACAACCCATTGTAAATATCCTTATTCAATAATTAACATTGGGCTGTGATGCAAAGATGTACACGCCATTTCCTAAAGAAGAATTGCTTGTGTGATGCTGGAAATGCATCGGAGGGACAGGGCCTCAGTATCCTTGTCCTTTACTACTTTTTATCGTGTTCTGTTGTGTTTTCCGCGCAGGAGTTCATGTGGCATTCCTGGCGGTGCAGCTCTCTCTCTTGGTTTGGTGAACAGACCCATGGGATGCCCTTATGGCACCCATGGGTAGGGGTGCAACCCTGTGCCCCTAGTGTATGTTTTTGGGCACCTGAGTGTGACCCACAGAGCAGGGTACGGGCTGGTGGCAGCTCCGTGCTGAATTGACTGGTGCCCTGAGCGTCCCCCATTTTGGGATGCCCAGACCCTGTCGTTGGAATCGGTAGATTCCTGATGGAGACAAAATGGCCCCCATGGCCCCTTTCCTTCCATCGCCTGTTACCTTGATCTTCTCGAAGTCCCGGGAAGCCCTGACTCTGTCCCTTCCCCCGGACTGGCTGTTGGGTGGAAGTTCCATACATGGTAGTGTGGTGGAGTGCCAACCAGACTGGCTGAAGCCTTCTCAACGACCGTATGTTATGGGTACACCTTTGGGTGGGACCTGGGTGAATGGAGTGTGTGATGAATACGCATTCTATGTTATGGGTGTCTAGTATTTGGTGGTTGACACAATGACTGGGACAGCCCTGCCCGAAACCGGTATGAATGCAGTATGAAGTGTTGACTGGCTCGGTACTTGTCCCAATACACAACTTGTTGTGTCTGGAGAGAAGTGAATGGCCTGAATGCACTGTGTGCCTGATTGGTTGCCTGCCTGCCTGCATGAATACCCTTCGTAGTGATTGTATGCTTGAGTGTGACCCAGCGGAATGAATGGGAGATCAACAGTAGATCTGTGGACCTCTCACTGCTAGGAATCGTGTTCAGAAGTGTTCAGAGCTGAAGTCCAAACTACGAAGAGTAACTGACACTTGACCTTGAAGCCCTGCTAGAAGAGAAGAATTGCTGTTGCTCTCCTTCACAATCTGAAAGCTGCTGTCTCCAAGGACTGACGCAGAGAGGACCTGGTAAGCCGCCCTCTTCCCGAGCTACGAGGGACCATCGTGCACAGCTGATCTTTGCCTAAGCTCCCTGGTAGACATACCTTCGACAGGCTGCCGACCCGATGTGGGGACTGCTGTGGAATCACAAGGAGAAGCGCCTGGACTGTTGTCCGCCACTGACGACCGCCGTCGCCCTCCCGTTTTGCCTAAGAACTTCATTGATCCAAGGACGCTCTCGTCCGCATCATCGCCTGCTGGAGAAGGCCTGACCATCGACGTGCCGAGGAGCATCCAACTGGTGGGTTTCCCGCCACCCAAAGACCACAGAGATACCAACGACTCGACGCCCTTGGTGGGCCACAGTTCTTCAAACTCTTTGCGGTCCAGAACTATCGACACTGAGGTGCCCCGCACGCCTCTTCTTTGCAGGACGTTTACGCTTCCCCGTCAACGAGCACCGCTAGGAACGGCGCGGCCACTTCAACGTCGTAGCTCGACCTGCTCTCCGTCGGACGTTCGACCCGTGACTCCTGCCTTAAAGGGAGGGCACTCATGAAGGGCCGTCGATTTCCCCAACGAGGAACGCTACAACACCAAGGTACTTTGAGGTTGCAGAACTATTGGAAAGTCTAGTGTGAACAATATATGGACTGGGCTTGTATCTTTATCCTACAGGTTGCCCAAGTGGGGGGGATCTTGTGTAACGTAGTAACCAGTATTTGCAAGTTGTTCAACCCTCTTGCTTTCCTTCCTCTTTCTATTGTTGGTTCTCTTTATTTAGATCTGTGTCATTCTGACGGTATGCACTTTAATGAGATTGGATAACGTTAGTGGTACCACTTTAGAACAGTATATATTTACCATTGCTGATTTTCGGAGTACAAAGTGAGTTATCGTGATATTGTGTATATACCTCTTGAATATTAATTATATAAAGACTGTGTTGTAACCGATAGTGTGTGGACATTCCTTTGTGGGTGCTTGGCGACTACAATGTACTTAAGAACCAGCCCGCATCACCTCCTGAGAAGCTAGGCCTTGATTGCTCAACCACGTACCAATAATAGAGAATCTTGGCAGGGGTCCTCTGTGCCTCTCCTCTACCATATATAGAGAGCGGAAGTACAGACACCCCCCACCTGCATCTTTACAGCTTGACAATGTGTTTTCTGTGAAAGCCAGAGATTCTGAAACCAGATTGGGAAATGAAAGGGATACTAGTAGTGTCATTGCTACTCTCATAGACAATGTACATAGTAGAGAAAAATAGTACAGCGCCATTGGGACTCCATGTGTGAAATATAAGGGGAGGGGCATTCAAACTTGTATCAAAATATACTGAAACTATTCTCCTAGGTTGAGTGCATTCTGAATCTATAACGCTGCTTCCCTAATCCAAAATATGCACAATTCTGATGCAACTCATTGTAAACCTACTTTGAAATTGCACACATACTGGCAACCCTACCATATGGCAAATGTGATGCATGCAAGGTTTCTCTGTTTGCAGCACCTGTTGGTGATATTGGGAAAAGTAAAGTTCTTTGAATAATTTGCCATGTAACTGAATTTGCCATGTAACTGTGTGTAATTTA
This sequence comes from Ambystoma mexicanum, assembly GCF_040938575.1. Taxonomy (NCBI): domain Eukaryota; kingdom Metazoa; phylum Chordata; class Amphibia; order Caudata; family Ambystomatidae; genus Ambystoma; species Ambystoma mexicanum. The sequence goes on along the minus strand of NC_090937.1, from coordinate 880,413,523 downwards.
AAAATGCTTTCGTACAGCAGCAGAATTCCAACTAGAATGCCTATTTTATTTATTTTTTAAAAACACTTTTTATTGTTTTGTAAAATATACAAAGATTCCAACAAAAGGAGCAAAAGATAAAGCGTGTATTGCCAAGTCCACAGAAAAAGAAGGAAAAATGTCCATCACAGGGATCGCATAAAGAAGACTTCACGACCACCATGAGCTAGCAGTGTTTTCACGCTAGACTGTCCTCCTTGCTTATCTCGTCCTTCAATCGTTTGTCACTTTTACACTGGTGATTCCCCAATCTTATTTTCCGTCTGAGTTCTCTGATATTCTTCACTCTCAAGTCTCCTCCTGTCTTTCTTCCAGCACATTTTGGATGCGTTCCGTTTTAGAGGGGTTAAGATGAAGAAAACAGTTATTTTCTTCTCTCCTTCCTCTTCTCAATTTCTTGAACTCTCCCTTTCTTCTCCTGCTTGGAATCTCATCATTCTTTTTGACTCTTCCCTTTCTTTCGCGACTCATATCGCTCTTACTGCACGCAATTGTCGTTTTCTTCTCTGTAATCTTTGCTGTGCCTGCCCCTTCCTTTATTTTCAAACTTATAAACTTTTCATGCCTACTCTAATTTGTTCACATATTGATTATTGAACTCCCTGGTTCATCTTACCCCCCCCCCCCCCTTTGGTCCATTTATAACTCTATTCGTCTTTTTTTTTCTTTCTACCTGTGCCTGAATCTCCTCCTCACTTCTATCTGAATCTCTTGTGTTTCATTTCCTCTCCATACTCTTCATGGTTTCACCCCCCCCTTCCCTATCTTGCATCCCTGGTCTCCTATTCCCCTTCTTAGCTCCCAGTTTACCTACTGTCTTGCTGTTCTTATGCCCCTCCTTTGCTTCTTTTTGCTTTCACTCAATTTCTCTTCTTGCTCCATTCCACTGGACATCTCTCCCTCATACCAATCCACTCTTCTTCCACATATCACACCATTTGTACCTGCTTAAAGGCTCACCTCTTGTCTCCTCTATCCCTTCCATAAACTGTTGATTTGTACTGCCAATTTTGCATTTTTGTGTACCATTGTGTTTTTACATTTTTTTTATTAATATATATTTTTTTGGTTATAGCATTTTGGCAAAAGCGCTGTATAAATTCAATTAAATGAAAATAAATATCAACGTCTGAGAAAGGGAGGACTTAGTCACCCTTGCTGGGATTTGGAACGGTGATCTGCCATATGAGCACAGATCTTTGCAAGAAGTGCTCAAGTCTGAGCTAGCCACCCACCCATCTATGGCACTGAAACTTATGAATAAACATTCCAACTTTGGCCACTGTACACAATCTGAATATTCCTCAAAGAAAGACTAACATATTCTACAAATTGTTTATTGTGAATGCACAACATGTATGTACTACAGCGAGCGCACACTTTGACTAAGTAATTGATCAGATCAGACCCTAGTTATCAACAGCCAAGCATCCCACAATACAAAAACCTGACCTTAATTATATTTTGAAAATGTATGCTTAGCCTGGGGCACACTCTTTTACCCCAGCCAAGAGCTGTACACTTTCTGGGAATTTGAAGCTGGGGCAGTATGAGAGACCAGGTTTTTTTTAATACAATATTTGTGGGATGCATGTAAACATCTGTAATATTTGCCTCTCTGAACAGGCCACAAATTGGCTACGTGGAAAGGCACACAAGGAATTCCAGAAGGGGCTAGTTGAGCTGTATGTTTTTCAGATGATTCATTTCATCTCTGCCTGAGATAGTGATCAAGACCACGAAAGCCCACTGATATGTAGCCTTATTAAGTTGTGGACTTTTTTATAATTTTTTATAATCAACACTTACCCATGGTTAACAGGGTACAAAGAAACTGAGATATATACATAATTTTCTAAGCACCCGCTACGTCTTTAAATTCACTTTGGTACTTAAAGGCCATACTGTAGCTTTACAGACCGGCAGCAATGATTGCACCAGGTGTTATCTGACCAGTAGACCGAGTTAGAGGTGTGGCAGGACCATAACTTCTGGCGGGGTCTTTGCTCTGGGTATATAAAGCTATTATAACCTGCCTTTTTGATATGAAAATGGGTTTGGATGTGCCAATGGAAAGCATATGAATCCACCTGGGTGGTTTGTTGGGAATTGCCTGTGGTTACATTCTGCACTACTGCGGGTAGCTTGCTAGACTATCTGCAGGCTTATATGGCTCATATATATCGGCACACACAATGGTTGTTTCAAGAGCTATTATATAGATCTTGCTTTGCTGACGTTACCACAATGCTTTGAGGGAGTGGGGCGGGGAGAGGGGGGGAGTTCTAAATAACTTCCTTGAATAACTTTTGAAGCCTAACATGAACAAAATCCAAGTAATATTTAGAGGTAGCTCAGGGTTCGAAATTGAGAATCATTGAGCAGGAGCTAAAACCAGCTCCTGGGTGTCGGGCATCACCCTGTTGGCAGGAGCTATCGCATGGGAACCAGGAGCAACCAGAGAAACTGTCCATTTTGGATGAACCATTTTGTTTAAATGCTCATTAGATGTGTTCTAGTTCTTGTATTAACATTCTCAAATACTCGCATGCTTCAAAGGCACAAGTTGCCCTAGGAGCCAAAAGTAGCTCCTGGTAGCTGTTGGTTTCAAGCTAACCAGGCTCTGCTATGCGAGAAGCAGGAGCTATTTCCCCCCCCACCCCCTCCATTTCGAACCCTGTGGCTGCATGCTAAATTTTATAATCCTACATGGGCACATTCATATAAAAATAAGTTTTCCCATAGGAACAAATTCAAACCTTTTCAGCCCACATAGCAGAAACGTGGATGCTTGAATTCTAATGATTTTGCACATGGGGGATGTGGGCACCAAATTCATGAGCCCAAATACAGGCTATTAATATGATGCATGCGCAGTGGCAAAAGGGTTTCCATAAAGGCAGGTTAAAAACAATATACATGTATCCATAAACGTGAACTGCACATTGTATACACATAAATGCATTAAACAGACGCCGCCACACGCTACAATGCCAACTACATGGAACACGTAGTAAACGCTTACATTGCACTGCTGCAACAACCATACCAAGTGCATACTAATTTCAAAATGCCCAATTGAAAACCTAGACTACGTTCATTTTACTACTGCATGCGCCAACATACGAACCACATACTCTATTAAACACCCACAAACCGCTTGCTGGTTTGAAACCTCAAAATATGAGGTGTATTCACTTATCACTGTATACTCACCCATACCTACTGAATTAGCACAAAGACGTTGCTGATTGCAGTGTTGTGGCCCCGAAGGACGACACAGACACCCTTTGGACAGATTTCACGATTTCGCTAATTTCTATTAAAGTAAAAGTATAAGGCCTGACTTTCCCTATCACTATGGGTGGTCCCTGCCTATGTTACTACTAAGGTGCTCGTCCGTCATGTGTGATGTGAATGTCCAAAACTAATCTAACTGACCCTACCACTATGAAAAATAACTTGAATCCTTTCTCCTGATACTTCTAGTATCTGGCTTTATGATGCTTAATACACAATCCTCGGATAATCTCTAACTCTTCAAGTGGACTATTGAAGTTTCCCCTCTTCCCTGGAAATACTTTTTTAGGGATCTTTTATAGGCTTTATTTTCCTGGTTTCAGTGTATTCTTGGCAAACACTATTATTCTGGTAGGCTTTCCCTCCAGTGCAATTTTAGATCAACTTGTTCTGTCATTTGTTTTTGTACATGGTGCAATTGGACAGTTCCTCTATGGCTCATAATATTCTTTCTCTTTATCATTATTATATTAATTTCCCAGTGTTTCGGGTATTATCACGGTGTTATCCAGATTTGTAGGTATGTTTTCTTGTATCATAACAATTTAGTTTGTCATCTGCATACTTGAGATTGTCTCATCGTTTCCACTTAGACGAGTTGGTTGCACGGTATAATTCCCTCGGGCCTCATTTTTCCTGTTCTCCCAGTTACCGTTGACTGTGAAGAACCTCTTTGGGAGCTGTGTGCAGTTACACTGGACTACCATTGGCGTAGCTTTGCCAGCGTTTCCCTTCTCTGGTTGGGTTTTCCCCTCCCAGCGTCTGCGACCTACACCCTGCTGTGGTATACCTCTGGTGGTCTCGACAATGGTTTGTGGATCCTTTTTGTGGTGTAGCCGCCACCTTCCTCCGGGCACCTTCCCTATCGGCTTCTCACGGTGGGGATTTGCGCTGGCGTCCCACTCTCCAGTCTCATGCAAGCTTGAATCTTGCAGACTTCTGGCTTACGCTTACTCTGCCGCAAGGTGTTGCACAGCTCGGTGTCTTCCGTGCCTGTGTATGCATTCCTCTCTCTCATGCTTGTCGAACATATGCTATTCAACACACTTGTCTCAGTAGATTGGATATTTGGATTTAAAGATGCATGTTGTTTTTCTCGGTGATAATGACGTCCATTAAGTGTTTCTTTGTCCCAGTCTTGGTTAACAGTCACTGATATTGTGGTGCTTCCCAAGTAGTACAAGGTGTGTGCAGTTTTATGGAGTTCCTCAGAGGAACGGGAGTCCTTGTCCCACTTGCGTCCTCCCCTAGGGGAGGGTGTTGCAGAGTGGGCTCACCTCCCCTCACGGAATTCCCTTGATATAGACGCCACTATGCAACAATCCTAACGGTGTATTATACTAACAGTTTACTGTTTAAAGCATGCCACCTGCACACTGATGTCAAAATGTCCAATAGCGCATATAAGGTGTGTTTTGGAACTTCCAAATGTAAAAAATACAGTGTGTTTCATTCTTTTTGTGAAGTTTTTTTTATTCTTTATCGGCTAAAGAAGTTAACCTTTAACAAAAGTGAAAGAACATCTACATAATGAAAAAGCAATAAACTGTTACATGATCAAGAACAAACAAAAAACGTATACGATACAAACCGCTTCTCTAAAAAGCAAGCAGCAATTAAACATCAATTCATCATCACTCCACAGAAAAAATAACTTAAAAGTAAAAACGAACCAAAGGAAGTAGCACGATAAGGAGGGGGCGGAGGGGGCGGAGGGGGCATGTGTCCTCAAGTAGTAGACGAGGAATCCCCCTATTCTCAATGCTTTTTGAAATGTAACAACAATTACTGTTGAGGTAGAGTGGCTGGATAAGCAGGTAGCTCAGGAGGCCTCCGATCACAATGTCCTGGTCTCTTAGAAATGTACATAGATACTTTGACCTCAGTTCATAGACTGCGGGACATGCCACAAATGTGTGTTTCGAAGTTTCACAATTACTCGCATTTTCACAGAAACGACAACCCCTCAGATCCCTGGCAACCAAGCTTCTTCAGGCCATGATTTGCTTAGTAGCGATCCTTGAGCCCAGTTTGCAGGATATATAGCTAAAAGTGCAGGCAAACATTCCAATTTCTTATGATCATACCCCAAATGATGAAAAGTCCAACCGATAATAGGCATTTTTTTCTCAGTCAGGATTATTACACAATTCGATTAAAGAGCAGTTTGCATTTTTTTAGAATGGTACAAGCATTCTCGTAATGCCATTTCAGCCTTCGGGTCCAAGAACAGTGCGCCTATCTCGCCACCACCGACAAAAGATTTTTCTCACCAGTAGCAAGCACTTCCAATTGGCACAGGCCTGAAGAGAGGTTCTATCCAGGTCATACCTAATTGGGGCCTCATTGTGCACCCCCAACACCTGCCGCCAAACCAAGGCTTCTAGACTGTGCAGAAAGTCCATGAGTGTTAAATAGATATCCTTGCCATATAGAATTTTTGGCACCAGCTTTCCTTCATAATATTTGGTGCTGATTTCAAAGTGTATTTCCCATAATGCCCATCAACTCTAACAAGTTGTTTTGTAAGTAGCATGGTACGATCTTTCACCCAGTCTAATAACCCAGCCCAGTTAGACTTGGTTGCCTGGATGTTAAACCCCAGGTATACCACAACTTAATATTCATTATGGATCCCTTCCCGATCTGCCATTTGGGATAGATCTGTCTTCTGCTCTTGTAGTATCATACAATCTTTGTTTTGTATGGATGTGTTAATCTTTAAGAAATGCTTTCCCATATAGACTTCAAATTCTGTAAATAGACTCTGCATTCCCGAAGGAAGAAGTCCTCTGCGTAGGATCAGCTGGTTTTATCATTGGTATTTTTAATTGCTCGTCTGGCCCTGCAGAATAATGGGTGCTCTCAACTAATCAAATCATCTGCCAGCTCATTCACATCAAAGCCAAACATTCTAATGGCTTCTCTCTCCCGCAGCACAAGCTCAGAGTTCAACTTTGAATTGAAGCAGATTACAGAGCGATCAATGTGCTGTCTGACTGGGAAGTGGACTCTTTTGATGTCGGATGTAGAAATCCCTTTCAGATTGGCAACCTCTGAGAGCAAACGTAAGACATTTTAAACTACTAGCCGTATTCTCCAGCATTGGATCTTTCATGGATTCACATGGTTAGAATATTCCCCGTCGACAGACTGGTAACCCTCGGTACGCTTATAAAGCCGTTTCCCATAGGACACAAGTGTTTTCCCATCTACGTCATTTTTTGGGGCCGCCCATGCATGCCCCACTAGGACGTAGCGGTATAAATGCCCCGCCCCCGCGTCTCCCTTCAGATTTCAACCGTCTCCAAAGTAGTGGGAGCACCTCGTGTAGTCTACTATTTTGTTTAGGTTGTGCTGTTGGAGTTTTCTCCTGATGTCAGGAAAAGCGCTGTTCCGCCCGTGCGCTACGTGCGGGTTGAAGGTGTATGAGGGGGATGGACATATGGATTGCATATATTGTCTACACCCTCATCATTTGGCAGACAAGTGCGACATATGTAAGGGCTTCTCCCAGAAGACTCTTAAAGATCGAAGACTAGTAGCATGGTTAAACGATGGAGCGGGGGCATACCCGCCTTCGGAGGTGGGCTCCACGCGCAGCGTGGCCCCAGTGTCAAAATCTTCAGGGGCTCTGCGCCGCTCGACATCGTCGGAACTCCCGGTGAAGAAATCACGACCGACGGAGAAGGAATCGAGAAGCCATTCTAAGGAGTCTCGTCGAAGAAAGCCTTGTCCTCCTCATCTTCGACAAAGAAAGACAGAAAAGAAAAATCAAAACCCTCCTCGGGCGATCATCATAGATTGACCTCGAGTCGAGATGCAGAGAAGCGTAGGTTGAGTTCAGAAAAGGCGGGAATGCCTCAAGGATCTACACCACCACCATCGTCGACGGCAGGGCAGTCGTCGACCACTTCTCTGCCACCGGCACAATTGGTATCAACTGTTCTTGGGCTGCAGACGGTGGTGACGACGACGGAGCCAGCTTTAGCCTCGTCTTCGGAGATCCCGCAAGAGGCCTGGCGACCAGAAGTATTCGACCCGTTTTGCCAGAGACCCTACTGCAGCAAGAGGCCTTGTCGGTGTCTTCGGGAGATGAGGATGTGAGAGTAGCTGGCCCTGCGGACCTCGGGTTACAAGAGATTACCAGGCCTCTATCCGGGAGCATTCCAGGGTCTACCCCTCTTCTTAATCCGCAGTCACTCTTGTCGCTGGAGGTTTTATCCATGTTACAAACGTTGCTGAAGACACTGGACGAGAGGCTACCTCAAGCAACTCCGGCCAGGTCGGCCATCGATGAACCGGGCCCGCGGGTGGAGACCTCTCCGCTCCACACCACGAGGAAGGAGAGTTGATGGATTTGGACTCGGACAGTAGAGCCTTATCGGATGTCTCACTTCCCCCTCCAGGGATCCAACCTGGGAGTCTGAAGCGGAATTAGAAACCCCGAGAAGCCCGGCTCAGCCATCTTCCCCGGACGACATTGGGTCATTTCACACCATGATGGCCAAGGCTTGTACAGAATTTGGGTTGGCCCAGGAAGAAGAGAAAAAGGACTGTTTTCTTTTCGACCACATGGGAAAGAGAATAAGGTCAGTGTTTTCAGTACCCATCCTGGATCATGTGTGGAAGGAGGGATTACAGACCATGTGCCACCCTTTCTCAGAACTGGCAATAAAAGGTTGCCTGGAGAAAAAATGTAAGGCCCCAGAAGCTACCCCCAAGTGTCTGTCCTCCCAACCAACCCCTGACTCGGTGTCGGTGGCGAGAAAGGCAAGGGCCCAGCACAAGTGAACGACCCCTCCCCCCCCCTGGAAAGTGAATCCAGAAGACAGGATGCCTTCGGCAAAAAAGTGCTGTCGGTAGGTGCACCCACAGTGAAAGCGGCCAATTCTCTGGCCATAGTAGCCAGATACGACAGGGAGATGTGGCACCGACTGGCTTCTATGATGGAGCAATCTTCCGAAAGAACATCATAAGGCGGCGAAGTTACTGGTCGGGGAAGGTGAAGAGGCCTCCAATCATGCCATAAACATCGCGGTGGACCTCGCGGAATTGGGGTTTAAGCAGGTGAATAACGGTGTGGTTCTCCGAAGGCAAGCATGGCTGAAATGCACCGACTTTAGACCAGAGGTGCAATACAAGGTGCTGGATATGCCTTTTGAGGGAGACCTTCTGTTCGGCGTGAAGGTGGAAGAGGCCCTGAAGGTCATGAAAGAGGACTCGGGCAAGGCGCGTTCCTTGGGGGCCCTCCAAAGTGGTCGAAGTTTCAGGTCTTTTCATCCCTTTAGGGGAGCATCGGGAAACTCCAGATTCTCGGCATCGAGAGACGGATCCTTCAGTAGGCCAGCATACCCCTCCCAGGGATACAGACGGGCTTCTCAAGCGGCAAAACGACGCCGAGACTACCAGGCCCCCAAGAAGAGAACAGGTTACTCGTCGACGAGGAATAAGCAGACCAAGGACCAGCAATGACGGGCATCGGAACGTTCTGGGAGGCAGGGTATCGTGCTACATCAATGAATGGGAGCAAATAATGTATCAATGGGTATTGGACACTGTAAGATACGGACATTCCCTGCAATTCAAAAGCAACCCTCTGCACATTCCACCGGCGTTTGTAGCTCAACCCCATCTGAGCGTGTTGCAGAAGGAAGTAGCACTTATGCTACAAAAAGGTGCTATAGAATTGGTTCCGTCGTGGCAGAGGGGTCAAGGGGGTTATTCTCGATACTTTGTGCTGAAAAAACCAAACTGAAAGTGGCGTGTCCCATTCTAGACCTGCGCAATCTAAACAAGACGTTGAAAAGCCTAAAATTCAAGATGCTCACTCTCCAGGAAGTGATCCGGTCAGTTCAGGAAGGGGACTTTCTGGCGTCTCTGGACCTGCAGGACGCGTACTTCCACATACCAATGTGTCGGCGACACAAAAAGTTCCTAAGGTTTGTGGTAGGACGGACTCACTACCAGTTCACAGTACTTCCTTTTGGGCTGAAATCCTCTCCCAGAACGTTCACAAAATGTTTGGCCCCGGTGGCGGCCTGGCTGAGAAGGCAAGGCCATCATGTATACCCGTATCTCGACGACTGGTTGGTGAGGGAGTCCTCCCCTATGTCGACTCACACAAGTTTGCAGGCCACCATGCACCTCTTACAACAGCTGGGGTTTGCGGTAAACTTCGAGAAATCCTCGTTAACGCCGTCGAAGCTTGATGTTCCTGGGCGCACAATTCGAGAGCCAGCCAGGGTTAGTGAAGCCATCCCTCGACAGAATCACCGAACTCAATCGATTTGGCAGGTCAGCTGAAAATCAATACCAGACTATCAGTGAGAAAATGTGTTGCTTCTGGGCGCTATGGCGTCCTGCATTCCTCTGGTGGGCAACTGCTGCCTGTTCATGAGGCCGGTTCAAGAGTTACTGGCGGACTGGTGGACGCAGGCCCAAGGGCTCTGGTCGGACAAACCGACAGTCGACGACAAGCTCCTACTAGCTCTTCAGTGGTGGCAGAGCTTTCAGAATCTATCCAGAGGGGTAGCCCTACATGAGCCAGAGTTTCGGCTAACCATAGTGACGGACGCGTCCCTGACAGGCTGGGGAGCACACATGGGCACTCTACAAACGGAAGGTCGTTGGTCTCTGAGGGAATCTCTCCTGCACTTCAACGTTCTGGAACTGAGAGCAGTGCGCTGGGCCCTGAAGTCTTTCCTGCTGCACATCGGAGGGTCCATAGTGAGAATATTGACGGACAACACAACAGCAATGTTTTACTTGAGGAAGCAAGGGGGCAAGCGATCCAGAACCCTTTCCACCGAGGCTCAGAAGGTGTGGCATTGGGCTCTGAAACACGATATATTCATCGTAGCTCATCGTCTTCCGGGAGTAAGGAACGAGCAAGCAGGCTCACTCAGCAGAAAAATGGACCAAATCCACGAATAGGAGATAGACAGCGTTCAGTTGTCGAAGGTCTTCGAGAAATGGGGACGGCCTCCGCTGGATCTCTTCGCTACGAAGAGGAACAAGAAGTGTGAAATGTATGCCAGCAGGTGGCCACAGGAAGGTTCTCTGTGGGAAGCATTCTCCTTCCCGTGGACGGACAAGTTCCTCTATGCCTTCCCTCCGTTCCCTCTTATACGGAGAACTCTGCAGTAGATACGCAGGTACAGGTGCCGGGTCATCCCAGTGGCACCGTGTTGGCCGAGGCAGCTGTAGTTTTCCGACCTGCTTCACCTGTCAGTGGATCAACCAATAACGTTCCCAATCTCCTGTCCCGGGACGAAAAAACAGTGTGGCATCACAATCCAGACAGTCTCAATCTCACAGCTGGGCTCCCGACTTTTCGGAATTTGGTGCCTTGAGCATTTTGTCGGATTGTCGGAGAATCCTGCAAGCAGCGCGGGTCCCTTCCACCAACAAGTCGTACGAGTGTAAGTGGAAAAGGTTCTGTACGTGGTGTCAAGGACAGACGGGAGTGCAACCTCTAAGGGTAACTCCAGCTTCTGCCGTATCTGCTACACCTGGCGAAGAGCGGATTATCTTTCATCAATAAAGGTACACCTGGCGGCCATCTCTAGGTTCACGAGGAGGAGAAAGTCATCTCCCTTATTTAGTGACAGGTTGGTGAACCACTTCATGAGGGGTTTGTTCCGACGTTCCCTCCGGCTAAACGTTTTCCACCAACGTGGAGCCTTAATGTGGTGCTAGCAGGGTTAATGAAAGCACCCTTTGACTCAATGGCTACATCATCGATGAAGTTCTTGTCATGGAAAGTGGCTTTTCTAATAGCTATAACATCAGCTAGACGGATCTCGGAGTTGCAAGCGTTGGTCGTAGACCCGCCTTACCTAAGGTTTTTTTTATGGACAAAGTGGTTCTGTCAACTAATCCTCGTTTCATTCCGAAAGTTCCTACGGCTTATCATAAACACTCATCCATTGTCCTGCCCACCTTTTTTCGCGACCCCCCTCATCGGCTGCGGAAAATGTCCTTCATACCTTGGACGTAAAGAGAGCTCTAAAATTTTACTTTCATCGGACTCAGCAACTTAGATCTACGCAACAACTCTTCGTTGCATATGGTCCTTCGGCGAAAGGAAACGCAATTTCAAAGCAGGGACTGGCCCGATGGGTCTCGTCGACGATTGCCTTCTGTCATTCCAAAGCGGGGAAAACCGCTACAAGGGCGTCCGAGAGTTCATTCCACAAGGGCAACTTCGTCGTCGACGGCATTGTGGGCAGGAATCCCGCTGACAGACATTTGCCAGGCGGTGGCATGGTGAGTGCCTCACACGTTTACCCGCCATTACTGCCTCGAACGGCAGCATGCAGACAAGATACAAATGGGAAGAGCAGTCTTACGCCATCTGTTTCAATAAGGTAAGTCCTTTTCAAGAAGGGTCTGTACTTATTTTGATGTATGTGTGTGTGTGTATATGTGTGTACTGGTGCGTATTTTAAATTGCCATTTTACGTAAGCGTGGTTCGCTATACACATGCTTAGGAGGGTGCCGGATTGCATTCACACCTCCTCTTTTTCAGGATCACTGCTGTGTGTCTATTCTAAGCATGTGAATCCATGAAAGATCCAATGCTGGAGAAGGGAATAGTTTCTTACCTGTAACTCCATTTCTCCAGCATTGGTATCTTTCATGGATTCACATGCGCCCGCCGGCCTCCCCGGAATGCAATCGTCTTGTATAACCAGGTTTTCACCCCATTCTGCTTTGGAGGGGTCGAAATCTGAAGGGAGCTGCGGGGGCACAGCATTTATACCGCTACGTCCTAGTGGGGTATGCGTGGGCGGCCCCAAAAAGACGACGTAGATGGGACACAAGTGTCGGAAGTTTTCCTATGGGAAACGGCTTTATAAGCGTACCGAGGGTTCCCAGTCTGTTGACGGGGAATATTCTAAGCATGTGAATCCATGAAAGATACCAATGCTGGAGAAATGGAGTTACAGGTAAGAAACGGTGTGCAGTCATAATGTCGACAGTCAAAATGTCGACAAATAAATGTCGAAAAACAATGTCGACAAACAATAATGTCGACATTTTTTCGAAATTTTGTATTTATTGTATGAATAAATAAATATATATATGACTAAGATGTGTTGAGTGTGAGAGGGTGGTTGGGGTGGGTGTGGGGGGGCGGCAGGGGGGTGTTGGGTGAGGTGTTGCTAGTTCTAAGTGACATTTGTTTGTCGACATTTTTTTTTGAAAAAATGACTTTTTACATTATAAGTATAGGATGTCGACATTATTGTTTTCGACATTTTTTTTTTCGACATTATGACTATAAACCGTAAGAAACTATTCCCTTTTCCAGGATAACACTTTCAAATAAAAGACCTGTGCCCTTATTCACATCAGACAATGGTCTAGTCCTTTTCAGTCAATAGGTCTGTGGTGGCTAGGTAGCCTCACACCAGTAGGACCTTGTTTAGCCCATCCCCAATTGCTCCTCCCACTTTTCATTCACATGCGCAGGTTGTTGCATACTTCTGGTGCCAATAAACGCCCTCCAGGGGTCTCCCTAGACACCACCAACTTTCCAAACTGGTTGGGCCTTGTGCCCTGGGGAGTTGCAGGCTTGGCTGACCAAGCTCGCTGCGGAGTGGCAACTTGGATTGATTCTCCCACTCTGGATGGAAATTCACTAGAAACCAGGGGAGCAGAAGCATTTACATCAGGCGGTGGAACCGGATCTAATTGGACACTTGATTGCAGCGGCTCAAGTTGCTTGCCCACATTCAGCTGGGGTACCAATGACCGCAAGAAAAATCGAGAACCCTCAGAGTTCAGATTTACAGCTGATCGCTTTTTAGTTTTCATCTTTAAAAATCCTCTCATATTCCATACGTTCATCCCAGAGAGTTTAGGCATGTCCTTAGTTTTAGTTCTAGGGCCCAAGGGGTATCTGGTGGCAGAGCAATGACTTGGAGTCACTTTTTCTTGGAGTGAGGTCTGTTTCCTTCTGGAAGCTGACCAGCAATTGCGCCTCTATGGGCAACAAGTTCCCTTTTACTGTCTCATGATTTTGTATTCTTATTAGTAATAATGGTTCCAGGATCACATAATGATACTGTGCATTCATTTGGCTTCAATATGTGACTGAATCAGCTTCTGGTTTATCGACCTCCCAACCTCCCCTTGGAGATCAATTCAGTTCCTCTAATGTTTGGTCCATTTATCACACTCGGATTCTGCTTTTCGACTAGACTCTTTGGACCTTTTAAGATGTTTGTTTGTGTCAGCCAAGCCACGAGAGAACAAACTCCTTAGCTGTGGCCTTCAGTTTTATGGTCTCAAATTTGAAGAGAAGCGATTCCAAAAGTACTGCACTGGATTTAGTTTCAAGCTCTAATAAAGAGACCTTCCAAGCTCTAATAAAGAGAGACCAGTACACAAAGAATCTGGTTAATTTCCACTAAAGAGTCTGTCCACGGGGGCATGTGTTAAATAAATGCGGTGTTCACTCATTTACTGCATACACTAAGAGTACATCGGACTTGTCGCAGACCACATGTAGTGTTGGGGAAGTGATTGAGGAGAGAGTGAAATCAAAGTCTGGTGCGTACCTCCGACCCAAATCAGGTGGTGGGTCCAGATAACTGGATGTCACGTTAATTCCAATTGAAATAGATGGTGCTTTGAATGTAACTCTAGATGAGAGTAGGAGTTTTGGCGTTGATGCAGAAGTTCTTGGTTTGGGATGTAAAGAGGTTTTTATGAATGCCTTTGGTTTAAAAAAAAAAAACCACATTAATCAAGCCTTGGGAATTAGCGTATGAATTCCTAATTTCTCGCTCGTCCTCAACCACCAAGGCATGTCTTGGACCTATACCAGGACTCGCTCCGTCAGTTTGTGATGGCTGGGAAATACCCAATGGTGACGTGCAAGCACCCTCCCGGAGGGAGGCATCGGGATATTAGCCACCGCCAAAATCTCCTCATCTGACTAGTGCATGCTCTTCTCGTTTGGTGGCATCGTCAGTTTTTGACTCTCAAACCGTACATAAGGGGGGAGTCGCACTCTTTCTACTTTAGCCGCAAGCTCGTTTGAAATTGCTAATATTATTCAGTGTCCAGTGCTCCAAAGAAAGCAATAAAGAGATGTAGTAGTCTCATCCACTCTGCTCCAAGATGGAGGCGACTTGCACATAAAATAAAGAGACCCTGGTGTCCCAGGCCACACTGACTTCACGGACTGCCACTCTCTTGCTGCGCCGCAGTAGCTGGGGGTTTTGAAAGTGAACTCCTCCTCCTCCTCCAGACCAATGAAAACAGCAAACAGACTGCCTGACAGCCATGCAAGGAATGCTCTGCACGGACTGCCACTCACTCGCCACTGCAAAAAATGCAGTGTTCACTCATTTACTGCATACACGACCATACCAACTGCATGGTTTGGCCACATATTCAAGACCTTACTTAATGCACTGTTGCATGTACACAAGTATGGAAGATACCGACCGCATACTATGCAGCAATACCAACCGTATACTGATTTTAAAATGCCCACTAGAATATATAAGGTATGCTCACTCATAAAATAAACATTTGAAGTCGATTTATTTTAAATAGTTTATATTAGATAAACATTACATATGCCCAATGCATGAAATAGACTATTGTCTGCAGTGTTTAAATGTACTCCATCAGACCTAAAAATGCTGTTACTTTTCATGTTGTAGTGAAATATGCAATGCAGCCCATGTTATTTCGAATAGCGCCTACGGCCTTTGGTATGTCCTCAAAGCGCTGTGGAATGAACAGCCTTCGGAGGACCAGAGGTGGGAAGGAGGATTTCAAATGCATGTGCATTTTTAACCAACATGAATGCAGGTAGGGAGTGGGTAGGTCCCTGAAGAGTGGTGGGTGCTGTGATAGACTATGAAGAGAGTCGAGGAGACTTATTGTATACAGCTGGACCGAATTGTGTGGGACTTGGCAGCATTCTGTTGGAAGTGGTGATGTGTGTTTTGAAGTAGAGTAGCGAATGTTGCACCAGATTCAAAATGCATACTCAACCCGGCGGCAGTGAAGAAAAAAGCAATGTGTCCCAAATAAACAGTAAGATTCAGCATGCATACCCCACCCTGAAGTCCTGTAAGAGGAAATTGCAATGAGGGCCAGATCAACAGTAAGATTTAAAATGCGTGTCCCACTCTGAAAATGCCAGGTGTCCCAAATCTGCAGCAAATCTGCAGCAAGATTAAAAAAAATGGTTACCCAACCAGGAGGCAGTGATGTAAAATGCAATGTGGCCCAAATCAACAGAATGCATACCCCACCCTGAAGTCCTGTAGGAGTAAAATACGAGGGACAAATCCACAGCATGTGGAGGAGCAGATTATCAAAGTTCAAAATGTGAACAGGCCCAGCCCAGGGAGCACAGTGGGAGAAAAATGCAATGTGGTGAACGCAATACTAACAAGATCTAAATGCGCCAGTACAACCATGACGAAGTGTGTTGCTGCAGATGGCAATGGCTGTACCTTTTAGGGCTGGAGCAAGCAGGGATCGAAGGTGCCCTTTGCCTGAACTATTAGCCGGCTGTCTGGGCAAGCCTGCCCTGGTATGCCCTTCTAAAAAACCCAGCTTCTGGGGTCACCTGATGCACTTCAACCACCAATCCGGTATTGGGAAGGACAGGCCGGGGGAGAGGAGGTGGGTCCTGGGTCATGGAGGCAGGCAGGAAGAGCAGGAGAGTGTGAAAATCTAGGCCCAAGGCCCTGCGATGAAAGTATCCAAGGATACTTGCATTAAGTTGGCGGCAATGTGTCCTTGGGAAGCACGGATGTGCGGAAAGGGCTGGATCCTGTGCGCACAAGAAGGTGGCTAGGTTGGGGGTCACCTGATGCACTTCAACCATTAATGTGGCCTGGGGAAAGGCAATTTTGCTTCCTAGAAACAGAATAAAACACTTTCTCAGGGGTTCGAAATTAAAATTGGATAAGTAGGAGCAAAAAGCAACTTCTGGGCATCCTGCATTGACCAGTGACCAGGAGCTAGTACATAGCACTGCGCAAAACTAACTTCCACATAAAATGCAAACATATTATTTATGATCTTTCAGTGTTGTAAAGAGGTATCCTCATGTTTATTCATAGATTGTCCCAACACACAGAGTTAAATTCACATAGGTGTGTGTGTTCATCATAAGTCGGTCTTTGGAGCCAAATGTAGCTGTTGTGAAGCTAACGAGGCTCCTCTAGGCTACTAGCAGGAGCTAAATGGCTCCTTGCTCCCCTTAATTTCGTACCCTGACTTTTTATATGTTTACACTGCTCACTTTCCTGTAGCCAAGATCCTTGATGCCACCATGTAACAAAATTTGATCTGGTATTTCGCCACTTTGATGAAGTACATATTAAATAATGTCCCATTTGGCACCATGATGTCCATGCCACTCAACTACACATTCTAATGACACCATTGTAGGCACTTGTCTCATCATTTTCACACCAAAGGATCCAAGAATCGCGTTCTGTGGCTGCATTTAAAAAAAATAAACATGACTAATTACACAACACATATTAACGTTGTTCATTAGGCTAAACACGTCTTCACACATATTGAACATATCAACTAGTACATAGTACAATGCAAACTAGGCACCTTTTTATATACACTTTCTAAAACTTCTTGTTCCATTTTGAATCTACTGCAATGGTAACCTTTACAAATGTACTGTCCACAACACTCAATATGGTTTTTAAACTTTGTATCCAATTTCCTGTTATGTTTATGTCGTTATTCAGTTACCATAATTGCAAAACGAACCAGCATGTTATTTGTTACAAAACACAAGCGCATAAAAATAAAACGGGCCCATACACCGGTAATTTGCCCACTTACATTTACTGACACCTACTTATTCACCAGTAAACAACATGCCCACTCTGATGTCTTTATACTTTAATGTAAAAAAAAATATGCTGTGGGCTCCATATATTTACTGTATAACAACACTGCTACAAGTAAAACAATTATGTTTTGTTGTTTTACATAGTCAAGTGAAACTATACAAGAACCTGGCCCATGTAAAACCAAAAACTATTCCATTTCAATTACTCACGTGCAAGTGAGGGATAACTAAGTCTGCGTAACATAGCCCATGCTGCTGAATTAACACCCATGTACTTTGCTGCAGCGCTTACATGGTTTAAAATGGGGGGTGGGGAACCCTTCGGCGCAAAATGCCAACCAATCCCCATACAGAAATACTCTGCCACACTTCTTGTTCAACACCCACACATGCCAGCAATGCGCAAAACCACGTCCATGATAACATTTAACTTTCATTGAGATTATTGAATGATGCAGACAAAAGTGCACCTTTTTAAAAGTGGACAAAATATTATGAACGTATTGATGGCAGCATACCACTTATCTTCACAAATGAGGGTATTTTATATCTTAAAAGCATATATAAACGAAATGGAACAGCAAACCTTCGGTTTTGGAAAGGAGGCTGGTTGGTAGATGTATCATTTTTACACTTTGTTTGCAAGTGAATGTACTACGTATTTAAGTGTAGCTTACTTTCTGTAAAATAATTTTACTTTAAATTAGGTACATTTCTTACTGTGAGCACAGTAACGCATGCAAATTAATGAAGCGAATGCTTGCATTATGCTTCTAATTTGTTTTTTACAAATAGACTATGTATGTACACGTAACTACAAATATGTACAAACACGGTATGCCTCTACCTGTATACCTGCATAAGTAAAATATGCACAATTACTTATGTACACAGAAGTTAACCTACATTCATACACTAGCAGTATACTATTTAAACATTTAAAAGGTGTATGTTATAAAGTTTTTCAAAATCAAGTGCATATTGAACCCCGTCTTTTTAAACCATAACAAATGCAGTTGCAACATGTACATTCAAACACAATGTATACAAGTTACTATAGTACAGAAAAATTACAAAATGCTCATCGCCCAACCAGGTCATATAGAGCAGCATATATTATGCTAGCATTGTGAATTGCTACTCTGCAGCCAAAAAAATCATATGACAAGTAGGTAAGGTAAAAATATTAATTGCACATTTCTAAATGTAGGATTTAAATGCAGACTTTATTTCTAAGTTGATTTAGCTTGTTACAATTTTAAAATACAATTTATTAATTTGTGCTCTTTACACTACAAAAAAACTCATTACATTTTACAATGCCTAGTGAAAAGGTGAATACAGCGCAGGGATTACTTTTTAAAACAAGGTCCACATGTATTATTGTAAATGTTGTATAGAGTACTGTACAATATCTATACATAGTTATAATGCAAATGTCACAATACACATGCTTTTTAACATGCACATGTTTTACTATAACGTAATTGTTTCAATCGCTAAAACATTCAATTTTTGTGAAAATGATAAATACAACTTTCAATGAGGCTTATAAAGCAAAAGGGGGTGGGGTGGAAGAAACCCCATGAAGTGCATCACCACGAAACCTGTAAGTAAAAACAGCTTTTATTACAAAGTATAATAAACATCTGTATACAACTAAAATGTCTGTGCTTTATTTAATTTCAGCTGGAAAAGATAGGCTTGAAAACAAACCTGAAAAAAGTAAAAAAATCCCACAAAGAAACGAACCATAAATATTAAAACTAAAAAGAAAAGCAAACATTATTTTAGAGAGGAAAATAAAAAGGGGAAATGGTCAATACTTTCCTAAAGTCACTAGTATTGTCAAACCTTATTAGAACTACTACAAACCTTCAACCTACCAGTGATATAAAGGAAGTGAAAAATGACAGTCTGTCATTACTTGATGCAGCAGGAGCATTTTCTAATGGAAAACTTGAAACTATTGGTAAAGAACATAATTGGAAAATTAAGAGAGCAAATAAAACATCGGCTGAAGCCTTTGCACAGAGACTAGTGAAACATCAGGGTCAACTCAACTTCTCCTTTTTAAAATCTTTGCTTTCACCACAGTGCTACAACATGGTAAGTGTACTTTAACATTTTTTTTAAAAAAGTGGTGTTGGTTCTTAACAATAAGAACGAAGTAATAAGTATTAAAAACCTAAAATAAACCAGTCAAGCATACAAACCTTTAAAACCTGCAAGTATTTAAATGCAATTTATTAGTTGGCTGTTGGGACCAAAACAAAAAATGTTCCTTTTAATATGACAAGTAGCATGGAATTGTAATTAACTGATATAATCTTGCATTAAAGATTTTCTCTTACATGGTTATTATAAAACCTTCTGGGGGGGTAAAGAATAGCAGTACACAACGTTAATCATTCCAAAAGATATTTTATTTTGATTTTTAATATTCAAGGCATTGAGTACCATTTCACTGGTGAACAATTTATCATCTGCAGGCCTGTTTCTCACTTATTTGCAGGAACTGTTGTCTCGCGGACAACTCTAAACACATTATACAAGGGCAATACAACTCTTAAAGGAGACAATGTGCCTATGAGTATTTGTTATGCTATTATATTCTTTCTAGTGTTCTGGCACAGCAGAATGAAGGGTTGTATACGAATTTTTACAACTGTTCGAATTACAATTGACCTTTTCACAATTGACCGAATTGTGAAGGTCAATTGTAACATATATGTGGGGGGAAACCTCCCCACAACCCCCCACCCAACTCCAACCCCCCCAAAACATAGATATCAATTTTGACCCTTTAAAATCGGTCAATTGTTAATTCGAACAATTGTAAACTAACAATTTGGGTAATACCGAATGAAGCGTGCAGTTTAAGGAAATGGGAGAAACATGCTAGTGTTATGTTCTGTGACAAATGTAAAATATAAATGTAACACATTTGGGATGAAGGCCTCTCATAGCTGATGATCAAGAGCAGCCGGGTACCTGTCCTTTAAAACCAGTGATCTAGGAATAATGGTCTCTGAGAATAGAGATTTCAAATTCAGTAAATACTCAAACTCCCCTGTATTTGAGCCATTCAGCTAGCTGAATTACTGGAAAAAGCAATCGTTGGAAATGCACAGAAAATCTGTATTTTTTTCTTCTTTTTTTTCTTTCTTTTTAATTAGGACCCTCTCATTCTCCCTCCCAACCGCTGTGCCCAATGCCCTTCCCTGGCTTCCACTGCTCTCCGGACCCCATGTCTGTCCTAATCTTTCTGCTGAAAGGGATTTTTCTAATTTATGGCAGTGTTTTTCATATTTGGACAGTATTGAGAAGGGTCTTTGGCTTTGGCTTCTCTGTAGAGAGGTTCGTGCCTGAAGTGCTAAATGGGGTCTTGTTCACGATGCTGAGCGAATGAGATGAGACCTGTTGAACATTCACCATTTAGGTTGGAGAGGGGTGAACATTGGTAATGTTGGTAAGTTTCTTCAAATCATTGTGTGTCTTGCATATGCAATTTGCTTGTCTTTTCGGATTCTCATTTTACAGGGTTCAAAATACTGATTTCACTAGCGGGAGCTAAAAGCAGCTCCTGGTATTAGTCATCACTCGCTAAGCACGAGCTACCTCTGTGGAGCCAGAAGCTGTTACATAGCATCCAGCAAATGTGAATCCCTTAAAAGATGTGCAACTGTAACTTTGTCAGATATATAGGACCAATTATGCTTTAAATGGCTTTTAGATATGCCTTGATGCTCATTTATACACATTCCTAAACACACACATTTAATGTCACATAAGTATGCTCGCAATGCAGATGCTGGCTGGGGGAGCCAAAAGTTGTGCTTGGTTGTGTCAAGGCAACCCCCGCTTTTCTAGGCTATATCCAGGAGCTAAAGAGCTCCAAGCAATTTAGAACCCTGTTTTACCGTGTTTATGCTTTTTTAGCTATGCTTAATTTTAACAAAGCGGAAAGCGGCTTAATTCCAGCTAGGAGAGAACATCTCAATAGCATATGAAATGTAAAGGGAGATGGATGTGAGAGGCATTTGGAGTCTGTGTTTATCTGGCAATGCTGTGCTGTCGTTATGTGATGGTAAATTGCTCGGTACCCTTTTCTAGAAGTCCCTCCGATTATTTTATGAGTGTATTAGGAGCCAAGCTGCTCCACTCGTCCATCGCTTACCAATGGTACCTCCCCTACAATTATGCCTCTGTGTTGGTCTCTTCACAAGTGATTGTGAAAGAGTTTCACCATAGAAGTGTATAGCTAATGTTTGGTTGGTGGATGAGAGGAAAACCATTAAACCAAGAGGAGCACATTGGCACTATCAGACAGGTGGGAAATTATCAAGGTTAAGTGTTTGTGTATTGTGACGAATCAAGAGTATTCATCCCTTTTTCCCAAGGGGGAGCCACTCCCCGTTAGGGGTCTGAGCAAGTGCTACCTCACAGAGGTGACTACCCCTTAGGGGACAAAGACTTCTGTTACCAAAGGTAACTCAGTATGCAGGACATTTTGCATGCAAGGCAGTCCCATGTATGGAGACAAACTGCTGTGGCCTCCTTCTGTTTGGCTGTAGCTAATGTGGAAACAAACGCCTTGTCTCCAAATAAAGGAGATATCACTAAGTAGAAATGGCTTTGAAAACAGGACGAGGAGGCCCAAGCGGTGGAGACAGCTGTACGCAGGGGAAGTCCCCTGATGTCAGAAAGCCAAGGTGGAGTGGAGTGGAGTGGAGTGGAGCCACGTAGCCTGCTGTACTCCAAGAAGCAGGGAAGGCAATTCAGAGATGCCAGAGAACCGGCATGGCATAGACAGCAGGATAACCACTGTTAGGATGGAATCAGAGGAACCGTTTGAAGAGGTTGCGTGACCATGGATGTGCCGTTGTGGGACCTGGAGCCCTCCTAACTATGCTGAAACCTGGATGCTTGGAAGCAAGGAAGGCTTCTACCCGCCGTCGTTCGGGGAACACAGCAAGCCACAGAGGAGCTGAGAGGGGAGCAGCCGAAAAGCGAAGAATGACCATTGACCTCCAGAGCGTGAGCAGACTCCTGCAAAGTTGAGGCTGAAGCAGGTATGGGGCTGTGTGCTGGAGGAGTAGGCGGCCACCGGGAGGGCTAATAATTAAGCAAAGAGGAGACTATATATGATTGTCTTCCAAATATTAATGGAAGAGTGACTGAGCAGAAGATATTTGAGGAGACATTCAAAAGCCTAAAGCAGGAAAAAGGTTGGAAAGCATTAAGGAAGTGGAAAACATTGTTGTGGGGAAGAGGGAAAACTCCAAGAAGTGAGTGCAAGATGGACAATTGTTAAAGTGTGAGACCCCTGCAAGAAAGGTTGTGAAGCATATTGCCTGCTAGGAGTACAAAGTAAAGTACACCAAGGAAGAAGGAACTTGGTAAAGCCATCTCAAAGGTGGGGAACATTCAAAGATAATTCGGAGGAACAGCCCAGAGCGAAAGGAAGTGTTTCAGAGACTATATTAAAGAGGACAATATTAAGGGTCATTTGATCAGGAAGACACGACTCAACAATTGGGAAGAGCTGTAGGAGCTCATGAAAGACATTTCAGTACCAGAGGATATCACCATAAGGAGTCTTTTTGTGATACAAGAGACATTTAGATATTACAGACTTGTATGAAACGAGAAGACCCTGGGAGAAGCTGCAAGACAAAAAAACAAAGGGGTGGCCACCAGAAGAAGTTTCTTTTGGGCCCAGTTTAGTTGGTATTAGTGGTACAGTCGGATATGGTTAGGATTGGACTGAGGCCACTTTTTGATTTTCGACTGACAAGCACGTTAGTTTATTTTAGTTTAATTTAGTTAGGTAAGGAATTCCCCTATAGTGATAGGGCAAGCTAGGCCTTTTCCATTATTAAAATAAAGCACTTAATAATGTCTGTATTGGGTTCAACTCCTTCCAACTCTCCAAACTACGGACTGAAAGAATATAGTGTTTCTCTTACATTCTGGTTGGTCTCATTATGGTCTGGTTCCTGGTCGAGGTGTGAGATAAATTGCATTATCCTAGCTTATTAGTCTGTTTAATGTCAGCTAGTGACAGCAAATTAACTTGTAAAGGCCATGTGATTAAAGTAACCATGTACTTGTATCTTTGCTGAGATTATTATTTAAGTCTTGTACATAACATTACGGGTGTTCTTTGGATGTAGTGGGTTAAAATAATGTTTGAAACTTGGTAGACGCCAAATATTTTTCTATTGGTTTCATTTTCCACTAATTTAAAGTGGATTGTAGTGTTTCTAAATATGTCTAGTTCGAGATGTCTAGCCCTCCTTAAACATTTGGTAACTGTCCCAAGGTAATTCTGCATTTAATGTGGTTCTATGTATGTTTTTAATTCCCTAAGCGTTCAAGTATAAGTATCACTTTCTTATATAGTAAGCAAGAAATAAGTTAGCAGCAACACTTGCCTTTAACTTTGGAATACAGCCAGCAAGCAACGTAGCAATATTGTATAACGTGTTCAAGAGTTATTTACAAATTGAAGGAATTTTACACTTTTTTTATTTGTATTTTTAGTGTGAAAAAGCTGCAAAAGATGTCAAAAAGAGGCGATCAAACCAAGCTGATATCCCAGACACACTGAGACAGGAGGTGGAAAGCCTGTATAGGCTTGGAATGCCAGATGACTTCTATCACTTCTGGATGTTCTGCCAAGAACTAGATCCAAAAAAGCCTTGTGGTATGTTATTGGAAGTATATTTTGCGTATGCTTTATCAACTCATTTGGAATCCTCAAGCCTCAAAAGTTGATCGAACCGTGAATTTCCATGGGTGGGCTGTTTTTCACTTAGTTGGGCATTAAACTTACTTTTGAAGTTGGAGGGTGTTGGGGGAGGTACATTTGGAGGAGAAGCACACCAAATGTAACAAAACTGGATTTTATTTTTGGGACAGGGCTTGCTTTAAAATGGCAGTGTGCTGAACCGTGTATAGGATTCCTAAGCACATTACACCACTTGGGTATAGTTCAGAAGATGTGGGCAGTTGAGAGGACAGGATTGGTATTTATATGGCGCTAAAACCTGTCAGAATTAGCTGACTTTTGGCTGCTTCTGGTACTTCAAACATGAGGGCTCCAAAGGTAGACTCGCCAGCAAGCCTATGAAACCTTGATATTGCTGGCCTACAACAGGGTTATTTAATCGAACATGTTTTGAAAGATTTCCGAAAGCGGGCGAGTTCTGTGATACAGAGGAGTTGCATAATTTGGGACTGTAGACTGAGAACCTTCGGTCACCTTTAGACGAACAAGGCAGAGGGACAGACAACCAACAACTGCTTGTTGGAGGATGGAACAGATCGACTTGGTAGACACCAATTCAATTTGCTAGACAGTTAGGATGGTGCATGATTGATCAAACATCTGAAGAACAAACACATTATCTTTAACATGATTTATCTCCTCCACTGGTAGTCGATGTAAGGCCCTTTTGTAGGGCTGAGATAATGTTCTTTTGGAAACTTAAACAACGAACTGCAACGTTTTGCGCTCTATGGAGTCTGGACTGATGATTCTCTGGACATCCTGCAAGAAGACGATTACCATATTCCAGGTGGGAATTGACAAGTACGCCCACTATAGTGATATGATCATTTGACGATATAAAGGGATTGGTGAGATGCCTGATCTAGAGCCACTACAGACTCCATCCGTGCCAAAAAAAGAGCCCACATTCAGGCACAGGTGTTCAATGCATCCAACAACACGGCTGAACTCTTCAAAATCTGCAGGGAACTTGCCAACCCATCCGCAGTATCCTCTGCCCCTACTCTTTCCCAGGCCCTCTGCAATTCACTCGCCTCTCACTTCACTTCCAAAACCCAGGACATACTGAACAGCCTTGTCATGCACTCGCCCATCCCAACCTCCCCATCCCCCCCTCAGCCGCCTTCTACCATTCACCTTCCTCCTTCACTCCTGTCTCCCCTGAAGAAGTTACCAGAGTTGTCAAGTCCATGAAGGTCTCGTCCAAACAGGTTGTTCCTTGCTCCTCCAGGAGCTTCAAGGATTATATCGCCTCTCACGCCTCTGCTCTGACTGATCTCTGCAACCATTCCTTTGCTACTGGTTCTTTCCCATCTTCCCTTAAGCACTCCCTTGGGCACACCCACCTTTAAAAAAAAAAAAAAAAAAAAAAAAAAAAAGAATCCTCTGCAGGCCCTTCCTACCCAGCCACTACCGCCCCGTTTCCATCACCCCCTTCCTGGGGAAACTGCTTGAGATGCTCGCCCTCCCCCCGACTCGACTCCCATTCCGAACTTGTTGGCAGTCTACAGAAACTGCTCTTATGAACACCTGTGAAGAACTGATCGCATCTCTTGACTCCATTTCCCCTGCTGTCCTCATCCTTCTAGATCCCTCTTCTGCATTTGACACAGTGAATCATTCCATCCTCATAAAAAGACTCCATGACACCCTTGGCATCTCAGAGCGGGCCCTGGACTGGCATACCTCCTTCCTAACTGACCGTTCCTCCAAAACCATTCTTGGCCCTTTCTCCTCTCCTTCCGTCCGCTACCTGTGGTGTCCCCCGGGCACTGTTCTTTCACCCTGGCTCTTTAACATATACCTTTCTTTACTGGCATGAGTAATTTACTCCTTCTCCCCCAACTTCCAGTGCTACGCTGATGATGACACAACCTTTCTTCAAACTTCCCACTGACGCCCTTGCAGCTGCCTTCATCCCTGACTGCCTCTCTGCTATCCAGGCCTGGGGCACTGCCAATGACCTCTGCCTCAATTGCAGCAAAACTGAGATTATCCCTTTTGGGTCCCCTGCACCTTCTTCTCTGCACTCTGGCCTTCCTCCATGCCCCCCCACAATCCCCTGCACTGTAGCTAGGAATCTCGGAGTCATCTTCAACTCCTCCCTTTCCATCATCCCTCATATTCCGGACATTGTCAAGAAGTCCCACTTTCCGCTCTTTCCTTCTCAAAGGGACTCTACCCATCCTTGCCTTCCCCCAGAGACTCAACTTCAATAGCCTCCTATATCTTCCTTCCTTCCACCCTGCGACCTCTCCAGATTACCCATAATAGGGCAGCGAGATTTATCCTTGGCCTCGTGCCCAGGGACCGCATCTCTCCTGCCCTACTAAGTCTTCACTGGCTCCCGGTCTCAGCACGGATTAAATTCGAATCCCGCTGCATCATCATCCCTCTGCATCATACTCAAGGCTATCTGGGGCTGGGGACCACTTTATCTTCAATGCCTACTGACCAAACGCTCTCCTTCCAGACTCCTCCGTTCCTCCGGCACCAACTCCCTGCTTGTTAAACGTTTTGCCAAACAGAGAGCTGGTGGGCGATCACTTTGATAGGCTGGCACCCTCCTGTGGAACAGCCTCCCTCTCCCGCTGTGTCTTGAGCAAGACCTCCTTAAGTTCTGAAAAAGCTTCAAGACCTTTCTCTTTACTTCCTACTTCTCCTCTTCCCCGCTAATCTTAAAGCAGCGTGACTGATGTGCAGGGCCCTATGAGTCCTCTGGGCCTTGGACCCCTCCGCCCCCCACACATCTCTCATCCCAGCCGCTGTCTTTCTCTATATGGCACTTACTTGGCTCACCCATTCATTGATGATTGCACTTAGGTTCCTCTCCTATCAGCACTTAACCTGACCACTTCTCTAAGCACCTTACCCCTCCCCTCTGCACTTTCACATTCTGAACACTCAAAAGGCATAGTATGTTCGTCTCCCCTCCCTCTATTCTCAATAATTGTTTTGTACTCTTAATGCAATTTTATTTATCCTTGCTGTAATTCATTATTTACCTTCCCCTGTCCCTGCCGTGTTTGTCCTGTGGGCGCTTTGAAACAGTTTTGCTAATTGTAGAAGCGCCTAAGAAGTGACCAATAAATAAAAGGCAGAGATAATGGAAGACTGACTGTACTTTTGTACCAACCTGGCGATCATTACCTAGGTTTGCTTGCCAAATACAGCCCAAGTTCTTGATTTTAGGAGGATAGGTTAGGCCTGTGCCTATAAAGCAAGGGGGTGGGGGGGGGAGTGTAGAGGATCTCTAAGTGTGGGACCAAACAAGGGCACTTCAGTTTTATTGGCATTCAGTTGTAAGCAATTTGTGGGACATCCAATAGTAACCTTGTTCAGGCACTGGTCCGTTCTCTGAAAAGTATCCTTGTTGTCAATTTTCACAAAGCGCTCAGTATCCGCATATGAGTGAAAGTTAAACTTCCTAAAAATATCAAACAACGGCTTAATGTACAAATTAAAGAGAAGAGGTGAAATTGCCGAGCCCTGGGGGTCCCTACAACTCAATTGAAAGTAATCTGAGATGTACTCATTGCACTTGACGTCTTGAAAGATAGAAATGAATTGAACCATGACAAGGCCTTGTCTGAAACTCCCAACTTATTTACGTTTGGGAAAGTAAAATGTTACGATAAACTGTGTCAAATACTGCAGAGAGGTTCAACATTACCACAAGGGAAAGTTCTCCACTGTCTGACCAATTGAGAAGGTCGTCCCATGCTGTCAGCAGTGCTGTCAATAGTATGCTATGGACAGAAATCAGATTGGAATGTGTCCAAAAGAATAATTCTCAACATGATCCTGGAGCGGAGTAGTCACAATTTTCTTCAGAACCGTTCCTGATCAATGAGAGCCAAGATGGTTCTTTAGTGCATATTCAATCCAACCATTTAAATCAATTCATCCATAAAACGTTATTTTATTATTTTAAGAGTTGAAAAAAATCTCAGTGGCATAATTTAGAAAAATGGCATTCCTAAAAGAAATCCTTTCGCTTTGCAACAGCTTCTGATCAGATTCGCTGTCCAGATTAATTTTGGACTAAGGTGTACTTTTATGTTATCAATTTTTACAAAACGTGTGTATGTCAGAATGCCAGAGGCATTTTGGCCCTGGAGAATACAACAAGGGAATGGGCAGCATAGGAAAGGTAGGTTTTTAAAACACGTTGGAAGGCACAGTGGTCTTTTGCAGTTCGAAGAATGAGCTGAAGGGTTTCATTATTTAGCCACAGCAATGGGAAAAGAGCACCTACCCACCCTCTCCAGATAACGAGACACGGGTAGAAGGCAGGCATCATGGGAGCAGAGAGACTGTGCCGGCAGATGGGGGTGAAATATTTCCTGCAAGTACTCAGTCCACCCCATGGCCATACAAAGCTTGGTGGCGATCCAAAGGGATTTGAACCAGACTAGTTGCTGGACTGGCAGCCTGTGCAGTGAACGAAGAACTGGTGAGATGTGGGAGCCAAAGGGGGGGTGTCAGTCGAGATGCAAACCGCCACATTCTGAAGCAGCTGCAATGGGGGGAAAGGGATATTGATCAAGGAATAAAGGGTTCTAGTAATCCAGGTGGCTCAAAATGAGAAAAGCCACCACGAGAGCCTGCAACGACAGGGAGAAAAGGCAGGACCTTATGAAGGACCCTCACTTGGAAGAAACCAGTCCTACAAATAGAACCAACATGGGCTGAGGTACATGAAAACCCAAGTTCTTTACCTCAGACACCGGTTAGGGACAGGAGTGAAGCTCGCCAGGCCTGGAGGGGCGGAGAAAAGCTAGAGTGAGAGGGCCATCCACCAACACCTCTGTATTGTCTGTTTAGCTTCAGCCAATTACTGCCCATCCAACTACCCACCGCCGCCGGCAGCCCCTAAGCTGAAACGCTGTGTCCGTCGGAGCTAAGTCAGGCTGGACCATGATGTGTGTCGTCCACATAGGAGTAGCACCAGAAGCCGTACGAGTGGAGAAGCAGAATAAGAGGTTGAATGTAGGTATTAAGAGGGGAGACAAGGCAGAGCCTTGGGGGTGGGGGGACCTCAGAGGAAAAAGGAGAGATTGTGTCTGTCAAAAAGGATGCCGGCACGGTGAGGCGATTGAGCAGCACCAGATGGTCCACTGTGTCAAATGCCACTGACGGATCTAAAAGAATCAGTGCCCCAAAGACCCCCATCCACCACTGGTCTGCCAATCCGGTTAGATCGTCAAGAACTGAGACAAGTACACTCTCCGTGCCTCGACCAGGGCAGAAGCCAGACTGAAAGGGATTTAGGAATTTAGAGTGTTCCAGAAAAGAGGTAAGTAAAGGAGAAATCGGTGATTCCAGCAGTTTTACAAAGAAGGGGAGGACAACGATGGGACGAAAGTTAGCAAGCACAGAAGGAACTAGATGGGGCTTCTTCGGATGGTGGATAATAGACTGCTAATGTTGCACTGAAAGGACACCCGAAGAGCAGGGGAAATGGGAACTGCCTGAGTAATCTATGGCGCAATATGCAGCATAATTTCCTGGAGAGTCCCTAAGGGATGCAGATTTAAGCTGCTTAGTGGCTCACAGGATGTCATCAGTCAGGAAAGATGGACCGCATCTCAGCAGGGGGAACCGACTGGACGGCCGGGTCAGCACACTGACAATCTGATCTGGTCCCATATACTGCTGACCTTTTTAATAAACAAACTGGGTATGAATAACGCCTGCTGGCGCGTCGATGACAGCGCTCATACCAGAGAGAAGAGTTCCTTAGGCTGATTTTAAAGCACTCAAGCTTCTGTGTACAGAAGGAAGATTTTTGCAAGGCGAATCTCCGGATGGTAGTTCTTAGAAGCTTGAAAGAATCTGGTTCTTTCAGCCAAACAGTAGGATGACTACCATTTGCATTCTGCTCGATGCTTTGTTTTGCGTAAATCGTTTCTAATCTTTTCAGATCATTATACCAAGGCTGAAAGGGTCGACTGACAAACGTACACCATTTTTCCTGAGGCAATGGATCGGCAACCGAAACAAATGCTTGTCAAGAAGAAATCCATTTGGTTGGTGGCATGGAATTTTGCCTGAATATTTGCTATTCTGTTTTCCTTGGATAGCCTATTCCAGCTTCATTTCAGCAGCTACTTTACATGTGCTAAAAATGTGATCACCCTACAACCGGAAAGGGAGAGCACGTGTAACCAAGGAATAAGCAGCAAACACCAAGTCAAGTGTATTACCCAGCGAATGTGTAGAGCCACTAGTAAGTTGCTCAAAACCCAAATTGCATAGTCTCAAAAAATTAGTTACTGATAGTGTGACAGGGGGATTGCATTTAAGGTTGGATTCCCCAATGATCACAAGATTAGAGAACTTCAGATCCAAATTGGCAGTCAGTTCCAAAAATTGACTGCAGAAACATGAATCTGCTCCTGGGAGTTGATGCACAATTAGAAAATGCAGGTTAAAAGATGCATATAGGGAAACCCTGACTATGAGAGCCTCCGTTGTTAAGGCCAAAGAGGTAATTGCCTAGGCAGTTTTTCTAAATCTGGGCAATGCCTACTCCCGGTTGAGCCGATACCTGGTCTACATGAAGAATATCATAGGCGTTATCATAGGCATCGGGCAGCATCTGGACCAGTGAGGGTCCAGAGGATTCGTTCAGCCACGTTTCTGTAATGCAGACCCAAGTCTGGGTTAAAATCCACCAGAAGATCATGGCAGAAGGCTGCGTGAGAGAAAGAGAACGTGTATTAAGCAGCAGCCCTAGAGTCTATTGTTTTGGTGGAAGGGGTATCGAGACATGGTAAAACTGTCGGGTGGGGTGTAAAGCAGGAGACTGGACCATTTCATTAAATCAGTATTGTGCAGAAGATCCCATGGCACGTTCTGCGCCCGGACAAGCACAGGCTGGCTTAACTTTGGCACAGCAAGTGCCTTCCCACTGCGCTCATCCGCTACGCTTCCGGGCCTGGGTTTCAAGTAGGCACATTGTATTGCTGAGGGTGATCCTGTAATGCTGTGTGTAGGTGACAGACTGTGGCATAGGAGTGCGCGCAAGTCTTTGAGTGAAGAAACTGCACTGCCGGGTTTGCTGTGATGTGCTAACTAGGCCGGGCACCCTATGCCCTGATGGTGTACAATCAAATGAAAAGGTAACTAAAATAATAAATTAAAACAAGGATAGTGCAAATAAAGAACATCCTGCGTCTATTCAACTGTCACGACCTGGTATAATTAACCAGAGCCTGAAGGGAAAGAAAATTACAGTGCAGTTGTTAGAGTCTGGCAGACTTATCTGAGGTTATCCACTCACCAGACAGTGGAGCGGGAAGATGAACCCCAAAATGGGCGTTCCTGTAATGCTGCATGTAGGCAGCAAAGAAAGACTGCAGCACATGAGTAAAGAAACTGCTTGTGCACTGCTTGCTACTTCAGTTTTTGATCTTGGTGCTATAAATAAGTGTGAGGGTTTGCCAATGTCCTGGTTCTCAATGTATTGACCTTGTAAGGATGAAGAGCTGAATGGATGTTAGACTGCCACCTGCAGGTTGACTCAGACTTTAACAGCAATCATTTAACTTGCCTGGCCGTCTGAACGGTCTTTCTTTTTCACCCTGAATTAGCCCCACCTTTTCCCCATTTTATAGCTTCCTTTTTGTTTGGTGCCAGTGTTCTGTCTGGAGCCCAATTCTGACTAGCGGTATGTTCTTACTTTTATAATGTGAATTGGTTCTTGGGGTGGAAGGAGTGTTTTGCCCTTGCTCCGATCAGGACTTCTGCTCCAGCTGCATGACGGTCTCATGCCTCTCTTAAGGATCACTTTGTAATTACGATCTAACCCTACTATCCTATTTGTTCTCCAACAATGAATTATTAACTTTGCATGCGTGAATAGTCCCAATTTGCTTTTCAGACCCAGGCAGATCCGTTACATTATGGTGGTTGGTCTGCCAATAATCTTGGCTGCGAATGAAAATAAAAGCCTTCATCTTCAGGGGGAACTTCACCGTCCAGCTCAGACCCCCCACCCACTCTGCATTGATCCCCTTTTTGCATACCCACTCTCTTGATAATTCACTTTAAAATGTTGCTTTTGTGGAGGCATAGCTAGCTGCTGACAGAAGGATATGATCTCTGATTGGGCTCTCCATAATTGGGCCCATTCTGCTGCTTTTATCCCGTGCTCATCCATAGAGCACAATTCGCTGATTTCCTGCTTTCCTGGGTGGGGAGAGGAGCCCGGGCAGCTGCAGTGGCAGCTCTAGGAGGGTGGCTGCAGCTTAGCGGATAACTCGGGAGTGTCTATGAGGTGGCGTTTTTGCCAGGTGACTAGCTGAGAGTTACGGGGTCCAGCTGCTCTTCTGACTACTCCTTGACACTCTGATCTGCTACTCAAGTGAGACTGCTGCCCAAGCGATGGGGGGAACACTGGAGCAAACTGGCTGTGAGGGTTTCTCGACCCCAGAGCTTCATATCATCCCCTGTAGGGCTTGTTGCGGAGGTCAATTTGCCAAAGTGCTTTGCATCCCGCTTCACTGGCATGAAGATGAACGCTGCTGTAATGCAGGGAGTCTTCCATTAAAGACACAGAGGCAGCATTATCCTTCAATTTCATTTATTGCTACTCTTGCAGCAGATTGTAATCTTCCTATTTGTTTTAATAATTTTTTTTAAAAAAAAAACTTCAACAGAAGAATATCAATAACCCCAGTGTCTCTGGTAGTCCCATGTCTATATCTTGTCCCTGGGCTCCATGAGCTTCTTCCTGCCCAGGTGCTTTCCTCTTGGGTGATGCCTTCCAACTGACATCCTGCGCAATGCAAAACACACTGCACACAGAAAACCAACATGCCGCTCTAAGCTGCGACTGAACAGATACCCTCCGACAAAGGGTCTCCTCATGGCCAACGCTGGCAACTTCATTGGCAATACTTTGCCACCTCCGATCTCAGACTCTCAGCTAGTCTTCTGGTTATCACCTGTCAGAAAAGACATGCATTAGCGAGAGTCATACGACTCAACGTACCATAAACAAATGTTGGACATTATATCACAACTGATCACCAATGCTTTGCATCGCTGGGCGGGATAATGCTTGCTTCTGTGTTTTTAATTAAGACTCCTTGTGCTACAGCATGGGTAATCTTCATTCTTGCTTGTTCAAAGCTATGTACTACTGCCGCTGCCACCCTCGCTATTGGCTTAAAATAAAGTCTTAAATGCAGCATCTCTGGACCAGTCCACTGCCTTCAAGATGTCTTGAAGATTTGCTTTGGCTCCAAAAGCCTTGGAAGCCATGGCGCCCCTAACTGAATGCGCCCTGACCTGCGTCATGTTTATGGCTGCCAGGGACATGATTTTGCACACCCATCGGGCTATAGTCGCCGCAGCCACTGGCTTAAATGGCTTCTTGGGCATGATGAACAGTTGCAACACTCTTGCCGGTCTCGCCTCATCCTTCCTTGCTTCGTATTCTTTGATACAGTTGGCAACGCACAACTAAGGCTGATCTAGAAAATGGGGATATGAAATAACTGACGAGTGGCACTACATCCTTTTGGCTATGGAGAAGGTCAAACCATCCGTACAGAAGGACTTCCTGCCCACTTTGAGCACTTTTACATCTGACACTCTTCTACAGGACACCAGGCACATCGCTAGCTTACCCGAAAGCTATTGGTCTGACAAATCCCTGTTATGCGGCCAGCTCATGAACAGCCACAAGACTGCATCAACGTCCCATAGTTGTGCGTATTTAAGGATGGGGGGGGGGCTTACTGACTTTTAATGACCCACATCGGCATCACTACTGGAGGGTGACTTCCCCCTCCATAGGGTCCCCATCCAATGGATCATGCCCTGCTAAAATTGCTGACCTGTAGACCCATATAGTTTGAAAAGCTTTGCCGCCTCTGGCTAGGGATGCTAGAAAATTGTGCAATTGCAAGAAAGGGCCTGAAATGGGATGAAGTTGCGCTGGCTGCACCATCTCCCCCATGCTGCCTCATAACTCCTGAGCATAGAGGGGGGCCCAGGATTGTTTGATCAAACCTGCAGCTGGTCCTGAAATGCCTGGCAGGCTCCACCTGCTCACAATACCCTGCACGCTAGCAGAGGTAGCTGCCCTGTCTTCATCCGAGGATAATTCCCCAACGGGTCCGACAGGAGATCCTCCTTAAGAGGCACTCGCAGGTAATCCAAAGAATGTTCCATCAAAACGAAACCACGCTTGCGAATTCACTTTCGGTGCTACTATAACAGCTTCTGCTTTCTCTCTCCTGATCTTCGCTAGAACCCTGGCTAACATGAAGGGAGGGGGGGTAGTGCACTGTGCTTGACAATGCTTGACGAAAAGCGTCTGCCCCTTGCGCTTCCAGGTCCAGTCTCCAGCTGACAAACACTGGTAACTGTTCAACCTGGATGCGACTAGGTTGGTGTCTAGAGGACCCCACAGGGCTGCAATCCGAGGGAAAACCTATCTGTGCAACATCCAGTCGCTGAAGTCATGCCAGTAGCGCGAGTTCCAGTCGGCCGCTATGTTCTGCATGCCCGGGAGAAACCCTGCTGTCGCAGATCTTCCGATCAAAGCAGTAATACCAGAAGTCCTTAGTCAGTTCCACTAGCATGCGCGACCGCGTGACCCCCAGGTGATTGAATCGGACTGTGGATATGTTGTCCATCCTGAGCAGAATGCATCACTCCGCCTTGCCCTTGGTAAAGGCTTTTATTCCAAGAGCGCCTGCGAGCAGTTCTAAGCAATTGATGTGAAGGGACAGTTCCTCCTGCGAACATCTGCCGCCTGTCTCCAGATCGCCGCACTGTGCTCACCAGCCTGCTCTACAGGCGTCTGACTATGACGAACTCTGGGACGTCTCTGAAGATCACACATCCATTCCAGGCTTCCATGTTCTGAAGCCACCATTCTAGCTCCAACCTCCCTTCCTGACCCAGGGGCACCAGCTAACGATACCTCAGACCTTCTTGCAGGCAGGGAATCTTTAGTCTCTGAAGGGCTCTGTAATGCAGTGGGCCTGGGAAGATGGCTTGGATGAAGGCTGCTAGAAGCCTGACAATCCTTGCTAGAGCATGGAGAGATATCATGGACTTTGCTAACACTGCCCTCAGCTCTTTCTTTATTGCTATGATCTTGGGAGCTGGCAACTTCAGAGTCGCTCTCATTGTGTCCTCTACAAACTCCAGAGATTTCAAGCGATGCCTGCGGACCAGTTCGAATTTCTCCTGATTTATCAGAAAACCTAGTTCAAGCAGCGGGGCCGCCCACTGCTTCTGGTCGATGAGCACGCGCTTCTCGTTCGCCTGCATGAGGATGTAAGTAATTGATCATGTGGCTACCTCATTCTCTCATGGCTGCTGCCACTGGCCCGATATTTTTGTGAAAGCCCAGGGTGCTGCGGCTAGACTGAAAGGAAGGCATTTGAATTGCTGTATCAGTTTGTCCCAGATGAAGCCGAGATACCTGCAGTGTTCCCTGGCAATCGGAAATCATCAGATGGGCATCTTTTGAGATCCAACCTCAATAGCCAGTCCCCCTTTCGGGGATGTCCCTGAGGAGGTGCACTCCTTCCATCTTGAAGGGCCTGTAGACCAATCACGCATTGAATTTCCTTCAGGTTGATAACGGGCCTTACTTTCTCTTTCCTGTGTACCAGGGACATGTTGCTTATGAAGTCTGTTGCTGTTTTCTATTGCGCCCTTGCTCACTAACTGCCTTGACTCTCTCTAGCAGTTCTCTCCTCGCACGCTTGCGTGAATCTCTTTGGCCTGGCTCGGTGTACTGGCATTACTACGAACTATAGCTCAAATCCTGCTACTGTCTGAAGCAGTCCTGAATCGCTTGAAAACATTCACCATTTCGTAAGCATAACTGAGTCCTGCCCTCCAGGTTCTTGCACTTCTCACCGGAATGTGTTCCTGGGTGCCGATAATACCCACATCCTCGGTTGCACTGCCCTCGCGATGGGAAGAATGCGTCTTGTTGACAGGACTCCAGTAATGTGCTCTTGGGTTTTGAGGCCTTCTGCGAGGGAAAGCGACCAGATGCACAACCTCTGCTGTGACCGGTCCCGGCAAAAACTCTTAAGGGCAAAATCTTTTAAATGGACGTTTGTGCTTTCTCTCGGGCTGTATACGTGCCCACAAATCTTCCAATTTCTTTAAGGCTTTGCCAAATAGAAAACCATGAGCGGCCTCGCCTGCCTCGTATGATGCTAGCCACCACCCTTTACGCCCAGTTGGCTAGGGTTTTGGGGTCCAGAGGCTCCCTGCTATCCTTAGCTCTTATTGCTTGGTCCATGATCTTAGCTATGGGGCCCGCCATGTCTAAAACCTTCTGCAGGCAACCTTTCTAGGCTCGCTCCATGCCCTTTCTAAGATCTCTGGAGGCTTTGGATATGAATGTAATCATTGTTCGGTCTAGTTGTTTCCACCACCTTTCCAGGTTATTCCGGTCTGGGATGCTCTGAGCACATTCAGTCTCCCATCCTTTTCGAGCGTCTTGCAGAGCCTTTGGGTTATATACAATACTACTCTTGGTGATTGCAGCCAGTCATTTGATATCGGGTGCACGATTGATTCAGGGTCAAACATGCCCAACATCCTCTTTGGGCTCCTTCAAATGCTTCTCCTTGTATTTCCTCTTCCCACTCTTTGACTTTTGGGAGGATTTCGAGTCTGACACTACAGACTCTGTTGTGGAGTTGTCATCCCCTATATTTTGCGACCCTGGGAAAGTGGGTAGGAAGCTTGATGCGGTTGACTACATCATGAAGGCATCTTTCAGCTTTTCAAATGCGTCGACGGCCTCGGGAGGCTTTCTGTTTCCCTCCTTGATGGGACCCGGGGGAGTCAAAGAGCACTTTCTCTTACGCGTCTGGTCTCTCCCCTTATTAGTTGGCTTATTGGTAGGCTGTTCAGAGGACGTGCTGGTGTCAACATCAAGCCTTTATTTCCTTAGACCATCCCCAATTAAATACTCCAGGGCTACCAGCCTATCTTGGAGTAGGCGCACCCCTTAGGACACTGCATTGACCTGGGAGGCTCCCAATACCCTTTTAAAACGAAGTGTTGGGTCTGAATCTTCCTCGGAGAACACCTGGTTTTGGCTCCACACACTCCTGCCATCTGCTTAATTCACTAGTGCCTGGACGGAGCAGTCCGAGTCTTCATGGGGGAAAGAGGGTGTGCTGCCTATGGGGATCAGTAAATAACTAATTTCCACAGCCTCAGCTGGCAGTTGAATGCTCTCTTCCTGGTGCTGGAACTTCGGGCCTGATTATTTGGGCTCTGCTGCTGTGACTATCTGTTGCCTGAACTCGCCCTCCGCAAGTAGCTGGGAATTCTATGGGCTCGTCTTATGTTAATTTGTGCTCCCGACCCGTTGCGCTGTCAATGTAGGGCATCAGGAACCTACGAGCTGATGGAGAAAGTTGCCTGTGTACTGGGTCGCATTTGGATCACAGTGTTCAGGGAAAATAACGCTGCGTTAGGAGAAAAGCACCTGTCTGCGTACATGAGCCTCTGGGCTCGCGCATTGGGAGTTTCCTCGTTCCAAGTGCCTTCGCTGCTGCAACAAAGATGGGAAGGGACGCTGGAACAGTGAGACTGCCTCACAGAGCGCTCCCTCTAGTATGTGGTCCGCCGACTTCGGTGGGACAAAGTCTTGCGCCGTGTATAGCAGCGTGCAGCAAGTTTCAAATTCAATATGCTGCTCAAAGGATAATATATTCCATATGTTGTGCAGATAAACATTTCACATAAATGGATGTTAAATAAAATTCAATTAAACATAACGTTGCACTCTGATAAACTCTCAATAACTGGAACTAACCGATATGCTACTTGGCTCTTGGACGAACAGAAAAAGAAGAGGAAAGAACCTGGTCAGGAAGTAGCTCATGAGCCCAGGGACAGGTTAGGCCTGGGACTACCAGAGACACTGGGGTCCATGGGATGTTCAGTTTTTTGGATGTTTTGTTTTTCTGTTTACAAAAAAAAGTATTAAAAGAAAATGAAGATTTACATCTGCTGGAAGAGTAGAAATAAATGATCGCCTACAGTCTTGATATAGAATTGAACTTAAATTAACTTCATGGGCTAATCCCTGTTGTCTAGGTCTCTTGAAGTTTAGCAAGTGTTCATAAAATGGCACAGACCACTATTGTTCCACGCGCAGGGCCACTTTGAACTGAGGGAGGAGAGGTCGGGATAAGAGATACTAAGCCCTCTACTGTGTACACTCCTATCATGCTGTAAAATCGAGCCATAGAAACTGCAGTTCCTAGATTATCAAACTGTTTCCTCTTTCCCATTCACCCCTGACCAATGAGGTGCCATCAAAAACAAAATCAAATCTGAACCTTGTAAAGTTGTTGGCGAGCGGTTGCCTAGAAGCATATTGAGCACTCTGCTGGTAATTAAGACCTGTTCCTCTGAGATGACAGCAACTCACTCTTTGGATCATGCCCTCCCCAAGCAGTAGTTTATGGAATGTCTTGACTAATTTGTAAACCGTTTCTTGAAGACCTTGCAACATGCCATGATTTTGAAGCCCCATTTGAGAAGTATAGCATGTATTGAGATTTACAAATAAAGGCAGTTACCACTAGTTAGGGTTTTGGTTATTCATACACTTGTGATGCTAGCAGCCACAGTGGTATAATGGACTGGGTTGATCAGTTTTACCACAAGATCAATGATTATTATCAAAGAATATATGTATACATTGTAGGTTTATCTTTCAGAGGTGAAATGTCACTACAGACAGCGTTTCATCAAGCATTATAGGAAATACATTCTCTTGACATCCTTAGCTGATGTACATTAAATACAGATATCTAGTGGCATTGCACAGTCTTGACACGTTTCAAAGCCTTTTCTTGAAGATATTTCAGGACCCACCCTCTCAACTGAAATCCCCTTTCTACATCTGTCGATAGCCTAAAAAGAAGTTCAGCAATTGGAGTTAAACCAAAATATCTCATCATCCAACTTGCTTCCATCAGATTAAAGGAGAATGCCAAGTAGAAGGCCAAGCATAAGTCTGCTTTATGCTGAGGCTGGTTTGAGCTCTAACTCTTTTAGGAAGTGGGTCTGTGACACTGGAAAAATAAGACTTGCAACCAATCACAAGAGCTTATTTGATTGACACCAGATCAAATAGAAGTGGCTCTTTCCATTTGGTCTACAATTCTCAATTGAAGAGTTTTCACAAGACCTCCATAAGAGAGGAAGTAGTCACTGTCGTGAATTTATCACAGAGCCCCGTCTTTGTAGTGCAGAGGCAGGCCACCCCACAGGGGAAACCCTGGAGGTGGTCTAAACCAGGAGGGGTGGCAAGGCTCAAGCTACTCGACCGAGATCTGCTTTCATAACTTTATAGCACTGTTCACTAGGGGGTCAATTGTGAGTACATTGGAGGACTCCACAGTATTTATTATATAGTGGTGGGCATTATGGAAGCGCTCCTATATTATTTGGCTTCCATTTTGGTGTTGGGCTGATTGGGTGGAGGGTAGGGGGGGCGGGTGGGCGCTGTCACTTCTCAACACCACCGGTGCAAGTTATTTTCAGCCTGCAAGGATGTGTTTCAAACCTGGGTGGGGTTCTCGGATTGCTGTGGAAATATACTATATAATATTCAAGTTGAGTTTATAATGAATGTGGGCATTGGATCTGCTCAAAAGCTGCCCCAGTAATGGTGTTTTACATGGCTCTTAATTTCAAGGGAGATATCTGGTTTCTTTTGGTGGTGGGGATCCTTTGGTTTACTATTCGATTTAACAAAATTGTTTATATTCCTGCATATTTGGAGCATCCTCTCCTCCACACCCCTGCCATTAGAGCACATGTTTGAAATTACCTACGAAAGAAACCCCCTTATTTTAATAAGACCAGGTTCATTTTAACCACTTCCACACATGATCAACACATCCACAAAATCGAAGACTTGTGGTGTGGTGCTGGCATTCCATAGAGATCACCCATTCAATATTTAAAGTCAGAACATTTATAGAAAAGGTAGATGTATGTTAAAGTTCAAATGGGAGGCATATGCCATTAGCGCTAGCTGATCTATGAGCCAAACTCACAAGAAGAATTTCCCCTAGGTGGGATCAACCGAATCTTTCATTTGCAGAGTGGGAGATTATGTTAATGGGGGATTTAATATTTTTTGACAAACCTCTTCTTGGTCTATCCAGTCCGGGACCACCTTGTAATTCAGGTTCCAAAATCATTAAAGATTAAAGGGTGGGAGGGGGGCTGGACGGGACGTTTTGAATGTTTGATGTGAAATTTATGGAAATGTTTGAGAATACCTGGTGTATGTAAAGTGTTCTCCACACATCCTCAAAGATGGAGCTCTTCCTTGTTGGCATTCTCTTAGTGAAAAAGATAGTTCACTAGTAAATTGGTATTTCGTACCTCTCTGATTTTGCTCAATTAGTTTTGCATTTTATTTTTTTACTCCAGTCTCCTAGGACTGGTTCTTGGCACTTACTGTCACAATTTCTGAAAGAGCCTATGTTGAAAAAGATTGAGAAATATTTTACCTGAGTAATCTGACACATACTAACATGGCTAACTGGGATGACCTCAAAGCCGTTTTTTGAGACAACTTAATTACTGAGCTTAGAAAAGGGCGTCACGTCTTGCAGGCAGCAACTGATCAAAGAAGTGGGAAAGCTCTATTGAGAATTTCAGGTCCACCCACCTGCTGTGTCTTGAGGCAAGGAAGGGCATCAAGGGACTGCTAGACACTGTACGTACAAAGAAAGTGGAAAGGATGCTCCTGTTTCTCAGCTAAAAGTATTATTTTAAATCAAATAATGTAAGCAGCCTACTAACTTTTTTAACTCAGTAGAGCAAGCGCCTCTAAACATTAAAGGGATTGGGTGTTCACGAGGGAAGAATTTACTAAACACAAACTTGCATGGTACTAGGTCAGATGTACTCCTTTTTATATTTGGCTCAGCTGTTGGTCAGGGACGATCAAATAACATATTTGTGATGGGTACATCATATTTGCGATGGGTACATGTGCCCATGTATTATGAGCAGAAAGTTTCTCAACAGCTTTGTGACATCTGAGGGGGGGGGTTAACACAGCAGCTGACTCACTGTAAATTACATAAAGTGCAAGGCCTTCCCTGGTTCACTAGGAGCTTCTAGAAGACATTTTGCTTACAACTAAGACCAGACCTGGTCTCCTCATTACATTTCTTTGATTTTTTTTTTTTTAATATTCTGAGGCTCTGACAACATCCACCACGGAATGAAAAAAATAGTGCTGATCCACCATCCTTGAAACGATCCCTCCACGTGCTTCTTAAAGGCTGATGTCATTGTGAACGTCAATTGTATGTTTTTTTATCAAGATTTTGGCAATTAGATTGGAGATAGTTGGGGCTGAACATTCGACAATATACGAAGGATGGCTCATTAGATTGAGAAAGTCGACGATACACGAGTATGCTGATTTTCTACAGACACTGAAAAGGTCTTTGAGTAGACTAGCACTTGCTCTTCCGCACCCGGCATTCCATGGGATTTGGCAAGTAAAGCCTGTTACAAAGACCCCTATAGCTATAGTGACTGCAAAAGGAGAGACCTCTTGCCCGTTTCCTCTTGATATGGAAAGTATTGACCTTACCCTCCTCTTCACCCTTTACTTGGAACTATTTGCAGCCAGAGTTGGGCATAACCCCAACCTCACCGGAATCCCTTTTTGGGACCAAGCCCATAAATTGAATATCTTTGCAGATGCTCTGTTACTGTCCGTAACAGAGCCCGTCAGTTAAATCCAAATTCTTCTTTGGGAACTAGATATATTTTGTGCAGTAGCTGACTTTAATGTTAATATACACAAAACTGAAACTGAACAGTGCTCTGGTCCAGCATTTGAGCCAGGTTTCCCTTTCAGTGGATCCAAGGGGAATTTCAATGTTTGGAAATCTTTATCGGACTCTCACTAGATCATTTTCTCAGTACTTTATCAGTTTTTTAAAACCAATTGAAACACACTTGTTGAAATGGGGATCTCTTGAGGTCTCCCGGTTGGGACGTATCGTCAGTAAAAATTTATTCTCCCTAGTCTCAGGCTCACTGTTCTGGTTTCGAAAATGTGTTTATTTGATTAAATGTGATGGGTATGAATTTCTTTTGGAGAAGAAGCGTAGGGTATCATCCAAATGGTTGCAAGCACCCAAGGGTAAAGGGGGCTTGCTCTCTTGGATTTTGGTGTCTACTTTAAATTGGCTCTACTTGGTTCTCCGAGTGGATGATGGGAGAGCTCGAGGAAACTGGGCTTGGGTGGACTATCTGGTGGTCTGGACTTTCTTGCTGTGGTCCTATGTTTGAGCCAGCTAGACCCTGAAATGTATATGCTATATTTGCTGGTAAGATCAGTTACTTTGACCACATGTAATCATCTTGCCTCGGAATGTAACCTCTCATCGCCGTATCCACTGTAACCTGAACTTTAAAACTTTACACCTGGAAGGGTGCTTAATGCTTTTTCCAGATTGCGCAAACATGGTCTTGGGTCTATAGGAGATATATTGACCGGTCCTAAAATAATTTCTTTACGCAATGCAAGTTCGACTTTTTTACAAGAACAGGATAGATTTGTCATTTGGTGATGTAGTCAACTCTTGGAACAGCTGGGACCAGATTGCTTACCCCTTTTGAAAAGCTGTTTCAGAATTCAGTGGGTTTCAGGAATTTGGTATCTAAACTATTCCACCATTGAATCAGGCATTCAGTTCCAACAGTGGGAATTTGCTAATAATTTTGATGTTGTCTCAACTGGAAATATTTGTTAGCAGAAACACTAATGAGGCAGCTCATTATGCATATTTGTGGCAGAGAATGATTTGCCCCTGATTAATCGGGTAGAGTGCGCCACCGGATGTTAAATTTACATTTCTACCTATTGTGACCTTCTACAAGTAGAAAGTGGCGCAGATACTCGCCTATGGCGCCGAGGTGGAACTTCGCCTCTCATGTGATTGTTGGGAGAAATTGGAGGGTCATTTTTGGTGCAAGATCTTAAAACTGCCAAATGACCTTCCAATGTGTATGATTAGGCACGAACTAAGGCTCCAGACTCTGGAATCTGTGGTGGCTTGGAAGACCGCCTCTTCATGTAGAAAGTGTGCCCTGAAGAGTGTGGTGATGCCTTTTAAGATCTTGGCATTAGATAGCAGGGTGGTATAAGGCCAGTTGGAACAATGGCGGATTAAGTTGGAAGCTTTTTTTTTGGATAAGAATGTTTCTGGGTTCAATGTAAATATTGTCAAATGCGAGGTGCTGAATATTTCATTTGGAGACGCCGAGCTGCAGAGTATTACTCAGATCTGCCCGTTTAAGTGGGCAGAATGGACCATTTGGTATCTGGGGATATACCTCGCAGCAAGAGTTGAGTGGCTTATACGATGCAAACTACCCATGTGCCCGAAGAGAGATCAGAAAGAGCCTATTGCGATGGAGCTTGCAGGAGCTTTCTATGGTGGGTAGGATAGCGACTATCAAGATGATGGTCCTGCCGAAGCTCCTATACCTATTTCAGACATTACCCGCAGGGGTCC
The DNA here is from genome assembly GCF_040938575.1 of Ambystoma mexicanum. Taxonomy (NCBI): domain Eukaryota; kingdom Metazoa; phylum Chordata; class Amphibia; order Caudata; family Ambystomatidae; genus Ambystoma; species Ambystoma mexicanum. Next base: position 880,369,940 of record NC_090937.1, on the reverse strand, counting down.
CCAGAAAGGTGGTAGAAAACCTCCAAACGGACATCGGCACATTCGATTGGAATAACCGACTGACAAGGATTTCTGTCGCCATCCTTTATAGGCCTAGACAGGAGGGCTAGCCTTCCCCAATCTCTGGAAATATTTTCAGGCGACGTAGCTACGAGTCCTGCGCGACTTAGTGGTTCCACCACGGTACACTAAGTCATCGAAAAAGGTGGAGGAGCAGGAGAAGGTAGCAGGGCAGCCCCTGCAATCTAAGCTATGGGTACTACGTCAGGATTGCCCCATATGGGTATACGAACTGCCATCTACAGCCACAGTATTTTTTTGAACGATACATTTTATTAAGCATTTCAACAAAGGCATATATGTACACTGACATCACAGCATTTAGTTAAGCAATTCGTTATTAAGCTGGGTCCTCAACCTGCATCACCGTCCACTACAGGATAGGCGACATTAGGGGGGTGGGAGAGGTGGGGGGTGAGGGGGATTGTTCCACTTCGTCTTGTCTCTGTATGTTGTTTTTGGTTACCTCTACATCTCACCTCCTCATCTGTGTTTAAGTACGGATCGCTTTGCAGCCAGCGTGTTAGCAGGGGTCTTCTGGTGAGAGCTGGGTATCTTTCTGAGTAGTCCATAAGTGGTGCCCACGTGTTTAGGAATGAGGTCAGATTCCCCGAGCGAATCGCTGTAATCGTTTCAGCCACTACGATTTCCCAACGTTCTTCTATAGCCGCGGGCCATAGCAATCTTTGCTGCCAGGAGGAGGTGTGTGCATGGGCACGCCATGAGTACTTAAAATGGGAATTATCCTCCCCCGGTTTCCCCCAGGAGTATTTCCTCTTTCCAATACCCCTCTGCTTTTGGGCAGGTCCATACCATGTGAAACGGGGTGCCTTTCTCTGCACATCCTCCAACAGTTTGGGGGAATATCCGGATTGGATTTGTTTAGTTGGTCTGGATTGACATAATAACTATAACAAAGTTTATAGCCCCTTCCTTATTTGAGACGCACCGAGTGCTCTTATGAAGCCTAGACCAGACTTCATAGACCAGACCTTCCCCCATTCTTCAATATCTAATTCACGACTCTGGTCCCTCTCCCAGGCGAGCATATATTTCTTTTTTTCGTGGGATCTGTTCGGTCCAATGGGTGGTAGAGTGTGGATATTTTCCCCCTAGTCGTTCCTGACCGAAGGTTGATCTTTAAAGCGTCAGGTCTCTGGAGCCCTTTTCCCTGACTGTTCTGTGCGAGGCCCAGTGCCTCAGCTGGGTGTCAGCCACAGTATTTTAAAGCGTGGGATGCAAATGCACAAACTTGATTCCCAGGCCCAGCCACTCCAATTCCCCCACAACAGTAGCTTCTCACCAGCGTACCAGAACACCTTCAGGACATGGCAAGAGGGGGGCTATGAATACATAGCACACATGTTTGAAGGGGGGGAGGATGTAAGGTCTTTCTCTGAATGTAAAGATACTTTTGGAATCTCGGAGGGCAAGCTGTGGCCCTACCGGTAAGGGATTGCTGAAACGCTGAGTTGGATAATGGGCCTCCCCATCATACCCCTGAACTCTCTGTTGGGCTGGTTGTCCCCTCGCCTAATCAGCGTAACGAGCAACCAAGGGCAGCAACTGCTGTTGATTAGGCTGCTGCTATTCATTGCCAGAAATGCCATCGCAGCTCGATGGAAGTCCACACAAATCCCCCATATTACATGACTCGGTTAGCGGCATTTGATTTGAGTGACATTTATAGAACGCCTTCCCTGTGTGGTCTAAGCAGAGACTGCATCTAGGCGCAGGTTTTAAATCGCAAATGGTCATGTACTACTGGTAGAACAGTTTACATGAAAAGGTAGGTTTTTAATTGCTTCCTAAAGATGGGTAAGGACTCAATCTGTTGAAGATCCAACTGAAGGGAGTTACAGGAATGAGGTCCAAAGGAAGAAAAGCGATTTTATCACCCCAGGTTGTCGTTTGACAAATGGATCTGTCAAAAGGCACTGATCATAGATCGAAGTAATCGGTTTGGGCAATGAGTTTGAATTTGTGGAGGTTACTTATCTGTGAAAAGCTGACCTACACGTTGCATGGTGCAGCAGAGTCCTTCAGTAAGTGGAGAGCATTCCTTCAATATATTAAGGACTCAAACAAAGATTGCACCTACCCCCCCCCCCCCCACCCCCCCTAGGCTTAGCGTCCTGGTGCTCCTGAACTTGTCATAAAAGATCCTACTCATTCCTGCTCAGAAACAGGAGAATTTTAATCTAGGTACTAAGAGCGATGTAGGCTATGGACAAAGGGAGATGGTGGGAGGGGCAAGGGAGGGAAGGGGAAGGAAGGAAGGGAGAGGTTCAGGGAGGGGTTGGGGCAGGGGTTAATACAAAGTTAGCCAGTTAAGCCGAAATGTAAGCATTAGAACAGCGACTTTAGCCATTGTTTATTGCAATGTCAAGAGCAATGATCTAATTGAAGTTATCTTGTTGAAAATAGAGTTGAACAGAAACGCATTTAAAAACCATTAGGTAACTAAACGGTTGCTAATGGCGATATAACGCTCGGCTGCATTGTTTGTTATATTCACTTGTAATGCGCACCAGACCGGAAGGAGTACAGGAAATGCAAAGCTTAAGTTACAGGGTAAGGTCATGGGTTGCATACAGTGTACAACATACAATAAAGCACAGGTAGGCGGCAATATCAATTTACACACAATACATGCAAAGAGAATACAAAATACAATAGACAGTATATATACAGGCACTAGATGGACGTTGGCTCATTGGCCAGGTGGGCGAAGTGAGGAGGTCCATAAGATCAAAGGAGAACAGGATGGTGATGTGTATATGCTCGAGTTGTATGAGGATAAGTGGGTGCCAATGGGCTAATCATTGGCAGACCTCAGTAGATTAATGTAGTTGGTTCTGAATTTTGGAAAGGGCTGTTCCTCACGTAGAGGGTTAGGCAGTAAGTTCCATAATTGGTCTGCTTGAACCTGGAATCTGCTACCCCCTGCCTTAGATGGCCTGAATCTTGGAATGATGAGGCTATTGGCATTTGAGTTTCTGGTAGGGCGCGTGTGGTTTCTTTTAGTGAGTTTGTTACAGGGATAGCTAGGTGCGGCATTGTTCAGAGCTTTGTGAACCAGGGACGCTACTTTGAAGTGGATTTTGTTTTGGGTGGACAGCCAGTTGTTTTGACGCCTCATCTTAGAGATATGAGATCATTGAGACACACCAAGGGCGGCTCGTAAGGCATTGTTTTGTAGAATTTGAATTCAGTGGGTGATGGATTTATTTGCTCCAATGTAGAGGGCATTACAATAGTCGAGCCTCGAGAGGATTAGTGCTCTCGCTAGTATAAGGCAGTTGTTGTCAGAGAAAGTGCTTGTCTGCTCTAATTAGCTTGCATGTGTAGGCGGTGGCCGAAGCCAATGACTTCACCTGCTTGTCGAAGGAGATGGTGGCATCCAGATAGAAGCCAAGTGTCTTCACGTCTTTAGATACCTTGATATTCCCATCAATTTCAAATGAGGTATAATTCTGGCTAAGTTTTTTTAATGTTCGAGTGTGTTCCTAGGATGATCAACTCTGTTTTGTCATCGTTCAGGTATAGACCGTGGGTTGCCATCCATGCCTGGACGATGATATACACCCTATTCACCAAGGCCAAATCCTTGTTGTAATCCCCGGAAAGTGGGAGGAGTATCTGGGTATCGTATGCATAATTAGTGTAGGTGATACCGAGATGGTCCAGATCATCAAAAAGGGGCTTAGTGAATATGTTGTAAAGAGTCGGAGAGACACACGAACCCTGAGGAACTCCGCACCGGATGGGGATTGGGTCAGCCGCTGCCGATGGGGAGAACACCCTCATGGATTCAATCCAAGTTATGGCCTCTCTGCAGTCACTGCCACACATTTCTCCAAAGTACCTCATGGTCCACGAGGTCGAATGCCGCCGAGAGGTCCAGCAGCAAGAGGAGGGCCATTTTTCCTTTATCTCTTAGTAATTCTGTATTACGCTCGGCCGCCTTCTGTAGTATCTCCTCAGTGTAGCCTTTTCTGCGTGAGATGCTTTTAAAGAAAAGCCCTGGGCCTAGTGAATGTATGTGTTGCTCTTTATGGTAATAAAATGTCCCAAAGTGAAGATTTTGCAAATGCAGAGGAGTCTGTGTGTTCATTTTACAATTGTGCATTGCTGAAAACTGGACTGCTTATTCTGAAGGCCCAATAGTCATTGCAGTGATAACCCTTAACTGTGGAAGTGGGCAGAGCCTACAGTGATTTCCTATCGAAATTCAGTATGAACATACACAACCTTAGCACTAAAGGGGACTTTGATAGTTTACAAGGCGCACTTTACTCGGCTGGGCATAATGAATGGTCAGTTTTTTGGGCAATCACTATGACATCAGTTTTGGCTAAGGAGTATAATTCCGAACTTCTACAAAAAGAAGATACATTACCATTGTTAACTGGGTAATAAGGGGGATGGACGGCGTTTGGAGTGTGGGTTGTGAGGTGAGAGGTGGCATGGACTCCAGTGACAAAATAGTTATTCTGTATAAAAAAAAAACGTGCTCCTTCTTAGGATGTGTTGGTTCTTGGATTCACAATGGGATATTTTAGCTGGTGCACTCCTCAGTTGATTTTGTTCAGTTACTTTCTCCAGGAAAGTGAATGATTGAAATGATTTGAAATCCTTTTAGAGTAAGGAACCATTCAAAGATTTTAGACAAAAGTGTTTTACAGACATATTCTAAGTTTTTACTCAAGGTGGCGAGGGAGAGTCACGTGAGCCAGTGCTCCTTTTGCTTGCCGATTTCCAAGATTCAACTTGTATGGCTGAGAAGCCTTAGCATACCTATGCTCAGAACCCTTTGCTATTATAGTGACTGAACAGTAGACTTCAGGATTCCTAAGGTATAGTTTGTGGCCTTTGGGAAATCAATCCGATATCACCCTTCAGCTAAGAAGCATCTTGCAATATGGGTTGTATGCTATATGTACAAATGTCCAGATAATATCAAGTTAGGAATAAATGGAAGGGGGAGACTGTATTTACTCCATAGGAACAGGCACAAATGGTAGGCATTAGCCAAGGAGATGATTACATTTATACAATTTTGTATATCAAGTCTCCTTGGGTGGAACGTTGTATGAACTGAAAGGGTCATTTAGGTTAGAAATGATGAAATGGAGCTGGCCAAAGCTAACTTTGCAGCAGGCCAAAACCATGTGTACCATGCCGAAGAAATGCAAAGACCTAACATCGACATTGATGAGACAAGCTGAAGGGTAACGTTCTGTTCGTGGATACTGAAGGCTTAGACATGGAGGGGCTAATTAAACCACTTTTATTACAGATCAAACCTGACCTACAACACTTAAGCTGATTGTGCTGAACTGGGACCATAGTGGCCTGTGAAAAAGAGGTGGGCATGTCAGTCCACAGGATGTGTTAATAAAATGGCACACCGACGCCACTGTTGGGGAAAGATTTCATCAAGGTGTAATTTTTCGCCCATTTGTGGACTCCCAACATTTTGCTTTTTGTTTGGCTATACTATCCTGACTTTTTCCAGTGGAACACAGCCTTCAGCTGCGCTCCCCTGGGCTTTTGCTCACTTGTTATGGGGAAACTGACACGTCCTTCAGACTGTCGGTACTGGGAAACTGTGTTTCCCTTAGTCTTTGACTATGTTGTCATTTCTTGGTAACTTTTTAAGGGTGCACAGTGTACCTCCCAGTACTGTGCGCTGGGGTCCTTTATGTTTTATGGCCCTAGACACCCTCAAAGGATTTGTTGGTGATCGTACAAGTGGGCCTAGGACAAACTGGTGGCAGCAGTTGCGTGTTTTTACTTCTTTTTACAAGATCACATTGTGTTTACTGAGTTTGGTTCAAGACTGTGGCCAGGTCCGTAAAATGGCCGAGCCACAAAGTCTTGTTCTGCCCTAAGGCCATTTATGTCCCTTGCCTTCCCCCAGGACGAGTGACCTGTGTTTTCCTTATTTGGGCATGCAGCCTCCACCGAAAACTGATCTCTTTCGTGGCCTTCTGCATGTCACGTGTGTGTGCGCCCAGGAAGCGGGTTGGGACTGTCTAGTCCCAATCCACACTACTTGAGCCAGGATGTCAGGATTGCCTGAATGACTGGGACCACTGTGGGCCGTTGTTGGTCCACGACTGGGATGCCTGCATGAGAGCAGATCTTCGATTGGAAGTCCTTGATTTTGGCGCAAAGCTAATCTTGGATAAGAGAAGGGGCTCTCTATCCATTCCAGGTTGATCACCTGCGGTCTCCCGAACTGTAGAAGGAGCCAAGTATCCTGCAATAAAGAAACGGACTTGTGAAACAGCCTGACACGCATTGGACCCCTGTTTTCCTCACCGATGAAGGCCTGCAAGGGCGCTTCGCCCCTTTGGAGTAGTGGGAACAACTACTCTTGGCGCCACCTGCTTACCCATCGAAGGAGCCCTTTCAGAAGTGTTCTGGGCCATCCAGTGAACTGTCCAGCTCTACCTCAGAGTATCTCGCTGCTGTTTCAAGCTGACACCCGAGACCTGTGACGCTGCTGCTTTTGGCTTTGCAATTTAATCTTGTTTACAATTCAATATTCCGAAAACCCATTCATTTGGTTTTCTCAGCAGCTTCAGGTTATCGTACTTATCAAAAGTATTTATTTCAAGCTGGACCGGTATTCATATTGCCTAAACGGTGCCTCGCTAACTCGTGACCGATCCGACCTGCAGCAACCATGCAGTCCACATCACAGCAACCCAGAGTCATTTAGGCTTCTCTGACTCGCTGGGTATGCTTTCTCCAGGTGCTGTTCTCCACATCGGCAGGCTCTCTGTGACCGTAGCTGCTTCCAGGCTTGGCGCGCCTTGACTCCAGGATCTGTGGCGCCTCGGTTGTACGGAGAGGGAGTCTGACTCCAGGACATATGCAGACCAGCTCTGCTACCGGAGACCTTTCGAATGCTTCTGCCACAATCCGCTTCCTCTGCAACGACTGCAGCTTGGAGGCGCTTTGGGCACGCATCTCCCTGTGTTCACCCCCGGCTTCTCCTGCAAGCATTCCACATTCTCATTCGCTCACCCGAGGGGGACATTTATACCACCCCCCTGGGCATTGAATGCAGGCAATGTTCCTTTACTGCACACCGGTCTTGGTACTCGGCATCCCTCTTCATTGTCCCAGTGCCAGAGTGGTGTCTGTGTATGTCTGAGTTAATAAAGGGAGGATGTATGGCTCTGGGTTGTCTATTCCTCATCTCAGTACTGTGTACTGGGTGATGGTTTTCAGGAAAAATAGGGAAGGGATTGGTAATACCCTACAAAGGGCTGGGGGATATTAGACTCCTTATTAAAGGGAAATGGGGGGGCTACCGTGTCTCATCCAAGGGTGCCTCATCCCCCACTCACCAAGTCTCCTTCACCCAGGTGATCCTCCCTCGCATATCCACCCGAGGGTCAGGATCTAATGGCGACTTCCTTTCTCTGGCCACCTGGAAAGAGGCGATATTGGAGAAAGAAGTGAGGACGCCCTCAGATTCCTCACAGTACATGCGAGAAGATGCATAGGGTTCTGTGGTAGGTCAGGAGGAGGACACAGACTCCGATTAGACATTTGACTGGTGTGTTTATTACAGGAAATTAATAAAGCCCATCTTTCCTAATTCTACAAGGCATCCTACCTAACAAAACTAACTAAGGTGCTTGTCAGTGAATGTCTGTAAAAATGAAACCGTCCATCGTCCGACTCTAACCGATGTGACCCTACCACTATTTTAACCACTCAGTCAGGAATCTTCTTCTGAGTTTCATCGTTAAACCACTTTTCAATACTCTTCAGATAATCTCTAGTGGTCACTTTGATCAGTTTGTACAGTTCATTTATGATTGTTTTGGACTTTTGGTTCTTCTTTTCTTTCCTAATATGAATAGGGGATCCTTAACTCCTCTTGGTGAAATTTATCCAACAATTATCTTTTTTTGTTTCTGGGCTATTTAGAACATAGTCTTTGATTTCCCATTGCTCTTTCTCTGAAAATTATCTTTACAAGGTCCAAGGTCCAGCATGCTCTCGGGTTTCTCTTATATCACCTGCTCTTTTAATCCACTTGGGCCTTATCTGTATGTATTATTACGAATTGGGTCATTCCCAAAATAGATCTTTCCCCACTTCCTTGTAGACTGAGAGAAGAATGAGTATTCTAACAATAATTCATATTCACTTTTATTATGTTTTAATTTCTTTTGACTGTGACGAGAATGAGCATTCCAATAATGATCCTCATTCACTCTTGCTATGAATCCTTTACTTTGATTGTGACGAGTAGGAGCCTTCCAATAACGATTCTCATTCTCTTACGTTTTTCATCTCTTGACTGTGAGTACGATCATTCCAATAACTCTGATCTTCATTCACTCCCCCGGGTCTCCTGTTATCCCCATTACCATACGTGTTTAGGGCTAATGTCACCAGAGTTTTCATACGTTGAGGATTGGCTTCCTCTCCTCCTAACCTGTTGTCTCTTATCCTTTCGCCAGCTTCTCTTACCTCTTTTCATCTTAGATGGGGAACCGGAATCTCGGGTATTGGCTTCTTGCGAGTGGTCTGTGTCAGAATGTTTTCAGCGTTGTTACGAGGACATCTGGTCCACCTTGGTCTTCCCGTGGTCATGCCACCAGTCTCTGCTTCGCTCTCTGTCTTGGGTTCAGGATGCCACACATCCAGCTTCATTTCTCCCAGATTTTTTGTTGCTGGCCGTAGCACACCTGTCACCTACCGGTCTCGCGTCTCCAGGACGCTGCGCATCTTGCCTCTGCTTCTTTGCGCTGGAGTCCTAGTGTGTGCCCTTTTTTGAAACTTTCTGGCTCTTCCTTCATTTCCCGAAGCTCCTCCTCCATACTTTCTCTTCTTCGTCCCAGTAGAATGAGGGCTTAGGAGGTTTTCCATTTTGTGTTGGTAGTAACACCTATTGGCCTTTACTTCACAGATATTGTCATCAGAAAGGTTTAAAGATTTTTATTTTATTTTTTTTTTTTATTTATTTTTTTTTTTTGCAAGGCCCTCTAGGGAGCTCCTCCTGGGAACGGGAATCCTTGTCCCTAAAGGGGGAGTCTCTCCCGGTAAAGTTCCACTTGCCACTACCCCAGGGAGGGTATTGCGGAGTGGGCTAACCTCCCTAGCCTCACAAGGGAGGGAACCCTCCCTTGGGGAGAAGCTACGAATTCTTGCGATTCGTCACATACCCTTCCCCTTAATCTGGTGGCTTCACCTTCTCTATCGATTTAAAAACCTGCTCAGAAAATCCACAATCCCTGTTGTCCTTTTCGTTGTTTGACTGTGAAACTAAATGGTTGCAAGGCCAAAAACCACTTAATTATCCTGGTGTTAATTTTTCCTTATGCTCATCCATATTAAGGGAGAGTGATCAGTAACTAGTCTACATTTCTGTCCAGTTAGACAATATTTTAAACAGGTAACGTCCCATTTAATTGCCAGAGCTTCCAGGTCAATGGTGGCATAACTTTGATCCCTAGAGAAAAGCTTCCGATAATACCGGATGTTCAATACCATTATGTTCTTGGTATAGTATGGCACCTATTCCTGTCTTGGAGGCATCAGTCTGGAGGATAAAGTCTCTATTGAAATCTGGCTTTTTCAGAACTGGTTCATACATTCTTCAGCCCATTGATCTCAGTTCCATTGGAGTGTCTGAGGTTGGGCATTCTTCAACTTGCTGGTGAGGTAGGCTGCTATGCTTGAATATTTGGGTATGAACCTCCGGCGCCAGAAAAGCCTGAAGTACCCCCTTGGTCTTTTGGGGATCGGGGGGTGGGGGAGTTCTGTGTTGCCTTAACTAGTTCACTTTGTGGCTGAAGCAGGCCATTGCCCCCAAAGAAGTTTAGATATTTAAGGGCAGACTGCACAAGGTGGCATTTGCGAGGGTTGGTCATTAGACCATGTCCCCTTAAGGCTCAGGGGAATCTCGGAGGTGGCTTACATGCTCTTGCCAACTATGACTGTGTATCACAATGTCATCCAGGTACGCTCCACAGAGCTTTAATACTCTATCCATAAGGTGCTCCATGAAGCCCAAAAGGTAATACCTTGAACATGAATAGGCCTTGAGGTGTTGAAAAGGCAGTCGTTTTCTTTGTCTGCTTGGTTTAGTGGGAACTGCCAGTATCCTTTTGGTTAGATCTATCGTGGATATGTACTTAGTCGAGCCCAGTTCTTCAATTAGCTCATCTGTTGGTTGTATTGGGTAAATGTAAAATATTGATATAGAATTACATTTCCTAAAATCAGTACAAAACCACCACCGATTGGTCCAATTTTAGCAACCAACACAATAGGAGTTGGCCAAGGGCTCTCAGATGTTTCAATTATGTCAGCTCTAAGCATTTCGTCAGCCTCTTTCTATTATTTTTTCCCTAGCCTCAGGGATGCAGTTAAGGTTTCAAGTATTCCCTGCAGGGTGTTCTGATATAATGCCTGGTTGTTATACAAATACCACTGGGAATTGGGCCAACAGTTCCCTAATATCAGGCTGTTGGGAAGGTGACAGTTCGGAGGAAAATTTGTGTTTTCTCTTGGGTCAATCCAAAAACTTGAAACTTGATTATACTTCAGTGAGCGACACCCGAGCAGATCACCGTGAGACCATCTTGTTCTTGGGAATTGGTAAAAGAACTAGTACAGTTTGTCCTACCGAGAATGTACTTGGGATGACTTTCCTGTCATAGTTATCCCTCTAATGTTCTTGGGCTTGTCCCAGATTTTTCTGCACAATTTCCCGAACTGTTGCCATGTGGGCTGTTTAATTTCTGGGTAGTTTGAGAAATTGGTTAGATGGCCGCTTCTCTGACCCCCCCCCCTACCACCCCCCCCCCTTGCAGGTGAGGGGCATAGTTGATACCGGTTTGGTTAAAACCTACCTGGATTGCACCACTGCAATTTGGCAAATAGCCAGCATGGTAATTCCGGACTGCTCCTTCCTGCAAGCTGACTGTTCTCAGCGGCCTACATCACAAGCAGTGTTGCTGCACCAGACCCACAAGGTGCACCGGCACCCAAATCGGCAGCACCAACGCTTCTACCTTCTATCAGTCCCTCCTGTTCAAGTTGCTTATCCAGCCATTCCCAGCCCTCAATGGGTGCTCAGCATTACTGCATGATTACAGCAGGATTTATTTGGGTGATGCCGGAGCTCTGCAGTGAGCCTCTATCTTGGTTGGGCACTCGAGCAGCCTCTGCCCCCCAATCTAGCCTACACCCTTAAGAATACACGAATCCAAGGTACTTTGTTGCACACTCGCTCTACTGATGCTAACCATTCCTTTTTAGTTTCAACATTGTAATGTTGTTCTAACAAATTAAAAAGTATATAACAAAAGACAGAAGTCCTGTTCCTTTTTGCTCCAGCATCGAGTCAGTTGCAAGAACACCAGACACTGCTTGGCATGGCAGTTTGAACGCACGATTTCCCTATCACTCAGTGACGTCATCACATGGCATTTTACATGACTACGTCGTTCACTGAAAATGTCTGGATCACTTTGTTGCGGTCAATTCTTCTTTGTGTCCTGTCCCCTCGTGTCCCCAGATATTCCTCCTGATTTCATTGCATAGCCAATCGCGAGAGCCAACAGCATCCAGTCAGGAAACGGGGAGGCTTGTGTAGCGCACAAACGTGTGGCAGCTAGTTCCTGGCGTTGGGTTTTAGATGGAAGCTGAACATATTCTCACTCGTCCAGACACTGCTGCCCGGCTTAGATGCTGCCTGGAGGACTTGGGAGCATGGATGGCATTAAACTCACTTAAACTTAACGGGAACCAGACAGAGGTCTTGGTGGTGGGCACTACCAGTCCCCTCTCCTTCTGGACCCCTGACTTCTGGCTGCCTTCTCTAGGCCCGTTTCCCTACCGTCCACTTCTGTGAAAAACCTTGGGGTTAAGCTCTCCTCTTCTTGATCTATTGGCCGATCAAGCTGCTGCTGTCAGTAAATCTGGCCATTTTACACTTCGTGTATTGAGGAAAGTTCTCCCCTTTATCCCTGTCCAATTCCACGCCCCTGTGGTTGCGGCTCTAGCTTTGAATACAGTCGATTACTGCAACTCACTTTATCTGGGCTAACCTGCTTATATTATAAATATACTTGGCTGCTTCAAAATGCTGCCGCTAGAGCAATCTTCGACCCCTTCCCCCCCCCCCCCCATACCCACATGTCAGCTGTGCTCAGAGAATTAAACTGGCTTCCTGTGGAGAAGCAAATTCTGTTCAAATCATTGTGCATTGTCCACCGTGCCTTTTATAAACAAGGAGCTGAATACCTCCAAGATAAGTTCTCCCAATATGTACCTTCACGTGCCCTCCGGTCTCAGTCTGCTCTACTCTACTGCTATCAGTGCCCTGTATCAGGCTGGCTACGATGGGGCAGAGGGGGGGTGTCTCTTTTCTGTGGTGGCCGCTAGGTCCTGGAACGGACTTCTGTTTACGCTACGTGCGACTACTGACCAACTCTCTTTTCGACGATCACTCAAAACACTGTTCTTTTAGTCCCTTATGTTCCTCCTCTCTCAACGCCATGGTGCCCTTGGGTGTATGTGCGCTTTATAAATCTGCCTAACATAACATCTCGAGCATCACACAAAATTGCTAAGCATCATTTGAAAGCAACCTAATTGTCATCTGAATATTGCCATAATGTTATAGATAACTTAAGACTAGAATTTAAGAGCATTTGGTGTCAGTAATTAAACTTTCTCAGCCTACTCATGAGCGTTATTGGAATACTAATCAATTTTCTAAACTTTACTTTACATCCCAAAACTTTCTGGTTTCTCTGTAATGTTATAAAATAACCAAATCAAAGGTGTGATAAGGTCTCAGCAAAACTGCATGTTATGTTTCCCAGAATTCTTCATGTGTAGTAAAGTATAGACTGCAAATGAAACCCGAGAAGTGGGACGTGCCTTTCTCCAGCATGGGGTCTGGCATGGATTCACATGCTCATGAATATTCCCCGTCGTCAGGCTGGGAATCCTCGGTAAAGAAAAAACCAGTATCAGTTTCGTTTCTGATCTGTCTTTCGTAGTAATAACCAATCACTGATCTCTGTGTCATACTGACCACAGCCAATGACTGCCCTCTACCTAAGCCCCGCCTCTGGCAGCCATCTTCAGATTTTTACCGCACGTTCATGTGTTGGGATCCTCGTGCTATTGCTCTCGGGCGTTAGTGCCATTTTTTCACGTTTTTTCTCAAAAAACGTCTTTTTTCGTTCAAAAGAGCCTCAAGCTCCACCGACTCTCTATCCGATCAACGGGGACCCGTGTCGGATTCGTCTGCGCCCCTCAAGGGTGAAGATTTCGTCGAGCTACGCTTTTGGAGGACTCCAGAAGTTTCTCAGGCCCGGTCATGGCCCAGGAGAAGGGAAGCTCGACGCCCGGAAAGCTGTTCAGGGTCTGCCCTGGATGCCAGCTGCAGAACGTCTTCAAGGAGGACGAACACTCTTTTTGTCTCTACTGCCTACATGAGGACAAGACGCACGTGGAGAAGGACTGTGCGTTTTGCGGCAACATGTCGGAGCGGACCATGAAGGACCGCCATCAACGTCTCGCCAACTGGCTAGAAGGGAAGAGCCCGTCCGGCGAGGAGAAGAAGAAGCAATCCAAGCGGTCTTCTAAGACCTTTGAGGACGCCCCGGCGACGGGGCTCCAACATAAGGCCAAGCACCGCGAGTCCGCTAGCACCGGGAGCGCCGAACGGTCGGGCTCTATGGGCGCCAGGCAGGGCGCACCCTCCCCGGCACCATCAACCACGAGCCAACGCTCTGGGTCGGGTAAGAGGAAGGCTGAGCACCCGGCGAAGCTCCTGGAGAGGCCCCGGTCGAGCTCGAAGGCGGAGGGGGAGCGAGGCGGTGTCCCCCCCCCCCCCTCAAGGATAAGGCGGTGAGCGCACCTAAGGTGGTGAAGGCCTTAATCCATCCGGCCAAGCCCTCTATCGAAACTGTCGCGGCGGCCCTGCCTCAGCCTGTGCAGGCTATACCAGTGGTGGCGACCTCGGGGCTCAGAGTCTCCCTACCACCTCGGAGGGAGTCCTCTTTTGTGCCCATCGATAGGACCCCCATGAAATGCCCCGAGGGGAAGAGAAAGGGGGGGCAGGGCGTCGTCGTAGATTCGGCCTCAACCTCGGAGGAGGAACTGGTCGAGGTCTTAAGCCACGGCCTCTGCGTGGAAGAAGACCGACCCGTCGGGATGGATCCCGACGCAGGTGACGACGACATCGCCGAGGGTACCGACGGGGCCCCTGTTCGCCCGTCGGATTCCCCTCTGCCAGCGCCGCGAGACAACTCGGCGGCCATTTTGTTGGCTATACAGTCCTTATGCTCAGAGATAAGGACGAGACTACCGTTGCCGACGGAGGAACCTCTCCCGTCTGGGGACCCAGAACCGGGACCTTCTGGTGTTCCCCCTACTAAGAAAAGAAGGATCCACCCTCCACCTCCTTTTCAGCCGTCGCGCCCCGTCCAGCCCTCCTCCCCGTCCACCCGAGGGGATGATACGGGGACTGACACGGCAGCGACAGGTACGGACGACGAGGTATACGACGAGGATGTACCGTCGTCGCCTCCTACCAGGGCTTCTCCGCCCGACGAGATTGGATCGTTCCACTCCATGATCACCAGGGCATCCGAGCTTTTCCAACTCTGCCCTGAGGAGAAGAAGGAGGAAGGTTTCCTTTATCAGCGGCGCGAGGCCAAGAGGAAGACGGTCCTCTCAGTGCCTCTATTGGACGACATTTGGGATGAGGGCCTCACCCTCCTCAAGAACCCTTCCACGACGCCAGCTAGAAGAGACCGGTACGAGAAGAAGTACCGGGTCCCGGACACGACCCCCTGTGCCTCCGGGCGCAGCCTACCCTGGCCTCCGTCGTCTCCGCGGCGGCCAGGAAGAAAGCAGGGGGGGTGCGGCCTCCACATCGACTTCCCCACCGGACGGTGAGGGAAAGAAATTGGACGCTATGGGACGCAGAGTCATCTCGTCGGCAGCAACGACGATTAAAGCGGCCAACGCCTTGGCTATTGTGGCCCGCTACGACAGGGAGCTCTGGTACAAACTGGCTCCCCTGCTGGACTTCCTGCCGGACGACAAGAGGACAGAGGCCTTGGAGATCCTGCAGGAAGGTGAGGTGGCTTCTGACCACGCCATTACCGTTGCGACGGACATTGCCGACACTGGGTTCCGCCAGTTGGGCAACGGCGTTTGCCTTAGGCGGCGTGGATGGCTCAAGGCTATGGACTTCCGTCAAGACGTTCAGACCAGAGTCCTGGACATGCCCTTCGATGGGAACAACCTGTTTGGGAAAACAGTGGACGATTCCCTTCAGGCCATTAAAGCGGACACTGAGACGGCCCGGGCCCTGGGAGTTCTGCAACAACGACGGACGCCCTTTCGGAGCAGCGGAGGCAAGGGCGCCTCCAAAGGTTCCGGCGGCGGTTTCTCCACCTACCGTCAAGCGGCCCGCTCGTCGTCTCAGGAGGCCTACAGAGGACGAGGCAAGTCTGGCGGACCCCGCCGTCGTCGCCAAGGAGGTCAAGGCGGCAAAGCCTCGTCGAAGCAGGATTGAAC
The DNA here is from genome assembly GCF_040938575.1 of Ambystoma mexicanum. NCBI lineage: Eukaryota > Metazoa > Chordata > Amphibia > Caudata > Ambystomatidae > Ambystoma > Ambystoma mexicanum. Next base: position 880,354,292 of record NC_090937.1, on the reverse strand, counting down.
CGGCCGTGGGGTCGGGCCCCCACCGAAGCACCCCGGTGGGAGGCCGGCTGGCGAGCTTCGTCAGCATGTGGGAGTCCATCTCCACCGACCGTTGGGTGCTGGACGCCTTGGCCCGGGGCCACGCGCTCGAGTTCCAGAGACGGTGTCCGCGCGTCCCCCCCCCCCGTGGCCAGGAAAGAACTTCACGTCCCTCAACTTCTCCTGGAGGTAAAAGCGATGCTCAGGAAGGGCGCCATCGAACTCGTCCCAAAGAGGCTTCGGGGCTCCAGAGTTTACTCGAGATACTTCCTCGTGAAGAAGAAGACGGGAGGATGGCGCCCCATCCTGGACCTGCGACGTCTGAACAAGTTCATCAAGGCGCAGAAGTTCCGGATGGTCACCCTCCAGCACGTCCTGGGTCAGCTGGAGGAAGGAGACTTCCTGTCGTCGTTGGATTTGGAGGATGCCTACTTCCATATTCCCATTCTAAGGGGGCACCGAAAATTCCTCAGGTTTGTGGTCCAAGGGCGTCATTACCAGTTCAAAGCCCTCCCCTTCGGACTACGGTCGGCACCCAGGGTATTCACCAAGTGCCTCGCACCGGTGGCGGCGCAGCTGTGCCGCGAGGGGGTCCACGTCTACCCCTACCTGGACGACTGGCTCATCCGAGCCAAGACGAAGGAGCTCGCCGTGGTTCACACGGCAAGGACCGTCCAACTTCTCACGGACCTGGGATTCTCCATGAACTACGCCAAATCCCACCTGGTACCCGCGCAAGACGCTCTGTTTCTGGGAGCGAGGCTCAACACAGTGTCCCTTTTGGCCTCCCCGTCGGAGGAGAGGACCAGGACCATCCTGGGCAAGGTGCAGCGGATGTTGGTGGCTGACGCGGCCAAGGTGAGGTCCATCAAGTCCCTCCTCGGAATGATGTCTTCCTGCATCTACCTCATTCCCATGTGCAGGCTCCGGATGCGCCCGTTGCAGGAGTTCCTGGACGCGTGCTGGATCCAAACGACGGGCAGCTTCGAGGAAAGGATCACACTCGACGAGAGTTTCCGACGAGCGATCCGGTGGTGGGGCACCCGCGCGCATCTGACGGCGGGCATGGACTTCCAGACCCCAGCCCACCAGGAGACAGTGACCACGGATGCCTCCCTGGAAGGGTGGGGAGCGCACACCGAAAATCTGCACGCAAGAGGCCTTTGGCTCCCGACGGAGAAATCCCTACATATCAACGTCCTGGAGCTCCGTGCAGTGTTTTGGGCCCTCAGGTCCTTCCTTCCGTCCCTCAAGGGCAAGGTGGTGAGGATCTTCACCGACAACACCACCACCATGTTTTACATCAGGAAACAGGGCGGAACCAGGTCCCCAGCACTGTCCAAGGAGGCGCAGGACCTGTGGCATTGGGCCGTCGCCCAAAAGATATTTCTGGTGCTGTTTCATCTGGCAGGGATAAAAAACACCATCGCCGACTCACTCAGCAGGGAGCTGCGCTCGTGCCACGAGTGGGAGCTACGGCAGGATCTAGTGGATCGCCTCTTCCGACGGTGGGGCACACCCCAGATCGACCTGTTCGCGACGGCGACGAACTCCAAGTGCCGGAGGTTCGCCAGCAGGTTTCCCCAGGCGAGGAGCATGGGCGATGCTTTCTCGTTCCCCTGGGAGGGCCTGTTCCTCTACGCGTTCCCTCCTTTGCCACTGCTAATCCGGCTCATCAACCAGCTCAAGAGGTCACGGTGCAGGATGATCCTCGTCGCACCTGCGTGGCCGAGGCAGATCTGGTTCCCGGACCTTCTGGACTTGTCAGCGTCCCCGCCAATCAAGCTGCCGGTGGACGCGGATCTACTCTCCAGGGAAGGGGGCGCCATCCTCCACCACGACCCGAAATCGCTGAACTTGCAGGCCTGGCTCCTGCAGCGCTAGAGTTTGGAGGATACGACATACCGGCCGACTGCAGAGAGGTTCTTGCAAAGGCCAGGGCGTCCTCGACTCTTAAATGCTACGGACACAAATGGAAGAGGTTCTCTGTCTGGTGCCGCGCACAGAAGATTAACCCTCTACGGATTACGGCCCCCCAAGTACTGCCGTACCTGCTGACGCTGGCCAAAGCTGGACTGGCACACGCGTCCATCAAGATTAATCTTGCTGCGATCTCCCGATACACCAGAATCACGGGGCGGACGTCCTTGTGGTCTCATCGTCTGGTGAAAGAGTTCATGAAGGGACTGTTCAGATCGTTCCCGCCGGTGAAGGCTCCGGCCCCGGCGTGGGAGCTCAACGTGGTGCTGACCAAGCTCATGGGACCTCCGTTCGAGCCTCTGCACTCAGCTCCGTTGAAATTTCTGTCGTGGAAAACAGCGTTTCTTGTGGCCATCACCTCCGCACGACGAGTAGGAGAGATCCAGGCCCTTTCCTGCAAGGCCCCGTACTTGACTTTTCACGCAACGAGGGTAGTGCTCAGGACGCACCCCTCCTTCATGCCCAAGGTACCGTCGGACTTCCATCTCAACGAACCCTTGGTGTTGCCTGTGTTCTTCCCGTCGCCTTCGTCGCTGGCTGAGAGGACTTTGCACTCGCTGGATGTGGCTCGAGCGCTAAAGTTCTACGTGGACCGCACGAAGTGTTTTCGGAAGAAGTCACAACTCTTTGTGAACTTTGGACCTGTCAATCAGGGGAAGGCTCTCTCAAAGGCTTCCATTTCCAGATGGCTCTCCGGCTGTATCATGTACTGTCACCGGTTGGCAAACCGACCGCTGCCTGGCCGTCCGAGAGCCCATTCCACCAGAGCGATCGCAGCTACCACGGTGTTCCTATCTGGTGTGCCCCTGCTGGACATATGCAGGGCTGCTACGTGGAGGTCGACGCACACCTTCACGAAATTCTACTGCGTCGACCGGTATTCCAGGGAGGAGTCCATGGTCGGCCAAGCAGTGCTGTGCAACCTGTTCGCCTGAGGTGAGCCTGGTGAGGAGGTAAGATGCTTAATGTTGAGTTTGATGTAATGCTTAATGTTGAGCCTTTGCCACCTTCCGTGGTTGTGCATGTGTGTACTGCTATGTATTCTTTATTCATGAGCATGTGAATCCATGCCAGACCCCATGCTGGAGAAGGAACAAGTTACTTACCTGTAACTGTTGTTCTCCAGCATGGGTCTGGCATGGATTCACATGCGAACCCTCCCGCCTACCCCTCTGCGGCTCTTCACTTGGTCATACTGCCACTTCACGTGCTTCCAAATCTGAAGATGGCTGCCAGAGGCGGGGCTTAGGTAGAGGGCAGTCATTGGCTGTGGTCAGTATGACACAGAGATCAGTGATTGGTTATTACTACGAAAGACAGATCAGAAACGAAACTGATACTGGTTTTTTCTTTACCGAGGATTCCCAGCCTGACGACGGGGAATATTCATGAGCATGTGAATCCATGCCAGACCCATGCTGGAGAACAACAGTTACAGGTAAGTAACTTGTTCCTTACTGCAACATTGATAACAGTGGGAGTTTGGTATTTTGGGACTCTCAACATCAAGTTTAAGACCTTTTTTATTACAATAACAAGGCGAGCGTCCCCCAGATAGCACGATCTTCCCCACAATGAGAGACAATAATAGCCTTATTTCCATCTTGGGAGAGTCCAAGACAAAGTGCGGGTGAGCTTAAATGGGAGTTTATCAATCAGAATGGGGCCTGCAAAGGACTCTGCAAACTCCGAGAGCGCTCTGTCTGACAATAGCCAAGACAGGCGTATATATTTACAAAAAACGTCCTAAGAACCTACATGCTATAGGGGGCACAAGTTCGTGGGGATTGGGTGGCGACGACTAACTATAGGTGCTGCTGCAATGTGGTTTGCCGTGGTCGGTGGACGTCACTGGTTACCCTCGTGGGCTTGGCTGGGCCGGGCAGGTCAGCTGGGTTCATCCGGACGGTGTTGTTGTGCCAGTCGTGACCAGTATCAGTGATGAACGTCTTCCCTGGCTTTCTGCCCTAAGGCCACGTACACCGCAGTCATTCAACTTTGCAATATTATCTTCCCCGATCAGTCTTCCAATAGATTATTCTACAGGTTAATGCAACACAGGAGGAATGCACCTAGAGTGGGGTCTTTTGGTGATACATCAATACATAGTTACCATCGTCCTGTTGACCGGGTATCATAGGTTGGGTCTCGGGGCAAGGGACGGGCTGTCCGAGTTATCATGTCTCGTTAGAAGTCATTATGAATGTGTTCCTGTAGTGTTGCTATAATATTGGGTGCCCTAATTTTACAGGGGCCATTAACCTAAGGTGAGCCAGTTGGTCGTGGAGCCTAAGAAAGGGGCCGGTGTTTACTGCTGGGTTGTAAATAATTCAGGTGACAGGCTGTGGCCTTGGGTGCTGCGGGGGAATGTGAATGTGAATGTTTGAAGCGGCTCCAGCCGAATTGGGGGAGGTGGAGCAGAGCAGCACAGGCCTCTGCTTTTTCGTCTGGCAGGCTTCAATGGGGAGGAAGGGGGGGGATGGCCTTGCATATGCTCACAAAGGTATTTTCCTCGTGTGTTGCGGATTTAAGTGGAAGAGGCATAAACATTTATATAATATACAATACTCTGAGTCTTTTCAAAACTTAGGTTTTTGACATTGTTAGTGCCTTTTGCATGGCCACTTCAAATGCGTTACCTATATGCTAAGTATTTAACAACCACAACATTTTGTTACATTTCTATACATGTGCGGTAAGCGAGGTAGTAGTAAGGTTGGTGGAGCACGCAGGAACAACCCGCTAATAAGACTGATGGCAGTGACACATGGTGAGCTTGGACATACATATTGTGCATTTTTTTCGTGCACCACTTACATGAGCTCCCAATAGGGCTGTATTTGTCTTCCTTTGCACCCTAGCAGCATTAGTTCAGTTATGGCATGGGACCTTGGGGTGCAGTCTTCTCGGCAAAACATATAACATGAAAACACAGGGACACTTTCACCATTTGCGCATAGCCACGGGGATGTGGGTACTTCACCCCAAATGTCATATAAGCACACATTCTGCCATCTTCATGGAGGTTACATGTTTTTAGTCAGAAAGGTCATGGAGAGAAAAGTTTCATCACAGGTAGTTTGCTCATTAGTATTTGGGGGCTCTTCTTTTGTCAGGGGACCATTTTGCAGTTCTTTTCCACCCCGGCCCTGCTGGCCGGGTCATACTGGGAACAGCGATACACTGCGGAAGGTAAAATGTTAGTGTTGGCATCTAACACTAGCCCATGTCCGTCTGTTCGTGGGAACGAGCTCTCAGCGGATCTGCCAGGGAGCTGTGGCCACAGGGACAAGTGAGACTCTCCAGGGGTGGGGGCCGCGCTGTGGTGCACAGGGCTCAAACCATTTTGATTTCACAAAATGGTTTCCAGGGCCTAGCTAAATACAGCATGTTTGGTCAATGTCTTCAGCCAGTGGTCCACCCACCACCTGGGCCCTGGTGGCAGGGGGAACCCCCGACGAGCCATGGACTTCACAAGGAGGAGGGGCTGCAGGGGAGGGGGGTCTCTTGGACCAATCCTCCCATACACTCTCAACATCAAGTTTAAGACATTTTTTATTACAATGCCAAGCATCTGGAACAATTTAAACGTACTCTTTGAGATCAAGACTGTCTGCCAACAGAAGGGCATTCTGCTTTGACAGGGATCCCTGCCTATCTGAATTTGGCTGCCCAGGCAGGACTGCTTTGTACTGGCAAGTACACTGCAAGTGGGACACTTCTGCTTTGTTGGTCTGTCTTCTCTGATGGATGCTAGGCGCCATTTCAGAGAGACTAGTGCTGCACGTTGGTGATAGTACAACTACATTGCAGGACTGGGAAATTAATGTCATTCTCCAAAGAGCAACGAAAAGCACTGTTGGCTAATTTCACATTTTTTAGCTCTGCTCAGTCCGAATCATGGCCTGGCTTAAATCTTTGTTCCTTGAAGTTTAAATGTTTTATTGTGTCCTATACATATAGACATTTATTAGGAAATGCATTTAGTAGTTAGATTTACAATCACATTATCATTTCATTTATATTGTAACGGGCCTCTCTATTGCCTTGTTCTCTCCCTTATGGAAACATGTTGCATGGGGCTGGGCGAGGAGAGCTAAAATGAGCAGCAGGTTGAGCTTAGAGCACTGTCAGAAATATTGGGAATATTATGTTTGTTTACTCTCGCTAAGTGGCCAGTCTGATTTAACACCCCCTTGTATAGCATCCCACCCAACAATTCCTGGACAAGAAACAGGTTGCGTTAGAAATCAATATTTGGTTTTATTAAAATAGTTAATTCAAAGGTGGCCCCAAACCTTGTTGGGGAGATCACCATAGTATATTTGTATATATAACATAATCAACCTGCCTATGGAATTGTCACTAAAATCCAATATGCACACAGTCAAATAATCTTATTTCTGAATATCTAATTCTAATAGGACAAAATAATTTCTAAGCTGTACAATCTAATTCAGTCCTTGCATCACTACTTAGCAGGGTTTAAAAACTTTGCACAACATATACATAAGATATCTTTCTATCAATGAATGACAGATTCTTCAGAACACTTATTTTCTCCCATTGCAAAAACTGGTATAAGTATTGGAAAGGTTACACAGAAACATTAATATAATATACATTTGAAATGAGTTTTCCACCAATGTGTAGATGTGGTTCTGTGCATTTATATGCATGTGCATATAAGTGAAATACAGGCTGTGGTGCGTTGCCTCAAAATATGCAGGCATTGGATTTTTGAAAGCTATCAATTTCGAATGTACCTACTATTGGTTTAACTACTCTATGTATCGACCCTAAATTATGATTTTCAGAAAGCACAACTATTGCCCCTCCCCACCCCAATTTCCATCATCCAAGAAAACCACCCCCCTCCTCAGAAGGGTGGAGGGTTAGCGGTCATATACGGTGACCATCTTAAAGTCTCTAAACTCGAGTGCCTTCCTATATCGGTTATGGAATCTCCTTCTGCGCTGTATTGTATCTCCCTCCTGTATATGCCATTTTCTTATCTATCGCCTGCCTGGGTCCTACACTAATGTTCTGGATCCCCTACTGGACATGGTGGCAGACCTACATTCCCAACTCTCCAATATTGTGGTCTTGGGAGACCTGAATTGAAAATTCATTAAACCCCACACACAGTTCCGACAGCTTGGCTGACCTGGGCCTTGCCCAATCTGCCCTAGAACCTACTCGCAGGCTGGGGAATATCCTGGACCTTGTGTTTGCCAACAAAGACCTTTTGACCACCTTTTCTGTAGAACCAGTGCCCTGGTCTGACCATCATGTGGTCGCTTTTACTCTAAACAGGGCGCCTGTCTACCGTAAGGTTGTCGCCATGAAAAAACTTACGCGGATTTGGCGGTCCACTGACCTGCCTAAACTGATACTATCAAAAGGAAAGGGTGAGAGGTATTTGAACCCACACTAGCGGGGCTTACTAACGTGCTCCGCTTTGCAGCGGACCTAGTAGCTCCACTACAGCTCATCCAACCCCAGAGGCTGCCTGTTCAGCCCTGGTTCACAGACAATCTTGGATCACTACGTCTTACTATGAGACGAGCTGAAAGAAAATGGCGTCGAAGAAAATGGCGTCGGACCTATGATGCCACTCTAAAAGTCTGCTTTAAATCCTGTGCCACTGTCTACTTTGCCCCTATTCTGGCTGCAAAAAGGGCTTTCTTTGCTCTGAGAATTGAGAATTCTATTTGTCAACCGAAGTCTGTTTTTTGTGGTAAGATCCCTCTCTTGGGCCGCTAGATTTACTCCCTAGATCCTGCCCACGCAAGCCGTCTGTGATACTTTGGCTCTATCATTTATCACCAAAATTGATACAATACGTGCCAACATTGCCAATATGCCTATGCAAACTATTACTGGGGTTTCTAGCCCTTTGGCTGACAATATTACTTCTGGTTCCCCCATCTATGTTAATCAGTCATCCTCGGAGGGATGGTCTACCTTTCCTCTGTTTACTCAGACTAACCTCCATACTGCTATCGGCTGTAAGTCCAGGTCTCCCTCGGATGCCATTCCCTTGGCAATCATGAGAGATTTCTTATGAACTGCTTGCTGAGATCACTGCCGCAGTGAATAACTCCTGTCAAACTGGCTTCATCCCCGCCCCCTGAACTTAAGGCCGCCACTGTGATCCCATTGCTTATTTAACCTACACCTGATCCTTTGGTGTCATCAAATTATCGCCCTATCTCACTTCTACTGTTTTCTATGAAACTTATCGAATCTCTGGTCTCCCCTCTTTCATCTTTTATGGAGTTGATTCTGCCCAATCTGGGTTCAGGCCAGGTCGGGGGACCGAGAGTGTCCCGGTCTCGTTTCTGGACGATATGTCCAGGTTGGTCGATGCAGGTGGAGAAGAGGCCCTGATTTTGTTAGACCTGGCAATGGAAACTGTCGACCACCCCATCTTGCTTGACCGCCTGACCCAAGCTGGAATCTCAAGCCAGGTTCACGCCTGGTTTACCTTTTTCCTAGCTGATAGAACTCATACTCTCTCACTTTTCCCTTTTCTCTCATCTATCTTTTCACTCCTCTGTGGTGATTATGGTACTAAAGGAAGGATACAATGTGCTGCCAGAAGCACAGTTGCAGGGCGCTGCACCAAAGGAAGAGAAGGAGCTGTGGCTAAAGAGAGGGTGTTCTCCCACAGTTGCACTATGGAGACAAGAGAACACAGGGAAAGTGGTGATGCCACTAGCATTATTGAACACAGCATTGACACAATTGCACTATCCAACACACACCGGGAAGGAGGTAATTGCTACATGCATTGGAGAAACATGGTTCTGTCCCAATTTAAACTAACATGTGGCTGAATTTACGAGCAATTGCTTGACATGCCAACAGTTTACAGCAGGACATAGCTTGAGAGTGGTGAGAGGAGCCATACCAAGACCAGTGGGCCCATTCCAGCATTTACATGTGGATTATGTAGCCCTGATCCAAGTCTGCCCAGGATACCGCTACATGATGGCAGTTGTATGCCCATTCTCCAGGTGGATTGAGGCTGGGCCCTGCTCCCATGCTGATGCCCTTAGGGCGGCCAAATTCCTTGTTGGAGAGTTTTTTTTCCAAGATTGGGTGTGAGGTCCTGCGATCAGACAATGGGCCTCACTTTGCCAACAAAGTGTTTCAGCATATCACAGCATTGTGAGCATTCAACACAAGTTCGCCTGTGCGTACCACCCACAAGCAAATGGGATGTGTGAACGCCTGAATGGCCTTTTGAAGGAGTGCATAGCCAAGACACAGCAGAGTACTAAGAAAAATTGCCTGCACTTTTAAACTCTTTCCATGTTTGCATTGCGCAACAAGCCTGGGTCCGACCACCATTTAACACCTCATGAGGTGGTGACTGAACGGCGCATGCACCTTCCCCAGGCTCCTCCCACAAGAGCACTGAAGGATTGTGAGAATAGTGCAAATGTGTTAGGTTAGGAAATTAATGAGTACATTACTTCTCTGGTGGCTAGTGCTTCTTTTATCTCTCGCCAGATATGACACCGGGGAGACCCAGAAGACCGCGAGGAGAGCAACGAAGACCGCGCACCTCAAGACTCTGGACTCAAAAACACTGAAAGTGGGTGACATCGTCCTCTTGTGTAATTTTGTGAGGCTCTGGAATGCGCCTCTGTTCACCAGCCCCCACACTGTGGAAAGGGTGGCTGACCAAGTTGTCAAACTAGAGGGCAAGATGGAACCACTTGTTGGATGTCAAGCCCTACAAAGCAGCAGCCTCGTCTGGCCACCATGTCACCGTGACCAAAAGGGCCAACGTTCAGCATCTAGTAGAGCTACAAGTGCGTTCTGAACTTGCACATCTAGGGAGACCAGGACACCCAATTCACGCATCCAAACAGCAGAAGCAGACTGGAAAACTTGGGGCTATAGATTAGAGTACACCGTCTTTGTTATTTTTCTCTTCCTCGCACACAGAGCCTACGAGCAAGCCAATATCACTGTTACTGTTGTGTATATTCATGTTGCCCGTCACCCAGAAACGCTCTCCAACCAGTTTGTCCACGCTGTGAGGAGACCTAACGGATTCCGAGCCCGATCCCGTGGAATATATTATCTTGTCTTTTATAGAGTAACTTGCCACTCTGAGACCCATCAGTAAGAAGGCTGTGGGGAAGAGGTGTTTACCTTTGCCATCAGTGATTATTTGGTCTGCAGGGCCTAAGTTTGTTTTACAATACTAACAAAGTAAAGCATTTCTTTGCACATTTCAGGCGGGCAACTACATCTTCAGGCTGCAAGGATCAAGCAGCGTACGTGGAAATGATGGAAACAATAAAGAGGATTATTATTATGGCGTGCCTGTTTCCATGTGGGTTGGCAGGATTTGTATTCTGGAAATTGTTACTGCTACCCCTGTACCCTCTACTAACATTCCCCCAACCCAAGCAGGTGCAACCACCATGTCAGGTGGGCGAGAGAACACTGCTGGTAAGGTAAGGAGAGGTAAGCACAGTGTTGTCACAGACATGAAGGGGATTGACCTGTATCTCACTGACACTGCTCGGGTGTCTAATAACGTGGTACAAACACATGACGAAAATAGGTAAGGAAACCACCAGGGAAAGCTGTTATGTACAGTGAGTCGGGATAAAAAATCATTGGCCATTGCCAATGACTCTGTAGTGTTTAAAAGTAAAGAGTGGGCACAGCCGAAGGCCTTTTTAGTGTTTTAAAAAATACAAAGGCAATGTCTTGTGGTCTGGTCGTGTTCTGAAATATACAATGGCCACCGCCAAAGGCCATGGCTAGTGGCATATTAATGTTTTAAAAAATGCAGTGGGCATGTCCTAAGTCTCTGGCCACTGGCCATGATTGAAGGCCATGGATAGTGGCCTAGTAATGTTTTTGAAAATACTGTGGGCACAGCTGAAGGAAACAGCTAGTGGTCTGGTAGTGTTCTAAACTAATCGGCGGGTAAAAGCCATGTCCAGTGACGTGGAAAATAACTATGGTGTAAGTAAAGGTCTGGTAGTGTTGTAAAATATACAGTGGCCACGGAGAAAGGCTGTGCCCACTGGCCGTGGCCAGTGGCCTTGTAATGTTTTAAAATATACAGTGGGCACGGCCGAAGGCTGCGGCCAAAGGTCATGACCAATGGCGTGGACAAAAACAATGGTATAACAAAACCTTTGTAATTCAGGGAAAAAACGTTAGTTGCAGTGATGTGAAGGTGAACAATACATTGTAACCAAGTCTTTGAAATTCAGGGAAAAAACCTTGGCTGCAGAGACGTTAAGGTGAAAACGTAACGCAACAAAATCCCTGAAATTCAGCTAAAGCCACCTTAACTTTGCACCCCTTTTGCACAGCCTCTGACCACAATTAAGACATTTCGTCTGGGAAGTCACTGGCCACTAATGGCATTCTTGTAGTACTGATGATGGTTATTTTTCCCCAACAGTGTTGTTAATCAATTCATTTTGGGCCCTCTCTTCCTTTCCATCTGCAACAATAATCCTTTCTGAGGCAGTGGCGTCTCTTCCCCTCTGGCACCAGGGAGACCCAAGAACCATTTCTGTAGAGGTGCCACTCGATCAGTCCGCTGTTCGTCCACATGCTGACCTAATAAAAAGTTGTGCATGATTTAGAAGTTAAAAAGTTAATGTTTCCTTTTATGTCTTTTACGTACTTAGCATGCCAGTCTGGCCCACTTGTATCCTAGCGTAATCCTTTGTTGCAGGGCCCTTCTTGGACCTGGACAATATGGTTTTAGCAGATAAAGGGTAGAACAAAGACAATATCTGGCTTCACAGCCTCAAACCTATTCTGATGGTTGAGAAACGAAAAACCTACAAGAGAAGCAGCTGGGAAAAGCTGGCACGGGTGACGAGGTCCTAGGATTGGTTGTGCATACTTCCCTAGGGAAGTTGTCATGCAGCAAGCCTTCATAGTCTCATGTCCATACATTTGTTCATCGAGCTCCTAGTTTGCAGATCACCCCCATCCACAACCCCTCTTGTCCGCATGCTTTCATACCTGCTGTGTTCCTACTTCCACTAAAAGACACCAAGAAGAATGTTTTGACGTGTACCCACTGCCAGGGACTTTAATGGGTTGTTAAAAAAAATGTATTAACCGGTTCTGTTTAATTCCTATTAGATGTTTGTCTTCATATCCTGATTCGATCCCACCTTTCGAGGGCATTTATTGGATGTGTTTCTATTCTGTGTATATCTATATTAACTGGCCCTCGTGATTTTCACCTCTGATCTGTTTTACAATGTACGTGTTGATTGCATATCGCAGCATATTTTGCATGGTTGGGCTTTGAGGTCCACCAGGCTGCCTATAGTGTGCCAAGTGCACTGTAGACTGGCTTTGGGTCAACGGTCTGCATATAGCTGAATAGGTTATTGTGGAACCTCGGGTAGCACGTGTTTAGCTGCTGTCCAATGTTCCACTCATCCCTTGCCAGGGACTGATTTGCAACAAATATCTTGCTTCAGTATTAAACATGCAATCTAATTATAAAATAGTTATGCAGAAAGGGTTTTCCAACACCCACCGTTCACTTCGTTTTAGACTTCAACATGCTTTTGTGAATTTAACTTTAAAGACTGGACTTTCCCCATATACGAATATCAAAGGGGGTTTTCCTCTGGATCTGGGCTTTACAACTTTCATGTTGCAAGTAAAGTTTTCTTATGACTTATTTTTTTGATGCAACCTTTTTAATTTCCGTATATTCTGTATCTGGGAGTACTCAATAGATGAATTCTTCAGAATGGTTTTTAGCATTACAGTGATTGGGTGTAGTAGAAGTGCTATGCCAAAGAGGCTGATCTAACAATGTGTTGCTTTTGTTTGCTTTTCAGATGTCTTCAAATCTAGTCTAGGGCTTCAACTTGTTGGGCCTTATGATATACTCGCTGGCAAACACAAAATATCAAAAAGGTCATCGGAACTGGATTATAACCTGCATTATAGATTTTTCTATGATCCTCCTGAATTCCAGACTATTCTTGTTGGAGACCACAAAACGCAGCACCATATGGGATATTTTAGGTAAAAAGATGCACAGCATCATTGTTGTGCCACCCGATCAGTTTTGCATGTTCCTCATCTGCTTACTCCTTGCCTTTCCGTGGGAACTGGTGAATTGTGGAAAGCCTTTTGGGGTATTCTGCAGCTAAAGGGATGGGATGGATGACAGTTTTCTAATTAAAGCATCTTATTAATGTTCTTAAATAGGAATTGATGGATGTGCCTTGATCTGCACTTGCAGAAACAACTCTTCAAACCTTGGTATGCCAGGCCAAAAGATTTAAAGATGGCAATGAAGATTATGAAATGGAAAGCTTACCTGCTAGTGTTGTTCATGATTTAGTCTATTGTGTAATCAAACTAAAAATCCTCTGTTACAATGTACACCTATCGTTTATTTGTCCAATTTTTATTTCAACTGAAAATAATCCCTCCCCGCGTCTCACAATTTAATAATTAACATCGCAGGAAGCAGGTTTTCACAGGTGCTTGGTTTGCCTTTCATAGAATGGGTGTACAATCCGGCCTCATGATGCCAACTCGGATCTCGGACCTCCTTTCTGTTCTATTCTTGTATTGGATAGTTGGGATAGGTCCACTCCTTGTGCTTGGGAGACACCAGATTGTGAATGCTTTCCTCCTCCACATTATAGTTGATCCTTTTGGAATAGGTTTTGCTTTTGCCCACCCATCTCCTGGTATTGCAACTCTCCTCCCCTTAAAATGAGTTCCTGAAACACTTCTTTGATGCCCGAGTCCCTCTGACCTATTTCTCTTGGTGGTTTCATTGTCTTTTATATTGTTTCAGTTACTCCCACACACACCCTTCCTCCTGGCTATTTTTCTGCCTCTCTCGGAAGGTTGATCCTTACTTTCCTAACACTTTTTTCTGTGAGAATTTATTTCGATATTGACTGCTTTTTCTCCATCATTAGAACTTCATTAATTTCTCCAGCAGTTGACTTCTGCATTTTATGTGAGATCATGGATCACAAAGAAAATATATCATCGCTATTTCCTAATGAAGAAAATTGCCGATCTATATACGCATTTTCTTTTCTGTTTGTTTGGAATTAAAACTCTTAACATAACCCCCACTAACAATTTCCCTTTCTGCATACACCTCTCAAACTCCAAACCAAAACCTACAGCACAGCAAACCGCACAAACTTCACTGCATTGCAACAACAAAACAAAAATGCACATAGATTCGCACAACAGTACACGACGACTACCGGCCACGAACACTCCAGGCCAACGGACCCACCGGGCTGAGGCCGCCAACAGCATATCGCTGCTCTCTTGCACTTTTCCTGCTTCGACCCACTAACTCAACCCCCCCGCCTCCCGCCCCCCTCTTTCAGAGCCACCAGGGGACCACTACGGGGGTGATAGTGCGCGGTACAAATGTCCTTTAACATTAACCTAAACCATTAGCCAGTCTAGGTTCCTTTTCTAATTCTCCTTCCCGTGATGGAGCAAATGTGCAGATGTGCAAACACTGCAGCATCCCAGAACAATGCCCATTTCATTTTTATGTAACCGAGGATCAACAACGTCACCAATGCAGTCCTCCATTCATGTGTTACCTCCATCAGATGTTCTTGATGTAAAAGTGAGATCTGAAGTTTTGTTTGCTTCATTCCCATCATTTTGGTGTCCTCTAGCTGATACAGCGTTTTTTGAAGTTGGTGTTTTTTTCACGGTGCTTTTCCTCTTTAACATTCCCTCAACAATGATGGCACCCCTCTTCAAATGCCCTTTCTGCAGGGGAAAAGTCAATAGATGGCCTTACCTTGTGTAATGTTGTCTTCTTGGAAGTCTCAGTATGGCACTGTGTCCCATTAGTCGGAACACGCCCCATGGGAGGTTGAATTAGATAGACGGGTGTTGTGATCAAAGCAGTGGGTTTTTAAAAAGGCCCATGTTTTATGCTGAAAGGAGACCCTCATCTCCCCGGGGTTCTTTGCCGAGAAAATGCCTATGGTGGAGTGATCTCCCTCACCTCAGGGCTGACAGATGCTTTCTCGACTTGAAGAAAATAATCCCATCAGTGCTGCTTCTCCTCATCAGCTATGCACTAGTTGACAAAGGTGAGGTCTGTAATAAGAGCCACTTTATGCCGGCCTAACCATTCCTTTGCTATGAAGCGCTGCCTAGCACAAACAGAAGATCTGGGGTTAGCGTTGAGTTTACATACTTAGGCTTCCAGATGAAATGGTCACAGGCTGCATATTCCCCCCCCCCCCCAATTATACAAAGTGGCTCCACCATTAATGGGCAGTAGGCACCATTTCTTTAGTTTGTACATGGGGCACTCTTGTCCGCACCAATAAGTGTGTGACAAGTGTGTGGAATCTTTTTTTTTAAAAAAAATTATAGTAGTCTAAAACAATGATCAAATAAATGCTGTTACTTTTTTTTTCTCAATGTACATAAATGAAGTTTATTCCCGTGAATGATATACATCGACAGTATAGCTGGGAAGAATGCCAAACATGGGTTGTTGTATGCACTTACTGAATGGTTGTCAAGACACTTATATGAAGAGTTCATTAGGCTGCATGTTTCACTGTTTGAAGGAACCTTTTTTACAACTCCCCTCCTTTCTTTTACTGTACACCGGCTACCTGTTGTAATACTCAGGATTTTCCACTATGGTCTCTATAAATGGGGTACCTGTGAGGCAACCCTTTCCTGTGATCTACTGTGGACCCAAGGCCTAGACGCCCCCTGCCCTTTCCGGATTGGATGAGGAACGTATTAAAGACCTAGTTTTAAATATTAGTTGCTGTCCGTGCGTGTCAACTCGCCTCTTCGATGCACACACAGACCAGTAAAGATGCACCCAAGTCTGTGAAAAAATGCCACGGTTCGTGAAAAATCTCACCTCGCCATCCAGTTCCTGTCACAGTAAATTGAGGCAATACATAATAATTAATAATTTAGCATTTAGCATTTATATAGCGCTACGAAAACGGGTGTGTGGTGCTCATTTATCAACCTCGGAAGGATGAAGGGCTGAGTTTGGCTGTGCCGTTATTCGAACTTGCGTCAGCAGGCTCTGCACAGATGTCAAAGTGAGCTCTCTACTCACTGTGCTATCAGACCGGCTGACTGGGAAAGAGCCCTATATAAATAACAAGTCCAATACATAGTTTAGATTTTAATTTATTTATAATTATACCTTCGTGCTAGCGCAAGGCATAGTTAAGGCTAAGACGAAGTTCCTATGGCGTTTCAGAAAATGACTTTTCACACTTTCAACTTTTGAACGCTTGTGTGAAAAAATATTCGAGTAATATTTTGATGCAGCTGCCTGTGTGTGCAAAATGAGATTGCTACATCGACTACAAAAGATAACTTTTTAAAAAACAATTACTGATTTGATCAACAACCTTACACAAACAAATCCAACAGTGCATGTCATATAACTTCAACCTTCGTGTTCAATATCGTGACGTGTCCACTGTCTCCCCATTACCCACCCCTCTAACTCGAGCCTACTTCACTTCGCTCTCCGCTGTTGTTTCCTCTTGGGGTACCTCCCCCTCTGTATTCTCGGAGGAATCGCAGTCACTTGGACAGGATTGGGTGGACCCAGACAGTGTGACCACTAAGTGTTTCCAGGCTACCAGGGTTTCCACTTCCTCATTCCCCCACACCTGTCCTATAGTTGGCTTCATTCCATACTGCCGTTTACGCTTCTGCCCATTTCTGGAGATCCTACCACCAAACATCTACCCTTGGCCTTTTGTTTGCTTTCCAACCCATGGCGATCATATGCTTGGCGAGTATATTGTCCAAGTCCTTGAGTTTGCTCACATGTTTCAGTGTACGCAGTCTAGAAGAAAACCCTACCATACATGCCCACACAGATTCCACATCTAGCGTGATCCCTTTCTCGGTTAAGCAGTGGGTTACATCTCCGCAGAATATTCCAATTTGTGGGCATGCCCAGAACATATGTATCATCCCTGCGTTCACTTCACCACATTTGGGACATGTTTGTATTTCTGCGCCTTTGAATTGAGCAATCGTCTGGGGGGTAATATACGCTCTGTGAGTGACCTATAGCTGGATCTGTTGCAGCCTCGCATTGCTGGACAATTTTTTTGTGGTATCTCTGCACCCTCTCCCATCACCCATGGGTTCCCCTGCTTCATCTTTCCAGTGCCGTCTCAGCTGGGTCACTTGCCCACCCTGGACATCAGCAGTTCGTAGATTCGGGAGACCTCGTGCCCACCCCCCTCTGAGATATCAAATTGTTTCAATGGCCGTGTCTGGTTGATCCTCCAGCACTATTTCAGACCATGTCTTTCACCTGCCGTATCAATCTAGTGTACGTAATCTACTTCCTGGAGTGTAGGCCAGTGTCCTCTACCAGTACATTGAATTCCATTATCTTCCCATCTTGCCATACATCTCCCAGCGTTGCTATGCCTACCGGCTCCCAATGCTTACGAATAGTCTTCCTCCAGTCCTCCTCCCTTCCAGTCAGTGCCACTAACGGCACTTGCGGAGAACACGGGTCGGGTCCCAGTTCCAACATCCTCGTGCACTCTTTGAGCTCTGGTTTTGGCAGCCATATCCACTCTTTCAAAAAGTACGGGACACAGTCGGCCCTCAACAATCTGGACTCTGATGTCTTCGGTTAACCACTTGGCCACAAATTGTAGTTGACTGGCCAAATGGTAAACCTCAAAGTTGTGCAATTTTATGCCCCCTTTATCATACACGATCTGTAGTTTCCACAGGGCTATCCTATTCCTGGTATTGTGCCATATGAACCCTCTGCATATGCTCTGAAGTTTAACAAAGACTCTTGGGTATCGTATATGGTATATTCCCAAATAAAAGTGAAACCACCTCTGCAATACAACCATCTTCAACAGTGCCCCCCTCCCTACCATGGCCAAGGGGAGCTTAACCCAGAATCTCATGCTATTCTCAATGTTTGTCACTGCTTTCTGTGTTTATATTCAGGCTCCACCGTATGATAGACATCAATCCCTAGGTATCTGAAGGTTCTAGTCTCCCAAGGTATTTGTAATACCGGTAGGTTTTCTCGCGGAATCCCTTTATATCTATTTATGTTGATGATACACAACTCTCTATTTTCTATTGGTCCCCGTATCGCCACCATCCTCCCATCTGACTCCACCGTGGACTGTAGTAACTGGTCCCCTTCCATTTCTTACTTATCACATCCTGCTTTTCATTCGTGAGGTGTGTTGTAGTAGGGCGATATCTATTCTCTTCCTCCTTAGGTACATCATGATCTTATTCCTCTTCAGATAACTATTGAGCCCCCTGACATTCCAGGTTGTTATTTTAAGGTCTCCCATATTTCATCCATACCCAGTCCCGCCTCTGTCCTCACCTTGTCTTCCGTTCCATGCGCAGTAGCGCGAGAGTGTAGACTCGTTCCCTAATACCACTGCAAACCTCCCCCGCCCCCCCCCCAACTCCCCTCCTGCCCGCCCTCCCTCCTGTCCCCAACTGTTGCCCAGCTCCATCCCTGGATCTCAGGCTATCCTGCATTTAGTCTTTTCTTGGCTTCGCCGGTACTCGTAACTCTGCAGGGGGTTACTGCCCTAGGCAACCCAACTAAACTATCTAATGGGGTATGAGTGTGGGTCCTCTGTCTCTTTCGCAATTATACTGCTTTATGCTCTGCCCGCCTGTATTCTCCAGTTTCGACCATAGAACATTTTCCACATACATATTCCCAGTTCTATATTCAAGTCCCAGTGTCAGTTTATACAGCACCTTGGCCTCAGGAATCCCTGCTTCACTTGTCTGTTTTGCTCTCCCTTCAGCCGTCTGTCCCTGCCAGACAGTTCTGTGCGTCCAACCACTCGGTCGCATCCTGTGGAGTCTCACAGAAACAGGCCCTGTTCCTGTGGCATACTTTCAGTTTCGCCAGATACATCCGCATGTATCGGTATCCCGCCTCGTGCGGTCTCCTCTTGACCATTCCGTAGTTTAGTCGACGTCTCTGTACCTGGAGTGTATAGTTCGGGTACGCCGTAATAGACGTGGATGCCCTTTCTATTGTGTCCCCTTTTTGGAAGTCTTCCAGGATTTTCTCCCTGACCCGATAGTTCAATATTTTTGCAATAATCGGTCTCTGGGTGAGGAGGAGGTCCGGGGGGTGGGGGGGGGGGTTTCTCCTGGTGGTGGCTTCCTTGTCAGGGCTGTGTGCGCTCTCTACTGCGAATCCTTGGGCGAGTGCTCCCCCCCCTCGATTTCTTGTAGCAACATGGTCTCGATGTAGTCCGTAGGGTTTGGACATTCCTCCCCTTCTGGAAGCCCTGCAATGTGTTGGTTATTTCTTTCAGCACGCCCTGCGGCTTCCTCTGCCCTGTTTTCCAGGTTGCTCACTTGTAGTCGCAGAGTGTGGACTTCCTAGGCATTTGCCGTGCAGGCAGCGGTTTGATTTTACTTTTTTCCAGCTCGCATGTGCGTTCCGCTATTCTTACGTCTTGTCTTAGTAAGTTAACATTCACTTGCATTGCATCAATTTTAAATTCTAATGACGTTTTGAGCTCAGTCATGGCTGCCTCCAGTTTTGTTTCCCATGCCACTTTCAGGTCCGCAATCGCCTCCAGAATCTGCTGGTCGTTGTGTGCCGCTGTTGTGTCCATTTGTAGGCTCCTCTCCTTACTTCTGGCACCCTCCGTTGACTGTGGCGTCTTTGTGAATTCCTCCATTGTTGACTGCTTCCCTTTTGTCTTGGGAAGCCTAGATGCCATCACGGTGTCGCCAGATGTCTCAATTCAGGGTGGTTCGGATCAAACCATCTGGATCTCCAGCTGGCGCCTGCTCTCTCAGTGCTTGGGTCTGCTTGGGGGCTGCCTGCAGTGTTTACGGAGGGTGGGGCGCGTCTCCAATTTACAATGCTCCTTTGATGTATAGTGGTTGGATGATGGTTCCTGGTGATGGGGTTATCTCTTTTCTCTATTCCTTTAAGGATTGCAAGTCAATAACCGCCTCTCTAAGGCTTTAATACAGCCCCTTACGCCTCCTTACTCCGGGGGGGGTTTTCCTTCCTTGACTGCTGATTATTGCCCACTCGTGTGCTGTGGGGTGTCTGTCCGTGAGGCTCTTGCCATTTATTTGTTGCAGGCTTTGGTTCCTCCTGTTAGTGCTTAGTACGCTTCCCCTATTCTGTCCGGTAGCGCTCATCCACCGGTGTGGGGTACTGTCACTGTCTTGCTTAGGGTAGTTCCCATCAGCCTTTCAGGAGCACGCACTGCTCTCTCGGGCCCCTGCACGTTACCCTCCTTGGCAATGTGTTCTCAGCCGTGCGGGGTGGCCATTTCTCGCGTCTTTCTATACCAATTGTGCGGTGTTGGTGCTCAATCTGCTATTCCTCCATATTATTCAGCGGGCCTCCTCATGCATTACCCTTTTTGTTTTGGGCGTCTTATTTACCTAGCTCGCTTTGTTGCTAGTCCGGGGGATTAGTAATGTATCTTCCACTAATCGCACAGGCTGCGAGGCCGTCCCTTCCTCAGTCTGCCATTGCTACCGGCTCCTCTGAATTGATGTGGCTTCCGTGCCCACTCTGCACATTTTCAATGTCTCGTACGGTGCGGATGATGCGCAAAGTTACTCTCCTTTTCACCCGGTGCTTCCGTCCGTGTCCCTCCCTTATCTAAGTTCGGGCTTCTGTGTGGCAAGTAGTGGGCACTGGCGCTCATTGCCCTCCGGCCATGATTTCCTCAGCTGCTTACTTATTGTATGTGAAGGGGCCCCCCTCGCTCTTATTCTGGTGTTATATGCGCTCAAGCTCGTTGCATCGCTCTTCCGAAGTCCGTCCTGTCCAGATCTTTTGTTCTGCTGGCCAGCCGTTTTGACTGGACATTCGTCCGGGACCCGCCGCTGGTTTCTCGCAGATCTTTTTCAGCTGCTCAGTCTTGGCTCCAATGTGGGCCGCTGCATGCAGCTGACCTTCACACAGCTCGAGCTCTATTTGGGTGATGTATACTGTATTTCTATCGGGCGGGCATTCTCAGAATGATTGCGGATCCGCAGGAGCTCCGGAGCGACCCGACCTCTCACATGGCTACTTAGCAACGCCCCCACTACAAAGATAACTGATCACATTGTGAACAGCTTTTCACATGGGGTTTTTTCATATGGAAAACCGATAATTCAGCCCAAATATCTCAGCTGGATGCTTCTATTTTTTTTAATTATTTTTTTCTTCCCTTTCTTAATGTTTTGCAGGCACCTAGAGGTTAGCTGAAATTGGTGCACTGAAAAACAATTGTGAAAATAGACTTGCCCAATTTAGAGAGTAACGATTTAAAATGTATCTTTCGCCAGCATTGGATCTTTCATGGATTCACATGCTGTGAATATTTCCTGTCAGGCTGAGAAACCTCAGTAACTTTAACATAGCGATTTCCTATGGAAAATATCGACACTTGGTGTCCTATCAATGTCCTTTTTGGTTGCCTTTGGCTGCACCAATAGGGCGTCTATTATAAATAGCCCGGCCTCTGCGGCGTCCCTTCAGATTTCAACCGTCTCCAAACTGTTGGGATCACCTTGTTTTTCTCTCGTGAGAAATTGCTCTGTGTTCTACACGTGCTTTCGCTGGTTGTTTCTTTCTAGGCCCAATATGTAATCTGTGGGTCCGAAGAAATTGCTGTTTAGGCCATGTGTGACCTGCGGCCTGAAGAGCGTCTACGACGGGGATGGGCATGCGGACTGATCATTCGGCAGACCACTGTGAGGTTTGTCGAGGCTTCTCGCAAAAGACACTGAAGGACCGCAATAGGTGGTTGATCTGCTGGCTGGATGAGGGTGACTTACCCGGGTTCGGAGGTTGGTTCGCCCTGCGGGGGCAGGTCCTCTACTACGGCGGAGAAGGTGTCTTTGCTCCCGGGGGCACGGTCGACAGAACCCCTTTAAGAAGCAGCGCACGGTGGGGCCTGCGTCAGAGGTGGGGCACGGCGGGGGGGAGTCTGGCACCAGGTCGGTGCATCAGAGTAAAGGGGTCGGGTCCCTCTCAAGACAAGGCTCCCAGGGTTGAAAAGTCGAAGTCTGTGAGTTCCAGGCTGGAGAAGTCTGTGACGCTGTCGCACAAGTCATCGGCGGCTGATAAGGAGAAGAGTCTTGCACGTCCTCCTCATCGACGAAGCGCTTCGATTTTCTTAATGTTTTGCAGGCACCTAGATGTTAGCTGAAATTGGTGTACTGAAAAAACGATAGTGAAAATAAACTTGACCAATTTAGAGAGATTAACGATTTTAAATGCATCTATTTATGACGTATGCTCAATGGCATCCATGTTTTTCACCCAAAAAAACGAAAGAAGTTAAAATACACGCAACCATATGCCCAGCAACCACGCCACCTATAACTCTACCCAGTATATGCACTCGCCCCCACTGCGTGCACATTACAAACGCACTCGAGCAAGTAAATGCATAATTCAAGCAACAATATGCAGCCAGCATTATTATGACCAGCATACACATTACAACCATACACTAAAGCTATGAAATACACATTCCAACATCAAGCAAATGCTCACACTAAAGGAAGGAAATGCATGACAATTTATGAACAAAAAACAAACACAAAAGTAAATCAGCTTGTTACTTAACAAGTATATATTCCTAAAAATAAACTATTCTACTCATTGCTCAAATGTACTCCATCCACCCTACAAATACTGTCAATTTGGCTTTTAATGTTGTGGTGAACAATTCAAATTTGTCTTTATTTATACATGAATAGCAGCGCGCAAAACCTGTGGGTATCTAGGCGCTAGTTACATGCATAAGCTCAATGCAGAGGGGAAAAAAAAGTGCGAGTTAGCTGATGAGCTGTGTTTTTATTTTCATTCTGAACAGTAGGTTGGATGGATGGCCCACAAAAGCGTGGGGAGGTTGTTCCAAAGGCTGGCTATGCAGACTGGGAAGCTGGAGCCTCCTGCGCTTTTACGATTTGTATCTTGGTATAGTCAGGCAATGTTTGTATGCCGATCGTTGGGACCTCATGGGAGCTTGTCATTTAAGCTTCTGTGTGAGGTATATCGGTGCATGGTTGGATAAGCATTGGTGGGTGATGGGGCAGTCTTAAATTTTCTCTGATCGGGAGCCAGTGAACAGTTCTCCTGGGTTCAGAGATATGGGCGTATGTACTAAAGTCCAGAACTGTCTGTAGGGCATTGTTTTGTGTGGCTTGAAGTTTCACATTTCTTTTTGAGGTGCCACATAGTGAATTAAAATAGTCCAACTTGGATCCAATGAGTACTCGGGCGACAGAGGTGAATTTCCATGTAAGGGAATGGTCTACTAGCATAGATGCGCTTTGTGGCGGACTCGGAGGTTGAGACGATGTGGTTGGTCTGCCGTGACATGTTAAGGGTGACATCCAAGTTGACACACAATATTTTCACCACTGAGGCAACCCAGGATTTTGTGGCCATAAATGATGAAAGATTTGAATGAGTCTAGTTTGGCAAGGCGGAGAAGCAGCTCTGTTTTCATCATTCAAGCAAAGGCTATGCAGGGCCATCCATGATTTCGTAAGTGGTGTTTACCTTGATGGTGCCTTGAGTGTTCGCCAGACAGGGGGATGAGGGTTTGTGTGTTATCGGCATAGTTTGTATATGATCTGCAGAGTGAGTCGAGGAGGTAGAATAAGGGCTTTGTGGAGGGTGGGCGAGGCACAGGAGCCTTCGGGTGCACCACAGGAGATGGATGTGAGGGCAGCCACTGTGTTCTCTGCAAAGACTATTGTTCTGACAAATCGGAAGGACGAGATCCATTTGGTGGCATCAGGTGAGATCTACGCAGAGGACGTGACGTGGTGGCAAAGTGTCTGATCGTCGACAAGGTCGAAGGCTGCCGAAAGGTCAAGTAGGAGAAGGAAGAGCGTTCCGGTATCAATTGCATCATCCAATTGGTTTTTCAGGTCTAGAAGGGCCAGTTCAGTTCCATATCTGGGGTGGAAACCAGATTCTCGGCCCCTAGGATGTGGTAGGTTTCGGGGAAGTCTATAATTTGGAGATGGGCCACGCTGTCAATTTTCAGGAGGGGGGGTGGTAGTAATGGGCCGATGGTTGGGAACGTTGGGTCTAAAGATGTTGTTTTTTTTTTTATCACTGGGAGATACAAGATTCATTAAAGGGCGGTAGGGACAGAGCAAGAAGCAAAGAAGTTGGTGATTGCTGCGATTCGAGAAAGCAGAGTTTCGGCGCAGTCTTTTACGAAGGATGCTAGGCAGATGTCACCTTTGCATCGGGATGAATTGAGACCCTTGATTATGGTGGCCAGGTCAGGGATTGAGATGGGTTTGAAGAGGGTGAAGGAGGCAATAGATCAGCCACTGTTGTGTGGGAGCGCTTGGTGATGATTTTAATTTGAAGCTGCGGTTTTTACCTGTGACAGTATCTTGGATGTTGCCACACAATTATTGTCTTTTACCACTAGAGATGGAGCAGCAATGGCAATATCTATTTCGCAAAGGATTACAAATAATTCTCCAGCATGGGGTCTGGCATGGATTCACATGCTCATGTCGTCAGGCTGGGAATCCTTGGTAAAAGAAAAAGTTTCACTTACAAAACTGTATTTCTCCCATAAACAAATAACTGTCCTCGCGTTTTGCTCTACGAGCTACTTCTAGGTTGTTTGTGGGGTATTTTTAGCTGGAAAAGGGTCCATTTTGTGCTCTTCTCCATCTGCCGTCAGCAGGGATCTGTTGTCTGTGAAGTTCAGCACCCCCTAAAGGGCGAAAATCGTCAACGTTTCTTAAAGGCCATCGAGCCCATTTCATGCCCTCTGACCATGATGGAGGAGAAGAAAGAAGGAAAACCCCTCTTCAAGCTCTGTACCAAGTGCGGGCTCCGGAACGTGTTTGTGGAGGACAAACGCCTACAATCGCTCTACTGCCTGCAACCGGACCACAAGGAAGAGGGTTGTGAGATTTGCTGCAGATTCTCCAAGAAGACGACAAAGGACAGGCAGAGTAGACAGTTGGCGTGGTTGAACGCCAAGGCACCTCTGCCCCGAGCAGGGACATGCCTCACCCAAGGCCGGTCGGTCCGAGGAGCAGGTTTCTAAGTCCTGTGAGGGCGCCACATCCGTGGGGCCCAAGATAAGGCCAAGCATCACAAATCTGGGTCGCTGTGGAAGCGGGGCCCATGGCAGGCAGGGTGTGATCGACATCACCCTCTGCCTCTATTGCCGCCGGCAATGGAGCTCCTCCACGAAGAGGAAGTCGTCCAACCCAGCTAAGCTGCGGGAGAAACACGAGAAGCCACGGACGGAGAAGGCTGAACTGCCCAAGAAGGCCCAGGTGGCACAAGAAAAGCCTTTGTCGACAATAGAGCTGGTGGCGGCTGCTTTTTCGAAAGCTAAAGGGGCTGGCCCTGAGAGGGTTACCCCCACAGCGCAGAAGGTATCCCTCTCTCCAAGGCGAGAAGCCGCGTTGATGACTTTGATAAGGTCTACAAGCACTCTGGAGAAGGGGATACCCCTTCAGAACCTGTTACTAGCCCCTCCGGATGGGAAAAGGGGTGGGGGCGCGAGGAGGTACCAGATCAGTCCAAGGCCGGGAAACTTTGTCCACGGAGGGCGAGGATATGGAGTCCCTGGACATGGTCCACGAGAACGGCGACGAGGCTGCAGGGCCCGTATTCGATCACACCAGTTCCGCCAAGGGATGTGTCTCTGGACATCCGATCAACCCTCCATACCTTGGTGTCGGAGATCAGGAAGGGGCTGCCACAGGGGCCTGTTCCAACAGTCCCCCAGGTCCCTGATCAACCGCCTACGAAGAAAAGCAAGCACCATCTGACACCCCCTTGTCAGCCTCCACACCCACGTTGGGTTCCTTCTCCCCCAGCATACCTGGGCACAGGGACGGATAGGGCCGTGACGACGGATGACTATCTGGTCTGAGGGCAGCGGGTCCCCGCAGCCTAGAGCATCCCCACCAGACGAGGTGGGATCGTTCTATTCTATGATCGCCAAAGCCTCAGAGCTGTTCCAGCTCGTGCCCGAGGAGACCAGGAAGGAGGGTTTCCTGTACCAGAGGGGCGAGCCCACAAGGAAGACCATTTTGGCAGTACCCCTCCCTGACAACATGTGGGAGGAGGGCCTGGCCCTCTTGGAGAACCCTTGAACAGCTCCAGCCAAGGGAGAGTGGCTGGAGAAGAAGTACTGGGTACCGGAATCCGTACCCAAGTGTCTGAGGTCGCAACCATCACCGGATTCAGTGGTTTTGCCGGTGGCGAGGAAGTGGTCATCTAACCCATCGTCTTCCGTCCTTCCGGACAGCGAGGGCAAGAAGTTGGATGCTATGGGGAGGAAGGCAATCTAACCGCAGCATCCACCATCAAAGCGGCCAATGCACTGGCGATCCTAGCCGGGTACTACAGGGAGCTGTGGTACAATCTGGGGCCTATTCTGGAGTTCCTCCCCGATGACGGGAGGATGGAGGTGATAGCCCTCTTCCAGGAGGGAGAGATGGTGTCAGTACGCGCCATCACATTGGCACTGGACGTTGCTGACACAGGGTTCCGCCAGATGGGGAACAGTGTCTGCCTTCATCGCCAAAGATGGATGTAGGCCACGAATTTCCATCAGGAGGTACAAACTAAGGTACTGGACATGCCTTTCGATGGGGATAACTTTTTCGGGAAGGCCGTCGACAAGTCTTTACAGGCCACCAAGGCGAATACGGAGACGGCCTTTGCCCTGGGCACCCTCCAACAGCACTGGTCTTCCTTTCGTTTTTCCAGAGGAAAGTCGGGCAGGTTGTGGAAAGGTTTCTCCTCCTTGTACCTTCAGCTGTCCAGATCCATGACCCAGAAAGCCCACCAAGACCGTTCCCAGGCCTACGGAAGAGGTCAGCGTAGTCACCGGCAAGGCAGGACGCCTACGCCGAAGCAAGCCTGAACAGTCAAAGGCATCGGGCCCCCACCCTTGCACCCCAGTGGGCGGCCGGCTGACTTAGTTCGTCAGCGAGTGGGAAAAGATCACGACTGACATATGGGTGCTGGACGCTCTCGCCCAAGGACATACCCTGGAATTTCAGCACAGGTGTCCACGGATCCCACTGGTGGCCCGTTAGGAGCAGCAGGTCCCTCAGCTCTTGGAGGAAGTACGGGCCATGCTGCGAAAAGGGGCGATAGCTGGTTCCCTAGAGACTCCGGGGCTCTGGAGTCTACTCCAGATACTTCTTGGTAAGGACGAAGACTGGGGTCTGGAGGTCCATTCTAGACCTGCGACGTCTAAACAAGTACCTTAATTCTCAAATGTTCAGGATGGTCACGTTGCAGCACGTGCTCGGCCAATTTCAAAGCAGGGATTTCTTGACGTTGCTGGACCTGGAGAACGCTTACTTCCACGTTCCCATTCACGGGAAACGCAGCAAGTTTCTACGCTTCGTAGTACAGGGACAGCACTACCAATTCAAGGCCCTACCCTTTGGATTAAAGTCAGCCCCCAGAGTGTTCACGAAGTGCCTGGCACCGGTGACAGCTCATTTGCGTCTACAGGGGATTCATGTATACCTGTACCTTGACGACTGGCTCATCCGTGCTGTCGGATACACACAGGCTGCCGTCAAGCTGCTGACAGATCTAGGATTCTCCATCAATTATCCAAAGTCCTGCTTGACACCATCACAGAACGTGCTGTTCCTGAGAGACTGGCTCGATAGTGCCCTGCCTAGAATCGCCCTTGGAAGAGAGGGTAGCGGCCATTCAGGTGTCATGCCTACCCCCGGAGCACCAGGCCAGGCCCAGCACCCCCGGAAGCAGGCATCATGCCCTCGGGTAAAAGCCCAGCGGCCCCTTATAGGGGCTCTTTGGACTCAGTCCTGGCGCCATAGGCGCCAGGCTCATAAAGGAAGGTGTTTTGTGCACTTACCTGATGCAGACCATGCTGCATGCTTCAGGCCTCCCTGAGACCTGAAGGGGACTATTTTTCCATAGGGACTATTTTTTCACTCGGGCGTGGCCAGGGAAGGATACATACCTAGTTGGGGAAGGATACATACCTGGGACTTCTTTGGAGGCTATTTAAGCCACGCCCAGACAGCAGCTCATGCTTCGCGTTGTTCTGCTTCCTGCAGCTTAACGCTCACCGTGTCTGCTCCTGGACTCCAGCCACGCCCGCCTCGAACCTGGAAGCCTGCAAGGAAGGAAGAGAAGAGAAAGGTGAAAACCAAGGACTATTTCAAACTTCTTACCTGCATCCGGAATCTTCTCGCCAGCATCCCTGAAGAAAGACTTCCATTTAAAAGCATTGCGTTGCTCGCTGCAGCGCCACGCTTCACTGTCCTCGAGACATCTCCCGGCTCCATCGCGGCTGTCAGCATCGGACGCCACATCTCTGCACCTAGGGGAGAGAGGAAGAAACAAAAGGTGAGCAGAAGGAACACACAAGGAAAGCCTGATTAACAGCCATAATACTTACCGGCTTTTCTTCCACATTTCGGGTCGGCGCCGCCCCGTTGGCAGGTACCGTACCCCGGCCCCTATGGGGAAAGGACAAGAGACATTTCTGGGGAATGATGAGGACATTTAGAGGGATCTCCCTCATCACTACTCACCTCGGCAGTGTAACCCCTCGACGCATCGCCTTCATTCTGCACCTGAAATAAAGGACAGATCACAGGTTAGAAAGACAACATAAAGGGGGCCTCACTTGAACTTTGATCTTTCATACTTACGGCGCATCGCTCAGGAAAGTCAAGTGTATTTTGCCAGCGCCATTCTGAAAACCAGTGAAGTAACTGGACGAACGCGCGCCCCTGCACCAGAAGCAGGATGGAGAGTTCATCCTTCCAAACATAAGGTGAGCTTAAACCGGGGTTTGGAGGAAGTTGGAGAGGAACGAAGGGGGGAAAGGGGGGAGCTAGCACACTATTCTGCAGACTGTTAACCCCTTTCTCATCTGCAGAAGGATATTCCTACGGGCCAGGCAAGCACGATTTGGAGGTCCTGTCCAATCGGTGTTCCGGGTCCTGCGCATCACGCTAGAAGAGGCCACAGCAATCCAGACTAGACCAGCGCCCCCGTGGGAACCAGGTGAGCGTTACATCAGGGGAAGGTTCAGCAGCTGCCGTCGATGAAGACTGCCACGGTGCAGACCATCATGTCGTCGCTCGGCATGATGTCATCCTGCATCTACCTCATCCGGCTCTCCAGGTTGCAGATGTAACCTCTTCAGGCGTTCCTGGATGCTCGCTGGGTGCAGGTGTCTGGAAACTTTGCAGACAAGATCACTCTGGACGACAAGTTCCGTCGGGCGATAAGGTGGTGGAGCGTCCGCTCTTAACGTCGCCTGTGGCACTGGGTTTCAGAACCTGCCACGAGTGGGAACTTCAGCAGAACCAAGTTGACCACATCTTGGCCAAGTGGGCCAGGCCCCAGATCGACCCATTTGTGGCGGCGGCGAACTCCAAATGCCAGAAGTTCGCCAGCAGATTCCTTCAACCGAGGAGCCTGGGGGATGCGTTCTCCTTCCCGTGGGCAGGATGTTCCTGTACGCATTTCCTCCGTTGCTTCTCCCGTTACGAATCAACACACTCAGACCATGTCAGTGCAGGATGTTACTCCTCGCCCCAGCATGGCCGAGGCAGATTGGTAACCGGACCATCTCAGCATGTTGGCTTCACGGGCGCTCAAGTTACCGGTTATCCCGGATCTTCTCTCCAGAGAAGGCGGCGCAATCCTGCATCATGAACCAGGATCGCTCAACCTGAGAGCTTGGCTCCTGCAGCACTAGAGTTTGCAGGATGAGTTGCCGGCGGACTGCAGGGAGGTACTCGTAAAGGCCAGGGCATCATCTACTCTGAAGTGCTGCTGTGGTCACAAGTGGAAGCGTTTCGCTACGTGGTGCCGGTCACAGCAGATTACCTCCTCTGAGGGTCACAGCCCTGCAGATTCTTCAGTACTTGCTAGCAAAGGCCTGTCTAGCACACGCCTCTATCAAGGTACATCTGGCGGCTATCTCCCGCTACGCCAGGTATCTAGGATGATCTTTACTTTGGTCTCATCGACTAGTCAAGGAGTTCCTCAAGGGACTTTTTGGATCTTTCCCGCCGGTGAAGGCTCCTACCGCGGCGTGGGAAGTGAACATGGAAAATGGGCCTTCCTCGTGGCCATCACCTCTGCCAGGAGGTTAGGTAAGATACAGGCCCTGTCCTGCAAACGGCCATACCTTACTTTCCACAAATCGAGGGCGGTGCTGCATACGCACCCCTCCTTCATGCCGAAGGTTCTCAGAATTCCATTGCCTGTTTCTTTTTCCCAAAACCTTTGTTTGCTGAGAGAGCTTTGCACTCACTGGACGTTGATCGTGCCCTGAAGTTCTACGTGGCACGCACGTTTTCTAAAAACTTCACAGCTGTTCGTGACCTTTGTCCTGTGAGCCATGGGGAAGGCTTTGTCCAAGGCTTCTATCTCAGGGTGGCGCTCCGGCTGCATCATGCACTGTCATCGGTTGGTTAACCCAATCGCTGCCCGGCCGTCCGAGAGCCCATCCCACCAGAGCGATCGCTGCGACAACCGTGTTCCTGGCCGGTGTGCCCCTGCTGGACATCTGCAGGGCTGCTACGTGGAGGTCCACGCACACCTTCACAAAGTTCTACTGCGTCGACAGGGATTGTAGGGAGGAGTCCAGAGTCGGCTAAGCAGTGCTACGCAACCTGTTCGCTTGAGGTGAGTCTGTTTCAGAGGTAAGAGTGTATTGCTTCTGTCGAGCCTTGTCCACCTCCTGTGGTTGTGTAATGTTGTACCGCTGTGTATTCATTATTCAGGAGCATGTGAATCTATGCCAGACCCCATGCTGGAGAAGGAACAAGTTGCTTACCTGTAACTATTTTTCTCCAGCATGGGTCTCACATGCGAACCCTCCCTCCTTCCCCTCTGCAGCTCTTCTTGGTCATGCTGCCACTTTATGTGCATACCAACTCTGAAGATGGCTGCCATAGGAGGAGTTTAGGGATAGGGCTGTCATTGGCTGGGGCCAGTATGACCCAGAGGACAGCGATTGGCTTATGGGAGAAATACAGTTTTGTAAGTGAAAGCAAAACTGTTTTCTTTTACTGAGGATTCCCAGCCTGACGGGGAATATTCACGAGCATGTGAATTCATGCCAGACCCATGCTGGAAAACAGTATTTACAGGTAAGTAACTTGTTCCTTCTCGTGCACTGGACATAGTGTTGGCGACCCTGTTGTAGGTGGTGGCTTTGGCTGTGTGAAAGCTTTGCTTGTAATTTTAAGGAAATGTTTGACAAGAATGCTTTTGTTTCTGGTGGTAGGGTCCTGTTGCCAAGCGGCTTCGTCGACCCTTTTTTCTGTGTGTATTGCAAAGAAGTAGATGATGAACCACGTATTGTGGTGTTCGGCATTTTTGGCTTTGCAGGCGTTGAAGGGGGAGGGGGAAGGGGCAAGGGAATTGACTGCATTACTTAAGACTGTATTGTAGTGATCCACCAAGAAGGCGGCGTTCTGGACTGTGGGTGTGGGATGGCTGAGCAAAGGGAGAATGTTCTCACTAGTGAGGTTGCAGGAATTGTGTGAGAATAAGGGTACTAGGAGGGGGGGGGGCAGAGTTGGTATATGTTATAAAATGTTTACTCGGGATAGGAATGAAGTAAGTGATTATGTGGTCATCTGTCCATAGGCAAGGGGCATTTGACTGGATGAATGTTACAACAATGATCCAGCAGCCAGTCAAAATGTGTTTATGGGCATGCGTAGAGTTGAGGATGCATTGGGCACAGCCTGAGGTGGATTTGGTCAGGGCTGAGGCTTCTGTGTTGGCCAGATCGTTATATCCAAGTTTGAAGTCCCCCAGGATGATGAGCTAGGTAGTGGACTTGAGGTTAGTGGATGAGTTGGGTGAGGTAGTCTTTGAAAAGTTAGAATTGGGCCTGGCGGGCGATGGATGTGGTGAAAGTTGATAGTTTCGTTGGGTGAACAGTTGAGTTTCGCAGAGATGGATGTGTAGTTGGGGAATTGGGTGGTGCTGACGTGGCCGAATGAGACTATCCTTGTAGATGAAGACTACTCCACCTTTTTTACTTGTCCTGTCGCAATGTAGGATGGCGGATCCTGTCGGGACAGCAATGGAGAGCGTGGGGCCAGCTCTCAGGGGTCAGCCAAGGTTCCGGAATGGCTAAAATGTATGGCTTGCACATGGTAATGAGGTTCAGGCTGTCGGGCGCATGGGCCACCAGGGATCTAGCAGTTTAGAAAGATACATTTTTTGAGGGGTGGTGGTGCTGGTGGGCCGTTGGCTTTGGCGTGAGTGGTGGTGTCTTTGAGTTTGGATATGCTGTTGTGACAGGCAAGGTAATGGTTGTGGTGCAGAGACTGGGGTTAGCATTCCGAGCCTAGGTTGTAGGGGGGAGAGATTCTGGTAAGGGTGGAGAGCCTGTGCAAGCTGTAGTTTTTGAGCCATTCTGGGGGTGGGCATAGGACAAAAGTAGAGGTTGCAGTGATGCTAGCAGACCTGGCTGACTTGGGTGTTCTTAGTGCTGGGTCTAAATCTAGGGGATCTGAGAGGTGTTGGATGTGCTGCGTGGCAGCCTTGCATGTGCTTTTGAAGGCGTGGTCGGATGTAGGGTATCCTTGCAGCACCTGGCACCATGCAAGGTGCGGATGTGGTCGTTTGTGTTTCTTTAGATTGTGAGTGACTAAAGGTGGGCTGTAGTAACAGGCGCAGCTGTGGGTATGTGAGGGCTGCATAGCAAGCTAGAGCCAAACTTCAACCTGGTGAGGTTAGAATGTGTTCCTTTGTGCTGTTACGCACCATGTTTGTACAGGCGAGTGGAACCTCCAAGGCATTTGGCTTAGAGGGAGATGGTGGGACTGTGTACCCTGGCCGGAGTGAGGGGAAGGAAGAGACTTGGGCTGGGTAACCAATGTGAGGCGCACACATCAGACAAGGCGCGTAGCACGCTGTTACGCTGGCATGTTGCAGGAGTTTTGGCCTACCTTTGTTTTTCTTTATGAAGTCCGAGTGACTTCAAAAAGAAACCATTTCTTTTTGAAGATATAGGGCTCTCCTCAACTCCACGACGTGTGTGAGTGTATGGTGAAAGGGTGCGCACTTAAATGTATAGGTGGCTGCCTGTGTGAGTGAATGCTAATGTTAAAGGTATATGCACCGCGCACTGGCACCACTGGCGTGGTCTCCAGGTGCTCTGGCGCATCTGAAAAGGGCATCGGGAGTGGGGTGGTTAGTAGGGTGTAGTGGGAATAGGAAGGTGAGAGTTTTGGAATAGGAAAGTGAGTTTTGATGTCTGTTTGCAGCTTCGGTTCGGTTTGCACCATTCGCTGAGCTTAAGTGCGGTTTTGTGTCGGTGCGAATTCCCAGTGTGCTGTTGTGCCGGTTTATGTTTGCCTGTTGCAGTGTGGTGAATGTGCGGATTACCTTTTTAACTTTGCGTTTCTGCGCTCAACATCAATTATCCTGTGTGTTCGTTGTATTTTGTCCGGCTAGTTGGCACGCATGTTGAGGAGTGGCAATTTCCTCTGTTACTCTAATGGTATGTGTATTTGGCTGATGCAGGCGTGTTTCCCCCACCCTGGGTTGGTGATGTTTGGGTTGGAGGGTTCTGGTCACTCCCCGCCTGTCCTTTGGGGGGTCCTTACCTACCTAGGTTTCCTCTGTGGACTATCTGTATGTGGACATGGGTTGTTTGGGTCTCCTCCCCCTAACCCCCTTCCGGTTAGGGAAGATTATTTTAGGGGTCATGAGTTACTCCTTGGATTCTTGTTTCTCGCTGGGTATATACTTCCTAGACGTTTACTTCTGGTTTCGGAGCAAAGGGCCACGTTTTGAGTAGTTTTCTGAATTCCAGGTCGTCCCTTTTGTTGCATATGCTTTTTGATCGGTCATTTCAGATTATTGCTACCAGGTGAGAGAAGGATGATCCTCCACATTTTCTTTTAATGTATGGTTTTGGTTCTACGCCAATGTCTTTGCTGGATCTGAGCGGTCTTGTCGGATGGTAGATGGTTATTTTCTCATTTAGGAACTGTGCTCCTTGGCCGTGGATTGTTCTGTGCATTATGCACATCATTTTGAACTTTATTTGCTGTTTTATTGGTAGCCAGTGTAGCATTCTCAACGCTGGGGTAATGTGTTCTCTTTGTGGTAGTTTGAGCAGGAGTCTGGCTGGGGAGTTTTGGATGCGCTGACGTTTCTTTAATAGATGTTCTGGCATTCTGAGGTATAGGCTGTTGGCATAGTCTACTCTGGACATGAGTGCAATGAGTGTTTTGTGGGTGAAGGAGGAATGGTAGGATCAATTTTACTGCATGTAGGAGGAAGAAACATTTCTTGATTATAGCGTTAACGTGTGGCTCAAGTGTTTGTTGTCCATCAAGGCTCCGAGGTTCTTTACTATCGTTGATGGAGTTGGTGCTGTTCCTAGTTCAGTTGGCCCTGAGATGTAGTGATTGTTTTCCCTGTTTTTGGATATGATCATTATTTCTGTTTTGGCCGGGTTGAGTTTGAGGCTGTTAGTGTTCATCCAGCCGTAGAGTTCTTGTAGTCAGTCGTCCAGTGTTGGTTCTTTCTTTTGTATTTTGTAGACGATCTGTGTGTCATTAAGTGTAGTTACAGCATGTGAGGCCATGTTTTTTAATGAGCATGATTAGTGGCGTCAGGTATATGTTGAAAAACAATTGGGATAAGGAGGATCCTTGTGGTACTCCACAGCTGGATTCCCTTGGAGTGGATTTTAAAGGTTGTAAGCATATGGTTTCTGTTCTGTTTGTTAGGAAGGATTTAATCCATAGTAGGGCTAGGCCTGCGATTCCTATTTCTTCCAATCTCCCGATGAGGATGACATGGTTGACTGTGTCCAATGCTGCAGAGAGATCCAGAAGTATTGGAGCTCTGCTTTTGTCTGCATTAGCCTTTACATCGTGCCATTTCCGTTCCTCTCATCGGCCTGAAGCCTGCTTGTGCTTGATCCAGCAGTAGGTGTTCTTCTATGAATTCTTGTGTTATTCTATAGTTGTATGTTTCGAGTAGTTTCGCTGGGTACGGGATGTTTGAGATGGGTCGCTAGTTGTAGAGGTCCTCCACTTTTCCTGCTGTCGTTGAGCGGCTTTGTGTATGCCGATTTGAATGATCTCGTACTTTCTCTGTTGAAAGTGATTGGTTGAAAAGTTTTCTGTAGTATTCCATGGATGTTCCTTGTGTGAGAATTGATTTGTGCATGTCTGGAGGGGTCGGGGTGGGCGGGGATCCATGGGGGAGCCCGCTTTGTTATTGCTTACCAGCTTGACGACTGCCTCTGCTGATATTTGGGGGAAGCTTCAGACATTATTCTGGTGATCCTCGGATGGCTGGTTAGGTTGCATGTTGTAGTTGCTTGGCCTGCTATGTATGATCTGTTGGATGGTGCTGATTTTGTTTTTAAAGTGGTCTGCAAGGTCGCTGCATAATTTCAGTGAAGGTATCTGTGTGTTGTTGCAGCCAGGGGGTTTCTCATTTCGTTTATGATTTTAAACCGTTCTGTTTGGGTGTTTGTGGCTTTGGTGATTCTGTTGTCGTAGTTTTTCTTTTTGGCCTTATGGACTTCCATTTTGTATAAGTAGATTTGTCATTGGAATTTCTTCACCAGGTCATTATTTTTCCTCCCTTCTAGTTCAAGCTTCCTGTTTTTTCTTATTATGGTGCTGAGTAGCGGGGTAAACCATTTTGCTGTTGCTCTCTTGCGCAATGGGGTGAACGGTTTTTCCTTGGAGATCTCGTTTATTGTTCTGGTGATCCATTTGTACAGTATATCTGTTTTTCCATCAAGGTCAACATCATCCAGAGTCATTGCCAGTGGTTTGTTGATTTCAAGTAGTTCTAATTTGCTATTTTTGATGGTCCTCTAGTTTCTTTTCATGATAGTTGGCGGTTTGTCGGGTTGTTTGGCTGTTGATGTGGCTAGCGTGATCACAAAGAGGATGATGAGATGGTCACTTCAGAGTATCTGTATTGGTGGCGCCTTGGTGATGAGGATTTTGTTAGCAGATTGCATCTAGTGTATATCCTGCGGCGTGAATTTTCCTTTGACTAATTGATGTAGTTTCATTGTCTTCAGTTGTTTGGCTAGTGATTTTTGTGTGTTAGCGGTTTCTTTGTTAAACCAGATGTTGAAGTCTCCAAGGATTATCATGTGTTCCTGCTCTATGGATCTGTTTGTGATGACTTCACTGAAGGTGTCCACGAAGGTTGCATTGTGTGGCAGTGATCTGTATACCAGGATGAATTTGAGGTTTGTTTTTGGGTCTGCTGTTAGGCAAAGGATTAGGGATTCGCAGTTTTCGATACTTAGTGGTTCTTCAGTTTCACTTTTCAGGTGTTCCTTGTATGCTATCGTTGGTCCTCTTCTTTTGTTTTTCCTGTTTGCTTGTGAGCACTTGAAGGTGTCAGGGAGGCAGTTATGGAGTGTCATTTTATAGTTGTCATCATCTAGCCATGTTTCAGTTAGGAATAAGATGTCGATGCCTCTGTCGTACGCGAGGTCGTAAATGTCTGTGGCATGCTTGGACATTGATCTAGCATTGGTTAGGTTGCACTGGATCTTTTTGACGTGGCAGGTTTGGTTTTTTTTAATCCTTTTTTCTTGCGGTTGTTTAGTTGGAGTGCTTCTGTGGTGTTGTCGTAGATTGGTTGGTGATCCAGGGAGTCTGCTTTGTCATTGAGGTGTTCTGTTTGATCGATGGTTGGGCTGATGATGAATTATGCTTCATCGTCCTATGTTTTGATGGGGTTGCTGGCGGAGCCCTTGTGTTTTTGTGATTTACGGAGTGATGGCTTTTGTTTCGTACCTTTCTCTTCTGGGGTCCTTTTTTTCGGGGTCCCAGTTGGTTCTTTGTGTCTGGACCTGTATGGTGTAAGATATAGGGCGTTTTCTCTTCTCATGTTTGTTCTGTTGGCTGTAGTGTTTGTTGGGTTGCGTTCTGTATTCGTGATGGTTTCCACTGGAGCAGGGCGAGTGTGAGGATCCGTTTGGTTTGTTCCTTGTTCCGATTCTCTTTGGCAGGGTCCAACTCTGTGTCGGGGCATTTTGTGGTCCTTGGTAGTAGGATGGTTATGGTATTGAGGTTATAGGGGCGAAGTCCGCCTGTAGGGCCTTGTGTGGTTAGTTTTGACTCTTATCCTCTTGCGATGTGATGGCTGGATGCCCTCTATGGGTGGTTGTCCAGTTAGTGGGTTAGGTTCTGGTCTTCCACTATGGATGGATGGTCTAAGCAGGCCGCTGGCGGGATACTACACGTTGCAAGAGAGCTGCGCAGTGGGTGACTGGTTCCTAGTTAACTTGGGCAGTGATCTGGCTATCGTTACTTGCTTTCAGTGGTTACTCTGTGTTCCTGGGTGGAGGGCAGGCCTAGGATTCGCAGATGGCATGCAATGGGAAAACACCTATATTTGAGATTTCTGGATAATGGGAGAAAAGGTGTAGCTGGCTCCCTGCCCCCAGACATACACAAATCAATCCTCACACAAGGAACACCCATGGAATGCTACAGAAACCTTTTCAACCAATCACTTTCAAGAGGGAAAGTACCGAAATCATTCATATCGGCATACATAAAGGCTCACCTCAAGGACACAGCAGGAAACGTGGAGGACCTCCAACTACCGACCCATCTCGAACATCCCGTACCCAGCAAAACTACTAGAAACATAAGTCTATAGAATAACACAAGAATTCATAGAAGAACACCTACTGCTGGATCAAGCACATGTAGGCTTCAGACCGATGAGAGGAAAGGAAATGGCACTGCTCTCAAACTGGGACGGTCTAAAGGCTAATGCAGACTCAGACAAAAGCACAGCGCTCTGGATCTCTGACAGTCAACCATGACATCCTCATCAGGAGATTGGAAGAAATGGGAATCACCGGCCTAGCCCTACTATGGATTAAATCCTTCCTAACAAACGGAACAGAAACCATATGCATCAAACCTTTCAAATCCACTCCAAGGGAATCCACCTGTGGAGTACCACAAGGATTCTCCTTATCCCCATTGTTTTTCAACCTATACCTGACACCGCTAATCAAGCTCATTAAAAAAAAAAAAGGCCTCTCATGCTACAACTACGCTTATGACGCACAGATCTTCTACAAGATGCATAGGAAGGAACCACAATTCTGGAATAATGACTACAAGAACTGTATGGCTGGATGAACACTAACCGCCTCAAACTCAACCCGGGCAAAACAGAAATAATGATAATATCCAAAAGCAGAGAAAACGATCACTACATCCCAGGGCCGAAGAAACTATGAACAGCGCCGACTCCATCAACGATAGTAAAGAACCTGGGAGTCCTGATGGGCAACAAACTTGCACTTGAGCCACAAGGAAACGCTACAATCAAGAAATGTTTCTTCCTCCTACATGCAGTAAAATTGATCCTACCTTTCCTCCTTCACCCACAAAACACTCGCCATTATTGCACTCATGTCCAGAGTAGACTACGCCAACAGCCTATACCTAGGAATGCCAGAATGTCTTTTAAGACAATTCAGCGCATCCAAAACACCCCGGCGAGACTCCTGCTCAAACTACCACAGAGAAAAAAACATGACCCCAGCATTGAAAATGCTACACTGGCTACCAATAAAACAGCGAATAAAGATCAAAACGATATGCATAACGCACAGAACAATCCATGGCCAAGGAACAGAGTTCCTAATTGAGAAAATAAGTCTACCATCCGACAAGACCACTCTGATCGAGCAACAACATTGGCGTTGAACCAAAACCATACAATAAAAGAACATGTGGAGGATCATCTTTCTCTCACCTGACGGCAATAACCTGCAATGACCTATCAAAAAACATACGCAACACAAGAGATCTGGAATGCAGGAAACTACTATAAACGTGGGTCTTTGCTCCGAACCCAGAAGGGAAAGACTAGGAAGCATACACCCAGCAGGAAACCAGTATCCCAAGGAGAAACTCATGACCCCAAAAATAATCTTCCCTAACCTGAAGGTGGGGGGAGGACACCCCAACAACCCATGTCCACATAAAGCTAGTCCACAGAGGAAACCTGTGTAGGTAAGGACCCACCACGGGACAGGCAGGGAGTGACCAGAACCCTCAAACCCAAACATCGCCTACCCATGGCAGGGGGACATCCCTGCATCAGCCAGATACACATCATTAGAGTAACACAGATGAAACTGCCACTCCTCAACATGCGTGCCAAAAGGCAGATAAAATACAACACCAAACACACAGGATAATCATAGTTGTTAAGCACAGAAACACTAAGTTAAAAAGGTAAGAAAAAACCTGCTAACCCAACTCCTAAAACCTCAACTTTCCGCATACACTTCTCATACATAAAACTTGCACAACCACTTCTCTGCACAGCAATCTGCACATTCTTCACCTCATTGTAACAACAGACAAACAACATAACTAGGCAAAACAGCACACTGGGAAGTCGCACCGACCCAAAAAACGCACTTAAACTCAGTGAATCGTACAAACCGAACTGAAGCTGCCAACAGGGCATCAAAACTCTCACTTTCCTATTCCCACTAACCACCCCAGTCCCTCCCTTTTCAGATCCACCAGAGCACCTGGGGACCACTCTGGTGGTGACAGTGCGCGCTACATATACTTTTAACATTAACATACACTCACACAGGCAGCCACCTATACATTTAAGTGTGCACCCTTTCACCATACACTCACACCTCATGGGGTTGAGGGGAGCCCTATTTCTCCAACAAGAAATGGATAAAGAAATGATTTCCGTTATGGTTCGGGCCTTAACAGAAATCCTTTCTTTATGAAGTCATAGGACTCCCTCCACCACATGACATGGATGCCTCCAGCCTAGAAGCTTCCATGTCATGGAATGGCGGGGGCCCTCGAACGTCAAAATAAATAGTTTATTTTTGTAATTACTGTTCAGAAATTTCTTTATGAATGCAGAGTGAATTAAAAAAAACTTTTTGAAATATTTTGTTTATAAATGTTTTATTGGGGGCCCCCTCCCAGGACATGTGATGGCGCTGGCCCCCGTTATGCCAGTAGTGTCCTGTAATCGAACCCAGATCGCGTGGCTGTGAGGCAAGAAACTTGGCAGTGAGACCACAAGACACTGAGCCGATCCAACACTCATATTAACCTTCTGCTGTACTGGACACGTTTTCTTACACATGCATAAAAGGTGCCTGCCTTTTTTATTTTTATTTTTAGCAAGCGATATAAGAAAACTTGTTCTCTTGGGGAATGCTTATTGGTGGTGTGAACTTGAGTTGGGAAAGACATCCTAAAATGAAATATGCGAATGTCTT
Source organism: Ambystoma mexicanum (assembly GCF_040938575.1). NCBI lineage: Eukaryota > Metazoa > Chordata > Amphibia > Caudata > Ambystomatidae > Ambystoma > Ambystoma mexicanum. The sequence goes on along the minus strand of NC_090937.1, from coordinate 880,313,931 downwards.
CCTGCCTGTGACACTCAACTGCATACTTCAAAGTCCCCCTCCCGCCCCCACAGAATTTATTTAGCACTCGAGCCCTGGGAATGCCAAGCCCATGTGTTTAGTAAATGGTTCTTTGAGTGGTCCTTGCGTGCTAGGCTGAGGAAATTCTCAATTCTCCTGTTAAAAATAATCTGTGCATTTAATCAAGAGTCGGGTGTTTCATGACTTGCCTGTGAACTGTTCGTTTTTAGGGACTGTCCAGATGCACTGCCTGTGTTTGTTGGTGAAAATGAGGCAAAGAAAAGCTGCGTCATTAATCAAGTTGGTGATAATGTTTTTGCTGCAGTCAGGTGAGTATGTAGCTCTTAGGATCTCTAACCTACGCACGTTTTCTCAGTGATTAGTTTGGTGGTTGTTCCTTCTGTCATTATCACAAAACAATGCAAGTCTTTACCTACTTCCCTATTGAATAAGAGGAACATCTTTTGGTTGAAGCTTAAGAAGGAACTTAAATGATCCATATCTGATTATGCATTTTTAGTGTTACTCCTGCATTTATACTTCTATAGCGTCAAGTTGCCCTGTTGGTGAACATAAAATACATGCAATGAGTGGGTTTTGGTTTTCAAAAAAACGTGTTTAACGTCCTTGCAATTCTTTCCACTACTTCAGTGGTGCTCCTTAGATATTCCTTAGGTAAATCCTGCATACATGTTTCGACCATCAGCAAGACTCTGCTTGTATTTGCAAGCTATCATTGTACCGCATCATTGCATCATCGTGTAAATCAGGAAATGTGAAGGGATGCCGTTTGTGGCAGTTGTGTGTGTATGGCACAACAGGCATTATTCCCACTGCTCATCCACGCACTGTGCCCTAGCCAAACCTTTTATCCGGTCTGCTCTTATTGCATGACTTAGTAAATATCGTGTGAAAATTGCTTTATATAGACGCAAACGAGGGTATAGTTCCTCGAAATACTTCAAATAGATATGGTCTTTTGGGAAATCTAAAGAGGGCAATGAAAGGTTTTCTCCAGGGAACCAGAGTCATTCTTTACCAGATTGGCTTCTTTTGGAACTAAGCTTTCACTTTATCAGGGCAACGTGAACACTATAGACCTATTGACACCAATGAGAAGTGCCTCCATTGATGCTTCAGTTGAGCTTTTTTCTTTTGTCTTCATCAGTTGTATAAATCGGCAACTGTGCAGGATGTCTAGCCAAGATTGCTGTGGTGCATAAACTGTTTGTGTGAGCCCCTCGTGGCCCCCCGAGCCCATAAAAATCAGACCTGGGGGTTCCTGTCAGGCTGATTCCCGAGTGCCTGCTGGATGTACTGACCCGGCAGTGATGAAAGTTGGGACTGAGTGGCGTAAAAGGGTGCTGCTTTGACTGGAGGATCTGGTAATCACTGCAAAAATGTTGCAAAGTTCAGGCTCTTGGCAGAGGGGCATGCCCTTTTTTTCCAGTGGAAATAGACTTTCGGAACTGCAGAACTGGTGGAGCATAAGGCGCAGGTGTAGGATTGTGGGCTGGGAATGAAGATGTCGTCACTGATGGAAAAGATATTAAAAGGTTCCATGCTGGGGAAGTACAAGGAAAAGCCTGCTAATGGTTCTACCTGGTTTCATCGAAGTCAATTGCATCGCAATCATTCACTTCACTGAAATTGCATTGTCGCTTTTATTTTAATGGGGGTAGAGGGGATCCTCCCTACGTACCTCCTACTCTTGAGTTGTGGTCCTTGTTAGTTTATTTCATTAAGATGGGGAAACTTGCAATGAAAACCATCTTGTATCTATTGAATGCTGTAGATTTAATGTTGGGGCTCCCTCCCTCTTATCATTAGAACCGTTTTGGCCCTTAATTTAATTGTAATTAAAGTAAAATCCAATTATTACGAATATTGTACAGTTGATTTTATTGGGGCTGTCACTAACTGGTGCAAATGAGATGTACTCCTCTTTCTAAAGATGTTTGTAAAATCAGTTATTCAAATAAGTAGGTGATCTTCCAAATAGAATCCTGCCTGCTTTTATACCACTTATTTCATTGTTGCGTTAGGCCTTTCCTCAGGGGAATATTTAAATTAAGGTTCTCACATTTGGAGAAAGTCTTCCCTGTCAAACCTGCGAGACTTGCACATAAGCAAGAAGGTGTAAGAGTGCATGTGCAATCAAGATTGACAGCATTAAATTCATTTTAAAAAATATCGACCATTTACATGGTTCACAGAACAAACCATTATTAAAATTGGGGCCTGATTCACACAGTCTGGCAACTAAAAATAACCCAGAGGAGGCTCTTATTTTAGTTACCCCATTTGTGGAAATGTGCAAATTACCTTTTTACAAAAGCAACCTGCATATTTTTATAGATCTGTTCCTGCTAAACCCCAGCATAAATTAAACCTCACCAAGATGCAAGAGCACGGTCTTTTAAGAACCCCTCACCGGCAGCAGGATCTACTAACTTATTACAATGATCAGCGCAGTGATCTGCACGTTCTAGTGCTCTACCCAACTCGCTAAATATCAACACAAGCTCGCACCCTGCGGGCACACCAGAAACCTGTGACCAGGTACAGCTCTCCTCCTCATCCCAGTTGCAAAATCGACCAGAATAGCGTGGTCTTCTTTCTCCGTCCAAGCTCCCACCATCTGGAACTCGATTCCATTTAGTATCCACTGCATAGCGGATCACCTCGCTTTCCAGAAGGCACTCAAGACCTGGCTCTTCCCTTCTCCATCTTGACTAACCTAGTCCACCTCCTGGGTGAACTAGAACATGGGACAGGTAGGTGAAGGGGACTGATGAGACACTTGAGTCAAGACAGTACCTAGCCTGCACGAAAATTATTCCAATCTATCCGCATGATATGTTCTGCATAACCTCATCGCAACTAGATATCAGCCTTGACTCTGGTACGTATAGCACTCCATCTCAATGGAACATAGCCATATCCCTCCCCGGGCACGGCCACCCACCCGCATACATCTGCAGCGATTCAGTAATTCACTACTCTACTTCATAATGAACATAATCTGTAACATTAGAATACAGCAGAGTCGCATGAAAGGAATTGGGTCCAGCTGGGCACAGTCTCCTTGACTACCTACTCTCCTGACAGTCTTTCACAGAACACCATGGATCGCTAGCAGGGAATTTGCTGCCCCTCCATACCTTTGTGCTGGCTAAAATGCGCACACACATTCTAATATCTTCCTCCCAATTCTCATACCTTGTACTTCGGTCCTCCAAGGGCGTTAACCTCGCATTGCTTTAAAGCCATACCAATGGCATTATGCGCTATACAAATGCCTTCTAACATAACTCCACTGTTAACTTTACTGATTCTGCAAAATACTCCCATTCTTGGAGTTTTACCACAAAAAGGTAATACAGGTCATCATCTTGGTTAGAATTGGTTATGGCAACTCGTACGTGGGAACCTACAAATGTGCAGTAAGATACCTACAGCTCGTCTTAAATAGGGGTGTATGGATGATCCTGGGTTTAAAAAGAATTGCATCTCCCTTGGCATGAAAATCTCATTGGCACCTGATGTAACAGAGGTCAAACTCCTATGACATTACATTGGGTAATATGGCAAATGGGCCCAAATTACCTCACATAGGAGCTGAAAGGTTACTCTCCATTAAGAAACTTGATCAGCCAACACTGGCCTCCCATGCATTCCTAAAAACGCCTATAAACGGAGGGCTGGCATTGGATTAAGTGCCCGTTCCATGGCACAGAACAACCTTCCAGCACACTTGGACTCTAAATACATCACCTCCACGTCTGAAACAAAGGGTTTAAAGTTATTTTGTGAAGGTATAACCCATTTGACCCAATGCCTTCCATTCAGAAGTGGCAGTACACCTGAAACTGTTTGAAATGAATGGTAGTGCTGCCTGAAGATTGGCACAGGAAATGGGTTATGGATCACCTGGGTGTATCGTTCTCCAGTCCCCTATTGGATCACCAGCTCCACTTGGATTCTCTTATTGAACACATTGCCTGAGTAGGCAGGCCACTGAGTGGCTTCTCCTCGATTCTTAACCATATCTGAATGACAAAGACAGAAGTTCCCTTAATCACACTTGCTCACTTGAGGTAGATTATACAGCACTTGTTATGTGCCATACTTCAAAGCACGTGGCTCGGTGAATTTATCTTTTGGCCAATTCTGCATCCTATAGCAGTCTTAGCATTTACATGAAACAATGTGCACACTCCATTCATACCTTTCTCTTATTGAATGCCATTTTGGAGATTTTCATTATTTGCACTCTTATATCTTGTCATATAGGATCTTGTTTAAGAGATCTGTGTCCAAGCACAACAAACCATGGGAAATCTCAAATACTTTTTTGGAGCAATAAGTAGACCTTGGCGGGTGATTACCTCAACAAGGATAAAGCCCAATCTTGGATAGACCTCTGTTGGAACACTGAGTTAGGCTAATTAGGGGAATGATTGGTTTTACGAGAGATCTGATACCTGTGTACTGGAATATCTTAGGAAGCGTAATTGGTGGCATAGTGTGGCCTCTCCTGCTCCTACCATAGTCCATGGGATGTCTTGGTAATGTGTCCTCTAGTTTAACATGAATCCAGATTTGCTCCAAAGGTGCTGTTGGCACGATCAGTCACCAGTCTCTTAGGATGTTTTATAGGATTTACTAAAGCCATGCTTTCTGATATCAGCATGGATTGTGGAACCCTCCTACTTTAGCAGGCAGGGACCCCTCTCAACGACCCTCCAGAAACCATTTAAGCACAGACGGCACAGCACCCGTCCCTCTGAGCGGGAATAGGTCCTTTACAGTGGAGACCCCCATTGAAACTGGTACCGGAATGATATGCACAATCTCTAATACCCTAACAATGTTTCTCTTGAACACTAGATTGCTCCCTAAACATGCAACTGATATACATGTTTATATCCCGGATAGTAAGATTGATATTATGTGCTTAACTGAGACATGGCTGAAGGACTCAAAATCTGAGGCCTATTACCAACGCCCTCTTCCTCTTAAAGATTGTGGACAAAGTTGTTGCTTCACAATTACAAGAATATCTAGAGGAAGCAAGTGTTCTCCACCTAAGGCAATCTGGTTTCCAGGGCAACCATGGGACTAAAAGCCCCCTTCCTGGCCTTCAAACTCAGATGCTTGGCACCCTGGATGGAAGCAAGACAAGATTGCTGGACCTGTCGGCGGCCTTTAATTTATTAGATCGTCTGCTAAAAACACTGGCATGCACAGGAAATTGCTCCGGGAAACCATTGAGTGGATCCGTTCATTTCTGAGTAAGGAAATGTCAAGGCTATGCTGGGACGAGGCCTCCTCTGATCCAGCAAAAATGCTCTCTGGTGTTCCGCAGGGTGCATGCCTATCACCAGCCTTGTTTAATGTTTATATCCGACCCCTCTGTGACCAATTGAAACACATGGGGATTCAATTTATGAACAATGCGGACGAGTTGATTTGAGCGGGAATTATGTAACTGACTCAGAGAAATTGACTAAGACTTATGGAGCCATCAAGAGTTAGATGACCTCTAGCTGGATGTGCTTAAATTGTGCCAAGCTAGAGCTTATGGTCTACGCCTCCAAGCAAGTCAGAGCAAAGTTGGGACCTCAGTACACAGTCTTTAAGGTGGAAGACTGTTGTATTTTAGTGTCTGACAAAGTCAAGACTCTAGATGTTTTTCTGGGAGCCTCCCTTGGTGCAGAGGCACAGGTGGATGGAGTTGTAAGAAATTCCCACTACCACCAGTTCCGAGACAGATGAAACCCTTAACTCGTAGGAACTGCAAAACCATTGTGAGGACTATTATCATGCTGTGATGATTCCTACCCCCGGGCATCTGGACCAGGTCCATCTGTCCCGGGAGTAGGCATCCAGATACTTTGGTAAGACCCAGCAGCCCCGGCTAGGGGCTATCTGGGTACAGTCCTGGTGCCGTAGCTGCCAGGCTCATAGAAGGGGTCAGTCCACGCTCATTTGCTTTCACTTACCTCATGCAGACCATGCTGCTCAGCATTCAAGCCAATGTGAAGTCTGAAGGGGGACTACTTTGTGTCAGGGACTATTTTCTTACTCGGGTGTGGACTTGGGAACTTCTTACTTGGGACTACTTTGAAGGCTATTTAAACCACGCCCGAAGAGCAGCTCATGCTTCGCGTTATTCTGCATCCTGCAGCGTAACGCTCACCGTGCCTGCAAGCCAGCATCCAGTCTTCTGCCACTCCCGCCTCGAGTCTGGAGCTCCTAGAGAAAAGGGAGAAATAAGGAAAAAGGTTAGAACAAGAACAATACTTATTTCCTCACCTGATTCTGGATCCATCGCGCCTTCGAATAGGAAGAAAGACATTATTTGATGGGCGTCGCCTGCTGCAGCGCCGCGCTATACTCACCAGCCTTCGCAGCACCTCCACGATCCACCTCCGTTTTCATCATTTCTTCGCCAAACTCTGGCATCTAAGGGAACAAAAGGACAGCCAGGTGAGCCGAAAGAACAAACCAAGGGAATCTCCTTCATCATAATAGACGTACCCGATTTTACCACCGGAGGTATTATTCCTCAAAACACCATAATTCTCACTCAGCACCTGTAATAAGGGAGAAAGCAACAGATTACATACAGGTGTCATTTACCGGACAGTGTTGGATACTACAGACTCTTACCTGAACTTTACCAGCCGCACGAGGAAATCTTCTCTAGGGGCAAGCTGCAAGGAATCGGACAAGAGTGAAAGTCAGACATTTTGAACTCTTACGAACTATATACTTACGGCTCCTCGCCAGGAACCTCAGAGTCAATCTTGTTCTGGAACTCTCCAATTCCTTCAGACCAGTGAAGTAACTGGTTATCCACGCTTTCCTGCATTCTACGCAGGATGGAGAGCTCATCCTTTAAAAACATAAGGTGAGGATATAAAAAGAGACATCGGAGGTGATTAGAGGGGAGAATAGTGGGGTGGGGGGGGTTTCACTCAAATCCACAGGTGGCTAATTCCCTTTCTCCACTTTCAGGAGAATGCTTCTTCGGATCAAGCAGACTAGATTAGGTGGGCCAGTCCAGTCTGTCATCTCTGGACTACGCGTCACGTGGGTGGAAACCGCAGCTGTCCAGTTCCGATCGACGCCCCTGTGGGAGCCAGTTGAGCGTAACACATGCCAAGATAGGACTATTGCAATGCACTTCCTCACAGTGCAAACAAAGAATGTATCCAGATGTTACAAATGATACAAAATTAGGCAATTAGGAGTGTCTGTAATGTAGCAAAAAGAGAGCATATAACTAACTTCAGAAAAGAACTGCACTGGCTGGCAGTCGTGAGGGTGCGATTCAAAGAAATTACACGTACCCATAAGTGTCTGTATGGGAAAGCACCTTTGTACTAGAGTCAGTACGTTTTGAGATGTGAACCAAACGGGCTTCTACCCTACAGTGCCACTCATCGCCTCATCATCCTGTTAGGAGAGTTTTCCTTAAGTCTTACCTGGGGGTGAGACCTCATAAAACTACCCCTTGGTATACAGGCCCCAATTCTTAGTATACGTCTGTACTACCCAAAGGTTTGGTAGAATGGCAGAGCAGCCAGACTTATCTTATGAGGAGGATGTGAGCTGTAGGTCAGTACAGAGAACCCAGTAAATACATTATTCCCAAGAAACATGAAAGTTATACAAAAAATAGAAAACAAAAGCAACATCTTTTCAGGTAACTGCTTAACTAGTAGTGGTTTGGACCAGCAATTGTTGAAATAACATTTAGTAATGTCACTCCTGACAAGTGTCTGTTGGAAGGGGGAAAAAAGGGTTATTGAACACGAATACCAGCAAGTTCTACTTCAACAATACTCTTCAAGGTTTCTAGCACTTCAGCAGTCCAATCCCTAACTTAAGAATTCTCCACAATCGGTTGAGGAGGGATGCAAAAGTCATGGAATAGTAGAAAAGGCAAAAGTTCCTCAATATACTCAAGTACTTTCAAGTAAAATGCTCTAGTGGAATAAAAAGTTAGTAAGGACCTTGGAAAGGACGACCTATGACCGCCCAAGCTGTAAAGCCTGGGCAAAGAATATGGGTGAACGCCCAGACACCTAGTATCGCACTCCAGTCAGACTGGAGTGACTATTCGGCTTGAGGTAAGTTCTACCCTTAGCCCCACAGTACCTTAGGTGATTTGAAGACAATTCAGCAGAATTCTTTCCTTTTCAGCAACAACTGACCCAGGCTCCTGATTCCTTGGTCTGGTGATGAGTCGGGACTCTGGAAGGGATGTTGGAGCAGCAGTCGCAAGAAAGGACCCTCAGTGGGGCTTTCTTTGTTCTCCAGCTCCAACAGTGAACGGTTTCAGCCTGGCTGATCCACCTCGATTCTTCAGTCCTACACTCTGGTGAGGGAACTTTGAGGAGTGGGATTGGGTCTCTGGAGGTCCAACTGGAGCTCACCACAGTCCTGCAAGGATTCATGCACTGGAAAACAATGCACTGCAATTCGGTCAGAGGTCCCCTAGTATTCGTGGTATGCAGCCCTGGATGGTCACAGCACCTTGGGGGGCTGCTCGATCTGCAGCACGTTTTATGGCTAGTTGGTCCCACCAGCAAAGGGTAGGAGTCATCCTCTTCAGAGCGCCTCTGTCAATAAGAAAACTGAGTCAGGACAGCAGTGGCACTTCACGGTTACTGGGAGGGTTTGCCGGCGCCTATGGTAGTCTTCAGATTCAGATCTTCTGTTCCAGTGGTCGACTTCAGCCTTCTGCCTCAGGGACCTCATCTTTTATTAGGATTTCCCATTCACTCCTCTGCAAGCTCTCAGTGCAATTTACAGAAAGGGGCGGGTGGCTGTCCAATAAAGACAGCCAGCCCGCAGTGGGAACTGGTTCTATTCAGCCACTCCAGCAGACAAAGGATAGATGAGTTGCAGGCTCCTCCCCTGCTTCTGCCTTCAGACACGCTGGAGCCTAGGTGGGGACACAAAGGTTTCCCACCAAAGGCAAAACGCACATTCAGACCTCCCCCTCCCAGAATGGTAGAAGGGCTAACCAAGGACAACCACAAAAGAAATGGCGATAAAAGAAAGGCGCCACCATGTTAGACCATAGGTGACCCTTTTGTGCATACCCGAGGCTGTGAATACAGTCTGCGGTAGAAACTGGTACACAAGTTGGTAGAGCACATCCACTGCCATCAGCCGTAACTTTAGGGTTGTCACTGTGACCAGAAAGTCACAGGAGCAGAGAGAAGGGGATACTGGGTATCCCGTTAGCACTCAACATAAGGTGGTGTGTGCTTGTTTCTCATAAGTTAGGAAGGATACAAAGAATCCCTCTTTCCCTAAGAACAGTAGTTCTTAGGGAAATAAAATAATATAAAAAGGAGAACCCAAAGGGTTCTCAGCAACACTGCACAGAGTGTGCTGAGTGCTGCAAAAGAGTAACGCAGATGCCTTTTAAGAGATATGGAGGAAAGAATGACTCCATACAAATAAAGTAAAACATAAAAATAAACGTTTCCATGGTTAGAGCAGTAAGAATGAATGAGGGGGGAGAAAGGGCTGCCCTCATTCAGGAAAACAAGAAAAGGTCCAGAAGTCCAGCAAAAAGTGCTGGGGTCTCACTAGCAGAGGAGATTAAGCATAAAATTGATAATTCTCCCTAACACATCCCTTGAGCAAAAAGAACCGGGGGCAATGGCCAATCTTTTCCAGTACGAGCAGCCCTGACCTGCAACGCCTTACCTGATGACTTATGCCGGGGGAAAAAGCTGCAGAGTTTCAGGAACACGCCTAAAACGTTTCTATTTGAATAATTAAACCTGGAGTTGTCTTTCATGTTCCGTGTTGTCCCTCTTATGCCCTAGTGTGAGTGTGCGCCCTGATGCTTGCAGGATTTTGGCGTGTTATAAATGAACAAAATAAAGGGGCTATGCAGTTTCCCCTCCTCTCTCAAGTCACAGGATGCTAGTATCTCAACCGTCCCCTCTTGCTCTTTGCAGTTGAGCTCAAACGTCTTCACTCATTTACATGACACTACCAATTCTCTCAAACATACCGAGCTTCTAGAATAGACTATCTGCACTGCCACCCATCTCAGGCCCTACCATTAAGTTTGGCTATCTGACTGCATCTGTACCCACAATCCCTCCCCCAGCCCCTTGCCACACCTCTACACTTCGAGGAACCTTAATCACATTCTGTCTGTGCCAACACACCTGCACCCCTGAATCTTGTGCACGATTACTTGGAAACCAGTCCCCCAGTGTTGCAGTATTAGTATGGAATGTGGAGCTCCCACTCGTCCCTCCTTTCTTTGGAGCTGGACCCCTCAGGACTGCAACACCTAGCTCACATTGAATATGGTGCTCCCTACCACTGACCCACTTATCTTCCCACACCCTCTCTTGCCCTCTCCAACACTAGAAAGTGGGATTCCCTGCATGTCAGTGCTGTACAAAACACCTAAATGTTTACACTCACAATTTTGTGACCACTCTCAAACAATGGGCCTCATTACAACCCTGACGTTAAGGGGTTAATGGCGCCATAAAAGGCTGCAGCGCCGTTAAACCCTTAACGCCAGATTCCCACTTTAACGCCCGCTTTTTGCAGGCGTTAAAAGTCCAAGGCGCTAAGCGACCTTGGTGCTAATTACGGCACCGTAATTTACGGTGCCGTAATTGGCGCCTTCCCCATCCCCATTCCCATTGAGCCCTATGGGGCAAAAATGGGAATGGGGAAGGGGCAATGGTGAATGGGGATTTACCGTCCCACCAACCTTGGAATGGGGCGGTAAATCCGCCATCCACCATGGCGGAATCCGGCATGGACCATGGTGCTAAAAGCACCATGGTCCAACGCCAGGGTTGTAATGAGGCCCAATGACTATGGTGATGGTCCGAGGCCTAGTATGCAATGCATAATATATTTAAGGTGGTCTTTTTGTCCATCTCCACCAAGGCCCTGTTGATTTTGGTTCCTTCATGGTAAAATTCAGTCCTGGACCTTCATTTTAACCTGTTGTCTGCAGACACTTGTGTAGCTCATGGAAATCCATAGTCTGACGCCACCTGTTTGGAAGTATCCCTTTCAGCCGTGAAGTGAACGTTGTTAGATTTTATTTAAAAAAACAAAACGTTTATTGTACATCACCAGAGTCTGTAGAAAAAAAAACATGTGTATATAACATGATATGATATGGTCTGATCTCAAATAGCAATCCTTCCGTAAAGGCACGGTCATAAACATTTCGAACATTTGACCATGATGATAATGTATTTTATATATGTATAACCAACCCTGTACTCCCTCCTACCGCATTAGACATAAAGTAGAATTACCCCTTCATCGGATTGCAGGGCACTCGGCTACCAAGCTGATATTAATTTCATAGAGCTCCGAGGTAGCTATTACAAGATGGACAGGTTCATAAGCAAGTTAGGTCTGTTTCTTAGCTTGGACAAACTCATGGAAGTGAAGCCAGACTTTAAGATACTTCTGATCAGTCCCTGTTGACGGGGCACTGACGTTTTCCATGGTCCGCACTCCCCATATCTTCACGCAACGCCATGCTACCATATGGCCCTCTTCTGTTTTCCATGCTCTGGCTAATGTCATATGGGCTGCTGCCAGTAAGTGTTACTAGTGCTGCTCTAGGTCCGCTGGCCGCATAGGCATTTTCCGCTGTCGCCCCTAACAGTACCACCAGCAGGGAGTTAAGTAGTGCCACCCCTACAATCTCGTTTATATGGCTGAGTAGCACTTTCCGGTAAAATTGAGCTTTTGGACACGACCACCACATATAGCTAAGATCCCCCAAAGCCCCACAGTTCCTGCAGCAGAGAGGGGATAGTTCCTGTTTCATTTTGTTTAGGTGCTGGGGGGGGGTAAATGAAGACAGAATAAGTACTCCTGTCCCCTGCACACTTTCACAAGCTCAATATTTGAGCCAAACAATTTAGGTTGACTTATGTTCACACTGAGTGTGTTGTTCAAACAAAGTTCTTCAATTATTTCTATTTAAGAAAACAGACAATTTTTAGTCTTAATGCCCATGGGCCACTTTTGAAAAATAAAACTACATATGAAGATTATAAAGAATTGTCTTGATGTCCATCATTGAAGACTAAAAATTGTCTGTTTTCTTAAATAGAAATAATTGAAGAACTTTGTTTGACCAACACAATCGGAGTGTGAACATAAGTCAACCTAAAAAGTTTGGCTCAAATATTGAGCTTGTGAAAGTGTGCAGGGGACGGTAGTTCCTGCATTAGGAACTTATTCTGTCTTCTTTTATCTCACAACCGATATGCCAGGGTTGACCATCTCCACTGCACCTTAAATTTATTAAAAGCAGCTTTGCTACTAACATAAACCAAATTTAAGGAATCATCAAAAATAGGAGTGCATGGTGAATACTGCTGGGGGGTTAAATACCATCTGTAGCAGATTTTATGACTCTTTAATGGCTGTACATTGAGGTCTTGTATGCTCGTCCCCAGGTGTGTCCCGCCTCTGAGGAATCCATGTCCAGATCTTTCACCTACTTATTAATGTATGGAAGTGTGTCCTCCCATCTGGGCTCTCTCCAGAAGACGATAAAGTTGCGAGAGACCCCACCATCGCCATCCCGATCGGTGGTCGCCTTCCAGCTTCTTTGACCTCCTTTTCGGATATTCAATGTCTAATCTGTATAGATCTATAGCGTTCCCACTCTCCTACATGGAACGCGTTTTTTGCAGTCCTCAAAATTGAGTGGCTTCCCATTATGGTAAAGCTCCATCAACCGTAAGGCAGTACGACCCCCCCACCCCCCTGCCACTTATCCCGAAACACATTACTCCAACCTGGGGAGAACTCGGTATTAAGATCCATCTGACTACAGGTACCAAGACCTGGGGTCAGCCCTTTCATTCGCATGGCCTGGTCCCAACTTTGTACAGTATTTTGGGTAGATTCCAACAACTGCCCTCCTGCCTTTCGAGCCTTCCATACCATGAATGGAAGCCTACTTAACAGGGTTGTAGTAGCCCCTTGTTCTTTTTTACACCATCCTTTGCCTGGATTACTCTCTGCCCATTGTAACATGGGTGCCAGCTGTGCTGCAAGTATGTATCGTTTTAGCTCGGGTACCTCTAGTCCTCCCATCAACTGGGCCCTAAAGAGAACCTATCTAGGGACCCTCTGTCGTTTCGTATGCCAAATAAATCCTAGCACCGCTGTTTGCAAGGATTTAACCATCTGGGCTGGGATTCTAATGGGGAGCATGCTCGACACATAGAGAAGTCTGTGCAGTAGTGTAATTTTAACCACAGTAATTAAGCCATGAGAGTTCCTGGTTATCCGATCTGTCGACATTTTCAAGCAATGTTTTTCAGAAAGGAGTAATATTTGCTCCATATAGTCCCTTGTAAATTTTAGTTAAGGTTATTCCCAGGTAATCTATCCCCTCCTTTTCCCACACCAACGGAAATGTGTTGCCTAGTTCGGTTATGATCAGATCTATTAGTTATATTCAAGGCTTTGGATTTAGCATAATTAATAACGAAACCGGAGACCTCTGCAAATTATCATAGCCTCTCCATTATTTTTGTCATAGTCTTTTTCGTATCTCTCATGAATAGCAAAATATCAGCTTAGAGTGCGATCTTGTGCTCTTCCTGTTAATATATCACGCCCGCAATCCCATAGTCCTACCTAGTCATTGGTGCTATGGCCATTTCTGGGATCAATGGCGATAGTGGACATCCCTGTCTCATGCCCCGGCGTATGTCTACCCGTGTCGTGTGCCTCCCGTTAACTAGAAATTTAGTGGAGGGGATCTAAAAGTTAGGACTATTCGTATAAATGCAGGGCAACGCCCAAATGCAGTCAGCGTCTGTTCAAGGAACTTCCAATCCATGCTATAAAACTCACGCCTTGCATCTAGAGCGGCTACAGAGAATATTTGGCCCGTTCTAACCCCTACATCAATAATGTCCACTGCCCACCTAACATTATCCTGTGATTGTCTCCCCAAAAGGAAACCCAGATTGAACCTCGTGAATCGCACTCGGCAGGATTTTTGCTAGTCTCACCGCCAATATTTATGAATATAACTTGGCATCACCATTAAGTAGGGATATGGGGCGATAATTGGAGCATTCATTGGGATCTTTTCCTGGTTTCAATATTAAAGATGTGGTGGAGAAGCTCACTCATGTCTTCCATAACCATTCCCAGTTCCATAATACTGTTAAAGAGCCGGGTTAATGGCTGCCTAAGCTGTGTCCGGAATGTCTTATAATACCCATTCCTGAAGCCATCTGGCCCTGGAACTTTGTTGGCTGGTAAAGAACTAATGGCCTCGCTAACCTCCTCAGTAATGGGTTTATCAAGGTGTCCCTTCTCTTCCTGTTATTTTCGGCAACTGTACCTCTTGAATATATTCCAGTTGATGAGATGTGTCCTTGTCTTCTTTCTTTAATAGCCCCTTGTGGTAGGAGTCAACTATTGCTAGTCTGTCGTCCTCCGCCCGCTGTAATTCTCCCGATTTGTTCTTTAGTTTAATATAATTGTGTGCCCTCTGTTTTCGCAACTTGGCAGCGAGGAAGCAGTCTTAGCAATGCTTGAGCTGAACAATCTGCCATATACGCCTCTAATTGCACCCTGGCTCTTGGCAGGTTACGTAATGCCTTAAGTGTTAGAAACCCAACATAAGGAGAGGCTAATTCTTTTACCTCTTTCGAGTACTATGCAGTGAAGTTTGCGTTCTCTGAAAAAGGCAGTCGATTGAGACATGCTTTACCTGCGTCCCAGAACACCCTCCAGTCCATTTCCTCTAATTTTCTTAAAAATTGTCACTAATGACCTTCTCCATATGGAATCTCAGGGCTATAGCTCGAAGGACTAATTCATTAAATCTCCATTGTCTGGGGGCCTCTTGAGGATTTATTGAAGTCGATTTGGAGGTACACTGGGGCGTGGTCTTGGAGATATCGCGTCCCTATTTTTATTGTGATTCGAGGAATTAGTGTTGCTGATACTAAAATATATCAATTCTTGAAAATCCCTGGTGCGCTGCAGAGAAATACGTATAGTCCCGCTCTGCATCGTGGAAGAACCGCCAGGTTTCGATTAAGGCTAGGTCTCTAAATAATGTCCCCAAAGCCTGTCTGAATTAGTTATTACTTGTGGGGGGCTAATGTTTTGTCCATTGTGTTACTAGGATGAACATCTTCCCCTCCAAGGAACCTTTAAGCACTTAGCATCTGGCCTCTGGGTCTTTGTACAGGAATGTCTACCGAAACCCTGTCTCTCTATGCAACAAGATCCCTAGCCCTCTGGTTTTCTTACCGCTGGATGCATAATACTTAATAGGGGGAAAGAAAATGTCATCCCTCGAATTGTTTTTCTTGAAGAAATACCAGAGTGGCATGTAGCCCCATCAGCCTCTGCAGTATCGATTTGGGCTTCATTGGGGAGTTCAGTCCATGAACATTCAGGGTCACCATAGTCTTTGTCTCCGAGTGTCCTGCAATTTATAATTTTTATCCCACCAAAAGGCATGGGTAATCCCCCTCCCTGTAAACTATTCCCCTGGAATCTCTTCCAAACCCCCCCCCCCCACACCCCCCAAAACCCAACTTTAAAACAATGCATTGTTGCAATCGCAAATCATGTGTTTCTGTGGTACATGTTTCAGAACGGGCGACATCTCCGTCTCCCGGCCACACTGCCCCAAACCCTTTTCGGCCTGTGACTCAACCAGATCGCGCCCCGGCACAACACATAGCTTGCATCTGGTTATCCATCTCTTTCAGTCGATCTCTCCCGATGAGTCCCAGTATCATGTCTCATCTGGTACGTGGGGACCTTTTCCTCTCCCCTTAGGGTAAGGACGGTCCTGCCGCCTTCTGCGTTTCCTGAGCATACACTGTTAAGAAGGCTCTTCCTCCCTCCGAGATGTCTCTTGTTCCGAAGAGTGAGTCATGTTGTTCCATCAAGTCCGCCATCTCCTCCTCTTTAGTCACATGGTGCACTGTGCCTTGGTATTCAAATCGAAGACCACACGGAAAGGTCATCTGTAACTTATGTGCTTCTGTTGTAACCAGGCTGTTACCATCCCCAGACAATAGGGTCGCAGGAGCCAGATCTTGATGCATTAGTTTGATGGTTTCACGGAATCTCAGGGGCTCTTGTTTCCTTGCTTCCCCTCATAATCTGCTCTTACACAATTCAAAGAAATGCACCCTCGTGAGCATGTCCCGGGAAAGTTCTTCCTTTGCTGGTAAGTAGTATAGATGGACCCTGTGAGGTCTATCCAGGATAATCTCCTCCTCCTCGGAGTCAGAAAGCAATTGGTGGAACAACACCTGCACATATCCTTTCAGGCCACTGTCCGGGACAGTTGTTGGTATCCCACGCAGTCTGTTATTACGTCTGGACCTATTTTTGGAGTCTTCCTAGTTGTGCACAACCTACTCCATTTGTTCCATTGTGTCCATCCGCTTCGCCAATTCGTCCTGTTCATAGCTTTGTTCGCATACGTTCAACTTTTTTTTTTTTTTTATTTATTTTTTTTTTCCCACTGCTACCATCTGTTTTATTCAGGTTTGTCATTGACTTGGTGAGATTGAGGACACAGTCCTTCAGCTCCTTTATTTCAGCCAGCATTTCCTGAACGTCAGGACGCCTCGTGGCTGGGTGGGGGGGGGGTATCTGCATCCAATAGATCCATGATGTCAGCTGAGTGGCCCTGCGCTGATGTTTGTTGCTGTCGTTTAGACCTCGTGTCCTTGCATCAATGCCTTGATATCACCTGACTGGAGGCCCTTTTGTTTATTCGCCTGCTTGGACATTGTTCTGTTATGTGTGTCCCTCAAGGTTAATTTCCAAAGGTAATGGTACCTTGCTGGTTTATCAGGAGTGCACCTGTGCACTTTTGGCCCAGTCCTGGTAATGGCTTTCTTCTGGTCGGGCCCTATCTGTGGTCACTTATCCGTGAGAGCAGTGCATTTTCCCTCCTTCTCCGCTCCCATGTTGGGTATCTAATTTGAACGAGGATGGACGCCCGTGGATTCAGGGGCATTAGTTTGGCACACAACGAGGGTGGTTAATTTACAGGATCTTTCTTGCAATATCGACGCTCCCTCTCACCCCGCGCCGGCCAGGTATCGCCTTGGAGCTCGCAACTAGATGAAGGCAGGGGGATAGCCCCCAGCGGGACGCTGTATTAGTACCGGTAAGGCGTTGCTTGGTGAACTCGCTACCAACTGTACTCGTTCCTCACCTCTCCCGGGAGTTCTCCAATTCCCACCTGTCCGCGGTCTGCCTAGTGTTGATTCTATAGGATGGAGGGAGAATCATTCACTATTCTAGGGCTCCTGCATAATATCAAGAGGGCCTGTCCGCCATTTTGGCCCTGTCCCGCTTTCTTTGGCGAGTTGCTGTTAGTGTGGTTCCGCAGTGATTTCGTGCTTCATGCTTGAATTGGAATCGTACCAGTACTGCAACCTCATAAGATCACCTGGTACTAAAACTGCACCTTTGCGCATTACAAAAATGCCAAACCCACCCCCCCACTCCCCATTACTGCGACTAAGGGAAGTGTGTTGCGGGTGTGTCCCCCGCTCCTCTTAGTCGTGGCAATGGGGATCGAGGATTGCGGGGGTGTCCCCCACTTCCATTAAATGGAGAGGCAGGAAACGCGAAAGTGTAGAAAAAATTAAATAAATAAATAAAAATTAAATTAAAACAAAGGACCCTGCAGCGCCAGCGCTGACCCACGTAAGTGGGTGGGAACTGACGCCGCAGGGATCGAGGTAAGTCGGCGGCACACTTCTTTGTGTGCTGCTGTTAAGGTAAGTAGCCGGCGGTGCGGTAGGGTGGTGCGGGCTACAGTGGTCTATCTGATCACTGTGCCGTGCCGTAATGGTCACCGACATTTTCGTCGGAGGAATTACGGGTGGCGCAGTGATCACATAGATTCCTTGAATCTGACCTTCACAGGGACTTCAGACCACCCCCCACTAATCTTGCTTTTTGTAGATTTTTAGGGGTATTTAGGGTGCAAAGGCTGGCCAAGAGTATGCAGCTCACCGAGGCAGCATGCGTCTCCGTCCACAGCTCTGGATTTTATTTTTTGGTAGATGAGACACATGTTTGGATGAGATTGATTTAATGCTTCACCTGCAACGATCTGTTGATGAATTTTAAAGCCCATGTTGGCCTCTGCTGCCAAAGGTGCTAGAAGTATAGAAACCTAGTCCAACAAGTAATCCCTTCTGCATTTCCACAAATTAGTTAAGATACCTGTATTTCATGTTTTATCCTGTGTAAGACACCCATGCTTTAAATATGTCTAAATAATTGACAAGTTTTTTTCAATATTTATAATAGTTTCCTTTTAATGTGTAGGTTGTTTTTATCTAAAAAGCTAAAGGAAGTTAAAGATAAAAAGCTGTGCACCGTTTTGAAAGACCTTGATGGGAAGTTATCGAGAGCAGCAGAAGAATTTGGCTATTCACTGGAACAAAAATCTGCCAAAATGAAACAAAGGGATAAGAAAGTATGTTTTTTTTTTTTTTTTTTTTTTGCCCTTAGAATTTATTATTAATTAATAATCATGTAACCTGTTTGTGCTTGGTAAATTGGGATTTTCCTGAGTTCCAATTCCCAAATTTCAACATATTGTATGTCATAAAAAAGAAAACTATGTATTTGTGTCACACACATGGAATGCAAGTACCCCACTGGTCCTCTTTGAAGTCGGGCTACTTTAATGTGTAGTTTGTTCTTTGCTTGATTTGCTTTTTAATTTTCATAATGGGGTGGGGGGTAGTTGCATCCATGTTTTTTGCTTTTATAATCAGCATGAAATGTTGTAGATCAACATTTGTGAAGGTTACTTTTGACCTGCATGTCATTTGTCTAAGAATTGATTTACCTTTCCATTTGGTATGGTTTTTACATATAACCTTATGTGCTGCCATTTGGATATTCTCTTGGTGCTAAATTTATATCTGTACATAGAGAATGTTTCGGCGACATTCTGTAAATCTTGGAAGAACTACACGTGGCTCAAGCTTCAGAGGGATTTTGGTGCCTTTGTACATGGGTGATGGCTGGTGGTTTTCAGGATTTCCTTGATAATATCTTCCCCCTTCCTTCTACCAAACCACCTGGTCTTGCAAACCTATTAATCCCTGTAAAATTCTCAATTTGTTCAGATTTTACATCTGCGTTGCCAGGTGAGCATTGCAAAAAGAGAGGCCATTTTGTTGCAAATGGTCCCATCTCCTGCACTGTCATTTGATTAAATAAGTAGAAGTTAAAAACAGTACTCCACCTCCTAAATGTTACTGTAGCAATGTTCACAAAACACATTTAACTAAACTGCTAAGGGTTTTCCCTCCCAGTGCTGAGCCCTTTTTTGGAGGTTTTGTTATGTCACCATTCAATGTCTTGTAACATTTTTGTTACATGAGATATCTCGGCCAAATTTATCCCCTTTTCTTCTCATATACAGGCGGTCATAACACCACAAAGGAATCGTAGTTTGCTGTATGGGGGTGAGAGAAAATAACAGAGCAAATGTTTTTGTGTTTTTTTTCAGAAAATGCCAATAAAATTATGTACACAGAGCCTGGAGGAACAAATGGTTTGCTGTCCCAAATTCGCCAGTTTCCATGCTTTCATGAACAGGTTGAGTGGAAACAAAAAAAGCATTTTTATAAATTTACCATCAGTTTTGTGAGACTATTTTTCCCTTTTTTTTTTTTACCCAATAGGACATGCATGGACGGAACGGAAGAGGAGGGTAGGAAAGTTGAATGGGAAGACAGAAAGGCATACATTTCTGAAAAGTAGACACAATTCCAAGTTTAGGAAGGGGTCATTTGGGCTGGTCAGGCAACAACTATGTAGATATAATTCCAATAGTTTCGGAAAAGATTTGGAAAATGACAGAAAAAAAAGTTGTGCTGGACATGTTTGGGCCTGTAAGGTGTAATGGTTTCTGTGAAAATTGAGAAAAGCAATGCACTGCACTGCTACATTCCCCCTACTCTACTAGTTGGGAAATCACACATTTTTCGTAATGTTTCACAAAACAAGTAATACCACAAGCCAAAAACTGAGCCATGGTATGGCTTAAACGGACGTACTTTCCAATTGAAAATAATCAAAACCAGTGGGGTGAGGAATGGCAAGCATACTGAAAGAACACAGGCAGACCTTTTGAAGCATAGGTGACTTGTGCAGGTTACAAAAGCTTTTAGTGCCTAAAGCAGCAACTAAATGTAGGTTAGATATGGGAAATGAAAGGGTTGTGTAACAAAGTGCAGTAGCAAATGTATGGAAACGGTATCAAAACCAAGAGGAAACACATTTCCCATAGGTGTCCCAACAAACGGTACCTCACATGTGGGAGTGCACCTACCTGGGCCCAAAGGGAGCAGGCTAAACCACTGGCACAGCAAACACCCTGGAGAAGACTGGATTTGGCTTTGTGGGCAACCCACAGATTTGTGCTTGGGGTGTCGCAGCCACTAAGGAAAACGGGGAACTGCATGCATTTCTGAAAAGACCCCTTGGGAATCCACAGAGGTCTGACTTGTGTGAATCGACCTAGAATGTATTACCCGCAATGCCCGGCAAAGTCCCAAATTTGGGGGGGGGGGGGGGGACACAATGTTCAGACATTTGCCACCAGGAAACAACTGAAACACCCCAGCAACAACACATGTCCTAGCTTCCCACGTTACCACAGGTGTCCAGACAAAAATGGTACCTCACGTGTGGGTGCATCTACCTGGGCGCAAAGGGAAAAGGCCAAACCACTGGTACATCAAAGGCCCCGGGGAAGACTGGGTTTGGCTTTGTGAACAACCCACAAATTTGGGCTTGGGGTGTCATCACCAAGAAAAACGGGGAACCTTATGCATCTCTGAAAAGACGCCGGGGGTATCCGACAAGGTCTGACTAGCCAATTGCCCTAGAATCTATTACCCACAAGACCAGGCAAACACCAGAAAGTGGCGAAAACAAATTCAATTTTCACACATTTGCCACAAGGAAACCACCGAAACACTCTGCCAACAACATTTGTCCTACCTTCCCAGGTTTCCACATATGTCCCAATGAAAACCAGACCTCGCATGCATGGGTGTCCTCACCGGGGAGAAAACTGGTAAATCTGTATGCTAAATACTCTAGGAATACAAGAATCACTGCAGTACCCACTGCTGTCCTGATTTTCCTTTTCAAGCCCTTTCACAGGCACCTTTGCTCACATTCCTCATACATATACAGTTTATAGTGCAACAGGACAGCCATGGTTGGTTTGGCACAAGAAAAAAGGATCTTGTGAGCAGTAAAGCTGCGCCGAGGCACCAACCGCTTTACTGCCCATTCATACACTCTTTGTGTCTGCAGTCACAAGCCATCCATTTCAGCAGTCACACCACTACCAAATCACTAGCTTCACAGCAACTGTATCTGCACACTTAAAGTGGGCATCCGCTCACATGGCAACCTTGTCTCCAGGACATGTCTTTCACATCAAATTCAAGTGCTCTCATATCAAGTATGCCTGCATTCAACAATCCTGTTGCACCATCCATATCTGCAAACATACGCACACTAAATGCACATCCACTAACATGCTAATCATTTGTCCAGTGATGGCAAAGTGCATTCACAGCAATCCCATCTGCATGTACAGCTCAGCTATACCTCACTCACACAACAATCACATCTAAGTCATTCTAAAAGAAGACATTTCAGTCCTACAAAACATGAACTTTACTATAGTAAAAGAAATCATGACAGGGTGGTATGAGTTATGCAAGACACTGCCACCATTTAGATGTGTCCAGTTACCATTTTCATTCACTTAGCCCTCAAGGGAGGGAACCAAACTGGCGTTTACACATTTTGAGACACCTTAAGTGGAGGGAACCAGAATGGCGTTCCTGTCTTGTACAAGTCACGCCTCGAGTGGAGGGAGCTGCACTGCCATTGCTTGCCAAGGAACGCCTCAAGTTGAAGGAACCTGAAAGGCTTTCCTTTCTAAGGCATGTCTTAAGTGGAAGGAGCCAGAATCGCTTTTCATTTCCAAGGCACACCTCGAGTGCAGGGAGCTGGACTGACGTTACTTTCCAAGGCACGCCTCGAGTGGAGGGAGCTGGAGTGACATTCCTTTTGTAAGGCAGGCCTCAAGTGGAGGGAACCGGAATGGTGTTTCTTTCTTCACCAAAGCACGCCTCGAGTGGAGGGAGCTGGATTGATGATTCTTTCTAAGTCACGCCTCAAGTGGAAGGTGACTATTCTGACAGAGGAAATGAGCACCATAGCAAGTGTGTTTTGTATGCTCTGTCAAAATAGGCACCCAGACAAAATGTGTGCCAATCACAAATTGATACAACTTTCAACAGTTTCATTGAGAGCTTCAGCCAAAGCTCCAGGCCGGCCGGGGATGCTGTCCCAGGCCTTGGGCGCCTGTCACCCATGTGGGTCAACCATCCCAAAGTTCAGCAGCCGTCCCAGGGAGCCCCGGAAGGGTCCCCATTCCTCCTCTGAGGGAAGAGTTTTAATGGGAACAGCTGTAATGCAGCTGAACTTGGGGACGGTCGACCAGCAAAGGAGACAGGCGCCCAAGGCCGGGGCCATCACCCCCGACCATCCTAGGGCTCTGGCTGGCTTGCGTTACAGTTCCCTCCAGGGAGGAATGAGGAGCCTGCCAGTGGCTCCCTGGGACTGCCGCTGAACTTGGGGATGGTCAACCAACAAGGGAGACGGGTGACCATGCCTTGGGGAGCACCCCCGGCTATCCTGGAGCTCTGGCTGGGCTAGATTACAGCTTTTCCCTCTGTGGAGGGACGGGGCCCGTACTGGGGCTCCCTAGGACCACCATTGAACTTTGGAACGCTCAACCCACATAAGAGACAGGCGTCCAAGGCCGGGGCCATCACCCCCGACTATCCTAGAGCTCTGACTGGGCTGTTACAGCTTTTCACTCCAGGAAGGAATGGGTACCTGCTGGGGCTCCTTGGAACCGCCGCTGGACTTGGGGACAGTTGTCCCACATGAGACGGGTGGCAAAGGCCAGGGACCTAACCCCCGACTGTCCTGGACCTCTGGCCTGCGTTACAAGTTTGCCCTCCGGGAAAGGATGGGGACCCTGCCGGGGCTCACTGGGACCGGTGCTGGAGCTCACTGGGACCGCTGCTGGGGTTGGGGATGGTTGACCAACATGGGCACCAAAGGCCAGGGACATCACCCCCAACCATCCTGAATTTCTGGCTGGCATGCGTTACAGGTTTTCCCTCCAGTTAGGGAGGGGGACCCTTCCAGGGGTCCATGGGACCGCTGCTGCACTTGGGGACGGTTGACCAACCAGGGAGACAGGCGTTCAAGGCCGGGGCCTTCACCCCGACCATCCTGAAGCTCTGGCTAGTCTGTGTTACAGCTCTTCACCCAGACAAGGGATGGGGATCCTGCAGGGGCTCCCTGGGGCCGCTGCTGAATTTGGGGACGGTCGACCAACAAGGGAGACAGGCGCTCAAGGCTGGGGCCATCACCCCTGACCATCATATAGCTCTGGCTGGGCTGCATTACATCTTCCCCTCTGGGAACGCTAATGGCTTTGGGGATGGTTGACCCACATGGGAGACAGGTGCCCAAGGCCAGGGACCATTACCCCCCCTTCTCCCTTGCCCCCCCCCCACCACCACCACCCTGAAGCTCTGGCTAGGCTGCGTTACAGCTCTTCACTCGGAGAATGGATGTGGACCCTGCCGGGGCTCCCTGGGACTGCCACTGCACTTGGGGACTGTCGACCAACAGAGGAGACAGCCGCCCAAGGCCAGGGCCATCACTCCTGAGTCACCTGGACCACTGGGTGGCCTGTGTTGCAGCTTTTCCCTCTGGGAAAGGATGAGGGCCCTGCCAGGGCTCACTGGGACCGCCGCTGGACTTGGGGATGGTCGACCAACATGGAAGACGGGCACTAAAGGCCAGGGACATCACCCCCGACCAACCTACAGTTCTGGCTGGGCTGCGTTACAGCTCTTGCCTCGGAGAAGGGATGGGTACCCTGCCAGGGCTCCCTGGGTTGCCACTGAACCTGGGGACAATAGACCAACAAGGGAGACAGGCGGCCGGGGCCATCACCCCCGACCATCCTAGAGCTCTGGCTGGGCTGCATTACAGCTTTCCCCTCCAGGAAGGCATGGGGACCATGCCAGGGCTCCCTGGGACCGCTGCTGAACTTGGGGACGACCGACCTACATGAGACACAAAGCCAGGGACATCAACCCCGACTGTCCTGGACCTCTGGGTGTCCTGCGTTACAGCTTTTTCCATCTGGGAAGGAATGTGGACCATTGCTGGACTTGAGGATGGTTGGCCAACATGGGAGACGGTCACCAAAAGCCGGGGACATCACCCCCGACCATCCTAGAGTTCTGTCGGGCCTGCGTTACAGCTTCTCCCCGCAGTGGAGCCCCAGCAGTGTGCCAATCCCTCCCTGGAGTGAAAAGCTGTAACAGCCCAGCCAGAGCTCCAGGACGGTCGGGGGTGATGTCCCGGGCCTTGGGCGCCTGTCTCCCCTGTTGGTTGACTGTCCCCATGCTTAGCGGCAGTCCCAGGGAGCCCCGCCAGTGTGCCAATCTGTACCCGGAGGGAAAAGCTGTAACGCAGCCCAGCCAGAGTTTCAGGACGGACAGGAGTGCTGTCCCCGGCCTTGGGCGCTTGTCTCCCATGTGGGTTGACCGTCCCAAAGTCTAGCGGCAATCCCAGGAAGCTATGGTATTGAAGTGGCAGTCGCAGGAAGGCATGGTATCAAAGTAAGACAGACACAAGTGACCACAGTATTGAACTTTATCAAGGGTATGATGAACACCTATCCAAACCTAAATCTAAGATGGGAGCAAGCTACAACCATCAAATAATAATAATGCAGTCCTAATGGAGTCTCGTCAAAATAAAAGGGCCTATACTAAAAAACCTATTGCCAATCCTTACTGCTAAATACAAATAGTGTGAGGTGAAAATAGTGTTCACAATATGTCAGGATAATTGGGCCGTTAGCCTCCCTTCCCCACGTTTTCAGCACGGGGCAAAGCGGTTCACTTGAGCCAAGCACACACTCTAGCTTCTGCGGCACGAGTATGTAGTTCAACATTCACAGTTCAGGACCTTCTGGGTCGAAGCCTCTTCACTACTTGTAAGCCTCTAGACTCAAAAGGGCCTGCTGTGCAAAAATAATACATAAACGTTATTTTCCGTTTACATGTATTCAAAGATGGGTGTTCACCCTGTATTCCCCTCAGCCAGGCTCAGATCTTTTTTTTTTTTAAGTAGGATCCCCCTATTCCGGGCTCAGATCTCTTTTAAACTAATGATGAGAGAATTATTTCTCGGGTGACTAACGGTTCACCCCAGATCCCCCTCTGATGGGCTCAGATCCCTTTCTTTCGGTCGATTGGTCTGAATACGGCTGAGGGAGACTAATCAACTATCGAAGACTTTGTAATGTGCACAGGGTTTTGCTTGACCCATTGCATGACCACTTCGATTTCGTTATTTCTTTTTCTCACGCTCAGCATCAATTAGATACCTGACGGAGACTTTTCGAATGAGCGCCCACGTGGCGCCGGAGCACCCTGGGTATGGTATCTTTTGTTGGCCTCCCAAAGTTCAAAATGTAAAGTTCAATTACTCCTTTGGTTCCATTTATATTTGTGTCGCTCTTTGCAAACACCTCACACACTGTTCTCTTTGTACAATGTTGCTGCTTGCAACCTTGCTTCAAAACACAAGCTGGTTTTATATCAGTTGTCCGACTCAACGGCTGTGTTGTCTTTTCTGATGCCGCTTTGGTGTAGGAGCCAAGGACAGTACCACAGCGGCAATCGCTCCTCCGCGCCTTGGTTATCGACACAGGAGAGCCACAGGTACCTCGACACACTGTGCAGGTTTGATCAGCCTTAGTTCCTAGTCTTCAGTTTCTTACTTTCCAAGGCTCACGAAAATAACGGTCTTCAGAGGTCACTGGTACTTCCTTCCTTGCAACTCTCTCTGGTTTTGCCGTCTTTCACCTTGTATTAAACTGCCATCTTGAAACTGCTGTTTCCTCGTGTGGTTTGCCCCGCTCAGAGTGTGCTTTTGTGCTCTGCCTTTTATCCGTGTGGGGAAGCATAATGAAAGTGAGGCGTGTGTATTAAGTCGTAATTGCCTGGCGTTGCTGGTCCATGATGTTGGAACATGTCGGATATATGGCTCTTGTGTGTGTGTTCGTTGTTGCTCACAGTGAACTGTCCATGAGAAAGTGTGTGTGTGTCGAAAAAGAGGGTGTGGGGGGGGGGTTGAATTCCTAGGTATCCTACCTGTTAGGATGGGGAAAATAGTGTTATTGGGAAGGAGATACCGCGTCTCACCCTCCAGTGTCCCACTTCCACTCCCCGAGGACCCCTCATCCGAGTGATCCTCTCGCACTGTTCCACCCCCAGGAACTTATCCAAAAGCGATGGCCGTGTCCTGGCCACCTGGATGACATATCACTGGGTACTAGCGGGTGAGACACCGTCAGGTTTCTCACTCTCCCCAAAGGGAAAAGCTGTAATGCAGCCCAGCCAGAGTGCTGGCCCCTGGCCTTGTGCGACCTGTCTTCCGTGTGGGTCGACCGTCCCCCCAAGCCCAGCCTGGGCTGCATTGCAGTTTTTCCCTCCAGGGAGGGATGGGGACACTGCCGAGGATCCCTGGGCCGCGGCTGGTCTTGGAGACAGTCGACCCAAATGCTGACCATTCTAATAAAATAAGAGCTCCATGCCAAGTGTGCACTGCATGCGCAGAAGAAATGAACGTCTGCATTACTAGCACACACATGTTTCAGAAAGTGGTAGTCATTATGTTTACTAATGTTTTTTTTTCATACTAAGCAGCCAGCATCCTCTATTCAGGGCGCACACATCATTCTACCACCCGTTCCCGCCCATACCACTGACACTCCAGCCACAGTCCCGCCCACCACACTAACAATCTGCCCCCCAGTTATAATGTATAACCACAAAAGGACATTTCGTACTACTTATATAAGCCAGCAAAAGCTTCAACCTGCCACAACTGTAAAAGAAACAAAAAGAAAATTATCATCTGTACTCGGCCCAGCAAAAACCTATCCAAACTTTCAGGCTGCTATCTGCAAACCTTCCCTCCCTTGGGCCAGATAAATGGGGCATACCAGTCATCTGCCACCAAGGAAGGGTAAACTGCAAACTGATGGGCAATGCGGATGAGGGCCATGGGCATATGGAAACCCCCACCACCTAAAACAAACTTTTCCAATGGTGCCCCAAACCTCCAAATTGCCCTCCCAGGAGAACAGAAATGTTCTGCTGGCATGGGGGGCAATTTATGGCACGACTCTGCAAGAAGTGTCCCAGCCCACCACAATACCTCACCAGAGCGTCCACTCCCGCCCACGCCACCAACAATCCAGTCCCGCCCACCCCATTAACAGTCCACTCCCCCCTTGTATAATGTACAGTGTTGAAAAGAGTAGATTCTCTACTTGCATAACAAAGGAGAAGCTTCAACTCTACGAGAGCTGTAAACGGAACAAAACACATTGGATTGGTTTTTGCTGGGCTGACACAGATAATCAAACTATCATGCTCCTATCTTCGGCTTGCGCTACTGAGCAACGGGGGGGGTAATCACAATGTTCATTCCTTCAAAACGTGTAATGCACACTTACTATGGTGCCCACTTCCTCTGTCAAAATACTGTGCACAGGAAGGAAGCACCACACCAATGTCTAGTGCCAGTGTTGGGCACGGATCCAGCGATCCGCACCCAGCAATGCACTTGGTTTTTCTGCAAAGCAGCCAGCATCCTTATTTTCCTGGCCACACCCATCCCTGGTAGTTTAGTGACCCCCACCACCTAGTAAAAAACACATTTGCCCCTTCCTAGGGGCAGTTTGGCAGGATACAATGCCAATCTGTCCCCAGGGAGGGCTACATTACATGCCCCATCCATTTGGGGCAGGAGGGGGAGAGTGCTATCCCCTCCGCTTTCATACAAGCCGTCCGTGCTGTTGTAGTGACACCCAACCCCCAGTAGAAACACGCTTCCCCCTTCCTAGGGGCAGATTAACAGATTACACTAGCAATCTGTCCCTAGGGAGGGCTAAATGCCATGCCCCATCCTTTTGGGGCAGGTGGGGGAGAGGGCCACTCCCCGACCCCCTTTCATAAAGGCCATCCCTGGTGGTCTAGTGACTTCCCACCCCCAGTAAAAACAGGTGTACCTGTTCCTATGGGCAGATTACACTGCCAATCTGACCCCAGGGAGGGCTACATGACATGCCCCCATCCATCTGGGGTCGGTGGCGGGGGCGAAGAGGGCCACCCCCTTTCCTATACAAAAATCCCTGGTGGTCTAGTGAGCCGCCCCCCACAACAACCCCACCAATAAACAGTACTACAATATTACAGGGTGGGCTAAACATTATTCCCTATGCTTTAGGGGCCACAGGGGGAAGAGGTCTGCTTATATAGTAAGCGGGCCCGCTCAAGCCTCCCCATCTCCACTACAAAAACGGATCCCTGGTGGTCTGGTTGCATTACTGGGGCACGTATCGAGCAGTCCGCGCCCAGCAATGCTTCAAGGGAGGTGTTGTTGGAAAGGGGCGAGTCTCCCCTTTCCAAAGACCCCCTCCCTGTATCAAAACAGCATGAAAATGCCTGATATCCAGAGAGAAACCTACCTTCTCTTTCACATTCATTCTCACGCCAGAGTGCATTACGCAAGCTAACGTGAAACTGAATGAAATCCAACCCCAGGCCGCGATGAGGAACCTCCTCCCCACATAGCCCAGGGTTTTGATTCAGAGTTTGTGCGATCGCTGCTTTGCAACGATCGCGCAAACAGAAGGGCTAAAAAGAACAATCGATCTCATCCTCAGCACTGCAAACATAGTGCTGAGGACAAGATAGCTCGCCCCTAAGCACTTAATGGGTTAAAAACGGTAAGCCATTTATCCCTTTCTAGTCTTTCAACTGACAATGATCTACAACTTAAGAGCCACGTGCAGAAGCAATTTTCAGATTTATTCAATAGCACAAGTGTACAAGATCTGTTTACTGAACTGAAAGATTTCTGATATTGGCACGGTCTACAGTCTTTGGAACTTGTACACAAATATACCAATGGGGTTTCCTGGCAGTCTTAGGCTACTGTGGCCTACAAGGCTCTGGTCCCTCACTAGTTTGGGGCCTAAACTTTGCTCCTGCCATGAACCTCCAGAGGGGGCAGTGGTTGTGCTCGTTTTATTTGGGGTTGGAGGGGTTTCTTCAATTGCAGGAAGTCTCTTTATATAGCAATTTAAATTCCCAAGAATAAAATGTCACTTAAAGCTGTAAATCATGTGGGTTAAAGGCTTGAAATGACCTACTTGATAAGTGTTCATAATTCCTGCACCTGTCTTATCATGGAGCAGTGAAATGTTCAAGAGTGTCTCCTCAAAAACACTTACAAGAAAGGCCAATATTCTTTCTAAATGAGGGGCCACTCCAATCCTGAAGATGCATGCATGCTTTGTATCCCTCATTTTGGGAAGATTATCTTTCAACAAGAGGTCTCCTCCCTTTCCCATAACCCTGGTGAGATCTAAGGGCCGATATACTGTGGACAAGTAAAAAAGGCCTTGGCCTGAATCGGCTGTTGCATGAAGTACCAACGCCCTCCCTCCCTCCCCACTGAGGAAAGCGGTCGTTACTACCATCAACCGTACTAAAGCATAACTACTTTGAAGGAAACGATGTCTACAAGCTCCTCATCTAAGGAATGCTCCTTCTCTCCAACAATCAAGAAGCCATAGTCTGTGACGTTAATGTTGACGAAGGTGCTATCTTCTAAGTCAGCACTAAGCGATCATAAACAATTTAAAAATAAAGCACATATAACCCATCTTGTTGACTGTAGACTAAATAAGACACTGAAGCACTACTCTGTGACCAGCCAGTTGAGAGAGGTCTTGTAGACCATGCCTGTGTGGCTGGCAGACTTTCACACTCTTGGAGTTTCATGGGCAGTTTCTGCACTTACGTGAGTGAATTACTTTCCAGAGGTTATACGGAGGATGCCTCCATCAGAGACTGGTATCTGATAACTGACTGCCCACCCATTAAGTTATTATCCCTCAAAGAAAAAAAGGAAGTATTGGCTTTACCCAAGTAAGAACCTGAGCTTCCAGGTCAGGACTCACTTTTTTTCTACCGTTTTAGGGATTTCTCCCACAGGCCATCTTTACTAAAGCCCGGATTCCCGGGTCTTACTTTAGTAATGCATGGGGAAAAATGTTCCTTGCCACTCTACCTCTGACCTTGTGGGGGACACTGTTGCAAACTGTGTAGACCCCTTGGCCCTGCACTCCCACCAATCTGCCTTCTGCTTTGCAGCAAGCACAACTGGTCTTCCTCTCTTTTAACCTCATGTGAATCTACACCAATCTCTGGATCTCCCCCTGCCCTACTTGCTTGGAAGCCTAAGCTTTCCCCTGCACCCCAGCAGACTCCTGGTCGGCCCCCCACTGTTTACAGAGTCTCTGGATTTATCCATACATTTTTGCATACACTGATCCCAACACTGTTGTTCATAAAAGGCGGCCTGTGGGGTACATTTTCGGTCAAAGAACTTTGGTCCTTGTCATGGAATGTTACTGTTTTCTCTCTGCCCAAAGATGCACTGCAACAAAAGAAAAGATTCTACCACGCGTACTTCATGGGAACTTGCTTCGGTCTCCAATTGGGCCTATGATGGCGATGCCAATGCATAATAGGTTGCTAACTTTTCGGGATGATCTGGGGGAAATGAGAACACAAGCTGGAAGATTCAGGAACAACGTGATTAAGAATGGGTTGTTATCCAAAAAACGTTAATTTTTATTCTCCTGAGGGTTTCGCTTCCAGACAGTATAGCTTGCTTTCTCAGCCTAATGGTTAAGGTTGTGTATTTATTTGACTTTAGTTTAGTTTAAGAATGTAAAAACTAGTGTGCTTCTTACTAAAACAAGCAATCCTTCAAAGCTGAATTAAAAAGGAAAGCTCCAGTTGATGCCCCCAAATACTTAACCAACAAAGTAAAACAAGATCTGGGTTCTAGGTAGTGAACAAATACTTAACCAACAAGCCCAAACCCTACTCCCTCATTACAACTGATGTAGATGAGTCGGTAAACCCTGTGGCTTCCTGCTCCTTTCCTTTTGTCAGTGTTGGCAGATGGATGTTATTTTGAGGGGTGTGGGGGGGAAGGTGAACTGAACAATGTTCGTAACAGGCTGCTACTGCTGTGCTAATTACCATAAGGCAGGGATCTGCAACCTTTGGCTTTCCAGATGTTTGGACTACAACTCTGATCAACATTAGCCACAATAGTCAGTGGTACAGGATCATGGGATTTGTAAGCGCCAAAACATCTGCAGAGCCGCAGATTGCAGAGCCCTGCCATAAAGTTTAATAGATGTCACAGAATGCACCAATTACTTGATCACCTACTGACCTAAGGGAGGAAAGCCAAGAATATTCTAACCACGCTATACATTTTTTTTTTTTTATTTTTTTTTTTTGGCATCTCAAATGTGAAAGTTCTAAAACTGTAGGCATGGGAGCAATTTACCAATTGTAGATCTGTGGTATAATATGTTAGGTTATTTATAACGTGCTTAATACCCAGAGATTTCTAAGCACGAACCCGGTGTTCAAACCCACGTTGCTCCGTGTTGTCTTGCTTCCAAGGCGAGCAGGTGGCCCCTGAGCTATCTGCCCGAGACCGAAACTTTAACTTCTTGATATGAATGAAGACCACATTAAAGCAATAAAGCTCTTGATCAAATGGTTTGAGATGCTTAATGCGATTTAAAAAAAAAAAAAGTATGCAGTGGAGGTAGGGTGAAAAGATTTTCAAAAACCGTACCCTGCCACAAACCTAAACCTAGGACTACTACTAACCCATCTGCCTTCAACCCTCTCCACGAACTCCCGCCCATAAAATACCACACCAACTACCCCCCCCCCCCCACTAGTGGTATACCACATTAAATCATTTTCAGAACTTCTCCTGGTTATAAGCTGCGATTTGCCTTTGACTGCAAGCATGTTAATATCAAAGGGTCTTTCTGCTGTCAGTGTGTTGGATAATGGAGGGTTTGGGGTATTGTTGAGCAGACAACAAGGCAGTAGAGCCCTCTATTCTGCTTTTCCTGATTGTGATGGAACAACCGGCTCACATAATAAGAGAACATGCATTTCATCACTAAAAGTGTGTATGGTTTTGTTCCGTTCTCAAACTCCCTACCCTATGTGTTCAGGAACCGACAATTCCCCTGGAGACACAAGCCCTCAGATTTATTCCCTGTTGTTGAATGGTCACAGGGGTAAGTAGTGGGGATTAAAAATAGTAAAATTACATCAATCCGTATGAAAAGCAAGGCTTAATGACCTGATTTAGCTGGTGCCTCCTGACCTCCACCACCTTTGAGGGAGAATGCCTTAACACTATCTTTTATTTGTTTGCACTGGATTATGTCCCAAGTGTTCTTCTAATGTCCCCTGGATGGATTGCAACATAGAGGCCTGAACCTAAAACTATCCAGAGTCAAACAGCTTCATTGGGTGGTGTATGCATTGGAGGGAGGCATCAAAGTCAAGCAACTCCAAAAAAGGGCCTTTCCGAAGTAGTACTGAGAGGTCGATTCTGATCCTGAAACTACAGAGCATCCCACAGTAACTAAATCAATGGAAACCAGAAATGGTCCAGCCATCAGCCCCACCACTAAAAAGTGCCGTGCAGGGTCCGCTTCAGTGCCTCCTCATGATGTGCAGTAGACTGGTATGTCTAAAGGCCTACCTCCTTCCTCTGCCCCCACCCCGTTTCCACTCGAAAAAGAAATATGGCGCCAAGACACAGAAAAACCATTAAACACCCACACTCAACCAGCAGTTCTGGCACTGAAGCCCCCACCACCAAAGGTGATGATGCGGAGGCCACCATTTTATGTGAGCCTGCATGCATCCTAAGAAGCATGACTCTAACCAATCTAAACCAACAACACAGAGTAGTAGCACAGATTCAATACCTGTAAGATATGTTGGTTAATGCATGGCCTCTTCAAGAAGTGGGCCACCCCAATCTCATAACCTGACTATTCAATCCCACCCCACCCCAGAAATCTGGGACAATGAACAGCCTGGGTTTTATGGGTAACACTCAAACATATTAAAATAAAACAAAGTCAAAGGCAGTCCTCCTTAATGTGTGCAGTGGATGTCACCACAAAACATTAAATATGCTTTACGTGGGCTTTTACTCCGTTAATCTTGACCTACCTGTGACTGCTTTGTTTGATAGAATACGGCATTGTCAGACTGCAGCACTATTAATAATTGAACATTTCGAATCCTAAAAAATACTAGGCAACCTCTAAGCAGCACCTACGTCCATAAGGCCAAGCACTTTTCAGTTCACCTTTCTATTGGGTCAGCTTCAGTCAGTAAATAACCAATCTATACATAGATTTATATCACTGAGCCCCACCACCCAAGCTGTTAATGTGCAGTTATGAATTTCTAATGTAAGTGCATGCAATTTAAATGTAGGCTACAATTAATTGCATCAAAAGTCTTCTGGTGTCTGTGAAAAACCATGCGAACACTATAGAACACACAGAATGCCTGTCTACTTACCCAGGATAGGACAATGGTTTTGTGATTATTTTTTTTTTCCTAATACAAGGGTGAGCACCCCTACCACTTCACTCCCCAATCCAGATCACTGCATCGTCAAGAGTGAGGAGAGGGTATTTTTATAAATCTTTTTTTATTGATTTTATAAAGGATACAAACAATGAAGCATATACAAGGGGCAACTATAGAAATATATTAGCAACAGTAGTTCAGTTGGTATGAATGGAAGAGAAAGGAAGAGAAAAAAAGTGGAGAAAGAGAGCGGAAAAAGAGAAAAAACAAATACAGGGTCAGGGGTGAAGTCAAGCTTATAGTTCATCAAGTGTCCCAAATATCAGAATATTTGTCTTGGTTTTTTTTTCATCTGAAAGGACATTTTCTCACTGCTAGATAGAATTGATAAATCGTGCAACTAGTCATCAACAGTAGGTTTGAGATCACGGTTTCAACATTTTAAAATGAGTTTCTTGGCCACTAAAAGGGCCCTGTAGATCCAAAAAAGCATGCCAACAGACAGTTTGATGCCAGCCGGGAACAGGCCCAGCACACAGACCATGGGTGTACAGGGGAGAGAAAAGCCCAAAACAAGATCAACAAGCTTCTATCACCGGCAGGGCTTCAAAGTAAGGAAGCCGAAAGGGGTATACTCCAAGCTAAATGTAGAACAGAAGGGATGCCATGCAAGATGTTATTTTATATTGGGATTATTTTCAGTTGGGATGGCTAATGCCATTTCACCTGCCCATTCACTTCTTTTTATCTATGGCTTTCATAGATCACACACTATCGAGCATTTCTTCATTAGACTATGATGTGGGGCTCTTGCACCACAGCTCAATGTGGACTAGATCTCTGAAAACGCATATGGTAGTTTTTAAATATCACTTTTAAAATGCTACTGTCAGTTCCTTGAAGTGTTCATTGTTTTACAAAGCACAGAGAAAGCATTTTTGTATTATTTAAAGGTCCTCTCTCAACTTCAAGTACAATGAAAACAGCATGTAACTCACACTGCCATATCCTATTCTCTTTCTATGAATAGTTTGTCAACCCATGTGCAGAAATGCTATATTTTCTACATGCAGTTAAATCCCACCTGGCATTAAATAAAATGGGAAGCGCTGTTGAATTTCCCACAAAAATAGTTTTCTTTTTGGAATGAGCACTCCCTACTGGAAATGACATAATTATTTTGCACCCCAGTGACTTCAGCAATATTTCTAGGGGATTTGGCTATTACATTTGGGGTGTTTTCATGCTCACGTTGCAATCTTTCTTTAAGGCACAAAGCCAGCAGAAACCCTCAAGAGTTCCCAGGTAAGTCCCACCCAACAGGTCTCTCCTGGTCTCTTCCTCCCTTTTCCAGGAAAGCAGGTCTGCCTCACGTTCCAGGACTGCAGGTCTGCCTCTGGTTGTTTGTTCAGAATCCATCCTAGACCAGTCCCATTCTTCCTTATGTGATTCAGCTATCCTTTAGTGGTGACCAGTGTTGTTCTTCCTGTTTGTGTGACTTTCAATGTCAGAATCCCCTCCCCTCTCTGCTGCTGTGTTTTACATTGTGCAATATTTCCATGGTTATGTCATAAATATGTCTTTCGAGGGGATTGGGTCCTCCGACGTATTCCATATCTATGACAGGTAATCACCACAGCTGTGCTGCTTCGGAAACTTTTCCGGCGTCTGCGTCCTGCGTCGATGACGTCGATACGCCGACGTCTAGGACCTCCTCCGACGTCATCCGATGTGATAAGTAGGACGCACGACGCCTGTAGCCTCAGTTCCGTTTTTTCCGCGAACGTGTTGCTTCGTGTTTCTCGGTTCTAAGCCTCGTCTCTTTGGTGTTCTGTTCTTTCTGGTTCTTCGAACCTGTTCGTTTGTGAATTTCGGCGATGTCTTCTACTTCGTCTTCAACCCCGCGTCCGGGCTTTAAGAAGTGCGGGGAGTGTGGGTCCAAGATGTCGGTGACTGACTCGCACGACGCCTGCCTCTGGTGCCTCGGGGAGGCCCACGACACGGATGACTGTGTTGACTGCCTGTCGCTCACGTCCAAAGCCTTACGCGAACGTAAGAAGAAGTTGTCGGTAGGTCGGGTGTCCAAGCCCCGGAAGTCGAAGTCGGCGGGGCTTTCGACGGATGATTCGAGGGGTGACTCTCCGCGTCATCGTCGGAAGTCTCGTCGGTCTTCTTCTAGGAGTGGGTCTCGCCACTCCTCAGCCTCTTCGAGGCATTCTCGGAAGCGCCGTCACCGGTCGCCTTCCAGGTCCTCTTCCGAGGATTCTGCCCGGCACGTCGGGTACCCCACCAGCCGTGCGACGCCGGAGGAATGGGCTTCCTTCGGGAAGAAAATGTTGGCGATTCTTGAGTCGCAGGGTACTCAGCCGTCCGCGCCCCCGAGTGGGGTCGGCCGTGTGAGGTCGAGAGACACCGCTCGCAAGAGTGGTCGGCACGAGTCACGGGAGCGGTCCCGTTCGGACAAGGAGGCTCGTTCTCGCCGTACCCGTTCCAGGTCCCGGTCCTCGACGCGTTCGAGACCGTGTGCTCCTGTGAAGTCTTCGAGGAAGACGTCGACGTCTGAGGCGTCGAGGGCGTCGACAGGCTTTCTCGAGGCTCCGGCTTCGAGGACGTCGACGAGGCCGTCGACGTTCAGGTCGTCGAGGGACACGCTCGGGGCTCCGGCCTCGAGGGCTGTGTCGACGCCTCCCATACTGGAGGCGCTGCATCTGACGTCGACGCCGATTTCCTCGACGTCGACGCCGATCCTCTCGGCGCCGTTGCCGGTTTTCTCGGCGTCGGCGCCGGTTCGCTCGACGCCATCGACGCCTTTCGTGTCGGAGGTGCCCCGTGTCACGGGTGTACCCCCTAGGAAGGCTCTGGTTAAGAGCAAGCACTCTCGGGTGCCTTTTCGCCACCTGGAATTTATTTCGGAGGCGGATGAGGATTCTGATGGCCTGGTTCCTAGTCTGGTGCCTGATGAAATTGTCTCGGGCCATAGTCAGTTTGACGATTTGAGGCAGTCACTGCATGATGCCAGTGGACTGGACACCTCCCCGGAGGTGGACTTTTGTAGGCCTGAGCCTGGCTCCCATGCCGATTCCTCGTACCGGCGCCTTATGGCTAGGGTGTCTGAGTATTTGGGATGGTCTGCTCCCCCAGGGGAGTTTGTGCAGGATGATCTGACGGACATCCTTGATGTTGGTCCCCCAACTGACCCGGTTCTGCCGTTCCATATGGCTTTGCAGAGAAGGGTGGCGGCGGCTTGGACTGCTCCGGAGAGTCTCCCGGCGTTGGGCAGATCCTTGTCGCGTAAATACCGTCCAGCCAGTAGCGACCCCTGCTACTTGACCAGGCACCCCACTCCGGAGAGTTTGGTGGTGCAGGCGGCCACGGCCCCGGCAAAGCAGGCGTCGTACCCTACCATCCCTCCTGATAGGGACGACAAACGTTTTGATGGCTGGGCGAAGAAAGTGTTTTCTTCTGGTGGTATGGCGCTTCAGGCGGCCAACTCCATTTGTGCCTTGTCACGTTTCACGCACACTCTGTGGAACTGTGTTGCGTTAGCGGCTGAACATATTCCCGAAGGGGTTGAACGGGAGGGTTTCCTTGCTATGGTCCAGGATGGTAAGGATGCCATGTGTGAGTCCGTTCAGTCGGGTCTGGACTTGGCTGATTGCGTCAGTGGGTCCATGGCGGCGAGCACCGTGATACGCAGGTTTGCGTGGTTGCGGAAGTCGGGGTTTGCTCCTGATGTGCAGTCCCGGCTCCTCAACATGCCCTTTGATGGTGAACGCCTTTTTGGCAGCAAGGCTGACGAGAGCCTTGAGAGGTTGCAGACCTCAAAAGCTGCAGCGAAGTCGTTGGGCGCTGCAGTTCGCCAACCTCCGCCTTTTCGTCCTAGGGGACCGCAGTGGAGGGGTGGTTCCTTTCGCTATTACTCATCCTTCAGTAGAGCGAGAGGAGCTGGCAGTCAAAGAGGCCAACGCAGGGGTACCAGAGGTGGACGACAGGGTACCCGTGGTGCCAAGGCCGCTCGGGCAGTTACCTCTTTGCCCTCGGGTAACGCCGCAGCCGCTCCTACTCAGTCATGAGGCCATGTCCCATGGTTCGCCGGTTGGGGGAAGGCTGGCGCAGCATCTTGTAGAGCGGCAAGCCATTACTTCAGATGTGTGGGTTCTGGAGATCATAGCCCACGGCTACAGTCTTCCCTTTCGGCACAGGCCTCGCGACAATCCACCGGGGAATCTCTCTTTGAAGTGTCCGGATCCGCTCCTTGCGCAGGAAATTCAAGCCCTGCTGGAGAAAGGAGCTATAGAACTGGTGCCTGTAGCGGAGAGGAACAAGGGATGGTATTCCCCTTATTTTTTGATTTCCAAGAAAGACGGGGGATTGAGACCCATCATGGACTTGCGCGGTTTGAACAAACTCCTCAGGAAGGACAAGTTCAAGATGGTTACTCTCTCTCAAGTCCTCCAGGCCCTTCAGCTTCAGGACTGGTTGGTGTCACTCGACCTCAAGGATGCTTACTTCCATGTGCCGATCCATCCCAAGCACAAGAAGTACCTGAGGTTCGCGGTTGGCGACTCGCACTTTCAGTTTCGGGTCCTGCCGTTCGGATTGACCTCCGCCCCGAGGGTTTTCACCAAGCTCATGGTGGTGGTGGCAGCGCATCTCAGGCAAGGGGGGATTCACGTCTACCCCTACCTGGACGATTGGTTGATCAGGGGGAGCTCTCCCGAGCAAGTCCTGGATCATCTGTCCGTCACCTGCCACTCCCTCCACAGGCTGGGCTTCTCCCTCAATTTAAAGAAGTCCCATTTGACGCCAACGCAGAGGCTCCAGTACATCGGAGCAGTGCTCGACACTTCCCTGGGGCAGTGTTTTCCTCCCCAGGTGAGGGCTCTTCACATTCAGCAGATGGTGCACAAGTTTCAGCATGCCCAGACGCTCCCTGCGTTCGAGTTCTTGAGGTTGCTCGGCCTCATGGCATCCTGCATTCTTCTGGTGCCAGAGGCTCGCCTGCGCATGAGATCTTTGCAGTGGGCACTCAAGATGCAATGGTCGCAGTCCTCCGGCAGGATGTCGGACCCGGTTCAGGTGCCGCCCTCGGTCGCCCAGGACCTTCTGTGGTGGGCCGTCGAAGGCAACTTGATGAAGGGGGCTCCATTTTGGCTTCCCTGGCCGGAGGTGACGATCGTGACGGATGCATCCCTCACGGGATGGGGAGCTCATGCCAACGAGCTGACAGTCAGCGGTCGTTGGTCTCCGTCGGAGTCCAGACTCCATATCAATCTGTTGGAGCTGAGGGCCGTCAGGCTAGCCCTGAAGGCTTTTCTGCCGACTGTGCGAGGAAGGAATGTCCTGATCCTGACTGACAACACGGTGGCCATGCACTACCTCAACAAAAAGGGGGGGGCAGGGTCACTTCCTCTGTGCAGGGAGGCGATGCAGCTCGAGTTCTGGGCCATCCAGCAGGAAGTTTCGGTCTCGGCAGTTCATCTGGCCGGAGTCGAAAACGTGACGGCGGACGCTCTGAGCAGGCAGAGCGCGATCTCTCACGAGTGGGAGTTGGCTCAGGAGATTCTCCTGGAGATCTTCGCCCTTTGGGGGACCCCTCAAGTGGATCTCTTCGCCTCCAGTGTCAACCGGAAGTGCGGGAGGTTCTGCTCGCGGGAATTTCCTCCAAGAGGGGCCTTAGGAGACGCGTTCGTGGTGGATTGGTCGTTCCCGCTGCTGTACGCGTTTCCTCCAGTCCCCGTCATCCCGCAAGTGCTGCGGAGGTTGCGGAAGTTCGGTTCCCGGATGATCCTCATTGCTCCGGCGTGGGCTCGGAGGACGTGGTACCCGGACCTTCTCGACTTGTCCATCTGCCCTCCACGTCGTCTTCCCTACCGAGACGATCTGCTCTCACGGGAGGGGGGTCTGGTTCTCCATCCAGAGGTCAGATCCCTCAACCTTCACGCTTGGCTTCTGAAAGGTTGAGGTATAGGGATTGGGACCTCCCTGAAGACGTGATGGAGGTGTTGCTTTCGGCCCGAAGGCCAGCAACTAAGTCTCTGTACCGTTGCCGTTGGCGTAAGTTCTGCGACTGGTGCAGAGTTCGGAATGTGGATCCTTTTGCATCTGACATCCCCATGGTTCTGTCCTTTTTGCTTTCTTTGGCCCACAGGGGCTTGCAAGTGGGTACCATTAAAGGTTACCTGGCAGCGCTGTCCATCTTTAAGCGCTCGTCTGATGAGTGTTCTTCCTTTAAGATCCCTTTAATTTCACAGTTTCTGAAAGGGCTCACTAATGTGTTCCCTCCGTCACCTTTCCTGGTGCCCGGTTGGGATTTCAACCTTGTTCTTAGGTTTCTTATGGGTGCTCCGTTTGAGCCTTTACATTCTTGCCCTTTGAGGCTGTTAACTCTGAAAACTGTGTTTTTAGTTGCGGTTACTTCCGCTCGCAGAGTGAGTGAGTTGCAGGCACTTTCGGTTAAGCCACCCTTCACTGTATTTCACAAGGACAGGGTTGTCCTTCGAGTTCGTCCTTCTTTTCTTCCGAAGGTAGTGACGGAATTTCATTTAGCCCAGAAGGTTGTTCTTCCGGCATTCTATCCTCCTCCGCATCCTGGTAAGGAAGAGGAGAGGCCCCATAGGCTTGATCCTAGTAGAGCTTTAAGCTTTTATGTTTCACGCATGTCCCGGGTCAGAGTGGACGATCAACTCTTTATTGGTTACGCTGGTAAGCGTTTGGGGCAAGCTGTGACGAAACAGACTTTGTCCCGCTGGATTGTTTTGGCCATCTCGGAATGTTTTGGCGGGTAAGGACCCACCGGCTGGCTTGCGGGCCCATTCTACCAGGGGCATGGCTGCATCTACTGCCCTGCAGAGGGGTGTTCCTATTCGCAACATCTGTGATGCAGCCACCTGGGCTTCAGTACATACATTTGTACGGCATTATTCCATCAGAGGGCAGGATCTGGCCTTTGGCAAGGCGGTCCTTTGCTCTGCTATTTGATTGGCTATTCTAATTTTGTTTATAAATTCTTTCCCTCCTCCTTGCTCTGGTACTGCTTTGGGAGTCTGTCATAGATATGGAATACGTCGGAGGACCCAATCCCCTCGAAGAACAAGTTACTTTCTTACCTGGTAACGTTCTTTCGATGGGATGGTCCGACGACGTATTCCATATCGCTCCCGCCCTGCCTTCCCCGCTGCAGAATTTCTTTTGCGATTGCAGCTTACGTTCCGCAAGGCTTTGTGTCTGACTGGCAGTTGACTTCTGTCACACGTTCTGGGGGAAAAAACTACAACTGAGGCTACAGGCGTCGTGCGTCCTACTTATCACATCGGATGACGTCGGACGTCGGAGGAGGTCCTAGACGTCGGCGTATCGACGTCATCGACGCAGGACGCAGACGCCGGAAAAGTTTCCGAAGCAGCACAGCTGTGGTGATTACCTGTCATAGATATGGAATACGTCGTCGGACCATCCCATCGAAAGAACGTTACCAGGTAAGAAAGTAACTTGTTCTTCTGATTGGTCAAGTTCTTCCATTGGCTTGCCTCATAGTCGTACACGCAAAGAATACACACCCTCAGTCTCCAATGGTTAATTGTAATTCCTATGCATATGACCAGAAAATAGTGGGGGCCTATTTGCTCCTAATTGTAAATGCAAGATAGATTGTATTCCAGAATTCATGGTAGCAACCTGCGACCTCTTGAGTTCTGTAATCTGTTATTGTAGATTGACGGGTTCAGTAGAAAAAAATAAATAAGAAAACCAACAGATGAAAATGCTGAATCCGGCATTAGAAAAATAGCCCAAGTCTCATAATGTCGATCAAGGGGAGTGGGAATTGCAGGGGTAGCCCCCACCCCTTTGATCAGCATTATGGGACTTTGAGGGTTACGGGGCTGTCCTCCACTTCCATAAAAAGGAAAGCTGGGTACAAAGAGTTTAAAAAAAAGAGAAAGGCACCCTGCGGCAGAAGGTCCCACATTGAAAGCTCTTGAATGGCTTATTTACATCTATTGCAATGACAAAATGTAAACCTTTCCCATCAAACATTTCAATGGCCTTTTTTTCTTTTTTTGTGTGCTCAACATGACATTAATAAAATCACATTTCAACGAAACTGGGGCCTTCTGTAGCTCCTGTTTTCACTTTACATTGGTTAAAACCCAGGCTTTGGGTGAAATGTAGTCAAGGGCCAATACGGGTTCCATGGCCGGTTTAGTTTGTGGCCAAATCTGCACCATGTGTTGGGTGCTGTCTCTTAAGTGTGCAGGTGCACCATCTTTGTAGCAATGGAAGAAATCTATTATACAAGTGAAGCAGAGAAAGGCACTATT
The DNA here is from genome assembly GCF_040938575.1 of Ambystoma mexicanum. NCBI lineage: Eukaryota > Metazoa > Chordata > Amphibia > Caudata > Ambystomatidae > Ambystoma > Ambystoma mexicanum. The sequence goes on along the minus strand of NC_090937.1, from coordinate 880,271,873 downwards.
CCAGCACTTTCATTTTGAATTCAGGTAGTCTTACTTTTTCTTCCACATACCTCAAACTATCATGGGAGAATGTCTTTTTTTTCCCTGTGCACATGTGTTCTAGATAAATTGATCAAAAAGCAACCCTTAAACAATTGATTCCCTTTATTGTTGTACAGAGTGTTATTGAGATCTGGGTTGATTAAATATATTCTGATAGGCCTACTTGTTTCACTCAAAGAGCTTCCTCTTGGTCTATTCATCTCCTCCTAGATATTGACTGAGCAGGAAATTAAATTGTTTCTTCCCAAATGGTACATTACAGAAATTGACCATGCACAACAGAGGAGTGAATAAGCATACTATAAAATGACTAATTTAGAAATGAAGAGGCGGGTGGGGCATGGTTTGTGACCAAGCAAGATTGACGTTTGATCCTTGAGCTCGCCTGACGGCGCTGAACATGTGGCCTTAATGTCCATAAAGGTGTAAACTTGCTCCTATTACCACATTCTATCGATATTTGTTGTCAGGGCCCCCTCCGGTGTGATAGTTTCTTACGTCTGCATACATTGTAAAGCACTCTCTCCGGAGAATTTCTTTAATGGAGGGGACTGTTGGGCGATCAGAGATAAATGTCTGGAGGCGAGAGTCCATGGACCATTTTCGGATTCTCCCTGGAATTGTGCCAGCTGGTGTGCGGGTCAGAGGTCCTTTGGTGAGCTCCTCCATACATGTGTGGCTCCTTTTCATGGCGGCTTGCTTCTGCTGCTCTGTCTGCCGCTTTGCCGCGTCACCCAAGGTAATTACACGGCGTGATGCGAGATTGTGGTTGTTCGTTTCCTCAGAGGCCTACTCACTACTGACATCCAGTGTTTTTCACTGTGTGGTGGCCAAGATAAGGCCCCATTGTCACGACCCACATCCAGAAACCCCCCTGGCAAGCCCATGGGCCAGGAGGGGTCTTGGCTCGGGTCTCCAACAAACATGGGCATCCTTTGCCTAGGCCCTCTTGGGGCCAGTCCTGGCACCTTTGGCGCCAGGCTCATACTTAATAAAGACTTGTGTTTAGGGAACTACTTTATTTCAAGTGCCAGCCAACATGGAGGCATCCACATAGCTTGGCTCCTTGGAACCAAGCTATGCGGTATAGTGTTTTGGGTGTGGTAGCCTAGGAACTACTTTACTTGGACTACTTTCTTGAAGCTATTTAAACCACACCCGACTTGGATAACACGCTTCGCGGTACTTTGCAATCCTGCAATGTGACGCTCATCGTGTTCAGCTGTACCCGCGAACCTCGGAAGAACAGCATCTGTAAAGAGACAAAAGGACATCGTTAACAGCAGCAGCTTACCTGTAATTTCATTGTTGGCTGCCCACAGCTCCTGCGAACAGCATCCTAGGATCAGCGTGTCTCCCGGACTGGCGGATCTGCAAAAAAGGAAAAAAAAAACATGACATTAGACACTGTTACAACATAACGAATTGTGCCAAAAAGCTTACCTCGCAAGTCGCCCTCGACCGCCATCGCCTCGGGATTTCATACACCGAGTGAGCACCACGATCTATGGGAAAGAAAAGACAACAGGTTAGCAAAGGCAAGGCATCCTAGCGCTGCGCATAGCGCCTACTTACCGCATCAAGGCGCTCTTAATACGCCATCTTTTACCGGCGAGACCCAATTCAGCCAATGCATCACATTGGACTTCCGCGCACCTAAGGAAGAGAGAGACCTTATTTAAACCAAGAAAGGCATGCAAGAACAACAATATGCAACAGCAATAAGACCTACCTGAAAGACTCAAAATGGGCCGGCATCAGTGAAGTAACTAGATCACATTCGCCCACAAAGGAGAACGTGCCCCTGCCAAGAAGGCAGGACGGAGAGCACACCTGAGTTAACAACAAGGCAGAACTTCCCTGCTGGTCACACCTGGGAGCCGCAGAGAAGGATACCCGAGTCCCTACGGCTGGGTGGAATCCGTGTGGATACCAGGCGAGCGTAACACCCGTCGCCTAGCCTCAGTTTGCACCAAATAAGATCAGACAGCCGGGTGATAAGTCAAGCTTTGTGTATTTATATTGCAAAGACAGAGCATACATAGTAATCAGCAGGGAAAAACAGCATGCAGCAGGCAAGTGTTCAGGCAGCTGGCACAAGGAGCTCTCTAGCGCCCCCATCCTCGAGTGCCTGGTTGTATAGCATATCATAGGCAAACACTAATATGTTTCTGTACTTTCACAATGGGGGTGTTACTTGGCACAACATTAGACATTTGGCAAGAACTGTCGACATCTTCCTTGTGACGCAATCCTGCAGCGACATTGTGTTGTATTATGAATTAGCGGCATTCGCAGCAACACCTTCTGGTATCTCTCATGCATTGCATAAAATGGCAATCCTGCACATCAACCCCCTGTTTTGGCCATCCCTGAACAGGGTGTAGACCACAGGGAGCAGGAATGCTATTTCAAAAAGTCAACCCATTCAGTGTTCGACATGTGACCTAAAACATCTATCATCTCCCGTTCATTGGAGGCTTCCTCCGTAATGTGAAATTTCTCTATTTCAAGTGTCAGCCGCCTAGCCTCAGTGGACAAGTGAGACACCTGTTTAACACAGCATGATAGACCGTGACTAAGAAAAACTAACATTGCAAAGGCAGCAATTATAACAACAAATTTTAAAATACCATGTAGAATGGAAGAACCCAGTGAACCAAAAGTCGTTTGAATCCAAGTTAACAATGAGCTGGCATAACCCTCGTTAATATTGTATAAGGTGGTACCAACCCCTTGGAGGGATTTTATGACGTCCTCATTCTGAGAAGAGTTATCGGGTAGTCACGTGCAGCATTCCTGTCCTATAATTTTACATGTACCCCCTTGAGCAGCCAGTAAATAATTATACACCATTCTATTCTGGAGGACCATCGTTCTGAGTGCTACTTGATCGCTCTTCAGTATCCATATACCTTTTGGCGGCGTTGTTAGCTACATGTTCGAGGAGAAGTTATAAGGTATGTAGATCAGCCCTGTTGTAGTGCCAATACTCGGGTTCCTCGGTATCAGGAACCCTAAAAGGCCTTTGAGCCATGTCCAGGCGTCGCGTTTGGCCCAGCGAGGTGTAGTGAACCTGTGGAAAAATTGACACATGGCTGATTGCTGGGCGAATGAACACAATGGTGCACAGACCAGGCAAGTTAGCCAGGAGCCATTGCTATACGCTAGCCCCACAAAGGAAATGTAGTCCCCTGTGTATAGAGAGCTACATTGGTTCTATAACTATCAAATTTGTCCTATTTTACCAACATCAGTGTTGTTACTGGTGGTTGTGGTAGCACTTCTGTTAAGCACATGGGATGCCGGCGTAATACCCATAGAAGGTAGCGTGCCTAGCATGGTGAAAGGGATACGATTGTGTGGAACAAAGGCGGTCGGTATCCTGGGTGGTTAAGTATTGGCATAGCTGGGGTTAGAGTCCCTGGGGAAAGGAATGCATCATATTGGGTCGCGAAGAGTCATTTATCCGAAGGTCCTAAAACTATTCAGCAATATTGAACGGGACAGGGATGAAGGGAATCCCCCACTAATTTACATAGGAGTATGGGAGCATATATAGCAATCGGAAGCATTCATGAGGTCAGCGTAGGCCCAAGAGAAGTTGAGGAAGGTGTTGGTGTCTGGGTGTAAGATGGAGAATGTACGGTGGGGTAGAGCAAATATCCTGGTAGAAACACTTGTGTACAGGCGCGTTATAAATGCCATAATCCTATCATGGTAAGAAACAGCAACATGGTGCAAATACTCCACATAAACTAATGTATTGGCAGTAATATTCCTAGCTTTAGCAGTACAACCCTACGGACATTGGTGCCTTATGCCCAAAAGTTCCAAAGAGTGTCCGTCGTCACTGGACCCAGTAGGCAGAGAGATGATGTAAAAGTTCAGGATCCCCGCCAGGGTGATGCTGACAGATGTGTGGGGCTGAAAAAATGTTTGACAGCAATGGCCTGCCGGAGAGAAGTGTAGCAAAAAAACCTTTGGGAGCGATGGGTCACCTGCCAGAGACCGGTGAGATGGTGGCCGCACTCCGCAAGTTGTACCTCGTGACCAGTAACGGAATTTCATCAAGATTTCCCGGTCTTTTAGCTTCTTGGACCACAGTGAGCAGTCTGTCTCCTGTACCCCTGCAGATTTCAAGTTTGCTGTGTCTTTGGTGTTGACGGACGGTGAGTTGGCTTTGTCCTAGATCTCTGGCAGTTTTCCGTTGACGGGTGGAGGCGCTGCTTTCACACACTGGCTCACGTGAACCCAGGAGTCAGTCCTCTACAGCGAACAGCCGTGTGGGTCATCAGTAATATCTGGAAAGGTCCTTTGCAGGGATGATTTTCGCTGATGTACTTTCAGGACCACCCAATCTCCTGGCAGGAGGCTGTGGCACAGCGTTTCAGGCGGTCGAGGCAGAGCTTCTTTAATTTGCTGGAAGTGACAACTGACTATGAGCATTAGTCTTTTACAATATAACAACCAGATCATCATTCAGTTATAATCACAGAGCTCAGGGGAAGGTGGTGGAGTAGCTAGCATTCGCATGAGCCTCCCCATGAGGATCTCGTGGGGGGGGGGGGAAGAGTCCATGTACTCTGTTTACAGAGTAGGGAGGGAATCGGGCCAGTTTCCTGGCAGACCTTCACAAGGTGGATCTTCATGTTGAAGTTTCGGTGTTCCACTGCCCCTGCCGATTGTGGGTGAAAATTACAATGCATGTGCTGGAGGATCCCCAAGGCACTGCTAATGTTCTGTACAATTTGTCCAGTGCAAAGGGTGCTTCTGTCAGAGTTTATGGAAACTGGAAGGCCAAAGCATGGGATAAACTCTTAGCAGTCTCTTGGCCACCGTAATTGAATCGGCGTATTTATAGGGGTAGACCTCAGTCCATCACGAAAATGTATCAATTATTACTAGGACGTACTCAAAGGAGGCACAATTGGGTAAGCGAATGAAATCTATTTAGATATTCACAAAGTGGCCATAAGTAACTTCATGTGCCCCTGAAGTGGTATTCACAGGCTTTCCAGGGTTAAACGGGAGACTTGTTGAATGGGCAGCACAGTATTTTGGAGCAATGGAGGGGAACTTGGGGGCGAACCAATATTTCTGGACCTCAGAGGTCATCTTCCCTTTGCTTGAATGGGACACAGAGTGAGCAACACGTGCAAGGTATGGTGGGATTGCTAGTGGGGCCACTAACAGGCCTGTGTTATCATGCCATAGGCGATCAGAGCAACACACACATTCATGCTTTTCCCAGCCCTGTTTCTCAGCCCGGGGTGCGGCGTCTTGGTCCGCCAGGACGGAAAGAGATGCTAGGGGGTCATCCACTGAGTAGAAACAGTGACACATAATCTGGAGCCAGAGGGCCATGGAGGGCTGCATTTCTTTGCATGGCCGCCAGCTAGCGCGTTACCCTGCGAGGTGCTGTCAGAATGTCGAGTGTGAGCTTTGCACTTCACAATAGCCAACTCGGTAGGTAGCAGAATCGCATTAAGCCACAAAACTCAGGGGAAGGTGGTGGATTAACTGTCATTCCCATGGGCCTCCCCATGGGAATTAGGTCAGTTCTTGGTGATTATACAACATCAACCACTGCCAGGCAGTCGTGCAGTGACCGTCATCGGGTTTAGGCAGGAGGGAGGAGCTTCTGATGAGTGATATCGGTGGCAGAGAGGAGCCGTTTTTCATATTTGGTAAGACGTGCAGCCGAAAGGTGATAGGTTTTACCCCTGAGGAGCAGTGCTAATACAGTGTGTGGTACTGCTACATTCATGTGTTGTGTTAGTGCGATGTTATTAACTTTTGTAAGAAGGGCAGTGGCAGCTACCACTCTCAGACATTTGGGAAATGCGGAAGCCACAGGGTCTAACTGTGAGCTAAAGTAGGCTATGGGGTGTTGTAGGTCCCCGTGCTTCTGTGTGAGTACGTCTAAGGCATACCCATCTTTCTCATCAGAGAACAGGGTGAATAATTTTCCGTAGTCGGGAAGGGCGAGCGCCGGAGCAATGGAGAGGGCAGTCTTGACCTTAGCGAAGGCTGTGGAAGCGTCCGGAGACCACATGAGCTTATCAGGCTGAGAGTAATGTAGCATCACCTGCATAGGTGCAACTATGCAGGCACAATCAAGGATCCATAGGTGACAAAAATGGCTTTTCCAAAAAGGAGCACAGCTGCCTTTTAGTGGCGGGCATGGGACACTGTAAGATGCAGGACTCTCCAGAGGGGGCAAGGCGCCTAGCGATGTGGGAAATGTCATGTCCTAGGTAGTGAACTGTAGGTAGGCAGAGCTGCAATTTTGCTTTGTTCACTTTGTGCCCTCTTTCTGCCAAGGCAGGGAGGAGCACTTCGAGTCGGCGAGAGAGACCTGAAAGTCACCTCCCTTGTGAACCCCAGCGACCCCCTTAGAGTTTTCCTCACCTTGGATTTTGATGAGATGCGCTCTCCGTCCTGCAGTTCTGTGCAGGGGTGCGTCGTGAATGGGGCGCTTCGCTGCTAAGTTGCTTCACTGGTGCAGGCCCTAGAGTCCAGACCTGCTGCGACTCAGTTATTCAGGTAAGTCTATTGTTCTTGATAATTTGTCCATAATTGTAATTTCCCTTGTCAATGTCCTCCTTCTCTCTTAGGTGCAGAAGGGATGATGAAGACGTCGAGCTGGTTGAGAGGGCTGTTCTCGAGATGGTAAGTGAATGCTTTCAAGCGAGGACGAGCTTCCGAGGTGACACTGGAGCGATCGACAGGAGCTGGATTGACAAGCAGGTAAGGATGGTTAATGGCGTTCTTCTCTTCCTTTGCAGGTGCAGGCGTGGAATGCTGAGGACAGATCACGGTGAACGTCAGCTACGAGTGCAGAGCAACGCGAAGCGTGTGCTGCAGCTCGGGCTTGTCTTAAATAGTCTGCAGGTATCCCAGGTGCCTTCAGACCTGACGACACCCTAGATGCTAGACCGCATGGTTCAGTTCTGAACTGAACTATGTGGGGGCAGCCATGTTGTTCCATTCCCATTGAGAGCTCCAGCTCCTTCTGCCATATGAGCCTCGCGCCAAAGGCGTCGGGACTGACTCCAGGAGAGTCTTGGGGGGGGTCTTGGTTGTTCCCTTGGGGCCATGCAGGGACACTGATGCGGCCCAGCGACCCTGAGTACCAGGGCCAGGGGCTATGGCCATGACGGCATGTGAACGCAAAGCGATGCTGAGAGTCGTGGTGGATGGGGACAGAGAAGGCAGAGGCAAGATAATGCAAGTGAAAAATTGTGCGTGGGCTGGGACACAGGAGAGAATGGTCGGGGGCTCCGGGAACACCGGATGGGAGGGTATCACCGCCTTAAGTGTATGCAGATCGTGAGCAAAACTGAAATTTCCTGTGCCCTTTTTCTTAGTCGGCAGCACCGAGTATTGCACGGGCTAGAGGTGTAGTAGAGGATGCCCTGGTCAATGAGGGAAGAGATGACAGGCTTGACACCTTCCTCTGCTCGAGAGGGTAATCTGTACTGGGGCACACGCACGAGAGGAACGTCCGGATTGAGAGTGATGCACACAGGTTTAGCAGAGAGAATGTGTCCTACTTCATTAGCATGTGCTGCCCAGAGGGACATTGGCACAGAGTCAATAAGGTGGTGTAGCTTGTCCAGGTGTCAGTAATGGAGGAGAAACATTCAGCTTGCCTAGATCGTGGAACCTCTAGATAAATGCCCTCAGGTGAACAATAAAATGTACAATGCATCTTACATAGGAGGTCAATACCCAGCAAGTTAGCAGGTGAGCATGGGCTTAACAGAAAGGCACAGTGTTCCTAAAGGGGACCATTAGACACAGACAATTCCTTTGACGCTCTCTGCCCCTGAATGTCACATTTAAGATTGGGACCCGACCGGTCCAGTGGTAGCAAAGCAGCGGTAGGGTCCCTCTGGCAATGTCATGGTAGACCATAGGAGATCTGAATGTCTTGCTTGCCCCTGTTAGGAGGAGGAGGTGGAGGTGAAGGTGGAGGGGCAGGTTGTGTGGGTGCCGGGTAGCCATTAGAACTGGTGGGAGGAATTAAATCATTGAAGAGTAGTGGGACCATATTGCTGTGGTCTGGAACGTTTGGTAGGACATTGCTGGATGCAATGACCCAACTGCTTACAAGATCTGCAGAAAGGTTTTCCTGGCGGGAGTTGTGCAGGCAAAAATCAGTGTGCAAAAGTCTGTTGTGGCGGGATCTGTTTGGCATAGGTCTGGTGTGGGGTACACGGGTGTCCCCAGCCCCCAGAGACCGCCTTTTGTTGAGCATGTTGTATTTGCAGAGCCATCAGGCGTGTAGTGCCATCTCGCTCCTGGCATTTGAGTTTGTCATAGAAATGTGCTGCTTGCAGTGCTTTTTCAATAGATTCAGCCTGCCACCCAATTTGCACATTCTGTATATTGTTTGAAATATCAGGAAGGAGACCATTCACAAAATGAGAAACTAATGCAGTTTAGCTTGTTTCCCCGCGTTCACAAATACTATAGTATTTACAGTCTGTTAATCTAGACAGGTAGTCGGAGGGAGACCGACTGGTTTTGTTTGCGCGTGGCGATCTTTGGCCAGTCAACTTGGACCGGGTATTTCTCTTTGAGGGCGGTAAGTGCGGTAATATTTGCAGTAATAGCCTCTCCACCCGCCAGGATGTCAGGCCATTGCAGTTTGTCCATGAATTGTTTGTATAGAGTCTCTTTGAGCACCGCCCGTAGGAGTCGTTTAAGATCTCCAATTGTGGGATCATAACAAGCAATTACTGGGTTGAAACGTTCCATGAAAGCAGTGGGGTTGTCGGGCAATAAATAAAAAAAATCTTTTTGTGTATTTAGTTATAAAACTTTGACACAAATCCATATATATACATTGAAATATACTGTACAACTAATCATGAACAACGATAAAATACACATTCATTATAAGTACACTTGATACACCTTTATCCTAAAGTCACAGATAAAAAAAATATACAGTATAACACAGAGGTAAACATTTCTTAAATTCGCCAACGTAAAATCACATAAAATTCCAAATTAATGAAACAAAGGGAAAAATTCATTATTTATCTAAACATCTAATTAATAATAGTGCTACTAATAAACCATCATACAATATAAAGAAAATCAAGGCCAGAAACTGCCTCAAGCATTATAGCCTCCAACAGATGGTTCAAGATCTGCTAATAATTTGACATCCTCTTCAAATTTCCGCAAGTGTTGGTTCACATTCTTCCAGACCTGAGTAATGGCAATGATAAGTCCTGTACTATAGCCAGCAAGGCACTTCAGCCAAAAATGTTCACTGGTGATGTTCTCAAGGTTAAGCACACATTTGGCAAAATGCATTTCGTACACAGATCTTATCATTGGGCAACTAGTCAAGACATGTCTAGCTGATTCGATGGAATTGCCGTCGAGACATAGCCTACAGGTCCTCTTTTCAACCGAAATACCAACCCAAGCCCCCTTAATCTCAAGAATATCCAGTCGATTGAATCGTATGTCAGGAATATTCTCAGTGTGGCAGGCCAGGGCAAGAGCCTCAGATACATTTGGGACTGTTTGTATTCAAACGGCCTCAGTGAGCAGGAGGTCAATGATCTCATACTTGCCACTTTCTCTTGGCTTGTTACCCAATCCCATTTTTCTAAGCACATTTTGGGGGATTTTAGCATAACACCTTCGCTATACTTCCAACATGGAGTGTTAGGGAGAATTCTCATTTATAGCTAATTTCCCTCACCTAGTGAGTCCCCCAGCAGCTTTGTTGGACTTCTGGAGTTTATTTCGTTCACTTGGTAAGAGTGTGAGCTTTTCCCCCCACTCTTACCCATGTTTTGCCATGTGTCTTTTACCTGTTTTATGATTGTCGACTCTGGAGTACACCACTTCAGTAGCCCCCTTCTTTGGTGTGTTACACAGCGCCTTCAGTGCAGTGACACAGGGTTGTCTTTTAGACTTCCCACCGACTCCATTTCTGGGGCTGACTACAGTCCCCCAGAAAAGGGTAAAGTTGCCATTGACTTTAATTAGTCAAATTACCACAGATCCAGTACACCCCATCTTCCATGGAGTGCTGGAAAGGGTTACTTCGTATCCCTTTTGCCTCCCAGAGTATTGTTTCGCTCTTTTAACATTTAGACTTGGCTCGTGGCAGTGGTATCTACCCTAACTTTTCTACCGCGATTATTAGATGAACGTGGTATTGTTTTAGGCTATTATATTAGCCTCGAACTTAAACCCGCTTGACCAAATACTTTTTCTTTTGGCTCCGGTCGGGTTTATTCGCCATTTCTTTTTGTTAAAGTGTGTCTTACTTTGCGCAGCAAAGCAGGTTTGCCTCCTTTGTTCACTGTCTTTTGGCGGGTTTCTGCTCAGAAGCCCTCCTCCAGGCACCTGGGTGTCTAGGTGGGCTGAATGTGAGGGAGGGGTGTAGTCACCCCCTGCACAGGGTATCCTAGGAAACCCAAGTCGCACTTTGCCATGATGGCTGAGGTGGTTGTCCGGGCTGGACAACCCCTGCTGCGTGATTGACAGCCAGGCTGTGTGAATGGGGGTTTTTCACATAAAAGGCAGGTCTCTTGGGCTAGAAGTCAGAGAGTCGCCACTGGAACTACAAGGAACCGAAGGGAAGCGGAGAAGAAGTCTGCTGCTGCAACTACCCCGTCCCGGTGAAGCCCTGCTGCAGTCCTGAACTATCTACCCTTCGACGACCAGAGAAGATCCAGTGCGGAATCTTCTTCCCTTGAGCTTGGTGGGGATAATCAGCTCATCTTCTACAGCCAGAGGATCCTCTCCTTGGTCGAAATTGCTGCACACTGCTGTAGTGGTCCGGATAGCCATCTGAAGAGCCTCTGCTGTTTTTAAGGAGCGCACCTTTTATTCATCGTCGCTGCTGCCGGCTTCATCCCTGTGTGGTGCAGATGTCGTCCTTCACATCAAAGCTCCAGGAACTGTGGGTCTGCGGGAAACCAACAGGAACAACTGCCAGGGCATCAGCCTCTCCATTGAATAAAGTACTGTGTTCTACTTGAGGAATTAGGGTGAATCCCTTTTCTTCATCTCCAAGGCTTGCCCTTGTCTTCCCTCCTTATAACTTTTGCTTCCGAACATTGACAATATCCAAGTACTGTTGGCTACGTTGAATCGTGAACTGTTCGACTGTGTGATCCTCAACAAGAGGCACCCGGTGTCACTTGACCCTGGCTCCGGCCCTTTGACTCTTGAATTCCTGTCCGAGTGTTCTTCGATCCTGTTTGCCTAACTATACTATTGCCTATGATTTTTGCCTCCAACTCCCTCTGGGTATCTCGGGTTCTAAGTGTGTTTTTGCCCCGGTAGCATTTCTTGTCACGGGTACGCATTTGTTTAGTAGACCGAACTGTCAAAAAGTGATCGCAATCGTATTCACGGTAAGGTGTCTTATTTCATAACACCGGTCCATTCAAACACAGGGTACTTAACCTTTTGTCATACCGTACAAAGTGAATTGGTTAGTCGTAGTATATTTTACGTGTGGTTTTGAATTTAATAGAAGTGTTGTGTGTGTGTGTATAACAAATGGCTTAAAAATACATGTACTTATATTTTTCTACCTGAAACCCTGAGTCCGTGTTTGCTTGAGTCACAGTAATTGTGGCCCCTTTGTGTAATCTCTGCTACTGCTCATATACTCTTGAGATAAGCCTGGCTGCTCCGCTACTGCTACCACTTTAACATAGTAGTACGGGCTTGTACCAAAGGTAAAACTTGTATTGCCACCTGTAGTCTTAATGGTGTGTAGTGGTCCCTAAGGGCACTGCACAGGATTCTGCCTAACGTGGAGTCCAACCAATTTTCTCAAAAAATTGAAGTTTTCTGTCCTTAAATTTTTTCTGGACCCTGGTTTTCACACCCTCCAGAAAGAATTGAATAATCAACAGGAGGGAATCGGGCAAGCAAATTTTATTTTTAAATGTAGCTTTGCCCTATTAAATTCAATACGAGCGGATAAGGAAATCAAGCCCATCTCCAGACGGACTGCCTGGATAGGTGTATAATTGGTGAGCCCCAATATTCTTCTCAAAATGATATCTTCCATCATGTCAGCCCACCCAGAACAGTCCGAATATGTTGTCTCAAGTGCATAGAGAAAGGCAGTGGAAAGTTTCTGTTTGTAAATGTTGATGCACAAAAGACTATGACCCGCAGTTTGTGTGGAAAAACGACATTACCGCAGTCATAGTAGACCGTATCTTTGCTCTTTTATTCTGTTGCGCCGTTTCATTCACTCTTGTCCTGCCAGAACAAACTTCATGTCCCCAGTATTTAAACCAGGTGACCTTTTTTATATCGCTGAGTGGGCATGAGATTACAGAATATTTTACAACATTTACTGCCAACCGCCATAAATTTGGTATTTCCCAGATTTATTTTCAAACCATTGGTGGCAGCAAACTCACAAACAGCCTTGGTGCTATGGCACATGCCAATATAGGCGTTATTGAAAATGTCATCTGCATACCCAATCCATCCGACCTTCATAGTTGCAATTTTTGGGAAAGCATTACATTTTTCCTTAAATATGCCTCCAAAATCAGCCATAAACAAACTAAACAGTGTAGGGGCCAGGGCACATCCCTGCCTCTCACCCTTTCTGACCGATATGGAGGTAGACAGAAGAAGTCCTTGGTTATTTAATCTGACCCTCAACGTATTATCCTCCTACATCATACAAATGTATGAGATGTTTAGGCATACCCAATAGCTCTAATTTGGGCCATAGCTTGGCCCGATCCACCATGTCAAACGCGTAAGTAAAATCAACGAATAACATATACAGTGGGGGCTGGTCATCACTATTGGCTTGCTCAATAAGAGTGACAATTAAGAGATTGTCATTGGTGGAGCAGTCTTTACGAAGCCCGGTTTGGGCCCTATCCTGGATATTATCACTATTAATCCAGGCATTTATCTCTTTAAGTACTAACATCCAAAAGGCGATAGTTTTCAGGGAGATTACGTCGCCCACTTTTAAATACTGGAATGATGTTGGATGTCTTCCAAGAAATCTGGATAATACCGGGTTCAATTACTTTGCCAAAGACTATTAGAAGAATCTCAGCCCAAACTTCTGGATTGTCCTAAATAACATTACACAGCCCATCCGGGGCCAGAGCTCGGGAAGATTTGATCTTTTTAATGATGGCAATTGTATCATCCATATTGATGGTCAGATTACTAATGTTTTTTTTCCAGATATATCCGCTCTTCTTTAAATTTATCGATGGAAAATGAACCCAGGAAGAGCTATTAATAGGAACTATGAGTTCATGTTGACTAGGGTGAGTGACTGCTCTAAAGGTTGCCCAAAATATTTTAGTATCACCATCAAGCAGTATCTGCACCATGTGTTGCCAATTACTATTTCCATTTGAGGGCTTATGTCTAACACAGTTTCTATAATTGTTCTTAATCCGGCGTTGAGCCATATAGAAATTGGGACAAAGACCACTACGTCCACATGTTCTGAGATATCTACGCATCTTAATCGTCATACTGTGTATAACCTTATCCTGGGGCTTCAATTTATCCGTACCAGGCTGGTGAGGCATTTGTTTCCATCCAATAGGCATAATTTCATGCATGGAGGACGAGATCCAACAGATTATATCTTCTCCAGCATGGGGTCTGGCATGGATTCACATGCTCATGAATATTCCCCGTCGTCAGACTGGGAATCCTCGGTAAAGAAAATGATCAGTATCAGTTTCGGTTCTGATCTGTCTTTCTTAGTAATCAATCACTGGTCTCTGGTTCATACTGTCCCCAGCCAATGACTGCCCTCTCCCTAAGCCCCTCCCCTGGCAGCCATCTTCAGATTTTTACCACACGTTCAAGTGTTGGGAGTCCTCCTGCTACAGCTCTCGAGCTTTTAGTGCGTTTTGTGTTTTTTCAAAGAGTTTATCTAATTTTTTCGGTCAATCGAGCCTCAAGCTCCACCGTTTCCACTTCCGATCAACGGGGACCGAATTTGGATTATTCTACGCCCCTCAAGGGCAAAGTTTCGTCGAGTTACGCTTCTTGGAGGATTCCGAAAGATCTGAGGCCTACCTCGTGGACATGGCCCAGGACAAGGGAAACTCGACGCCCGGATTCAAGCTGTTCAGGAAATGCCCTGGATGTGGAATACAGAATTTTTTCAAGGAGGATGAGCGTTTGAGATGTCTCTACTGCCTTCACGAAGACAAAACGCATGTGGAGAAGGACTGTGCATTTTGCCAGAACTTGTCGGAACAGACTATGAGGGATCATCGGATCCGCCTCGCCAGCTGGCTGGAGAAGGGCCCAGGAGGTGAGAAGAAGTCCGAGCAGTCTTCTAAGTCCTGTGAGGGTGCCCCGGCGACAGGATCCCAACAGAAGGCAAAGCACTGCGAGTCCGCGGGCACCGGGAGCACCAAAAGGGTCAGGCTCCTCGGCTGCCAGGCAGGGCGCACTTTCACTGACGCCATCAACCACGAGCCAACGCTCTAGCTCGGGGAAGAGAAAATCTGAGAACCCGGGTAAGCTTCTGGAGAGGCCCCGGTCGATCTCGAAGGAGTCAACCGAGGGGGAGCGAGGTGGTGATTTCCCCCCTCCCCCCCCCCCCCCCCAAGGTGAAGGCCTCAAGCACGCCCAAGGTGGTGAAGGCCTTGATTCACCCGGCTAAGGCCTCTATCGAGGGAGTCGTGATGGGCCTGGCGAAGCCTGTGGAGGCTACCTCGGAGCCAGAGTTTCCCTGCCACCGCGGAGGGAATCCTCTTTTCAGCCCATCGATAAGACCCCTGTGAGAACCCCGGTGGATAAAGGGGGGGGGGGGTGGCCATCACGGACACAGATTCAGCCTCTGAAGAGGAGGTGGTTGGAGTCGTGAAGGTACACAGCAAGAGGTTTGAGGAGGTCCGTTCCCATGGGAGGAATCCCGACGAGGCGGACGAAGAGAGCAACGGTGGTGCCGACAAGCCCGTGGGGGACTACTCCACCGCCCAACAGTCGCAGCCGGTGCCCGAGCCTCAGGACAACTCGAGGGCCATCTTGATGGCAATACAAGCCTTATGTACGGAGATAAGGACGAGGTTACCTTTACCCCCGACGGACGACCCAGCAGAACCGGGACCGTCGGGAAGCCTTGCAGGCAAACGGAGGAGAGTTCATCCATCCCGCCCTTCCAGCCTTCGCGGCCCTCTCAGCCTTCATCGCCTTCCCCTGATCCGGAAACTGATACGGCCACAACGGGGACGGATGACGACAGTGGTGACGACGGGATGGGCCTGCCATCACCACCCCCTCGGGCCTCCCTGCCCAACGAAATTGGCTCTTTCCACGCCATGATTGCCAGGGCATTCAAGCTTTTCCAGCTCTGCCCCGAAGAACAGAAGGAAGGTTTCCGCCAGTTGGGCAACAGTGTTTGCCTTCGGCGACGGGGGTGGCTCAAAGCGACTGATTTCCATCAGGACGTGCAAACCAAAGTGTTGGACGTGCCCTTCGACGGGAACCACCTGTTTGGAAAGACAGTAGACTAATCTCTGGAGGCCATCAAGACCGACACGGAGACGGCTCGGGCCTTGGGAGTTTTGCAGCAACGACGGCCGCCCTTTCGGAACTCCGGAGGCAAGCAAGGTGCCTCCAAAGGATTCGGCGGTGGCTCCTCGACGTACCTTCAGGAAGCTCGCTCCTCGTCGCAAGCGGCCTATAGAGGACGAGGCAAGTCAGGAGGATCTCCTCGTCGCCGCCAAGGAGGTCAAGGCGGCAAGTCCGCTGCTAAGCAGGACTGAACCGGCCGTAGCGTTGGGCCCCCACCTGAGCACCCTGGTGGAAGGCCGGCTGGCGAAGTTAGTCAGCGTGTGGGAGTCCATCTCCACCGACCTTTGGGTGCTGGATGCCCTGGCCCAAAGGCACACTCTCGAATTTCTAAAGAAGTGCCCCCGCATTCCTCCCGTGGCCAGGAAGGAGAACCACGTCCCTCAACTGCTGTTGGAATAGAGGCTCCGGGGCTCCGGAGTGTACTCACAATACTTCCTCGTCAGAAAGAAGACAGGCGCTTGGCGACCCATCCAGGACCTGCGTCAGTTAAGCAAGTACATCAAAGCCCAAAAGTTCCGGATGGTCACCCTCCAGCACGTGCTGGGACAGCTGGAGGACGACGACTTCCTGTCGTCGTTGGATTTGGAGGATAATTACTTTCACATCCCCATTCTAAAAGGACACCGAAAGTTTCTCAGATTTGTGGTCCAGGGACGGCACTAACAGTTCAAGACCCTTCCATTCGGTTTGAAGTCGACGCCCAGGGTATTCAAGTGCCTAGCACCAGTGGCGGCATGGCTACGCCTGCGGGGGGGATCCACGTTTACCCCTACCTGGCCGATTGGCTCATCCGGGCAAGGACAAGAGAATTTGCCGTCAAACACAGCGAAGACCGTCCAACTGCTCACGGATTTGGAAATTCTCCAACTACTCGAAATCCTTCCTGGTTCCGTCGCAGATCGCACTGTTTCTGGGAGCCAAGCTCGACAGTGGCGCGATTGGCTTCTCTGTCAGAGGAGAGGGCGAAGGCCATCTTGGGCATGGTGCAGCGCCTGCTGGCCACGGACGTGGCCAGAGATCCATCAAGTCCGTGGTCGGCATGATATCCTCATGCATCTACCTGGTGCGCCTGTGCAGGCTGCGGATGCGTCCTCTACAAGAGTTCCTCGACGCCCGTTGGATACAAGCGGCGGGCAGCTTCGAAGACGGGATCCCGCTCAACGAGGCCTTCCGCCAAGCGATTCGGTGGTGGGGCACCTGCGTGCATCTCTCGGCGGGCACAGACTTTCAGACCCCGGCACATCAGGAGACGGTGACGACGGACACCTCCCTGGAGGGATGGGGAGCGCACACCGGAGATCTCCACACAAGAGGCCTTTGACTCCTAGAAGAGCGGTCACTCCACATCAACATACTGGAGCTCTGAGCCGTGTTCTGGGCCCTCATGTCGTTCCTTCCTCAAGGGCAAGGTGGTGAGGGTCTTCACTGACAACACCACCACCACAATGTTCTACATCCGGAAGCAGGGAGGCTCCAGATCCCCAGCCCTATCCAAGGAGGCCCAGGATCTGTGGCACTGGGCCATCGCCCAGGGGATGTTTCTGGTGCCCTTCCATCTGGCAGGAATAAAGAACACCATCGCCGACTCACTCTCTCCAGAGAAGGAGGCGCCATCCTCCATCACGACCCGTGGGTCGCTGAACTTGCAGGCCTGGCTCCTGCAGCACTAGAGTTTGGAGGGTACGATATCCCAGCGGACTGCAAGGAGGTACCTGCAAAGACCAGGGCGTCCTGAACTCTCAAGTGCTACGGACACAAATGGAAGAGGTTCTCTGTCTGGTGCCGCGCACAGAAGATTAAACCCCTACGGATTACGGCCCTGAGAGTGCTGCCATGCCTGCTATCGCTGGCCAAGGCGGGGCTAGCTCATGCCTCCCATCAAGATGCATCTAGCGGTTATTTCCCGCTACACCAGAACTCCTGAGCGATCATCTCTGTGGTCCCATCGCCTGGTGAAGGAGTTTATGAAAGGACTGTTCCGTTCATTCCCGCCGGTGAAGGCTCTGGCCCCGGCGTGGGAGCTCAACGTGGTGCTGAGCAGGCTCATGGAGCTGCCATTTGAGCCTCTGCATTCGGCCCAGTTGAAGTACTTATTGTGGAAGACGGCGTTTCTTGTGGCCATCACCCCCGCACGAGTGGGAGAGATCCAGGCCCTCTCCTGCAAGCCTCCATACTTGAATTTCCACGAGAAGAAGGTAGAGCTGAGGAAGCACCCCTCCTTCATGCCCAAGGTGCCGACGGACTTCCACCTCAACGAGCCCTTGGTGTTGCCAGTTTTCTTCCCGTCTCCTTCGTCACCGGCCGAGAGGACTATGCACTCGCTGGATGTAGCTAGAGGGCTGAAGTTCTAAGTGGACCGCACGAAGAGTTTTCGGAAGACATCACAGCTGTTTGTGAACTTTGGACCTGTGAACCAAGGGAAGGCTCTCTCGAAGGCTTCCATTTCCAGATGGCTCTCCGGCTGCATCATGCACAGTCACCGGTTGGCAAACCGGCCGTCCGAAAGCCCATTCGACCAGAGCGATCGCTGCTACCACGGCGTTCCTGTCTGGTGTGCCCCTGATGGGCATCTGCAGGGCTGCTACGTGGAGGTTGATGCACACCATCACGAGATTCTACTGAGTCAACCGGGATTCCAGGGAGCAGTCCAGGGTCGGCCAAGCAGTTCTACGCAACATGTTTGCCTGAAGGTGGGTCTGGTGAGGAGGTAAGAGATGCTTAATGTTGAGCCTTGTCACCTCCCGTGGCTGTGCATGTGTGTACTGCTATGTATTCATATAGTCATGAGCATGTGAATCCATGCCAGACCCCATGCTGGAGAAGGAACAAGTTACTTACCTGTAACGGTTGTTCTCCAGCATGGGTTTGGCATGGATTCACATGCGAACCCTCCCTCCTTCCCCTCTGCGGCTCTTCACTTGGTCCTACTACCACTTTAGGTGCTACAAAATCTGAGGATGGCTGCCAGGGGAGGGGCTTAAGGAGAGGGCAGTCATTGGCTGGGGGCAGTATGACCCAGAGACCAGTGATTGGTTACTACTAAGAAAGACCGATCGGAAACGAAACTGATACTGATTTTTTTCTTTACCGAGGATTCCCAGTCTGACGGGGAATATTCATGAGCATGTGAATCCATGCCAGACCCATGCTGGAGAGCAACAGTTACAGGTAAGTAAATTGTTCCTTACTTATCATCAATAATACCTTTTCTAAATAGTTTCCCATCTCCCGTTGAACTAGGCAAGGGTGTCCGCTACTTTTCATTTTAGCTCTGGAGCCTTTTCAAAGCATTTCCATTAATGATAATATCAAAAGCATTGTCCTAAAGATGTCTTGGTCAAATGTTCTGCTTATGCAGATGATATTCTTCTTTATGTATCAGTTCCTTTCACTTCTATTCCTGTGTTAGACTACTATTGAGCAGTTTCCGAAAGTCTCTGGTCACAAACGGAATTTTGATAAATCGAAAATTCTACCTTTACTAATTGTTGCATAATGTCATACTCCTTTTGTACGGTATGAAATGGTGCTTTTCATCCATTAAATATGTAGGCATTCTTATTGCTAAGGATATTTCTTCTACTTTAACTGATAACCAAAATATAATTGTTAATAAACTTTAACCAATGGTCTCCTCTGTTTCTCTCCTGGTGGGGTCACCTAGAATTCATCAAAATGGCACTTGGACCTTTTATCCTTTACTATCTTTCTATGATTCCAGTGTTGTTATTAACCACTTTCTTCAAAACAGGGTATCAACTCGTACTCATTTTCTTTGGAATACTAAAACCCCCAAAATTGCTTTTAATGAACTCAAAGCTAGTAACCTCTATAGAGGGGTTACATTTCCAGATTTTCTCGAATACCAGAAGTCCATTTTAGTGCGACAAATGGGCTTATTTCAATTTAATGAATCTCAGTGGATAAATATTCCTTCTTGGGTCAAATTGGAATCAAAGCTTACAGCTCCCCTTTCTTTATCTCATTTTCTCAGAACATCCTCATGGCCTGGTATTAAACACCCGCTCCTACGCACTCTCGGTAACGTTTGCAGTACCCTAATGTCTTGCTCTTCTATTGCCCAAGATTCCACTAATGTCTTTTTATGGTTTAATACATTCTTCCCATTTAGACCCAAACACAATGTTTTGCAAAGATGGTACTCTGCCGGAATCTATCTTGTTACACATTTATTCCACAATAATTCACCTAAACCTTCCCCCGAACTGTGTGCTCGATTCAATCTTAGTGGTACTTATTGAAACGCTTCTACAATCCTTACAAACTTCAGTTACTAAAGCTATTGCCTTTTATTGCCAAAATGATCCCTCAAAATATATAGAATTAGTATTAAGTTCTCCCTCCACCAAAGCCGCTAAATTATACTGCGTGCTTGATCAACCCAAAGAAAGTAATGGTACCATTTCTTAAATTACTTTGCAATGGTAATCCATCTATTATGCTCTTATATAGCGCCACTCACCCATATGCCTCCGTGTGCACATATGACGGAGATGAACAGAAAACAAAGAAATCTGTGTCGGGAAGCGGGAGAGTCAATACCTAGGAAAAAAAGGTTACATTTGCCCAGCTCAAATAAATGTGTTTTTAGCAATTTCTTGAACAGGGTGGTAGACTCGTAGCCCTTGAGAGAAGACAGAAGCTGGTTCCAGAGATCTGGAGCCCAAGCTTGAAAACCTGAGCTACCAATCCTCCAATAGGATTCGAGGTTGCTTCAGGAGGATATCGTTGTTGGAGCAGAGTTTGTTGAAAGGGAACTCTAAGAATTCTGGCTGACAGATATTTCGGGGCTTTGCCTGATGAGCAATTATAGACCAGCATAGTGCCTTTGAATCTGATTCTTTGTTTGACGGGCAGCTAATGCAATTTTCTGCAAGCCTCAATGACGTGAGTGCATCCCGCAAACGGCTTAGACTGCTCCATTTTTTAACACCTAAAGACTTTTTATGTTGGTCTGAAAAAGAACCAATAAGCAGACGACTGTTGCAGTAGTCTAATTTTGAGTTGATAATAGCCCAGTTTGACTGAGAGGTAGGGGCGAATTTGCCATAGTAGATGGATGTAAAACAAGCAGGAGTATTTAACGTAAAGAACCTGCTTCTTAAATGAGAGGTGGGAATCAAAGTAAACTCCCAATGTCTTCACCGAGTCAGAGACCTTAGTTCTGTTACCTGCTATGCAAAAGCGGTCGTAAGAGGGACCCATGAGGCTAAGTTTAGCCGGTATACCCAGCATAAGGAGCTCAGTTTTCTTATTTAGGGCCTTCCAAAATTGTATCGCGTGAAAAATGGTGTTACCTTTCTCAGGGTCCTTCTTATAGAGACCTGAGAGTTCGATCACAATCTGGGTGTCGGCATAATTCGCAAAACAGACACCCAGTGAGGCAACAAGGTCGCACAGAGGCTTGATGTAAATATTGAATAAAAGTGGTGATGGGCAGGTCCCTGTGGTACCCCACAGGTCAATGCCGCCTTAAGGGACTGCGCGTTATCCTTGGTCACGTATGCAGATCGTGGGCCGAGGAAGGATCTGAGCCAGTTTGCCGCTGACTCGGTGCATCTGCACACATCAATCAACCTACCAGCCAAGATTGCATGGTCGACCAGATCAAAGGCGGCCGACAGTTCCAAAAGAAGTAAGTGCCTGGCCACCCCTGTTACTAATCTCCACTATGTTAGACTTAAGATCGAGTAAAGCAGTCTCAGTTCCGTGATTCACCCTGAAACCTGACTGACCAATAGGGAAAATATTGTTCTGTGTAATAGTCTTGATATTGGTAGAGTGCGATTATCCAAAACAAGAAGGGAACGTTAGTGATGGGCCTGAAATTCCCAGGATCCCCGGTATCGGTATCGAGAATCTCCTTTTTCAGCAAAAGGGTAATCCATGCTTCCTTAATGTTGTCTGGGACAACTATCTCGGCAAAAGACCGATTTTACAAAGGGGGAGACGAAGGGTGTCAAAATGTCTCAATTCTGGAAGTCTGGAAGCAATTAGACTGCGATTTTAAATGTTCCCCAGACACTTGGGTTAAAATTTGGGAACAGTGTTTTTCCACGTCAGTTGCTGCTAACCTTACACAATCAAACTATTTTATACTGGATAGAGCACCTAACGCCCTTCAGCATTGCTAAAATGTCCATTTATATTCACAATGTGTGCTGGTCTTGTCAAATTCCCCTTCTGCTGACTCACTCATTTCATATTTAAATGCAAATATTTCTTTTCTTTTTGGGGACCAACTTGAAACTTCTTACAAAATATATTCTCATTTCAAGAACCACTATCATTATGCAATGATTGGTGTTTTAGTCAACCCTTTCATGTTGTCTATACCTTCACCTGATTTTTAAGTTTTGTGTTTACATTGCCTTCCATCTTATTGCGACCAACTGGAAAAGTGCACAGATTGTCATATAATTTATGGTAGAATTAAATTTGTTCTTTGCATAGAATCGAAAAAATGCATGTTCTGTCATCAAGGAATTTTCCTCAATTTAATAGAAAATTGATAATAGAAAATTGAATATCGTGAACAAGTATTTGATGTGAAATATTTATTTTTCTTCAGAGTTTGATACTTCCCCTCCTTCCTCTTTCCTTATTTGTTTGAGTTTCTTTTAGGTCTGCCCCTGTAAGTCTGAACTAATTTAACAGATATTTTCTATTCTATAGAATTGTTTGATAATAATTTATTCAGAAGCTACAAATGACATCATTGGTCTTCTCAAGTTGCATGATATCGTCTTTGTAATCAACTTATTTATGCTTTAATTTGCTGTTATGGAGATGAAAATGTCTACAATTTTAACTGAAAAAAAGAAGTCAGCCATAACTCAAAAGCAAAAAAGGAGACAGCAAGGCACACATGTGGCCTCTCTTACCTACCAGTAACCAGGCAGAAACTGCCTGAAGATGGATCCATAAAAAGGAAACTAAATCAGGCAGAACACATACCACCCTTTATGGTAGTAATAGAGAATGGATCTTCTACCCCACCAAATGACGGGCCAAGTAAATCTCAGAAAGCCTCACACTTCTAGCACAAGGTAACGCATAAGAGCTGAGGGGAATACAAAAGAGAGCACATTGGATTCCATAATGGTGAGATTTAAGCTAATCTCATTAAAAAACAAATCACTATAGGAACATAATGCTTCCTAGAATGAACATGTAATTATCTGTACTTAAAGCAGTGTAAAATCAGTGACTAAGACCAGTTATTGGTTTCAAATGCATTCACGATATTGGCAGATAAATGTACACACGTATTCATGCTATAGAAGATATGGGCAGCAAGACCTCATTTGAGAAGTATTTTACAAAGCTGCTA
The DNA here is from genome assembly GCF_040938575.1 of Ambystoma mexicanum. Lineage (NCBI taxonomy): Eukaryota > Metazoa > Chordata > Amphibia > Caudata > Ambystomatidae > Ambystoma > Ambystoma mexicanum. The sequence goes on along the minus strand of NC_090937.1, from coordinate 880,248,886 downwards.
AAGAGTGAAAATGCTTCCTACAATGCACACAAGGCACAATATTCCAAAGTGACATGTTTGTGAAAGAGTAATATGCAGTCTAATTGCAAAAGAAGAGGGGCCGACCTAATAAGAATCAACACTAGTCCTGTTTTATATTCAGTTGTATTAAACTAACTCATTGTAGCAAAAGACTCCTTACACATTTGTACATAAATCAGTTTTGTGACCAATCCAAAAAGGGTTATTGTAATTGAGTTCAATAAAGAGTTGCAACCCATATGCAAAGGTATATATTAAGCACACATTACATTGATGACAATTCACTTTAGGATCTAATTCAAGTAGGTTGAGCACAATTATGTATCCGTGAACTGTAGGCATAGCATGAACCTTCAGAAAAAATAAAGGCCAATGCATATTCTTACTTACTTATATTTTTTCATAAAGGTACAGAAATATTTGTCATTGTTGGATTTCATAAAGATGTGTAAGGTAGATGTAACGCCATATAAAACGTTATCTGTTATGTAAAGCTGATCAATACAAAACAAGTTGTCTCGGGTTTGTAACCATTTATTTCAGATAAATGGGTAGCTGTTAATGTGAACACTTATTAAAGCAGTTTAGCTCTCTATAAACTCAATTTCTTCAGTAACCTTTCAGCTGTTTTATGGCAATGATGTAAATAAAACATACCTTTATTTATAAAATCAGCTTCTATGTGTGCCTTTGCCTCTGATGCCACATGCAAATAGAGAACATTGAAGATTGCATGCATTAATATCTCCAAAAATGTATGCAAATCCTGTATGTTTGAGTGTCCTAGTATAAAATACATGTATGTTTTAACTATTTCTAAAGGGAATCTCATTTGGTAGCATGGTTGCGCTTTGCTACAAACGGTTATCCCTGGTACAAAGAGAAATATAAGGTTAATTCTACCCAAGTGAAACAGTGTGAAAGTCAAGTGTGATTTATACAAACTATTTTTCTAAAGACAGATTTGCCTAGTCAATATTCAAAATAATGAAATCCCTTTGTGTCAGTGGGCATGGGTTAGCTATGGCTTAATCCGTTGTACTCCCACAAAATCCATTTTGGGAACGCTTGGTTGTCTGCTTGTAGTTTTGATTCAGTTTTACCATTTAGATTTTAAAAAATATGCCTGGTAACATCCATGCACAATTAGAGCAAGCTGCCTGCTGTTCGGCTCGTATTGCAGCTACGGTCTCAGCTGGCTCATACTTCTAGATTCTTCCTGTTGCAGCCCCCTCACAGCTTGGTGTCTCAGCCATGGAACCAATCTCATTGTGTAGTCTCTTCGGTCTGTCATCACGTCATCTGGCCAACTATTGAGGCAGCTTTTAATGTCGCTTGGCAAATCCCCAAACAGAATGAGTGGTGTTCAGTGTTAATCTGTCGAAGGAACAAAAAAAGGCTCACTAGTCGTCATGTTTGGGTTTATGTCAAAAGAATTTAGTTACATTTGTATCAAATAGATTTTTGGGCTAGCGGATGACCAAAAGTGCTATTTAGCTCTGTTTCAAAAGAATACATTATCTCTTCTGTAATAACTATAAGCAGAGTAAAAGGTTTGCTTTACGAACTACAGTCTTGATAGGTGATGAGATCGTTTCAGGCCGGCTTTAAAATTTACAGCTAGGCGAAGCAAAATCGTGGCTTTTCATGAACTAAAATTATGATGAAGTTTAATTGGCCCTGCCCATACAATACATAAGGCGCACCCCAGATTACTATGTGCGGGTCATAAAATGGTAACCAGCCTTGTGTTATTAGAATTGTTCTTTTAAAACGCGCTTAATACCAGAGACCAGTTCCTAAGCGCAAGCCCGTGATTCGAACCTGTGTTGCTATGCGTTGTCTGGCTTCCAAGACAAACTCCTTTCCCCTGAGCTATCCTCTGTTCTGTGCATGGCTAAATTGTGCCATGCATCTCGTGAGCTGTACTTCTTGGTTGTTACAGCTCAGTCCAAAATGGGTGCAGCATTCTGGGTTATTCACAATAACATAAAAGGAAGATTGCTTCTTAATTTTGCATTTTTTGAAGTTGTATGTTGTTCCATGTGTATATACTATTTAATGTTAAACTGTGATGGTGTTATGCAAGTGCACCATGGCACTTTAATCCAATGTAGTCTTGACAATATTAATTGTTACATACTTCACTCATGGTGTATGCATACTGTTTCACAGCTTTGTGTTTTGCGGTTTACATTTTGCCCATTTCAAAAGGGATGCATGTCTTTGCTACTAAGCATTCTCGTTGCTATACATTCACTTAGTCAAATTTACCTCGTCATAACTTTACTTCTGTCTTTCACTTCTTCTAACATTCACTTAGTCATTACAGGGGGAGAACCCTTTGCCCCCCCAACTTTCTTTCACCCATATTCTCCACTTCCCCCAACCCCTTCTCGACCTTACAGCTAACCTTACCATATCCAGGGTTCAAAATTGAAGGTTGCTGGGGGTTATTTACTACTGGATAATGCCTAGAAGAGTCAACTGACAGCTACTTTTGGCTCCTCTGACCAACGGATTCTGAACAAGCAAATCTATGTGAAATTAACTCTGCATTTGGGCCGATCTATAAATACACATTCAAACACACTTGTGCAGCATTTAAATGTACCCTCCCTGCGCTGCTTGCACTATGAAACAGCATATTCTTGTTGTATAAGCGCCTAACAAGCAAACCATAAAATAAAGCATAAGGGGTGATGAATAATGTACAAAATGATATCTTTGCATCTTATGTGGAAAGTTAGATTTGCAGAACTAGCTCCTTGTTCCCCAGCGGTAGCTCCTGGTCACTGGTTTATGCTGGATACCCAGGCGCTGCTTTTAACTCCTGCTTATCCAGTCTTAATTTCGATCCCTGCATATCCAATGTCACCTTGACAATGTGAAGACTAAGTAAAGGCAAGAAGTGAATGTCTGAAGTAAGTGTGGGGATAGCTTTAAAAAGCAACCTTTTGCAATTTATTACACTATGGCATATTTTACAGAGCTTGTCGGTAGGGCTCAAACTGCTGTTAAGCACTCAAAATTTACAGATGCGTCAAAATATACAAGGCCATAAAAAGATCAATCTTATACTTTGTATCAAAACAAATGGTTCAATAAAGATTGCTTCTAGATGATCGCACTGAAGTCTCTCCCATTGTTCAACCAATATCATATGCCCACTATATTCATCATGTCTGTTTCCTTATACTGATGAGGGAAACCAACACATGTTGCCTATGCTTTGTTAGGCGGGTCCACCCACAATAAGGTCCTTGGCCTTCTCTCCTGGCTGAAGTGACAGAGGCTTTTTACAAAGGCTATAATCAGTAGTGAAAGCACATGTCACATCGAGGATGTTTGCATCTTGATCAAACAATCCTACCTACCATGGCCCAGCAAAATGCTTTCTCTCCTGCTTGGTCTGAGATCCCCCCCACCTGTTCTGTTAATTGCTATCCAAACATGTACCTGCAGGTAACCACTGGAGATAGCTTAGGACTGAAACTAACAGGGCAACAATTAAGTAAACTTCATTTCTTACACACTGAACACACTTGTAGCACGTAATACTGCAATGATATTTCTGGGCATCATCTTATATAGACTGCTATTTCATGAATAACTTCTTGGATTCCCTCCTTTACTTTCTCTTGATAGAAAGGGAATGATTATGCATGTGACTACACTAAGGATTCCTCTGCTGGGGAAACAATATTATAGGTAAGTATCATTGTCTTCAGATCACCTGCATAATGAACAAAGATGTTCTTGTACCGGCATCAGTCCTAAAAATGATTGTTATTGCCTGTCTACATTGATTGCAATCATAGCTGCACATTTTGGATTAAATCATGATGAGAACATGACTTTACTATCTTTTGATTTAGGTTGTGACCAAATCATTCCATGGGGCAGGTCTGATGGTGGTTGTAGATAAAAATGATGTTGGCTACAGAGAACTCCCTGAAACAGATGGTGAGTTACATTTTAAACTAGATAACAAGCAAATGGTTAAAGTTTGGGCTGGGGCACCATAACATACCTTTCTTTAATGCCTTCAAAGCTAGGTCTGCTTACTAAGGTCTGCATGAAGTCAATGATGTACACCCTGACCCTGTTGAGGACTGTTGGCATTAGGGACATTAAATCAAAAAAGTGTGCAAGGCATGCAGAATAGAGTTTGTTCTGTAAGCCTCAAAACCCTGGTCACGTGTTTTTGCAATGTCCACAGACTTGCCTCACTGCTGCGAAGCACCAGCATTTCCCTGCGTAAGTCATTAGAGGATGTTCAAAGTACTGTCTTAACTCTGTGCACTTTGTTTCCTCTGCCAAAAATGTCATGGCAGCCACACATTGAGGGACGGGGGAAATTAGGTGAGAGATACCCTGTGCGCCAGGAAAGCTGCCTGCTCTTCATTGCTGAACCTGGAGTTGGTTTATGGAGGCTCCTCCATGGCCTTTTCCCCCATCCCCAGCTCTGTTGCTCGGTCCCTCAGACATGCTAAGAATGGGGGACTCTGACATTGAAACTCACAAACCGCATTGCGATCTATGAGCCTGAACTATGATTGATTGTAATACAAGATGTTGAGAGAAGGGGATGCAAAGCTAGCACTGTTTATGGATTGGACTGCAGAAGTAATTGCAGTCTTACCAATACCTTCATGCAGAGGTAGACTGAAGGAGGGGGGCACAGCTGGTTGTGAGACTGGGAGGCAGCACAGTGAGGGCAAGCCACATGCATATTGACCCAGGCAAGCAATGCTGGCATCAGGCAACCACCATGACGGGGCAATCTGGTAGCAAGGTGGTAGGTTCCCCATATATAGGCACAGGCCAGCAGCAAATAATGTGAACACTATTGGGTGCACCTGGACAAGAGGGCCCACTGGCCATCAACCAATCTCATCTTCACCTCCAGCAGGGCCCTGGAATCTCAAGTATGGCCCTCTTTGCACCAATCCCCTTGTAAATTTAGTTATGCAAATTCTAGAAGCCCTTTTCTATTTACTTAGGAACAAAGACTTGATATCAACAGTCAAAGTTTTATATCTGATTGCTCAGATGGGAATTCTTCATGAATTGTTAGGGAAACATGTTGTATGACTTGGCTTCTTCCTCTATTTGTGATATTTCCTGAAGTTGTACAACTCCAGCATAAGACTGGCAAATCTGGCTTACTCATACAAAGACCAACTTCTGGCCTGGTCTCACATCAAGATGTGAGTCAATTGGCTAAATATCCTAAAATTAAGAAATACAACAACTGACTCAGCCTCACTGAAGTTGGGGCAGGGGGCAGAGACAGAACACGAGAGAATGGGAATGATCTGGGTTTTGGGAATGTAACCGCAAATCGGCAAGTAAGGTCTTTTCTCAAATTCTTAAGAATACCTTCACACAAGTTCCAGCAATGGGATCTGTCCACCCTGATTAGAGCTTCGGAGAGTTGTGGGGTTTTCACGATTCCCAACCCCTCATCTGTTGTGTACACGTGGGGTTCTTTCATGGCTGGCAGTCTCAGCTTTGATAATTTGCCACGTCTCCTCCAGCAGTTGAAGAAAACTGATGAGCTTTGCCAGGACTGAAACACTCGCTGCTAGTCTTTGGTTGGGGACTCTGGCCTTCTTGGTTGGTTGACTAGCTTCCTGCTCTGTGTTGTTGGTTCCTGAAACACCTGAACGTTCCTAGCGTAAAGCTCCCTGGCCCCTGTTGAGATTGCTCCATCTTGTGCCTCCTCCAGTGGAGTTCTGCCATTGCTCCTCCCTGTTTTCCCTTGCTAGACGGGGCCCCTGTGCTCCTGCCACCTGTTCAAGTCTACCAAGGATAGATCCTTCCCCCCCCCCCCCACCCCAATCCCTTTTTTCTTCTCTGCCGCAGATGTTAAGGGCCTCCACCTCCTTCCCCTTCCTGGGTGATAGGCTTCCTGATGGTACCCCTCGTCCCAACCTCCCTACCAACCTCTCCCTTTCTTCTGATAGTCCAAACACCAATAATTATTCCCCAGCTCTTCTTGATGGCCTTCTCAGTCAACCTCCACTCACTAACACCCCTTATATGTCTTGCACCTCTTACTCCAATTGTCTCTAAACTCTCATTCCAACATCCAGCACTCTCATCCTGCTCTTCTGTCCTCTCACCACTCTGCCAAACTCCTTTTCCAAACCCCTACTCAAGCAACACCCACTGCCACACTGGTCAGGTTGTCTTTTAGAACAATGTCTCTCCTCCCCTTGGGTGGTGCTTAATGCTACTGAGGACACCTGTGTACGGAGGGCTGTGCTGTTAAGTGAATGGGCAATAGGTGGCCCTGTCTGAGGTTACACGAAGGCCTGCCTCCGTATCTGAATTCACAATGCCATGGACCAGTATGTTTCCACCTGGAGCCCTGTTGTCATTTCCTGTGCAAGTCTGTTTCCCCTGCCTTGCGGGTGTCTGTTTGGAGGTGGAAAATGTCTTGGTAAATTAGAGAGGCTCTGCTATGTTTACATTTCCTTCATCTTTGGGAGATTGAGTTTGTATCACCCAATGCACTGATAGAATATGAGGTTTCTTCGCTCATGCGTTCCATGCGAGTCTGGTCCGTTGTTTGAGATTGACTTTATAATAGCAGTGCCTCCTGTGTGCATGCGAGTCCTCATTTGAATAGAGTCCTGCCGGCATTTAGACATGGGGAAACATTTTTTGGTTACTATTCCGGGAATTGGAAATGTTGCCATGTTGTTCTCTTAAGTGAGGGGTGTCTTTTCATATGCTAACTGTGTGTGTCTTGCCAGAGAGCTTAAATAGCTGTGTGTGTGCACTTTATGGGAAGGAGTCTCTTTAGGGGTGTGGGTATGACCTTCCCTGTGATCAGCCCTACAAATATGGTGTTTTACTACCAAAAAATAAAAATGGGGAGTAAAAATAGGGAAAAGACATGTAGAATCTTGCACCCCTGCTTTTACTCTCACAGCCCCTTGAATATGTTTGGCCCAGTAATGCACGTAATACCACAGGAAGAATAGAGTAAACGTGTATCTTTTAATAATGAATAGCTAGGAGCAAAGAAATAAATATTACACAAACATTTCAGTTTTTCAGTTCAAATATATTTTTACTCGCTTATAAAATACTCTCATTGGGGAATTGGACTTACTAAAAAATCATTTTACTCCCAACTTTAAAAAATAGTGACTATCCATTTTGTTACACTGCATATGTGTAACTGTGGTGGGGGAGGAGGGGACTGAGCATTCCTCTCTCACCTGCCTAAGTGTGAGGCCACAGTTATGGTGGCCTGGGGATTCCCCTAAACACCTGCTCTCGGTCTGTCGCCCACTAGCTCATGGTTGCTCCCAACCCCATTGACCATGCCACTTTGGGTTCACAAGGTTAAGCGGGGGAGTCGTCAGGCTGTTTGATTGGGCAAACTCTGCCTGTTTTTGTTGCAGACCATAGCCCAAATACTGGATAGAAGGTGAGGACCTGGAGCCTGTTGAGAAAATCACCCACAAGACCCATGTATCTGAAGCCAAAAGATCACCAGAGGACACCTGCACGGACCAGCCAACGGCTGCCTTCAGAAAGGCTGAGAAGACCTGGTGGGACCAACAATTCTGAAGGCTTGCTCTGCATCCTTCGCTTCTCTAATGTCAATTTTGTCACTGGGGTCTGCATATGGCCTCCACCTGCTTTTAACTGGACTGCACACTTGGACCGGTACTTGCTGCCCCTCGCCAACTTGCTGCTGCACTGTGATCTCGAGGAAGGGTCTGAAGTCTGACTACTCTGCCTCAGAGCACCTGTCCGCCCTCTCCGCTGTTATGCCAATGCCGGCTCCCATTGGGGTGTTCTTCTGTGGGTACACCTGTGTTGCTGGAACTGCAATAGAGCTGCCTTTACTTTCTCCTAAGGTCTCTGCCTGAGCCAGGCCCAACTGTTCTAGAAGCGTCAAACCCGCAACCTGTGAACCTCCTACACCCAAGCCTATGATGAGCCATGGTGTCCCCACAGATTCCCTGTCCAGCAGTCTCTGAATTTGCAAGTCAAGACTCCGAGCATTTTCAGCAGTCCTTTCTCTGGTCACCCAGGTACTGATAATCTACTCCCTCCATACCTGGAAGATTAACTGTGACATTTCTACTGTGGCCTTTTTTACAACTTGCTATGATCACCTGCATTTAACAGACTGAACACTGAAAAGTACGGATGGATTTCTAAAGCATTGGGCTCTTGTTAAAACGGGTAATAGCCCCTAAGACTTTTAAACTACTCTTAGCCTTTTTCCCCCTCACTTTAGCTAATTTATGGTGTACATGCCTATGACTGGAATTCTGAAGTGATGCGTGACCCATTTTGGCATTAACAAACTATGGATGTACAAATGTTCAATAGTGATTTTACTTACCAGTAGTTTGAACCTGATGCTTTCTTGTGTTTTAATAACAGTATATTTTTGTACTTGCCTGTGTACCTTTTTTCTTTGTACTTTGCTTTTGTCAACTGTACTTTACAACAAACCTATTGCTTCCTACAAGACTAAAGTATAAATCTGTTGCACGTTTAAGTCGGTGTCTCAGAACCCCTCACTAGAGTGGGTTCTGAAAAACCCTCTTAATAGTAAATCCTTCAGAAAGCTATGAAACTCGGTCAAAAAATATTTTGGTCACAAGTGTTTGTTTTTGTTTGTCCAAATGTAACTTTTCCAATCAACTGCACTTCACAAATGTGTGCCTTGAGCAGTTTTAAGACTTCATATTTCAGCATTTAATGTTTACAATAAAAGTTAAGCACTTTATCATGGAATTCGTTTTTAATTCATACATTACATGTGTGGCTATCTGATGATCCTTTTCTTTGTGGTTACACCTCGTTACTGCAAAAAGTGACCCACTTCAGCAAACGAATGCCAGAGGGAGGTCTTTTGATAGCAACCGATAATAAAATGTTTGCAAGCACAGACGTTTGATCTGATAAGTATCTGGGGTTGTATAGCTAACTTGTTTTTTAAATCTACACCACCGCCCTTGACCCCATTGGTCATTCATTTATACTGGAATTCCATTTTATCTAATTTAGATAGCTTTTTTGAGACCCTTGCAGAAATCTTTTCATTTTGATTGGAGGAGGGTGGTCCAGATAATATACTAATGGGGGATTGTCTCGGCCCCTGTGATAGTTATGCCTAAACATTATAGGGACAATAGGCAATTTAGGGTATTCTGTTGGATGCACTTTTTGGACACCTGGGGCTTTATCAAATTAAATGGACATTTTCCGGGAAGATGAATCCAGCCTTTACATAGCATAGGGGCCTTAGCTTTTTGTATATTTACGTCTGTATGTACTGATTTAAGTGATCACAATTGGTTGGAAACAGATTTTTGCATTCACTATGTTAATCGGATTCCATTACCCTGTGTGAATTCACTCATTTTTGTCGCCAGAGGCAATCGTGTACAGTGGCACCCCAAGATAATGTCCAGCTTTAATGCAAAAGTCCACAAGATGCTATGAACTTCTAACAAAAGGGGCATAGCTTCTCAGCTTTTACCAAATTATTTGAATGGGTGTATTCGAATAATGTCATTAGCCTTTGCTAAAGTTCCTAGGAAGACATCCAGTGTAATGGTCCCGCTAAAGATGCACCTTTAGTACTCTTTGGTAGCCCAGGAACAAGGAGCTGAGGCCACAAATGGGCTCTCCAGGAAGAGCTGATGGACAGGACTGTCAGTATGCTTGCCTAGTTGCCAAATTTAAACAGCGTTACAAGAGCTCAATGTCTCAAACAGACCTCATTATCTGCTCCTATTGTCCAAATGACTCCAAGACCTCATCCTATCCGCCAAGCTGCGGTACACTTAACACATTTACACTTCCACAATGTTGTCAAACTGTAAAACTGTGATGAATCACAGTCACAGTGCGGGCGAAACCTCAGCACATCCACAGCACACACCGACACTAAGCCTCGCGCATTCCGTAGGTGTAATGGGGAACGGCTTACAAACTCATCAGCATATGTGGATTGGATGATGTCTTGGAGTCATTTGGACAATAGGAGCAGATACTGAGGTCTGTTTGAGACACTGAGCATTTGTGAACTTCGAAGAAATATGAATAAGCTTGACGGGAAGTTTTGAGCTATCTGTGGATGTACTTATGACATCAGCACTACAAACACCACATTAAGAGGAGTAATCCTTTATTCGAATTTGGAAACCTACATGTGGCCCTGGATTGCATGGTGACAATCAAGAAATCGTGTGCTTTTCTCCCCTGAAGAAAGTTCATGCAGTGACAGTTGTGAAGAACTGAAACATGTCGGGATTTAATGTTATTTGAGTTACACACTCAAATATTCGATTAAGTGTACAAGTCATTCATGTTGTACCAATCTGTCTATTGTGGTTAAATGTTTGCGTGTTTAATTTATGTTCATTCTGTATTCACCATGTGTTGTTGAATGTTGGGTCATGTTCATTTAGAAAATTTTTATGAGTATTTTATTTGTTCATAAACTTTATTAATATTTTTAGTATCGTGTATATATTGTTTTATACTTGGTCTATTATTTCTGGACTAGAAGTATAGGGAGGCTTTCGACCACTTGTCTGGTTGGGTATAGATCAGCAAAATTGAAAAATCCGGAATTGAGTTTTTGTGCGCTTTCTCCTTTTTATACAAATAAGTTTGGTCTACCTCTGACCGTGTGAGAGAGGAAGTATTTTTTGAGGTTTTCAGCCTTTAGTAGGGTTACTCTAAATGGGAGATTACTGCTCACCTATGCCATATTAGAGTTCCAGATCTTAAACAAATCTAATTACACCTTCTCTTTATTTTTAAAGAAGAGGATTATGTTGCTTGCAGCTCAAATGAAACTGATAATGACAAAGTATTGTTTATTCCCGCGGATAGCAGTTGTACCTTTTTTTTATAAAGCAATAGTTATTCTGGCAATTGTTTATGGCCTCAAATGCTGGCACTTGGATGATTGGGCCTTTCTCACTCAGCTAGAAGGAATCCTGTGAAGAAGAAGAAAAAAAATAATAATTCTGTCCTTGCCAAACTGTGTTCCAGTGATCTTATTGGATTTAAGCTGGGTCTCATTTTTTTCAGGGCTTGGGTTAAATGGAAATGTTTATCTTTCATTATAAAACATTATCTTGTCCTTCTAACTACATGTTTGAAGTTTTGAATACAGGTCTGTTATCCAAGTCAAGTGCTCACTTAAAAGAACTAGTGTGTAACAACAATGATGCACTGAACTATCTGGGAATTCCACACACTGCATTCAAAAATAGATGCACTGTGAGGGGATAGGCTGTGGTAGTTCCATTGGATCTCCACAAGTGATTCAATTTCAAAATACAAGCTTTACAAACAAACGTCTATGAATCTAAGGAAAATGGGAACTCTCCCAGGTTACTTGGAGCAATTCCCTAGCCTGGTCCGACACCTTCCTAAGATTTTGTTTGAATATACTCCTGAACGGGAAAATATTTTGAAGACCGCCTTCATAAGCAGGGATTGGCAGAGTATGAAAGGGGGCACCCTTTTGCTCAGAAAGAATGGTGTGGCGCAAAAAACGTGAGATTCATTACAACCTACAGTTCGGACATCCAAGAGATGCACAAAACCCTAAACAGACATTGGAATATTCTACAATTAAACCAAGACTTGACAAAATACCTGGACACTACACCAGCCATTACATATCGGAAGGTGCCAACTATCATAAACCTTATAAACCCTAGCTTCCTCAAACCATGGGACCGTAGAACCATGTGGCATCTTCACCCTGTACAAGAACACCACAAATGTGGTAACTGTAAAGTATGCCCCCAAATGAACAAAGGAAAAGACTATTCAACTACCAACAGGCAAACAAATCAAGATTAAACAATTCATCAATCGCAATACCAAATTTGTTATATATGGGATCCAGTGCACATGCAACAAACTATGTATAGGAAGCACGATACATGCTCTAAAATTAAGGCTAATGGCATACTTGAGAGCAATTTAACAACCAGGACTTCAAATATCCCTTGGCAAATCGCTCCCAATCAGTTCATCCTACTGAAAAATTTGAAACGATCACCTTTTTTGGAATTGAAAAAGTGGAATCGCCTCCAAGAGGAAGCAACAAAGAGCTGCTCCTCAGAAGAGAAGCAAGATCGGTCAATCTCATGGAAGTCTGTATGACTGGGCTCAACAGCAAAATGTCCAGTTTCCTTTAGAAAACCTTAAATGTTCTTTCTTTAAACCCTTCTCCTTTATTGAACTGACACTGCACATTGAACTCTATAGATACCCCCGGTATTGGACCTTTTATTCTGACAAGAAACCATGCAGATCAACCTACCTCCAAGCATCATTGCCATTAAGTCTCTGTGTAGACCTAGATATAGCTCCAAAACTGCAACCACTAATATTGGATGTAAAACCGACTTTAATTTATGTATTTTTATTTTCACCTTTTGCCAAAATGTGTCTGGGTAAGTTCCCTCCGCCTGATTCCCTTTCATTCTCAACCAATTCTCACAATTATCAATTGCCATGAGGCACAATACTGCATCTTCGCGATATTTTGCAGCATTTTTCCAACGTGATTGCCATCGTGCAAAGCTACGCAATCGCGTTAGTAAATAAAGTGGTGGCTATTTTGAAACGCTGATCCAATCCGCGGGACAGCGTTTGGAAAATCCACAATTGCATCCCTGTGACACAAGACAAAAAGGAAACTTAAGAAAAAAATCCATAGTTAAACTACTATGAATTCCAATTTGCATCTCTAGACTGCTCAATATAATAATGTCACACGGACACTAATATCTCATAAAGATCCATTTGTCTTACCTATAGGAAATCCCACAATAAATATGAAACTCTATTCAAGAAGACATTTTACAAGCTAATCGACTTTGACGATTCACAACAAAGGGTGAGCACTTACCAAATACTGCTATTCATGCAATGGTTTCTTAGGACACAATACTGGCTCTTTGATGTGTTGCTAAGGTTATGTCCTATCCTTCTTTTGAAACACTGTTTATTTGTTTTTCTTTTCTCTAGATAATGTCAATTAGTGGCAATACAATTCCTCCTGGTGACTCACTGCAAGGATAGTGGAGAAGCATGTGTTGAGGTTGTAAAACACTTTAGAGGATTTGGAAACTATTGTACCCCATCTTTTTCATTGGGATAATGCAATATACCCATGAGGACCTACTTAAAGAATGTTCCTTTAGAACACTTGACTGTTTCAAACTTTGCATTCTTAAAGATTGATAGTTGGCGCAATCCTTATGTGCCCCACTTTATTTTTTTTTTTTTTTCAAGCCCCACCTTTTTTCTTTTTTTTTTTTTCAAATTGTGGCGCAGGAGCGCGGCATGTGGTGGCTCATTGAAGACCCACCACATAAGCAGCTCAGGAATTGCAACAATTAAAGACACAAAATCAAATAACTATCCCTATAAGTGAAGCAAGTTGCTCCTGCATCACACGATACACCATACTGAAATGTTCTGACTCCCAGGTACAGCCCTCTATACACTCAAGCCTTTTATATTCTCTTCACTTTTAAAATTATTTTTAATACAAGTTTATTGAGGAGTCCTAGTGAATAAAACTATCTGTAAAACTGTACAACCCGTACTTCTTGCAAGTCCTCGTTTCCCCCATACTCATTGTATGTCTTCCTCCGGAAGTGGACAGAAGCTGAGCTCCCTGTGTATCAGGGAATTATCTAGAAAACCGTTTGGTGCGCATTGACTGCTAGCGCACTAGCAAGAGCTTCTATCCCATTCGATATTTAGGATTGGCGGTTGGAACCAGGGCATGATCATGGGTGGGTGATGATAGAAACTTCTCCCAAGTTATTCCCGGGGATCCTTTGTTCAGGTGGCCAGGGGAGGCCCATCGCTCTTGGATCCCAACCCTGGGGATGGACGAGTGAGGGAGGATCACCTGGGCCGGGGGTATCTGGGGACCTCAAGAGGAGCACCCTTGGGCGAGATTTGGTAGCCCATTTTGTTTGATGCACCCCTAACCGATATCCCAGGAGTCTTTATGGGATGGTGCCACCAAAATCCCAGCACTTTCCATTACAGAAAAGACTATCCAGGCACCCACGTGATGCCGAACCACTCTGCAGCTGGTCTTGAAGGTTATAATTGCGTCTTGTAGTTTCACCAGGGGACCTCCCTCTGTCGGGCTCAGAACCTTCTGGATTTTCAAGGTTCTCCCTCAGCCGGGCTAGGACCCGTTTTAGGTTCTAAAAGGTCTCCCTCTTTCGGGCTCCGACCTTTCTCGCAAAGATGAGGAACCATTGGTTCTTATGGCCAAAAGGCTTTTACTACTGGGGCCTACGGCCAAACACCATATATTATGGCATTCCTACAGGGACTTAACCCATTTGGAAAAGGGAGGTGCCTGATCATAGCCATTCCCTAGCCCTTCCAGGGTTCCTAAATGGCCAAAACATCTACTAAAACCAGATCCGGGGAGGACGTGGGGAGAGACAACCCTGTGGTGCTGGGAACTTGACCTAATCCACTGCCTCCAATCAATGATTCAGTGAGAAAATACCCTGTGCACATAGTGGACTCCATTTAACATCACACCTCCAGCTCACTTTTAAAGATCAATTTGAAGTGCATGTCAGGAAACGGCAAATTTGCAAGGAAGGACGCCCTATGACAACAGGCTGACAGTCAGAATTGGTGCAGGGAACACACAAGACCACCTGCAACAGATTGTAGACCACCTGCCCCCACGGATGTCCTAGCTAAAAAGAATGAAGCGAGCTCTCAGGAATTGGTAACCTGGTCAGAGTAAATGTGTTGGCTTCCAGGTATTATGGTGTCCATGAACAATTTGGGGGTCTCGTTCCCGAGCAGATTGACTTTTTACTCTGATTGGCCTATCCTGATGTCCCAACTCTGTTTATATCTATGCCATAATCCATTCTTTAATGATGGCCCAATCCTCAGACGACTTCGTTTAAGGTGCACACGTCAGCCACTAAAGCGCTTCCAGCGAGACCTGTGCCTTTGGTCCCTGTGGGCCTGACATCACCTAAATGTACCCATTTTTAAAAGCAGCATAGGTTTGTGGCCCAGTCTTCAATTGGGTCCTGTTTTTAAAGGCATTGCGGGATGCAATAAAGGATCTGGAGCAGAGCGAGACACCTCGGTCACAGTGTGCCAACCCCTCCATCAGAGTTACAAAATCCCTGTGAAGTCTACTGCTAATGCTTTCACAGAGTTGGCTGTTTTGGGTCCACCCCATACCTTCCAGCTCCTCCATAGCCCAATTCAATTCTTTTTGGACTGCTACTGTTAGAAAATATATTGTAGACTTGATTCTTGTAAGTGGTTTTGGTCCTGAAGAAGGCTTCCCCAGTGAACTCATGGCCGGTAGAAGCTGAAACATGGTACAAATATATGTGAAAAGTGTAATTTGTGGATTAATGTAGGATACTTTATTTGTATTACAATATCTTTAATTGAAGTACTGCCCTTCGATTTCCATTGCATGAAGTCCTTTAGTCTGGTTAAATTGATTTTGTAGCTCCAGCCACAAAGTGGTTTGCATAGTGAGTTTCCCACTCCAGCCCACCTTTCTACTTGCTTAGTGCCAGATACTTGACACCACGCTCACATCTATCCTGTGGAAATAGTCTACCACCCAACACACCACACCAGTTAGGCTGTATTGTGGTGTGGAACAAAGTGTGTCCCTGCCAAGCAAGGATAGCGAAGAACGGTTCACTGCCTAACTTCTATTGCTACACTTCAGAGCAGTGATTGTATGGGGATCATACCATTACTGCGCCTCCTGAAAATGTCAACTTTTTATTTTCGACCCCCTTTTTTATCAAATGGTGTAAATCTATACACATATAGTACATAGTGGTTGTTTAGTTCTTGCTCAGTAGCCACGCTATAACTCTGCTCCTGAAGTGGCCCAATACTTGAAGGGTCCTGATGTCGGATGGGAGGGAGTTCCAAAGTTGGGAGGCTAGTACCAGGAAACTAGAACCGGCAGATCTTTTTAGGTTAAACCTAGGGACGGCCAGGCAGGAGGTGTCTGTAGATCTAGTGATGCGTGTGGAAGTTCTCCAAGTGAATTTTTCCGTGAGATATGGAGGGGCTGTGTGGTTTAGTGCTTTGAAGGTTAGACATATAGATTTAAGTTTGATCGTATCATTGATAGAGAGCCATGTCTGTTGTTTTCTGGTTGTAGAGATGTGTTCATTTCTGGGAATATTTAAGGCGGCTCTGAGAGCGTTCTGCATAGTCTGGAGTTTGTTAATCACGGTTTTGTTGGCGCCTAGGTAAAGCCTGTTGCAGTAGTCTAATTTAGAGCCTATAAGAGCTCAGGCTAGGGTGAGGCAGTTATCAGTAGATGGCATGGGTCTGCAGGCTCTTATCAGTTTGCCTGTGTAGGCAGTGGCTGAGGCGATCATGTTAACTTGTTTACTGAGGTTAGAGGTAGCGTCAAAGTAGAAGCCAAGCGTTTTTACAGCTTTGGCGATGTGGATGTTGTTCCCAATCTATATTGAAGATATTGTAGTTAGGATCACGTTTGTTTAAATTGGCTGGGGAGCCCACTAGTAGTTATGTTTTATCATTCAGGCATAGGCCATGGGTAGCCATCAATGCCTGAATGATGGTGTAGATTTTGTTTATCTGGAGTACGTCTGTGTCATATGAGCCTGTCTAGGGTAGGAGTATCTGGGTGTCATCTGCATAGTTGGTGTAGGTGACACCCAGACGATCCAATTTATCAAACGGCTTTGTAAAGATGTTGTGCAAAGTGGGTGAGACGCAGGACCTTTGGGGCACGCCGCAGGTGATCAGTATGGGGTCAGCTGCTGCGCTGGGTGAGAATACTTGCATGGTCCTTTTGTTTAGGAATGATTGTATCGATGTGATTGCAGATTTGGAAAAGAAAGTTGCTGTTTCCAGGTGATCGCAGAGTACCTTATGATCGACCAGGTTGAACGCCGCAGACGGGTCTAAGAGTAGCAGGATGGCCAATCTACCTTTGTCCTTCAGGTCATCAATATGGCTCGTTAAGTCAACTAGAGTAGTATCTGTCCCATGTTGAGGTCTAAAACTGGATTGTCGCGATCCTAAGAGTTTGTTGGCTTCGAGATAGTCCTGGATTTGTAAGTAAGCAACCTTATCTAGAATCTTTAGTAAAAATGGGACCGCAGTGATCAGTCTGTAGTTGGTTGGCATCGTGGGGTCGAGTTTGTTTTTTGAGTAGTGGGAGTACCCAGGATTCCTTCAGGTTGCTATGTACTACACCGCTAGTGAAGGAGGAGTTGATAAGTTTAGTAATAAATGGGGCCAAGTCTCTGGCTGAGTCCTTGGTAATCTGTGCTGGACAGCTATCACCCTGGCAGTTGGATGGTTTCAGAGAGGCAATGATTTTTTTGTACATCTGGTACAGATACATTGGAGAATTTGAAGCCATGAAGCAAGGGGGTGTGGGTGGTTCTGTACTTCCATAAGGTGTTTAGTATTTGTTTGGTTAGTAAGAAGTTTGCGTTTGTTTGCTATTTTGGTCTGAAGATTGGTAATTGTATTGGTCAACGCACTTTGGTACAGCAAAGTTTGTCTTTTGTGCATATACCTATAGGTGGGTTGGGTGTCTCCATTTCTCACAGGATGGTGAAAAGTTCTTTAGTTCTAGAGCCTGCTTGATTTATTCTGTTATAGGTCTCTCGTTTGGTGCAAATGATCTCATTTTTGTATTTAGTGGATATGGAGACTAAGTTAGTTTTGTTATCAGTGGAGGGTGTGAGTTTCCAGAGTTTCTAGTTTTCTAGTAAACCATGAATTCACATGGGCTCTCGGTTTTGCTTTACGCATTTTGAGAGGTGCTATTGAATCAATAGCTTTGATCATGGACGCATTATAGGCATCTACAAGGACGTTGGGGTCGCTTGTGTTAGGTAAGGCATTAGGAATGGGGATAACGAGGGGCATGATTGCCTCACCCGTAATGTTCCGCTTGTTTCTGGTGGGGCATGAAGGTGCTATGGGACAAGGTTTGTTGTGAAGTGATGCTGTGGTCATCTCGAACTGGATAAGGTAGTGGTCTGTCCAGGTTTGTGGTGTAATGCCATTTACTGAGCTTTTGCAGTTTAAATCTGCTACCCAATCCAAGGTTCTTCCTTTCTCATGAGTGGGGTGGGTGATTTCTTTTTTTTTGGGAGCATCCATGTTCAATCCAAGTATTAGCTAGAGAGTTAGCTGGGATGTCGTTGGGGTTGTTATAGCCTAGATTGAAATCTCCTAGGATTAAGATTTGCGAGGTGGTTTTGATATTTTCAGACAGTAGGGTCATTATATCCTCTTCGAAGGCATTTGAGGGTGCTGGAGGTCTATAGATAAGGTGAATAGAGGTGGTATTTTTGTGTGAGGTTTGGAGTTTCGCATAGAGGATTTCGCAGGAGGATAATGTAGGTGAGGGGATAAGTCTCATATCAAGAGAATTCCTGAAAATCAGGGCAATACCACCGCCTCTTGTTATAGGTCTATCAGCTCTGATGATGGAATAGTCATCGGGAATGGCTAGTAATAGTGAGGGGCCTGCTGCTGCGTACAGCCAAGATTCTGTTACTGCTATGAAGTCCAAATTGTTGGATAGGATGGTTTCAGCTATGTCTGTAGCGTGAGCTACTAAAGACCTTCTGTTGATTAAGGCTCCTTTTAGGGACTTAGTGGGATTGCCTAGCTTAGTGTTGGTGGCAGGTTTAATTTGGTCTAAAGTGTCTAGGTTGGCTAGAACAGTAGTTTCAGTATTAACTAGTTTCGTGGATACGTTCTTGCTAGAGTGAGCAAGTTATGTTGGTCTAGGCTTTGGGCGGATCGTAGTAGATGTGGGGTAAGCATGGCTGTTGTGGTTACCATTAGGGGTAGACTGTAATCTAGTGCAGAGTCTAGAGTTTCTGGATTCAGTACTAGGATAGGTCGAGGGGAGGTTGATGGAATTTGTGGATCTCCTGCAGATGGTGATGTTGGGTGTAGTCCCCTTGACGGTCCTTGGTATGTTTAGGGTAAATTTGGGTAGAAAAGAGGTAGGTTTGATTTTAGCATCTATGGTGGTATTTAGTGCTGGTAGAAATGGCGTGGCCTTGATACTGTGGTCAATGGTGTTGAGGGGAGGCATGGTGATAAACTGCTGTGGTGCAAATGTCATAAGCCAGTGGGCAGTTAGTATGAGGGCAGGTAATAGTAGCTGTTGGGTGAGTGGGAGATGCATAATGTGGTAAGTGCATCCAATTGCGTGAGAATGGCACTCTGGGCGGGTACAACTAGGAGGTGAGCAGAAGTTATGGATGGGCAGTAATGCTGTTGGGATGCTCAGACAAATGAGGGTGAACCTGACTGACAAGTATTCACTGAAATGGTTCAAGAGAAAGGCTAGTCAGGCAGGATCATATGGTCTAGAGGTCAGAGTTTGGGCAGGCAATCCGGTCGCAGAGACAGTTTAGGACAAAGGGCTGGTCTGGGGTAAGCTATGGGCGACATGTGTTACAGCAGACTGGTGGGAATTGACATGCAATCATGTCATAACATTTCAAAAATAAACTGTAAATAGTAACTCGTCCGATGCAGTTCGGAAAGGTTAGTCTAGCGTAAAATCACTAGTACATTAGAAACAATATAAAGCAATGGTGGGCTAGTCTAAGATAAGTGCAGTGGCTAAGTTTAGCTCAGGCTGATAAGGTGGAGAGGGAGCTCGTCTTGCAAGGATCACTGGGCGAAATATGCTTGTTTAGCGATGGTAATACCGTGCTAGGAGTGCATGATGGGTATGAATATAGGTGCATAGGCAATTAGGCACATATACAGTATAAGGATAGTGCTAATGCTTGACAAGTAGTGAGCAAGAACTTAATAGCGATGCATACAATCAGGTGTTTGCAGGTAACATACTCACACGCGAGTCTGCAGTTGTAGTCCTGTGAGGGGTCAGACGGTCTAGAGATGATCGGCAAGACTAGTAGGGAAGGGTGAAGGAACTCAGTTGCAATTATGTGCTCCCCAGTGCGAACAGGGGCAAACGGGGCCTTATTCAGGCCTTGCTCGAGCCGCTGCCGGCTTCTTCCGCCTGCCAGCGGTTATTGCACAAATGTATTCAAATCCAGTTGCTTAGCAACGAGGACGCCGAGCCTCGTTTGGGTGCTGCGTCGCTCCCATTTTGGATCCCCGAGTCCTACGGATTCACACGGAGGTGGGTGATCTGCTCAATTCAGGCCCAACAGCTGGGTATATGAGGGTCTGCAATGGCCATGCAGGCCTTGCCGCATCGGGTTTGGTGCAGATGCTCCTCAGGGGTCCTCTGCATTCGCGGGTTGTCGTGGTTCAGAGGTGATGGTGGCTCTAGGGGTTAGTGGGAGCTCCTGCCCTCTCCACCTAAGAACGTTTTCTGTCGAAATTTGGATAACCCAAGTATTAAAAGGCATCCATTTACACTTCAAGAAAGCATTACAGGCATTGCACAATCTAGTCCACTTGTTATGGGAAGTACATTTATTTTGCCAATTTTGCATTCCTGCATGACTCCAGAACTCCCTAAAAATGCCCAATCTTGGGCAAGAGAAACCATGACTCTTTAGCTAGTTTTGGAAATCTTTTGCATAAAGAAAGGCCATATCGATGGCTAGCCCCTACCTCCCAGACTGTCTGTGACAACAGGATCCTGTTGGAGGATTGTAACGAAGCCAACCGACCAAAGATGGTCATTTGGGCAAAGAGTAGCAGCGACAAGGGGTGTCCATGCCATGTACTCCTTAACTGGAAGCTTTGTTGTTTGTATCTTTTGACCTGAACTCTGTCCTTACCTGGGGTTGGTCTGATGCTAAGCAGCTGTATGCGCGTTTATCGTTCCAGCAGGCACAAAACAGGAGTGAAGCTGGCTCTAGCAATGAGACTTCAGGTCGGTGCCCTTTCTAACCGAGTGTGGCCACCAAGTGAACCAGAGATCTTGGACAAACCATTCATTGAAGAAATGAATGTACCATATAAATTCGAGTACTTTGACCTGCTGGAGTATGAGACAGTAGGACCCTTATTTACTTTGCATATGCTACAAATCCATTTCTTAAGCACTTTACTGACTCTGAACACAACTGATCAAAGAACAAATTACATAACGAACATGACTTTCACAGGAAAACTTGACACGATAACCATGCAATAAAATAGGTTTAGTAAATAAAAGGGTGCATCAACTACTTAAGGGATCCCAAATTCAAACCCAGCTTGGGTATATGTTAATATTTAAAATACCCTCAAAGGCCCAGACACAAACTGTAAATTGGGGTCATCCACCCTCTGTTGCACACTGATTACACAAGATATGAACCTCTTGGGGTTAAACTGATTACTTTTCAATATATTGAAAGGATAATCCTAAGGGATTAAACCCTTGGGAAACCACGAGGAGGTAGAAACTAAAGTCAGCAATTCTTCTGCAAGGGAAACACTTAGCATAGTACTACTCTCAGCACAATTTGTATGGTGAATGCATTCAGATACTCTTGAACACCTGTGCAGCATTCTCAAATGTTTTTATTCTAACCTTTCGTGGGTTGAGGAGCTTCCCTCAGGAACTCTATTGTAACTTGAAGCTCTTGAACCAAAAGCATACCGCTTTCACATTTAGGACCAAGAGCCACCATATCTTGAAAGGGCATATAATGCACATTTGCATTTGGGAAAATGTCCACCAGCAAAATCCAGCTCTAAACCAGGATGCCATCTGTCAGGAGCAGTCTGCCACATAACAGCACAATGGGGTTTGGTAAAATCCCCCTGTCGGTGACTAAACATTTAATCCTCTGGCTAAATAATTGACTGCCAACTCTCAGTTGGTCCTTATTGACAATTGGTGTCTAAAGCTTCTCGGGGGTAAGGTTCTGGCTACTGCACCGAGACTCATCCTCTTCTGATGGGCAAATAATCCATACAGCCAAGGCATAGAAATGCACCAGGTACCTTGGGAGAGGGCGGCGGATGAACCCTCCCTCCTCCACAACCTCCCCCCACCCCCACATATCCATAAGTGGGAAGCCCCTAGTGGTCAGGAAGTTAACTTGGTTCAGAGTCATGGAACCATCTTCTCCTTACCAAACTCCTCTCAGCCTTCTCCCTTAAAGGCTGTTTAAATAGTACTGTTCAATAAATCTGGCTTTCAAAGCACCAAGTCGCATGATAAAGCGACCTGATAAAATAGAAGTAGCCTTAATTGGCTTATTTTCATGAGGCAAGTATATGCATCACCTTGTCAGAAAAATTAGGGGTTGAGCCAGTCCCACAATCTGGTGCCGGGCCAGATCTCAGTAATAGTCGATAAGTATGCTAACCTACATTTCCTGATTTGTACCTCAGTCTCATTTACGCTATTTTCCTTACCGATCATCCACTGGTGTCCTTTCTTTGCACCACATTCTCAGTACCCTGTCCCTAAAATTAACTTTCAAACTTCTGTTCCCCTTTTGCTCTATCCCTTGAAACGATTTCCTTCCCTTGCCTTAATTGCTCAAGCATCAATTGTCAATCGCCCCTTCCATTGTCCTGGCTCACATATAGACTACATTGATTAGCTAGTTAGACTGCAAGACCTGACAAGAAGCTGTGGTTGCGGTCTTGCTATTTGTGGCTCTCGCTTGGGCAATGCAGAGCAAAAGAAGTTGAGGGGACTTCGCTTTTATTGTGCTGCCAAAATGCTCTTGGAAAGTTGGCTGCATATTTCAGTTCATACTTGCAGGTGTCTGCTTGGAATCTGGTGATAGTGAGGCAGTAAGAGCTACTTATTTGTCTTTTCAAGGTAGGGGGCGATTGGCTCTGTGTGCTTGTGTGACTCTGGTGATGTGCTTGAGTATTTATGAATGGAAGAAGTATATGTGGCAGGATGTATCCGTGTTAATGTGACTATGTATCTATATACGTGAATATTTGTATTTGTGTATGCATAAAAGGGTCAGAATTGTCCCTTTTGTGCATAAACTAAATATACAGTAGTGGTCTGAGCCACTACTTTTCATAATCTATTTTTACCTTCACGTTGAAGGGGGAAAAGAAAGGCTGAAAAACGTTTTAAAAACAGTCTAATGTTGCCACCAGAAGAAGTGTTATTTCTACAATATCTCGGGTGGTATTCCAGAAATACCACATTGCACCATTGAAGAACTCTGTATTGGAAGAATTTTTTAGACATCCCTCTGGAAGTGGAAACTTGCTCAGCGATTATTTTATTGTTGTTAAACTCAATTACCCCCTTAGTTTGTAGTCTACCGATAATTGGTACTTGGATGTTGCATTGTTGTGTGTTTCTCAAAAGTGATTACCACAAACGATCCAGCCGTTTCTATAGGCACCATATAGTAAAATCCATGGGTGCTATTCAGGATGCTTTCTTTGTAATGAACTCGCCAGTGATCGTGAAATATTTTTACAGAATGAAACAGGACAAACTATTGAAATATGGCCCCTTATTTCCTTTGCAACTAGGAGGAGTTATAAGCTGCTAGGATTGTTACAGACCAACTGTATATGGGCCGCAGTGATGCCAACATTATCATCAATGGTGTCGGTATCATTGAAATGCATACATTGCCGCTGGATGCTATGAACATGCACCTGCAGTCTAGGCTCCTCTCCCGCTCTCTCACTGTAGAGGCCCAAGTGTCGGCACAACTGAAATATTGCTGAAATCAAGACTAGTATCACCCACCCTTCCCTCAATCTATACAGAATGCAGAGCAGGCTTTGCAGCATCCCAGTCTTTCTAGGAAGGGTCCTGAAGGAATTTCTTTTTGAATTAGTTCTTTTTGACATATTTTTACATATTGCAGCTCTGGACCAGGGAGCAACAGCCCTGCCAGCCTGGGGGTGTGTTGATTGGGGGGGAGGGTGGGGGAGTGGCAATTACAACCGTGTCCCTGCTTCCCAGTCTGCCCCTGCTTTTTGTCCATGCCTTTTACACACTCTACCACCCCTATTCTCACATGCACACAATGGGTAGGATTACCCAAGCCACATGCAGCCAATCCGATTTAGGGCAATCCTTCCTGGATAACACATCCCCAAGGGTCTTTGCCAAATCCATAGAAGCATACCGGCCTACGGGACCTGGGAACTCGCAACCTGCAACCATGTGCACCAGTTATTTGCATCTGCCTCTCCTGCTATCCCAATAACTACCCCATCCTCCTCTTTCATGCAAAACCACATGTAGTGAGGTCAACAACAAATTCCGCAAGTGCACTATACAAGAATACAATGTGCAGTAACCAGTTAGTGTAGCGTGTTGACAGTTGGTTCTGTCAACCTCCATCCTCCTAGGTTACCAGATGTCCGGTACAGCACTGTGCTTTTCTGGGAAGCATGCTAAAACGTCTTTGCCTCAGCTGACACTGGGGGAGATGTTCACACCCGGAGAAGGGCCATTAGCCAGTCGGGGTGGCGGGCAAGGATATACGTTCTCCGCCTGCTGTTCCAGCCACCCGAGGCTCAGTTGGTGCCCTTTTTTTTTTTTTTTTTTTTTTCTTTTTTATATATGGGGAAGAAACAGTTGCCTCCCTCCCCATCCCCCAAACCTATCTGGAAGACTGGATGTTTGAGCTCTGGTCCCCACACTCTTTTTGAGCATGGCTGCCATCATAGAAATTGAAAAGGGTTGCAGCGCAAATCTTCTGAGAAACCATTTGCACCCCGGATAAACCTTGATGTGAGACTGGCTTCACACCCCGGCCAGGGAGGGGCCAACATGGCTGGTAACTGCCCACAGCCCTCGCTGTGACTTGGCTGGCGGGCCTTTAACAGCCATGTCCGCTCCCCTGACGGGGTCTGAAAGTCATATACTTTCTGCCTGTCTTGGAGTAGTCCTATCTGTTGCGCCTAGCCCTGTTAAATAACACAGGGCTACATAAAGTAGAGAAGACCCTCTTATATCAGCTGTTAGTTGTATGTACCTGCTTCTACATCAATGCATAATGTCCACTGATAGCTGGATATTCTATATCTTGGTGATCACTTTGCGGTACAATATAACTTTCAGTTTATTTTTTATTTTATTGTTTGCTTGTACATGGCAAGGGGGGGGGTGCAGGAGTGAGAAATACATTAAAAACACTATATATATAAAGAAACCTACTATGCCTTGTGAGTATTCAGAACGTGCAACTGAAGCAAGAAAGAAGGCGGTGGGCTCAGTGTTGGGGAGTCTGAGCTCATGGATGAGCCACAGATGAAATGCAAGGAATGTTCAGTGCTACAGGGCCTGGAGCCGCCACCAGGGCGGTGAGTGTAAGTGCACGTACAGATAGACAGGAACTGGGCCGATTGGGTGTGGGAGGTTAGGGCCCTGAGGATGGTTACATGTCTTTATAACGAATAATTGTATAACTAATGCCTATATAACACCTTTTTCTTTTTTTCAGGGATGGGGTCCCCCCCCCCCAAGCCACTGTTTCCAACAGCTAAAAACCCACCCTGACCGTTTCCCCACAAGATTTAACCCTTTACCCCATCCCCACATTTTCATTATTTTTTTTGTTATATAATTTTCGTTATATGGTCATTCTTTATAAAAATTTCGTTATAAAGACTGTATACCCCTGAGGCTGCATAACGGCCCAGGACAACAATCGCAACAACTGTGGGATTAGCAGGGGAGAGAAGAAGGGAAGGAGGAGGTAAAGAGTCTTGAGGAGCTTCCGGAATTTAAGAAGATCCTGCTCAAGGCGCAGAGGGACGGGGAGGCTGTTTCATAGGAGGGAGCCAGCTGAGAAAGTTAACGACCACCTGCCCTCTGTTTAGGAAAACGCTTTACACACAGTTGGAGCCAGAGGAGCTTAGTGGTCTAGAAGGGTAGTATTTAGTAAGATAAAGTTGAAGATAGTGTGGTCCCTGGGCTCAGACCACCTTGTGGATGATGCAGAGTGATTTGAATTTAATCTGTGCAGCAACCGGGAACCAGTGAAGACTTTTTAGTGCAGGAGAGATGCAGTCCCTGGGCTTAAGGCCAAGAATAAGTCTTGCTGCCCTATTCTGAATTATCTGGAGGGGTCGCAGAGTGGATGATGGTAGAATTCAGTTTCTGCAGTTAAGAATGCTCACTCATTTTGCCATAGCAATACCAAAACTCTAGTTAAAAAATAGATGCGAAGCGTTTTAAATTATATAACTGTCCTACCTTAAAAATTGCTAAAGCAAGAATTAAGGTGTAGAGCTTGATGCAAAGGGTCTGTAGGTTACTGCTGGATATTTGGTTTTATAGGTCTAAGCGTGAGCCCTGATGCTTCCCCCCTGACTATTGTGATGTTACAGTGAAGTACCTTATTAAGTGTAACATTTTATGGAATGGATTAGAGGCATGTAGGCTTTGTAATATATAACTGAGGCGTTTTGCGCCATAATATAAAACAGGGTAGTTCTCTACTAAGAAACTCACATCAGTCATTGTAGGGGTTAGATTCAGTACAGCTGCATTTTTTGTGTATCTTACATCTGTACAAATGTGTAATAGCAGTTGAACCCGGTTAATTTACTGTTGAACAATGTTTGGTTGCCAATGTAAAATTTATTTTTCCCTACACAACTTTGCTCTCCAGCAAAATGGAAGGATTTTTCCATTATTTTCCAATGTTTTAAATTGTGGTAATTAGCAACGAAATGCATGTAACTAATGTAACTATTAAGTGAATTGTATTTTTATTTCAGCAAGCCTAAAGAAAATTTGCAAGGCCATTGCTGAAGCACCGAGTGACGATATAAGAATGAAAGCTTTTGCACCCATCCAAGAAATGATGACTTTCATTCAGTTTGCCAATGATGAATGCGATTATGGTATGGGATATGAGCTGGGAATTGACCTCTTCTGTTATGGATCACATGTAAGTACTATGCACGTGTACACCTTTAACAAAGTTGATGTATTTGATGGTGTTTTATACTTCTGTAAGCGTTTTACTCATGTTTTACCCCCTTTCCTTCCCTTCCCTTCTCCCGCCGACCTCCAATCGGAGGGCTTCCTCCTTCCCTTCCCCTCACTCCTTCCCCCTTCCTCCCACTCCCGTTGACCTCAAATCAGACATTGAAACCTTCCTCACCTACCTCTCCTCCTCCTCTCCCCCCTCCCTTTTAAGTAAATTGTTCTACATACTGTATCACTGGTTTGTTTCATGTTTGTAACTATGCTTCTTTCATTATTGTACCTTGTTGTACTGAAAAGCGCTTTGGATTAAAGCGCTATATAAACTCAATAAACATAAAAGGGGATTTCCTCTTGCCCTTTCACAGGGTGTCTAAATACCTACCCTTTTTTTTTTTTTGCAAATCATTTTTTTAATATAGTTGTAAAAGTGCCTTATCATTGGAAACTTTCACTGTTTGACAACTCTCCGTGAAGAAGACAATCATGGGGTGATCATTATCTATCATAAAATATAGCTATTTCTGCAAGTGGGAGATTCTAGAAAACATCATATGAATAGAGCCAACTTTACCAAAAACAATCATTTATAAACTACTTTTAAACGAACCAACAACAAAGTTGACAGATGAGTCATTCTAGTAACTTGGGGGACACAGTATGCAGCAAAGTTTTAGATGGGCCTCAGTTAATTGCTTCCAATTGGGCAAGCAGGCCATTAACAAAGTGTGGCTATTAGCTTCTTTTTTTCCAAGAAATGCCTCCTGTGTTTCAGGTGGAGTACATTTCACTGGACATCTATCAAGTGTAGGCTTTTTCTGGATTTCTTAAATATGTATATTTCCTGAGTAGTCAAATTCTGTTTCTGCAGTTAGTTAAAAAGGAAATCTAACCAATCCTCCTTTATTCTGCAGCTTCTATTGTGACCAATACTCCTCGGAGGGCGCACATCACCCCAGTCCTTAGGAAACTACACTGGCTACCAGTTTAGGCAAGGGTGAAATTTAAAACTTTGACCTTGGTGCATAAAACCAAGCATGGTGTAAACCCCCTTGTATGGCAGACCTGCTCCATTGGTATAAATACCACAAGATCTACCACAAGAGGATCATTAAGGTCTAATGACAGTCTTGATTTCCGTCCCATTTGTTAAGCGTTCAAAGGCATTTAGGGGTGTTCTTTTCAAGCTCAGGCCCCATCCCTTTGATATTCGCTGCCACCTAAACTGCAGTTGAAGCTCATTATTGTCCTACAGAAAACACGAAAGATATTGCCCTTTAGTGTCTTTCTTTCATCTGCCATCTTGGTTTGGTGCCCTGCTTAGATCTTCAAGCCCTTAGATACCAGTTGGGTGGTTAGTGCAGATATAAATATATGAAGTGATATTAAATGAAACCTGGGAACACCAAAATACCCCAGAATATTTTCAAACCATGTCATTACCTGACCCTGTTATAGCTCCACAAAATACTGCAGCCTCATGGTTTTCTGTAGTATGCATACCCCATCTTGGGAAAAGTGTTCAACATGTCCAACCAGATTGTAAAAGTGTATTACCAGTTTGTAGTATGGATTTCCAATGGGTGGGGCAAACTGTTAACCTTACCCTGGGCAAACAAATGTCATGGACTGATGGACCGAGTTTGACTATTTAGCAGCAGCATTAATATATAATTGCAGTCAATAAATTAAACCTAAAGTGGTGGAGAGCACATCCACCAATACCAAAAGTAGATTAAAGAATCAACGAGCCATCTCATGTCCCCAGATAAAACTATTGCCTGCTGTATCTTATTTACAAACGTGCCCTCAAAGGTGCACACTGAAATAAGTCAAACATTTATGGAGAATAATAATGTTGACCTGATTAGTGACCAATACAAAAAAAACTGAATTTTGTGCTGTGTTTTCATAGTTTCAATAGTCTTAAGAGTGGATGTTGGGTAATGGAGTACACATTCCACCTGGCACGTTATCTTGACTCCCATATATTCTGCTTGCGCTACAACCAGTTTTGATTCCCAAGACAGCACTGTGTAAAAGGGTCATGGTCTTTACCCTATCAAGGAGAAGATTAGAAACCCCTCCCAACCTGGGGCAGGAGGCCTACCTGGGTGTTTTCCAGAGCTCGCCCTGCCACTGAGGCAGGGTGAGGGAGTTGGGAGGGCCCCAGTTTTTGTCCCCTCTTTGTGTAAGTTCACAGTTGCAAAGTACCACTTGTGAGCATCACCTATCGTACAACATGATGCCCAGTATTCTCTTCCCTTCCAGAACCGCTGAGACCAAAATCCAGGGTGGTGGAGACAAAGCACACAGCCCACCAGCAAGAGAGCCATTGGTAGACACTCATCCCATGCTGAATACAAACTCGGAAACTGACTGTAGCCAGCCACCATTGCGGATTACCAGCTGACCCACGTTCAAAAAGGGACAGGACTAAAGAGGGTTTTGTGTTTCCATCTCTAACACTGCCCTTATGGGAGAACAAGGTATTGATTGTCCTTGGGAACCAGCTGAGCCTGAGGGCAAATGGGTGGAGAAGGAGAATAGAGACATGGAAGACCCAACAGAGTGTGGGTTTTTCAGGTGTGGTCAAGGGAGAAGGCAGACCAAGTGATCAGTAGGGATAAGGATGGTGGAGCGGGGAAGAAAATTATGGCACGTGCAAAGTGAGGTATTGGTTGGTGAGATAAAGTGGTACTTGGGTGTGAGCACGTGTATGGGGGAGTAGGTAGGTAGGTGAGTGTCGGGAAGTAAGTAAAGCGGAGTAAGGCGGATGAGTGAGTGAAAGGCGGTGCATACACTTGTGTATAGGCGCGTTACAAATGCCATATCATATCATCTGTGGGTGGAGATGTGTGAAGTGCAATGTAGGGCATAGAGGTGTGGAGAGAAGTAATGGAGTGTAGTAGAGGAGAGAGTAATGGAGAGTAGAAGTGGGAAGAAGATGAGGAGTACCAGCTCGAGCTAGAAGACTTCTGGAGAAAGGTACATGGGGGCGAAAGGGGATACACGCAGTACAGCGCCCCACATGGGACATTCACCCGAATTGACTATTTACGGGCAAAGAAACATTAGGTGAATTTACTGGGGCACACATTCACGCATGAACCCTGTCCGACCAAGTCCCACTGGGAGCAACATGGGCGCACACATACAGGAGAGCCCCCATACCCACATGGAGACTAAGGGCGGAAGCACTGCTAGACGGGGAATTCCAAGATCTGATTCAAACCACAATAGATGACTATTTCGAGCATAACACAAGTAGTGTGAACAGCATGGGAACGACTTGAGAGGCCGTTAAGGTGGTGGTCAGGGGGGCGGCGATTGGGAAAACGGGAGGACTTAGAAGGGAAACCCTGGCTGAACTGGATGAGATAGAAAGGAACATGGAGAGGGCCGAAGCACGGACAAGGGAGGAGGGAGGAGAACCGGGCGACCTCACCACTCTGAGACAAGTGTGTATGGCGGCCTGGGAGAGGCTAGGGCAGCTAGATTACGGGAAGTACATACAGAGGTTGCATGCAGAAGGGGACAAGCCTAGTAGACTTCTCGCCTGGCTAACCAAACAAGAGACCAAGCGGGAACCGATAAACGCAATTCTGAACAGTCGGGGGTAGGTGGAAAGGTCCCAGGAGGGTATAAATACGGTGTTCTCGCAATTCTACGAGAAACTATACACCAAAGTTCAGGAGGCGGAAGAGGGAGACCTTGAGCACGCATTTGCGGAAATCAGACTCCCACGACTGATAGAGGAGCAGGCCCAAATGCTAGATGCCCCCCTTACTGTGGAGGAACTGGCGGAAGTTATCACCCAGTTACCGACAGGAAGGTCCCTGGGGCCCGACAGGTTACCAGGGGAATTCTATAAAAGATACAAAGACGGCTTGGCCCCAAGACTACTAGAGACGCTGGTGGTGGCATAGGAGTGTGTGAGACTCCCGAGTAGCATGTCAGAATCTGTAATAGTTCCGATACTTAAAGCAGGGAAGCCGCCCCTATACTGTGGGTGTTACAGACCGATCTCTCTGATAAATCAAGATTCCAAGATCCTGACAGCGGCATTAGCCAACTGGCTAAAAAGGGTGATGGCCCTATTGGTGCACCCAGACCAGACGGGGTATGTAACGGAACATGCCATGGAATCTCCGGACACTCCATCATGTCATAGATAAGACGGACCAAGAAGAGGGGGAATATGCAGTGGCGTCGCTGGATGCAATCCAAGCATTCGATTCGGTGAACTGGGACTGGCTCTTGGGGGCACTTGCCCACTTCGGGATAGGTAGGGGGTTCCTACGCTGGATAAAGTTGCTCTACAAGGACCCGAGGGCCAGGGTAAAGACGGACAGGCATGTTTTAGGGGAGTGGAACATAGGGCGGGGTACGAAGCAGGGGTGCCTGCTGTCCCCGATGTTATATATTTTGGCCCTGGAACCGTTTGCGGCCTTCTTAAGGGCGAAGTACAGGGACGCCGGAATAGTGATAGATGGGGAAACACACCAGATCTCGATATACGCAGATGACATACTGCTCTGTGTCCAAGACCCACGTACCCACCTGCCGGACCTACTAGAGGCACTGGGAGGGTTTGGCAGGTTATCGGGAATTACCATCAACAAGGGAAAATCCTCACTGTTCCCCTTGGCGCGCCTGAGGACAGCGGCATCAGACCAGCTGCCACATCTAGGCCTCACATGGACCCCAATCACCTTCAGATACCTGGGGGTGGACATATACCATGACACCACGCAGACGCACATGGCTAACACACAGGCAGACCTGGACAAAATGGAGAACGCCATACAGTTCTGGAAAACACTACCGCTGGGGATGATAGGCCGGACGGCCCTGTTGAAGATGATAGTTTTACCCCGACTCCTATACTACTTCACCAACATCCCCTACAACATCCCTAGGTCCTTCTTTAAACGACTACATTCCATGACAAGGGTCTTCCTGTAGGGGGGCGGGAGAAACAGGGTATCACTGAGCACATTACAAAGGGGCTACGAATGGGGAGGGATCAAGCTCCCAGATTTTGAGCGATATTATTTGGGAGCACAACTTCAATTCGTGGTTCGGTGGCTGGGTGAGGACCCCTCTATAGACGCAATACTATTTCGACCATCGCTCCAGCGATACTAAAGAACACTCCTGTGGATAAATGAGACCCAGGCCAAAACCCTGACCAGCATAGCCCAATTAGGCCGAGCACTGTGGAAAAGAGCGTGGAGAGTGCAGGACATGAGACCCCTGTTCAAGGGAAATCCCCCTGGTGGGACTGGTGGACACCCGTATCGCAAGCCTGGTAACATTCAGAAAACAATGTGAAGACAAAGGAGTGGCCCAAATAGGTGACCTGTGGCAAGGACGACACTGGGTAGGCTTCCAGACCCTGGTGGAGGAGCAAGACCTAAAGTGTCCAATTCATTCTGTATAATAGCATGGTTCAAATAATAAGAGGTGGGAGACCCTACCGGAAGAGGAAGACATGGGAGGGCCACTGGACGCTTGGTATGATGCATCTGATGGGGGGGGGGGGGGGCACTGTGTCCAGGTTCTATGAACAACTGTTGGGCACCATCAACTCCAGGACACTGAACACTCGAACAAAATGGGAGGAGCTCCAGCAATCCTTCAAGGACAAGGAATGGAACAGAGCCCTCCAATACGCGAAGAAAGTTTCCAGAAACGCAAGGTTCAGGCAGATGCAGCTCTACATAATGCACAGGGCATACTTAACGCCTAAAAGAATGTCGAACATGGGGGACAGACAAATACAGAGCTGCCCACGCTGCCAGGAAACAGGCAGACATGGTGCACATGTTCTGGACATGCCTGAGAGTAACAACCTTCTGGAATACGATAAATGAAAGAGCGTCGAAGGCAGGAATCCACATGCAGGCCTGGTCGCCAGTGTCTTACTTACTGGGCCTGTTCCCTATGGGGTGATAAGCAGAGAGTGCACGTGGCAAAGATGAAAGACCTGATGACAATACTGGCGAAGCGCCGTATCGCAATGGCATGGAAAGCAAGCGCGGGGCCCTGGATAGATGGCTGGTGGGCGGACCTACAAAAATGGGCAGTAGTGGAAACAGTGGTCTGGACCAGGGCCTCGTAAAGGGAGAAAATAACAGTGGAGCCAAAATACTGGCGTGGAACACTCTCGTACAAGACCTATTCGGAAACGACGATGAAAATAGCACAAGTGTTTTGAGCGACCCGGGGGGGAGAGGAGACCTGACCCATCTGCACCCGTGTACAGCACACAGACCGGCATGAGGACATCACGATGGAGGAGGATGCAGCCTAGCCGTGACTTGCCCTAATAACGAACAATATTGAACTTAAACCCGAAAGTGCCAGAGCAAATGTTATGAGTTGTTCATTTGTTTTTGGTTTGTTTGGTGTTAAATGAAAATAAAGAAAAATTGTTTACATTTTTTTTTTAAAAAAGGAAGAAGAGTAAGAGAAAGGGAAGGGGAAGAAAGAACATCATGGTTGGAAGTATAAGGGTGTAAGAAGCAAAAGGGTAGACCTGGGTGGTTGGAAGGCACCACTTCTGATATCGTTTTTCCTGTCAGACTCCGGTTATGATCCACTTCGAAGACCACGAAGGGAGTACGACCGTCAAGGCGGCTGCCTTTAGACCATCACTACTAGCCAATAATTATTAGACTGTATGGGTTACTGATCTACAGTAATCTTACGATTTGGTGGTAAAACGAGGGGGTGGGGGATCTGAGCTAGTGTGGAGGGAGAACTGGGGAAACCAGAAAGAGGTGCGGCCCTTAGTTGTTAAACTATTCAAGATTTTAATTAAAACCCTTGAACTGTCTTTGAGAATTGGTGTGTTCTTGGGGCCATCTACGACATTATGGCATCAATTAGACCCTTAGATAGGTAACCCACAGCAACAGGAGATGTTGAGGAAATTGCCACTAAGACTGCCAGATTCCCCACTAGGACCACCCCAAGGGCAGTGGGATTTGACCTACATGGAGATGAGGTGATGTTCCGCCCCGGGGCAGAGCCCTATTCAAGAATACCCTGCAGGTGGATGTACCAGAAGGGATAACTGGACAGATCGCCCCAAAGTCAGAACTGTCCCATAAAGGTTGCAGAGGTCAGGGGACCTACAGGAACCATCCAGGGTCGATCTAAGGGCTGATCACGTGACCCATGACGAGCTTTTGAGAAACTCACTTGGAGGACTCCTGCCCCGGGATGTCCAGTTAGGGTGGAAGGTAGGGTAGATTCGCCCCCCCAAACCCCCTTTTAAGAGTGTCATTTTGCGGCCTGCTGCTTGCACTTTTAAATGAGGAATGGCTTTGTTTCCTGTTTATATATTTGCTTCTGTAGTACTTCCGGGATACTTTTAATCTGTTTCCTTATGGCGTCCACTACCTGGGCATCCAGAGCAAAGTGTTGACAGAGCTAAGGGTTCTTGCTAGTCTTTTCCCTTTTTTCATTCTTTATTCACTGTTGTCCACAAAATATGCCTCATACAAAGCATACAAACATTGCACACACCTGCAACTGCCACTCTGCACCTGCTCAGACACATGAAATCAGTGAACTCATTTGCACTCCCCAGATATACTCTTCTTAAAGAAACATGCGTCAAACCCCAATACACACCGATTTATCCCAGTCATGTTTCGTTCAAGCCGTCTCATCCACCAGAGAGACCTCCAACACAAACAAGGTTGTGCATTGCCATCATATATAGTCCCTCACACTTAGCAACCCCACACCCCGCCTATACGATAGACATCCTTCGAAGCACTCTCGCTTTACCACCTCCATCACACCTACCCCCCACTTTTCGCTGCCTCATTTACCACCCCCAACACACAATCCCAACTTCCACACTGACTGAACTGACTAAACAACTAACAACCACAGCTCCCCCTGCATCAGTATCTACCTTGGCGACTTCAACCCTGGTAGTTCTCATCCAGGCAGCAACCCCATACTAAAGAGTATCCTCACTCCACTCATCCTCAATGGCCTCACACAACTCATCACCTACCTCACACTGCTGGCAACACCCTAGACCTTTTGACCTCAAGTAAAATCATGGCTGTGGAAAATCAAACCTGGCTGTCGTGGTCAGACCACTTTTCTATCCCATTAACGCTGACACTCTCCTACCTGCCACACATCCCCATTACCCCCAGCAAGACAAAGCAAACACATTACAAACACAGCCTTAGCACCACTCATACCACCCACCTTTTTCCCACACTATCCCTCCACACTGCTCAATAATTAAAACACTGTCCTCACACAGACACTGGACAAAATTGCCCCATCCCTGACCAATCACAAAAACACTGCAGGCACCACAATAAACCATGGTTCAACACTTCCCTCTTCTCTATGAATCAGGAAGCCAGATGCCTAGGAAGAGCCTGCCAAAAGAACCGGTGCGAACTCCATTCAAACTCTGCTGCACCAAATACAAAACATGCATATGTAATGACAAAGCCACCATTTAACTCCAATCCACCACCAATCGCACACACACTTTTCAACATTGTCAAATCCCTCTCCAGACCACCACTTCCTCCCTCCCCCATCCACTGCAGTATGCAACTCCCTCATGAATTACTTCACCTCCAATATACACATTACGCAAGCCCTCCCCTCTTCCACTCCCATCCCAAAATATTTCAACACATGGGACACCTTCCAACCAATCGACAGACACCCTCATCACCCTTACTTCCAAAACCAAACTTTTACACTCCATGGATGATGCAAGACCACCTAAAGCTGCATACAATTGCATCACCACCCCCGATCCCCACTAGCTCAATAGCAAATCCTGTGTCTCCTGTGGTACTATCCCTTCTGCTCCCAAAACTGCAAAAATCCTATTGGGCCCTATTTATATCTCGTCCTGGAAAATCCAGAGTGGATAATATGGCTTTTTTAAATACGCTCCCGACGAAGATGAAATCGGGTGACACAGCAGGGAAACTGTATGAGTCTTTCACGCTGGAGGAAATTGACGCCTTACCCAATAATAAAGTGTTGCAAGCTCACGGTATCTGCGCTGAATTTTCTAAGCAATGTAAACAATTTCTGTGCCCTTACTGAAACTCTGAGAGGAGTCGATGGGTGATGGGATTCTTCTGCTGACATTGAGGGAAGCCGTGATTACGCTCCTTCTGAAGCCAGGGAAACCTTGGGAGGAAATGGGTTTGCATCGCCCCGCAGTTGTTCCTAAATGATGACATGATAATATTTGCATGTGTTCTGGCCTCACGTCTCCAGGCATGCATTCTTCACCTGATACATCCCGACCAATTTGGGTTCAAATGTCACTGAACCTCAGGCAGCTTTTTAATATTATTTCCCAGATAAACCTCCATGTTTTGGCCATAGCTGTTCACTGAACACAGAAAACATTTGATTTAGTGACGTGGAATTGTCTGTTGGAACATTATGGATTTGACTCGTACAATGCATCATGTGTGAAATTACTAAGTAGTCAACCGATGGCTAGGATCAGGTTGGAGACACAAGCATTCCGATTAGGTAAGTGTACCAGGCAGTGTTGCTTCCTATCCCCCTTGCTTTTTGTGCTAGCTCTAGAGTCGCTAGCCGATTTACTTGGATACAGGCATAACCAAAGAGGTATTTGGCTGAAAAACTCGTCGCTATATGCAGACAACGTTGTAAATCTGATTATATGTCTACATCCGATAATGGTAGATGTCATCAAATTTTGTGAATATTCGGGCTTGGATATTTACTGGGCTAAATCGTCCCCCCTAATGGATAATGCTGCATTCTCGGTTATCAGGCTGGGTCTTAGATCGGCGCCACACAAGATAACATACTTGGGCAAAGTGGCACTACTCAAAATAGTGGTCCTACCAAAAGTGCTGAATTACTTTCTAAATTACCCTATTATATTGCATGCGTCATTTTTTGAAGGCCTTGAACTCAGCAGTGGTCCAATGTATGCAGGACCCGGAAGAGATGCAAATTGGAATGACAGATGACCAAGTCATGTGCTATGGGTGGACTACAGGTACCAGATTTCGAAATGTGACTTGGTAGCACAGGTCAGATTTGCCACATTCTGGGCGAACAAAATATTTGCTATCCCCATGCAAGAATTGAAAGGAGCGGCAGGACACCTGAATCAAGACACAGCGTTGCTTAGCAAAGGATACAGTGACTCATGTCCATTTGATCCTTTGGTGGCTACACTTAAGGCATGGAGAATTCTAAGGCAGCTAAATATAAATCAC
Source organism: Ambystoma mexicanum (assembly GCF_040938575.1). Taxonomy (NCBI): domain Eukaryota; kingdom Metazoa; phylum Chordata; class Amphibia; order Caudata; family Ambystomatidae; genus Ambystoma; species Ambystoma mexicanum. The sequence goes on along the minus strand of NC_090937.1, from coordinate 880,211,650 downwards.
CCCTACAGTCGTAGTGCACTAGGAAGAATCCGATAGTCCCCCTGGGGGTTGTACTAAGCAGTGGCTCTCAAGAGAGGGGAAACCCCCTTTGGGACCAGTGACAACCATCTTGTGAGAACCCGGTTTTCCCACCCAACACATGACCCTGGTGCCCCTTTCCAGAGTTACCCCACCTTTCCTCTCCCCTGCTCCCTCCATTCCTCTTCACACTTAGTCACATCCCATCTATTTTGCTAAGGTGACTCCAATGGAGAATATTGAGATGAGGAGAAATACTAGCGAGTTACCATCTCCATACTCAGTACTGTGATGAGGAAGAGGACAATTGAGTTATCTCAATACCCACCAGGGACTGAGACGAGGAGGGAATGCAGAGCAATACCGAGTCCACGTTGGAACCACTTCATGCTCCATGATTGGCCGAAGCAAGATGAAAACCAACAAAGGACTTGACAGTGTCAAGCCCTCCCAGGAGGAACCGCAAGAGCCAAGGTGAGCCCGACCTGCAGATGGGCACTGACCGGGACAACGTGCAGAGGAAGAGATAATCCGGGTCTTGTCCTGGACTTAAGGACCGTGCGGCCCAGAGCGGGACTAGACTCCAGCCGTCTAGAGACTGGGGGAATGTGAAGGTGAGCGAGCATGCCATCCACGAACAGGAGAGACCTGCAGAGCCGCTGCAGGGGGGAGAGAAGCTCCAGAAAGGTACTGCAAGTTAGCCCAGCTGTCCCAAGGGAGCCAGCACTCATGGATACCATGCAGCAGGGTATGCAGGAAGCGAGAGGGGCTTGGAAACCTCAAGGACTACATGGAGGTTTAATAGCGCTTGGCAGGAGAGTGAACCAAATCTGCAGAAAGTGAGCATAACGCCGTATAGGCAAGACTGGGACTCGCACCCAAATAGTACATAGACTTGTACTAAGGCTTGACAGTAGAGTGAACCAGGTCTACAGCTTGGAGAGAACATCCAGGCAACGCTTGTACAGTGCATCACTTGGTGAGAGGGAACCAGGTCTGGACCTAAGAGTCATAGACCCATCCAGCTTGGAAACACCATCCAGGCAAAGCTAAACCGTGCAGTAGGTGGCAAGGGTAAGCCAAAGCTACCAACCAGGGGTATGGGACCCCAACTAACAGATGTGTAAGCCTAAGGAAGGCTGTGGAAAGACGAATATTTCTCCGACAGCCAAGGAGTGGCTGGAGTTAGATGAACAAAATCTGACAAGAACGACCTATTGTCCAGGGGAAGAGACACACCCCTCTGGATCTAGAAAGCACCTTTTTGTTTAGTTAGCTTAATGTGTAACAGGCAGAGTTGGGACTTTGACACTGGACAGTGTGACTTTTACTTTGGACATTCTGACACTAGTTTTTTCCGTTAAGGCAGAGAAACCCCTCTTGGAGTTAGGGCAAGTTAGCATTTTCTTTTCTTTGAATACCCTTGAATTAATGTTTATAGCCAATATCGTCACCCCTCTGTCAGTCTTACTTCTGCATACTTACAGCACCTATATGGGACATGCTTGATGTGAAGCCAACCAGAGTTGCAACAATTGGCAGAGGCTGATCGTGACAGGGCTGTGAGCGCCTTGGTGGCATATTTATTGATGGTATGCTTTGACAGCTGCAGCAGAAGATGGGCAATAATGCTTTAGTTTTTATTTGAATACTTGCTAGCTAGAGCAGCCCTCAACTCTATATGGGCAGGTTTTCCAGACAAGTGGTCCCACATATATTTGTAGATTACACGTCTACGGCACAATGCAGTGAACATGTAAAGGTTTTCTAAAGCGTTGCTGAATCTGAAAAAGGGAGCGACGGGGGGCGCTGTTGAGCAGCCAAGAGCAATGGCCGCCTGATAGAGGAGCTCCGGCCCCAACCATAATCCTCTAGCAAAGAAATCCTTCTGTGGCCTAATCCATCTAAAAATAACATTGGTAAGGAGGCATTAAGGGGTTGTGAATCTGGTGACCAAGTGTGGAAACTCGCAACCCATTCCGTGCAGCGTTAGACACATGAAATCTGTGCGTGGGAGTGCCAGTTGCTGGCGTCTAGTGAAGGGAGGTGGAGCTCTTGCTGCGGGATCACTGGTTGGTGGTGAAACCAGAGAGGCACACGGAAGCCGCTGCCCGGACCCGGGAACCGACCCGCTTTGCAACTACTGTCATGGAAAGGTGCTCAGACCCCGTAATGTAGCGGAAGCCGCCCCTGTCGTGTGACGTGATCGTCAGGCAAGATCGTGCAGCAACTGCTGCGTGCCTACCTGCTGCTGGTGGCGGCTGCGACCCCCGGCTGGGACTGTGGAGGGAGACGGCGGTCTGGAAAAACGCAGAGATGGTGAGTGGGCCCCCCAAACCAAGACGCCCCACCCCCAGGATCAATAACCAGCCTCCTTCCCCCCCCCCCCTTCCTCACCGCAGCGTGGGAACTTGGGGGGCTGAGGCAGAGTACAGCGCTTGTAGCGCAAATGCAGCATTGACAGGGAATCCGGTGTAGCAACAGAAAGATGCGTAGGCACCCGTGCGGATGCTACATGGAATCCCTCTACTGAAGAGTCACAGCCACTCCTGACGGTGCGTGTTGAGGCAGGAGGGTGACAATAGTCCATGTGACAAATTAATCTGTGGCAACTACTGGGAGCGGAGAAATCCCCCGTTGCGACTTTAGCTGCCAAGTTAGAACCAGTGGGGCCTGCACTTGGGGAATACCGGACCACGGATGTTGCGCTTGAGATTGCAGAGACAGCAGCTGGGTTGGTCAGCTGATGGTGCTGCTCATTACAGTGGGCTAGAGATAACTGAAGTGGGTAGGGGTGATGGAGCTGTCCGGAAACTCGGGGGTATACGGCACACTGTGTCAATAAAACACCAGGGACTAATAACCTGCTGTATGTGACTACCATACACCAACTACTGCAGTAGGGCCAAGACACCCCCCCCCCCACTACAGCCATACAACAGAGGCCCTGACACTGCTCTGCTGAGGGACAGACTCCTGGCAGTAGCATACCTGCGGGGGTGGTGCTACATCTGGCCTGATCGGGAGCCGGAATATTAAAAAGGCCCCATAGCAGTTTTAGCCACACCGAGATATGCACACCTACAACAAATTCTGCCACAAGTGTCCTTTTGGCCAGAGTGCCCAACATTTCCTAAGGAGTACTTAATCCAGCGACCTGGCGGCAGGCAAGAGATGAAACGATTGCTGAGACCCAGTCTCCCAATCACAGCATAACACATCAGTGGCCTGAAACATCTGTAGCAAGAAATCCGATACCCCGGTGAAGGGCTGAGGGTACAAAAGGACATTCCTTTGCAGGACATCATCCGGAAATATGACAAAGTGCGCTAACAAGAAAAGAAGGCCCTATGGACTCTTTTACCGGTCCCCGGCCTCCTCGCCCCGAGGTGGCCTTTCACTCGGGCCAAGAGGATGCCATGGCAGAAAACACGCGCGACGACCAACTCCTCAATACTATGCAGAGCGGATTCATGGCAATCAACGTCAAACTTGACGACAGTCTCAACGATGAGATCCCTGAAGGCAAAACTCGAGAATGAAAGTGGACGCATCAATGAAGGCGAAACGAGAATCAGTACGGCCGAAAACACACTTAATTAACATGATCGGGATATAATCACTCTCAAGACGGAATTTATCTAAGAAATAAATGTGACTACCTGGAATCTCGTTCTCGGGCGCAATAACATTTGTATAATTGGGGTGCTGGAATCGGCCTACAAAGGCCCGATGGAACCTTTTTGTCGAGACTCTCCTAAAATCATTGTTCTCCAGCATGGGGTCTGGCATGGATTCACATGCTCATGAATATTCCCAGTCTTCAGGCTGGGAATCCTCAGTAAAGAGAAGATCTGTTTAATTTCTGAACTGCCTTTCTCCCAATAACCAATCAACTGAACTCTGGGTCGTACTGCCCCCAGCCAATGACTGCCCTCTACCTAAGCGCCATCTTCATATTTTTAACGCACGTTCAAGTTTTGGGAGTTCTCATGCTTAGCTTCCGAGCTTGTTTCTGCGTTTTCGCTTTTTGGAAGAGTATTCCTCTATTTTTTGGTCAATTGAGCCCCTTTGCTCCATCGATCAACCTTTCCGATTAGCGGGGACCTGTTTTTTGCTTTCTTCAGCGCCCCACAAGGGCAAATTTTTTCTTCGTGGAGGCTTCCAGAAGATTCTTCAAGGCCTACACTGCGTGGATCATGGCGGACAAGGAGGATTCCCCCTCTTATCAAGCTTTGTACTGACTGTTTGCGGAATGTTTATATGGACGATAAACCTTCCCAGTGCCCCTACTGCTTGCCGTGAGCTTTCTAAGCGCACGTTGAAGGATCGGCATAAGCGGCAGGAAGAGTAGCTGCAGACCAAGGCCTCTTCCTCGGGTGCATCCCAGGGGCATGCCTCTCCCGGGTCTGGGAAAGCAGAGCGGGCTTCTAAGTCCTTTGAGGGCACCCCTCCCACGGGGGTCCAACAAAAGGCCAAGCACAGAGTCTGCTACCGCCGGGAGCACAGATGTGGAGGGCTCCTCGGCGGCCAGGGTGCATTCGACGTCTCCAGCTACCTCAGTCGTGAGTCAACGCTCAGGATCTTCGTCCAAGAGGAAGTCGGACCATCTGGGCAAACTCGAAGTGGCCCCAGAGACGACCAAACAGGTCACGGCCAGTCTGCCCTGTACGGAGATGGCCATAGGGGACCGAGGCTCGGACCAGTTCTCTAAGGAGAAGGCCAAGCAGGACAAGGGACCGGTCTTAATCGTGAAGGCCCAGGTACACCCGACTAAGGCTCTGCCTTCTTTCGAGGTGGTGGTGGCATCCCTTTTGAAGGCCATGGAGGCGGACCCACAGGGCGCCCTTGCGAAGGCGAGAGTGTCCCTCCCTGCCAGGAGGCAGTCTTCATTTCAGCCCATTGAGAAGACCCTGGAGAAGAAGATGCTGGACATCTCTGCGAGACCGTCCCCTCTGGACGTGAACAAAGGGGGGGCAGCGAAGTTCTCCAGGGCATGGATATCTCCTCTGCGGAGGAAGAGGAACGAGTCTACCTCCAAACCATCCAGGAAGGTGGTGACGACGGAAATGTTGGGGTCACGCCCCACGGCGAGGGCGCCCAACGAGGGCGATGAGGAAGGTAACGACGAAGATACCTTTGAGGAAGACAGAGGGCCTCTTGACGAGACCCCAGACCCTGCGCCTCTGCCCCAGCTGCCTGTCTCGGTCCCCACACCGCAACTGCCACCCAGCAATCTTTCGGTGAACATTCTGCACACCCGCCATACACTTGTATCTGAGATAAAGAAGAGGATTCCGGCGATGCCACCTCCCTCTCTCCCAGCGGCTCCAGGGCCTATCACCCCGCTGACGATGGAGGAACCACCGTCCAAGAAGAGGAAGAGGCACCCAATGCCTCCTTGCTACCTGTCTCCTCCATCTCCGCTGCCCCCCACTGGTGAGACTGGGTCGGACACAGCGACGACGACTGGCACGGAAGACGACGGTGGGATAGGGGACTTCACCCCGCCTCCTCCCAGATCTTCCCCCACCAGAGATCGGCTCGTTCCATGCTATGATCTCCAGAGCTTCAGATCTCTTGCAGCTCGCACCAGAGGATGTCATGATTCCTGCCCCTCGTGCCCCCAGCCCTCCAAGATGTCGGGCTGGATCCAGGCCACGATCACCTACATGGCCGTCAAGGGCCTCTCCATCCCTCCAAAGACCCACTTGGAGTCAGACTTGGCGCTTGTGGCACCAGACTCACTCACTCCCATAGGATAACATTGGGGATTGGACTTGTAGTGCATTGATGGGGACAAGATGGATGCCCCCACATATTTCGGTTCCCAGAACTGCATGTGCGGTCTAGTCTTTTGGGTGTGGTTCAGCCCAGAGACACCTGGGATACCCAGAGACTATTTAAGCCACACCCAGGCTGAGAAACATGCTATGCTTTTTCTGCACCTGCAGCGTGACACTCGCTGTGTTCGGATCTGTCTCCAGTAGGCCTGCATCTTTCTTCTGCGCTTAGCTCCTGCATGAACAAGAACACCGTTAGGAACTGCCTTACCTTGTGGCGCTTCTGCCCATCATTTATCGCTCCTTCTGTTCTGCAGGCATCTTCGGTGGTGTCATTCCCATCCCGGCACGCCGCTTCCTAAGGAAAAGGGAAAAGAACAGAAAAAAGGCATTAGTAAGCATTCTGCAAATCTTCACTTATTTTTAAATACTGTACGAGCTTCAAACGCTTACCTGAATCCCAGCCGCTCTGGGGGAACTCTGTCTCCAGAACTTCTCATCCATCTGCAAGAGGGAAAAGACACTCCAGGTTAACGTGGAAACATCTAGAGGCGCCGCATACCACGCTTACCCACTGCATTTGTTCTTCATAACCGGCATCCACGCTGAAAACGTCGCAGCACCTAAAAGACACAGAAAAATAACTCAGTTCAATGCAAATACGAAAGGGGTGCATCGCGCATCGCGCTCTCACTCACCTTCAGCGCTACTCATCTGAGCAGCACGCCGCCATCCCCGGACGCCGGCCATCATCTAAGGAAGGAAAGGAACAAAGTTAGAGAACTGTTCAAAAGACTCATTATACTTACCTGTCGGACTCTTGCCAGTCAAGTAACTAGGCAGCAACGAGCCCGCATCAATCAACACGCCCCTGTGCTGAAAGCAGGATGGAGAGCACACTATCCAAGAAAACAAGGTGAGCTGTGGATCAAAGGGAAGGGTTGGAGCCCGGGGAAGAAGGGGTTCAAGCACACAGACAATAGGGAGTTAAACTCTACCAATCCTGTGTTTCAGGCCCAGTCTCCAGTCGAGTAGCCTCCAGGTAAGGGTTTGAGGTCGTAAGAGGTCAGAACAGGCTGAGTGACGTCCCCGTGGATACCAGGTGAGCGTTAGAGGAGAAGGGGGGGGGGGGTTTCTTATATCAACGCTACAAGGCGAAGAGAAAGACCATCCTTTTAGTCCCACTCTTGGATGACCTTTGGGACGAAGTCTGGCGCTCATGAAGAATCCATCTACGGCCCCAGCGAAGAGGGACCGCCTAGAGAAGAAATACATGTTGCCGGATTCTGCGCCCAAGTGTTTTCGGGCCCAACCGTTACCAGACTCGGTGGTCAAGAAGTAGTAGTCCGGCTCCTCATCTTCGGCAGCGTCCAACCCTCCAGACAACGAGGGGAAGAAATTGGATACTATGGGACGAGTTATCTACTCTGTAGCTACGACCAGCAAGGCCGCCAACGCCCTCGCTATCGTAGCGTGCTACGACTGGTATGTCGTTCAAGCTCGCACCTCTGTTGGGCTTACCCTCTCACCCTCTTGCAGAATCTCCAATGCTTTGGACCTCTTGTCATTGGGGAGTGAGATGGTGTTGGACCCCGCTATCACGGTGGTCGCAGACATAACCGACGTGGGTTTCCACCAGATGGGCAACAGTGTTTGCCTTCGTCGCCGTGGCTGGCTCAAGGCCACCAACTTTCGAAGGGAGGTCCGTCCAGACAAGGGTTTTGGACATGCCCTTTGACGGAGACCATCTATTCGGGAAGGCTGTGGTTGAGTCTCTAGAAGCCATCAAGGGGGACACAGACAGCACGTTCCCTAGGCATGCTAAAGCAGCAACAGCCGTCCTTTCGGTCCTCAGGAGGCAAATATCTCCGTTCTTCAAAAGGGTTACGGCAGGGGCTCCTCTTCTTACCGCCAACCCTCCCGATCCTCGGCCCAAGAGACCAACAGGGGCCACTCCAAGGCTTTCGTAGGAGGATGCTGTTGTCGCCAAGGACCCCAAGGCAGCTTGTTGACCTCCAAGCAGGAATTAACCGGCTGTGATGTCGGGCCCCGACCCGTGCACCTTGGTAGGAGGCTGGCTGGCGAACTTGATCAGCGTGTGAAGACCATCTCCACCGACCGTTGGGTGCTGGACGCTCTCGCCTACGGACAAACTCAAGAGTTCAACAGAAGTGTCCTCAAATACCACCAGTGGCCCGGCAGGTAAACCACATCCCTCAACTGCTGTTGGAGGTTCGGGCCATGCTAAAGAAAGGGGCGATAGAGCTCGTTCGAAAGACTCCCGGGCTCCAGAGTTTATTCAAGGTACTTCCTAGAGTGAAAGAAAAACTGGGGCTGGAGGCCCATTGTCTACTTATGAGGACTAAACAAATGCATCCAGTCCCAAAAGTTCTGAATGATCACTCTGCAACACGTGCTCGGACAGCTAGAAGAGGGAGACTTTCTGTCGTCTTTGGACCTGGAGGATGCGTACTTCCACATCCCCATTCACGACGGGCACCGCAAGTTTGTGCGTTGTCGTTCAAGGGAAGCATTACCAATTCAATGCCCTTCCCTTTGGACTGAAGTCAATGCCAAGAGTCTTCACCAAGTGCCTGGCGCCGATGGCGGCCCATCTGCGAATACAAGGGATCCACGTCTACCCTTACTCAGACAACTGGCTCATCTGGGACAGCTCGAAGAGCTTCGCCGTCGACTACATGGCGAGGACCGTCCACCTACTGACGGATCTAGGGTTCTCAGTGAATTATGCAAAGTCCTGCTTGACTCCATCGCAGGACGAGCTGTAATGCCTAGCGTCACCGTCGGAGGAGAGAGTGGCGGTCATACTGGGCAAGGTGCAACAGCTGCTCGCTCTGAAGATCGCCACGGTGAGGGCCATCAAGTCTCTGCTCAGCATGATGTCATGCATTTATCTCATCCGACTTTGCAGGTTACTGATGCATTCACTGCAGGAGTTCCTCAACGCCCATTGGATCCGGGTGTCTGGAAGCTTCCAGGACAAGATCGCTCTCGCCGAGGGGTTCCGAGGTGGTTGGGGCGTGCGTGCCCATCTGACCGGAGGTGCGAATTTCCACACCCCACCGCACCAGGAGACTGTGACAACAGACGCTTCCCTGGAAGGATGGAGAGCCCATACAGGAAGTCTTCACGCCAGGGGCCTGTGGCTGCCGGAGGAGAAGACGTTGCACATCAACGTTCTGGAGCTACGGGCAGTGTTTTAGGCCCTCAAATCATTCCTGCCGACCCTCAAGGGCAAGGTGGCACGGGTCTTCACAGATAATACCACCACAATGTTTTACATCAGGAAACGGGGGGGGGGGGGGGGGGACCAGATCCCCAGCTCTCTCCAAAGAGTTGCAGGACTTATGGAATTGGGCCATCGCTCGGGGGATGTTCCTCATTCCGTTTCATCTGGCAGGAGTAAAGAACACGGTCGCCGACTCTCTGAGCAGGGAGCTTCGCTATTGCCAGGAGTGGGAACTTAGGCAGGACCTAGTGGAGAACCTGTTCCTCAAATAGGGCAATCCCCAGATCAACATGTTTGCGACAGCGATTAACACCAAGTGCCAGAGGTTTGGCAGCAGGGGGCATGAGGGGCGCATTCTCATTCCCTTGGGAAGGCCTCTTTCTACATGCGTTCCCTCCGTTGCCGTCATTACCTCGAGTCATCAGTCAACTCAAACGGTGCTGAGTGATCCTCGTTGCTCCGGTGTGGCCGAGGCAGAGCTGGTACCCGGACCTTCTCAGCATGTCAACGTCCCCACCAGTCAAGCGGCCAGTGGTCGCGGAACTTATCGCCAGGGAAGGAGGTGCCATTTTTCATCACGATCCAGGGTCTCTGAACCTGAAGGCCTGGCTCCTGCAGCGCTAGAATTCAGTGGCTACAATCTCCCAGCGAATTGCAAGTAAGTTCTCTCCAAGGCTAGAGCATCATCTGCTTTGAAATGCTAGGCACTCAAGTGGAAGAGATTTTCTGTTTGGTGCCGTTCTCAGAAGTTCCACCCACTGAGGGTCAAGGCCCCTCAGGTGCTTCCATATTTGCTGAAGTTGGCAAAGTGGGGTCTGGCACATGCCTCCATCAAGGTTCATCTGGTGGCTATCTCTCGCTACACCAGATCTCCAGGACGACCATCCTTGTGGTTGCACCGATTGGTCAAGGAATCTGTCAAGGGACTATTCCGCTCGTTCCCGCCGGTGAAGACTTCGGCCCGGCGTGAGAGCTCAATGTGGCGCTTACTAGGCTCAAGGGACCTCCGTTCAAGCCTGTGCTTTCTGCACCACTCAAGTTTTTGTCATGGAAAACCGCTTTTCTTGTTGCCATCACCTTTGTACGACGAGTGGGGGAAATGCAGGCCCTCTCCTGTAAGCCACCTTACTTGACTTTCCACGAGACGAGGGTGGTGCTGTGGACACACCCCCTCCTTCATGCCCAAGGTGCCATCAGACTTTCATCTAAACGAGCCCTTGGTGTTACCTGTGTTTTTTCTGAAGCCTTTGTCGCCAGCTGAAGGGACTTTGCACTCGCTGGATGTGGCTAGAGTGCTGAAGTTTTATGTGGCCTGCATGATGTTTCGGAAAACCTCTCAGCTCCTTGTGAACTTGTCAACCATGGGAAGGCCCGTCCAAGGCTTCCATTTCCAGGTTGGTCTCCGGCTGGATCACCCACTGTCACCAGTTGGCAAACAGACTGCTGCCTGGCCGTCCGAGAGCTCCGTCTACCAGAGCGATTGCTGCTACAACAGCATTCCTGTCTGGTGTGCCCCTGCTGGACATCTGCAGGGCTGCTATGTGGAGGTCGACACACATCTTCACAAAATTCCACTGTCGACAGGGATTCCAGGGAGGAGTCTGGTGAGGAGGTAAGAGATGCTTATGTTGAGCCTTGCGACCTCCCTTGGTTGTGCATGTGTGTACTGCTATGTATTCTTTATTCATGAGCATGTGACTCCATGCCAGACCCCATGCTGGAGAAGGAACAAGTTACTTACCTGTAACTGTTGTTCTCCAGCATTGGTCTGGCATGGATTCACATGCAAACGCTCCCACCTACCCCTCTGCGGCTCTTCTCTTGGTCCTACTGCCACTTTACGTGCTACCAAATCTGAAGATGGCTGCCAGAGGAGGGGCTTAGGTAGAGGGCAGTCATTGGCTGGGGTGACCCAGAGCTCAGTGATTTGGTTATTGGGAGAAAGGCAGTTCAGAAATTAAACCGATTTTTTTTTTTTTTTTTTCTTTTCTTTTCTTTACCGAGGATTCCCAGCTTGACGACTGGGAATATTCATGAGCATGTGAATCCATGCCAGACCAATGCTGGAGAACAACAGTTACAGGTAAGTAACTTGTTCCTTGTTCCAAACCCATGCTGGAGAACAGTTACAGGCAAGTAAGTTGTTCCTTCGACACTGCCTCTTTTTCCATGCAGTTCCTCGTCGAAAGGGCACACTACTCTCGCCCCACCACTGCGTCCTCCGCGCACGATAATAACCAGACTGCTTAACTACACAGATCGAGACACTATCCTGAAATTGTCCAGAGAGCTTGGGACATTGTGATATGAATCAAGTAACATCCATATTTACCCAGACTTTGCTGCCGGAATACAAGCCCAGAGTAAGACTCTGTGAAACGCCTCCTTAGAGCACGCAGATCTATGCCCTAATCTTCCCCGCAAAATTAAGAATTAAGAATCCAACACGGGGGAAGGGCACTTTTTTTTAAATCTCCTGCGGATGCACTAAATTACGTTGAAGCCTCCATACCTGCCCCATCACACCACTAGAACAGAGATCCAAACCGTTCGCCAAGAAGTGGAATCGATGAGGGTAATGTGAATGACTGAACATAAACTAAGATGTGTACAATGGATTAATGATATGAAACAGAATCTATGCACACGCGAATATTAGAAGTGGAATGGAGTTAAGTTAACTGGAGCCAGGTTGGAAAAGACATGGCAGCCAACAAAGCACCTCTGGGAGTTTCCAAAGTTATTGGGGGAATGCATCATCGAGTTAGGGCAGATGGTGAGGGTGGTGGGAGGGGTGCGGAGTTACACAAGTTGATGCAGGGTTGAAATGTGGAGGGAACAGGGACCGTCTTGGACCACAATTAAGTGCAAGAGGAAAAGGTGGGAAAATGTGCAATTGGGCTAACGGGAATGGCACAACGATCAGATAATACTAGACACTTTGATACAGTAAAACTAAATATGTTAAAGCAAGATATAAATGGAAGATACAATTAAAATTGATGATATGGATTGTCTGGGGACTTAATCCAATTAAGGCTAGGAAGGCGTGGGCCTACCTGGAGAGGCACTCGCCTGGTATCGTGATGCTACATGAAACTCGTGCCTTGGAAGCAATACATAGTCAAATTTAACCGAAAAGGGGAAAACTGACATATTACACCTCATACTAATCTCAGGCAAGAGGGGTAATCTCCCCAACACACAAATCAGTACAATATAATGTAGAGGCTGCTCATATCGACCCCGATGGAAGGTATGCGATTGTCACAGGAACTGTGATTGTCACAGGAACGATAAATGGCAAAGCCAACACATTAGGAACACTTATGGCCCAAACATTGACAACCCTACTTTCTATGCGCACGTATCTAATCTTGTGGGGAAAACACCTGACGTTCCTGTCCTCTGGGGGGTGGTGACTTTAACACAACACTCGATATATCTATTGATGGATCTACCACCAGAGACCGGGGTACTATAAGAACAGCTCAGATGTTGCATCAGGTCATCGCACATCACACACTCATAGATGCATGGAGAACAGAACACCCTGATACCGCAGAGTGTACGTACTACTCCACGGTGCATGACGTGCACTCCTGGTTGATGTCGGCAACATGGTTGGGAAGACTGCACGGTTTCACGATTTTGCCAAGCACCCTGTCGGACCACTCGCCAGTGGGGATTTGTGTGGCATTTACAGCTATAGCCAGGTCTCGCCAGCTGTGGCCAATGGCTTCAACAGTACTTATCGACGCCGCATTGGCTGAAACCCTAAGGGTAGAGATGGAGAACTTTTTCAATGTTAATGTAGGATCGGTAACAGATTATGCCATAATATGGAAAGCATTTACAGTATCATTTTGTGGCGTGATGATGGCCTCTACAACTGGCCAACTTAAGAATATGAGAGAGGAGCTGGGGCAACTGGAACAAACACTAAAACTGGAGAATGAGTACAGCAATACCGGGGATAGAGCACAACTGTGTTTTAAAGGCAACCTATTAAAATTCCGGGAATTAGCGGACCAAGCGGTCCGATTGATGGTAAAATTAACTCAGGCCCATAAATATGGCGAGGGGGACAGACCTGGCCGCCACGTTGCGGGAATAGCTAGAGGATAGAGAGGAATACAATACAGAACGTGCATTACGGACCCAGAGGGAAAAGCGATGAAATAAATGCGCGGTTTAAGAACTACTATCCGAACCTCTATGCAAACTCACACCAGTACAAAACCAGAGGTTGACAACTATTTGAAAGATACTGACCTGCCGGTCTAGAATATGATGCTGGGGAGAAGCTAAATGGCCCAGATATACTGGAAGAGGTTACGGAAGCCATTTACTGCCTCGCTTCTGGGAAGGCTCCAGGTCCAGATGGACTGGGGATAGAACTCCTTTAAGACCTACAAAGACCTACTCGCCCCCCACCTTCTGAATGTCTGGGAGGAGTCGTGTAACATCGTCCGACTCCCATCATTAACCAAGGCTGTGATAAGTCCTTCTGAAACCAGGCAGGCCCACCTGTGAGATGTCCTCTTATCGCCCATTATCACTAATAAACGCAGATGCAAATATATTTGCGGAAATCCTAGCAAACAGACTGCTCCCACATATGTCTAGTCTAGTACATGCTGATCAGTCTGGCTTTATGCCGGGCAGACCGACTATCTTGAACCCTCGAAGACTATTGGGGATAATTTCTCAGATCGACCCCGGTGACACGGCAGCAGCAGTCATGCTGGATGTCGGAAAAGCATTCGATTCAGTTTTATGGAATTTCTTATTTGGGGTACTTCACCGGTTCGGGCTGGGGGGGGGGACAGGTGTATAAGCTATGTAAAATGATTGTACACTAGACAAACGGCTAGGATACATACAAATCGGAATTGCTCTGATCCATTTGCACTAGCTATAGGTGCACGACAGGGGTGCCCCTTTTCCCCCCTTTTATTTGCTCTTACGATGGAACCACTTGCAAGCCAAATCCGACACCTCTACGGACATAGAGGGATGCGTATATCAGGGCCCCCACAAGTGATCTCATTGTATGTAGACGACACCCTGCTAGATCTTCGAAACCCAAATGCAAACATTACGCCAGTGTTAGGGAGAATTCTCTGTATAGGCTAATTTCCCAAACCTAGTGAGTCCCCCAGCAGCTTTGCTGGATTTTTGGGATTTATTTTTTTCTCGTGCTACGAGTGAGACTTTTTTTCCCACTCTTAGACATGATTTGAGATATCCTTTGACTTTGTAATGTGTTTTATGGGCTATGGGGTCCTTTACTCCATAGGGTTTCATGTGTTTTGGTAAGTGTTACACTGCACCCTCAGTGCAGTAACACAAGGGTGTCATAGTGACCCCCAAACATAGACTCCATACCCTGGGACTGACTACTGTCTCCCAGGGCATGTAAAGTCACCATTGACTTTACTAGTCTTAAATTGTGAACAGAACCAGTACAAACCATCATATTGTGGAAGTACTGGTAGGGGTAATTAGATTGCCCCTGGGTCTGTTTTTCGAGGGGGCACTGTGCAGTTTTCCCCCCCCCCCCCCCCCCCCGCCTCGTCGAGTTTCTGGCTGGTGGCAGTGGTTACCACGCGAAATATTCCACCAGAATATTTCCTATGGGATTTTCCTATTCATTTTAAACACACCACTTTTTTGGTGCAATGTTAAAGATACCGCTGGGTTATTTATTTAATATGTATTCCTCGGTTGGGTCTTTTTTGCCAGGACTCTGTTTTAAAATGGCGTTTGTGTTCGCCTCTGTAACTCCAACCCAAGTCGAGCCCTTTGCTCCACTTTTGGCGGGCTTCTGCACAGAAGCCACCAAAAGTGGTGCCACTCTGTCTGGGTCTACAGGATGTGTGGGAGGGGGGAATAGGCACTCTGGACTGAGTTGCCTCGGCAACTCAAGTCGCACTCTTGTGTGATTGGCCCAGTGGTGAGCCGCCCGGCTCACCACTTACCATGTTTGAGTGACAGCTAGGACTGGTGAATGGGGGTTTTCTGCATAAAAACAGGGCTTTCGGGACTGGAACTTCAGAAGTCGCCACAGGACCTAAAGAATCCGAAGAGGGAGAAGCTGAGCCAACCTGCAACGAAGGCACCACCGGTGGAGCCCTGCTGAACCGACTCACCACTTCCCAACGACAGAGAAGATCTTCTTCCAGGAGAGTCTTCTTCCTTTGAGCTGGTGGGGTTAACCAGTTTGCCCTCTTTTCGCCTTCCTGGATCGTCTCGTGGTCGAATCGCCCATACCAAGCACCCCGGCGGCCGGATAGCCACGCTTCACCACTACCGCGAATAAAAGGGTAGTACTGTTTAACCGGGAAACTCTGTGGCTGGTTTCTTCCCTGGCAGTGCAACGACCTCCAGCTTTCCTCCACCTCGAGATCTTCTCTTCCCCTGGACAAAGCACCAACTTGCACCCGCTGCCAGGAACAACTGCCCCCGCTGGAGCTTTCTCACCATTTCAGGTACTGTGTCCCGCCTGGTCTCCCTTGCAACAGACTGTTCGAGGTGTCCCGTAAATCCTTGACTCTCTATCCTGGGGTGACCTGGGACCTGCTAACTAACTTTCTCTGAACCGGGACCTGCTAACTAACTTTCTCTGAACTGAACTATCTGCAAAGACTTAAAGTATAATTCAACTGTGTGATCTTGGACACATTCCGCCTTGCTCTCTCCAAGAGTGGGCCTGGCCTATTAACTTTCTTGCTCTACAGTAGACTCTGCCTTTCCTGACTTGCTGTGGTTCTTTTAAAAGTATTGGTATTGTGTGCTTTCCTAATTCTGCCTTTTCCCTCCCTTTTTAACTAACTTATTGGAGTGCCATCTTAGGCTAAGCGCTCACCTCTGTCTGCAAATAAGTGGTGTTTTAACTAAGACTTGTTCAATAAGTAATCGGGGATGTATATATAAATAGTGACTGTGTTTGAACTTGCTTGCCATATTAGTGTTAGTGTATTTTACAAGTGTGATTTTAAATAAAAAATTATATACTTTTATACCCAAGCTCTGGTCAGTGTTTGCTTGTGCTACTGTATCCTTGTACCTATTTTGTATACTCTATATACTGTCTAACTCTTCTTGAGAGAAATCTGGCTGCTCAGCCACAGCTACCAGGTAAATCTGGGTGGTACAGACTGCTACCAATTGGGTTTACTGCCAACACCTGTAGTCCTAAGCCTTTTGCAGTGGTCCCTAAGGGAACTGCACAGGTTTCTGCCTAACATGCAAACATTACGCCAATGTTGGATGAAGTTGGTGAATTTACAGTACACTCTGGGGATAGAATCAACACGACTAAGTCAGAGCTATTTCCTCTAACGGATAGCACTAGGGAACCTACACTGGCTCTGCTGGGCACAGACCACTGTTAAATCCCTTGGGGTCATGGTATCCCGGACGCAGAAATTACTGTTTGAAAGAAATCATGAAGAATACTTGCATACATTAGAAACTAAACTGAACCTATGGACTAAGTACCCAATTTCAATGGCAGAATTGCATTATTAAAGATGGTGGTGGTACCCAAACTGCTATATTTCTTTAATACTAACCCAATATTGCCAAGACTAATGTTCTTTACAAACAATGGCAGTACAATTCATATGGGAGGGTAAGACGGCTCGTATGAAATGGGAATCCCTGACTGAACCATACGACAGGGGAGGCTTAGCAGCCCCGGTTTTTGAATATTACTTGGCAGCACAGGCACACTATGCAGGATATTGGCAAGGCCCAGACGCCGGAACACAACACAAAGCGATGGAGGGTTATGGGGCATCCCCCACCTATCTCACATCGGTTATACTTGGGGAAAACACTGTGGACTCGTGTGCGTATTGCCCAGTGCGAACAACTGTGAATGCTTGGGTGCAAATTCTTAATAGAAAGGGTATGATCAACCCATACTGCAGGAACTTCCCATTCTGGAAATGCCCTGGGCGCCCACCTTCAATTGATAAAGGTATCCAAACAGAATGGGACCTGGGTAGAGAAATGAAACTGGGCGACCTCTATCCTAGGGATAGATTTGTTACATTGGGAGAATGTAAAGCAAAATTGTCTGATAACCTGGTTTGTGTACTGCAATACTACCCTGTGCATGCAGCAGTGAAGAAAGTGGGCATCATTCCCACCGGAACCAAACTAATGTATGGAGATGGTGGCACAGGGGGAGAACCGAAAGGGGCTACTATCTAGAATATATGCAAAAGTGAAGAGTGGGGCAGAACAGCACAACACAATAAAACTGAAATGGGAAAGAGACATGAGACCACAATAGAGGAAACCAAATGGCAGAAATACTGCCTCCTCACTAACGACTGCGACTTATACAATTTAAAGTATTGAATAGATTGCACTATACCCTGGTGAAAATTGCACTTTCCCCCCCCAAAACCATGAATAATTGCCCTAAATGCGGGAAAGGGGAGGCGGATACCATTCACATGTTCTGGAGCGGTCCCATGGCAACAGGATTCTGGCAAAAATTAGCTGATGTATTATATGAAAGAACTGAAATACCCTCTGTAATGCTCCCCCATCAGGTACCTATTCAGGGATATTGGGAAGACCAGGGTGAAAATCCACCGACTCTTTAATATAGGATATATAATTGCAAAAAAATCTATTTTATTAAAATGGATATCAAGCCAAGCACCAGCAATACAAGAGTGGCTAAGGGAACTGACCTTTACCAATGAAAGAGAGGAGGGATATGTATGCACAGTGCCAACCGCATGTAGACCCAAAGACATATGGGGACGGTTTTGTGAGTACATGAATAACCTGTAACATTGCAACTGAGCCATGGAAATATAGTATCGGAATGACAAGGAATGTAATGCGCTCCCTGTGGGTGTGGAGATGTGTTTGTGCAGAAAAAGACTGTACAACTAGTACTGTACTATATCGCATGTACTATGGGTGGGTGAATAATATGGGTATTGACATAGACGATAAAATGCTTGTTAAGGAGGTGTCCAACTGCAAATTTAGGTTAACCCGTTCCAGATTCTACATAAGCTCCACTATACACCAATGATGCGGAGTACCTTTCATGGTGACAGTCATTGGCTGTCCGAGATGTAAATCCCCTGTGATGCCACTCATTTACACATGCTTTAGGCATGCCCTTTGCTTTCGGAATTTTGGTCTTGGGTGTACACTGATTCTCTATGGTGGGCCTAAATGTTCTGTGGCCCCTGCTGAGACTTTCTAGGATGTTACAGCAAAATGCAGAGTATGAAACATACATTTCACCATATTGCATTCCTGTTGACTAAAAGGATGATACTGTTAGAATAGCAGCAATCCCCCAACGCAGAAATTGGCTTAGGGCTCTGACATGGCTAACGACCGCAAGAATGGTTACATTTCGGTTCAACCAGCCATAAACCGACCCAAGAATATATTGAGCTGCTGCAGAGCATACCGTGTAGCAACATGGGAGCTTTAATGACTGGGACATGAACTGATTCATGAAGAGTTTATACTTGATTTACAGGCCATTCTGGTGTAAGTGCTCAAACCCTCTGCATGATTCACAAGGCCTTCTGGGGCCTGGGACCACGCGATCTCCAACTTTCCCTCCCTAAATACTCCCCTGCTAGAGCCCTACGCTCCTCTAACTCGAACTCTTTGCCTGTCAAACGCTTCTCTAAGCGGAAAGTGGAGGGCATGGCTCTATCCTCAGATGGCACCTCCCTCTGGAACAGCCTCCCTGCCCCTCTGAAGCCAGACCTCCTCAAGTTCCTGAAACTGCTCAAAACTCTGCTCCTCTCTACCTCTTTCCCTTCCCTGCTAATCACCCCACTGCCGCTGTGACTGGTGGCCTGTTCCTCATGAATCTCACTGGATTCAAGGCCCTCTTACCAGTCGATACCAGCACCCCCACCACTCCCTCCCACCCCGATCCGCCCCACCCACCCGCCACTGCAACTGAAACGCTTCATAATTACCCAACTGCAACAATGCATTACAACGACCAACCTATCCAACCCCCTTCTAATCTGGCTTTCCCTCCGAACACAGCACTGAGACCGCTACACTTCACATCCTCTGCCACAAAATCACTTACAAAGGACAAATGACTATATCCAACAAGATGAAACACTCTGGCATCATACTAGACTGGTTTACCTTCTACCTTACTGACAGGACACACTTTGACTACATGCCCCCCCCCCCCTGTCTCTACTCCTTTTTAACCTATACGTTGAATTACTTCGACAGACCCTTAGCAAACAACATACATTTCCAGCAATACGCAAATGGCATACAAATATACTTCCATTCTTCACCACCTCAACATCACATCCTCAAAAGTTGTGTCTCCACAATCATCCCCTGGATGGCCACCCGCTTCGTGGCCCCCGACACACAAACCCAAACTCACCCCCTGGATCAAAAACTCACCATGGACACCCCACATACATCCCTCTCCACACCTGTCAAATCCCTAGGCTTCACGATGACCCACCCCCACCTTTCCTTCACACACCACATAGCTGCTGTCACCAAAGCATGCATTCTACAAATACTACACCTACGAAACATCAGACACATCCTTCCTCCCGATGACTTCAGCACTGCAGACCAAGCACTGGTTCTGTCCCAAGGTAGACAACGGCAATGGTCTCATTACTGACTTCCTAGCAGCACCCTTGCTCCTTTGCAAGCCGGAATTGCCTTAACAAATGTCCACCACAAAACCCCTCTTACCTTCGAGGCAAACTGAAACCCATCACCCACATAAACGGCCAAGCAAGCCAGCATTTCCCACACATTCCACTCTGCAAACTAACATGCACACAAAATTAAGCATTTACCAACTGGGTACCATGGGCATGGACCACCCTACCATTTAACATGTGCACTACACCCTCCATCACCACTTTCTTTCAGACATGCATATATTTCTCCCCCACACAACCCTGCCCCCTCCACTTCCCCTGTTTCCACTTGTCTATCTTAATCTGTCTCTCCTATCCTGAAACCATTTTATAACTTGTCTTTCACCCAACATTTTAATTCAAATAAAATAAACATTCCATGGGTGTGGGAGTTGGAGTTATCCATGGGGACTACAGAGGGAAGGTGAAGCTAAAGTAATCTGCTTTAACCTGGAAAATCTCGCCTGTGCTACAAAACCCAGCCAGCCTATAGTCCGGCTTGTGAAAAGATGTTTGTCCCAGAGATTGAAGTGCAGACTGAGAAAGCTGGTTGCCGAAGATAATTAAAAACCGGGTTGATTAAATCCCATGGGCTCTAATTGCTGAAGTAAAGATGACCCATTCATCCATAGGATTCTCTTGTTTTGAGCTGGTGTATGGCCAGAACCCACGGGATGTTCTCTGCATCATGAGTGAAGGGTATTATGGGCCCAAGTGTTGACAGATCAGTGATGACCCTATGATTACAAAATGCCCAGGAATACATGGTAAAGGTACAAAGCCTGGTGGAAACCCATGTTCAAGCAGCCCAGACACACCAGGAGAAAACCTACCATAGAGAAGCCAAGCTATGCACCTTTGAAGTAGGGGACAAAGTCATGGTACTACTCTCCACAACCCAAAACAAGCTGCTGACCAGTTGGCATCACAGTACGGTGGAGGCCTTTCAGAATGTCCCATGGCCCCTAACCAAAAAAAGACATTAAGCCTTTTCTGGGGCTGGTGGGAGACTACCAGAGATTCATCCCCCAACCTTTCGGCACTATCAGCACCACTGACTTAACAAACTCATCCCAACCCTGAATCCGGGGATCAAGAGGCCAATGGGCTTTTGAAACATTAATGACCCAACTTTGTGAAGCACAGTGTTTGCCATGCCTGATTTCTGTCAAGAATTTCTACTTCGGAACAATGCTTCCTCAGAAGGGTTAGGGGCAGTTTGATCTCGGGTGCAGGACAGGGAAGAGAAATCCATACTGTACATCAGCTACTCTCTTTCCTAGGAGAAAACTATCCTGTGTTTGAATAGGTCTAGGATATGTATTGCCCATTGTATGGCCAGGCATTCTATTACCGAACCAGGTGCTGATTTAAATTAATTGCCAACCATGCACTTTTGGTTTGGAAGGCATGGAACAAGGACATCAACTCACATCCTGAGATGGTTCTTGGCCCTCCAACAGTACTCGTTCTCAATAGAACATAGGGCCGGCTCTATGCAGAGTTTTTCTCTCCCAGTATCCACAGGTCCCCCAGAGGCGGGTGGGGGAGTTGGGAAGGCCCTAGTCTTCCCCCTTCTTCATGTGCCAGTTTAAATTGCAAAGTACCCCTTGATCATCACCTACCTACCGTCCAACAAGCTGGACAATGTTTTCTCTCTTGACTTCCAGGACTGCTTAGACCAGAATCCTGTGTGGTGGTGAGCAAAGTGGACAGCCCACCAGAGAGAGAGCCGGCGGTCAACAGCACTCCAGCAGACTGTCACTCAATGCAGACTGGTAATCCAGACGCTCATCCCATGCTGAATATGAACTCTGAAACAGACTTTGATTGTAGTTGCCAGCCATTTCAGGTTACCAGTGGACCTGCATTAAAAAATGAGGCGTTCCTTGGGTTTTATTTCCATCTGTTACCTGGCCACTGGGAGGTGGAGGGGTGGGGTGCAAGGTAGCGATCGTCCCTGGGAACCAGCTGAGCTTGAAAGCCAATGGGAGGAGGTGACTAACGGGACACAGAAGGACCAAAGGACTGTGGGTTGTTCGGGTGAGGTCAAGAGAGGAGCATGCAGACAGAGACCAGGAGGAAGGTGGAGCGTGGAAGAAAGTTACGGCGTGTGCAAGTTGAAGTATTGCTTGGTGAAAGAAAGTTGTACTTATGTGTGCGAGCACATGTTTGGGGAATAGATGAGCGAGTGATACTATGTGAGAGTGTAGGGAAGTAAGGCTGTGTGAGAAAGGTGGTTGAGAGAGTATAAGGTGGGTGACTGTGGAGTAAATAGTGCATTGTAGGGTGGCTTGTAGAGTCAAGAATAGTGGGAGGAGAGAGTAGAAAGGAGTAGAGTAGTGGGGGAGGAGAATAGAACACAGGGTAGAAGTAAAGAGGAGAGTAACATTGGAACAGATGAGTCGATAGTGGGAGGAGGAGAATAGGTGGAATAGAAAGAAAGGACCAATCGCTAGTAACCACCTTGGGATTTATGGATGTTTTGGCTACGGTGGAGGGAGGCCTGGGGAAGACTGGAAAGAGAGTGGAACAACCCTCAGTTGGACCCTTTTCAAAATGTTGATAGAAACCCAGTCTTGAGAATTGGTGTGTTCTTGAGACCAACTGTGAATATAGACTAAACAATGTGTAACTTAGCTGCATTTAGTTTATTTCCAGAATGGAATCTCTCTGCTGTGGCACTTTAAATGTCTGGTGAAACAATAGTGTTGCATTTCATATAGATCTCATAATAGGGTAATGTGATTGTGTGTGTGTGGTTGTTTTATAGTATTGGGCATGTTCTATTTCTGAATTGCAGCCACCAAAGACTGCATATAGAACACCAAAATCAAGGGCAAAAGAGGATACCTCCTGTGTGCGCACATTTCAATAGTTAAAAGTCTCTGAAGCATTCCCCTGATTAGAGATTCCGGTAGTCCATTTGGTACACCGCGCTGGACCTAGTGACCACAAATCTAGTTAACAATGCCCACAAAAATCACCACATGACTGTCCAATGTTAGTGGTAATGTGGTCATTAGTGTCTCTTACAGAGAGTCTTAGCCAATGTTTGAAAAGATTTAGGCTTCAACATTAAATGATAGGATATATTCTCTAGATGAGATTTTGAATGTATTTGTAGAAGGATGTCTTTAAAACTCAAGAATTTCAAAACCCATTGCTATAACTTCATAGTTTCAAGAAATGTCTAAATGGTTAATGGGAGTGTGAAGAGTGTTGCTGCTGCTGCAACAACCTGCTGTGCCTGGCTACTGAACTGGAGTTTGCCTACCGTTTTCATTTTTGAGGAGGGACCTGACTGCTCAAGTACCTCGTCAGGAGCAGAGCAAGCAGAGTGCGAAGAGTGTTGCTGGTGCTGCCACAACCCCCTGTGACTGGCTGCTGAAGAGCCTGACAGGAGCGGTGTGAGCAGAGTGGTGTTGGCAGTGTAGCTCGGAGCAGATCTGTAGGCACGGTGCCTATTAACTTTTACGCTTTTGTTCCACCACCCCCCACACTTACTGCCTGCTTCGCATGTCTGCTCTTGACTGACCCCTGGCGGCAAAACTGTTAGTAAAGCAGCAAGAAAGTCTGCTGCTCTTGCTCACTGCAACATGCCCACAAACCCGCTCGCGGGCCATTGCCAAAAACCCATGCAAAAAAAGGCGGTGCAGGTTTAAAATGGGGGAAGGGTGGGGGGTAGAGACTGGAGCATAATCCAGGCCGTGACATGATTTGTGCTTTCTTCTATCGTGAAGCAGACCCCTGCACCGGGTACCAATGCAGAGCGGAGCAAAGACAAGAAGATTCTTCTGCAATCATGCTATCAGAGCAAACTCTCTGAGACCAGATGTATTGCCAACAAATCTTTGCTTGAGCTCTGCTATTCCCTGCAATCTTCGCTGCAGCTGGGCTTTCTACTGTCTCGACCTACACCGGAGGTGGCTCAGCCACCTTTCCCCTTGCTAGCCCAACCCATACTCTTGGTTGAAGAGTGTGCTAGCATGGCCCAAACTGTCCCATCAGTATTGCCTTCAACCACAGCACTGTCTCCAAGATTCATCTACGCCGGAGTTGTATCCGCAGTCCGAAGGTTCAGATTTCTGTGAGGCTATGCAAATTTCTAACCCCAACCTACATGGCCATAACACTGGGAATAGTGAATGCACTGGTCCTCTCCAATCCATTTTGCTGTAAAGATTCTCCTAAAGCTATGTGGCACAATCCTTCAAGAACTGAATTTACAAAGTCCATAGCCGATCACACAAAGGTTTGGCCTACTATGGAAGAAACGAAGACCCTGAAATTGGGCCCACCCCAATCACACCCAAATTAAGCCCTAATCCTGGGAAAAGACGACGCCAGACCTTTTGGAAGCTCCAAAAATAACTGTTAGCGAACAGCCAATAGAAATCGACAGAACATGACCAGGTGGAAGGCTTCATGACCTTTCAAACCAGGAAACAACGAAGACTGGCAAAACAAAATATAGTAATGCTAAAGAAAGCTTCCAACCAGTTGAAGCCTCCATCCTTGGCCTCGGCACCTATTCCAATGCCTATTCCAATGCCGGAAGCACCTTTGAACTCTACTATTGCCTCCGAGCCTAGGCCAACGACCCAGAAAGCAAGGAGGTAAGAAACCAGACGATCCTGATGCTCACAAAAGGTTGGGATTTTAACTAGCTGGCTACTTAAGCACAACAAAGCGGTGCACTACGAAGCGACGTCCCTGGATGAGAGATGTCCTGTGAATTGATGAATGACGCTGCAAGCAAGCCATCTGGTACCGCAGTGGCCGGGGCACCTCTTCCGGGGAACTTGCCTCAGTTGCAATCTTGATAAACCCCTGGCCAACCTGACTGGGGGGCCTTAGGGGGGGGTCTGGTGGGTGCACCATTGAAATGGCTGAATCGCAGCAAATTAATGTGCATATTACATCGGATCCCGCACTTGAGTGCTGAACTCATCTGACTTTGTAGAGCCCATAAAGAAAGCAGGTGCCACAATATCAAAGATCCACTGTGCGCTACCTGAAATTGCTGATCTAATATGAGCACAAAAATCCACGCAAATGTCTACATGTTAAATAAGAGCTATAACGATGCAAGTTCGGAGGGGTGCTGTCATAAATGTGGCAGATGCTCTCAAGCTGCGATTAAGGGAAAAGCCCCTCAAACTTCGGCCGTTTTATCGTCCAGCCTTGAAAATGAAAAGGGGCTAGTTTGGCTGAAGGGATCCTCCGCACCCACGGGCTGGAGCCCAAGTGAAATATGAGTGTTGTATGCTGGAATACAAGAGGCAAGTCACATCTGTTGGGCCAAGTGGGATCAATGGAGATGCTAACAGAAAGTGATGTGATAATGCTTCAGGAGACCTGCTTGACGACTGCAATTGTGAGATGGTTTCCAGGTGCATGAAGTTTTGGCAAAAAAAGGTCCAAGGGGATGGCCTTCAGGAGGCCTCTTAATTGGTGTATCAAATATGTTTAAATCAAGACTCCTAACTACTAACATTTTATCCTAAAACACCTTGGCAGTAGAAATCCAAACGGGAGGGGGAAAGCGAGGAAACATGCATTGATTATTAATGTATACACTGCCCCTGGGCCTGAGCATTCTGATAAGATCTATGAAATTGTTGAGGAAATTCTAACTTAGTGGGATGGTGATGGGAAGCGGGGCGTAATTTTACTGGGCGGTGACCTAAATGTTCGATGTGTTGACAAGCATAGGGGCCCCTAGTATAAGAATATAACTGGTAATAGTGAAATGTTACAGGCAAAAGAAAACGCAAAAGGGAGGAGCTGGATGGCCTTTCTGAAAGAGTGGAACCTGTCCTTGGTTAATGGTAGGACCACGGGTTGCGTGCCGGGCCAGTTTACCTGGAGTGACGGACGTTCCCGGGCCACGCTAGATTACTTCTTTGGTAGAAACATGGCCCTGGAGCGGATCCGTGAACTAACGGTGACTCGCCAAGAACATAATGACCACGCTGCCCTGTTCCTCAGCTTGCATATACTAGCCCATCATATTGCCCATAAAATCAATGGGGGGCCTGCTTGGAAACCATTCAGGCAATCTTATTTTCGAATGGATTGTGTCCAGCATATTCCACATTTTGACATGTAATGTCCACAGCTGTGCACTTCGGAAACTTTTTCGGCAGAGGTCGTCCTGCGTCGATGCCGTCGGGTCGATGTCCCTTGAAGGCCTCCAATGTTATAGGACGTGTTATAGGACGTTTTTTCTGCAAACGTGTTGCTTCGGGTTACTCGGCGTGCCTCAGGTGTTCATCATTACAATGTCTTTCTCTTCGACCTCTCCGACTCTGCAGTCTGGCTTCAAGACCTGCTGGCACTGCAAGTCGAAGATGTCGCTCACCGACCCGCACTGCATTTGTCTGGTGTCTGGGTGAGTCGCGCAACACGGACGACTGCTCGAAATGTCAGTCGCTGACTGCCAAGGCCTTGCGGGAGCAGAAAGGGAAGCTTCAGGCAGGTAGGGGCTCTCAGCCTGTTAGATCCCGAAAATCCAAGTCCAAGGGGGTTTCCACCGACGACCCAAGGGGCGACTCTCCGCGTCGGAGTCCTGGGGATCTTGGTCCCGGTGTGGCTCCCGCCATTCTTCTTCCTCGTCCTGGCGCTCTAGGAAGCGTCGTCACCGGTCGCCTTCCCCGTTGTCTTTGGAGGATGGTGCCTCGAAGGTAGTGTGCCCAATGGAGTCCTCGACTCCGGAGGAATGGGCAGCGTTTAAAGAACAAATGTTAGCGATTTTTCATTTGCAGGGCACGAGTCCGGTCGTGCCTTTTAACGAAGCCGGCCAGGATCGGTCTCGTACCGTGGCTCGCACGCCTTCGGACTCGGTGTGGACGCAACTCGCATCAGGAGCCTCCGAGGTCCCATACGGACAAGGATTTGAAAATTCGCAAGAGACTTGTCTCTAGGTCTGTCCTCGTCCCCGGTGAGACCGCAGCTATCGACTCAGACGTCGTCGCTTTACCATCGTACTAGCCCACGGCAGGATGATCTAACGGACATCTTAGATCAAGGTCCGTCCTCTGACCCGGTTTTACCATTTCATCTCACCAAGGATGGCAGCTGCTTGGCAGGAAGGACAAGTTCAAGATAGTCACTCTTTCTCAAGTTCTCCAGGCCCTTCAACTTGGATTGGTTGGTGTCTCTGGACCTCAAGCATGCTTACTTTCATGTGCCGATCCATCCCACTGAGGTTTGTTTCGGGTCCTGCCGTTCGGATTGACCTCCACCTCCAGGGTTTTCACCAAGCTAATGGTGGTGTTAGCAGCGTACCTCAGGCGAGGGGGGGGGTGGATTCACGTCTACCCCTACCTGGATGACTGGTTGACCTGGGCACACTCCCGAGCAAACGTTGGATCATCTCGGTCTCACCTGCTGCACCCTCCACAGGCTGGGCTTCTCCCTGAATTTCAAGAAGTCACAACTGACAACTTCCCAACAGCTCCAGTACATCAGGGCTGTGTTAGACACGTTCTTGGGGGGGGAGTGTTTGCCTCCCAAGGTAAGGGCTCATCACATTGTGCAGATGGTGGACAAGTTTCAACATGCCCTGAGTCTCCCGGCTTTTGAATTCTTAAGGTCACTCGGCCTCATGGCATCCTGCATTTTTCTGGTGCCACAGGCCATGCTGCGGATGAGATCCCTGCAGTGGGTCCACTGATGCAATGGTCCCAGTACTGGCAAGATGTCGGATCCCGTTCAGATCCCTCTCTCGGTCTCCCAGGATCTTCTGCGGTGGGACAGTTGGGGAGAATTCTCTCTTTAGGCTGAATTTCCTAACCTAGTGAGTCCCCCAGCAGCTTTGCTGGATTTCTGGAGTTTTTTTTTTCTCCTGCCAAGAGTGAGACTCTTTTTCTCCCACTCCTGGACATGATTTATGGTGTTCCTTTGACTGCTAATGTGTTTTATGGGCTATGGGGTCCTTTACTCCATAGGGTCTCGTGTGTTTTTTTTCTGTGTTACACAGCACCCTCCGTGCAGTAACACAGGGGTGTCATAGTGACACCCCACCATAGACTCCATACCCTGGGACTGACTACTGTCTCCCAGGGCATGTAAAGTCACCATTGGCTTTACTAGTCCCAAATTATGAACGGAAACCAGTACAAACCATCATATTGTGGACGTACTGGTCGGGGCCATTCGATTGCCCAGGAGTCTGTTAGTCGAGGGGGCACGTCTCCGTCCCCCCTGATCGAGTTTTGGCTGGTGGCAGTGGATACTACTTTTTATATTCGACCGCAAATATATTCCTATGGGATTTTCCCATTGTTCAAGGCTACCAACTTTAATTATTTAATTCTCATAGCCTCGAACATACCGCCGGTTTATTTAATATTAATTCACCGGTTGGTATTTTTTGCCAGGACTCGATTCTAAAATGGCGTTTGTGTTCTCTTCTGTGACTCCAACCCAAGTCGAGCCCTTTGTTCCACATTTTGGCGGGCTTCTCCACAGAAGCCTCCAAAAGTGGTGCCACTCTGTCTGGGTACCACAGGGGGTGTGGGAGGGGGTTTAGGCACCCTGGACTGAGTTACCTTGGTAACTCAAGTCACACTCTTGTGTGATTGGCCCAAGTGGTGAGCCGGCCGGCTCACCACTTAGCATGTTTGATTGACAGCTAGGCTGAGTGAATGGGGGTGTGCTGCATAAAAGCAGGGCTTTGGGGACTGGAACTTCAGAAGTCGCCACAGGACCTGAGAATCCGACGAGGGAGAAGCTGAGCCGACCTACCACGATGACACCACCGGTGGAGCCCTGCGGAACCGACTCACCACTTCCTGACGACAGAGAAGATCTCCCGCTGGAGAGGCTTCTTCCCCTGACTGGTGGGCACAACCAGTTTACCTTCTTCTCTTCGCGCCCCAGACCGGCTTGTGGTCGAATTGCCTGTGCCAAGCACCCCGGCAACCGGATAGCCACTTACCACTGGACCGCAAACTAAAGGACCGTTCCTTTTAACTGAGAACTCCGCGGCTGGTTTCTTCCCTGGCAGTGCAACGGACTCTCCTGTCTTCCTCCCCGACGAGATCCTCTCTTCCCCCAGACAAAGCACCGACTTGCATCCGCTGCCAGGAACAACTGCCCCCGCTGGAGTATTCTCACCACTTTAAGGTACCGTGTCCGCCAGGCCTCCCTTTCTAAAGATTGCTACAAGGTAATAATAACCCCTTAATCTTCTGGACTGGGCTGGCCGCCTTGACCTTCTAACTGGTCCCTTTCTTTGGTCCAACTTTTGTGCACTGCAACCGTGTGACCTTGGACACATTTCGTTTTGATCCTCTTAAAGTGGATCCGGCCTACTGACTCTAAACTCACGGTGTTACTTTGCCTTCCTCTCTTGTTGTGTTCGTGAAAAAGTTTTGTGATCTGTTTCAATTTATTCTCTGCTTTTCTCTCCCTTTTAAAACTAATTATTAGAGTGCCATCTACGTTAAGCGCTCACCGCTGTCTGAAAATAAGTGGGGCTTCACTTAAGACTTGTCTAATATTCTTCTAAGGGAGTGTATATCTTTTAGTGACCGTGTTTTTGAATTGCTTACTATTAGTGCCTGTATGTTTTTCTAGATGTGGTTTTAAATAAATAATGATCTCTTTTATACCAAGCCCTGGTCAGTGTTTACTTGTTCTACTATGGTCTTTTGACCTATTGTGAATACCCTGTATACTGCCTAACTCTTCTTGAGGGAAGTCTGACTGCTCAGCCACAGCTACCAAGTGAATCTGTGTGGTACAGACTGCTACCAAGTGGGTTTACTGCCAAACACCTGTAGCCTTAAATCTTTTGCAGTGGTCCCAGAGGGGACTGCACAGGTTTCTGCCTAACAGGGCCAACGAAGGGAACCTGATGAGGGGGGAAACCATTTTGGCAACCGTGGCCGGTAGTGACTGTAGTGACGGATGCCTCCCTCACAGGATGGGGCGCTCATGCCAACGATTTGACAGCCAACGGTCGGTCTCCGTCTGAGTGCAAACTGCACATCAGTCTGTTGGAGCGGAGGGCCATCAGGCTAGCCCTGAAGGCTTTTCTGCCTTCTGTACTGGGGAAGAGTGTTGTGATCATGACGGACAACACAGTGGCCATGCATTACCTCAACAAAAAAGGCGGGGTAGGGTCACTCCCGTTGTGCAGAGAGGCAATGCAGCTCTGGTTCTGGGCCATCAAGCAGGAAATTTCGATCTCTGCAGTTCATCTGGCCGGAGACAAAAATGCGGCGGTGGACTCTCTGAGCAGACAGAGCACAATCTCTCGAGTGGGAGTTGGCTCAGGAAGTCCTTCAGGAGATCTCCGTCCTTTGGGGAATCCCGCAAGTGGATCTCTTCGCCACCAATGTCCACCGGAAGTGTGAAATTCTGCTCAAGGGAATTTCCTCCAAGAGGAGCCGCGTTTGTGGTGGATTGGTCATTCCCACTGTTGTACGTGTTTCCTCCAGTCCCCGTCATTCCTCAAGTGTTGGGGAGGTTACGGAGGTTCGGTTCCCACATGATCCTCATTGCTCCAGATTGGCCCAGGAGAGCGTGGTACCCGGACCTTCTAGAAATGTCCATCTGCCCTCCACGCCAGCTTCCCTACCGAGAGGAGCTGCGCTTTCTTTCTCGCGAGGGGGTGGCGGTGGCAGACAGGGGTGGGTAGAGGGTCAGGTTCTCCAGCCAGAGGTCAAGACTCTCAACTTTCACGCTTGGTATCTGAAAGGTTGATGTATAAGGATTGAGACCTCCCGGATGACGTGATGGAGGTGTTGCTTTCGGCCAGGCAGCCTGCAACAAAATCCCTGTACCGTTGGTGTAAGTTCTGCGACTGGTGCAGAGATCACAATGTTGATACTTTTCAGTGCTCCATTCCTATGGGTTTTATTTACTTACTTTCTTTGGCCCACAGTGGCCTTCAAGTGGGTACCATTAAAAGGTTACCTGGCAGCGCTGTCTATCTTTAAGCGCTCGTTCGAAGAAGGTTCTTTCTTGGATTCATTTGATTTCTCTGTTTCTTAAAGGACGGACTAATGTATTCCCGCCGTCCCCTTTCCAGGTGCCGGTTTGGGATTTTAATTTGGTTTGGAAATTTCTCATGGGTGCTCAGTTTGAACTTTTGCACTCTTGTCCTTTGAGATTACTGTCCTTCAAGACTGTTCTTGGTTGCGTTTGCTTCCGCTAGCAGAGCGAGTGAATTGCAGGCACTTTCATCCAAGCCACAAGGACAGGCTTGTACTGCGAGTACATCCCTCCTTTCTACATAAGGTAGTATCTGAATATCATTTGAATCAAAAGGTGGTTCTTCCATCTTTCTACCCTCCTCCTCATCCTGGTAAGGAAGAGGAGCGACTCCATCGGTTGGATCCTAGGAGTGCTCTGAGCTTTTACATTTCTGGGATGTCCAGGGTCAGAGTGGACGATCAACTCTTTGTGGGATATGCTGGACACCGATTGGGCCAGGCTGTTACCAAACAGACCTTGTCCAGGTGGATTATCCTCACCATTACAGAGTGTTACCGATTGGCGGGTAAGGACCCTCCTGATGTGTTGCGAGCTCATTCCACTAGGGGCGTGGCTACTTCCACCACCCTCCAGCGGGGTGTTCCTATTAGGAATATTTGTGATGCTGCTACATGGGCTTCAATCCACACCTTTGTTAAACATTATTCCCTGGATACAATCCATGGTCAGGAAATGGAATTTGGGAAGGCGGTTCTTTATTCCTCAATCTAATTGGGTACTCTAAATTATTTTCCCCCCTCCATTTACTGGTACTGCTTTGGGAGTCTGTCAAAGATGTGGAATACGTTGGAGGACACAGTCCATTCGAATGTTCTTTCGACTGGATGTTTCTCCAACGTATTCCACATCACCCTCCCAGCCTGCCCCTCAGGAGAATTTCCTATGCGATTGCAGCTTCCCTTTCCGCAAGGCTAAGTGCAGTCACGCAGGCAGGAGACTGGTGCCACACATTCTGGGGGAAAAAACTTAAACTGAGGCTACGGGCACCGTGCGTCCTATTTATAGCATCCGGTGTCGTCGCCCTCGACTGAGGCCTTCGAGGGACATCGACCCACGCCATCGACGCAGGACGCCCTCTGCCGAAAAAGTTTGAGTGCACAGCTGTGGACATTACATGTCAAAGATGTGGAATACGTTGGAGGAACATCCAGTCGAAAGAACGTTACCAGTTGATAAGTAACCTTTTCTTCCGGTACACGGAAAATCTCTGCAAAGTGGCACAAGGTAGCCAGGAGGAATTCCAGTGTGACATGTCTGGCTTGGCTGACCTATCTCCTGACCAAATCGAAAACTGGATAAAAGAATTGGCTGTGTGCAAAGGGGCAATTAGGGGAGATTGGGCAGCAGCTCTGGTGACTGGCCATGCTAAAACCTTTTACATAGTCACTGGTGACGCGAAGGGCACTCTGAGAAAGACTATTGGAACCATCAATCACCTCAAAATGGATAGTTCTCAATCACAGAGACTGATACGGCACGACAAAACGAGAACTAAAAACTGGCTTAGGCGCTGGGTTCAGAGCATAAAGAACGCCCAATGGCAGCAAATGGTGGGCGCCCTGAAATCTCGGAACCCATGCAGTATCTGGCAAATACTCTCTCAAGCAGAAGGAAAAGATCATGAAAATATCATAAATCCCATATGAGGAGAGATATGGAAGCACAAATAAGATCAAGTAACATTGTAGCTAACAACCTTATTCCCCTGGACCCGGCCCCGGGTTGAGTGTGGCCTTTGGCATTCTCTCAGGACTCATTAGTGAAGATAACTAAATTAAATAAATTCTCGGGCTCCGGCCCTAACAGCCTCTCCAACTTGGTGCTGAAGTCTGCTCCCGACAGCTCGGCCATGCTCCTTTTGGTGGTGTTCAAGAAAATCGAAGTAACTCGTGAGATGCCATCCTCATGGCAGCAGTCAATCCTGGTGCCCATTTACAAAAAGGGTGACCGGAGTCTATCTGAGAACTATCGACTTCTGCCGATGCTGGACGTGACTGGCAAGATATATGGCTTGCTGCTTTTGGGTGAACTACAGAGATGGGTTGAAGCCTCAGGGGTCCTCTGTCAATATCAGACATGTTTTCGGCCTGGCTCCTCAAAAGTACTTAACATTAGGCTACTAGACATGCTAGTAAAAATGTCAGCTGCTAAAGACAGCCCTTCTCTACATGTCATATTTGTAGGCATTAAGCCAGCATTAGATTGAGTAGATGGAGACTTTGGCTTAAGCTGCAGATTCTTGGCTAATATACGCCATCCAGCTTCTCCACCATAACTATGTAAGAGTCCGCGTAGACAATGAGGGAAGCACATTTCGGCTGATAGATATAAATAGAAGAGTTAAGCAAGGATGCTTGCTGGCCCTCCTTTATATAATCTTTACATAACTGACTTGCCCGATCGCCTGCTAAAGAGCTCTAATCGTCCCCCTTTTGTGGATGAGGATAACATTGGTTGTATGTTGTATGCTGACGATTTGCTGCTATTCGATCATACTGTGTGGGATGAAAGCCATGATGAACGAACTATATAATTATGCACAGAAAAACTCCTTGACAGTAAATCTTTCAAAGACCAAATGTATTCTAATCGCTAAGAAAAAGGTGTACAAAACAGCCCTAATGACAAAATTGGGGATGGTGGATTATGTTCAAAGTAACCCTTATCTTGGTCTTGAAATGAATAATCAAAATAACTGATGAAATCAGAGGCTCGAAGTCTAGTAAAGCACACCAGATCACGTCTGCTATGGACATTTGCCAACAATACTGCGAGGTTCACGATACAGGGCATTTTGACCTTTCACAAACTGTTTTTGTCCTATAACCGTGTATGGCCTAGAGGCCCTTGAGATGAAGGAAGTCGGTTGGCTAGATCGCCTGGAGGGCAGGTTCTGGCGCAGGGCACTCAATTTGCCACCTTCGTGCCATATGGAATACCTGCGGCTTGAACTTGATATTGCGTCACTAGGCACTCAGCTGCTTGAGAGGAGGGGCCCTCTATACAAAATCTTAAATGGCACCGATCTGTCCCTTACTGAATACATAAGCATGACTGGACGCTGTAGCTGCTAGAGCTCAGCTCGCATTTGAATCTCTCAATTTGGTCTTCTTTGTGAAACTATGCAGGACCCCTTGCCGTGAGGCATGGCGTAATTGCGATCACGTTAAAGCATCATTTTTCGCCAAGCACTGATGGGGCCCCTCGGATGTGGAAACAAGACACAGTCACCACACTCGAATAGATACGCCAGACACGAGGTTCCGTTCCCAAAATCTAGGGTTTATTGCAATACAAAGAAGTCCCAGTTGGCCAAATGGTACCACGCCCCGCGACGTGTGTCTAACAGACCTCGGGGGACGCAAGAGAAATGAAACGTACATCAGTTACATATATACAAACCGAGCACCTTACAATCAGCAATGACACATTTGATGCCGCCCCCAATTCATTTCCCTTTGAATTGGAGGCGATGATTGACCAGTGTCATAAATATGACACCTTAGCCCACCATATTTAGTAACGGTTTGCAATCTTCAATTTTACAGACACCATTCTTTATTTGCGAGAACAGAGTTTCTGTTTTTCATGGGCAAGCTGCGCGTAGGAGACTGGCACATACCAGACCTCACTATCTTAGTTTCGATTCTCGCTCTAGAGGTCAGCCCGCTCTCCGGGGGCCTCACTGGGCTCCGAAAGGGGGCCGTAAAGAAGAGCATAATTCAACTCTTTAAATGCTAGTTTCGTACATTGCTATTCTTTCAGGAGACTCGCTGGCATTCGTGTACTGATTAAATGCCTTGCTCCCTGTCTTCAAGGATATGTGAGGGAATCCGCATTTCTGTCTGGCTCTCCAGTGTAATGTTTCAACATGTTTCTTAGCCTTGGACCATTGAAGTGAAATAATATCTACAGCAAAGCAGTTTTACATGGGGCAAAGTGGCAACGTTGGAGAGAGCAGAGAGAGAAAACAAAATGGCGATTCTGGTCATCTTAAAATGGCCTCACTCTAGTTGAACTAATAGCTACGTAATAACTAATGAATATATATTCTTAACACTGTAAATGAGGCGGTTGGTCTTCGGCCAACCAATTATCATTCATTTCCGGACCCTCAAGGGGTGTTTGGTTTTTCTGGACTGACAGGACAATATTTGGGATTGTACTAATTTACGCCCACCTATCCACGTTAAGTAACTATAGCCCAGTTGTGCAGGTTTCCCATTGTTATATGAAACCAGAACACTATATCCTTTTAAGCGTGAGCCCTAGTGTATGGCTCTTTAGGCTGAGGCTAAAAATCAATGCTCTGCCTCTGCTAAAAGTTACGGGGCCAAACAGCGTACAGAAAGAGCTCAGAGATTATGTCGAATGTGTAAATCGAACACTCATCTCAAATCTGCTAGACACATTTTGACAGAGTGCGGTACCCGGGGCCCGGCATTTATGTCTGTTTCGTGGAAGACTACACGACTGCGAGTCGATCCAATCTGACTCCTTTTGGACTTCTTGTCTAAACATGGACTCAACCCAAATGCACATAGCACTTCTGGAAAATAGTTGAAAAGCGTCTTAGAATGCATCAGACTGCATAAAATTGCAGAGATCGTTGCTATGTTTACACTGCATGAACTGTTAAAATGATGAGGATTAATTGATGAATTTGATCAGGTTCACTCAGGTTTTATCTTAATATGTACTGCACGATATATGTATATGATGCGATTATGTTTGTTATTGTTTTGTTAAAGTTCTAATTGAACTATAAACGAATAATAATAAATGGTTTATATACCGCCCATGGAATGTAGTCTTCGGTTTATGGTATTTCAAATGTCATTTTTTCTAATGCTATTTTGTCGAAGCCAAAATGGAGAAAGTCCATTTTTTATTTTATTTTTTTTTAAATGGGGGGGGGGGGTTCCCTGCCCCAACCCCCGTTTTATTTTTTTACTAGCAAAACAAAAAAAACATTACATTAAAAAAATACATTTGACATTTCTTTTTCAGCAACATTTTTTTCGACGAAATGGCATTCGAAAAAAAGATTTCGACATATTAACTGGATACCGTAGTCTTCACTGGCAGACTTTTTCTATCATAGACAAGTGCATGCAGCAACATTTATTCCTGTAGCATCACTTTCACAATCTATATGTGTGGGACTTCTACAACTCAAACCCAGCTGGGAAGAAACCAAGCAGTGTTACACTCAGGGTTACAGGCTGGATGTGAAAGTAGCTGGAATGGTTAGAGTGAGCAGGGAATTGGAGAGCTTTAGATTGTGAGAAGTAGATTTTGAGTGGAGCAATCAGCATTTCATGAAATGTTTCTTCCTGAACTGTGCGGTCAAGGGGGCCAGTCTATGACCATGAAACCTACCAAGTTTCCCAAGAGTTTTTCTCCTGTATTTTAAACTTCATTTGCATATAAGCGTGCGTAATATTTTTGGAAGACTTAAAGAATCTCGACTGTCATGCAAGACAACAATACTCCCTTTGATTTCAAGCCCTGTTTTCTCTTGCCAAAATGTTCCTCTTATGGTCAGTAGATTTGTATACCACATGTTTTGTATGCACGAGCAGACATTAATGTGCTCACATTACCTTTTTAATGAGAAAGCAGATAATGCAAATTTTCAGAGGCATCTAGCTCTCACCTTGTTTATTTTTCATGTGCTGCCCCACCTTCAGATGGATTAGAGCTTGAACGTAAGATTCCTGAATTGGCCCCTAAAAGTGACCTGTCATGCTGCATACATGTAATTTTTGGATAGCTATTCCCCAATTGGTTTCCCAGAAGGCCTGGATTGCATATTCAGTTTTAAATAAATAAGAAATCTTTAAGTAGACCTTGACCAAAGTACCTTTTACAGTGTCTTAAATTGCTAACCTTTTTTATGTAGTCAAATATACAGTAGTGTTTATATTAGCTACTCCCATGTCTTTTCAAACAAAATGAGGAATACATTGGACAAAAAATTAGCAATTGAGTTGGGCTATGTACAAAAGTGAAACCCTGTTTTTTGTAGTTGGAATCAGTTGTGTAAAAAATTGGATAGCTCTTTAGGTTGAAGTTTTGGAGGCCCCACTCATAACATCAGCAACTTTGTACACGTTTTCTTCACCATACAGGTGTGTAGCAACACATGCAATGGGCCAAAGAAATCTCAGAAGACCTTTTAGAAAAACAGTTATTGATGCTCTTCAGTCTACAAAGGGAAACAAAACTATTTCTGGGGCTTCAGTGTGAGTTTATTTGGGAGCAGCCTACCAAAATCTCTCCAAGCACAAACAGTCAAATTACTCTGGAAGTCACAAAGAAGCCTTGGGGTAACCTCCAAGGATCTGTGAGCCATGCTGGCTTTGGCTAATTTGAGTGCTCAAAAACTGAACAAGAATTGTTACGGGAATGGTAGCTATGGGAAAGCCACAAGACCTCTTTAACAATGTTCCCTGAACAGACCAGATAACACCTTTTGCCTTCGAGGAAAAGCTACATTCAAACAAACACCATATCCTGAGGGTTATGGTTTAGGGCTGCTTTACTGTCTTGCGTCTGCTTGCCATTATGGAAATATGCCTTGTATCATAAGATTCAGAGGGAGTTTTATGTCATCAGTCTGAGCTGGAGCCAAACTGAAATTGGATAATTCAGCAAGACAAGATTTCTAAATACATCTATAAGTAGAGAAAGCAATGAGTGACTGAAAGTAATTTTGCAGTGTGATTTAATGGCCGAGGAAGATGCCTACGCTTCATGCAAGCTGCCAGAACTTAAAGCGATTAATACTTTGCAAAGTTGTTTTTGCTAAGGCCTAATGCACAGGAGTGCCATTAAGGGGAGGATGACTTCAAAGAGATGCTGTGAGAAGATTTTGACCCAAGAGGACAACACAATAAGGACAAAACAATAAGTGTTCCCCACTCTGTCTCTCCTTACCCCTGCCCTCTTTGTTGACCAAAAGTATTTTGATGGATCCAGCAATCTTGCACGCCATAGGGCATGATAAGGTTTGTCTTAATCACTGGAGATATTGCCCTTCAACTGATGGTTTAGCTTTAGTGCACATGCTTTGTGAAGTCACAGATGTGTTGCCTGGAGGCTGGTGGCCCACCTAAACACAATAGCAAGAAACTACAATTTGGGATGCCTAGGCACGCAGGTTGCCAGTTTCCTGGCGTGTAAAATGGCTGTGTTGCAGAGGCCACTGTTGCATCCAGATATAGGGGCATTGTAGGGTCAGGATTCTGAGATCCATAGGAGCCTGGGAGACTGTATCTGTGCTTTACATTACTATAATGAGGATTAGAGAGGAGGAAGAGGACTGGCTCAAAGAAGAGGGGAATGGTCTCCACTGAATCGGTCAACAGCTCCACTTTTTGGTCTTTCGCTGGAATGCAGCAATAAGTTTGCCATGCTGCAGTCTCAATTAACACCCCATTTAGCAGTGTTACTTCGGCTCTGCATCACCCTTAAGTGTGATGTGGCCTATCTGCTTGATTTCTAGGGACAATTGCTGGTGGCGTGTTGATAAATCCTTCAAGGATGTCAAAAATGTAATAAAAAGGGTGGCACAGTTTATCACCCACCAAAACGAATCCACCTAGAGAGAACAACCTGGATAGTTTGCCCAGATCTGCATCACCTTCTAAACACACTATTTATAGAGATGCTGTAAAAGATTGAAACGACCCCTTTAAACACAGATACCAGGTTTGACAAACTAATACTGTGACAGAAGCCAGATTCTGGGTTGATTATGGTCTAAAATTATTCCACACAACAGAAGATTTAAGATATGGAACAGACCACCAAATGTAGGGAGGACAGCTCAGGGGCAACGCACTAGTCTTGGAAACAAGACCCTACCGAGCAGCACGGTTCAAACCCCAGTCATGCACGTTTAAACTTTGTAATCTGGCATAAAGCGCGATATGCAAAAACAATTTAATTGTTTTTTAGAGCACTCATGGAAACAAATGGAGCTCTTATGATGGGGAACAAACTACTGGAGGACTCACAAGGGACTGTCAACCACATGAGCTGCATCCTTGAGTTATTGGATTTCCCACAGGAATGGGAGGTTCAGACGTGTCAGGATTTTTTGAGGGATGGCTTTGAAGGCCAGTGTAAAGTTGTCCAGGAAGGCTTTCTGCTTGGGATCCAAGTGATACTAGAGCTGCTGTGAAAGCAGACTCTGGATTTTACTGGAAAGATGTCAATTCTTCACTGGCTGAGTAATGCAATCTTTTGACCAGCTCCTAACCATGATCAGGGCAAAGTCCTGTTTAATTATTATCCTAA
The DNA here is from genome assembly GCF_040938575.1 of Ambystoma mexicanum. NCBI lineage: Eukaryota > Metazoa > Chordata > Amphibia > Caudata > Ambystomatidae > Ambystoma > Ambystoma mexicanum. The sequence continues at coordinate 880,172,579 of NC_090937.1, read as the reverse complement.
TATTTCCTGATGTAGGCCGGCTATGGAATAGAGGAGAAAGTGGCTGGAACCCTATAAGAGCATTTCAAAAACAGAGGAAAGGGGGAAAACCGGGCAAAAGCAGACCTACCCTGCAAAACAGTATTTGAAGGAATCAAATATGTTTTTCTTGGTTCTGGTACCAGCAACTGCTGTCGTATATTTGGCAGACAAGCCAGGAAGGATTTGACAATGTCATGAGCAAGATGAAACATGAGGCTATGTGAGAGAGACTAGATACTTGTAAATATCATTGTTATGAGGTCAAGGTTGAACATACGCAAATGTTTAACATAGGAAAGGATTCCTGTATTTATTAGGTAAAAACTACATTGAATTGCTGAGGAATTGCCATCTGGCAAGGATTAAGGGGCTCTAGCTTTTTTTATTTTTAGTAAATAATAAAATGATGTTGGTCGGAAAGGGAAATCTAATCCGATTTCTCCTTTTATAAACTCCATGCCAAACGCATAGTGTAGCTGTACCCTGCTGCATCAGTATCCTGATTCGCAGCACCTGTTCAACCAATGGCACAGAGCAAGTTCAGAGGTTGCAAGTGATCTCTTGGCAAATGCAGTGACCTCCTAGTCTCTGCAGCGCAGACTGCATTTAATATATGCACCCCTGTTCCAAACTGTAGAACTCTCTCCTGGTGGCACGGTAAACTGTCAAAAGAAGCCATACCCAAGTTTAGGATATGGTGGCCAGCATCTCTGTTATCCCAGCCACATTAAACTGATATTGCACATGTCCACCGTGTGGGCCCAGTTCAGCTGTGGAAGGATTGTGTATTCCTCACAGACCAGGCCTACCCCTGTTCACTGGCAGGACTGTAGCCCTGGGGGGCGGGGGATTGTTTCTCCTTGTTCATTTATAAGGGCAGGTAACACCCTTTCCCCAGACACAACCACTCCACAGGAAGCTGGGCTGGGAACAGAAACAAAGAGGTACACACATTCGGAGTGTCGGGACTCACACCAGGCCTTTGTTCTTAGAAGAGAAGGGGGTGAGATTGAGTAGTCGGGGAACTCTTTTCAAAGGAAGGAGACTTCCATCATCGTAATTCTCTCTGCCTGGTTCTCTTCCTCTCCCCTCTCCTTCTCTGAAGCAAAGCACTTTGGGTGTGACCTCAGAAGGGCAAAGTCCAGACATTTCAAGAGCAGGGATTGGAACCCTAAAGCAGGTTAGTTTTGAGCCAATCACCTGGAGACTTTTGCCTATAAAAGGTCTGCCATTACTTCTTGGGACTTCAATCTTGAAGATTTCATTTGACCCTGCTGGGAGAGGAATTCTTTCTAAAGTCCTCCAGCTGTGGGGTAAAGGTAGGTGTTCCAAGGCAGAGGCAAGCTCTGTCCCCTAACCATCCGCAGAGACCATTGGGGGTGGACTCTGCTGCTGAAACATAAACCTGCCTCTCTTCCAGCCACCCTGTTGCCTAGGACATCACTGTGTTGCAGGTTACCTCAAAGTGTGTGCCAGTTTCCCTAGTGTTTGGGAGCCCTAGAACAGGACTGACATGGGCCCTTGAGACTCCGGAGTGAGACTTGCAGCATATAGAAGCCAGACCAGCCAAGGCCCCTGCTGCCGATGATTATCTGCTCCGAGCCGTGATTTGAGAGCGCTTGACCCAGACCGATTTAGGAGGACCCTTGCACACTGCCTTTTGGCGTCCATGGTTCGCCGTACCGTGGTCTGCTATATGGCTCTGTTCGCTGTCGCACCAGCTGAGGCACATTGATAAGTACCGCTGTCTTACGTTGCTCGAGTTGCTGTCCGAAACACTGGCTTATTTTTTCGCTGCTCCTGTGAGTCAATCCGACCCTGGTGTTCCCTGAACACTGACCTTCGAGCCTGCGCATCAAAATGATTCAACAGTGCATATTGGTCCCAGCTCGACCGCCATTGATCCTCGACCACCGAACCGACACTGGTAACTGTCTGATCCACAGCTTGAATAGACAATTCAAGGCCACAGCTCCCCTTTCGTTCGATGTCTGCTTGCCGCTGGACTATCGAGACTGCTGCGACCCTAGCCGACATCGCTGTCGGCGTCGAGAAACCTGGTTCGACACCGTTGAGCCACCAAGACCTTTGCAACAGTATTGTAGACTGTCTGCCCCCAGGTCCATCTTAGACTGCATAGGTCATTTGAATCCCTTTTTCAACCTCAAGAACATATCCATTGAACATTGGGTAATGAGGGAGAAAAGGTAATTTAGACCACAGAGTGTTGCATCTACTTTCTCTTTGCATATTTTGGAGATATATATATATAGGATGGGGCTGACAGGGGGACTGCGGAACCAAGGGTCACCACTACTATGGAACCCACTGAGGCACTACTGGCTGTAAATGCCTTGAAGGATGGAGGGAAAGAACCGATTCCTGGGACTAAAGGTGTATTATCCTTACCCTTAAAACCAACTGATTGGGGGGGGGGGGTTTAGTGTATCCCCCTTGGGTAATCCTGGATAGCATTGAGTCTGTTTGGGGACCCTGTAAGGGGGCCTCCACCTCTTCTCAGGCCTAGTTTAACTATGGGGTGGGTAGATATTGCACCTTAGGTCAAAGAGGGGAGCTAAAGAGGCCCTCCAAAATACCTGGATTACTAATGCTTCTGAGGCTGGTGCACTCCAATTAAGTGTGGGATGTGGAGGGGGTAAGTCAAGGTATTTGGAGGTTGAGGTAGAGCTACCAGCGGCAGCTACTCATCCCCGAATCTTGGCGGGGGTAAACGATATTTTACGCCTACACTGTCCTTCCATGTATGTCCCTATGGACTGAACCAAGCTTCCCATGGATAACATTGGTAGATCTGGCATGCCACTCGTCAATAGAGGTGGCCCAAAACTGCCTAAACCTAATGGTTGATCAGGTATGGGGCTCTCTGATAAAGGCTGCAAAAGCCTGCCATACCAAATCCAGATTAGCAGTAATCTTGACCCCAGTAACATATGTTTGTACCGTCCTAATATCCTAACTATCTTTACAGCAATTCCCCCACTCGCTTTGGTGGCATCAATCAACATTGAGAGTCCTTTCCAGTGAGGGACCAGCTGGGTGTCGGTGTTATCCATCTAGCCTCCCCTCTGGTGGGGGAGCTTATCCTTACACAGCGGGAGGCATTATCCTCAATGGGATTTGAAGTCCAGCGGGTGGAGGGAGAGAAGGGGGAAACTGACCCTCATGATGTAAAAATTAATCTAGTCCCATGTATGCCTGGAAAGAATGCTGATTGGGGGACTGGGGGGAATTAAAGATGTGGATTGGGGCAACTATAATCTCCCTGTGGCAAAAACTGGTCCCGTGATAAGTGGACTGGTCCTGCAACTACTCAGGAGGAGATTTCGCTAACTGTCAAATCTTGGAATACCCGAGGCAATGTCCATCTTCTTTCGAATTGGGAATGTGTGAATAACCTAAGACTTGCTAATTGCATTTGCCACTAAGAGACGTGGCTGACCTCTGCCCCTATCTTAGATGGTTTTAGTGTATTTGTGCAGCCAGCGAAAGAAAGCACTAGCGGTAGATCTTCGGGGGGGGTCTGTTGACTTCAATCGATAACTCACTAGGTTTAAGTGGGGGAAAAATTGTGAACCTGCCATTTGGGACACTGGGGATTGAGCTTTGCGCCAGTGATGGTAAGGTTAAGATCTTGATCATCAATATCTATTGGCACAGGGGTATTGCCCCTCTGGATGACTTTGTAGAAAATGTAGGTGATAAAATAGATGTCTGGATTGAGAGAAACGTGAATGGGAGAAATATGGTGCTGGGTGACTTTAATGCTGATTGTGATCCCCAGTACTCCCTGTGGAATCTTGAAGACCTAACTAGTGGGTATTCAGTAAATCGATCTCTGGGCAGAATATGGAAGGCTGGGCTTGAGGGGCGTGGTTTGCAGCCCCTAGTGGGAAGGAAGAACAAACACACCTCTTTAGACTGGCATGAGGGATCATTTCCTCTTTGACTATATTTTTGTCGATCCTTATCTTATGAACCTATGCCAGTCCTTTGAGGTGATGAAAAATGATTGGAGTGATCACTCCATCTTGACGGCTTCCTTTGACCTGCCGGTCTGTATTAGGGAATTTTTGACTCAACCGCAAGTAATTGTTAATGTGGCTGGGAATGCTGTCAAATGCACAGACCGTAATATTCATCTGTTGAATGCGAGGGTAAGGAACAATCTTGACTTATCCACCTATGAGTGGAAGATTAATTGCTTCAATACTAATGAATTCCAGAATCTTGTTGGGGGCTTGGTATTGGGGAAGGACCATGTAGTAAGCATAAAAACCAACCTAGGCATATCAATGGTTTTAATATGGAAATATGGAATTAGCAAAAGCAAAAAGGGTTATGAGAAGGGAAATTCGAATATTAAAATGTACCAACTCTGAACAGGCTACATGTAATGAGCTGCCAGAAAGGTCAGATAGTCCTATAGAAATGTCTGTAAATTCCAGAAACCCCTCACTCTACAGCGAGATGCAGAATTGATGTTCGGCATTTTCATTAAATCTGAAGTCAGCTCGTTCTGGTACTTGGTCAACGGGCAAGACCCTAATTATGTTGTATCCCAGCTTAACTCAATTTCTGAACAAACGTGGGTGCAGTTCTATGAGGACAGAATTTGGGCACCCGCTGACCAATAGCCCGACAAACAAAATAACAGGAAATGCCACGTGGGATCCTCAGCTGGATCCATCCACTATTTGTCTAATTTCAAGATGCAAGTCATCTCGTGCCTCAGGTCCTAATGGTCTCACAAATAATACCTTTTAAAGGAGACCGTAATTTGTAGACAAACCTCTTGTATCTTGAGTTTAAGGACATCATTTCTACCGGGATCAATCCAAGCTCCTGGAATACGGTACATGTGGTCCCTATCTTCAAGTGTGGGGGTTGGACGGATCCCAGTAACTATCGACCGATCTCTTATCGATGCTGATTGTAAAAAAAAAAAAGAGGCTTGGCTTCAAATTAAGGGCTATACTTATATGGCCTCAATCGATCTAACTGCCTCATTTGACCGTGGCAGATTATGGTCTGAACTTGCCAAATGGGGGTTGCCTGATGGGCTGTTAAGACTCATTAGCGGTGTGTACGAAAATTGTGGCATACAGGTCCGCTTAAGTCAAAAGGGGGACATATCTAGGAGAGTACGATCCTACTGAGGGTGAGGCAAGGATGCGTCTTGGCCCCTTCGCTATTTAATCAGTACCTCTCTGATGTAATGTCATCGCTGGCTAAAGAGGGGCTGGTTGCCCCAAAGATCGGTAAGGAATAAATTGTATGTCTAAAATATGCAGATGACGTACTGATGTTTGACTGCACTAAAGTTGGGCTGCAAAGATCTCTAAACTATGAGAACTATGCCAATGACAACGGGCTAATTATCAACCCAACTAAAACTAAGTTTCTTGCCTTTAAGAAAGCAAAAGGGATGACTAAAGGACCTGTATGCACCATTGGAGGCATGACTCTGAAATTATCGGATTCAGTTCGGTATCTGGGCTTCTATTTCTCTGCCTGTAAAGGCCCTAAAATAATAGCTAATGAGATCTTGCTGCACAAGGCTAAACTCTTAGAAGCTCAGATTAGAATTGACTGAAAGTTTGGCAGATTCTCCCTCAAACCCTCGATGTTCTTCGAAGGCAAAACTTTGCCTAAATTGACCTACGGTTTAGAATTAAGATCTGATCATTTGTGTAAAATCCTGAGCAGAATTGAGGGAAAAATTTGGAGGAGAATCCTTGGAGTGCCTAACGCGATTCCGATCTCGGCCATCAGTTTTGAGCTGGGCATGGTGTTGCTGTGGGCACGAGTACAATGGGCCTCCCTTGTTCTCTACACAAAAATCAGTGCGCCCATCCCTGATTCCCTACACCAACTAATGAGTAGAAATCCGGACCATTCACCTGTATTAATGGCCTTCCGAACTCGTTCTGAATATATCTTAAATGAGATTGGTGTGTCTGTGGAAACGCTGATCTCGAACTCTACTAAGGCTAAGCAAGCCTTATTTGACTATGATTGGTCTCAGAATACCGATACATTTCACTCTTATCTATGAGACACCTGATGCATGAACTCAGACGAAGAGGAACTCTGACTAGGATTCTGTTACAATTTCCTAATTGTCACTACAGGGGTACCCTACTAAGGGTCAGGTGGAACTTACTACCAACTAGGGAAATCCAGCTAAGGAGATTGCTTATCATGGCGCAGTCAACTACTTGTAGGTTCTGTATGGCAAAACTGGAAACCTTAAGGCATCTGGTGCTTGAACACCTCCCACTGCAGGGCTTAAGAACCCAATATCTTGGGCCACTTGCAATGAATCCATTCCTCTATGATGAAGATATGATATGGAAACATTGTCTTGAAAACTTTAATATCCGGGAAGGGTTGGCCCTGGCTGGTTTCATCAAATCACTGAATTTGTAGACCTGGTAAACTGATGATACTTGGCAGGGGATGGATCTCATTTCAGTTTTATTTAACTTGACGCCATCTTCAAAATTTTGACTGATTCCGAATTTATTTTATTTGAATTGTCTGTGGATTCACTGTCTCTAGACTACAAGTGGTGGTATTTAATATCTGATGTGAATGTAATTGTTGATCTTTATTTTATATGCTGCTCTATTTGTGGTTAACTGCTGTGTGCACACTGAACCAATCCAATTAATTGAACTTGAGGGTGAACATCTGTTGATGTACTGGACTTAAATCGATTACCCTTCTCTTAATCTATTTTGTGTTCCTGTTTGCTAACTGTGTACTATTTTAATTTTCTCTTGGATATTCTCCTTTTAACTATGTGTATTATGTGATTACTTGACATTGTTTTTTTGTAAAGGTTTGAACTGACCAAATACAATTTTAAAAAAAGAATTTGTTATTTTTGTACATGGTGGATTAGATTAACGTATACTTTTTTTTAGTAGAACCTTGATTTTACATTCCTTTATTTTGGACTGTTAGACTTTGCTGTTTGGGTTGCTACTGAACCACATTCCCACTCCTCTTGAGAGTATAGCCTTCTCATGGCACGTTATGTTATTTGGCATTTGTATAGCGCCTTTTACCATTGTTATGATTCAAAGCGCTGTAGGTTGAACGTCTTCAGGGACCGCAGTCAGGTCAGTGGCGAGAGTAGAGTAGTGTAGTACAACGTGCATGGGTGCACTTGTTATCACAAAAGGCGAAGATGGTATATCTCTTAACTGTACCTTTAGGATTGTGTTGGGTCTTGGTTTGTAGAAGTGAGGGCTGAGTGTCCGTTTTGGCCTCTACTGACCCGTTTACTCCTGAAGTGCAGAAGTCAATTTGTTACAATTACTCCCACGTTCCATCCCCTTTCCTCCATACTCATGGTGCCCGACTCATCGGGGCGAGACCAGGCCAGAGTATAGGCACAGCAAAAAGTGTACTACAATTTTTTTTTAAAGTTGGGGTCAGAGCCCACGCACGGACGTGTTGTGCTCCCAGCATATACAGACAGCAATTACCACATGTCTCTCTTTAGAACAGTGTTGTGGCTTGTGCTGCACATCAGCGTACTTGTCACATTCCCTATTGGGCACCAGTCTATCCTTCCCCAGTTTTATATCTGGGACAAAAGGTGTGTTTTAAATCTTCTGGTCCTGCACAACCCTGTGGCACCGTTTCTTACTGGGCCATGAGGAAATGTCTCCAGCGCTGTGAAGAAATCTTTCACGTGTATCCACCAAAATATCTGGGGCATTAGAATTGTGACTCCCATTATCTCAAGGTGTGGTGGCTCCTTCCCATGGGTTCTTTCAGGTTCTTCAGCATCTCAGCAATGCTCTATCAGGGGCAGCCGGAAGGACCGCAGAGGACCTAGCAGGGTGTCCCACCAGTGTTTGCTTTTATGGGCTGCGCACCTTTACACTGAAGCTTGCTTTGTGGTCTTCACTGCCTCTACTGGTCTAGATTACTAAAGCCTAAGGTGAGGGGGTACAGGGAAAGGTGGAAAACTAAAAACAAAAAAACTCCTAAGCCCTCAACTGTGTCACAAGCCCAAATAGAGAACATGTAGTCTCACTTGGGTGACATTTGCCCCACCATAACCCGAATTCATCGCCACAGTACTCCGAAGCTTTCCCGCAGTATTCATCCCATGAGTCGGATATGCCTAAGTGGGATTTGGATCCCATTAGACTTTGACCTACTGTCTATAGTGGGTAGTTTATACCTCGGGTGGATTGGCCCACCCATGAACACCACCTTCAGGTCTATGGCTTACCCAACTCTTATTCTGTGAGGTTTAAAGAACCATGGTCGGGTAATTTTAGGCAACTGTATTTGGTGCTTCCACCTGGACCCCAGGCGCTTCAGCTTGTAGGACGCCTGCTTTAGGCCTCTTGTGAGGGCAGCCTTTTCAAATGTTTCCAGACACTCATATGACCCAAAAGGGTGATCGGAGAAGTTCTACTTCGGACAGAGCCTTTGACTTCTCGGTCTCCACCTTCTTAGGCTATTTTGACTGAGTAGTCTAGGCCTTCACAGAGTTCCCCGGGATAAAATTCCATCGGGGGGGGGGGGGGAGTGGGGGCGTGGCTTGGCGCCATGGCGAGCGGTTTGGCCTGGTGAGAGCTCCCGGCCGAGACCGTTAGTCCACACAAAATGCCCCAGTAAAACCTAATCTCTGGTCCGCAGCTTCGGCATTTTGAAGTGCTGAAAAATGGCACTAGCTTACACCGCCTCCGTGACGACCTTAGGCAGCGAGGGAACGGAGTTCTGGCCGAGCTCGCCGGCGAGATGACTTGCGGTGCCGGTGGAACTCCAAGATGGCGGACGGCGGCAGTTTTTGATCGGACCTCCTCTCCCTGAAAAGCCCTGACGGGGGAGGTTGAAGCGAACCCGCGAGTCTGCGGCTGGTGATTCCCCTGATCCAACAGGAAGGTACCCATTTCACCGCAGGGGGATGCGCCTGTGACTGGGCGACTCCCGCAATGATCGGCAGGGAAGGAGATGGGACCCAGCCCCTGCTGTGACCCAGCTGAGCAACCTACAACGCCATAGAATTGGGCTTGCAGAAAGCCCACAGCAGCAGGAGGGGCTCCGGCGCAGAAGAACCAAGTGCGGAGTCCCGCCGTCCCCTCCAACCCAACAGTCTCTTGCCACCGGCCCCTCGCGGGACCCGTGGGTGTTCCGGGGTTTCCTGTGCTGCTCGCCCCTGTCAAGCACCAGAAGCGAGGAGGCAGCTTTCAATGGCCCGGGCAAATAATGCAGCAGCTGTACCTGGAGGAGGGTAGGGCGGCACTTGCCGCACCGCCCGAATTCTATAGCGGACCCTCCCACCGGCTCCTCAGCCACACAACTCTAGCTCCGGGGGGGGGGGGGCATCACGCAGCGGGTCTCCTCAGGAGTGGGGCCCGAAGAACTAGCCCAGGGCCCTCCGGACTTAGGAACAGGGGTTTCCTCCCTGCTTTGGCTAGCAGGCCTGGGGAGCCCTGCACATCTCCCCTCCTCTGCTGCACGGAGGGGTTGGGGGGGGGGTTCTCCAGTCCCTCGCCGCAAACAAAGAACAATGTCCAGGAACCCGAAATCCACTAAAGAAACGGATATATCCACCCTGCTAAACACCACAATGGGGGAGAAGCCTAAGAAAGGGGAGCGTAACGACGCTGCCATCTCCAGCGCACCCCCGGACCCCAACGAGACGCCGACCCAAGCAGTCACAAAAGCAGACCTGCAAGAGCTCCTCTCTGCCATAACGAAGGAATATCAAAAAGGCACAGAGGAATTAAAAGGCAAAATCTCGTCCCTAGACAAGAGAGTGGGCGAAATTGAAACCACTGTATGAACAAAACTTTGAGATCGGGGAGGGGGCTGACAGGCTCACTGCGTTGGAGGCCAGATGTGAAGCTCTTGAAAACAAGCAAGAAGAAGCGGAAAATAGATCTAGACGCAACAATATCCACCTGGGAGGTATCCCGAGTTCCGTCCCTGAGGAAGAACTCAACTCCTACGTCAACGATCTATTCCGTTTCATTCTAATGCTCCCAGACGAGGCCCCCCTGGAATTGGACAGGGTCCATAGAGCCAAACAAAATGCAACCTCTCCGCCCGATGTCCTAGCGAGAGTCCACTTCTACAGGGTCAAGGAAGAAATCATGCGCGAAGCCAGAAGCTCAGCCCGAATCGGCTTCAGAGATGCAACAATTTCCCTCTACCAAGACTTAGCAGGGGCGACGGTCGCAAAAAGAAAAGCCCTTAAACCACTCACGGAATGGCTATGGGAAAGGAAGACAACCTATCATTGGGGATTCCCCAAAGCCCTAACCTTCACCTGGGAGGGCAAGCCACAAATTATCCCCTCCACCAAGGAGGACGCGTGCTTCATGAACCCGGACAGTGAGGCGGGGGATCCGCGGAAGACTCAAAGACCCCATAGGGACTCTTCGAGGCACTGGACCAAAATGGCGGGGCGTCGCAGACCCCAGGGCCACCCGAACAAGACTAAGAGGGATAACAACCTCTAGATAGAGGCCCCCTCCAACTACAAACCAGGGGAGCCTCCAGGTCCCTTCCCAGACCGATCTCCTCCTGGCGGGAAATGAAGCCGAGATGGCTACATCTGCCCCCATAACTCAGACTCTCCATCCCCCGGGACCCTCGGGTCAAGCCACCTACAGGAACCAAAGCCAACCAGGCCTGGGAGAGGAGACCCAAACTCTGATCATTAACGGGGTTGAACCCATTTTCAGAAAACGCCGAAACTTCTTATTCTACACTTTACTGGGCAACAGAAGAGGCACAGTTGCCTCCTTCAGAGTGACATTGGTCCGGCTGGATGCCCCGTTGGTTGAAGGCTGGTCCGGAAACCTTATTGTTGGGTGGGGGGGGGGCGGCAGGGGGAGAGGAGCTCCGCACGGTGGGGGGTGGCACGAGGGGAAGAGGAGCCGAAAGACTGGGAACAAGACCCATTCAGGGAAGACGACGGACTAACCTAACATGGGCTAAAAGGATGGTTTCGTTAAATAAAACAATCACCATCACGTCGTGGAACGTGCAAGGTCTTCTCAATGCCCCAAGAAAGCAGAAGTCGGTGGAACAAAGACTGGACCAACTGGCAGCTGACATCGTCTTCCTCCAGGAAACTCACCTGATGGCGGAGGACGAAAAACGGATCCGCTTTAGATGCTACTATAAATGCCATTTCGCCTCCGCCACCCAGAATAAAAGGAGTCGCAATCCTGCTCAGTCAAAACCTGCCACTAAACAAGATCACTGTCAAAAGAGACCCGGAGGGGAGATTCCTGCTTCTAAAAGGCCTCCTAGTTGAACTGCCTATTACCCTAGTGGCAATCTACAGCCCAAATAAAGAGCAAGACCAATTTCTTCGCAATCTCATCCTGATCATTACCGCTTTTTCTGCCGGCCCCCTACTAATTAGAGGAGACTTTAATCTTCCCCCGGACCCGAGTGTTGACAAGACCCTACCACCCTCCAGGGAAGACTACAGCAAAGCCTTGGCCATGGCCGAATTTCTGCGGGAAACAGACTATCGATTTATGGAGGCTGCGCAACCAGGGAGAAAGGGACTATACCTTCTTCTTGCATGTTCACAGAGGGTACTCGCTGATCGACCTCCTACTTGCAGCAAACACAATGGCCCCCTACGTGGATGAAATCCAAATTTGGCATATAGCAATCTCGGATCACGCACAGTTTTTACAATGACGCTGCTTCTGCACGGAGCCCCAGAGCCCACCTATCGGCAATGGAAAATGCAAGATCACATCCTGGCCGACGTAGTAGCCAGCGCTGACCTTGCCGAAGTGCTCCAGAATTACTTCACTGAGAATACAACCCCAGACTCCTCAACGGAAACGGTTTGGGACGCCATGAAACCAGTAATCCGAGGAGTGGCAATGGATACAACGGCCAGACTCGAGCGTCAAAACCTGCTGAAACAACGAAAGCTAGAGGAAAAACTAGTCGAACTGGAAAACAGGCTCAAGCAACGTCAAACGAAACAACGAACCGAGAACTCAAGAGTAAAAAGGGAGCTGGAAATGCACCTGGCAGATCAGGCCGCCAGAGCATTAACTTACACCAAGCAATTCTACTACCTCAACATTAATAAAGCCAACCGGCTCCTAGCACACAAGTTGAAAAAACTCCAAACCAGGAACTACATCCAAAGCCTGGCTGACAAAGAAGGCAAGCTACACTGTCTGGACTCAGAGAAGCTTGAGATGATGGTCCAGCATCACAAAGATATCATGGCGGGCCCCCCATCTCCAAGCCCGGCCATCGCACAATTCCTGCCTCGACCTCAGAAATGCAACCACATCCCCTAATGCCTGACCTGGATCGCCCAATCTCAGCTGAGGAAGTAAGTGAGACGATCCGCCTCTTGAAAAATACCACACCCGGACCGGATGGACTGACCGCAAAATTCTATAAGAAGTTTGCCTACCTGCTAGCACCCCACCTGGCAAACCTATACAACTCATTTCTTGTTACAGGGTCCACTACAGCAGCCATGAATGAATCACTGACGGTGCTGATCCCAAAACCTGGGAAAGACCGAGCTCCATTTGCGTCATACAGACCTATAACTCTCCTAAACAATAATGCGAAAATATACGCTAAAATACTGGCAAACGGGCTGACCCCGCTCCTCCCAGAGATCATCCACCCGGATCAAGCAGGCTTCATCCCGGGGCGGGGCACTCAGGACAATATCCGCAGAACCATCAACATCATAGACTCAGCAAACAGGACAAGCTCGGAGCTGACAGTACTCTTTGGATGCGCACAAGGCGTTTGACATGCTCGACTGGGGTTATATAAAGGAAACCTTAAGGCATTTTGGCTTTGGTCCGAACTTCATAAAATGGGTCCTAGCCAACTATCAAAGTCCCTCCACAAGACTGCGGGTGAATGGGGCTAAATCCAGCAAAATCAACATGATTAGAGGAACGAGACAGGAATGCCCCCTCTACCCACTCATCTTCGCCTTATCGATGGAGCCATTCGCGAACAGAGTCCGCCTGAACCCATCGATACATGGGCTCACAATCAAAAGGGAGGCCTACAAAATAGCATTATATGCGGACGATGTGCTGCTGACACTCACCCACACGTCCAAATCCATTGGAGCCCTCTGGGAAACCCTTGCATTCCGTGCAGCTTCAGGGTTCACAATAAATTTCTCCAAATCGGTGGCAATGGGCATCAACGTCCCAAGAAAACTCAAGACGGCATTGGAGGCCGCGCTCCAGATCCCTTGGGTAAAAAGGAGCATCAGCTACCTAGGAGTTCATCTACGCAACAAAACGGAGAAGCTGTACAAAACAAACTTCCCGGCACTCTTTAGAGAGCTGAAAAAAGACATTGGTCGCTGGAGAAAACAAGAAATCCTCTGGTTCGGCCGGATCACGGCGATAAAAATGAATCTAACCCCACGTCTACTATACTTCGCACATGCCTTGCCAGTGGCGGTCCCGGAAAAAGCCTTACAGAAGCTGCAAAGAGACATACTGAACCTGATCTACATATCCCGAAACGAATCCTGCTCCGGAGTGCCGCAATGGGCGGCCTAGGGGTCCCAGATGTAGCTAGGTATTGCCTCGCAGCTCAACTAGCCCCAGCCTTTGCTTGGAAACTTCCCATCAACCGCCCCCGATGGTTGCAAATAGAAGAAGATTGGCGCAAGGCCCCGATCGAGACGCTGCCCCATTGCTAGGACTCCAAAGGGGCCCAAGAACCGGGTCCGCTACCCTCAACGAGGAACACAGTGGCTAGCTGGAGAAAAGCTGCCCGCCTATGGAAATGCAGAAGCACTATGGGACCACTCACTCCAATCTGGGACAACCCGGACTTCTCCCCGGGAACCGCACCACACCATTTTGGGATATGGAGAGCCAGGGGCCTGGAAACCATGGCAAACTTCTTCGAGAATGGCCGCCCACTAAATTTTGAGGAGTGCAAAATTTAAATTTCAGCTACCGGAAACCGAAAGGTTCCGCTACACGCAACTGAGGCACTGGCTGTCAAACGAGCGGGTCAGGAAACCTGGCAGCAGAGAGTTGACAGCGTTAGAAAACACCCTCACATCTAGGCGCTATACAAAATATTGGACAGAACAGATCCCACCCATAAAGAGCCGTATATACTAAAGTGGGAAGAAGACATCGGAAGAACGATTGAACCAGAGGAATGGTATCAAATCTGGTCTTGAGCGCAAAAAAGCTCAAAATGTGTAACGAACAAGGAGGGGGCATACAAAGTCTGCTTTAGGTGGTACCGTACTCCCGAAATTCTAAAGTACAACCCGGCCATCCCGGCTCAGTGTTGGAGGGGCTGCCCAGACCGAGGAACTCTGCTCCACCTTTTTTGGACTTGCCCAAAAGCCACCCAATTCTGGAAGAATATCCTAGAACAAATCAAAGAAATCACCGGGCTCACCATCCCCTGGGATCCGGGTGTCGCGCTGCTGGGTGGGACAGGAGATGGCCAATTCCCTTTAACAGGCTGCATTGCGGACCTCTGCTCTCACCGTCTAACAGCAGCCAAGATCTCCATCGCTAGATTATGGAAAAACCCAGAGGGCCCGTCCACGCAAATGTGGTGGTCCAAATGCTGGGAAATCGTAGCAGCCGAGAAAGTCACCACCATCAGACTCGGCAACAGGTCCAAATTTGAGCGCACCTGGGCCCCCTTCCTGGACTATGTGCAGCGGTTCCCGGGTGTGGCAAGACGGCCCCCGGCTCTGCGGTGGATGGAAACCCAGGATTGAAAAGAAGGGGACTCAACAGTCGATGCACAGAAAGTCTCTGGCTCACAGCTAAGTTGTTCAAGGCGGCAAAAACTAAAGGCACAAACTCGCAGGGGCTTCTGCCGGATGAGTCCATCCTAAGCCCACACACAGAGACATACTCCCAGTAAGCTAAATGTGAATGTAGCTGTCTTTTTGGTCCCTACCCTATATACTGCTCCCATTGCCTTCCCGTTTACCCCTCCCCCCCTCCAGTTACTGATGATTTGAATCCTGAAGAAAATTCAAGTTTTGTTAAGATTTTTCTATGCTAATTGCAGTTTTCTGAGCTCAAGCGCCATAGCAAGAGTGACAAGCATGGAATAATTCAAATGTTTGCTATGCTTGTAATGCCACAAACACAATAAAAACAATGTTGGAAAAAAAAAATTCCATCGAGGATCCCATAACCCTAACCCTGTCCAGGAGGGAAGCCTGCATTGACCCATACAGGCATCTATTCAGATACAAGTAGAAGCCCCAGCAGATTTATGTTGGATTTCAGGAAGGAAACAATGAACTTCTGGCATCAGTGGGAGCCATCCATGACCACCTAAGTGGGGTAGCAGAGTTTCTAGGTCTCACTACCCTGGAATGAGATTGGAGTCCTGGTGGGGCTAGTAGGCTTGCAGGCAGATGAAGTCGGGCATTTCGCTACAGAAGGGCGTAGATGCTGAGGCCTGTGGAATAAACCTCATTCCTCAACTTTAATTTCCCTACAGGCAATGCACTTCTGACGTTTGTCTATTGCCACAGTCTACACCTTCGTCCTCAGTGATGGTGGCAGTTTCATTCTTTTACAGGATCCTCCTCTGCTTCAACCTCTTCATTGGCTCCACACGGAAAAGAGAAACGCTTTCTTGAATCTGGGGGGGGAAAAGGGTTTACGTTAATTAAGCACTCCATTTAAGGCACGCTAATATGGATTCACTTCTAGTCGTGGCGCTGGAGAGAATTAACGGCAAGCAGACTTCCAATCTGGTCTTGTGGATCTTTTGGAAGTCTAGGCCCATCAAATTGAAACAGCAGCTAGAGGCACGTTCCTTGGGGCGGACATCTGGGAGACCTGGCTATGCTCCACATTTTCTCAGGATGTGCAAGATAAGATTGGATCTGTCCTCTGAGGGCTCAGAACATTTTCACTGTACCACACAACTAATCAAGAAAGACATCCGTTCTGACTAAGCTTCTGCAGAAGTCCTTTGGCTGCCCTGAGGCTGGATTTTAGATCCAAGCTATCTGGTATTCGAGGCTTCTTAGAGCAGCCGCAGCATGATCACAAGGAGTGGTATTAGCATAACTGACCTAAAACATTTGATCAAATTATTTTTACATTTTTCTTTGGTCACATTTAATAAAATATATATATGGGGAAGTGGAGGAGGTTGCGGGCGTCGGACGGGGCTGGTCTCCCCCTGCATTTTAGACTAGAAAAAAGGTCAAATTCGGTCAAATGTTTTAAGTCAAATAGACTCAAGCCCTCTGAGCTTGTCAAGGAAGAAACTACAGACCAATGTTGTTTCAGTTTTTTTTTTTTTTAGGCAACCCTCTCTTAAATCTGCAACGGTAGAGAAGCGAAAATGCCTGGGTCTGCACGTCCTCCGTCTGGGAAGGGTAGCGGGTGTTCATGTATCTCATAACAGGCTGAGCATCTGTATCTGGATTTCTGGGTCTTGTTTGGTCAGTAAGGGCCTCTCTCCCAGTCAGGTCTGTCCATCGCCTCCCCCAAATTGCTTTAGCAGTAAATACAGAAGGTCTTGGATAAAGCCTACTACTTTCATGGCAGAGAAGGGCCAGGGCTTCTATTTCAGCATGTACAGTTACCAAAAGAACCAGGCAGGCCTGAGAACAAAGTCAAGCTGACAACACCTCGGATCCATTTTTCCATGACTCAAGGAGACTGGTTCTGTGCAGTGGGTCTGAAGGGTACATGACTCTGTTCAGATTTGGCGCCATCACAGGGGATTTCTCTGCTTGTCACTTGAGAACAGGCATTTTCAGTACAGGGTACTACCTTTTTGACATGAATGCGTATTTACAAAGCTCCTATCTACAATTGAAATATCACTGACTGTTTAGGTCGGAATGGTGACAAGTCGTGCATTGTTTTTTTACCATTGTTGCACTCCCAGCTTGTCAGATTATCTTAAATACAATTTGAAACTGGGGACTATAATAGAACCTCACAGGGGATATTATTTTTTGCTCAAACCCCTGTTGTGTTTTGCCCCCTTTCTTTTTCTTTTTTTGTATATTTCTGGTTTGATTTTTTTCGTCATTTTTGCTGTTGGATTTTTTTCTTGTGTACCATGTGTCTAAATTGTTCTCGCACTGTACACTTTATGCCCATCATGCACTGCAGGGTGTTCATCAGATAACTATGCACTTTAATTATATATACTTTACATTGACTCTGTGTTTTTATGCTGTTTTACCATGGATTCAGCACTATGTATAATGTAATTTAAAATGTGAACAATAAAGATTGATTGATTTTATATTATCCTTGACCTGGCCTATCCCCTCATTGGGCTCCTATTTTGAGTTATTTACCCTGCCTGATTTTTCTAGTGGTGTGTTTCACGTGACCCCATTCCTTCTTGTTGCTTGTTCTGTTACTCGGCTGGGTCTACGTGGTTGGAGACACTTATCCTTGATCATACAATTGAAATATATCTTCACCTGAAGCGCAGTCACATATAAACAGATGTGATTGGCTGATCGGAACTCCTTCGGCTATAGACATCCGTAGCTCTCCATTTCTTTTGGGTCTGCTTTACAGATTGGGCCCGTCAGTCAATCGGATACATTCTTGGATGATTCCAATCAGTTGATCCAGTTCATATGGTTCTTCCCCACTGACATTGGAACAACCTCCAGGCTGTTTCAATGCAGGAAACATCTTTTGGCTTTGTTGTTTCTACGAATTCTAGTTGTAGAGCTCTGGTAATGAGTCCTCATCGCAGCATTTTCATTGAAGCAATTCATCTTCTAGAAATGTGGAAGCGGGCAGTCTTAGCAGGCTAGCTCAAACCAACCACGAGCTGGGACCCCATCAGTCTGCGGTTCTTCGGCTCTTGCAGCAAATGGGCACCCTCAAGTGGACATGTTACATCAGTGGGCAAGGCAAAGTGCAGGATGTTCGCCTCTGGGTAGGGGCCAATACCCTAATTCCCTTGCTGATGTTCTAAAAGTGCCCTGGTCCGAAATGCGTTTTCACAAATTCTGCTGATACACAAGGTGCTATCAATGGGGATATCTGCTTGCAATGCGTTGATACTCTTAGCCTCTCATTGACTGGCCATGACATTATTTTCGAACAATATCTCCCTGTCCACCAAGGGCCTGATATTTCTCAAAGTATTTCCATGAATTGAGTCAGCGGAGTAGGGAGGGTGATTTACCCCTCGCCCCAATTAATGGACTTAATGAGCTGGTTCCTGAAGTGTTATCCTTCACGCACCAGGGGACATAAGTCATTAAAGCAACTAGAAAATGTTCAACTTGCAGCCAATACAAAAGCAAGTGGTTGGGATGTTGCCACTAGCCACGTGTCCAGTGTCTAAATCCCAGAAGAGCATGCTGGATCAAGTTCTCTTTCATTACTCATCTGGCAAATTTGTGGTAAAGGTGTACTCTTGTTGCATTTATATGGCAGCTATCAGATTAGGAGAACTCCTGTAAACACTCGTTCAAATGTCGGTAAATCACTGGATTAGATGCTGAGGGCCTTGTGTACCTCTTTCCACCTATAAGCTCATCTCACCCCGTGTGGGGCCCTAACATTGCGCTATCGGCAATTTGCCACAAGCCCTTCAAATCTATGGCATTGGCAGACATATAAGGTTAGTCACTTGGAAATTATCCTTTTTTGTGTTGGTAACTTCAGCTAGGCACATCTACAGACTGTTTTCCTCTAGAGACCATTCACCATATTCTAGAAGGACAAGGTAGTCTGAAGCACTCTGCCCAAAGTAGTTTCATCTTTTCGCAGCAATTGGTAATTGTCATTACTGGTAGTTTTTCCAGACGGACACTGAAAAGGTGTTGCCTTCCTTGGACTTGCATGGGGTCTTAAATTGCTACCTGGTTAAGAACATTAAATTATATTGCATATTACTTGCGCTGTACTTCTGTTTTCCTCTGGCTGCACTTGGCAGCCAGAGGTAAATTGTACCCATCTACCTGGATAGGAACACATCTTCTAGGAAAGTCAACCTGTTTGTGACCTTTTAAAAGCTCTTAGCCAAGCAGGAACATTTTGTAGACCTCAGTGGCGAGTTGGATTGTTTCCTACATTTCAGGAACTTATTCTATTCACAGCACATGTTACCCTAAAGACTCATGCTCCGGCAGTCAGGACTAAAGCCGCGTGAGTGTGAGACCGCACAGTGGGACATCATACCTAAGGCAGCTAATTGGTAGTCTCCATCAGCATTCTGCAAACATTACTGCATAGACGCTAGTTTTAGATCAAATGCTGGGTATGGGCAGGCAGTTCTATGGAACTTGTTTTCTTAGTCCGATTACTTTTCCACTGGGAGTTTGATGGTTTTCAGCAGTGAGTATGGAGAAAAGGGGCTAGAACATGAGTAAATAAATTATCTTAGTGATTACTGTACTCCTAATCCAGAATCCTCTTTCCTCCATATGCCCAAACTTTACTCCCTAATAAGAGTCGAATAGTCTGTCTAATGTGGGGGAATGGTGGGCGGAGTCAGTATACACTGAAAACATACCCCACACGAATGCCGACAGAAAATTGTAAGAAAATTAAAAGGGCAGTTCTTTGCTCTCCAAATGAACTGATCCTATCCTAATTGGGTGGACACCCATGAGTATGGAGGAAATAGGACTGTTCTGACGACTGTACTCCTAGTCAAAATTGTGAATATATGAAATTGAATTTATTTTACATTCAGCCATACTCTGTTTTGTCAGGAATCTTAAAACAAGCATTTTCATAATCTCACTTAAATAATTTAAGAAAGACTTAAGACGCACAATGTTACCCACTGAGCTAATTTCTAATGCTGGAGGTAAGGTTAGGTTAAAATTGCAACATGCTATCAAGGGCATGGGCCGTTCTGTAAGTTGCAATGTCAAAGCATGGAACAAAGCTGCAACATCAGTATTTCTATCAGTCATAAAATTGTGTATATTAAGTCTATGAATCTTTGCTCTAAGACCATCCTCTATGGTTAACTAATGTCCTAGTAATTTGCCGGTTAATTTCTAATCTATGCAGCCCCTTTGTTTGGGATGTGCAAATTACTTGTCAGCCACATGTGTCCTGTCAACAAATATCGTGTTTATTAAAGTACTCTGTGTTTGGCAAAACCTCATTCTTTCCTTACGTTTAGACCTTTAGCGGTTAAAGTAATAATTTGAACCATTGGAGCCCAGATTTGAGAGTCCTGACTGACCCTACTGACTTTTTCTTTTCTCAAAAATTGTTCCTCTCCACCCAGATTTCTTGGCACACTTCTTTCCATAGGAGAGGCCACCCACAACCCAATCTCATCCTTTCCGTAGGAGAGGCCACCCACAACCCAATCTCATCCTTTCATAGGAGAGACCACCCACAAACCAATCTTCTCCAAGTTTCCCTCGTGAATCTGGCCCACAGGGCAATGTTGAACCACAAATCGCAGCACATCATGTAACAGGAAGGATACACACCAGGGGGCATTTGTTATGGATCGTGCTTCCATAACTTTATTTTGTTTCTCCCATTTGTCTTCATCCTGCGTTCTTAATCTTTAAGAACTAAATGACGTACAAAAGTTGAAACAAAGTAAACTCTCCACCCACCACATAGTCAATTAAATATGTTAAGTTTTCGATGTATGCCCCTGGCCCCATCCATTCGGAGAAGAAAAAAAAGTATTGGAATACCCTCGAGTTGAGTCAGTACTTGCATTCTTTACTTTGCTCAACAGAGAACATTGTTTGACAAAGTTGACTACTGCTCTGTAGGAGCACAGGGCTAAGTAGTGGCTAAACCGCCTACTCGGCTCCGCAACACTACTACATCAGCAGTGATCCGAATCTTAAAGCTAAAAAAGGTTACCCTTTTTCCCGTTGTGGCATTGTAGGCTGAGGTCAGCCTATATCAGGATGGGTGTGAGCAGATAACCGTAGCAACCCAAACAGCAATAGTGCAAAGACTCCAAAATGAAAGAATGTCCAATTCAGGTTGTATAAAGATAGACTTTTATTTGAACAATAAATTACACTGAACTAATTAGAAAAACCCAACCCTGTGAAGAAACTTTTTTATGCGGATGCATCGGTTTTTACCATTCACTGATTCTTTTAGGTTTTAGCCCATAGTTTGCACAAATAGGAATCTGTACTGTAAGAGGATTCAATTCAACACTACAGCTAAGTCAACGCCTAGTCTATAATACTGAATGAAAACCCTTATTGATATAACTTTATGTCCAGTTCATGCGTTCTGGATGACTACCCCTATATAACACCCCTCTCTTGGAATCCTCCTGACCCCACTGAGCCAAGAAGTAGTTCTGTTTTGCAAGTTTAAAGGTTTATTTGATAACTTAAACAATATATATTATATCACGCTTTATAATAAATTAATAATTGGATATCACACTTAATCTGGTATGATAAAGATTAACAACGGAGAATCTGGCACTAGCACACTTCTTGGTAATCACTAAGGAGTTGACATGAAATGGATAAGATAGCAACAATACTTTTATTGGTTCAAATGGATGCAATGTGGAATGAAATGCAGTACAGAAAATAACTTGATAGGATTTCAGTAAAACAATGTAATCACTTTCTTGGACAATTCACCCCCCCCCCCCCTTTTATGCAATGCAAGGAAATAGAAGGAAGGCACACAGTTCTCAGAAATGCAATCAAATGTGATTCAGTTCACCCCGGCAAGCTTAGACTACAGAAGTTTAAAACACAGGCAAAATGCTTTTATATGTGCTGGCAATGGAGTGAAAAATATGCTAAATTTGCTTTTAATTCCCTCTAGAAGTTCAGGGTGAGTGGTATCTAGTTAATATTAGTCCAGGCTCACACTAGCAATGATTCAGGGATGATTAGCAGGTTAGACGAATTTCTGGCAAATGGAAGGCAAGCAGCAGCAGATTTTTACACGTGAAGAAATTGCAAATCGCGGCAAAATTCGCGAATGCGTGTTCCGCGATTGCGGTAAAACTATAAGGGGTAGGAATGTGGTTCTTGGTGCGATTAAAAGCTAAGATTCTAAGCTTTCAGATGAAAGTTACTGCAAGTCTCTAAGACAAACGGTCGCGGAGATATGAGCGATTTAGTGAAGGTCGTTTTTGGTTTTGCAAATTTTAAACGCAACACTTTTTCAGCTTTAAAAATGATGGCAGAATAACACAATTGCTAAACTGCAGTTCTACTTAGATTAAAAATGGATTGAATTATATGATTTTAACTAAGAGATGCGTTCTGAGTTTTGCTGAGTACTCACAAGAGATTTTGAACCGGAAAGCGACTTGGTCACGGACTTCAGTCTGGTCAGGTCTTCCCGAGTTCCGCTCACAGCGCCTGGCCTCTGGAACTGCTCACAGCATCGGGGTCAGCACTCTGGATACAATGGCCTGGTCTCTGCTAGGCACCGGTTCTCTGGGTCGGGTCCTGCCTTCTCTTTGGATATTTCTGTCACCGGGTTCTTGCAAAAGTTCTTGGCAAAATTCAGACGGCGTCAGCCGGCTGTCTGAAGAGTTCAGTTGCAAAAAGATTTTCAGGCCTGTTGACAAATACTCTTGCTGGCAGTGGCCTTTTTGGTTAAGGTTCTGTAGTCTCTGTTTATCTTGGAGTCTAAGTGTTGGCTCCTTGAAGGTTGATGGAGGTAAGTATGGATTTTTCCGGCAGAGCGTCCCGCTGCAGATGGAAATGAATGTCCCTACCTAAGTTTCAGTGGTCCATTTATATGTTCTGCAAGTGGGTGTGTGTGTTGGTCATAACTAAACTTGCCCCTCTCACTTGTCATTGGTCCAGCTTTCATTTCTCCCCTGATTGGGGGAGCTAAGTTGTGTCAGAGTGATGTCAGCCATTTATGATCTCTTGAAAAAACTCCCCTGTCATCTGTGCACCCAAATCTATATATGATCAAAATACATATTTCACAGTTACACAGTTGTTTGAAATTACATACCCATGTCACATATCACATGAGGTATACTCTGTCCCAAATCTGCTGTTTCTAAGAGCTTGCATTCAAAAATGGCAACTTTTAGCACTTTTTAATGTGCTAAACAACATTGGATCTTCATTAAATTTTATACAACTGTTCCTCACATATCTATCCACATACCAATGCATTTTCGTTTGTCTAGCTGAAACAGGGAGTCTGTAATATTAATAAACAGCAGGGTTTTGTCCCAGAATATACCACAATTTGGAGTTTGGGCTTGAATTAAAGGTACATTTTTTAAATGAAGTCTCTCAAAGTTATACATTTCTGTCATTTGATTACAAAGAGTTATCAGTGTTTTTGTAAAATATATATTTTACTTTCAATTCAGTCCTCAGAGTGTTGGAGTCCGCCTCCAAGACTTGGGTGGGTCAGTCACATGTCTCCTCCGGGCAGGCAGGCCTTTGTTGACAGGAAACAGTAAAAATCAACATATTCCTTTCAGAGGAGAGGGGCCATTGTGTGGTCTCTGGGAAGCTGAGATCAGGAGGCCAGGGAGCCACTTTGCATTTAATTAACAGAACCCTGTGATTTCCTGGCTTCTTGTGTTGAGTTCTGAAGTGTCGAGAGTTCTCAGGACAGGCAACCCCTTTGAACTTTTGATGAAATGAGACCCCTTTCTTTGCACTAGACAGTTTTGCAAGACAGCTCTCCTGTCAGAGGTTAGACCGCCAGCGCCACCCTCAGGATTTTGCGGTTACTGCATCCCTCCTTGGGATTTTTTTTAGATTGATTCATTTCAGCAAGTGATATTACATGGAGTATATTGTCCATGTTCAGGACATGGCATTGGTGTGTTTCTGCAGTAAAGTAATTCTGTGCCCATGATTTTGCCATATTTGACATTCAAGAAAAAGGAATTCCCAACAGTTATGGGTTTGCTTTTGGCAATCAGCATTGCCTCTCTGAGCTCACAATATAGGCGAAATGGGATTTTCCTGTGCATTTTCTGGGGAGCTCTGGCCATTATGATGTTTTCAATGCCAGTAATGCACAGTTTTGAGGTAGGGCTCGGATGCATGGGTAAATACATCCCACAGTACACGTTTGTTATACCTGCACTTTACTGGTAAATTCTATTGTATTGTTGTGCTTCAGTTTAAAAATTAAACCCCACACATTCCATACATTACATAATTGCTCAAATCCAAATATTTAAATATCATTTAAAAAAAATATATTTTTTAAAGCATTTAGCATAATTCATAGCAAATAATCATCATTCATTCTATACATATCAGCACAAATCGTATTTCCTATTTGAACACCTAAGCTAATCACTTAACCTTTTAAAAACAACTTACAAAAGCTTACATTACATTTAATAAAAAACACTGAGAAACCTAGGGGTATTATCCCATGTAGACCCCGAGAATCCTCTATTCAGGTGGCCAGGGGAGGGCCAGTGCTCTTGGCTCCCAACCCTGGGGGTGGACGAGCGATGGGGGATCACCTGGGTAGGGGAGTCGGGTTGTTCCCGTGGGTCAGCTGGGCTCATCTCTCCAGCGACTGAAGGTGAGGCTCTTCACATGTTGCTGTTTCAAGGCTACTATTGTAAGCTGATGCTACTACATCATTATGGCATGCACCTGGGAGGCTCGGGAACTGGCATCAGGGGGAAGGGCGGAACACAATTTCGCTGAACCCACACATTCTGCGTTGTCTATATCGCACTCCTCGCACCAAAGGCTTCCACCCTCGTTTTGATCTATAATGTAATGTATCCCTCCCTGTACCTCATACTACAAAAGATGTTTTTATGGGATGGGGTAAGATGGTCAAGCATGTTCAGATCTTTTATGACCATTGGTTTTATCGCTGGCGGGCTGGGGCCACTCGCTATCGTGGAATGAAGGGGTTCTTGGACTGGGTTCGTGGTGGCTGTCATTACTCCTGGTGGATTGGGTGGGGGTTATAGAGCCCTGTTGTTGGCCTGGCTGTGATGAATGGGCGCCACAAGAAGCCTAGTGCTGTCTCATGGCCTGGCAGGACGCATTCCTTTCTGTGATACTAAGTAATTGCAACAGTTGAGGGACTTTTTTTTTATTTTTATATGCACACTAAATCTATATTTCCCGCTGTATTGTATCCATGCCGAGTTTCTTAAGACAGTCCTTTCCCCCATAGCACATCGCACGGCTATCTATGGGATTTGCCTCACTCTAAAGCATCTAGGTGAGTGAGACAGACACATTTCCATCCCAACATTGTTCCTATATTGCTACTGCAAAACTTGAACAAGGATGTGGCTAGCACACACCCTTCGCATAGGACCCTGATGCGTCCTTATCCAGCTGGGATAATTACCCTCCTGATCTATCCTTGCAATGGAGGGGTATCAAGATGTTCAGCAGTGTATTATGCTAGGGCAACTTTTCTCATAGCTTCTATCCATTCACACAATCAAAAGCTTGCAATAAATCCAAGAATGCCACGCAAAGTGGTCTTTTAGTAAGTGTAACTTGTAAGGCTAACAAATATAAATATAACAAATACCAATTCAGGGAGGTGCTTCCTTAAAACCTGCTTGGAACTGTTCAAAATCCCAATGGACACTGCCCTTGCATGTAGCTCCCTCAATGGTAAATGCAAATAATATTTTACGGCACCTAAGTATAACTCGGTAGACAAACCATATTTGTTCTGATCAGAAACGGCCTATTTAAACACTATTTGTGGTACGCTTTCTGGAATTTGTTTAACAATCAAATATTGAGCAACTATTCAAAAGGAATTGAACAGCGTTTGTTTTAATTTTATATGTTCAAAGTGGAACAAATCTCGATTCTGGGGCTTCAGATCACATGCTTACCAATCTACTTGTTATAAGCGTTTGTTTTACTGAATAAGACCTTCTCATCTTTGTTTCCCCTTCACAGTACTTTCACAAGATAGTGGGCCAGTTGCTGCCTCTTGCCTACAACCTGTTGAAGAGGAACCTGTTTGCAGAGATAATCAGCGCTCATTTATCCTCCAGGACGGAAGAAAATGTAGACCAACTGACAGCATGATCCAAAGAACATCAGTTGACCTATTATGAGTTAGATAATAGGGAAAGAAGTATTTGTATTTTCTTGTTGTTTCATTGACATGTAGTTTTCTAATAAATTCAGGAGTATGAACAAAAGCACAATAAACATATTTTTTCTTCTTCTGGCTACTGAGCTACAGTTTTGTTTCTGGGATTATCTCAGCAACCGATGACTTTAAATAATTTGTGTAACGAGTTCAATTATTAAAAGCCTATTTTTATTTTCCGTTTTGGTTTTAAGCAAGACATTAAGGATGCACACAAATATGCAAGTTACATATGTTTGACATAAAATGGATTATTTGAACATTTATTTCGTACTTCTAAAGAGGAAAGATTCCAGGCCCTTGATCTTTCCCTCCAGTCTGCATACACCCTACCCTTTGTGCTTTGACTACCAGCCTCTTTAGAAATACAATCTCCCATACTATAGTCCTGGTTGGAGAAAGCTGGCTTTCTTCTAAAAAGAAATTCATAATCTATTCTTGATTAATGGTTCGAAATTCCCCAAACGAGGACTGTCTTTTGACGATTTCTGGAGATAAAGCAGTTCCAGATCTTTTAAGGTTTTTTTCCCCCCAGACTACAGCCCTGCAGTACAGAATGCTAGAAAAACATTGAGTGTGAGGTGAACTAAATGCTGCGGGACAGGGTTGTGAAGTGCTGCACGCTGTTCTCCCCTAAACTGAAAATCACCCATAAAGAAAAGTTGCACTTAATCAGGTTGAGGCCCTGAATCTTAAGTGTTCTCTTAGAGTCTTCATAAATCAGTGAAATGTTATGGTAATTATATTTGCAGGCCTAGCGTGGTACAACGAAATTCCTAATGCTAAACTGCTTATGTACTTTTTTTTCTGCTGTGCCCTGGCATGTATTATGAAGGAAGAAGAGCTGATTGTCAAATCTGGGTGACCAGGATACATGTTGCCGTATGCTAATGTTCAACTGATTTCTGCTGTTCTGAATTTTATCAATTATACTGACTGGATGTATGATGGCAAGGACTCATTGAGTGGCCTTTTTGGGAGCAATCGCCACCCAAGGCTAGAGAGTAGCCTGTCTGTAACACAAGGTCCTTGGAATGCTCATCCAAGCTCAGATGGTTCCCTCACCACTGCCCAGGCTCCCATTGACACACAGGGACATTTACCAGCAGCCAACAGACCCATGCGCTCTGCACCTACCGCCTAACCAGAGACTGCACTGATTACCGCTCAGATCGAAAGCAGAGCCAGGGTGCCGTTAGCACCAGGCGACTGGCTTCAATCAATGCAGCTGAGAGGGGAAGAGTGTAACGTGCGTCACATCATTGTCACCATCTGTCCCTTCACCTCAGGTGTATCCCATGAGTGCCAGAAATCCATGCCCTGAATAGGGGCGCACTATCAAGAGAAGTTGGACCTACCTAAGTGAGAGCTAACACAAACAATGATCATACCGAATCAAATCTGCAGTGTTGGAAACCTTGAGAGGTCCAGGTCAAAGGACCACTCCTAAATTAAATGCATACAATAAGGTTGGTTTCTCTAATTATCTCAATCTTAAAGTAAACTGAAATCTGTTAATTCATGCATGTATAATGAAACTGAAACATCCACAGCCGACACATATTTCGACCCAACGGTCATCATCAGGGCAAACCTTCATTAGTTTGCTACCAATTTAAGTGAAGGCACTCCTACTGGTGCAGTTACCAGAATTCTTATCAAATTGCACTGTTACACACGACCTTCACTTCGCGAAACAGATTTTTCAAAACAAAGTGGTTACAGCAAGTTTGTCGAACTCAAAACCTATATCATGGCTCCGTACAAGCCTGCAGCCTTAATAGGCTAGGGACAGTGTTCTGAATACCTCACCACCAGCCCAACACGGTCGAGCTTCCATTGCATTAGGCACAGGGTGAGAACCAAAGGGCAGCAAGCAGCCGAATCGGGGAGTGCAGAAACTTCTCACCAAACAAGCTGGTGACAGTCACTGGCATCTAATTCAGCCGCAGTCTGCACGTTTCGAGTAAAGGTAGAAATGTATAGGAAAAAATACTTGGAGCGCGGGATCTACTCAAGGATGCCTTCTTTCCCAGCATGCTCTCGAACAAATCAAGGCAAACTTTTTGGGAATCCGAACTTGTGACAAATTAATTATTTGAGCAGAACTTTTTCCCATACAAGGTGACCATACCAAAGTGATGTAGTTGGACTTTCTGAAATACAAAAAAACTAAGGCGCCATATTCTATTTTTGTAGTTGAAAATAAAACAGTGTGCTGGTTTCAATATAGCCATCCTGCTATTGTTCATATGTAGAGGGTAACTTTAAAAAAATAAGTAGGATAACTGTTACTAGTTCACAATGCAAGAGAGATGAGCGGAGTATTGCTTTAATGGGATTGTTTTTAGTGCCACATGGTACACTGATGTTTGTGTTCACTGTTGTGCTGCTAGTGGCATAGTATACGTTTGGGAGAGGTTTATTTAATGAAGCTGCATTCTTTTGATGCCGCTTGTGCAATTTAGTACCACATGTTAAGTGGCAGAGTGCAGTCTGGCACAAGTAATGAATGGATAAACAGACCTATTTTGTGAACAGGGAGGCGTATAATATATAGAAGGAAGGAGTTACCGCTCAGTAAAAGTAGTAAAATGACTTCTAATGGAAAAAGATAAGCCATTGTGCACAAGTCTGTGATTGAAGGCTAGAGTTATGGAATGTTGCCTTTAGGAGCCCCTTTAGTGTGCCCTGCCCAGTGCATTGATCTTTTTTCCACCTGTTCCTGCTCCTATCTTTATTTTATTTGTATTGTGCTGAATGTTGTAAAGAGATCACATGCAGTGGTACATTGAGGTTTTTTCACTTGTGTGCAATTAGTGGTTCAGTCTTAAAGGCATGGTCTAGTAAAACATTTTATTTAAAAAATAGATGGGCAACATAAAAAAAATACTAGCATTCTCTTTTTTAAAACTTCCTATGTAAAATTTTGAGCTATTCCACCTCAAAATTTGCAAAAGCAAGCACATGGGCGCATCCATTTTGTGAAATGGATGCCCTCCTGTGCTGGCTTTTGCTTTTGCGGCACTAATGAAGTAAAAGCCAGCCAGCTGTAGTAAACAAAAGCTACCGCTGGGTGGCTTTCCCTTCATTAGTGCTGTACGCAGAGGACGGGGACCGGGGACCAGAGCAGGAAAGCTGCAGCTGAATCTCGGTAAGTGCTATTTATTTTTTTTTAAAAAATAAGCACTAGCTGCGTTTTTTTTTTTCCCTAAGTTTTCCAGGCTGGAGGAGCCCGGAAAACTTAGAAATAAAACCGCAGCTTTAAAAACGTTGTATTTATGTTTGCGGTCGCTTTTGAAGCGACCGCAAACATAAATACAACGTTATTGTGTTGGAAAATGCTGCGGTTTTTCTTTCCGAGTTTCTCAGGCTCCCTCGGAGGAGCCTGAGAAACTCGGAAAGAAAAACCGCAGCATTTTCCAACACAACTGCGTTGTGTTTCTGCCTGCTGTGGCTTTCACTTTGGGTCTCCGGTGCTGAGCACCGGAGACCCAAAGTGAAAGCCACAGCAGGCAGAAACACAACGCGGTTGTGTTTACATGCCGCGTAGTGTTTCTGCCTACAGCTGATTTCCCATTTGGGGCTCTCGGAGGGCCCCAAATGGGAAATGCTAAATGCTGCGTTGTTTCTGCCTGAATCTGCTTTCCCATTTAGGGCTCTCGGGCTCCCCGTGGGGAGCCCGAGAGCCCCAAATGGGAAAGCAGATTCAGGCAGAAACACAACATGGTTGTGTTGGAAAACGCTGCGGTTTTTCTTTCTGAGTTTCTCAGGCTCCTCCGAGCCGGAGGAGCCTGAGAAACTTGGAAAGAAAAACTGCAGCGTTTTCCAACACCATAACGTTGTATTTATGTTTGCGGTCGCTTCAAAAGCGACCGCAAACATAAATACGTTTTTAAAGCTGCGGTTTTATTTCTAAGTAGCCCGGAAAACGTAGAAAAAAAACCCAGCTAGTGCTTATTTTTGAAAAAAAATAAATAGCACTTAGCGAGATTCAGCTGCAGCTTTCCTGCTCTGGTCTCCGGTCCCCGTCCTCTGCATACAGCACTAATGAAGGGAAAGCCACCCAGCGGTAGCATTTGTTTACTACAGCTGGCTGGCTTTTCCTTCATTAGTGCCGCAAAAGCCAGCACAGGAGGGCATCCATTTCACAAAATGGATGCGCCCATGTGCTTGCTTTTGCGAATTTTGAGCTTGAATAGCTGAAAATTTTACATAGGAAGTTTTAAAAAAGAGAATGCTAGTATTTTCTTTTTATGCTGCCTATCTATTTTTTAAATAACATTTTTTACTAGGCCATGCCTTTAATTTGGACAGATTTGTTGAATTATGCATTTAAGTGCAGGTTTTGTTTCCATGCTGCTTGTACAGTACCATATTGGGTTAATGGGGGGGGGGGGGGGGCACTGTGAAGTCTGGCAAATGGAATGTATGTCAAGGCACCCTTGTTTGTGAACACAAACAGTGCAAAGTTGCCCAGCTGATATATGTGGAGGGAGACCTGCAGCAGAGCGAAGCAAGCAATCTCCTTGGAAAAATGAGCAAAATGGCTTGAGTGCATAGAATCGGCCATTCTGTAGAAGCCAGTACTACTGTATAAGTCAGAGATGGAGTGACTAATATTTAGCCACAGGACTATTCTAGTGTGCGTCTGTATGCCACCATTTTAATCTACATGCTTAGGAATTGTTCAGATCTGTGGATCCAGGCAGAAGAATTTGGTGTACTGGAGGGCGCTATCACAGACTTTAAACATTGGTTGTAAAAGGTTGCCGTACCAGTTGATTGGTAGTACTCTGAAATCTAACTCGCATACTCCTTCAGCAGTCCCCTACAACACATAGTTAGTAGGTGGTGCTGTGCATTGTAACAAAAGTAATGCACCGATATACACCCTTTCCTTGTGTTACTTTTGTCCAGATGAGAAGCAGGGTTATGAATATGTGCTTTATATTTCACAGGCTTTTGTAGTGCAACAAATGTGTTCTGCTCATCTGCTGCATTTATATTTATTGCTGGTTATGGTGCTTTGGTGGCGTAAGCCACCTAATCGCTAAACCATTGGTACTAAAAATAAAGGAGAAATGGGAGTTTGGAAGCAGTGTATGATGTTGGCATGGCAACTTGTAGAGCGTGGCGATGAAATGGCAAAAGCACCATCTGGGCCTTCACCCTCGCTCACGTCTGCAGGCCTGCTGCTGTTGCTGGGTAGCTGTGCACGCTCCGAAGCAGGAGCAAAATTACAGCACTTAATTATATGCCGGTTATTTTAATTTGTATGCAGCAATTCTTTTGTTCACTTAAACTCCTGTCCACCCTGCAGAGTGATCTGTTTTCTGCTCTATGCCAGCAGCGCTCTGGTGCGCATTAGTCCCCCTCCCTGCTTCCTGATGTGCCTGGCCCCCTCCTCCCTTCCCGCCCACTACCTCTGCTCTCTCTATACCCCAACCTCTGCTCTCTCTACCCCACCCACCACAACCTCTGCTCTCTCTACGTTTATTTTCCTGTCTACATATATGCACAAGTTTATAGCAGAGGGCAGTGCAAAGTTCAGGTTACTTGTCAGAAACCAGAACGCTTCTTTTGATTTTTTTTTTTTTTTTTATCTACATGGATGTAATGCAAGCCATGGAGAAAAGCCACTGAAACGGAAAACCAGAAGGCTTCTTTTGATTTGTATCTACATAGATGTAATGCAAGCCATGGAGAAAAGCCACTGAAACGGAAAACCAGAAGGCTTCTTTTGATTTGTATCTACATAGATGTAATGCAAGCCATGGAGAAAAGCCACTGAAACAGAATGTATTTCTCTGAAGACTTTCAAAAAGAAGCACTGAGATAAAAGCAGTGGTTTCATTCCGATCAGCTGCTGCTGTGTTGTGTGTAGATGCTCATGGCGCAAATGGAAGCAGTGTGCATACTTATTTTCCTTGCATTTTAGGATTGTATAATTAATAGATGGTTAACTTAAGTTGCAATTGAGAATTAATCTTTTGTTACAAATTATGCTTTTATCTAGTGAAACCAAACCAGTTTTGCACAATTGTATTTTTCATAGTTCCTGTGCTGTGTGCATAATCATGCAGAGGCAGATAATTTTTACACATAATTTAAAATATACTTCAATTATAAAAACAGGGTGTAAAATTATGAGTATGCGTGGTCTACTTTACATCCAAATTGACAGGGGGGTGGGGGGTCCCTGGGAATCTCTCTGCCAGACTTTAG
Source organism: Ambystoma mexicanum (assembly GCF_040938575.1). Taxonomy (NCBI): domain Eukaryota; kingdom Metazoa; phylum Chordata; class Amphibia; order Caudata; family Ambystomatidae; genus Ambystoma; species Ambystoma mexicanum. The sequence continues at coordinate 880,140,240 of NC_090937.1, read as the reverse complement.
TCCTGGTTACGAGAGACTTACCCAGAGCCTTTAGTTCACTATCTTTCACAGAGAAGAAATATCCCAAGCATATCAGTCTCTGTCCTGCCCTGGGGCAGTCCAGCACCAAATGCTAGGCAATTCTCCTCTGAACAAGAGTACCAACAGCATCCCCAGACACGTGTTTCGGTCTGGTTGGACCTCATCAGTAGGGAGGAGCTGTGCCTCTCTAAGAATAGTGAGCAAGGGGTCCACGTCTGGATTCCCCTAGTAACTTAGGGTGAGACCCAAAGTTAATTAAATATGCAAATTGACAAGGGGGGGGACTGTGGGCAAGTCCCTTTAACCAGGACTAACGTCTGGCAGAGGGACTCCCAGGACCCCCCTTGTCAATCTACTTTACATCCATTCAACTTTGCAGTCAATGGGGTACATTACTATAAATGGTCAGTGGCAACAGTCTTTGCTCAAAGGTGAGTGATTGTCATTACGCCAATCACAGGTGTTATAGCCTCTCAAATCTTCAAGACTACCATTAAAACATCCAAAACCTGACTCTCCAGGTTCAAAAACAAACAACTGAAAGATACATTTGTAAATTAAATACAAACTCAGCAAAACCTGTGACTGTAATAATCCAGATAGGTATTTAACTGTATGTAGCGCTTCATACATGGTTCGTCCAACATCCAGATACTGTGATTATTATACCTCAGTCGATACTCAGTTTACCGACTTCTGAAGGATGTTGGCCAATAAGCTGAGCCGGTTGAGCACTCGTTGCTGTGATGTGTAGGTTGCAGGTTTGAATACCGGCAAGGCCAACTCAGCCTTTCATCCTTTCGAGTTCGATAAAGGAGTACCAACTTCGGTTTGGTGATAAATATGTTCTATGTACAGCGCTTTGCCATGAGATTAGGTATAGAATTTAGCATGGAGTCCTTGCCTCTCTGCAAAGTTTGTATCATAACTTTGGCATACCATTAGGAAGTATTAGCACCAAGAGATAAGAACATTCATGAAACATCAAAAGACAATTCTGCCATCGTACCGCTAAACACAAAATACAATTCATGTTTGCTTTACTAAGGAATTGACTAGGTTTCTTTGTTCAACATTTAATGGGCCGACCTTATAGAAATAATGAAAGGTGCATTCTGTCAATGCAGAAAGCTGCTGCATGGCAATGATTTCCATACAGTTTATGCACGCGTCGGCTGGATGTCGCATACATTTTACTCTCTTGCAAAGGAGAAAAGTAATTTTTACTCTATTACATTTACTCTTCCAAGCTTTAAAAATAGGGAGTAAAATACTGCCACCTCAAAATCTTATCTGGCGCTCTAATGAGAGGGATGGGTAATGGAATTCTTGATGAGCGCCTGGAGACCAGCTCCGTTGGTGACGGTGCACTCTATCACTACCTTTAACATTAACAGAGGTCGGTTGGGAATTGATTGACAACACTCAACTGGAACAGCCTACACTCTAAAGGAGGTTTCAGTTGTTGGTTCATGTTATCTATGAATAACTGTCCATGCTACACTGGACGAAGGTAACCCTGCATTAAAGGGTCCCCCTTGTAGTACTTGCAAAGCACATGCGCACTAAAGCTCAGTCTCTTGGATAGCTGACTGCTGTCGAGGACACTTCCTTGTAATTATTATGTTTTAGTTGGGGTTTGAAATACACCTGGTAGATTTACTTGGGTGGGAAATTGGATTGGAAATCCTGGGAATGACTCATCCAATAGGGCCCTATGTGTGTTTTGGGAATGTCTTCATTTGCAACACCTGGTGATCATTTTGCTGGACATGGGCCTTCTTGCGGGGGCAGAGATGAGACCATTGATTATTCATGACAATTTAAATATTGGTTAAATATATGTTATGGAATGTACAGGGTCTGAAAAGCTTTACCAAGACATGTAGGGTGAGGGCGGAAAAGGTCTGTGGTGTGAATAGTCTTCACTCATTAAACGCACCTGCTTTCTGATAAGTTGTGTACATGGATTGGGAAATGAAGTGGAAAATGGTATGCTCCTTTTAGTCTGAATATGTGAGATACAAAAGTGAGTCAGAAGGGGGATTTGTGATTGTAATGGGTAGGCTGGAAGGCAGGGAAATGTGCCTAATTAATTTGTGTGGGCCTAATATAGATGGATAATTTTTCCCTGCACTAATAAGTAAATGTGTCAAATATAGAAAGGCTCTTTGGATACGGGGAATCGATTCCAGTTGCAGAATGGATCCTGTCCTGAACAGATCTGTGCGAATGTCAGTCTAGTCCATGGTGACCCGGTCATTGCAAGTGTGTCTTGATAATTTGAATCTTACAGAAGTGTGTTGGGCTGAGCATCCAGATCCATCGTGGCTATTAGTTTGATTTGAACCCTCATGGTCTATATACCAGAAATAATAATTTCTTCATGAGTGGAGAACATTGGATGTATGTTCAAAGATCGAGTCCCAAAAGATCCAATTAAATATTTGGGGGGGGGGTTGTCCCCCCCCCCACGCATGTAATGTATGAGGGGGACACCCCCACAACCTCTGAAGCACATACCAGAATAGGGGAGCAGGGGACACCCTGCAAGCCCCGCTCCCCATGTTTGGTATTTTGGGATTTAGTCTTTTTAACCAGGCTGAATGCACACTAATTGTGCATTCGTTTTTTATTTTCTTCTTTTTGGTCTTTTGGGCCAAACCCGAGAACATTTCCTTATGTGTAAGGCGATAAAGTACCAAGTACCTGGGGGAGAACTTTGTTGGACCATTCGCCTCTGGAGATGTTTGCCTTCGGGAAGGCAGGACGAGTATTCAGATGTGGAGGATGCATGGAGAAGGACTGAGAGACCAAGAGAGTTTATGAAGACATGCTGGGTTTGAAGATAGCTAGCTACCTACTATGGAATAAATTAGTTCAGTCGGGCATATGGGCGTTGAATCGGATGTTTATACAGGGTATATTTATATCCACATGTGGTGTGAGGGCATCCCTGAATATGTTGCTAGAAAGCTTTGAGAAGGAAGTGCAGTAGAGGGCCTCCTGGGGAGAGAAATGCAGTTGTAGGAGTTAACATGATGGGAGGCATTAGGTAATCATGATTGTAACGTGTATGTGAGTAATTTGCATAGAGAAGGTAATAAATATTTAGGCTCCTGGCATGGCTTCTTTTTAATAATATATGACTGAACAAAACCGTTATGTCAATTAAATGTTCCTTATATTGTCAGAAACCAATATAACACTATAAACATCAGTTTTTAACTAAAGTGAAATGTGTGTTTCCTTCACAAGGAAAATTATTCCCTTCTCCTGGTGTCTTGCTTCTTTTCTTATAGTAGAAGTAATTCCTTCAGTGTTCTATCACAAAGGGCCAGGGGAATGACCACCTTCTCCCTGTCCTATCAAAGTTCTCCGCAGTGGTCTTTAAGCACTTTTGCAGAAAACTTGGATTAGTCGCTTTAACTCTATCCAGGAAGTAGAAAAATGCATAGCCTTATTTGGCTTACATTTACCACTTTGATGAGGGAGATGGCTCCTGTTCCACTCTACTTGGGCAGCAGTATTGGGTAGACCACTGCAAAGAAGGAGATGACTCCCGATCCATTCTGCTTGAGCAGTGGTGTTTGGCTGACCATTGCGACGAGGGAGATGATTCCCGATACACCCTTCTTGCACAGGTGGTGTTTGGGTTACCACTACAATGAGAGAGATGATTCTCAATACACTGCTTGAGCAGTAGTATTTGGCTGACCACTGTGATGAGGGAGATGATTCCCGATACACCCTACTTGCACAGATGGTGTTTGGGTGACCACTACAATGAGAGAGATGATTCTCAGTACACTGCTTGAGCAGTAGTATTTGGCTGACCACTGCGATGAGGGAGATGTTTCCTGATACACTGCTTGAGCAATGGTATTTAGCTGATCACTGTGAGGGAGATCATTCCTGATACACTGCTTGAGCAATGGTATTTAGCTGATCACTGTGAGGGAGATCATTCCCGATACACTCTGCTTGAGCAGTGGTATTTTGCTGACCACTGTGATGATGATCACTCGTTTTGCACTCTTGCTCAATGGTATTGTTTGGGTTGTCATCACTGTGATGAGGTAGATAGTGCCTAATGCACTCTGGCTGCTTGGTTTGGCTTCCCAGACCCCTCCCGGTCTTCCTGCTACCGTTTTCTCTATTGGGACATAGCTTCAGTTCTTCCTGGGTTGGTTCATCTGGGATTCCCGACACCTGCGCAGCAGGCACCATCTGGTGGTCTCTGCAGAAAGGTGGACTGCGAGGTCTGGAAACGGTGCACTCGTGCCACCCCCTCGATTGCTTCTTCTTTGTGGTGAGTAAACTCCCAGCTGGCTTCTATGATGTTGTAGCAGCGTCCCGTTCTTTGGGGCCTCTGGAGGAGCAACTGCTCTGTGTCTCTGGTCCTCCCGGTTTCAATCTCCTTGGCAGGACTTGGGTGCTGCTGGCTTTCGCAATGAGAGATATCTAATCGGTTCTTACTTTCCTTTTTATATTGTTGACTCCACCCTCACGTAACGTCAATACCATCTTGGAAAGTCTCTTTGACACTCTTTGTGCCTCCAGTGAACCACCTTGTTGCATACGACTACATTTGTCACGGTCCTGGCTTTACAATAATACATGGTTCCACTATCAATGGTGGGAGAAAAGGGTGACCATGAGGGTAGGTGGTTTTGTGACAGATTTAGGGAGTTTTCCCCCCAGATAGATGTCATTATACCCAGCAGGGGAGTCCCTCCCTTTGAATTCCTCCTGCATATTACCACCCCTAGTGGGATATTTGGGTAGCAGCCTCCCTTCCCTAGCCTCGTAGGAAAGGGTTCCCCTGGGGAAAAGTGACAAGACCTGGCGAATCATCACAGTTCAACACGGGTGATGACGGATGTGGTTGACACACCTGAAATGACAGACATGCCAAAATTGAGTCCAGCACATGCTGCTGAGCCTGGTAAACCTATAATGTTGCAGGAAATGGAAGGAATCATACTGAATCTTCAGTACGGGATGACGCCAGGCCCAGATAGTGTTCCATCGGAATTCTTTAAAACATTTACTACAGAACAGAGTGCTAGACTATTAAAGGTATTCCAGAATGGATTTAATATCTCGGCCAAAAGCAATCTATAAGGGAAGCTCTGATTGTCATGATTTCAAAAGTGGCCAAGGACCCCAAAGATCTGGGTTTATATCACCCTCTGACTTTGTTGAACACAGATGTAAAAACACTTAGTGCCCTGGTAGCTAATCCACTGCAACAGCTAGTGACCGAATCATTACATATGGATCAGGCAAGATTTATGCCTGTACGTCATACAACCTAAGGCCCCTTCACCATGTAATGGCACAGTCATAATGTATGTCACAGCACTGTGTGGTTGTGTTGGATGCTGTGAAGGCACTTGATTTTTTTTGTGAGAAGGGGATGGATGTGGGCTACATTGGAATAATTCAACCTTGGTCCATCAATAATGCAGTGGATTAATTTGTTATACATATATATTACTGACAGGGAAACTAATATTGGAAAAATGGGAAGTGGAGAAAGGGATAAGGTTGGGCTGTCCCTTGTCCCCTCTTTTGTTTGCTTTGGCCCTAGGACCACTTGCTTCGAAGCGTCGAAGGGATATGAAGGAGACGGGAATTGTGACAGGGGGTGACGCATATCATTTCATTGTATGAGGACGACATAATGATATCAAAAACCCAGAAGCAAATGTGCCGATCGTAATCAAAGTATCAGATAACTTCAGTGCTCTGTCACCAATTCAGATTAATAAGAATAAATCTTGCATTTATCCACTGACATCTCTTGCACAGGAGCCTGTCTCTAATTTGCCTTGTCTCCCAATTAAATGGCAAATTGATATGTTCACTTAGCTAGGTATCAAAATTAGACAGAAACTTTCAAGTCGCATACCATGACTGAAGGCCATTGAGGGGATAGAAAAGTCTGCTGGGCCTTTTTAATGAGCAGAGTGGTGCTAACGATAATGGTTAGTCTCCCTCGCCTGTTGTATTATTTTACTAATGTACCATATGATATTCCTAAAAGTATATGCAGAAAACTGGATACCCTCATAAGAGAAATATTTTGGTTGGAAGGCTGTAGAAGAGTGGCTCTAACCACTCTTCAGGAAACCTAGCAGACAGATCGCCTGAATGTACTGGATTCTCAATCATATGTTTGGGCTGGCAAATTGCAAAAAGGACACAACTGAAATAAGGGAATGTGTATACATTTTGGTTCCTTATGGCGGTTCTGTGTGGGAATGATTTGTTGATTGATATTCATTTGCAAAATGCTAACAAAAATGTAAAATTACGTTACTCGACTGTGTAGCACTGAAGTGAGCTACGGAGGTCAGATTGAGGTTAGCATTAACATGTTCTATAAGAGGGTGTTCCATTTTAGGTAGGAACAGGACAGGAGTGTGGTGGCAGGGGAAACAAACTAAGGTGGAGCTGTAGGTTCTTTAAAATGTCTCAAAGTGCTACACTATGATGCAAAGGACAGATGCCCACATGCCACCATGAATGCGTCCTTGCTTAACCTTCAAGATCAATGCAAAACTGGAGTTTCTGGGCTATTAGAAATGCTCACATATAAATCAAATGAGACCAACTTAAAAATGGTTATGTAACCAGTATGGTGTTGCAGGCCACCAATTATGGAACTACTTTTCGGTAATTAAATTAAGACCAGCATGCAAACAATCTGTAAAAGGAATACCGGGCATCTGCTGATAGTGGCATCCTCACTCGGGTTCAGTGGCAAGGCCATGTCCAGATTTTCATGAATGAGAGCATTTATATAAGCTTGCAAGGCCTCTGGATCATCCAACGAAGCATTCTTAACCCCACCAGAGGTCTATATACCGGCAGGGCTGGAGAGGCCATATTTGGATTTGAGAGATCCAAACACACTTCTCATTGAATGGAATCTTTTCTGGGTTTCTGCTGTTAAGTTGGCAAAATCTTGGTAGATGTTTTCATACCATTTTAATGGCACTATTTTCAGAGATGCCTTTACGATTTCCAAGATGTTGGTAACATAGGTACAGGATTCCCCAGAGTTTGGTTTTGAGTCAGAAGATTTCTTCAGGCCCAGTATATCTGCTCTTTATATGTCTGTTAGGCAGAAACCTGTGCAGTTCCCTTAGGGAACACTGCAAAAGATTTAAGACTACAGGTGTTGGCAGTAAACCCACTTGGTAGCAGTCTGCACCACCCAGATTTACCTGGTAGCTGTGGCTGAGCAGTCAGACTTCCCTCAAGAAGAGTTAGGCAGTATGCAAAGTGTACACAATAGGCACTCAGATACAATAATACAAGCAAACACTGACCAGAGCTTTGGTATCAAAGTATATAATTATTTATTTAAAAAACACAGTTTGAAACACTCCAGCACTTTTATTGTAAAATATTCTAAACACAGTTACTAGTGTAATATATACACCCCATTTTCCTTATCAGATAAGTCACAGTAAAACACCACTTATTTTCATACAGAGGTGAGCGCTTAACTAGATTGCACTCCAATATGTTTGTGAGAAAGGGAGGGAAAAAGACAGAATATGGAAAGGTACACCACTCTAAGATTCAGGAACACTATTAACAAGGCAGAAGAGCAAAAGTCACTGGTGAGCCAAAGTCCAAAGGCTGGGCCCACTCTTAGAGAGAGCAGAGCACAAATACGCCCAAGATCACACAGTTACACTAGGCTTAGAAAGTCTTGCAGAGGGTTCAAAAAGAGTTTAGAGAGGCTTAGGAAAGTTTAGCCAGGGTGTCCCAGGCTAACCCAGGTTCGAAAGTCGGGGGCTAAATCTACCCCGTACAGTCGGTAGCAAGGGAAGCCAGGCGGGACACGGTACCTTAAGTGGGAAGGATCCTCCAGCAGTGGCAGTTGTTCCTGGTAGTGGGTGCAAGTTGCGTCGTCGTCCAGGGGAAGAGAAGATCTCGACTTGGAGGAAAGATGAAGGTCGTTGCACTACCAGGGTAGAAACCAGCCGCAGAGTTTTCCGGTTAAAGGTGGTACCTTTGTTTCGCGGTCGTGGTAAAACGTGGTATCCCGGTTGCCGGGGTGCTTGGCACGGGCAAGGCAGCCACGAGGTATGTCAGGAAAGCAAAAAGATGGTGAAACTGGTTATCCCCACCAGTCAAAGGAAGAAGACTCTCCGGCGGGAGATATCCTCTGTCGTTGGGAAAAGTGGTGAGGCAGTCCAGCAGGGCTCCGCCGGTGGTGGTGTCGTGGCAGGTCGACTCAGCTTCTCCCTCGTCGGACTCTTAGGTCCTGTGGCGACTTCTGAAGTTCCAGTCCCCAAAGCCCTGCTTTTATGCAGCAAACCCCCATTCACTCAGCCTAGCTGTCACTCAAACATGCTAAGTGGTGAGCCGGCCGGCTCACCACTTGGGCCAATCAGGATGGAGTGCGACTTGAGTTGCCTAGGCAACTCAGTCCAGGGTGCCTAAATTTCCCTCCACCCCTCCTAAGTACCCCAGACAGAGTAGCACCACTTTGGAGGGCTTCTGTGGAGAAGCCCGCCAAAAAGTGGAACAAAGGGCTCGACTTGGGTTGGAGTCACAGAAGAGAACACAAATGCCATTTTAGAATCAAGTTTTGGCAAAAAATACCAACCGGAAAATTAATATTAATTAAATAAACCGGCGGTATGTTCGAGGCTACCGTAAATAATTAAATAAAGATAGCCTAAAACAATGGGAAATCCCATAGGAAAATATTCGCGGTTGAATATAAAAAGTAGTATCCACTGCCACCAGCCAAAACTCTATCAGGGGGGATGGAGATGTGCCCCCTCGACTAACGGACCCTGGGGCAATTGAATTGCCCCAGCCAGTACGTCCACAATATGATGGTTTGTACTGGTTCTGTTCAGAATTTAAGACTAGTAAAGTCAATGGTGACTTTACATGCCCTGGGAGACAGTAGTCAGTCCCAGGGTATGGAGTCTGTACTGGGGGGGTCACTATGACACCCCTGTGTCACTGCACTGAGGGTGCTGTGTAACACACATCACAAAAACACATGAAGCCCTGTGGAGTAAAAGACCCCATAGCCCATTAAACACATCTAGATTCAAAGAAACACACTCAAATCATGCCCAAGAGTGAGGGTAAAAGAGTCTCACTCTTGGCAGGAGAAAAAAATAAACCCCAAAAATCCAGCAAAGCTGCTGGGGGACTCACTAGGTTAGGAAATTCAGCCTAAACAGAGAATTCTCCCTAACAATGTCCATGGGTGTTTTAGACCTGCAGCAAGAACTTATTTAGACATGGCATTATTTCTTCTCCTCCTGCATTTTATGGAACCCATACATTTACACATTGTTCAGCTACACTGTTCAGCTACACTGTTCAGCTGACTATGGTTTTCAATATTTTCCACACATTTTCATATTGGGACCTCAGATAGTAGTTTTTGTAGCTTGCGGATGTCATCAGCGTTTCAGGTTTGGCTAGATTCATCTTGATTTGTTGGAATATCCGTCTTCATCTTAGCTTAACTGGTATTTGTTTGCTTCATATAAGGCAGCAAGCCCATCAGAAGTGCCCATCAGCTCATCAAATAAGGCTCTGGCCATATTGTTGGGGGCAACAGAGGGTCTGAATTGCATTTCACCCCAGCTGTGTTGTAATGTCTTTCCATGCAGATTTAGGGTTGGTTAGTTTTAAACATGCACCCAGGCGGTGTTTAGATGCTCTTGCTGTCTTTTTGCACCCTGTGAGGAGCATGTGCCAACACTCAAAGTAAACATTTGAGACAGAGTGCACAGGGAATTATGGATATCATTCCTCAGAACTGTGGTGGCCATTGTCCCTTAGAAATCACCAGAAGGGGGCATGCCACATCGGTTTTCCAAACCCTCTATGTGGTGTAGGCAAAACAGTGTAGATAAACATATCGGACCTGGCCAGATCTCATGCAGGGTAGATGATGAGTTTGAAGGGAGCAGCTCCTGCTGCTGTTCATGAGTTAAAGAAATACGAGTTACAGCGTGAAAATGGATGAACACACTTTAAAGGGTTAGAAGCAATCTCACAGGGAACAGTATACCATACAGAAAGGAAATATAGCCCATGGCTATGTATGTAACCCAATTTCCTCCAATAAGTTACATAAAATATTCTTGCCTATTTCTGGGTTTTCCATAGTTGAAGCCTACGCACTGTGTGGTTGTGATGAATCAACTTCCTGGTCACTAGTGGTCCAGGGATGAATATCGGTTTCTAAACCATCAATCAACCCCACACCTCTAATACACCAGAAGGGATCCGAACAAATTGGAATACAAGTGAATTATAAGACCTCTGTCCAATTTTGGAAACCTGGATGGAACGGCAGGCTGATCTCTGCAAGGTCGTGGATCATTGGTTAGTTGCAACACAGTGAAAATACAATTATTACCCATTGATAAAAGGGACTGTCCACTGAAGGTTGTATAAAAATCTCTACTTTATTATTACTACAACAGACAGTTCTAGCACACTATGAAATACAACCCACCCTGTAAAGGAACCCAGAGGACAGGCAGTTTCACGAAGGAAAGGGATGCACTCTGGATGCCGACAGGAGGGTAATTGCTAAAGTAATCAGTATTGCTGTTCAAGATTATTTGGTTTCAGAACCAAGGGGGCAAAGGGTCGTAACTGTCTCTAGGGGCCTTCGGAGACGGACCAGGGGGGCAGAACCACAATGCACCTGGTACTGAAGAAGTTCTTGGTGCTCGACAGTGTCGAGGTGGTCCAGGGCGCTTTGCAGCCCTTGAGACAGAGTTAATGGCGGGAGACAGCTGTGGGTACCGGGTGGCAAGCAGTTTGGCAAGCGGGGCTGGATGGATGTCTGCAGTCTGTCCGGCGCAGTGGCTCGGAACAAGGATCATTGTCTGTGCTGGTTGGCAGATCTGGAATGCTGGTCGAGGTGTCTCGACTGCTGTGGTGACTTTGGCATGACAACAGTCAGTGGTGCAGCCGGATTGCGGTTCGAGGACTCGACTGTCTCAAATGTCCTTAAAAGATGGACGCTGGATGATGCTTGTGTGGCACTCCTCCTAGATTCTTCACAGGGCTTGTATCTTTTCAAGGCGGACAGCCCAAAGCTCAGGAGAGTGTTTGGCAACGGCCTTGTCCTTTGTCCAGAGACTCTCGGTCACTTCCCACCCGGGAAGCTTGCTGGCAGAACCTAGCAGGGCATGCTTTGTGCTGGCTGGGTACTGGTTCTGGAGCTGTTGGACGGGTCCTCTGAGTCCGGTATCTTCCTCTGTTCTCTGGGAGATGTTTAGGGGAGGGATCTTGTTTCCCTGTTGGAACTCATGGCCTTCCTTCACTGGCGGAAGATGTAAGGTAGACTGTACCTTCTGCTCTGGTCCAAATGAGTCCTCCTTTTAGCAGGGGTGCCTCTGTGCCTCTACCCCAACCATGTAGTGCACGGTTGCACAACTTACGGCCCGCGGGCCAAGTGCAGCCCACTATGCTGTTTGATCCGGCCTGCCAGGCTTCACAAATTTCCTAATGGAGTGTGGCCTGCAAGCAGCATCGGCCGTCCTCCAAGAGGAACGTCTTTGTTCATTTACATTGTAAAGGAAGGTGCGACTTGCAATATATTTTCATCTGTGTGGCCGGGCATAAGATACAAGCGCATTGTTTACTGTTAAACAAAGGACAGGCTTGCATATTCAAAGGGCCCTGCCGGATGCATGACCCGGGGTGAAATACTAAAGGCGTTGCATTACAATTCAATGACGGCTTTCAGAGAACCCTGATGGCTGCGCTGCATCCCAAAGCATGCATCTTTAGCATGCATATGTTGCCTCTGTGCTATCGAGCAGCCCTGCTGGCCTCACTACGTACCAGGGCTGTGGCTGTGACCTTCATTAGCATTTGACCCTTGGAATGCAGGCCAGGAGAAAACCAATGCGCTGATCCACCATTGCCATCAAAAAGTGCCTTCCTCCGATCTTTCACTAAGTTCAAAAGTAATGAACTAGCAATTACTATGCAACGACCATCAGTCAAATGGCTTGATGATAACATGTCTAAATGTACACATTTCATAATCTAAAAAAGACTAGAAAACTGTGCCAACCTTATCCTTGTTAAAATTAAAACCCAGTGCATCTTTGTTTAATATACTACCACCTTGATGCATTGAAGCGCTGCACTAGTGCTATTGCTATATATAATAATTTTACAGCCCTAATTAGTACATTTTGCATTTGACATAGTACATAATAATGATGTCCTGCGGATACTGGCAAGGCTTACACAAGATACCCAAAAGCTGAAATTCCTTTGTCTTTCCGACTAAGCAAAATACTCACAATTACATAACATGCTAACTTTTGGGCCTTTTTTGTGTAAATACTAAAAATTTTGCCGCACGTTCGAAAGTTCAAAATTTAGCGTTTTCTGTTACAAGCACAAAATCACTACTGGTTGCAGGGACCAGCATGCACCACAATGGGGCATAAAGTACCCCATTTCCACAAGCTACCAGTCCTCCATTTTACAAATTAATTCAGGGTGAGGATGGTGAGACAAGTGGGGATTTAGATTATGGGAAACGCGTCGCACCGCTGGTCGTTTGTGTTACATTATAGAGGGCACCATAGGGGATGGAGTGTAAGCCAGGGTCTAGAAAGGGAGGCTATGGGGAAAGGGGAGCATGACAGTAGCCAACACTGTTGCCACCTGTGTGGGCTCTTGGTGCTCTGGCGGATCTGTAATGCAAGAAGGTTGGCAGGGTTTGTTAGTAGGACTGAGCACAGAAGAGCAAGAGAGCTGTGAATTGCTGTTGGCCTCATCAGTTCAGAGAAACTGGTCACTTAGCTTAGATGCATTTTCGATTGCTAGCTATCGTGGGTGAGATTTAGTTGTCGGGGTGTTGTGAAGCACATGTGGTTTGTGGTGCTGTAGCGGTATGGTTACAATGGGTACAATACCTTGACTTCCCCCCCGATGTTCTGACTAAATGTGACGTGATGCATTTCATACCCTCGGCAGTCAGATTAAGTGTGACACATCTCACTCCACTGTTGCCACCTTAGCCATTCTACGTTCTGGTCTCCAACCACCCTCATGGCACATTCCCCCTTTTTGCTTTGGAGTGGCGTAGTTCAACATGTACAATAACACATGCCATAACTGGATCCCGTAGAAATCATAGAAATTGGCCAACTTAAAATCCTGTCCCCCATGCACCGCCTGCCTTTTACTGTAGGTTCTGGGAGAGAAAGGCAAATGCCAAACTTTACATTTTTCCTGCTTACAGGCAACATCTCGCAGGTTAAACAGGTACACCTGACACCCCCCTCCTCTTAAGGGTCACTCCCAACGCCATAGTCTTTTTATTGAGAAGGGTGCGGTAGTGCTGTTCCAGACTGTCCCCGCCACTGCCCTCCTACATTGATCACTAACTTTCCAGGGCATGTACATCTTATGGCAGCTGTAGTTTTGCAAAAATGACTTTTTTAGAAAGTTGAGGCTTCCGACAGTGCATTTGTGCCGGTTTCTACATTTTGTGCTCTGGCTCAATGTTTGTTCCAAGGGTGGGATTTGTGCAGCGCAGCTCTGCGCCAATTTCAAATGGCTACTGTAGTAGGGCCAGCCAATCCCTGCATTTGCCACCTGAATTTCAAACATAGCAGTTTGATATGCTATGCAGCCCTTTATTCTTGAAGGAAGTATCCATTAATAAGTGCATGAAAAGGTATGCCAGCAAGACTACGTCCTTTATCCGATCTTGTTCTTTTGTCGCTTCAAGGCTTGTCTTAAAAAGTATATAATTTGCATATACTCTAGACTTGGACCGTTGTAGTGGGAGCTTAACAGTGGAGTGCGTATCTTATCCGAAGTACCATTGAACCTGCCCTTTACCTTTGGTACTCCATCTCAGTACACATGCCCCAGGCTGCATTGCATCACTGTTTGTGATCCAAAGATGTCCTTGCCAATGTCCAGTGCAGTTAAAAAAAAGAAAGATTCACCAGGAGCAACGTCAATTTAGGGATGAGTGGACTGAAGTTTTTTTCCAATCAAGTCCAAACCTAATGTGTACCCGTATCTCATTTGTCTCGAGCGCATAGCAGTGCCCAAGAAATATGACATTTGCCGCCATTGTGAAATGAAACCTTTCACAATATAAGGATTAGCAGGCAGAAGCGAGAATTAAGAAAGCTGGGTAGCTAAAAACACAGCTGACTAAGCAACAGGGTGTTTTTGCACAGAAAAAAAAGAATCTGAATGTGCCACCTTTGCGAGTTATAAGGTTGCACAGCAAGGTCAGCACAGCCTTTCACAGATGGGGATTTGCGAGACAGTGTGTAAAGAAAAAAATATGCTTTTACAAATGTTCCCCTTTCATGGATGAGTATCCAGTGGCATATTGTAGACATGGCTGACAATTGTTACAGCCAACTGAAAATGCAATTTAAGGATATCAAATTCTTTTCAGCTGCCCTTGATGAGAGCACAGATGCAAGTAACACAGCCCAACTCTTACCTTTCATTCGGGGAATTCAATAAAGAATGCAAAGTATCTCAGGAACTGGCTTCCTTGGTATCTTTGCATGCCAGGACTACTGGTGCTGATATTTTTAATGCCTTTCAAAAAGTCATTGATGATTTAAATTTGCCATCGGATACTTTGGTAGGCGTGTCCACTGATGGAGTCACCAGCCATGGTTGGGAGGCAAAATGGTTTTAATGGATGCTTGAAAAGACACTTGGGCGAGAAGGTTGTCCATTGAAAAAATGATTCCTGCCTCATACATCAGGAGGCATTATGTGCAAAACATTTGAAATTCACAGAAGTCTGTTTGAGGCAGTTGGTGCCTTTGAAATAAAGTTAAGACTTCTGACAGCTCAACTGGAGAAAGGGATGCGTGTACACTTCCCTGCATGTGCAGAGGCTTTCCCCATGACAAGTATGTAGGGATGGCATCAGCATGTGAAGGTCCTGAATGAACTGCAAAATGTTATTGAGAATTGTTAAACACAATTCAAATCACAGCAAGCCTCTTTGAAACATTTTGCAGACCCTTTCCCTGCTGATGTTGACAATGTGCTACTTGATCTTCAACTGGAAGTGATTGAACTTCAGTGCTGTAGTGTCCTCACAAATGAGCACAGAGAGATGGCTTTATTGGCCTTTGATCAGTCTCTGAACACTGCTCAATTCCCCAATCTGTTGCGGGAAGCGTTAAAGATGGTATCAATGTTTGACAGTACTTATATTTGTGAGCAGGTTTTTTCACAAATTAAACTACATAAATCCAGTCTAATGACAAGACTCACTGACAACATCTCCATGGTGTCCTGAGAGTAGGAACAACATCACTGGGGCCTGAGATCCAGAAACTAACAGCTGAAAAACGCTGCAATGTTTCTCACTGATCAAGTATATCTGGTTCTTGTCTGACTGCAGGCTGTTCATTTTGTGATTCACAAGTGTGCACAGGAGATGTGTGTCCATGTTAAAAACCTTCACACATGGAGCCCTCTGATATAAAGGAAAAAATAAATAATAATAATCTGTTCTTATATAGTGCTTCATGCCAAATGCCTTCCGCTTCTAAGTAGAGTTATTACCACCTCATTTAATGGTACATGATGACATAATTTATCAACCTCAGAATGATGAAAGGCTAAGAAGACCAGGCCACAGGGATTTGGACTTGTAAATTGCACGCTTCTCTCATGTCAGAGATCTGTGCTTTACTCATGAGCCATCTATCGCACTAAAGACATCCACTGTGAGTCTCTGCAGAATGTCCCTGCTGCTAAAAACGGATACAACTAAAGCCAAGCTTTAAATTCCAAGTTCGAACCAAACAAGAGCTTTTCACTAGCAATCTGTTTAAGGGGATTCACTTGTGGATGTACACATGGTATGTACATTATGCAAAGCAACAAAATGAGTGCAATTGTCAAACAAGGTCTACGAACAGGTAACTATCCAACAGGCACGTCTGGATTGTGTGTTAATCACGTAAAGTAATTTGCAAGGATCTCATGTTGTGCCATTTCAAGTGTGAAGTAACAAACCCATCCTGGCTTTTAGTACTCACACATCACCTTTCACTCTGGTACATGTAGTCTTGCATTTATAGTATAAACAGTAACGCAAAAAGGCATGTAGTGCAAATGCCACGACCTATAGAACATGATTGCAGAGCTCAGTTTCAGCATAGTTGTTTTCAGCATTAGCAGCTTTACAATATGCATTTTACTGAAATACGTCTGAAGAGAAAACATTCCTTTTTTTCGAATTTTGGCCGGAAAGTCATTGGCCCTCATTCCGAGTTTGGTGGTAGTCATGGTGCTAATTGCACCATGACTGCCACCAATAACGGTACCGTGTCCGGATTGGTGCAATGGGAACTTAACGGTCTAGTCCGACCTTGGCGGGACCGGTAAGTCCCAATTCACCAAACCATTCTCATTTGAGCCCCCATAGGGCTCAATGGGAATGGGGAGGGCGCAAATAATGGGCTGGCGTATGTCAAGCCCGTTATTTGCGCCCTGGTCCCTTAACGGGTCCCGTCCATAACGCCAGGTCAGACCAGGCGTTAAAGGAGGGACCCGCTAAGGGACCTTGTAATAGGGCGGTTAGGGATTACCAGCACCAGTCTCCTTACCGGTGCCCGGTATCCCTTACCGCTCAACTTGGAATGAAGACTATTGTATGCCGGTGATGAACTGAATACCATTTGGTTGGGCAATATCAGCATGCATTATATAAAATGTAACTATTGGTACTCACTTTGGTATCCTGGTATTAACTTTTTTGCCCGTTACAATTACTCCTGGTAAGTGTGTATGCTAGTGATACACAGTACAGTGGCAAAGCCAGGTCCTGCACCCCTTCTCCACAACCCAGTTAGCAATGAGATATTCCAATACAACAAGATTAATCAAAAGGTAAACCCCTTTGTTTTGAAACTGCTTAGTTTATTTGCATGACGTTTACTTGTTATTGTTTGATATGTGAAAATGGTTTCCTTTTTTGTAACCCAATGAACTGCAGTGCCATTTCAAACAAGGACTACAAGCAGGTGCTCTTATCATAGTTTTAGTTTGTTGTCTGCTTTTACACGATAGTAATAAAACTCGGATGCGATTTTTCTTATGGGCCCGCAGCAGTTTGCATTCTGGTACAATGGAAAGGGACATGTAGACGAGCAGTTTTTTAACTATATAGTTACAAGTTTACAATATGATTATCATAGTTCAAAAAGTGGACTGGTTCAAAGGCACATACTAAATAAAAGGTCCACTGAAATGAATATATCTGCTTAAGTTTCGTAGACCCCTAATCTATAGGCCCACGCTCCCTTCTTCTGTGGCATGACGCCTCCTCACATGGAGTCTCCAGGCCATGCCCACCTTTCACCATACGCGGCCAACGCCGCTACCTCTCACTGGAGCTGCCACTCGACGGGGCTCAAGCCACTATTGTTGTGCGGTCGGCACCGCACACCTTTCCTTGCGGCGAGCACGCCACAGTACAGCACGGGGGCCCTCACTCCTCGTCGCCATTGTTATGTCCTGGCCTGGGAGCACCCAGGCCAGGTGGAGCGAAACTGGGGGCACCCAGAAGACAGGAAGATTACGCAGCCAGATTGGAGGCAGGGTTCACCCTGCCTACGTCGGGACCACCTGACTTGACACCAATGCTGGGGGCACCCAGCAGACATCTCCGGACTGGCGACACCTGGTCAGCCCATGAGCACATGGGCTCCTTCGTGGCCTGGGCACTGCCATACCATTACATTCACATAGCCAGTGTTGCCTAGCCTGGTGCACAAGCATTGGCAGGCAAAGCTGCCCAGCAGGGGCTCTGCTTCCGATCACGGATAGGAGGACAGTGTTGCCCAGCAGGGTCACCATTCTGGTGTCAGGCCCTATGTGGTAGGCACTCTGTCTTGCACGCAGCGCTGTGCAGTGCAAAGAAGCCACATCAGGCAGGTGTCAGCTCGTTCTAAGACTGATGAGCGAGAAGCCGCTCATTGCTTTTATTACTTTCTTCATTTGGTCACTGACAGCACGAGTCCTGGGAGATACCATGCTCCCAGGAGGGGGACACCACAATGTGTAGTGAACAGGCCCGTCCTTCCAGGGAAATCCTCACCCTGCCCGAGACCACACCTATTTATGTAAGAGGCCAGCTCCTGCAAGTCTCAGGAGGCCAGCGCGATGTTTCTTTTTTTAAGCCTGTGTGTATCACTGTATTTAATTCTGTTATTTTAACGACATGTGTTATGTGACCAGGGCAGCACAGATTTCTCCTGTGTGACTTGAAATTCACGGAGCACAGTCTTAAATCAATCGCGGTTTGGTCCCATTAAACAACTGACATAGCCTCGCCAGATTTGCTGTTTATTTTATTTCTGTTAGTCGTCCACATAGTCCTTCCCGGGTGACCATGAACAGACTCACCTCACAGCTGACAGCCTTCTGCCATCGGCTATAAGCAGACATGCGCAGGTGTCCTTGATCGCTGTGTCAGCTTCAGCAATGTGGCTGCATGTCACCAGCATTAGTTGGAAAGTTTTACTGCTGTTCGGGACGCCAAATTCTCCAGGCTTTCTTGGATGATTCAACTCTACCACAATGGAGGTATGATTGGATGGTCCACAATTCCTGTCAAGAATTGAGTATGGAAGATGATAGCAAAAGAGTACCTTTTTATAACTATTCTACACAAGGCCATCTTCTCCAAGTGGGGAGTGCTCCCTGATTAGTAATACCATATAAGTAATCACTTACAGTTGTCACGAAATAGAGATTCACAAACACATGTATCTTGGTTGATATGTAAATTGAACCAATAGTGCAGAAAACAAAGTCATGGGATACAGCATGATTCCATGCACAATCCCTTTCGGGAAGCATTTAGACAATGTTTCCTATCCCGAGCTCAGTAAAAAGGTGTATGAGCCTTGCCAGGCTCCAACGCGCTGCGGTGCAAAAATGAGGGACATAGAGCTGTGGAAGTGTGATGCGTTATCTTTATTACATCTTTTCTTTCTACCCAGCACAGCAGACTTCCCCTCTGCATGCGCAGACCTGATTCCCTGTATTCAGCGTGACGAGATAGTCTTGTCATGCCGGGTTAACCGTGTCCTCGCCAGACACGACATCTCCCCCTTTCGGGCGAAACAAAATCCTGTTACTCACATTTGCCCTCACATTTCCTCGATCAGTGTCACAGGCCGTGTAATGCATCTCCTCGGTCGCATCAAGGGCTGCCCATTCTCTGTCACCATCTCCTCGTCATTCTCAGCGATCTTCCTCACTCGTCCTCTCCTTCCTTCTCTTCTTCTCGGTAAAGCCTGAACTGTGACACGTTTCATGTGATCACTCTGCTCAGGGATTGGGATATTACCATGGGCCCCTTAATCTGCTTGATGACTAGGTGACCGGGATCAAATCTTGACTGATTTCTGTTCCTGCTTTCGGCACACAAGACTATTGTCCCCAGGTTGCAGCGATGACTACACTCTCCGTTTTTCATCAGCATATCTTTTCATCTCAAGTTGTCTGGCTGCATCATCAGCCTGTAGCATTGTGAGGTCGGTGTCCCAAGGCTCCTCTCTGTGGGGCAGTCTCATCCTCCCCTTTCGTTGGAACACTAACTCTGAGGGGCATCTCCCCGTTGTCCCATTTGGCGAGTTTCAGTAATCTCGGAGCATGATGCACACTGCTTGATTTTGTGACATCGTACTCGGCTTATTTTGTTGCAGTAGTTTGTTCAAACTCCCCTTGAATTTCCCTATCATTCCGTTGGTTTGCCGCCACAGCGGCGTGATCTTCCAGTGCTGTATGCCCATGTGGCTCATGAACCAAGCAAACTCCAGGCTGCTAAATGGAGGTCCATTGTCTGACTTCAGCGTGTCGGGATTACCTCGTGCAGAGAATATGTTGTCCAGTTCCGAGATTACGGTGCTGGCTGGCTGATGTAGACAAGATCATTTGTACAAGGGGGAACCAAGAGAATTCGTCCATTAGCATCATCCAGTACTTGTCCCGCCAAACGGTCCAAAAAAGTCAACCGCCACATGGGTCCATGGAGCTTCTGGCAGCTCTGACATTCTGGGTGTTTCAGGATTGGTGGGCTTCGACGTGCACTGGCATAGGTGACCTTTCTTTTATAGTGTTTTCCACCATTGAGTCGGTATACAGTCTTTATAAAGAAAATTCAATAACAAATGAATATATAATGAAAATGTATGTGGGGGAGGGGTAAAGGATTGTATCTTGTGGAAAACGGTCCAGTGGGTTTTTATCTGTGGGAAATGGGGGGGGTTTGGCGGCTCCCCCCCAAAAATGTTTAAAAAACGATTTCATTATTTATTGGCATTATTTTTCTTTCTTTATATGGTCATTCATTATTAAGAGATGTAACCCATTGAGTCGATGCCTGGGAACCATATGCTGTTTCTTATCTGCTGTTTTGTGGCTCCCATTCCTCCATGCCGATTGTGTGCCAAGTCCACTACTTGCTGTCGCAGGTCTGCAGGTATGATGATCTGCCTCCCACACATCACAAGGCCATCGACCATGACTGACAGCTCATCCCACACTTGTGTGAAGGCCTGCATTTCTTGCTTCCATGCCTCTTTGTCTTCTTGTCTGGGTCCTAGTTCACTGTGTCTCCATCTTCGCGATGTAATAAGCTCCTTCACCTTCTGTAGTATCCTGTCTCTCATAGTGTGATCTCTCACCATGCACATCATAAGTGGCTTTGGAGATCCTTGCTGAGTAAGGAAATTGATATACTCGTCCGCCATGGATGGTTCACAATCTTGTTTCACAAGCGAGTGCCGGGACATGAAATCGGCTGGATTCTACTCCTTTCCCGGCTTATGGACAATGGTGAAATTTAAGTCCAGCAATCTCAACCCCCCATCTTTCATTCCTGGGAGGCATCTTACACTGAGGATTTCCATAAATTGTGACAAATGCCTGGAGATCAGTCACCAATGTGAATGGTTTTTCGAGTAGGAACACCTGGAAATGCTTGGATGCCCAAACAATAGCCAATTCCTCTTTTTATAGCTGTGAGTACTTTTTTTTTTACAACCTCTGTCAGGCCTTTGGAGACATACGCTACAGTGGCTCTGGGACTGTCACTGCCGGGTTTGTGCTGCACAAGGATAGCTCCCAAACATACCCGGGCTTGCATCCACTGTCAATCATTTGGCTGGGTCAAAAAAGGCCATGCACTCGGCAGAACCAATGTCTCTCTTGATCTGTGCATATGCCCTTTTACATGCTTGGTCCCACTGAAATTCGCTCCCTTGCTTGGTAAGTTCTCTCAAAGGTGCGCTAATGGTAGTGAAGTCTTTGTTATCTGCTGCAATAGCTGGCCATCCCCAAACATGCCGTACCTCACTCACATCCTGCAGAGGTGCAATATTTTCAATTGAAGTTACTTTCCCCGGATCAGGGATCATCCCCTCTTGTGAGAACACATGTTTGAAGAATTTTAGATTCTTTTTATGAAATGCACACTTGTCAGCCTTGCTTGAGAGAGAGCTGTGTACACTTGATGTAGAACCCAATAGTGTTGTTGGAGATCAGCTCCTAACACCAGAATATCATCGCTGTAGTTGAAGCAATTCTTTATGTGCCGAATTACCTTCCTAATGCTCCCTGGAAAATGATATCCCAAAGCTTAGCCGCTTATACCGAAATAAGCCTTCATGCGTTGAAAAAGTGGTTATGTAACGTGATTGTTCATCTAGCCGTATCTGGTGGTATCCCTTATATAGATCAAGCTTTGTGAATACCTTGGCTCCCTTGAGCATGCTGATCATGTCGTCCAGATGCATGCCAGGATGTTGTTCTCGTTGAATGGTTTTGTTGGCCTGGCAAATATTTTCCAAAAGACCCTTGTTTGGGCAGTGCTACTATGTGCGGGACCCACAGCGTGGGACCACATGTCGGTTCTATAATTCCATCCTTTAACAGGCACTCAATTCTTTTTCTACTTGCGGGTGCAGGTGGATGGGTATCCGTAGGGGGTGTTGCGCCACTGGAGGTATTGACCCGTCGATGTGAATGGTAAACGGTTCTCCGTTCAGGCACACAATTCCTTTGAATAGTTCTGGAAACCTTTGTATCGCTGGGATTTTGTACTGAATTGTGTACCTCACAGCAGCGATCTTCATTTCAAGGGCCGTGGGTCAGCCTAGCAAGTTGTTTCCCGGCACTTCTCCTTGAATAACATTCAGCTCTCCCATCACCAGTCTCCCTGTGAAGTTGAGTTGTCTCAAAAACTTCCCATGGCTCTGAACTGGCCCTCGGGTGGCCCACTGAAATACCTTCAGTTCCGATGGTTCTAATTTCGGCGCATGCGCCATCTTGCGAAATTACAATATGCACATGATATTCAGTGTGGCCCACGTGTCCATGCTCAACTTTGTAGTATGTTGACCAACTTTAATGTTGATATCTCCTTCTGGGGCATACTCATGGTGATTTCTCTCTTGCTCTGGCGGAGGTGACAGTGATCATCCGGTGATATGCAGAACATGGCTGACCAAGTCTCTTCTCGCATAAGCATTTCTTTGGGATCCTTGGGTGCGTGAGTTATGTTCTGGTCGAGTCCCGCTAGGTGCATTGCACACACTCGCCATGTGATTTTCCCGCCCGCCGTTGGCGCACTTGTGTCCAAACGCAGGGCACTAGGTTCCTTCTTCATGGGGGAAACGGCAAATCACACCTGTAAGACTTTCTGGCAGTACCAGATCTTCTCAGCGGGGTATTTCCACTGCTGTTGTTTCTTCCACCTTGGCTGATGTAATACACTTGCTCTTTCACTGGTCCCTTGTTAGTTTCCATCTGCGTGGCTTGTGAGTCCGCTCTCGCTTCTGTCCGTGCCATTTGAAGAATGGGGGCGACGTGAAACGGTTCTCGGAGTAATTTCTTCCTGAAGGTGGACGACAAACACCCTCCAATGATCCTTAACCTGATCTCGCTTCATCATTCCAGAATTTATGAAAATCGCAATGAGCCACCAACTTAGGCAATCGAGTCGCAAATGCATCCATGGGGTCACCAGACATTTGACAGGGTGTGTTGAAATTGTGCCTTTCATGGTCTATGCTATGCTGAGGGTCAAAATATGTACATAGCGCATCCTTCAGCCCCTCATACGTCTTGGCTTCATCAAGTGGGAACATAGGTATGAGGTCTTCCACATTGTCACCAAACAGGTTAATAAGCAATCTCCTGGCAATTTTATCTGGGGCCTTTTCATCATAGAAAGACATGTAGTTCTCAAACCTTTGTAGCCATCTCTCCCATCTCTGTCCCAGGGCTTGTTGATCTCCCATGTCGAAAGGGCCTGGTCGACGAAATGCAGCTGCACTGGGCTCTTCATCAGACACATCGCTTGCTCACCTCTGGCCATCTCTCTCCTCACTCGCTGACATTCTGCTGCAATCAGGCACCCTCGGTTGTGCACGTTATGGAGAGACTTGCAGGCATTCACCACTTGCTGTATTTCTCTCTCCTTCTTTCTCTATGTGGGAATGCGGTAACAAAATCCCACCCTCGTCGCCAGTTTTCCTGTCCCCAGCTCAGTAAAAAGGTGTATGAGCTTCCCCTAACGTGCTGAGGGACACGCAGCCGTGGAAGGGTGATGCGTTCTCTTTATTATATGTTTTATTTCTGACTTTGCCTGCGCATGCGCAGACCTGATTCCCTTTATTCGGCGTGCCGAGATAGTCTTGTTGCGTCTGGTTAACTTTCCTCACTGGACACGACAAATGTGAGAACAACAACTGCAATCCGCGTGCACTTTAAAGTCTTCGGGTGCCAATGTGTTTTCAATAGGCAATGTTGCCCGTCGGAAACCTCCAGCTTGATGTAGCGACATTGAGTACATTTGATATCTCAGATGGAGAATAGTTCATATGTGCAATTGCTCTCACACTGGGCCGCGCGACATCAGTGGTATTCATTTGCCGACACGTTTTGTTCCACAAAGGCAATTCGTATGCCGACATTTTTTGTTCCACAAAGGCAATCTGGAAACTTCATCAAAGGGCAGGCAGTGTTTTTTATAAAGGGGCTGTAGGAAATGGACAGCACACATTTTTTTGTTAAGAGTAATGTGGGAATATCCAAAAGATTGGAAAACAGGCAGAAAAGCAGGATGACCATTACCTACCTGTCAGGGGTGGATCCTGTGTCAGGCTCACTACTGGAAAATCACAACCTGTTTAATTGAGGGAGATGTTCAGTGCGCCCAAGTACCTCGATAGATAATTAGCTAAGGTAATAACTGTAATGTAAGACATAACTAGAACGAATGTCCGGTTATGTTAGAGATTCTTCATTTCATTATGCCTCATAGATGTAAAATGTGTAGAATTCTTTGTAACTAATGATGTATCACTGACCTCTAGTGGTCAATATTGATATGATAATGCCTGCCTAGAGTCAATAGAACCCGCTCATACCTGCTGTCTGGGTACAGCCCCGTTTTTTGGGGATAGGTCCGAGCAGGCGACTGACGGGCGCAAAAGGGAGAGAGAGGCAGCCACAGACCCGGCTTGTCTCTCTCCACTATGTTCTCTCCACTTCACTCTATGTTTAGGTCTTCTGTTCATCAGTTCTATTTGTGTTCCTGTCTGTTTCCGTGTATATATATATATATGTGTTTATGTTTAACATTTATATAGCGCACCAAGTACCCGAGGGCTTAAGGGCGCTTCAAAACGAAACACTCACAAAAACCTAAAAGACGGACAGGAGAGACAAACCCAGTTAGACACAAAAAAAGGTTCATAAGTGGGGCGAGTGATCAGGAAGCGAAACCGACCGAAGAGAAAAGCGCAGTTTTTAGCCCTTTTTTAAAGATTTCTACCGAGGTGGTATTCCTCAATGTAACAGACAGTGAATTCCAATTAAGGGGAGCTGCTGAGAAGAAGGCTGAATCTCTGGATTTTTTGGTTTTCACCCGTGGGGTGGCCAACATGTTTGTTTCATCAGAACGAAGGGTACGGATGTTGTTTTTTACTGAAACTAGTTCTTTTAGATATAGTGGCATAAGTCCATGTATACATTTCTGGGAGATAAGAAGCAATCTAAACATAATTCTGGCCTTGACCGGCAACCAGTGGAGGCTGCGCCGGGCCTCCGACACATGGTCTCTTCTTGCTAGGCCTTTCACTACCCAGCTGCTCCATTCTGAATGACTTGCAACCGGTGGATGTCAGATACCGGCAACCCTATGAGAAGGCTGCAGCAGTAGTCGATCTTAGAGCTGATTATGGCCCTTGCCAATGTTTCTGCGTTGGCTTCCTATATGAAAGGTCTCAAGCATCGAAACAATTTGAGAAAATCCGCTTCCTAAGGTTTTTGTCCAAGTAAATGCCTAAGGTTTTCACCTTGCTCATGATCTCAATGCGGCAGTCATCAATAATGAGCGATTTATAGCTAGGCCCTAGTTTGTCTAGTTTGGCCTCTGAGCCAATGATTAGAAGCTCGGTCTTTGCGCTATTCAAAGCTAGGCCATCGAGTACCATCCAGTCCTGAATTTTCTTATAAATATTGTTAATTCTTGCCTCATCTTCGACAAGGGATCCAGATATGGGGAAGGCACATTGGGTGTCATCCGCATAATTTGCAAATACAATCCCCTCGTTCTGGAGCATCTGGAAAAAGGGAATCATAAATATATTATAGAAGCAAGGCGACACGCAAGCACCTTGAGGGACCCCATACATAAGTATGTTCGGTTCTGCTTCTGCAATGTCGCTGGCCACTCTATTTAGCCTATTCTTCAAAAAAGATACGACCCAATTAACTGCTTCATCAGAGGAATTGGCATTCTGTCTTAGCCTGGTGGACAGAATGTTATGGTCCACCAGGTCAAAGGCAGCCAACAAATCTAATATCATGAGAAGGGAAATATGACCACCATCCATTCTCTGTGAAAGATGAGACTTGAGTGCCAATAGAGCTGTTTCTGTTCTGTGATTCAAACGGAACCCTGATTGAAGTTTATGATAGATTTCATTTTGTTCCAGATAGCTAGCAATCTGGTTATATGCCACCCTGTCCAAGATTTTTAACAGGAACGGGGTGTTAGTAATAGGCCTGTAGTTGGAAGCGGTGAGAGGGCAAAGGTTGTTTTTTTTAGCAATGGAGTAATCCATGCTTTTTTTATGTTATCCGGGACTTTATTAGCTGCGAGGGATGCATTGACGAACTTGGTTAGGGCTGGAATGAGGACCGGAGAACACTCTTTGATTATAATCGAAGAGCAGGGATCCCCTTTACAATTTGTGGATTTTAGATTGGAAATTATCTTAGACAAGTCTTGCTCTGAAATAGGTTGGAAGCAAAATGCAGCTTGCACCACTGGTTTACTAATAGGGGTCTGGGGGCTATTCTCTGATAGCTGAGTCGAAAGACTACCTTTCTTAACCTCAATACCTTCTCTAATTTTGATCAGTTTATTGGATAGGGCGGATTGTATCTCAGTACACCATGCCACATCTTTACTGAAGGTGGCTTGAGTAGGACTAGGTACATGAGCTTGTTCTTTTAGGATTTTAAACAATTCACGGCTATTAGACTTGGCCTCTGCAATCCTGGTGTCAAAGGATTCCTTCTTGGCAGAGTAGATTGCTGTTTTGTATGCCTTGGCAGCTTTTTTATAGGCGACCAGTTCTATGCAGTTTTTATTTTTTTGCCAGATATGTAACGATTTAATTTTCTTTGATTTAAGTAACTGAAGCTCCCTGCTAAACCATGAATTACGTACCTCTGCGGGTACCAGTTTGGTTTTCAATGGTGCTAAGGTCTCTGTTATAGAACCCAGCGCTTCAGAGAAGGTGAGAGACATTTCGTCTAGATTATCCGCACTGCTAATCTGCTCATTAAGAGAGACAGCCCATGCTGCCATGTGTGTGAGGATTAGCTTCCTCCGGTTGCGTGACAAGATGTGATTTCTAAGAGGAGGAGCTCTCTTTTCGTAATAGTCTATCTGAATTGAAAAATAAATGCAAGAATGATCCGACCAGGGGCATGCAAGCACCTCTTGATCAATAAGGCTGAGATTCAGAGTCGAAACCCAATCCAGGGTGTGTCCCTTGATATGAGTTGGAACTCAAATATGTTCAGACATTTCGAGAGACTCGAGGATAGTTAACATATTCTTGGCTGACACATCCATAGCGCATCCTAACCACAAATTAAAATTACCCATTAGAAGTAATTTGGTTTTTGGTTTGAGAAAAGCCAGTAGAGAGCTATTAAGAGAAGCTGCAAAATTGGAATCGGTTGAGGGAGCTCTGTATAATAACACAACATTCATGGTTGTTTCGGCATTGATGGACACTTTAACCCTCAGAAGTTCTGCACCCTGTACGGGGTCAATCTTGCATTCCCATGTTTTAAAGTGCGATTTAATAATAAGTGGAACCCCTCCCCCCCTGCTCGAAGTCCTGTCCAATCTAACGATATGGTACCCTACAGTGGTAGCCAATTCCAATATGGGATCTGCTGCGGCATGCCCCCAGGTCTCAGTGAGGGCGCAGAGGTCCAGATCTGAGTCTTGGATCAAGGCCGCTACCTGAGTCGCATGTTTTACGAGGGATCTCGTATTAAGCAGCATGCATTTAAGAGAACAAGTGCTTGTATTGGGGAGATTCACACATGGTTGGTCCTTTTTATTAATGGTAGGATTAGCCAAGTTGGACGAGGTTGCATGAGTGGCTGGGTCCTGTACTGAAGAATCTTGGGGGGTTATGGTGTGCAAAGGGACAGGGGGGTTCTGGATGTGGGGGATATGGTCTGAGCTAGAACTGTTCAATCCCATCTTTAAGGGTATAGGGGGTGACTGACATAAACGTGGGATGTATACCCCGTTATTAGATGTCTGGCGCATGGGACTGGTTTTAGTCCTAGACGCCCACTCCACGCTCAGAGCGTCCATACGATCTCTGGCTTGTTGTATGGCCTCCAGAGCTTCTTTAACCTCCATGTCGCAAAAAATTAGAAGAAGTGACAAATATAGAACACTTACTCCAAGAACACGGTGGATAGGCTAGTTCCTAGTTTCCGTGGTGAACCGGGGTAAGCTGGCGCTGACGCGCCTGACATGTCTATAAGAGCGTGCACTGGACTACAAGGATGATGGGAGTTGTAGTCCAGAGCAACGCTACGCGCCTAAAATGAAAACAAAGCCCTTGAAATACCCTCGTTCAGGCTGGGTATACTGCTTTCAACAACGGTCGTGTGAACAACAGATTTGGAACAGATTTAGGACTCAATTTATAAAGTTAGCAGCAATTTAAGCACAAAAGTAAAACAATAGAAGAAAACCCTATTAAAATGAGCGTGGCTCAATTAAAATACAAATAATGCACGAGCGACCTAAAATCTAAAGCTCTTCCCAAAAGTAGTATCAATGGGAATGGAGGGCCTGGCTTGGTTTAAATACCGGGGTAAACCGGCTTAGACGCGCCGGCCCTGACGTGTCTATAAGAGCGTGCACTGGACTACAAGGATGATGGGAGTTGTAGTCCAGAGCAACGCTACGCGCCTAAAATGAAAACAAAGCCCTTGAAATACTCTCGTTCGGGCTGGGTATACAGCTTTCAACAACGGTCGTGTGAACAACAGATTTGGAACAGATTTAGAACTCAATTTATAAAGTTAGCAGCAATTTAAGCACAAAAGTAAAACAATAGAAGAAAACCCTATTAAAATGAGCGTGGCTCAATTAAAATACAAATAATGCACGAGCGACCTAAAATCTAAAGCTCTCCCCAAAAAAAAAAAAAATATATATATATATATATATATATATATATATATATATTACACAGCCACGGTAGTGTAGTTATGGTTAAGTTGCTAATCCCATAGGAAGAGCACTTTTTGGGTGGCTTATAACTTCGCTCCCCCTGGACGAATCCTCACCAAACATTGCAGAAAAGGTATATGGCCCACTCTGAATCTGTTTGCAAAGTTTGGTGAGGTTTGGTCCAGGGGGGGCAAAGTTATAGGGGGGGTTCCAAAACTTCTTTTTTTCCCATAGACAGAATGGGAAAAAAACGTTGCTCATGCCTACAGCCCAAACCGCTGGACGGATTTTCACCAAATTTGCAGCAGGAGCAGCGGCTTGGTCGCGAAAGCGTGCTATTGTAAATTTGATGAAAATCCGTCCAGTAGTTTTTTTTTTGAAAACGACTAAAATGTAGGTCACAAAAAATGTGAGATATCTATGTCCGCTCCGCAGACTCCCTTCCCTGTTCGCTCCGCGGACAGGACACCGATTGGGTAATTGGCCTGCGTCATGTCCGCGGACAGACGACTTGTTCGTTGATTGGTTGGGATGAAGCGTGAGGTGCGTCGGATTGTTTCGATGCGCCCGCCATCTTCGATCCGTGTTTGGTGTCCGCGGACATCGCAGTAAAAACATATTAAAAAACACAACATTGCACTTGTCAAACTTATCAAATAATCACTGGGGAGGTGAGGGGTGATGAGGATGGGATATGGCTGCAAGAACCAAAAAACAGGTGTTTTTTTGTCGCGAAAGTCATACGGTACATTTGGAGGTGTTCCACAATATGTGCCTAAAGTACAGGCGAAAGATTGCATTTCGGCATTCAAGGGATGGAGATGTATATTCATGGAATTGTGGACTTGTAAACATAGATTGTTGCTTCTGCACTCTGCAACCCCAACCTTACCTTGTGGTATTACAGAGTAATACTACATTCCGAATGCCCGTTCCTCTATATTGTTTATATTGGTTGCCCAATATTTATTAATATTAAATAGAAGCAATTTTAGGTTATTTTACACTCTTAATTAAAACGCTTGATGTTTATAAATTGATGTGCTGGTGCTACACCCAGAGCGCGGCAAATAAAGGGCTAATGTGTCTGTGTTAGAATGTAGTTAAAATAATAATGGAGTCAGACTGGCGACCCCTAGAGCCTGGCACCTCAGACAGCCACCTGCAGTGCCTGATGGACGTGGATAAGAATAACAGTTCTTATGGATACGGTGAGGCAAGTTGTTCCAAAGCAAGAATGTATTTTGATTCTGAGTGAAGGTCACCAGCTTTGAATTTTTGTTTGCGAGCTAAGGAAGTCCATGCATCGTACACACAGTATAAGGTTCAATTGTTTTTTTGACCTTGATAGAAAGGGACCATTCCGAAAGGAATTGAATGAAAGGAGGTTTGTAATAAAGAAGATATGATAAGGTTATGCATTCCAAAAGCGGGTAAGGAACATGTAAATTCAGTTCATGAAGAATCGTTGGTGCGAACGCAGTGAGCGTTACGGTCTGAGTTACGCCAAGAGAATGGAAATGGTGAATATAATGTAAGTTTGATTTTCGATGATTGTATACCGGAACAAGCATTAACTTATTATTATCTGAACATTATTTCTGGGAACATTCTATTCGTTTGTTCTGTGTGGCTTATTGCAATGAAACGCAAGTACAACCTTTGTGTTTAGTGGTCTTTTTAACGTGCTTATGGGGAGTGCAGCATCGAGGTGCATGTAGACCACCACTTGGTTCCCCCAGGTTCAATGCTAATATTTCATTAAAATGTCATGTATGAACATCTCGAATTGTGTACCACTTTCTACATGGTTTGATGTCTGTGCTAATCGTTAGTTTAAACTCTATGCCGAATTAATAAGTCAATAGATAAATTGTAATAAAGATCGGCTTCTGAGACACATTTCTGTTATGTTTTCAAAACAGATACATTCTGCCATACTGGGATTGGCATAGATTCCAGATGCCAACTGACTGGTTTTTCAACCGGCAGCTGAACATAGTTGTGAACAACTAGATCACAGTGACTCTTTTTTTTGGGACGATCGCCAAGGGCCCATATGCCCTTACGCTATACTAGCGATTAGGAGCAACATAACATCCTTTACGGTGATCTAGCCCCAAGTTGATGCAGAAGCCCTGGAATTCACTGTGCAACCCAAGCGCTTCTTTTACCAAAAACGAACACCTTGTGTACACAAAAAGAACAACACGTGCCTCAGGATAAATATTTTGGATCAAGAGCAAAGAAACAAATTTGCAATTTGATTTAATATGGCAATAGTCGGATGTTCTCAGAGCGTTTATTGTGAAATAAAAGTACTTTACAAATTGTACAGTGTTGTTGTTTTCTTTTAAAGTACGTTTTAATATTCTGAATTGTGACGTGCTGTGTTGTGAGTCGATGTGTGTTAATTTTCGGGTTCTGCGTCACGTCATGTAGGTGATTATGGGCACGTTTGGCTACGCTGACGAGGAACGTCACCGAGAAAGGTGGAGAATATCACTAGGTTTGGTGATGTGAGGCTCAGGGGCGGGGCATATGATTTAGCAACGTCAGGGCAGTTTACCTTAGGGCGATGCAGCAATGGATAAGATTAGCACAAGATGGCCGCGCCCTGCTGCCAGATTTTGCATGTTTATAAAAGAGGAAAAGTAAGGTAAGGTGAATTGGAAATGTTTGTGCGATAGATCAACGTATGTATAAAAATACATGCCCGAACCCTCGGGACAATAATATTTTCTGAGCATTGCACTTGTCAAACTTATGAAATAATCTCTGGGGAGGTGAGGGATGATGAGGATGGGATGGGATATTTCTGACCTGATTTCGAATGAGTTTACATATTTTGGTGGGATTTTGTGCAGAGGGGGCAAAATTAGAGGGGGCGGGTGCTAAAATAATGTAAAGGTTTATAAATGAGGTGTCATTTGATGAATCTACACTTCTTTTGGCAAACTGATAATAGATCTAGATATAAATGTTTTTGCGAAGTTTGGTGGGATTCTGTCAAGAGGGAGCAAAATTAGGGGGGGATCCCAAAATAATGTAAAGGCTTATAAATGTGGTGCCATTTGAGAAATGTACACAAAGGTTTGCAAAAAGATTATAGATCTAGATATAAATGTTTTCGTAAAGTCTGAATGTATTTTGTGAAGTGGGGGTAGCTTATATAACGATTGTATGTGCATTCATTGGACACTTTTGAAAAAATAAAACTTGGGTGGATTTCCAGCAAACTTGCTTAAGGCGCATTGGCAAGGATCTACAAGCATGGTTTTGCAAATGTGGCAGTGTTTTCTTATTTGACAAGTGTCATAATGTAGTTAAAAAAAATAGCGGTATAGCTTTAGTGACTGAGGGGTAGCCTGTGGCCATGGGCAGTGGGCAGAATAAGGTCATGATCCGGAAATTCTGGCTACTAGCCATGACCAGAAGGGACAAAACATAGGATTAAAGTGGCCATGTCCACCTGGGACCGGCTTTGTGGTAAAGTTATTCGAAATTAGGATAAATTTGAAAGGGAAGAAAAATGTGCTGGTGGTAATATGGTCTTAGGGTTTTCTTTTTGCCTTCTGCAGGATGCCATGGAAAGAGAAGAGGGGCCCTGTATGGAACCCCCGCCTTCCCTTTCCATGGTGGCCATCTTGGAAAAGGATTATCCTTCCTAAACCAAAAAGTCCTCTTTTTTTAGTACCACGGGTTCCTGCTTTGGGAACCTAGGCTGCTAATGGCCTTCATCCCCCATTTCAGGGGCTGAAATGGGGGGATAATGGTCCAGAGACCTCGTTATCCACCCTCGCTTCGCTTGGGCTGATAACTTGGGCTGCTGGGCCGGTTTCCACAGTCCCTGGAACGGAGGATGAACGCCCCAATATTCCCATTAGCATAACACAAAATGCAAATGGAAATGTTGGAAAATCTTATTGAGTCTATTTACTTTACTGAGAAATATAAATTAGATGGAGTCTATGCGTTTTTTTTGTAGTTGTATTTTTTAACTGTGAAAGGTGCTTCGTAAAGGAACATTTATTTTGTTTGTGGATGGATTATTTTTTTGGCAGGAGAGCTTAGAACGAAAGGTGGGGAGGGAAGATGCACCAAACACTAATATGGAAGGGCAGGTGGATAGGGGAAAATGTTGCGTGTGTGTTATTTCTAAGGTAGGGGGCAGTGTTTCTCATGCTCCTTGATTACAGCAGTGGTGGTGTCTCTTGGGGAGGAGGGATGGCCTTAGCTGATGCCATTTTAAGATAAATAGTAGTTTTGCTAAAAGTATGTATTGTGTACTAGATTGTTAATGGATGAGTAGGAATAGGTGTTGGAGCTGTGCAAGGGAAATTTTGAAGTTGAAAGTTCCTAGATCAGTAGAAAATGCAGTTCCAAACTGTCCACGAAGCACAGATTTTATTGGGAAGTGCGTACGGGTTCTCAGACATGTCATCATGCTGCATGCCAGCATATGGCACTCTCTGGAAATTTGTGATGTCATCTTTGATGTCCTGGGTGTTAGTCTTAGCAGTGCACGGTGGTGGCGCGAGTTATGGTTGCTTAGCTTACCAAAACTGGCGAATTCTAGGGGTTTTTCAGTTTTACTTGGAACCATAACGTCCATTTAACAAAGCTTTTTCATCAATATATATATATATATATATATATATATATATATATATATATATATATATATATATATATATATATATATATATATCTTTTTTATGGTCATCTTTCTTCCATACCCACCCTTAGTTTTGCTCCCTTTGTATTGCCTTTAAATATCTTCATCGCCTTGCTCCCTCTTGAGGATCTTTCCTTGTCTCCATATTGTCTTTTTCAATCCTCATGTCCTTATTTACAAGCCCTTCCTCATCCTTGTCCTCCCTGTTTTCCATCCCATTTGTGATCAGGGACCCCCTTTTCCCCAAACTTTGGAATGCCCAGCCTCCACTCTTGCTTCTTGCCTTTCCTCTCTTAAAACTAACCATCTTACTACATTGGTCAGAATGTAACACCATACTGTCTGCCATTTATTTTTCACATTTATTTTTATTCTTACTGCTCCTATTAATTCAAATAAATAATTAAATGGATGGGGGCGCTGTTGCGCACGACGAAGATGGTCGCCTGAGGCGAGAGCTCCGTCCCGTAAAATATCCTATTATAAAATTAATCCTGTTCGGGGCCACCTACACGCCAATAAACATCTGTAATCGGCAGTGGAAGACCTGCAGCATCATTCCACTGATTTCCCTGCAGAAACGCCGGCTCAATCCTGAGATATCGGACTGGAAACCTACACCGTGAGCGCGGCGGCGGCGTACCCGGAGCACGGCTCCAGGAATAATCATGTGACAGCCGGAGGCGTCGGCTCGTCTGCAGGCCGGAGAGGGGAGGAGCCGCGTTGCACACCTTTTTGAGTTGCCGGTGAATATATCCTGCTGGCCGCCAGTCCTCCTCCTGGGTGTACACCGCAAGCCCGGCCTGGACGGAACATTGCTTTCTTCTGCGGGGTGCTGACCCGCTCCCCGAGCCGTTGCTGCAGCGCGGATTGATCCTTGACTGACCATCGAGTCGGACCTTGCCAACGGCGGCGTGCCAGCTGCGTTCGCTCGTCAGGGCCTGCTGATAACATCATAAGGTGGGTGCCCTTGTCGTGGCTCCTCCTGGGACGCTCTGGCGCATTTTCTTTGCATATACCCATAAGCAGTGTTGCCCTCGCTGCCCCGCATACAGCGCATGCTGCCCACAAACTACGTCACACACCTAAGTGCCGGCATTCGCTGACCACCGACTACCACTGGGCACCAGAACGTGTGTAGACGCAACCCAACAGATTTAATACATGGGCCGCAGCGACAAGAAAAGTATGAGCCCCAAAAAAAATGGTCAGATGGACTCCTTCGCCAGCTCCCAGCCACCTGGGTCTGCCGAGACACCCGCTGAGCCCTCGGGCAGCCAACCGGAGTCTCCAATGGATGAGAGAGTGGACAAACTATTATCGATGGTCCAGAGTGGATTGCTGGCAGTTAACAGCAAACTGGACGACATAGGGGCCTAGATCAGCTCTCTGAAGGCAAGGGTTGATAAGGAAGGTGCACGCACTACGGAGGCAGAGAATAGAATTGGAGTTAACGAGGACTCGATAGCACAACACAGCCGCGATATCGCCCAGTTAAAGGGTGACCTGCAGAAAACCCTGAATAAGTGCAAGGACTTGGAATCTCGTTCCAGGAGAAACAATATCCGCCTGGTCGGAGTAGCCAAATCCTTCGGAAAGGGTTCCATGGAGCGCCAGGTGGAAAACCTCCTGAAATCCCTCTTGGGCCCCGATGCTTTCTCCGATCATTTCCTCGTGGAGCGGGCCCATCGTACCGTGGTCCCCCATCCCAGGCCTGGAACAGCGCCCCACACAATCATTGCCCGTCTCCTGAATTATAGAGAGAGACGCTATCCTGAGGCTTTCCAGAGAAAAAGGATCCCTGCATTATGAGGACAACAGGATACACATATATCTGGATTTGTCAACCAATGTGCAAACGCTGAGGAGGTCCTACGAACCGGTCAAGAGACAGCTGAGGCTACGCCATATCCCATATGCACTTGTCTTCCCGGCTAAAATGCGCATCCACACGGAGGCCGTGCACACTTTTTTGAAAATCCTACAGAGGCCATGATGTACGTTGAGGCCTCAATCCCCCCTTCCCCTGGGCAGCCGGGAAACTAACCGTAACCTGCCGGCCCGGCTGGTGGCGGAACCGGAGTACCATGCTGGCTGATGAGACTTGCTCTGCACTGCCTTGCCATAAGTTCAATAACCCATTGACGGCGAGGTGGCCATGTCCACCACATGTTGTCGTAGGGCTGTGAGGCCCCCCCCCCCATGGTGTTCGGTCACGCGAGTACAGCTCACACCCCCAGGAGACTTCCCAAGTTATGGCTGATGGGATACATCATCGGGTTGGGGTTGATGATGCGGGTGGGGGTTGGCGGGGGAAACAGGTAAAAGTTTGTCCTGGTGCTCTGCCAGGTATGGTTGGGGATGTTACAAAGTTAAAATCAGGGGACTACTTTCCAGCAGGACTCTTCCAGTACTTGAGACAATGGTGCCATGCTTGGCAAATGGTCCCTCCGATAGGCAACTATGGTGCAGGCTAAGGGTGGGTTGAACATTCGACTACTCTCCTGGAACATTCGGGGTCTCAACAATCCAGTCAAGGCAAGGAAAATTGCTGCATACATTACACGCCATGACCCCCACATCCTTCTGATAAAGGAAACACATGCGATGGGAAGTATCAATACCAAATTCCTCCCACGATGGGGTCCTCATAGGTACTTCACAGAGTATTCAACACAATCCAGGGGAGTCCTGATGTTTATACACCCAAAGCTATGCTTCAGGTATCTTTCTAGTAAGATAGACCCTCTAGGTAGATACGTGTTGGTATGGGGGGAGGTGGCGGGACGGCAAATACTACTGATTAACACATACGGTCCTAATATCATTATTTTACTGCGCAATCCTTGATATGCTGTCCACATCGGTAGAGGCGCAAATAATATGGGTCAGGATTTCAATATGATTCTTGATCACTCCCTGGATCGTTCATCTACCTCCCCCAGGGCCCCGTCCAAAGCGGCTCTTACTGTTAGATGATGGATCAGACCGACATAATTGTCAGCCTAGATGACTCCCCACCTCCGGCTAAAAGGTGGAGAATGCCCTCTGCGATCCTTAGGGACTCCAATATCTGTGAGGCATTACATATTGAAATTGAGGAATTTCTGGAGTTGAACAAGGGTTCGGTGAGCACCTATGCTACCCTATGGGAGGCATTCAAGGTTTGGATCCGCGGTACTATACTGGGAAAGTCTACAGGTATGCTGAAAGCGGTGAGGAGGGAACTGGGTGTGGCTGAAGCCACAATAGACGCATTACAGACGGAATTTAGCGCCACATTGAACAAGGAAACCCTATCTAAGATGCACGCTTCCCTCAAGGAATTCAATGAGCTAGCCAGTAGGGAAGTCTTATACGTGGCTGCCCCGGAAAAGGCCCGCAGGTACGGGGAGAGTAATAGAATGGGGAGATTTCTGGCCAACATGCTTAGAACAGCCGGGCACCTCTACCCAATCGCTAGCATCCAGAACCCAGCTGGGATCACGGTCAATAAAGAAAATGACAAAAATTCTACTTTTGCTGATTTCTACTCTGCTCTGTACTCTGATCACGATGTTAAAACCAGGGAAGACACGTTCAGGTACCTGGACTCCCTTGATCTCCCAACACTCACCCAAACGACACGAAACATTTTGGATCAACCCGTTACTATTGAAGAACTCACTGAGGCCATTAAAACTCTATCCGGCGGCTGCGCCCCTGGCTCAGACGGCCTGACTGCCGAACTGTATAAAGAATTTCAGGGGTTGCTAGCCCCACTATTACTGAAAGTGTGGGAAGAGGCCATGAACTGTGGTATCCTTCCAGACTTGATGCGTGAAGCAGTTATTACGGTCCTTCTGAAGCCACGCAGACCAGCACAGGATATGGCCTCCTACAGGCCCCTCTCCCTAATCAACACTGATGCAAAAATCTTCGCCAAAGTGCTGACCACCAGACTCCTGCCGTACATGCCAATCCTGGTCCACCCTGATAAAGCTGGCTTTATACCAACTAGATCTACAGCTTTAAACCTGCGACGATTATTTAACATGCTGGCGCAAATAGATCCGCAGGCAAAAGCGGCTGTAGTGGCCCTCAATGCCGAAAAGGCCTTTGATACCATCTCCTGGACAAACCTTTTCCTGGTACTCGAGAGGTTTGGACTTGGACCATATTTTATTAAATGTGTCCGGCTGCTATATACCCAACCATCCGCCAAGGTCCTAACTAATAACAGCCTGTCCCCTTCTTTCCATCTACACAGGGGGACCAGACAGGGCTGTCCTTTCTCGCCCATTCTCTTTGCCCTCACTATTGAACCAATGGCAGAATATATCCGTCAACACCACTCGCACGGAGGTCTCAGGATGACTGGCCCTCCCCAAATTATATGACTGTATGTGGCCGATACACTGTTATACGTCCGGGACCCACATGAGAATGTGCAACACATTATGTCTGACATACATGAGTTGTCGGA
The DNA here is from genome assembly GCF_040938575.1 of Ambystoma mexicanum. NCBI lineage: Eukaryota > Metazoa > Chordata > Amphibia > Caudata > Ambystomatidae > Ambystoma > Ambystoma mexicanum. Next base: position 880,102,230 of record NC_090937.1, on the reverse strand, counting down.
ATATTCGGGATAGAGAATCAATGTCCCCAAATCTGAAATATTTCCATTGACCCCTAATACAGGTGACCTATCTCACATTACAGGGTTTAAGCCTGCCTCCACGCAGGTAAGATACCTGGGAATAATGGTGGCTAGGGATAGACAGCTGCTGTACTCGCATAATCACGGCAAATTACTTCTCACCCTTAGGACCAAGCTCCAACTATGGGTTAATCTCCCTCTGTCCTTATACGGCCGAGTGGCCCTACTTAAAATGGTAGTTCTACCCAAACTCTTGCATCTCTTCAACAACATCCCGATTTGGCCTGGTAAACCCTTTTTTGCGAAACTTAGATCATTGGCGTCTTCCTTTATTTGGAACGGGAAAACTGCTAGGCTGGGGTGGGACAAGATGGTGGAGCCATACTCACAGGGCGGTATTGCGGCCCCTGATTTTGAATTGTATTGTATAGCAGCACATGCACAATTTGTGAAACATTGGTTTGACCCCGAAGACACAGCCCCACACATTCTTCTCGAAAAGCACGCAGTCCGCCCTAATGATATACGATCGGTCCTTTTGAACCCCACTTGTGGTAACGACTGCCCTTTCGCCCCGGTATTCGTCACCACACGAGCTTGGTCCAGGGTTTACAGGAGGATTGGCCTGGTGATCCCCTATGACCCAGATATACCCCTGTGGAACTTCTCTAGTATTTCCCCGACTTTTGACAGGGCCCTTCAGTGAACCTGGGACCCGAATAAACTCTTCAGGATGCGAGATATGTTCCCTGATGGCATGTTTTGTGAACTCGCAGACTTCATAGATGCAGTGGGGGAGGGGGGTTCAGCTTAAGCGGCTTCAATATTATTGTATGAGAACAGCTTTTGCTGCTAAATGGCCTTCTTTCCCGGCAGAACCCCAGACGCATGAATGTATCAGAGCTATGGTGACGACGGATGGTCATGATAAGGGAATCTCATCGCTATACACCTTGGTGCAAACACACTCCCCCTCACAAAACACTATCAGAGAAACCTGGGAGTGGGATGTATGTACCCAGATTGATGACGTGAGATGGGCCCGATATCGTCAACTCACCAAATCGGTCTCCATGAACTCAGGACTCCGACTGGGTTGGAGTTACAGAAGCAAACACAAACGCCATTTTAAAACCGAGTTCTGGCAAAAAGACCCAACCGGGTTATTTATTTAATAAATATTAAATAAATAACCCGGCGGTATCTTTAACATTGCACCAAAAAGTGGTGCGTTTAAAATGAATGGGAAAATCTCATAGAAAATATTCCGGTGGAATATTTTGCGTGGTAACAACTGCCACCAGCCAGAAACTCGATGAGGGGGGACTGCACAGTGCCCCCTCGAAAAACAGACCCAGGGGCAATCTAATTACCCCTACCAGTACTTCCACAGTATGATGGTTTGTACTGGTTCTGTTCCCAATTTAAGACTAGTAAAGTCAATGGTGACTTTACATGCCCTGGGGGACAGTAGTCAGTCCCAGGGTGTGGAGTCTATGTTTGGGGGTCACTATGACACCCCTGTGTTACTGCACTGAGGGTGCTGTGTAACACACTTACCAAAAACCACATGAAACCCTATGGAGTAAAAGACCCCATAGCCCATAAAACACATTACAAAGTCAAAGGATATCTCAAATCATGTCTAAGAGTGGGAGAAAAAAATAAACCCCAAAAATCCAGCAAAGCTGCTGTAGGACTCACTAGGTTTGGGAAATTAGCCTTAACAGAGAATTCTCCCTAACAGTGCGCAGGGAGTTTCACACGCGATTTGGCAGTGTAGCCCTCCCGGATGTGCCTCCCCCTCCCATGCCCCGCAGGCAGCCCACACCACAGGGGACCACTCCACACTCCTGGCCATGCCCTGCAGGCAGCCCATCACTCCATACCATGCCCCGCAGGCAGCCCATCATCCTTGGGCATGCCCCGCAGGTAGCCCATCACCCCATACCATGCCCCGCAGGCAGCCCATCACCCCATACCATTCCCTACAGGCAGGCCACATTGCACCATGCACTTGGGAGCCCCGACTCATGTCCCCCACCCCAAACACCCATCCACCATTGACTGGCACCTGCCTGCAGGCCCCGACTCATGCCCCCCACCCCCAGTGACGGGCACATGCCAGCAGGCCCCAACTCATGCCCACCACCACACCCCCAGTGACAGGCACCTGCCAGCATGCCCCGACTCATGCCATGGCCACCCAAATCCCAACCCACGCCACCCCAGTCCAAACACCCAACCAAGCATTCCATCCACTCCACATTGAAATCGCCATGCCATGATAGATCCCAAATAACCAGTATGCACATGAATACAAGTCCTTCAGACCCACACAATGGTAACACATGACTGAGAAAACCCACATTGTGACATGCACGAAACCAATGAGAGAAGACCACACAAATGAAGTAAAAAATATAAATGTATTATATACACAACTGTATGAGTGAAACGAAATTGCACAATAACAAAATAATAAATAAAAGGATGTCCAAAATAAAGTTAAAAATATTAAATCTGAAATCAATAAAAACAAAATAAATGCCTCCAAAGTGTCGAAATCCAAAAAAAAACATTCCTCCATGGTAAAAATATAATAGTAAAATCAGGTCCATAACTATATACAATGTAAAAATAAAGGGTCCATGCGCCCAACAATCCAAAGGAAACCTAAGAAAAAAACCTACCTAATAAATAACTATTTACAAAAAGGCAGGGCATAGTCCATGCACCCCAAAGGAAAAAAATAAAGGAAACCTACAACTAGAAAAGTATTTACAATGGCAGCGGGATAGTCCCACGGCTCACTGTTTGATGTTCCAGGCCAGGGCATCATCGAACTCCACGTCGATGTTCCGGAGGCGGGCCTGTTCCCTGGCCCCGAGGTCTCGCAAGGATGCAGCCATGTAATCCCTCAACTCCCTGTGAGTTTCCTCAAGGCCTTCCACCCGCCTCAAAGCCCGGTGCATGGAGTTCTCTGACCTTGACATCCTGAGCCGTGCCCTCTCCGCCCGCCGCCTTTGTGAATCTATCTGCTGGCCCAGCCGCTGCCACACGGAAGACACTCCCAGTCCGGGGTCCTCCTGCGCCTCGGCCGATGCCTGCCCCCGGGGTGTTGATGGCCCCGAGCCATGATGCCTCTCACGCTGAGCCTGCTGCTGCCTCCGACGCAACTGCCTCTGCCACCACGATGGCCTCCGGACTGATGGAACCCGCCCGATGATGCCGGTTCATCTTCCATCTGCTGGGGTCAGGGATGGGATCTCCACCAGGCTGGCTGCCTTGTTTGGGGCAGGTCCACAGGGGGCCCTGGCGGCATCTGGGCCGGAAGATGGCATGGAGAACGACTGGCATATAGTGCGCACAGAGGCAGAGAGGGCCACAAGACTGGCTGACACATGGAGGAAACCCCCGACCATCATCCCTCCCAACTGGGACACGTTGCTACACAGCTCTTCCTGATGATGTGCGTCGTCCCCCCAGGAACCATGCACGTCATCACGAATGTCACGTGTTTGCAATGCGACCCCAATCAGAACAGACTCAATCCTGTCACAGGTCCCCTCGTCCGCAGGTAGACGAGTGCCAGATGACATGGACCCCCCCACCTGCGGACGGGCTTGGGACGGGGCATCCCTGCTTGGGCAGGGTGATGCAGTCACAGTGTCAGGGACAGCGACATGCACAGGCCCCTCTGCGACGACCTGTGTTGCCTCCTGCCCCTGCCCCTGGACTGCACCACTTGCACCAGTGGTACCACCCCCACCAGGCCCCAGGTGCAGCTCAGTAGCGGCCTCCTCCTCCTCCGCACACACCACCAACCTGGATGGCTCCGCACCGTCTTCCGCCATCGCAAGCCCCTGTGGGGGCTCACCTGCCCCTTCCGCTGCAGCCGTAGTGGCGGACGCTGCACCAGTCCCCTCGCTCCCGGATGATGGAATTTCCTGGGAGGGTGACTGGGCTTTGCGTCGCCGGCCGGTGGAGGCATCCCTGCCGCTTTCCTCCACAGCACCCTCTCCGCCCTCTTCTTCACTTGCCGTTGTGTAAAGGGAGACATTTAACACAAGCATCAGGGTACTGTACAATAGTCCCCTAGATGGGAAGCAATAGCACATGAGTGGCACTGTCAAACGTCACTTCCATAATGTCCCTCCACAACACATGGGTCAGTGCAGGCAACACACATGCAGAAACAGGCATGGCACATGCAACAGACATTTACATCCATGTCCGAGGCACCGTAGAAACATCCAATGGTGGGCTGAAACTCGCATGCATCATGGGACATGGTGATCACATGCACACACATCACCGGAGGGTCATGCATCTGGCCCTGTATACCCCCAGACACAGTGGATACAAGGATGACTAGGCTGTATCAGTGATTCAACACATCGTCACAGACAAGTGTCATGCATCCATGGTGCACACACTACTCAGACACACGGACATGTACACCATGCATGTCCATGACTGCAGCACACATCTATCACACCACAAACACGTCCAAGTACAGACACAGGCATGCATACATGGGTGCATTCCGCATGATGATTTGTAACACATACACCATCCATGTGGGTCACGCCTGACTGGACTCACATGCAGCACCATCATGTCCCTGCACACACACATCCATACATGACCCATGTCACACATGTAGCCGAGTAGCTAACTACCACCACACTGCAACATACACTGTTTTAAATGTGTATGCATGGGCACTTATCGCTCGACTCCAGACGGGCCTGCATCCTGAGGATCCGGTGGTGAAGCACTGGGTGAATGCGTTCCAGGACTCTCATCTGCTGGGTGGTAAGCTAGACCCGGCGCCCCACTGCATCCGCTGCCTCCAAGAGGCGCTGGGCCTTCTTGAGGGTCCTGGACTTGTAGTCCTCCCAGCGCTTCTGGACATGTTTGATGTTGCGGGGTGCCACCCCCTCCGCATTGATGGCACCCACTATGTCCTTCCAGATCCTCTTCCGTCCTTCCTTGTCGGCATGCAAGGGTGTGAAGAGGTCATCATAATGCCCCAGAACTTGCTCCACCAGTATATCAACTTCCTTTTCACTGAAGCTGGTAGCCCTCTGCCTCTCTGCTGGGAGGTTGCCACTGGTGCCGGATGGTGTTGCGTTGGAAATGGCAACCCCCGAGGAAGGTGTGGGTGAGCAACTGGGTCCTGGGGCTGGGCTGTGGAGTGATGGTACACCAGACGGGAGTCCTATGTTACAGCAACTGGACCACTGCAGATGGCAGATGTGCAGGCACCAAATGGCAGGGCATGGTGGCAGCAGGCAGGCAGCAGCAGATGGCTTGTGGGAGGCTGCTTGGGGCTCTGGGGGGCAGTAATTCAGCCTTCTGGGCAGGAGCGTGGTCTTCTGTGTGTAGTCGCGTGGCCAGCTTGATACGGAGTGATTTGGCACACGAAAAAACAGCAGGTCAGCGTGTCATTCGAGGAAAGGCCCTTAGCGCGTAAGCGCGTATGTGAGGAACACACGCTGGTGTTTCCCTCGGGACGGGTAAAAGGTCCTACGTGGGTTTCCATCGCTCTGTATGTGCTTTTCGTGCAGAGCGGTGCATGTGTTTTCCAGATGTTGGGGTTTACACGCGATTACTTAACAGCAGCTACAGTGCATCCTTCTTTTTGCGGTGGTGTTGCCTTCGCATTCCTCTTGTACACGTACGGCAGATGGCGAGTCGCACATGCTATTTTTCCCACTGCGAGTGTCCCTGTTTGTCGGGTACCCCTTTTTTGGGGTCCTAATAGCCGTGTTGACCACGTACGCATTTTGTGTGTTCCTAGCTGATACAGCGTGCTGCGTGTCTTTTTTTTACACGCACGTGAGCTACAGGGGTCACGTATCTCTTTTTCTTGTTATTTTGGGATGCCTGAGCGTTGCGTGGCCCGTCATTTTTCCTAAGGGGCCACAGGCAGCCTTGCAGGAGCACAGGGGTGCTGTTTGCATCATGTTCCTTGCCCCCCAACAAAGTTTCCCAGGACAATTGTTGTGTGCACCTCCCATCGGTACTAGTACATCTGTGCCATGGTTGGGAGGCCACAAAAGGTGAGGGCCACCTCAGTTGTGCGGCCTCCACGTGCTCTTTCCCCTCACATGCGCAGCACCTGTGCGTGTGGTTGGGGATGTGGAAGCACCACCATTTCCACCGGTACGCCCGGCAGAATCCTGTGCAGTGCCCTTAGGGACCACTACACACAATTAAGACTACAAGTGGTAATACAAGTTCACCTTTGGTACAAGCCTGTTCTACACTGTTAACGTGGTAGCAGTAGCGGAGCAGCCAGACTTATCTCAAGAGTAAATAAGCAGTAGTAGAGATTACACAAAGGACCACAATTACTGTGACTCAAGCAAACACTGACTCAAGGTTTCAGGTAAAAAATAAAAGTAAGTTTATATTTAAACCATCTGTTATAAAACACTTCACTTCTATACATTCGAAACCACACGTAAAATACACTACACACAACCAATTCCACTTGTTTCAGCAAATTCAAGGTAAGTACATTAGGATTTGATAGACCAGTGTTGCGATACTAACGCCTACCCGCAGGTAGAAATGCTCACGAAGTTAAAACACACTTTGTACTTAAGAATTTCAAACAAGGGAAAAGTCATAGGCAATACTTTTTCAAGGCAAGAGGCATCTGGGACTTATTTAAAGATACAGACTAAAGTCAATAGGCCTGCGCCAGTGTCAATGTAGCAGATGCTCAGTTGTCGAGGATCACACGTTGAACAGTTCGAGATTCGAGATGGCAAGAGTTCGTAAATATTGTCACATGGAAGGAAAAGTTATAAGAGGGAGGGAAGAAAGAACAAATCTTCGTGGAGGAAAAGGGTTCGCCCCGATTCCAGCTGGTCAGGCGGAAAGACCGACCAAATGTGCACAGTACCTTATTCCGTTGGTGAAAAGCTCATGCCACGGCAGTTGTTCCTGGTAGTTCCTGCAGCTTCAGTCGTGGGGACAAGAAGGAGGACGTCTGGAGCGATCTGCACTACCCAGGGATGAGGCCAGCAGCAGCGAAAAGAACAACGATGAATAAATGGTGCGCTCCTTTAAATCAGGAGAGGGCTCTTCTGATGGCTATCTGGACCACTACAGCACAGCAGTGATTTCGACCCAGGAGAGGATTCTCTGACTGAAGAAAAGACGAGCTTGTTGATCCCACCAGGCTCAAGGGAAGACGACTCCGGACTGGATCTTCTCTTGTTGAAGGGTAGATAGCTCAGGGCTTCACCGGGACTCAGGGTTGCAGCAGCCATCTTCTCCGCTTCTCTTCTATTCCTTGCAGTTCCAGTGGCGACTCAGACTTCTAATCCTAGAGTCCTGCCTTTTATGCCAAAATCCCCCATTCACACAGCCTGGCTGTCAATCACTCAGCAGGGGGGGTTGTCCAGCCCGGACAACCACCTCAGCCAATCAACACAAAGTGCGACTTGGGTCTCCAAGGAGACCCTGTGCAGGTGGTGACTACACCCCTCCCTCACATTCAGCCCACCTAGACACCCAGACGCCAAAGGAGGGCTTCTGGTCAGAAGCCCGCCAAAGGTCTGCGAACAAAGGAGGCAAACCTGGTTTGCTGCGCAAAGAAAGACCCAAGAAGGAGGTTAACAAAAAGAAATGGCGCTTAAACCCAACCGCAGCCGAAATAAAAAGCATTTGGGCTAGCGGGTTTAAAGTTCGAGGCTACTAAAATAGCTTAAAACAATACCACGTTATGTAATATAATCGCGGTAGGAAAATTAGGGTAGGTACCACTGCCACCAGCCAAGTCTTAAAGTTAAGGGAGCAAAACAATGCTCCAAGAGGTACAGATAAAAAGGGCTAAGAATTAACCCTTTCCAATGCTCCATGTAAAATGGGGTGTACTGGATATGTGGCAACTTTACCCTTTTCTGGGGGACAGAAGTCAGCCCCAGAAATGGAGTCTGTGGGAAGTCTAAAAGACAACCCTGTGTCACTGCACTGAAGGTGCTGTGTAACACACAAAAGTGTGGGGTTACTGAAGTGTTGTCCTTCAGAGCCCACAATCACAAAAACAGTTGAAATTCACGTGGCAAAACACAGGTAAGAGTGAGGGAAAAGCTCACACTCTTACCAAGTGGAGCTGCTGAGGGACTCACTAGGTAAGGGAAATTAGCCATAGAATGAGAATTCTCCCTAACACCGCCGTTTTGCAACATTGTGCAGGACACATGCTGCCACAATGATCCTGCACACTACTGGCGGTGCATACAGTAGCTGCCTGCCAGAGCGGTTGAGGGACCAGAAGCGTGACTTCAGCACTCCAAATGTGCCCTTCACTATGGGCCAGGTTACAATATGGGCTGCGTTGTATCTTACCAGGGGTGGGGTGGTGGTGTTCCGTATTGGCGTCATCATGTGGGTGCTCAGAGGGTAGGCACTGTCCCCTGGGAAGGTGATAATGGTTGTCATTAGTTTGGTTTGTGTATTTCTCTGTGTGTGACATGCATGCATGTGCACAGGCATTTGTACTCACCAATGAGCCATGTGTCACCATGCTTCCCAGCTTCCAGGTCCCGGCTCAGGGTGGCCATTCTGTACATGAAACTGTCATGGGTGGACCGAGGATAGTTAGCATAGACTGAGGTGATGATCCCCTGTGCATCGCATACAACCTGCACGTTGATGGAATGCCAGTGCTTGCGGTTGCGGTGGATATTCTCTGTGGCCCTAAGTGGACATAGGGCCACATGGGTGCAATCTAGGGCACCGAGCACTTTGGGGGAAGTATGGCGCCCTGTAAAAGTCCTGGACCATGGCCTGCCTTTTTGTGGGTGTTCTGGGCATGTATATGTGCCTGCGGACTGAGGGTTGCCCAGTCATGATTCCCAACACCTGGTGTAGGCAGCGTGACTGTGTGGGCTGTGAGACCCCCACTATGGCAGTGGTCAGCTGAAATGACCCAGTGGCCAAGAAATGCGGTACATTCCGCACCCTTCCAAGGGGCTCAGTGCTTGGGAGCACAAGGTGGGTGATGTGAGGTCATCCTCCCACTCCTGGACCAGGTCTAGGATGATACGAGGTGGAAACCTATACCTGCCATAGACCTGATCATCAGGCATCCTAATAAGGCTGGTCCTGGGCAAAAGAAATGTGGGGCCTGCCTATTCTCCTCCTCCTGCGGTGTGTCATGATCAGTGCTGCGAGAAATGTGACATTCATCGTAGCTGTATATACGTGCTTGTTGTTTGCGTGAAATTTTATAATGCACAGGGACGCTACCGCCTGCCTTCATGTGGCAGGCGTGTTTAGGCCTGTGAGTGTCTTTTGCCGTGCGCGGGTTTCCCCTATTTGATTCCATGGATACGTGTGGTTCGCTTGCGTGTGGGCGTTCCGTGTACTTCCCAGCAGTACTTCCCCAGTTACGCCCTTATTTTCACGCGTTGTTCCCCATTCCGCGTGTTCCGCCCCCTTTTTGGTATGTGCACAAACGTTGTGTGCTTTTGCTGTGCGCGTTGCGCACGGCATTTGGGTTGTTGCAGTGCTGTGTGCACCACGCACTGATTTGGTGCACATCCCGGGAAAACACACGCATGCCCTTCCATGAATGGTGCGCTTGCTTTTTCACTCATGCACCAGCTTGCGCCACGAATTTCGGCGCACATTTGTTCCGTGAATCGGCCCTAAAATCCCTTCATGGCCTTGCGCCCATCTATCCTGCGCCTCTTGTCTCCTTTTATGTTCCCCCGCAGGTTCTTTGTCCCTCGTCCTTGTGCGCAATCACACTTTCGTTCTTTTTCGCTGCTTGCCCCCTTTCACTGGAACAGTCTTCCTCTTTGTTCTATTCATTCGTACTCTGCTTTTCGTACTGCTTTGAAAGGTTTTCTACTAAAGTCTTAAGTTTATCTGTACTATTTTGTTATTGCATTCCTTGTTTATTTCTTTGATAATGTATAAAACCCTTCTATACTGTAAAGTGGTTTTGTACAGCGCCGTGGTGTAAGGCGCTATATAAATAACAAATGCATACAAATACAAATGGCATAAGGAGAGCAATGCACCAGCAGCACAGAAGACTATGTGAAAGTACTGAAGACACAGGATGCAAAGCTGAACACAGAGAAATGAAGACAACGCTCCTGTAGCACGTTGACTTAGAAGGGTGATCCCGCCGAAGGAACATCGTGGTACTTGGGTGTGCCAGAAAATACTCCAGTAGATGAGATCGAAGAAATACTGGAAAAACATCTGCGATCATTCCAAGGTAATCCGGCAGTATCACAACACTTTCAGGTTGTGGGCGCCCAAAAAATATCTTGCCCCATGGCTCCTTCTGGAAATTACACTACAACTAATAGCCTAAATCTGTCATTGAAGAGAAGGGGCACGCTGTTGGGAGCAGCAAGATAGAAGGGTGCTCTACAATTTCAAGGTGCGGACATTTGGATTTAACTAAACCTTAGCACTGTTGTGCAGGAGGCCAGAAAAAGGTTTTTGAAAGCAGAAACAGAACTGCACAATCCTGGCATTAGCCATACCATCAGGGCCGGCTTTAGGCCTGGGCCACGTGGGCGTGCGGCCGGGGCACCACATTAGCCCACCTGGGTTCTTTTTATTACAATAGGGGGCCAATTCTACACCAGCATGGGGTAGCCTTTGAAAAACAGCCCCATGCTGGTTTGACAGCCACACTCTATTGAAGTGCTCAACTCCCTGCTCCTTCATGGGAGCAGGGAGTTAAGCACCTAATTGAATAGCGTGTTGCTTCTGGTTTGACAGTGGCGCTCTATTTACCAGAGCAACAAAAATGTGGTGCCCCCCCCCCCCATCTGCAGGGACTGATGTGGGGGAGGGGGTGATGGCACCAAATGTTGTCTACCCCCGGTCGCTGCCAAAGCTAAGGCCAGCCCTGTTTACCATGCTCTTCCCTGCAAAAATAAAAGTGATCTTATACAGAAATACTCACATTTATGGACCCATCCTAAGCACTAGAATTTGAGTAATGCCAAATACAATGGCGGAAACCCATCGGCCCATGGGCGAACAGGGAGACCAAAACCCGGAACTAAGTCTAGGGCTGCATGAGTTTAAGAGGCTGCATGCTGACCCAGTTGATATTTATTTGCGGGGGGGGGGGATAAGATTGGACAGTGTAAGGTGTGAGGAAGTTTGGAGATTACAGTGGGCTATGCATTAATTGGGACGATCCGGTGTCGGAGGGGAGGGCGAGGGGATGCAATACCAGGGGACTGCTCCTTCTCCATTGCCAGAGACACTATTAAATACCTAGGAATAAGAATCGGGGTGGCAGGTTCCGATTTAATGAAAAATAACCTGGACCCCGTTGTGGTGAAAGCGCAGAAGATCGCCAGGCACTGGGCGACCCTGTCAATATCCATGCTGGACAGGGCAAACCTGTTCAAAATGATGTTTCTTCCACGGCTGTTCTATGTTCTCCAAAACATGCCATTCAAAATCCCTTCGAGAGTATTTCGGGTCATAGAGAACATATAAAGGGAAGTAATATGGGCCAAGACGTGCCTTAGAATTGCTCTTGCGATGATGACTCACTCAGTGTGGGAAGGGGGGTTTGGTATCACTGGTGCACGAATATACTATTGGGCATCCCAACTGGTGGCAGCAAATGAGTGGGCTTTCGATAAGGGGGTGCTTCCCACATCTGTTTGGATAAGGAACTGATGGGGGCAGGGGCGTCGCTAGGGGGGGGGGCTAGAGGGGCTATAGCCCCGGATGAAGATCACGGGGCTACAAACAAAGGCTAGCCCCGGGTCGAACATCCGCCCATTTTTCCTGCCGCCTGGCAGTGCTGGAAAGGTGGCACTGTGCACAGTAGACGCGATGCAGCATGCAGGCAGCAGGCACAGGAGGCAGCGCAGCAACGTTCGTTCGTGATTTGAATTTAAAAAAGATACGATTCGAACATAACTCTGTCTGGCTGCCTGCCTCCTGGCCCTGGGTTGCTGCCTCAGTGCCTCATGATGACCGCCTGCGCTTGCACAGGCAGCAGGGAGCCGAGCCACCGCCCAGGCACGTGCCCTGTGTCTTTCCCTGCATGCGCAGATCAAGTCAGCAGGCCACGGACACGCCCAACCCCATGCTGGCAGACTCTAAACGCGAGCTGCCCCGAGCAAGGAGTCCGACGACGCCAATCGCTCGCCACCTGCACCATCTACTGTGTGGTGACGTGACCCCTGGCCCTAGCCTAGCCGTGTCACCGCGCCCCCCCCACCCCTGTGAAGCTGTGGACAGTGCCGGCCCGCCGACTCCAGGACCGAGCCCATTTGGTGGCAGCATACAACCGGCATGGCGTCATCACGTCAGCTAACTGCTATAACTTATGTAGGTGTGCGTGTCGCGGTATTCACACAGTGTGAAATTTGAATACCAACACTATCAGCACAGCACAATATGAATGAGGGACCGCCGGGTCCGGTCCACTGCATGTTGTTGATGCCTCATGTCCCCCACCCCCAGCACGCTGACCGGAAACATGGCCCGGGCCCTGGGCTGGGGGATGGGTCGGGAGGGAGACAGACAGGAACGTTTCAGCCTCCATCTCGGGAACTGGGAATGAATGCGCAAGGCGGAATTGGGCGGGAGAAAGACTGAGCGCAGAGCTCCGTTCTGCTTCTGTTCTCAAGGCCCAAGTTGAGGAAGCTCTGTCCCAGGCTGCACGAGTTTCCCCAATTCAGATTTGCACATGTTCTCAGACTCATCTCAGCCATAATTTACTCAAAAGCCCAAACTAATGCAACAAAACTGTCCCCGCTGCTCAGAGAGAGTGTGGCGGGTGCCGGGGCGGATGAGTCAATTGTGTCGATTTCCAGCCCTGGATGTGATTCCGTCCCCATTTACCTCCCATTGCACCATCCAGACCAGTCCCCATCACTGCCGGATCGAGGACACAGCGCCACCCCAACCCCCCCTCCTACCCACCCAGGGCCTCCATCATTCATGGGGACCCCGAGAGGCACTGCTGCTACAGTAGGGGGTCCGTGCTGTAAAGCGCTGCACGCCTGCCTCGAGCTCGGGTAGCGCTACACCACGGGTGAGAGGAGGAACCAGAGAGAAGAGGAGATGGCATTCGGCACTGCAGGCGGCATCCGCGCCTCCCTGGTGCCTCTTGAGGGCTGGCTGAGCTCACTCAGGTACTCTCGGCAACCTGCAAACGGAGTCCTACTGGGGCAGTGGGGCTTAAAAGTGCATCGGACAGTGACACCGATGAAAATGTGTCCCAGTCCCACAATTGCAAATGGCAATTCATTCCTTTTGTGACAGACTGAGTTAAGAATAATGTATAATTGCAAGGTTTGCACCCATGGTCAGCAGCGCGCGGTGCGCACTGTGATGCTTTTAAGCACTAATGCCCACAATTAGGGGTCACTCAGAGGAGATGGCATTCGGCGCTGCAGGCGGCATCCGCGCCTCCCTGGTGCCTCTTGAGGGCTCACTCAGGTACTCTCGGCAACCCGCAAACGGAGTGCTACTGGGGCAGTGGGGCTTAAAAGTGCATCGGACATCAATGAAAATTATGTCCCACAATTGCGAATGGCAATTCATTCCTTTTGTTACAGACTGTGAGTTAAGAATAATTTATAATTGCACCCATGGTCAGCAGCGCGCGGTGCGCACTGTGATGCTTTTAAGGACTAATGCCCACAATTAGGGGTCAGCTTGGAGCGCAGAGCTGTGCACTCTGCCAGCCCCCGCCAGGAATCAATGTGTGTTCATTTTGCAGCTGTTCAGATTTGCTTCCCCAGAACTTGGAGGATTCATCCGGGTTCTCAGATCTCAACATAAGGCTGTAGATCATTATGTTGTGTCCTGTCATTATCTGGCACCTCCTACTTCTCTGTTTGAACTGTAAAGAGGTGTTTGAGGTTTCTGGCATGTGTGATGCACACATCTCTCTGGATGTTTGCGAGACATCTTGTTTTGGTTTCATTGGTCTTTGGAACTTGCTTCCGAGTGTGTGTGATTTCATGCCATTTGCCCGAAGCTTTAGTTTTGAGGGTAAGCGTGTTATACATTGTGCACAGTTTAAAATGTTGATGTATTCGGTCCATGTTTGCTGTCCTGGCCTTTGGGTTCAGTCTGGCATCTGAAGGCTTATGAATCTGCTGGTCAAAGTGACACTGCCATGCCCCAGGGCCTTGCTCAGCAGGTAAATATACTTAGCAGCCTTTCCAAGATGTTTGCCATAATTATCCTTTTCTTTTTATTTAAGTATTAGAGGCCGAACCTTCCCAAGATGTCAGGTGTGACTTCCTGAGTGTAATATGGTCCTGGTCCATTCCTTTGTATCATAGCGACTTCAACTATGAATGACAACAAGTTATTTTGAATCACTAAAACTTAATGTGTTTCATGGCTCGTTAGACAGTTTGACGTCACTTGGGGGGAATGTGACCGTCTTTGTGGTTTATATTTGCATTTCTCTTAAGAACTCCCCCGAGCCGACCTGTGGTGAAAGCTTCTGGGATGTTGGGAAATAAGGTGTGTCTCCTGAGCCACATGACAGTGGTGTGTTTAAATACGTGAGGTGGTGAGCAGAGGGGCAGCCCAACCTTGCCGGCACGGTTGGGTTTTTTGTGTAGGTGATTGGTGTGTCAGTGCTGGGAGAGGTGGGTAACCCTCTTTTGGGTGTACGGGGGCAGCCTTGCAGCCTGCCACTGCTTGGCTCTCTGCATCAGTGCCTCAGTGACGCACCAGGAGGGGCAGTCCTAGTGTCACTCTGAGCTGAGTTGTAGACCCGCTTCCGTGGCAATATGATGTGCCTGTAGCACTATGTGGAGTGCAACTACATGCAAATGCAAATCGAATGAAACCACAAATGTACTTGTTTAAAAATGTATGTTGGAAAAGAAAATGCTTTCCATTTGTTAGTTGTGTTCTGTTATACTGGGTATTTGTATCCCACCTGCTTGCTGCAGCTTATTAGTGGTACAGTATTCAGCAGCCATTTAGATCACTAAGAAACATATGTACTATGCTGGTTATTTTGGAAAAATCATGCCGAAATGTGTGAGATTTTGACAGCATTTAAAAAAAAATTCTCTAGTGGGGGGTGGCCCCGGCCCGCCTCTGCACCACCCTGGTCAAGTTGAGGCTTGCTCGCTGCGCTCGCTCCCTACACCATTACATTTGTTATGTCCCACCACTTCGTAAGCCCACTAGCTAGCACATGTCAGTCCAACAACAGCAGTTAGTGCCTGTATGGTTAATGAAGAAAACGTGTATCTCTCCAGTTGCTGCTTAAATACAATTTCTCAATCCATGCCAAGTCTTTGGCGGTCCTTTCCAAAGGCTTTTCTTTGTCTTATATAACCTCATAAAGTATTACATGGCACTACTGAATGAATGTTCAGGTTTTGGAGTGGCAAATCTTCAATGAGCATGAGCACTTTGAGCAGTATAGTTTGCAATATTAACGCTTGAAATCGCAACGAGACGCGTACGTTCAGATCATGTAGTTATGTGAAGTTCAAACTTGCAATGGGCTCTAGCCCCGGATCTTTTACAAACCTAGCAACGCCCCTGGATGGGGGACCTGGCACCTAAACAGTTTCTATGGAGCCCTGTTCCGACACGGTATGACGCCGCCAGGCCTACACACATGAGAGGCGTGGAAGGAGGCACTGAAAGCAATGGGTTGGTTAGGGAGAAGCAGTGATGATGGAAGCTGCAGTGTGGGGAAATCTGGATCTCCCAGAGGTGGGAAGGCTGGGACAACAACCAAGTGGGGTCACTCAATGGATCTGGAAGGTTAAGCACATAGTCACTCAGAAACAATTGACTCACTTCCAACAGCTGTCCGATACGCATGGTCTTCCAGAACGGGACTACTATACATATTTGTGGCTGCCACACATGAAGGTCCATGAGGGTCGAGAGTTGTGGGACATTCCAGAAAGGTCGCCACTGGAGGCCAACCTCCTGGAGGGAAGAATCGAGGGGAAAGTCATAATACAGCTTTACAAAGCAATCAATAGCTTCTCCTACTCGCCACTCCAAAAACTCAGAGACAAATGCTATAAAGGGATCTAGGTGTACTCGAGGAAGAGGACTGGGTGGAGGCACTGGAGGTCCCCCGGGGAGGCTAGCATATCCAGCAGGTTAAGACTTATTCAGTACAAAACACTGCACAGAGTGTATTACTCCAGGGATAGGCTCTACAGGATGGGGAGGGACACCGATCCGTTATGCCTGTGGTGTGGGACGGAGGTGGCTACCTTTACATATACTGTAGGATTGTCTGCGGGTTCGGTCATACTGGGGCATGGTTGGAGATTCCATCTCTAGGATCGTGGGGAATCAGGTCCCGGTCGGCCCCAAACGGGGTCTTTTACATATTTGGGGTGAGTCAGGCTTTAACCTGGGGAGAAGAGTTTGATTAAGACTGGTGTGATGGTGGCTAAAAAACACCTGATGGCAAGGTGGGGTAGCCCAACCCCTCCTAAGGTTACCACATGGAGAGAGGGAATGGACCATTGTTGCGAGATGGAACAGGGGAGTCTTTCAGGAGAGGGACTGCCCCTAAAAGCTGCAGAAGATATGGGGCAAATGGCTGGACACCGACTAATCCCAGGCGGGACTAAAGGAAGGGGGGAGGAGTGTGTGGATGGTGAGATGGGGGTCTCTGGGGCTGTGACCCATGGGGTGGTGGGAGAGTATAAAGGGAGAAGTGCCCTGCGCAGCAACAATTGTTTTGGAAATATGGATTGCTGCTTGACTTGTACTTTTTATTTCTGAGGTTATTTCTTGATCTTTGAATCAAAAAAGTGGTTTTCGAAGAAAGGAATTGGGCAATGTACAAGACGCACACATTTGTTGTTCAAGATGGCTGGGTGATGCAATGCGAAACCCACCCAAAAATCTGAGGATGCAGCTGGCAGAACGCTCTAAGAGCCCACACAGCGTACACTGCCTGAATTGTGTTTGGTAAGTGGGCTGGGAGGGGGTGATGAGTAGAGAAAAAAGCAAAAGCAGGATGGCGTCTGAAAGTTACCAGGTGGGGTGGTGCGTGGGAGTTGTACAGCACCACCTAAATATGGTGGCTTGTCCTCAAGGAAGAAACATATGGATAAAAGTTGGAAAGCAGGAAACCTAGTGTACAAATCCTTGTTCAATGACTGATGTATGTTGAGTATGGCAGGCCTGAGATAACTGTAAGGACATGGAATGTGAGTGGATTGAGAGGTGGAAACACACACTGTCAGATATAATCATATGCTCAGAAGCATAATATAAATGTGCTGTTACAAGTAATACTCCTACAAGTAGTGGCTACCTCATCAGTAGTAAAGGGCTAAGCGACACAGAGATATTGCTCATCCTACCATTCCAATTCCAGAATTGGTATGGCAGTTTACATTAATAGCTCTATGCATTTCAAACTGCATGCTATGCACAAAGACACTGAAGGCAGAGTCCTGCTGATGGCAGAGAATGCCATGAGGTAGGAGTTATATTTGTGAATGTATATACCTCCAGTATAGACACCCAGATTTGTTTCTGAAGACAACTGTATATCTAATGCCTCTTGTTATTTCCTCCTCTAGCTCTTCATCAACTTCCTCCTCTGAAAAGAAAGCATGATCCACAAGCTCCCAAACAACCTCTTCTTAATTTTCCTCCTCCAACTCCTCTAACTCTGGTAGGGGGTCTTGCCCCACCTTTGTACTACTCTCCTCTTCAACATTATTGATCTCTTCTCCTATTTCTCTAATCAGTTCCCTCACAAATTATGTCTCTGTTCAAGCTCTCTTTTCCCTCACACCCTGTTCCTTCCTACCGTGTCCTTTTCCTAAGTCTCCCTCACTCCTTAGCTACACCCCCTGCCTATGGTGGATCTCTTTAGTGATGCCAATCATCACCCTAACCTCCTCAATGTCTTCCCCAGCCACTGCTTTAGTACTTTTGTCCTCCACCTCCTTGGTCTCTCTTTTTGACTCTCCTCCACCACCATCTTGGTCTTTCCTCCTAACTCCTCCTCTTTGTCCTCCATAGTGTCCACCCCCTTGGGCTCTTCTCCTATAACATCATCGTTACTCTCATTCTAATCCCTCCTTCTCTGTACTCTCCTTTAGGTCTTCTCCAACCACAATTTCCAACAAATTGTCAACCCTCTTACATAACAAACATTCATGTGTCTCCTTTTTAGCTTTACCACCAACCTCTTAATACACCTCCACCTTTGATTCTATTAACACCTTTCCCCATCTTCTCCAATGTACCTTCAACTTCCACCTCCCTATTTTCACCAATCTACACCAGAGCCATCTCCCCCTGTGGCCTTTCCGGTCCTCCTCTCCTGCCTCCTTCTCCAAACTCCTTTTGCACTCCTCTTCCAGCCACCGTTCCTCCTTCCAACTGCCACACTGACTGCCTGAGGCCTTGAAGTCTTATTGAGCCTTGTCCCTGCCTCTGAGGCAAGGGTCACTGTTGTGCAGAATTGGTATACAGTGCTTGGAAGTTGTCTCTGGGCCTGGGTGGATATCCTTTGTCTGCTGGGCCAGAGCCTTAAAAACTACAACCGCCATCTTGGGGTTAGTGACACCCTCTTCATGCTTTGGTGGTAGGTATAGGCGTTGGCAAATATGTCCCTCCCCCTGATGAGGCATCCAGTTTTAAATTAGGGCTCAATGTTGGATTACTGCCACTAGGATTCCCCATCCTGATGTATGGGAGGAAAAGTCATGTAGGCCCCCTCCTGTCCATTCTCTCCCTGCATGCACATTATGCTCGTCCCACGACTGCCAATTAACCTGTGGCCAGAGGTGCCGGACAGCCTCGGGACGACACATACGAGTAAAACGTCCAGAAGAGGGCTGATTACTGACTCCATATTGTACAGAATCCTGACTCCATCTTGTATATGCCAAAGCAGGCCCCACAGCAAAGCCAGTCCGCAGGCCTGCAGCTCTCCCCTGGCGCCGCACACAGTTAGCCAGCTACTCCCCCACCCCCACCTCCTCCCCTCTGTTGTCCCTGCAGCTGCCCTGTTCTCACAGAAGACTGGGCGCAAATAGTTACAAGTTGAACACTGTATCTTTCGCCTTCCTCCATCCATCACTGACCTGTGAATGACCAGGCAAGAGCCCAGGCCTGGGAAAAAGCATTTAATCTCCACAAACATGCTTCGTCACTTGCAGACTCTACCCTTAAAATATATACCGTGTATAACCCCCCCAACCTCACACCCCTTTTGATGTAACAGATGCATACTCCACGACTATGTGCCACTCTGTTTCACCCATGATGCTAATCCCCTCTGTAAGGCTATAAATTCCCTCCTCTGTTTGTGTATAAGGGGCCTGACTCTATGAAACGTAACAGAACGATCAATAATTAACCTATCTAAATCAATTGCAATGAATGTAATATCATGATCCACATGTCGGTGTCCCATAATGTTGGTTACATATCGTTCACTACCAAATACCCCTGCAAATGTTCGAGATGCTAGGTGACTCGTCTGTTATGATGCAAAACGTATGGTCCGCATGCTCACTTGTTCTTCAGTACTGTGTATACTCGCAAATGTATTCAGATGCTATAAGATTCTCATCTACAATATAAACGGTGCAGCAACGAGACTAATGTAAATAAAAGCCATTCTGTAGCACAGGTGACCACAGTATATGTGATAATAGTAAACATGACTGAACCCCATACTAATGGTTTACGTATACTTCCACTGATCAAACTGGGCCAAACTGAAAGAGCCAAAGGGCCGTCTCGCCTCCCTCCAGCAGTGCCGTGCACGAAAGGCGCGCAGCCCCCTCCCGTTACTCCCTTCCTCATGACAGTGCTGCTGCCGGAGGCCCATGTCTCACTAATGCCTTAATGCAACAACTGTATCTTCTCCCACTTCGACAAGGCCCACACAGAATGTCACCCCCGGCCCCTTGACACAAGATGACCCCCCTACCTTTTCTCCCTTTCAGGTGCACAAGACAAATGTATGTATAGATAAGTGGGAAATAGATGATTCTCCCCCCCAGTCAGGATGTCAATGATATTTTTAATGAGTGTCCTTTTATTGCTTACTTTGAAGTGGTGTTTAGATTAGAGAGTTAGTATCAATCACCCCATCCGGGGTGACCAGCCTCACACTGACCAGCCCAGCTGAAGCATGTGATGTCCGCCTTCCCGCCAAGCAACAATCCAAACATCTGGAGGCGGCGCCTACACAACTATACTTGATTTGTGAATCTACCAGTGAGAATGTAATTAATGTAACATATGTAGTGACGTCATTTATGATGCTGTAACTCTTTTTAAAGTACTGTTAGAGTGATGTTGGGCAGAGCGCTCTCGGAGTTTGCAGAGTTCTCCGCTTGCCCTATTTTGGTTTTTAAATAAATTTACTTTTACTTTCACCCGCACTTGGTCTTGGTCTCATTCCCTCCTGGCGTGTGTCCATTATTGACTCTCATTGTCGAGTTTTGATAGCATTTTGGGGGACTCTCAATTTCACTGACTCATGTCCCTCTTTTCACCAATTTAAGAGTTTCTGTAGCCGTCCAAGGGAATGAGGCGCTATTCGCTCTGCACTGCTTGTTCAGTATCATCTTCTGTCTCTCCTCCAAAGGCGTGGCGACACACTTGAGAGTGTGGAGATGCAAGCCTAAGAATAGCGGGTTCTGAGAAGGATGACTTTTCAAAGTTCCCCGAGATGTCAAGAGATGTCAAAGAAGGTATCCTCAGTGTGTTGCACCACTAGTGGTAGAGATGGAGCATGCACCAACCAGTTGTCTAGGTATGGGTAAACGTGGAAGCCTAAATGACGGAGGTGGGCCGCCACTGAGGCTAGGCACTTTGTGAACACTCGTGGAGCCGACTTCAACCCAAAGGGCAGGACTTTGAATTGGTAGTGCCTGCCTTGGACTTCAAATCAGAGGAAACGCCTGTGCCGTGGATGAATGGGGATGACAAATTAAGCTTCCTCTAGGTCTATAGAGGAAAGGAAATCCCTTTCTTTCTGCTGGTCCAGGACATGCTGCAGCGTAACCATGCAGAACATTTGAGGAATGTGTTTAATGTAGTGAGGTCTAGTACTTCACCATCCTCCAAAGCCCTGGAGGTGCGATGGTACGGCTTTGATTGCCCCTTTCTGCAGTACGGACCGTACTTCTTGGAGAGGCAAGGATTGGTGTTTTTCAACTTTTGGGAGGGGAGGAATGGATGGACATTTTCCCATGAGCTTCATGGTATGGCCCTGTTGAATGATGGACAGCACCCATTTGCTGGTGGTGATGTTCTTTCACTGTGCAACAAAGATGGCAAGATGCCCCCCTTACTTGTGTGTTGTGGTGGGAGTTGTGTCCTTGTCAGGTCTGCTTCAGATCTTGACTTCTGGAGGAAGCTCTGTTTCATCGCTAGTTTCCTCTTTAGGGCTGAGACTGTCCCTTATAACCCTCTTGGGTGGTGTCGGTGCAGGATGTTTGTGGATGGAGGACTTGTAGTCTCTCAAAGTCCCTGAAAACCTTGCTTCACACGAGCGAAATAACTGGCTGCATTGTTGCACAGTGGCAAGTGAACGGGCTGCTTCAGTGTCAGCCTTGATGGCTTGTAGGGTCTCATTGACCTCCTTTCTGAAGGGGTTGGTACCATGAAACAGCATATCAACCACCTTTGACTGGACCTCCAGCCAAAAATGTGTGGCCTTCAATCACCTATTGCAGCATAACACTGCCCCATTGCCCATCTGGCAGAATTCCTTCTCTGCTATGTCCATGGCAACAGAGATGGTGTGATCTAATGCTGTTTCGCCCTCATGTAGCATGGTAAGCGCTTCATCCGGCTTGTCCTCGGGGAGAAAATTTAGTATTGGTCTTGGTTTGAACCAGAGTTCACGGTCATAGCAGGAGAGGATTGCAAGCGAGTTAGCCACCTTGATTGTTGTCGGGGCTCTAGTGATGACACTCTTGCCAGTTGTTTACCCTCTTTGTCTGGAAGCACCATAGAGGGAGAGGAAGGATTGGCAGAATGCTTATCGGCAGCTGCAGAGCCAACGGAGTCTGGGCAAGGTTGAGTACGCAGGCACTTGGGTGCTGGTTCCGGGATTTTATATTGTTTCTCAAAGCAATCCTTTTGGGGTGGTGTCGGGTGGGTGCTGAAAGGGGTTCCTCATCGCTAAGAGGCCATCCTCTCAAATATCCTCTACTATTGGAATGGCCACCATTGATTTTTTTGGCAGATTACCGCCATTGGTAAAGGAATCGCTCCTTTTTCTGTTATTAGGTTAGAAGATCAAAAGGTTTTGCCGCTTTTGACATAAGAGCATGGAAAAAGACCATCTCGTCCAGAGGAAAGTAGGTCTGCAGGCTCACCGGTATATAGTCCGTAACTAGTCAAACTAGTCCGTAGAATGCGTACCTGGAGATCAATCTGTCGTGTCATCATCTATGTCTCTATCTGTGAGTGTGACAGGTGGTTAATGTGGAGCCTCAGGAAGAGGTGGGGGAGGAACCAGGCCTTCGCTTACAGGAAACTCACGAGGTTGTGTTGGAGAATGTAACGCTGGAGTAGGAAGCCGCTGCTGGAACTCCGAAACAAGTGATAGTAGTATGCATAATATATTCATTGACATCTCTTGAGCCGGCAAGCATGCCCATCGGGGTGGATGTCACTGGAGAAGGATGAGCAGGTCCTTATGGTAGAGGAAGGCCTTTCTTTGTTGGAGCTGGAGGTGGCACGTTAGCAACTGTCATGAGATACAAAGTGCCATGCATATTAGGGGATTATATGGCTGCATTAGCAGCTAAAAACCAATAGCTTATTCAAAGTATGTGCTAAATGCTGAAAGTAATGTGTGGTAGTGCCTCCATTACGCAGTAGTGAGCTACAAGGAATATGCAGGCCTAGTAGGGGTGGTAGGTCACATTATGCAATGTGCATAGACAGGCAGGGTGGAGGCCCCAGTTCAGTAGCTAATAGAGACATTATTGGGGGGTTTGGAGCATTATAGCAACTATATAGCGCTTAGATAGTAAGTCTCTGAAGCGCTATGGACACTAAGCTATGAGTGCAGGCCTGGTAGAGCTTGCTCACATGGGGTTAATTGATTTCAGCTTCTCTTAGAATATTCTGTCTTTGCAACTGTAGCTCTGCATGGCTTCGTAAACAAATCCTCTTTCCCTGAGAAGGCCTGGTACGGCCTTGCACACACACTGATAAGACATTACTGTGCTTTTGCAGATGGGCTCCAGGTAGAGAGGGGGCAGAGAAGTGAGAATGTTGGAAATTCACTGAGCTGGGTTTTTCCATGGGCAAATCTTTTTTTTGCACGGCGAAGGTTCTGGAACTGTGCGTCATGTTGATTGACGGCACGAGAGCACAAAAGGTGCACGCACCCAGAACTGGGCGGGAGATTCATCCGCGGACCGAGTGTGTGTCCCCGGAACAGGCTCTTTGCGGCACCCTGCAGCGCTGTTATCTGAGCGGGGCTGGCAGCAGCTAGCTTAAGACCAGGGTCTCCAGCGCTGATTAATGATACCATCTCAAGGGGCGTAAGACTGTGTTTCTCTAAGTTTTGTGGTTTCTCTAAGTTTTGTGATTTCTCTAATGAGTTTTGTACTCTTCTTCAACTTGAATACCACATTGATGCTAAATTTACTGTTCTGTTATATTATGCTTTTTGTCTAATAAATGCTGCATTTATACTGACGGTGTCATTTCACTAGCATGAGTTTACTGCTTGGCACGATAGGACCTGTAATTTGGGCTGAATTGGGTAATTTATGCTCTCAAGGGCTGGTCCTTAGGGAGACACACCCCTTTTCAAGACAGCAACATGAGCCACTTTTTTCGCCTCTTCTGATTTGGAGGACACAAGATCCGAATCCACACCCTGCTGAAGTAGTTGCTGAGGAGGGGCATGGATGGACATGGGACTGCAGGCAGAGCATAATGAGCCAATGAAAACAGGTTGAGTATGAGTCGGCCTTGAAAGATAAGACAATGCGGACAGGGCATCCATGCCCAGAGCAACTCTTTTATGGGAACGTGGAGACTATGGGCCTTTGCACAGGAGCTGTTGACGATGCTGATGTGCTTGGTGATGGCATAGGTCTAGATGGTAATGAAGAAATTATGTAGAAAACTTGGTCATCAACGAAGTGGTCGATGGGGCGCAAGTAACGGTTGTCATCGTTGATGTAGTTGTCTTGATCATTGATTGGGTGATGGTCGACGATCATTTAGAGTGACTGTAGTCGGCGACCCCATCGATGAAGATGGGGTCGATGAAGGACCTGTAGTCGTGGACATGTGCTGCTTTTCTAAAGAGTGCTTCGATGACGAAGCTGTTGACTAAGGCGTCCTCGTCACTGAAGTGGTTAATGAGGTGACCGTAGGCATAGATGGAGATGTCAGTGAGGGAGCAGCCTGAGCGTGTGACCGATGTCCCTTGTTAGCCTTCTTCCCCCATGAAGATTCTTTGTGGGACCTCGACCTCTTGGAAGAGGGAGTGCGCTCTGTGCCTGGCAGAGGCATAACTACAGAGGCCAAGTCAGAGACCCCTGCACCTTCATCCAACCAAGCCACTAACCTGTGATCTTGAATGAGAACAACTGACATATGACACAGCTGGTCAAGTCGTGGTCCGGGTAAAGGCACTTCTCATGAAGATCTTCGATGTAAACACTTTTAAGGTTACATGTCAAGCAGGCCTTCAATAGGCTTTTCTTCCTCGTGTCTGTCATCTCCACCGACTCCTGAAGGCCTCTGATGGAAGATTGGAACTCCGGAGGCAAGGGAATGGGCTGAAATGTCACCGCCATGGGTGAGAAGTAGCACCAAACTGGAAGATTAGATGGAAAAAAGTACCACTAATAGACAGAAATCGTCACATTTCTAGAAGAGAGAATCCTCGAGGACTCCCAAAACTTAACATGAGGTTCTGAAGATGGACATCGGGGGGGAAGGTAAAGGGACCTGGCTAATTGGCTGTGGGCAGTGTGACCCAAAATGACTGATAGAGCTCTATAGAGACAAGCGGTTTAAAAATGTAAAGGTAAACTGCTTTCATGTTACCAAGGATTCCCAACCTGACGATGGGGAATATTCAAGAGCATGTGAATCCGTGAAAAATCTAATGCTGGAGAAATGTGAATATAATAGACCAAAAATGAATGTGGCTAGAGATGGTAATGTTGAAAAAATAATTACCATAAAACTGGGAACCTTAATTATTACTTACCAGCTCCATTACATGAACTTTGACTAGTCCACAGGGGGGCACACTGGACTAATAGCTCCCAACCTCGCCTAAGTGCACTATGTATGACACTACCGGTCTACACCTATTCTTACTGCCAGCCCTACTAGCATTAGGGCTATTATCCAGCACATCTGAATACTATCTTACCTCATTCAACTGTGAGAAGATCTAGTGTACCTATGATAGGGACCACAACCACCCCACCACAGATGACGCTTAATGACAAGCATAGTTTACCCATTAGATAACCTACACGGACAATGGCAGACACCAAATACCGATTTGGCCAACGCTACACTGCCATTCCTGTCATACTCTCTTCCATAGACTACAATCCTAGCCCTTGAATATCTCACGAACATTCCAATACACAAAACCAGGCTCCGATCAAGGCTGTCCAGACTCCACGAGCCACCGATAAGAACCACAATCTACTCTTGCCCCCTGAGAGAACGCCTACCTAATAAATATCACACCAAGGAAAGAATTACTGACCTGATCACCCCGTGCAAGCCTAAGCCTGAGATGCAATCCTATAAAAAACAACCAACAAATAAACCCCCTACTGCTTTGCCTACCAAAGCAGCAAGCCAGTGTAAACCGTTGAATCGCTCTTCTAGCAACAACATCCCAGACATTAAAGGTGGATTAATCAATGCCAAATCCCTCGTGGCACATACTATTAAGATAGCTGATTTAATACGGGCAGGAAACTATGAATTCTTAGCCATTACTGAATCATGGCTACATGCAGCTGCCAGACCTGCCCTTATGCCCGCAGTCCCAGACAATGATACCATATTAAGAGCTGATAGGACTGACGCCGGAGGAGGTGGAATAGCACTTATAGCTAAATCCAACCTAGCTATTCGACTATCCCCGGCACCAAGTACCAAATCATGCAAATTACTCACTGATAAAATGCCCATCTCTGACTCCCAAACACTTACTATCTACTTAGTGCTTTTGAGGAGGACATCTCGATCATTTTATCCGATAACATGAAAATTACCTCCCAAATTATATTACTGGGGGATCTTAATCTGGGCTACAATGACACCAGTGACAAGCAAGCCTTTGCAATCTCCAATGTGCTAACCGAATTTGGCCTCATCCAAAGGGTGACTCTGCCCATGCATAATGAAGGCAGAACACTAGATTGGGTGGCAGAAGTTAACTGTAATGCCTCAATTACCTCTATAACTCCCAGCTATGGACTGATCGCTACCACCTATCCTTCTCCTTTGCAGTCAAAAACTTCACACCCAAATACAACCCAGTAGCCCACCCCCCCACCCCCAACCCTTACCAGGAATAAAAAGAACATCACTAAGGACAAACATATACCCATCATAATACCTGTCCTGAATTCACCGCCCGATATTCTTGACCCTGAGACTCTAGTAGATATCTACAATAACACTATGACTAAAGACTTAGACATGATTGCCCCATTAAAAATGAGGAGAAGTAAACCCAAAACTCTCTTGAACTCGTGGTTCTCTCCATACCTCAAAACCGTGAGAGCTGAAAAAAGAAAAAGTAAAGTCATATGGAGACATCTACTTAACGAGGAAAACAAAACTAACCTCGTTGACATCTCAGCACTATATAAGAAAGAAATAATACACTCCAAACAGGAATCATATAACAAGAGGAGTTCCCAAGCAAAGTCCAGTACCAAGGAACCTTTGAAATATTAAAAGAGTTGGAAACTCCCGCTCCCTCCACAGACAACTGCTCGAAGGACAAACTCTGGTGCTCCGACATACAGAATGTCTTAACCTAGATACTCCAGCCATTACCCCTATGCATACTGCTAAATCATCTCAACAATTTAGCTTCTCTAAAGTCTCTATCCTTGAGGTCGAAAAAATCATCCTCTCATTAAAACACTAACTGTCAGGGAGACATCTACCCAGCGCAAATTATCAAGGGTGCGGCAAGAGACTTAGCACCGTTTATAACCAAACTAATTAATGCCTCTTTTTCATCAGGTACATCCCAAGTAACTTAAAAGAATCGTGGGTCCTCCCACTTCTCAAAAAACAATTCGACCCATCCATACCCACTAACTATAGGCCCATCACCACAGTACCCTTTTTACTTAAAATGTTGGACCGGGTGGCCTACTTACAAATACAGAATGAATTAGGATCTAACCACCTCCTGGGTACCCGACAATATGGGTTCAGGCCACAACACGGCACTGAAACAGCATTGATAGATCTTAAAACCCAGATCGACGATCTTGGGTACAAGGGGAAAACAGCCTTGCTACTCCTCCTTGACCTTCCGGCCGACTTCGACCTGGTGGACCATAAAGTATTATGTAATCACCTTGACTCAGCGGCACACCTCACTCAGGATGCTATAGTCTGGATTCAATCATTTCTTAGCAATAGGACTATGAGAGTCTTCTCACCATCTGCAGCAGCAGATCCTATTCCTTTTACATGTGGAGTGCCACAGGGCTCTTGCGTTTCACTCATGATGTATAGTATATTTACTAAGCCTTTATTTGGTGATCTGGACCATTGGGGTATCACCTACACCAACTATGAGGATGATACCCAGATCCTTATACCACTTAGTGGGGATTATGTCAAGGATGTGGGCTCGGTATATAATATATACCTCATCATCCAAGCATGGATGGCTGCACACGGTCTATGCTTGAATAATGACAAAACTGAACTCATTCTAGGAACAGCCCTCATCCTCCACAAACTTGGACCAAAATATGTCTCCTTCAACATAGATGGCAATCTTATCAAAGTTGCGAAAGAGATAAAAATCTTTGATTTTAACCTAGACTCCACTCTCACCTTTGCCAAACAGGCCGATGCATTGACCTCAGCATCAGCATACAGTTGTAACTTGATCAGAGCAGGTAAACCTTTCTTATCCAAAGACAGCTGCACTACACTTGCTAGAGCCTTAATTCTTTCCAAGTTGGATCACTATAAGGCACTGTACCTGGGCGCCAGTAAACAGACCACTAATAAGAATCAAATCCTACAGAATAATGCCCTGAGAACTGCACAGGGTATAGCAAGAAGATAACACCTCTCGGGGGCAAGAAGGCAGATTAATCAGTGACAAAGTCTTCCTCAAAACTGTATCGCTGACCTACAAATGCCTTAACAATGCCGCCCCACAATATCTTGTGGAAAGAATCAACAGAAGAATTACCAGCCATCCCACTAGGACTGCTAACTCAAATTGCCTTGTAGAACCTAGGTTTAAACTTACTAAAGCGGAGGTGGGGGATCAGTTTCCCTGTCAAAGCAGCACAGTTATGGAACTCTCTCCCCCCTACCTTAAGGGCGGATCAAAGCTTCCTCAACTTCAGATTTAACACCATTAAATGGCTTAAATAAAATGACCACTAACCTATTACTGGACTGACCCGCATCATCATGTATCACAGGCTTTCACACATTAACTCCAACCCTATAAGATTGCTCAGAATGCTTATTAGATTGTACATTTACACTGTAAATTTGGCATTCTTATATTGTATTCCTTCTGTATGTATATATTGTAGTAACTCTAATTATATAAGTACCTGCTAATGCGGGAACATGCTGTACATTAACACTGTAAACCTTGTCATTACAAATATCTGATCTATTGCTTGTAACCACTGCACTATTATTCTTGTAACCTTTGTAACACCAAGCTTTAAGTATACATATATATTCCTGATCTCTTCGCCCTGATACCTCTGGGTCTGGTGCACATTACAAATCAATAAACAAACAAACTAAACAGAGTGTTGCTACTCCTAGTAGGTCTTTCTGGTGCTTGTATCTGTTTAGACTTGAGTCACATGCAGTGCATATTCTGCATTCCAGTGGTTGGTCCGGCGTATCATAAGTTATTTCGTCAACAGAAAAGTAGTCATTGAAAGATGTTCCAGTCATGCTATCCCTCTCTAGCATGTGCTGGCTTCCACAAGGTCCCTTGGTTCTAGGCCAAAGATTGAATGTTTTCTGTAGTGGTGTTGGACTGAGAGCCCAGGGTATCCCTAGATCGGGAGCCATTTATAGTAGGGGCACGGTTCAGTCATTGGCTGTAGCACTCGGCCCCATGCTAACAGCGTGGCAGCTGTGGGGTCCAATGGGGAGTCGTCTTTGTAGGCCTGATGTAGAATTAGTGTTCTAAGGTTTATTTTGCCCGCTGAAAGCCTTTCCAGTTTAACATGGGGTGGGTTCTCAGAGTCAGCATACCAGTACGAGGCATATTGGGCATGTGCTGCTATCCAATTTAGTTTAAGGTTGGGGCGGTTTAGCCTCCTCTATCTTAGGGTCATATGTGTCCACTTTTTGCGTACCGCCCCGGCATGCCATAGAAATTGTGCGCATATGCTGTGTAGCCTATCAAAGTATTGTTTTCCAGGCCGGATAGGGACATTTGCAAAGACATATAGGAGTTTTGAGACCAGGATCATTTTCACTAGTGACAACCTACCCACCATAGTGATTGGGAGGGAACGTCATCTAGCAATTTTAGTTTCGACACATTGTTCTGCAGTAATATAGTTGTCAGCGATTAGCGTTGGCCTAGTTCTGGATACTTGGAACCCTAAATACCAGATTCCATCCGGTGACCAGCGGAGAGGGTACTCACATGTGGGATGTTGGGTTACCATGGTGAGTGGGAATATTTCAGATTTACTGTAATTAATCGTAAATCCAGAGAAGGTGCACATGTGGATTACGTCTCTCAGTATTGGATCCAAATTTGTGGACGGGTCTCTGATGTATAAAAGTACGTTGTCTGCGTATAACATTATCATTTTAGGGTTATCTTTCAATCATATTCCCTTCTGGGAATGTCATGCTCTAACGTAGTCTGCCATTGGTTCTCTGATCAATGCGAAAAGGAAAGGGGAGAAAAGGCAGCCCTGCCGGGTGCCTCTGCTCAGCGTGAAGGGGACAGATTTTTGGGAATTGACTAGTACACTCACAATAGGACATGTGTATAATAGTTTGCTTCTGCTCCGATGCCCATTTTTTCCAGGACCTCCCACATATATTGCCAAGAGACCATATCGAAGGCCTTTTGAGCATCAAGTGTGACAGCAACTGCTTCCGTCTTTTGGTCTATTCTGGACATTAAATTAAAAAGTCTTCTAATGTTTAGGGACGTTGACCTTCCGGGGACAATTCCTCCTTGGTCTTCGTGTATTATGTGAGGCATGAGTGGTAGAAACCTATTCACTAGAGCTTTTGCAAAGATTTTAGTATCTATATTAATAAGTGATAGGGGTCTATACGATCCACATTCAGTACTCGGTTTGCCAGGCTTCTATAGGACAGTGATGGTTGCCTTGCGCAGCGAAGGGAGGAAAATGGACTCACAGGGTGATTCGGTCCAGACCTCTAGCAGCCGCGGGGCGAGAAGTGCTACGTGTTCCCTTTCGGAAGCTCAGTTATAGCCTCCACTATTTCATCTAAGGCGATCAGCCTTTCAAGGTTATCTCTAGTTTGGGGGCTAATGGAGGTCATGGGGATCTGGTTGAGTAGGGCACAGATAGTGTGTACATCGTGTGGTTGGCTCGATGTGTATAGGGTGCTGTAGAATTTGGAGAAAACCTCAAGAATTTGATGATCTGCTCATTGCAGGGTGCCATGTTCGTCAGTAATACATTCTACTTGGGTTTGACCCCCCTCCTTTCTAGTCAGCTTAGCCAGTGTCCTACCTGGTATTTCTCCTTCCCGAAAGTTCCTCACTGCCTGGGGGCGTGAGAAATAGCGTATTTCCCTAAGGGCGTGTGACTCAAAGATCTCCAACTCGGCTCGTATCTGTGCCAATTTAACAGGGCTCGCCGCTGTTGCACATTCCTGCTTCAACCCCTTGAGTTTGAATTCCGAGGGACTAAGGTAATTTCTAATCACTTTTAACATGCCTACTTCCCTGGATGTAGACATGCCCCGTATGTACACCTTGAAGGCCTACCATCTCACCCCGGGGGTCGTGTCATGTTGAGTGTTGCACTCGAAAAATTTCTCCATATCAGATCGGATCTCTGCCTTAAATACGATATCTGACAAAGCTTCCGATGTAAAGCGGCAGGCGGTGTGAGTAGGTGGGGACGATCCCAGCGCTATAGATAATGTCACCGGGGAGAGGTCTGATAGTCGCCTGCACGCTATGTCTGTGTTCTCAACCTTGCCTATCCAGGTACTCCATGTTAAAAACATATCAATTCGTGATGAGCGGTCGTGCACTGATGAGTAACACGAAAATAGTTTTTCCTGAGCATGCAATACCCTCCAGGCATCTTGTAGGTCCAGTGATGTCATATGCAAGGTTAATCTTCAAGATGCCCGTGATAGGGTGCTGGGGGCTGATCCCGTTCTGTCCAGGGTAGTATCCAGTATTAGATTCATGCCACCCCCCTCCTAAATGATCTCGATCCCTATCTATCCCATTAGGATGGAGACCACTTTATCGAAGAACTCCAGTGTGTCAACATTAGGGCAGTACGTGTTTCCCAGCCTGCGATCATGCAGTGTAGGATTACGTATCTGCCTTCAGGGTTTATGTAAGTCTTTTTCAGTGTGAATTTGATTGATTTATGGATTAGCGTCAGTGCCCCTTGCATGTGTTGAGAAGGTGGTATAGAATCGGTTTGGTCCCGAGGATGGTGCCAAGCCAGCCGCTATGTGTCTTGTAGCATGAGTTTCCTGCAGGAGGAGTATCTTTACTCCATGTCTCTGCATATGCAGTGATTCTTAGTGAAATTACTTATCCCTCATTCCAAGACATTAATTTAGTCGCCATTTCACATTTCAGGGGACATCCCAGATTGTCCGCCTTTGTTCGGCGGATAGTGCGTCTGTTACATTTATACGTTTGTCACGCAACATGTGTAGTGCTGTGTTGCTTCTGCCAGTTTTGTTTTTACCCACCCTAACTCGGATACCGCCTCCCTTACTGCCCTCCCCAACCAAGCAGTGTATACGCCCCACCCACTGGCTCTGCCCTCTGTCGGCCCACCCCAACTTGGTCCACCTTCTCGGGAGGTCCAACAGGAACCTGAGAACAACTGAACCCCTGAAAATATCATTGCAACTTCAAGGGTTTACACTGCTGCCGCACAACCACCAATATAGGATCTAGGGTGGTGCACCCATCTCTACAGCATGTGGGAGGCGGCTGACATTTTCGTGTGCCACTATCGGCTCATGACAGTAAGGAGAATAGAAACCTCAAACAGAGTGGTATGAATAGGGTATCTTAATCAGCTTGTGTTAGGAAGAATTCTCAAGAATGTGCTAATTTCCCTTACCTTTTGAGACCCACAGCAACTTTGCTGGATTTCTGGGATTTTCATTTTTACCTGGAAAGAGTGTGAGCCTTTTTTCCCACTGTTTCATGTATTTCGATGTGTGTTTTACTTTTGTGTTCTTTGGATATGGAGTTTTTAGACAAACTCCATAGGCATCATCTTTTTCTTGTGTGTCACACAGCACCTTCAGTGCGGTGGCACAGGGGTGTCTTTCAGACTCCCCAAGGTTTAAATACCTTCTCTGGGACAGACTACCATCTCCCAGAGCATTTGAAGTTAAATTAACTTTACTAGTTTGAACTTTAGTTTATTTGTAAAGTGCACAAGGCCCGTGGGCAACCGGGAGCATAATCTTAGGTAAAGGTTACAACAAGAGTATACAAGAATACCACATTTACAAATTATACACAAGTACAAAGTTATACACAAGTACCAAATTTACAAGTTATACACGAGTACAAATTAACAGGCTACATACAAGTACAGAATTTACAGGATATGATTGATGCAGTGTGGCATATGTACACAGATGGGTTATGTTACAGGTAGAGAGCTCATGTAATCTGGGTGAGCAGCCAAGCGTTGGCGTTGTTCTTGAACGTTGGGAATGAAGGCTCAATTCTTATGTGGGTTGGCAAAGTGTTCCACAGTTTGGAAGCGAGGACGGGGAAGCTCACACCACCCGCTTTTTGGAGTTTAAATCTGGGCAGGGTTAGGCTGTGAATTTGGGCTGATCTGGTAGGGCGGGAAGAGGAGTGAAGTGAGAGGCGCGAGGAGAGGTAAGGAGGGGCATTGTTGTTCAGGCATTTGTGAGTCAGAGCTAATCTTTTCAGGGCAATTCTTTGTTTTACCGGGAGCCAGCATAGGTCAGATCTGACTATGGAGATATGGGACCGTCTAGGGATGTTGAGAGCAGCCCTTATGGCAATATTTTGAATAGGGCTGTACCGAATAGCATATTTAGTATTCGGCCGGATACCGAATAGTTTGTCAACTATTCGGCCGGAGCCGAATAGTGAGCCGAATAGTTTGTTTTTTTTTAGGCCCCCCCTATGCAATACAATCTCGGGCCACCGGCTTTGGCCCGGTGGCCCGACAAACAACATTATTGCGGTGAGGCCGCGGGGGTTCCCTGAGGCCCCGCGGCCTCACCGTGGTGAGGGGGATGGGGGCCGGAGGCCGCCGGGGTCGGCAAAGTGCCCCGGCGGCCTCATGAGTCTGGGGGGGCCGCTCCTGTAGGAGCGGCCCCCCAATGCAAAATAAACGTCGGGCCACCGGCTTTGCACCGGTGGCCCGACAAACAAAACATTATTGCGGTGAGGCCGCGGGGGTTCCCTGAGGCCCCGCGGCCTCACCGTGGTGAGGGGGGTGGGGGGCACCGAGGCCGCCGGGGTCGGCAAAGTGCCCCGGCGGCCTCATGAGTCTGGGGGGGCCGCTCCTGTAGGAGCGGCCCCCCAATGCAAAATAAACGTCGGGCCACCGGCTTTGCACCGGTGGCCCGACAAACAAAACATTATTGCGGTGAGGCCGCGGGGGTTCCCTGAGGCCCCGCGGCCTCACCGTGGTGAGGGGGGTGGGGGGCACCGAGGCCGCCGGGGTCGGCAAAGTGCCCCGGCGGCCTCATGAGTCTGGGGGAGCCGCTCCTGTAGGAGCGGCCCCCCAATGCAAAATAAACGTCGGGCCACCGGCTTTGCACCGGTGGCCCGACAAACAAAACATTATTGCGGTGAGGCCGCGGGGGTTCCCTGAGGCCCCGCGGCCTCACCGTGGTGAGGGGGGTGGGGGGCACCGAGGCCGCCGGGGTCGGCAAAGTGCCCCGGCGGCCTCATGAGTCTGGGGGGGCCGCTCCTGTAGGAGCGGCCCCCCAATGCAAAATAAACGTCGGGCCACCGGCTTTGCACCGGTGGCCCGACAAACAAAACATTATTGCGGTGAGGCCGCGGGGGTTCCCTGAGGCCCCGCGGCCTCACCGTGGTGAGGGGGATGGGGGGCACCGAGGCCGCCGGGGTCGGCAAAGTGCCCCGGCGGCCTCATGAGTCTGGGGGGGCCGCTCCTGTAGGAGCGGCCCCTCAATGCAAAATAAACGTCGGGCCACCGGCTTTGCACCGGTGGCCCGACAAACAAAACATTATTGCGGTGAGGCCGCGGGGGTTCCCTGAGGCCCCGCGGCCTCACCGTGATGAGGGGGTATGGGGGGGGGGCGTCACTTAGCTGGTGATTGGGTCCGGGTGCTGGCATAGGAAGTGAGGGACGGGAAGAACTGTTCCCTTCCCTCGCTTCCTATTTCAACACGTTAGGCTGTGGTCAGACTGCAGAAGCCAATAGGCAAACAGCTTGTTTGGCTTCTGCAGCCTGAACACTGTCAAACATTCTATGATTGGCTGTCATCTCCCAAACAGGGAGAGGGCAGCTAATCATAGAAAGTGGACTTCGGCTTCGAGTCCCTAAACAGAAACTATTCTGCCGAAGCCGGATAGCTGTATTTCAGCCGAACTTCGGCAGAATAGGGACTCGAAGCCGAAGTTCGGTACAGCCCTAATTTTGAATGGTTTGAAGTTTATTGAGGTTGGACTGACTAGTCCCTAGGTAAAGGGCGCTGCAGTAATCTATTGTGGACATGCTAAATGTTCTAGCTAACGTAGTGCAGTTGTGAGGGTTCAGGAATAGTCTGCAGGCAGTAATAAGTTTGCATGTATATGCTGAGGCCGACCTAACAGCATTTGTTTGTCTGTTCAGGGAGAGAGTGGAGTCCAGATAAACGCCCAAGGCTTTGGTATCTTTGGAGACCTTGATGACCTTGCCTTCAATAGTGAAAGCCTTGTAAGTTTGGTCAAGTTTGTTAAGACGATAGGCGGATCCTAGTAGTAGGAGCTCCGTCTTATCGTCGTTGAGGCAAAGCTCGTGTTGCGCCATCCAGGCCTGGATGACCAAGTAGACATCATTCAAGGCTTTTGTATCGACTGTGTAGTCACCAGTTATGGGGATGAGTATCTGGGTGTCATCCGCGTAGTTGGTATAGGAAACACCCAGATAGTCAAGCACATCGAAAAGTGGCTTGGTGAATACATTGTACAATGTAGGCGATACACAAGAGCCTTGAGGGACACCGCAGAGAATGGAAGAGGGGTTTGCTGATGCTGAGGGTGAGAAGACCCGTATAGATCTGTTACTGAGGAACGAGTGGATCCAGGCATTGGCAGAGTCAGAGAAGTAGGCAGCGGATTTGAGATGTTGGCAAAGTATTTGGTGGTTGACCAAGTCGAATGCCGCGGAGAGGTCGAGTAGAAGGAGTAGCGCTAGCTTCCCATTGTCCTTTAATGTCTCCATCTGGGTTTTCAGATCAATCAGGGCTGATTTGGTGCCGTGTTTGGGACGGAAGCCTGATTGTCTTAGCCCCAAGAGTTTGTTGGACTCAAGGTAGTCTTGGATCTGCAGGTAAGCTGCGCGATCAAGAATCTTAAGCAAAAACGGGACCGTAGTGATTGGTCTGAAATTAGTGGGGATGTTGGGGTCCAGGGTCGGTTTTTTGAGTAGTGGGATTACCCACGCGTCCTTGAGGTTGTCGAGGACTATACCCGTTTTGAAGGAGGCGTTTATAAAGGATGTGATGAAGGGGGCAAGATGGTGTGAGGCTTCCTTAATGATAGGAGCCGGGCAAGGGTCACCTTGGAAGTTGGATGGTTTGAGGTTGTTTATAATACCTTCTACTTCAAGGATGGTAAGAGGGGAGAAGGCAAATGGTTTAACGGCCAGGTTGGCTTGGTGATAGGTGCTAGGTGAGGAGGTGGGCAATGGCTGATTCGTCTGTAATGACTTTTGTTTATCTTTGATTTTGGTTTGCAGGGTGGAAATTTTGCCTAGGAGTGCTGTCTGGATATTCGTGCACCCGTTACTGTCTTTAGGCCAGGAATCAGGGGGGGCTGCAGGTGTCTCAAGTTCCTTGAGAATTTGAAATAATTCCTTCGTATTTGATTGTGCTGACGTGATGCGGTTGTTGTATGAATCTTTTTTGGCCTGGACTAAAGCTTCTTTATAGTTAAGGGTGGCTAGTAGGAGACTGTCCTTGTGGGTGTCAGAAGGGTGACTTTTCCAGCGTGCCTTTCGACTGCATTTCTCTTTGCGTAGCACTCTAAGTTGTGGTGTGAACCACAAGTTAAGGTGTGCATGTTGTTTGGGTCTTCTAAGTTTGAGTGGGGTGATAGTGTTTATGGCTGTGAGAACTGACTGGTTGTAGAAGTTGGCTAGGATAGTGGGGTCCGACCAGGAGTCAGTGGCATTGTTAAGGGTGGGGAGGATAAGGGGGAGTCGTTTTTCAGCAGTTATGTTCTTTTTGTTTCTGGTGAGGGTAGCTGGGGCGACAGGAGGCGTTGGTAGCAAGGCTGCTTCAATGCTGAAAGTGATAATGTGGTGATCCGACCAAACGCAAGGGACGTTCGAGAGTAGGCGGATGTTGCAGTTGGTGTCACTGAGCCAGTCTAAGGCTCGTCCTTTGATGTGAGTGGGAGCTTGTATGTGGTGAGAAAAGCCTAGATCTGTTAAGGTATTAGCAGGATCAAGGGCCGCGGGGTCATTAGGATCTTGGTGACCTAAGTTAAGGTCCCCGAGGATAATAGTTTGCGAGTTGGGTTTCGCTTTGTCTAGTGGGGTGCAACCAGGTCTCAGAAATGACGATGAAGTCAAGCTCCTGAATCTTGATGAGGTCAGCAATGTCCAGAGCGTGAGCTGCAATGGACAAGGCATTAATCATGGCGGCCTTGATCAGGCTAGTGTTGCTTGGCCATGCCTTAATCAGACTGGTGTTGCCTGGATCGGCAAGGTTGGTCTGAGGGCCTTGAGGCATGAGTGAGTTCGGGGTTTTTGGGGACAGGCTAGGCTTCAGGGTTTTCCGAGATACACAAGGGTACATGGGGTGACCCTTCTTACCCATTAGTCTAGAGCCTAGTCTTAGGTTTGTTAGGGCTGTAGCGCAGGGTTGATTTGGTGTAGGTTTTGATTGAAGTGGTTGAGCCATAAGGCCGGAGCATTGAGGTAGATGTTAGGGTACTGGGGAACAGTACTAGGGCAGGTGTCAGCAGGTCTGGAGGTAGGGGCCAGGATTGCAGTGTGGTGTGTGTCACTATGATGGGGGATGGTATAGAGAGCGTGCAGGTGGATGCCCACAGTACGAAGAGGGCTCTTAATATTGGGAGGAGAAGGTTTTGGGCGGGTAGGTGTGGCAACATGATACTAGAATACGGTATGGATAGGGCACCAGACCGATGTAACAAAGTAATGGTCACTGAATAGACAATGCAAGGCCAATAAGGCCAAAGTTGACGGGCTCTACGGGCTACACAGTGCAAGGTGCACTAACGCTAAGGACTAATGTCAGGCAGAGTAGAATAACACCAGTGCTAGATCGGTTATGAGTGTACCTAGGAAACGATGCATGCTGCACCAAGGTTGATGTTAGTTGAAGGGCTCAGTAATGGAGAATACCTGAGCAGTGCACCAAGCAAGGCAGAAAACAAGAGCATAATTCTATAGGCAAAGGCATAGTGCAGATGCAACAAGGCAAGATTCAAATGTGGTCCCACCAGGGCAGAACAGTGCAAGATGCAGCACGGCTAGCTTTGAGAAGGCACAGCAGGGTAATATAATGCAATGCAGCACAGCTAGATTCAAATATTGGCACGCCAGGGCAGAACAGTGCAAGATGCAGCACGGCTAACTTTGAGAAGGCACAACAGGGTAATATAATGCAATGCAGCACAGCTAGATTCAAATATGGGCACAACAGGGCAGAACAGTGCAAGATGCAGCACGACTAGCTTTGAGAAGGCACAACAGGGTAATATAATACAATGCAGCACAGCTAGATTCAAATATGGGCACAACAGGGCAGAACAGTGGAAGATGCAGCACGGCTAGCTTTGAGAAGGCACAGCAGGGTAATATAATGCAAAGTGCAACAAAGCTAGATTCGAATGTAATATCAATGGGCTTGGCAATGAGGAGTGCAGCCAAGGTAAAGTTAGTTGTGCGATTTTAAGTTCATAGACCCAGCACACACTATCTTCCTATAGAGTGCTGGAAGGGTTGCCTAGCATCCCCTGTGTCTAAACAGTCATGAACAGTCAAATGTTACCCTTTCCTCTTGAAATGGCTGTTGGCAGTGGTTTTAGAACAAACTACCATGATTGTTCCCGACCACGAACACCGGTAGCTAAAAATCGGGTCAGCCACGTTTTTCAATATGGTGCCCCAGACCCCTCTGTAAAAACAGGCTGCGGTCATCTTTGTTCGCTGTTTCTTTTAGGAAAGGTCCTTCTTGTGTTTAACTCTGGTTGCCAAACCAGGTTTGGTTCCTTTGTTCGATGCCCTTTGGCGTACTTCAGTACTGAAGCCCTCCTCTGGTACCTGAGTGTCTGGGGTGGACAGGATGTGAGGGAGGTGCCCGAAACTCCCCGTGCTTAATCTCCTAGGAGACATGAATGCACTCTGGCGTGATTGGCTGGTTGACTGTCCGGCAAGGACAGCCATCCTGCTGGGTGAGTGACAGCTAGGCTGGAATGAATGGGAGAAAACTGTTTAAAGCAGGTCTCTGGGACTTGGAAGACAGAGTCGACCACTGGAAGCAAAGAACTGAAGATGAGCTGAAGGAAGACGACTGCTGCAACTCCTGGACCGTTGGTTTGCCCGGTGAAACCCTGCTGCAGGTCCGAATTGCCTGAAACTCCATCGACAGAGAAGCTCCTTCAAGGACGGCTTCTTCCCTTGAGCTGGTGGGAACAACCAACTTGTAAGCCACCTGGACACCGTCTCCATACTGGTCGAATTTTCATGAGAATGCTGTTGAAAACCGGATAGCCAATGAGAAGGATTCCAGTTTGTGGACTTTAAGGCACTCACACCTTAAACCGACGCTTGTGGCCTCTTCCCTGGGCAGTGCAGGAACCTCCCGAAGTCCTCCTTCTTGTCCCCACGACTGAAACTCAGGAACAGTGAGATCTGCAGGAACTGACAGGAACAACTACCTCAGCTACAGCTTTTCTTCATCAATAAGGTACTGTGCAAATGCGGTGTGGAGAGTCGATATGGTGAGGGAGGACAGAGTGACTTCACACGGGATTAGAATGAGGGAGTGAGGTGGGGAATGGAGACAGCTCTTGATGAAGGGGCAGAATTACTTATTTGATAGCTGAGGTGTGTTCATACCAAGTGAATGAGTATTAATCATAGATTTCGTGTAACAAGTAAAAATAAAGAACAGGGCGGTGTTGGGATCAATATTAAGCATACTGCAAGCTGATAGCAGACATGATGGTCACACATTGAGGGGGGCAAAGTTGGAAGCGTGGAAAGAGAGGGCATAGTGCACAAACCAGATGGAAACAGCGAGGTATTTCATGGGGTTTTTGTTAGTTTTCTTCTTTTTTGGCCAAGAGGGGGCACCACCCATGGTGCATAAGGATTTCCCTGCCATGATGCCAGACAATATTCCGGCAACAAGAGTATAATAACAGATCGGTTAATGGAAATCAGGTGTTTAACTGAACACAGGATAAAGGCCAGTAAGGAGGGGCTGCAGGGAAGCAAATTGTGCTAAATAGGAACGACCCTGCCAGTAAAGAAGCAGCGTATCAAAGTAACACAACATTTTGTACATTATTAACGCGTTTTTTGAAAACGAACCTTTCCATTGCGCAGAGGCTGCATTCTGCTCACCCGGCATTGCGCGCTACATTGGGCTCTTGCCGGCTTCGCCCACGCAACATCGTGCTTCCTGGAGGAGGCGGGGCAAGATTGACACGTGACCCAACAACGTGACTGAGGGCCCCTTCAAAAGAAGAAGGCTTCCACCCTTGCGGCGATACGTGACCACTGGACGGGAGACTGCGGAGGTGTTCCCTCTTTGATCCCGGCCTTGACACAAAGTCGAACATTGTGCCCTGTTCATCTTAAGCCGGCGTCAGTAAAGGCCGCGAGTGAAAACTGTTAGCTGTATGCTGTCAGTCGGTGACGGAAAGCATCACAATGAAGATACCCGCGCTTGCTTGCCCACAAGTTCCGGAACAAACCGATGCCGGCCCACAAATAAGGGGCAAGACCTTACAACAAAGGCGCCTCTTGAACCCCTGGACGCTTGCCAAACCAGCAGGAAGAAGCGCGAAAGTAAGTCAACAACCCAAGAGTGGAGAAATTAATCATGTAGAGAACGAAACATTAAATACCCTGCATAAAACAGAAGAGTCTCCAGCAAATAGGACAAACCCACAACCGATCATACAGACACCCTCCCTTTACACCCTAGCAGTTAAAGCAGCTGGCTTATGCGAAGAAAAGGTGAAACGCCCAGGTCGAGTAAACCCGAAACAAGTATGCAAACTACTCACGTTGCCCTCACAGATTGGGAACCTAGCGTCACACTACTGACGTCAGAACTCTCTCCACTCAATATTGATGCAGTTGAAATAAACTCGGCCTTGTTCCTATCCCCATTCGAAGTAACTGACCTTGAACTTCTAAACGCAACCAGTCAAACTAGCAAACTATCTGGAGCCAATATTACCATCGACAACGCCCCAGTGACCACTAAGGCCCAGTGTATCGAAGACAGGATCAGTCCCACGATCTCAGATTCGACACCTCCCAAAGAAGAGACATCAGCAAAAATCAAATCAGAGACTAGTACGCGAAACATAAATGAATCAATAAAAAGAGCGAATGAACTGAAGTACAGCAAAGTCCAACCTAGAATAGAATCTAAAAAGCAAAGCTCTTCCCCTGATTCTGTCAAGAAAAGAGAAAACCTACACAAAACAGAATCGCAGCGGCTGCCTGTCCATGAAGCACGAGACAAACGGCTGACGGAAAAACTAGAAGCAGATTATCTTGCCGTCGAAGCCAAACTGACAGCAAGCTTTCAAAACGAAGCAAATAAAAAGAACAAAGACAAAAGGTTGTCTGATTTGAAAAAATGGCTCTACAACTCGGAAGTTGGACACCAAGCCACCACCAGTACCCCAATAACAAAATCTCATGATTTGAAAAACTTCGAACTAAAATCAATAGAACATTGCGATACTACGTTAAATTTGTGAATTGTAGCCACCAAATTGCACTACGTAAAAGAGGATAATGAAATTAAACACAGCCAAAACAGATGCAAAACGCATGAAGATGAAAGTCAAAATAACCGCAAATCAGGAGCCAAACCCAACCTTTCAACAGCAGCAGCGATTCAAATACATATTAATGTTCTGGCAGCGACAACTTTAGCGTTATGCCCATTTATCAATCTCTACCAGACTCTCCACGAAACCGTGAACAAACAAACGACCATGATGACAAACTTGATCTCGAAACTAACGGCAATTGATGAGTTCACAAAATTTCTACACTGCAAAATTGCTAATGAAGCAGAACATTCAACACAGTGGCAAGCAATTCAAAAAGAGCAGATGCTTAAAGACCAATCTTCTAAAGACGACCTAATGGCAGCATTACTTGAATCCATAAAATGGATGCACCAAAACGAAATTAGAAAAGATTCCCAAGCTACATGCTACAGCTCTAGAACAACTCCCAATACCAAAAGCTGGTGATGACCCAAATGAAAACACCGAACCACTTCAGAGACCGATAGCTGGACTATACCCGACTGTTACGATAGCATTGAAACCCTCAAATAACACTGACCAGCAAATATCCAACGGCTGCTCTCAGGCAAAACAGTGCACACACAAGATATAATCGTTTTAGCGGACAAATCAAAACTGCCAAAAACCACCAAGTATTCTCCCACAAGAAATATCCTCAAAAACACACACGGAAGAGAGCGACGGGCGAATACAAGACGGCCGTTCAAAATTACCGAAACCTAAAACCAACGAGACTGCTATCCTAAAGGGTATTTCTGAAAAAAAGACCTCATCCTCATTTGGAATCTTCTCAGGCTCTGCAAAAACAGGATATTGGAATGTGAAAGGACTAACAAGTGAGACAGTAATCCCAAACAAAAGGCCCCCAATGAACGCGCACAAAATTAATCCAAGGAAGCCTTCGCGTCAAGCAGCCAAATCTTTTATCCGCAACCTTACCACACCTAAGAAGTCAGCGCTTTTCAAACGTGCAA
The DNA here is from genome assembly GCF_040938575.1 of Ambystoma mexicanum. Lineage (NCBI taxonomy): Eukaryota > Metazoa > Chordata > Amphibia > Caudata > Ambystomatidae > Ambystoma > Ambystoma mexicanum. Next base: position 880,059,546 of record NC_090937.1, on the reverse strand, counting down.
AGCCTCAAGAAAAAGTTACCGCCTCCCAAAAAGTATCGGCAGTAACAGGACAGATCTCTGCCGGTGTAACCGTAAATAAAAACACCAATAAAAAAAAACGCCGGCGATTAGATTCTGAAAGTCAAGCAAGCCTTTCCTCCTCAGCCTTGTCAATCGACCTATGTGATCTTACAGCATACTCAGATGACCAGACTACTGAAGTAATAAGGACGCGTGAAATTGAAAACAACTCATCTCAAAAAGACATAAGAACAAAGGCGGACACTGCGGACAAACTTAAACTTGAAAAAAAAAACACTCTTCAAGGATCAACCCCATCACCAGACGTGAAAAAAGCTAAGCAATCATCACAGCTGCACAAAAGCAAACTTAACTCGAGCTGCAAACTAAATCTCAAATTTACACGACTACAACAACAGAAAGTTTCCATTCAACAACCAATTTCGTCTCATAGGCGAGAGCCTTCAAAAAACTGTGCACAAATAAAATTACGACTACAGAATATCCACCCAGACGACGGCGATGTGAACCTAAATCGCAGCAACATTATGAAACTATTCAAATGCATTCCCGCGCTGCGCACAGTAACCTCTGAGGATATATCGATCGTTGAATACACAACAGAAAGAACCTCGGACCAAGTACTGCTTCATATCAACTCACTGGTTGTAAGGAGAACGCTATTAGATGCACAAGATGATCTCCTACTATATGGATTCGATCTTTCCGTCGAACCACAGGACTACACCAAGGTCGATCAAGCGACTAAAAGAAACCCTGTCCTAGAGACTCGAATGGAACAAAGAAGAGAACAACTGAGACACCATCTATCCAAGTCAAGTCACGAAAAATGGAATATGCAATCAGAATATCAAGATTCAAGGCGAAAATATCACACAATTACCCGGAATTAGCTAGAGACAGAACGTCATGCCCAGGACCAGATTTTAATTTCTTGGAACACAAGAGGATTCGTACACCTGTTAAACACCTTCCCAGTAAATCTTGATGGAAACTTTGCCATATGTCTACAAGAAACATGGTTGCGAGAACCCCCTACCAAAGACAGGTACACGATCCTATTAAATCCCGCTGGAAAAAACAGGATAGGAAGATCTTTCTCAGGATTACTAATGATGATAAAACACTCAGCACATTGGCAAGTGAAAAACATTCAATCCAAATTTATTTGTGCAATGAGCATTACTCGAACAGCAAAATAACTCATCTGCCAAAAAAACTCAGATGCTGCTCATAAACACCTACTGGAATTCTGGAATGATCACCCCTGCCAAATTTGTCAATTCTGTAACAACAATAATATACATTTACCTAACACTTGGAAACAAGCTCCAAATTATGATAGGTGGAGACCTAAATAATACTTGGTTCGAGAGGGACGATCTGACGTCGAAACAAAGGCTTAGAACATTTGAAAATTTGTCAGCAGAGGCCAAACTATGGCACGCGGCAATGAAGATTCGAAAGTGCATACTGCTTAATGGACAGGTTCAAGGAGATCTACCAGCCAATACAACCTGGCATCAAAATCAAATAAAGAAAACATTAGACTACATCTGGATTTCTCATAATCTACTTAAAAAAGTCACACAACTAAAGGTGACACAAGCCCTCAATAGTGACCACTACCCATTGAAGCTGACTTGGCAAACAAGCGAGCATTTACTATTGACCAAATATGATAACGAGGTTTGGTCAAACGCAACTGGAACACGTCTCCGGATCAACGGGCAGCAGATCTCTCAGCTCACTGCCATGTTCGATCAAATCGCAGTCGGAAAAGACGCAAACTATGTGCCACTGTTAAGTAAATTTATGGTGAAAACGACCTCGAAAGGGATATCCGGCCATCATCACCAACATAAATTCATTAACCAGCTAGTGAAGGAAAAAAAAACACTTCTGCAAGACATCAGAAAAATCAAGAAATCAAAGCATCCTAACCAGGATGAGCAGTTGCGCCTTCGCCGACAACGTTATCGAAATTGGGTCAAATCGTTCTCCACCCAAAGAGATCAAGAACGAGCAGAAACAATGTTAGAACTATTTTAAAAACATAACTTGAGGGAAATTTGGGCCATTTTGAATGCAGGTAACACCAAAAGCAACCAAGCTCTGATCAACGAAGTAGCTCCCCAGCTTTGGGAATCATACTTCTTTGAATTATTTAACGATAGTGACAATAAAAAGGAAACTAATCATGGAACACCAGCTGAACGATGGAACGTAACAGAGTCTCGTACTGACATCATGAATGCAATTATGCAGCTAAAGAATTCAAGAGCCCCAGGCCCTGATAACATCTCAAATATGATGCTTAAAAAAACCCAGAGCGGTGGGCACAGTTTATTGAAATACTATTTGATAAAATAGAAACTACCCAAGAAATACCTTCTTCTTGGCGAACAGCCGTGGTAGTGCCAATTCACAAAAAGGGCCCTAGAGCTGACCCGGCAAACTATCGCCCGATAGTTTGCTAGATAAAATTGGAAAATTATTCGCTTCATTCTTACAAAAAAACTGTCAGCTTGGGCTAAACAAGAAAACATCGGTGACTGTCGGCAAACAGGTTTCACTAAAGGCGTGGGCACTGAAGTAAATCTACTACTACTAAACCTACTAAAACTAGCCTCGCTAAAAGGTCAGAAACCTCTTTTCTTAGCATTTGTGGACATGCGGTAAGCTTTCGACAAAATGAACCGAAACCTCCTATGGCAAAAGCTTACACAATGGAAATGCCCTCCACATACATTGAACCCGATAAGAGCATTATACGAAGAAACATCGGTTCGTATTCGAACTAATCAGAATGGAGATTTGACACACTCAATACCGACGTCAAAAGGTGTCAAACAAGGATGCCCGCTGGCTGCATTGCTATTGAAATTATTCACCTCCGACTTACCTATCGAGCTAAAAGAAGTAAGGTGCTTCCCACCGAGAATAAATGACCAAGAACTAAACTGTATTTTTCATGCAGACGATATTGTCTTGGCTGACCAGACAGCAATAGGATTACAGCGGCTGCTGACTAAATTAAACAGCTATCTCACAAAGAATATGCTCGAGATCAATACAGCCAAAACCAAAATCATAAAAATGAAGAACACGATGGGTCAGAAATCAAACCATTTTAAATGGTATGTGGCAAACGAGGAAATCGAAACAACAACGTCGATACGCTACCTTGGAATCATTTACAGCACTTCCATCAGAGAATGGCCATGGTACCAAGATCTGCGAAACAGAATGCTAACATACGCCCTACAAGGACTGAAATTACACAATGAATACGGAAAATGTTCTGTTCGACCACTACTAACATTCTACCTAAATAAAGTACTACCTGCAATTAAATTTGGGGCCGAATGCGCATGGAACCTCGACTTTAAAGTATGGGATGTTCTAGAAGGGTTTGTTTGGCGCAAAGCCCTTCGATTACCCAGATATGTTTCGATGACGAGCCTGCGATACGAACTGGGGATAAATTCCTTATACGACTCAACACTCAAAGCTTGTGCACTCCTACACAAAATAAGAGAACATCCTGGAGAACCAGCTTACAAAATACTCAAACAAGATACATCTAGCTCAAATTCACAGATTCTAAGGGAGTGGACGTATAAAGTAGACCAAATTATGATGACCGCTGACATGCAATACCACCCGCAGCTTGTCAAAAAACGTCTTCAATGGTGGGGATGGATTCTGAATAGGGAAAAAAAGAGCACTCCTCAAATGTACACTCCCGTCAGTATCTGCACTAAATAGACTAAATGTACAGCCAAAATACCTAGTCAAATGTTCATCTCGCCACCATCGAGACCAATTTCTGCGACTGCGGCTAAATGCACTACAAACAAACGAAATGAGATGGATGAGAAAAAACACGGATCAAAAAGATGACTTATGTAGACATTGCAAAAAAGATACGGAATCACTTTACCATCTGATCATAAATTGCATGCAATTTCGAATCAAAGGACTCTACATTTGGACTTTTGCTTTCCAATAAATGGAAATAGTGAAGACTGGTGGTCGCGTGTGACATCAGGTCACAACATGAAAATAACTTGTGCGATAATTGATTTCTTAGACACAATTCTGAAAGAACAAAAGAAGATCCAAATGATAACTATTGAACCCAAGAAGTATGTGTTTAGGAAAAATTTAACACTCGATGAAAATAACCACAAAGATTCTGTGATAAAAGTTTGTACAAACTAAAAGATCAAAATAAAAAAAAATTAAAAAAATTATTAACAGACCCTGGATGTGTCAAAGTTTAGGAATGTCATTCTTTCATGTAGCATCGTTGGTGTAGAATAGCAATGTAACCAGAAGGAGCAACACTTGAAGAGGTAGGTACTTTTTGAAGTTAAGGGAAGCTGAATAGGGATGGAAGGTAGGTACTGGGGAGGTGAGAAGAGTGTGGGAGGGCCCTACAGGGGAAGAAAAGGAGGCACAGGTGAGTAACACGTAGAAAATGAAAAAGTAGTAGAGGAGTTTTCAATAAGGATCATCCTTTATACAGGACAAGGGGCACAAATGAAGCGCAGTACTCAGAAGGTGTCCCTCAAGGAGAAGAGAAGTATCCTTTTTATGAGGTGTACAAAATGTAAAGGTGTTAAAATAGTATGAAATGTTTTTTAAAACGGAATGCGTGTTTTATGGCAAATATATTGTTGACTATCTTTGAAGAAAGGGCAGAAATGAATGTGCTAGAGATGGTAGGCAAACTTGTGTACACAAATCTCACCTGCATGCACTCACCCATCTCATGGACTTGTTTCAGCATCAAGAAAGGTTAGGGAGGTGGCAGCTATGTTTTGCAGGAACACCACAGCATAAAGAAGAAGGACAAGAGGAAAAATTCCAAAACAGAGACAGCTCATGCAGGCCTGCCAACAAACACAGCAAGAGGAAGGGACAATGCGTTCTTGAAAAAAAGGAAGCATCTTGGACATCGCATGAAAGCAATCACCATCACATTGGCACAGAGCACAGAAATTGGCAACTCGTCACTTGGAGAAATCGCACAACAGCAAGGCCAAGGCACTATCTGCAGGAGAAGAGAGCTTGTTAAAAGTGGAGTAACATTCTGCCCATTTCTGTAGTATTTATTTATTGTTTTATTTATTGATAATTTGCTAGGTGCTTATCCAAGAAAATCGTGTTTCCAAGCACTACAAGGCAAACAGGGAGGGAACAAGGGGAGTATATACAGTGCAAAAGAACAGTAAGTATAAAATATGCAAATATCGTCCTACTAGGCCTTGTGGAATTTGGACGGGCAAGTGCAGGGAAGAGAAGCACAGAAGGTAAGGCAGGGAGGAGGGTCGGGGGAATTAGGGATTGGAACATGCTGGAGATGCCAGGAGGGAAGTGCAAGGGGTGCCGGGGAGGAGTACACTGGCTAAGTGCTGGGCGGAAGGATCCCAAGGAGTGGGATGCACAGCCAGCATGCAGGGGGCCCACGGGGACAGTGCTGAAGGGGGAGGGTGCTGGTGTCGACTGGGCAGATGGCCTGGTAACCTGTCTGATTCATGAAGGTACCAGGCTGCCAGTCTCAGTGGCATAGGGTGGTTAGCAGGGAAGAGAAAGAGGTAGAGAAAAGTAGAGTTGTGAGAAGTTTCCGGAGTTTAGAGCGGTCCGGTTCAAGTCTCAGAGGAGCAGGGAGGCTCTTCCAGAGAGGCACCAGCTGAAGAGAGAGCCCTGGCCACCCACTCTCTGCTTGGAGAAGTGTTTAACAATAAGGGAGTTTGAGTTAGAGGAGCAGAGGGCTCTAGCACGGGGGAGGAAGAGTTGGAGATAGAATGCTCCCAGGCCCCAGAATGCCAGGTGGCATCAGCAGAGGGTCTTAAATTTGAACCTTGCAGCAACCGGTCGCCTATGGAGAAATCTTAGGGGTGGAGCGATATGGTCCCTGGGCTTGAGGCCAAGGATAAGTCTTGCAGCCCTATTCTGAATTAGCTGAAGGGGGCACATGGAGGAAAGGTGGAGATTAAGGAAGAGGCTGTTGCAGTAGTCAAGCATAGAGAGGACCAGAGCTCTGGAAACAATGAGCTTGTGGGAAAAGGTGGGTAAAGCTGGATATTGGCCTTCTTGGCAAGGCCCAAGATGTGAGGGGTGAAGGAGAGAGAGGAGTCAAAGATGACCCCCCAAGGTTTTTGGCCTCGAGGGCAGAGGAAGGTAGGGGGTTCAAGGAGGGTGGCCAGAGGGTATGAGGGAAACAGGGGGCAGGAGACTGGATAGGAAGGAACTCAGTCTTACTGGAATGAAGACAGAGGTCATTAGCCACACACCATGCCTGGATAGCAGACATGCAGTCAGGAATGAGAGAGGGGGAACAGGAAGTGGTAGAGGGAAGTTTGAAGGAAAGCTATGTATCATCCGCATAACACCGGAAATGAGGAGAGAAGGAGGAGATCAACTGAGCGAGAGGGGCGAGAAAGAAGTTGAATAGCCATGGCGATAGGATAGAGCCCTGGGGGACACCACAGGTAGAGAGTGAAGTAGTGGAGGGGAAAGAGCCCAGATACAACTGGGATTGGCGGTTAGTGAGAAAAGAGGTCAGCCAATCTAGTGCCCGGCCCGTGATGCTGAGAGTATCTTAAGCCGTGTTATGAGGATAGAGTGATTGACTGTGTCCAAGGCAGAGGAGAGATTGAGGAGAATGAGAACAGCAGGAGAATTAGAATCAAGATTTGCAAGCATGTCTTCACGGGTGTTCAGGAGAGCAGTTTTATGTGCCTCTGGATGCCCGCAATCCAGATTGATGGTCATGGAGGCAACCAACAGGTTCAGTATGGAAGGTCAGTTGCGGGAGGTCCAGCTTCCCTAGGAGTTTACTCAGGAAGGGGGGGGTTGGAGATGGAGCGATAGTTAGCCGGGCAGGAAGGCTCAGCAGATGGCTTTTTTAGGCAAGGATGCACAAGTGAGTGCTTGAGGGAAGGTGAATGAGCGGTTACAGAATTCAGCAAGGGCCGGGGCGAGAGAGAAGATGTTGTCCTTAATGGCTCTAGAAGAGCAGGGGAGCACCTGTATGACTTTTTGTCCCCATTTGATCTCTACATGATACATTAATTCAGCTCAAAGATGTACCCAGAAGAAGAGCACAAGTAGCAAGGCTGGAAAAGGACTATGTTGTTGATTTTGTTGTGTTCTTTGTCTCTCTCATGCAGCTAAGGAAAAATGGCACAGATAATGCTTTAGAGCAATTAGGAGATCAGCACATAATGAATGACATTAAGGGTAGGCGTGTATTGGGTAGTAGGCATGTGAGATGTGAAGTAGATGAAAGGAATAGACAAAAGGAAGAAGTATTAATAGCAAGTATTTAGGCAAAGATGAGATGCGATAAAAGAAAATGTATATACCTGGTTTTCTCTGTGTTTCAGGCACAAATGGGCTTTTAACCAGATAGCAGAGGAATGCACAGCAAATTAACACCGCACCCAAGCCCACGAGCAGAGACAGAAGGCCCTATCGCTAGGAGGGCTTGTGGGACCCAGCCTAATGCCCAGATGTCATAAAGCTTGGCCATAAGAAAAAGCCCTCTGATTGTGTGCCTCCTAACCCCTGTGTGCCCTCATACTCATGTTGTCCCCAGTTGACTGTCCTACTACCCAGCACTCGGACTCAAGTTTCCTGGACGTGGAGCAACTTGCAATATACATGGTGTCCAGGCAGGTGACAAGAGGGGACAGGTACAAGAGAAAGAACTTTTGGGCGGAGAAGATAACTTTGGAGTGGAAACTTAACAACAAAAACCCTACCAATGGACTGGTGGGTCCCACTAAAAGGTGTTAGGACGTCACTTAAGTGGCATCCTCTGCTTGTGGTGGCAAGGGTCACCCGATATGCATTGGTGAGAGAAATAAATAAATGAAAAACTAGGAAATGTTATCGTACACACTTACGACCTGTGGAATTGCACCGCTGGAAAACATTGCATCTATGATTGTTCTGTATTCTGCTGTCCCCTCCTAGGAGTGTGAAAAGGAACAGTTAATTCTGCATGTATCATGCACTTGAACAAGCATGCCCTTGAATGTATGCAGTAATGATCTGACCCCTTGCTAGTATCACAAAGAGATGAAGCTGCTCCAATGGAGCGTCATTACCAATTTTAAAAACATGAGTGCTTGTATGACGATTTGACCCACACCATTAACAATATATATAGTATAAGCACACAACCGTGTGGGGAGGTAAGCTTCAGGGGAGGGCTGCCACATGTGCTTTCCCACTTCCCAGGCCATGAATAACTACAAGACTTCTGTGACGGTTCCATAGGAAGCAGGCTACACTACGATGAATAACACAGAAGATATCGCCCCATGAGGACATTTATATGAAAACATGAACAATGATAGAGGATTGCTCAAGTGCAGAGGACCTTATACAATCCCTTTGTCTGGGCCTTTCAGTATGTATTGTAACACAAGGGGAATTGCAGTGCCTCAAGAGGGAAAGAAGAGAGGTATGAGGATTGCCTGAATGCTGCAAGAAACACCAGCTACCAGTATATGGACAGAGGTTTTCAGGAGAAGAATGGGTTGAAGGGCTGCAGGGATGCATAACACAAGCGCTCCTCGCAGTTCCAGTAGAGATGGTGCTGAGAGGAAACAATAAAAACCTCAATGAATGGGCAAAGAAGTTCAAGCTGCCCACATTGGTAGAAAACAAGCGAGGCCTCCGGTCAGAATGCTCTCAAGAATAACACAACTAAATTAAAAGTATGAAGGTCCAGTAAAGATTGGAGAGAGCGGAGGATGCAGACACATTTTGAGGGTTCATGGCACAAGGAGGTCCAGCAATATTCACAGATCACCATTGGGCCTGAAGCTCACATGCAGATGCCACTCAAACAGAGGAGTATGTACCCTGGTGCCATTGAACACCCCTGCCTCGATGGTGCCCCAGAAAGACACAGAAATGGATGGATTCACCAAACTGGAAACACAGCAGAGGAAGAAGAGGTTGCTGAGCAGGGTAATGAGGAGGAGATGACCAGGAACATGAACCAACACAGAAGGAGCTCAAGCGATTTGAGGGGGTTGGTAAAGGTGTGAAACCTCAAGACACCCATCAGTGTGGAGACTTTGACTATGTGTGATCCATATATGGACCAGAGGCGGTCTTTTGTGGAGGCCACAAAGCTCCCCTAGCGTACCACCAAGATGGCAGAGGCCACTCAGTGAATCAGCCCCACAGACCATAACTGGATGACATCACCAAAGTAATCATGAAGAGGCGACATGGCTCAACACACACACATAGATGCATTAGACATGAAGCACACTCATTCCTGCATGAAGCTACGAAGACACTTAGGCCGTATAACTCTTAGGCACAAAGAAGATGCTTACAACTCACTTAGCTTGTTGCACAAGAACACACATGAACTGCTCGCCGACGCCCAACATGAACAGCCATGAAAATAAAGACGGAAAGCCACAGCCGCATTGACACGCATGGAAGTAACTGGTGAGGCTCAAAACCACAGGGAGAGCCCTGACACACTGATTTCCCTGAGAAACATAGACAGGGTGGGCAGTGCAGCTATTGTGCCCAGCCTTGCCAAGGACACTGAGTGTTTTCCAAGAAAAGATAGAACACCTGCAAGGGCAGGAGGCTGAAATTCCTCATAAATGCAATCAGAGAAACTCAATTTTAAGGTGCCTACACACGTAGTCTGAACCTGGGAAACAAGATCCATTTATTTGAGGCAGGCAGAGACCATTGTTTCCATCAACCTGAAGAGAGAAGATATGAAAAATATAATAACAGCATGAAGTTGCAGGCTGGAATGTTCTTGCTCGAGGCCAGAGGAGTCAGAAAAGTGGTAACCTTATTGGGAAAAGGGTGTTGCTCTGAGGCCATTTTCCCCACCCTTCATTGTGCTCATATGCTGATAATTCTCCCAAGCTGAGAAGGCTCATGCTGGTCTTTTGTGGGTTGTCACAGGCAGACCTACCTGATATAGCCAGACCAATTAGATCATTTATCCCCTATAGAACATATGTTTAGCTATACTGTTCATGCAATCCTGCTCCATCTGAAGGCTCATAATGTGTCATTTGGTTGTGGTCATGATGCAGTACAAACCCTGTTGAAACATTGAAACCACCAATGATACTGGTCTTCACCCAAAATCCACCTTCACGCCCTCTGACAACCAAATCCCTGATGACCTTGTAACATTTGAGAGATGCGTTCTGCGAGATCTTAGAGATATGAGTAAGGGGAATAGCCCCAGAAGACACCAAAACATTACCCGGTCAGAAAGGGAAGCCCTTTCCGAACTATCCAAAGGATCTGATCTAATCATAAAACCCGCCGACAAGGGTGGCGGGATTGTGATTATGACATCTGAACAGTACTATCGAATGGTCATAGAACTCCTGAATGACTCAGAAAGCTATAAAATACTTAAAAAAGATCCAACTAAAGATTTGAAAATAGAAATTGGTGCAATGGTCGCATTTGCATTAGAAAGAGACTGGATAACAGAAAAAGAGTCTGAATTTCTCCTGACAACACAAGGCTGAACACCTTGCCTATATGCTCTACCTAAGATCGACAAAGACTCTACCAACCCCCCCAGGTAGACCAATTGTGTCCGGTTGTGGGTCGATACTAGAACCTTTATGCAAATTTGTTGGCCATTTTCTGAAACCTATCAGCAGCACCACAGATTCATATATCCGGGACATTATGCATACTATTCAGTTATTTGAAAATCTGGACTTCGACCAACAGGAACAGCTGCTGGTGACTCTAGATATCAAGTCACTATATACCAGTATTCCTCAACAGGCTGCAATAGACTGTGTGTATGAATATTTGACTGCAGCAAACATACAGACAAAAGTTCCACCAGAATTAATTATTGAAGTCATGACATTAGCCTTATGTAACAATTTCTTTGAGTTCGACAAACAGTTTTACTTATAGATTAAGGGAACAGCTATGGGGGTGACATTCGCCCCAAGTCTGGCTATTCTATACATGGCTAACTTTGAACGGAAATTTGTACTCAATCAAACCAATAGATGGAGGGAAAATATTTAACAATGGCGTCGGTACATAGACAACGTGATTTGTCTAAGGGAAGGATCAGAGGAAGCATTACAAGAGTTCTTTGCTTGTCTTAATACATGTAACCCTGATATTCAATTTACTTTTGAATATAGCAACTCAACTATCAACTTCCTGGACCTGACAATCGAACATAATCAAGGCAAACTGGTTTGCACTACTTTTCGCAAACCCACAGATCACAATACCTTACTGCATTTTGAGAGCGACCACCCTCAGCACATCAAAGAGAATTTACCTTAAGGTCAATTTTTGAGATTTCGCAGGAATTGCACCTCTCTAGATGATTTCTATCATGACGCTAGCCTTCTAAGCGACAGACTGCGAGAAAGAGGCTACCCTTAAAAACTAGTGGGGAGATCCTTGAAAAGAGTACGATTTACATGCCGGGACTCGCTCCTCACCCCGAAAACACCAGCTGCATGGGAAGACCAAATCACATGCGTAATCACCCATGGCCAACATGCTTTTCAAGTTAAAAAAAATCATCCACAAGTATTGGCCCATAGCCAGACTATGTCTACCGGACCAAGAAAAACCTAGATTTGCATTCAAGAGAACCAGAAATCTAAGAGAACACTTGGTACATTCAATGCACATTAAGAAATCCACTCAGGGCAGCCTCTGGAATCTTCGACCAGTGAAAGGACATTACCCTTGCAGAGCGTGCTCAGTTTGCCAGTTTACCACCAAATTACAACAATTCCAAGTTGGAGAAAGAACTTGGACTCTGAATGATGTTTCAAACTGTAAAACCAACCAAGTGGTATACTGCTTTGAGTGTGCATGCCACTTGCGCTACATTGGGCAGACCATGCGCAATGTTGGCATACGGATATCTGAACACAGATCACGCATCCGGTGCAAAAACCGGACATCTCCTCTAGTACAACATTACATAGAGTATAAACACAGCACTCAAGACATCAAGTGGTGGGTCATTGAACGGGTCCGCAGCGGTCCAAACATCCAAGGTCGATTTTTAGACTTGGAATGCAGGTGGATATTAGATTAGACTCGGTTGCTCAGGGCCTCAATGAACAACAACTTTTTCCGCACAGATGACTGAGTGATGCAGTCATGTTCTATCTAATTCTATCTATCTAATGCATGCTACCTACACCAATGTTCATTTGTGGTTCGTGCACAATCTATGCATGACCACAGGAGAGACCTCAGTTTACTGATTTCTCTCCATCACAAGAGATAACACCAGACGGGGAGCCCTCCAACACATAACATGCCACCCACACTAACAATGAGGCGCGGTCCATGCACGGATAGTGCATTACTTTTTGGAGAGCTCCCTAGTAGTCTACTTTGTACCATGTACAGCGTGACAACTTTTATTTGGGATACATCTTTCGCCCCAATCCAATATTGTTGGGCAGGTGTTACATATTTTCTCTGCCGTCCCTCGAGAAGTATGTGACCTAGCCACTCTTTACATACTGGAAGGGACTACTCCCTCCATTCACCAGAAACAAGGGATAACCATATAGGTGGGATGTGACGGGGGGGCACATGCACAGGAGTATTTCTTGCCGTAGGCACAACGGGCCAAGAGTCTCCGCACACGTACGGAGATTGGGCCCTGATCATTACAACCAATCATGGCCTGACAACTTCAGGGCCATGATTGGAAGATGCATCACACCCCCACTGGGGGCCTGCAAGGCTTCGGCACATGCACAATGCATGCGATGTTGAAGGCATCAAGCCAGACATATGTTTTTTAACTTACCCCGTTTTTCCAGGCCGAACACGAAGATGCATCTGGCGCAGCCGTATTTGTTTAAAAGCATTCGGCTTGCCCAGCTCCGGCAACAGTTTCTGTTTTCGGACACCCCACGTCACAGCAAATCAGGAACCAGAATTTCTAGTACCCCGATTGGGCAAGAGGCGTACACACCCTCCAACCTCTTCGGCTTCGCTTCATTGCAGCTCGGAAGCAACGCTGACGCTTGCCGCACGGCTCCAAGCACCAAGCTTTTTTCAACGCGGATTACATTTCTTTTCCGGCAGTAAGGCAGGACCACAGACGGGCCCCAGAATACAGCTATGCTCTTGGCTGGGCGGGATACAAGACTAATATCTATCCTCCCAGGTAAAACATGGCCGCATATGTATAGAGACAGTCTCTACTACAATATAACTCCAGCGGAGTTTCAATATACAGTGAATAGAAGGTTGTCACACAGCCCTATTTCACGGCACCCCCTCCATGGTTGTCTCTCTCCCTCTCGCCCCCATTACAGGACACACATGAAGCTGTGTTCACCCTGGAACACGGACACGAGTCAAACGTTGCTGTGATTTTCAAGACCAAAAGACCTCACAGGCTTCCAGGGACGTACCTCCTGCCATTAGGTATCCCTCTCACAGCCTCTTTATCCATTTATATATATATTGTTTACTGAACGCACATTGGCAACATATCCAGTCCATCCCTGCTACTCACCAGATTTGGCCTCTAGCCCAACCCTACATAGTTCCATCTCTGTACAAATTATGAGGTTTTGGGTTTTTATTACGCATGCACCCCAATTACAGCGATCTCAGCACGCATTCAAAACAATGCAATCTTCTCTTGCTTTTCCGCAGGGACAAACCAATCTGTCCCAAAGCAGGGACCACGCACTCCAGCCGGGCAAGCACGCCTATCCCCCGTGACAAACTGGTGAACAGTACTGACAGCTGTAGAGTCCCAAACAGGGAGTCTGCCCACTAAAGAAAGTCTCCACAAGGTTTCTGTGGTGAGACATTTATTTAATACACCCACCGCAGTCCACCAGAGGTAGTACTACCTATATCAGCCCCCTCTCTTTTTGAATAATTGTTTAACTGGGAGTTAACTTTCCTTACCTACAAATAATTTTTTCTTTACTAATTAGCATGGACGTGTCCAGAAAGGAAACACAATGTTACCAAGAGGACATTAGACTACTTTTTTCTCTTGGTTCTTTTACTATAGGGGCTGACCACTCACCCTGAAGAAGGCGGCTAACATGCATTAACACACATCCTTCTGACGCAGCTGGAAGATGGATGATTACAGCCACCGAAATGTAATTTTCACGCAAGGGGGACTAATGAACCTACTAGTTGGGGATCTGTGACTTATATGGTTCATGCGATTTTCACAAAATTGGTGGCGTGACCATCACCTTACCCCCTGCGACGTTGGCATCTCACAAAAACGTTTCCACTAAAGACGCATGATAGACCAGTTTATGCAACAGATACCTTGAATCTGTGCACCTTTTAAGAACACAAATTGTTGGCAGATGCACAAAATGCGTTTATTTGCTTGCACATTTGGAATATCTATGTGCTCCATTTATGTTTTATGTTGTGTTTTTTTTTTATTGACACATTTATGTTCAAGTGTTGTGCTATATTTCTTGACCTCTTTTTTCAAATCACACTAATCCAAGGATCATAATATGTTCGATATTGTTTTGTTTAATGACACCATTATATGTTTTGGCTTGAAATTTTGAAATTCTGTGTATATATGTAAGTGTTTACAAGAAAACTGGATTTTTTGTTTCAATACAATTAATTTATATTCACAGCCCCTTCTATGTAGAACCTTCCAGGTTTTTCTTCCTGGACAACTTTATGGGCTAAAAACTTTGGGATACATTCCATTAGTAAAACCAGTAAAGGTTCCCCGACACAATGAATACGCTTTGCTTCTTTTAATGACAAAATCGGGTTGAGCCTTTTCCCGTAGCAGTACTACCCTTTCTGTATTACCAAATCCTGTTACCAGCCTGTAATGAGTTGAGAGTACATTGGAATCTGCAGAGGTCTGTGTGCCTATCCCTGCTTTTGAAATCTATTAATAAAGCAGTAATTTGTCACATTTCTGGAAACCTCTGTTTCTTGGGCATTGGGGATTTCCCTCGAGCTGACCTCTGGTTTCACTCCGCTTCAGTAGCTTAAGAGTGCATTAGAAAATGAAACCTTTTTTCAACAATTCTTTACAAATGGGGACCGAAGTCCAGGATTTGAACCTGTAGATCTTCACATTATAACTTTTTGAAGCTGCAAGATTGTGTTAGAATGATTTTAAAAGTGAGATAGAAAGCCCTGTCATTGCCAGTCTTTATTTTTTAATTTAAACCAGCAAATCTGTCTCCAACCAACCACCATTTCTGCCTACAAATGCATACACCTTAAACTTAATGGGTTAACTTTTTGGTAAGAAAGAGTAAAGACCAGTAGTAATATACTATCAATTTTGTTTTAATGAACCCAAGAATATGTAATTAATCAAAATACGAATCCAACACATCAGTACGGGGAAATGGTGGTTCTAAATCACATTGTTATAACAAGAATTTTCATAATGGGCGGCTGAATGGCTGAAATTACCCCAGTATCTTTAGAAACATCAAGGCTGTTGCCTTTGCCAATGCTCATTCCTTTTTAGTATGGCCTTAATTAGCTAGAGTGGCTGCTGCATTGTGATAGTAATGGATGTCAGTGCTACCGCACAGATGTTGACTACGACTACCCGCTCTGTACTAAACTGCAGTGATCTCAGTCAAAGGTGAAACAGGCACACCAAGAATGGTACACCTACCTCACCTCTTTAACGTACCGTGGGCCAAGAGCTGCCTATACTGTTCAAGATCGGTGTGAGCCAGCAAGGAAGCATCCAAAACAACAATAGTAAAGTACCAACATTTTTAAAAATGCCCAATCAAAGTTCTACAAGAATAAGACTTTAATTAAACTAAAAGGAGAAACTATGAGAAACACTAACAGCCCAAACCTCAAATGAAATACATTGAGCCTTTAATGACTTTAAGACTGAGGTCCTGATTCTGAACGAGGTGTTAATTATAGAAAAAGTCGCATTAAGGCTTACCAACACTTTCAGTAATTAACACCTACTCTCATGATGTCGGATTTTAGCGAGGGAACACAAAAAGCGCCACTTTATAAACCTGTGTGCTGGTTGCTAGGATTGGCTGGAAATCAACCTGGCAACCGTCAATTTCGGAAACCGTTACTTTGCATGCTCGTTCTGGTGTCACTGCTCCACATTAGCGACAGTGAAAAATTGTTGTACAAATACAGCACCTCCTTTTGTGGCGGTCCGCTCACTGACGTTTCGCTGTTGTGGAGGAGTGACACCAGATAAAGGCACTGTACTCCCTCGTCACACATCCAAAATATTCTCTTCACACATAATCTTACAAAACTCAACAAACAACATATCTGCACACTCAAGTCTCTGCACAAAAAAAAAAAAAAAAAAAAAATCGGGCTCCGAGAGCTCGATTCTCCACAAAATGTTAATTGCCGGAAAAGTCATCTACCACCTGTTCTGAAGTATGCGCCTTTTAGAGTGAGTGTACAGAAAGCGCCACTTTTGGAACCTGTGCGCCGGTTGCTAGGATTGGTTGGAAACCAATTTAGCAACCGTCATTTTCGGAAAATGTGTTACGCTCACCTAGTATCCACAGGGACGCCACCCAGCCAGTTGGTCATTGGTGCCCTTCCCAATGATCCCCTGGTGTGGTCTCGGTGTCGATGCGATTCTGCCTTGAAATGAAGACTATATTAGGACTGGGCAACCAAGGTAAGTTTTCCCCCACTTCCCTTGTGTTTCCAGCCCCTCCAGGTACTCTTCTCACCTGGTTTTCCGAATCGGTGGGCTCGCCGTCTGGCTCTCTGGGCAGGGGCGCGTTGTCTTTGGTGGGCGCGGGCGGTCCAGTTACTTCTGCTGCCCTTGTAGTGTCTTTCAGGTAGGTCTTATTGCGATTGATGGCGTCATAATTCTTGCATGCCTTTTCTCTGTTCTAAATGTCTCTTTTTTTATCTCCCTAGGAGCGCGGAGTGTCCGCTTGGAGAACTGGATATGCTGGTTCTCACCAGGAGATGATGGCGCGCTATAGCACTATGATGCGGTAAGGAGGTGCTTTGCCTAGCGCAGCAATGTCTTGTCCTCACTGACCTGTGCTTTTCTCTTTTCGTAGGTCGCGGTGAGTTCCCAGCGCAGATGGAGTTCCGGAGCTATGCCAGCCGAAAAGCAACCAACCAGGTAAGTCTTTAAGCGCTTTGTGGTTGTAATGTCTCCACTACCTCCTTTAATGGTGTCTTTCTCCTTTTCTCAGGTCCTTCGATCCGGGCGGTGAACCCCACCACCAGTGCTGCCCAGGAGCTGCGAGCAGTGAAGGATGATGAATGCAGACAAGATTCTGCTGCTAACGATGTTCTTGGTTTTTCTGCAGGTCCGGAATTCACCATGCTCGTGAGAAAGCTAAACACGGTGAGCGTCACATTTCTAGAAGCAAAGTAACACGAAGCATGTTGTCTTGTTCGGGTGTGGTTTAAATAGCCACTGTAAAGTAGTCCAGGTAAAGTAGTCCCTAGGCCACCACACACAAAACACTAGACCGCATAGCTTGGTTCTATGAACCAAGCTATGTGGATGCCTCCATGTTGGCTGAAAGCCTAAATAAAGTAGTTCCTCAAGCAGATGTCTTTCCTTACTGATGAGCCTGGCGCCAAAGGTCGTGGGTGTTACTCTTAGCAGTGCAGTGGTGGCGCAGAGTTATGGTTGCATACCTTACCATAACTGGTGAATTTCTGGGGATTTTCAATTTGACTTGTAACCATAATAACCCTTTAACAAAGGTTTTCACTAAATTTGATACATTTATTTAATGCAACTTAACCATATTGTCCCTTTAACAACTTTGTTCACTGAATTTCATGGGTTTTTACCATGATACCCTTAATTTTTCTACATGTCCCTTACATCACAGTGAACCCCTGCCCCCAACATGATGGCCACAGAGTCCACAGACCGTGTGCATGTCCACGGACTTCGGACAGCATTCACCCTGCCCAAAAACACTGGGGTTACCTTACATTGTTGTATCCTACAACAGGCAAAGACATGTACTTTAAACAACAAGAGAAATATGTAGCAAAAACAAAAAATAAATATGTATGCAAATTCTGTACTTAAGAAACCAGAAGTACATTTTCATACGTTACACAACATAATGGAATGCACCAAACACAAAAGTGAACTGTATATCTAACAGTATTACCTCAGTGGAACCTCAAGTACACACTCACAAGCAGCTTGCAGTTACTCAGAAGAAACCCTTACAAAAAGAGTAAGTACACTATATTTCCTTCTGTAATATTACAATTTATTATGTGTACATGACTTGTAAGAACTAGCAGCATTGTTTTCTTTGAACAGAAATGGCACGCACCCTGGAGAGGTTGGGGCAAAATTTCCCCCATGATGAAATGAGAAGGAAACAACTCTAATGGGACTGAATGCACTTTTAAACCAGAAAAAGTGATGTCAAATGTTTGACATATCACTGAAATATGTTTTTCTTTTTAACAGTACATAGTGCAAATGAAGAAAGTGAGTGGCCCCGAATTACTACTAAATGACCAAGAAGATGGCCACAGACAGCCCCTAACTCCAAATGCAGAAAACTAACTACTAAACCTATCTGCAAAAACTGATGAATTAAACAATAATTTTGTACAGTTGATGACATTTGTTAAAAATCATGACAATGAAAATATCCAATACCACTGCCCTACTTGTACCTGTGCCCATTCACCTTGTCCCAACCAATCATCCCTCATGAGCAGTGTGTCGAAAACTACAATTCCCCCATATTTGTTTCCCATTCTGATTCCCAATCTCTTTCCTAATTCATTTTATGTTTTTCTTTTAAAAAATATATGTGTTTTTTTTTTAGAAGCCCAATTTGGAGTCCACGAACTGCGCGACTGTCTGGGCTGTCCATAACCAAAATGGAGGTGCCCCCAGACACTGCACCTGTCCGGAGATGTCCGCCAGGTTGCATTGCACTTTTAATTAGTTCAGGGACTCCACTCGTGTCCTCCAGACACCTGGACGCATGTGTACCTGATCTCGCTGTGCCCCCAAACACTGTGCCTGTACGGACCTGTCTGCTCGCACGTGTCACACTTTTAATTGGTTCGGGGACTCCACCCCTGTCCTACAGACACTGACACGCTTGCGTACCTGATCCCATTGTGATACCCGGACAATGCGCCTGTCAGGACCTGTCCGCTTGCACATGTCACACTTTTAATTGGTTCGGGGACCCCACCCCTGTCCTACGGAAACTGGCACGCATGCTTGCGCCATCTCCTGCGCAATAGGTGTCCGCAGGACAGCCGTTCTATCCGCGGTCATCAGGTACATCGTCATGTGACCGCACTAGCGCATCAGGAGTATCCGGGGACAGTGTCTGGACAGCTCCACACATTGGAACGCATTTCAAATTGGAAACACTGCATTGTGGATAGCACTGACACTAACTGTAGCTTCTGTGTAAATGTGTCCCAAGTAGAAACCATAAAACACCTGGTGGTTTACTTCTTGCATTTTGAAGAAAATAGATGTAAATTATTGGGACTGTACCATCCTTAGGCAACCGACATTGCACGAACATCATTTTGGAACAGATGTCTACAGGGTGACAGCATGTGTTTAATTGTAGCTTTGGCCAGACTGCTTCCCAAAATTGATGATGCATTACAAAAGGTTAATGGTAACAATGTGTCAGATCGTGTATATTGAGAAATGATGGTGCAAAGCGCGTCTACCAAAAGAAACAAAACCAAGAGGTGAAAGGTATTTAAGTAGTAGAATAAATTGACTTCCTTTTTCTTTTAATTAGTCTAAGTACATGCCATAAAGATGTTCTAGTCTATTTAAGTAGTAGAATAAGTCGACTTCCTTTTCTTTTAATTAGTCTAAGTACATGCCATAAAGATGTTCTAGTTTTCTTCCTGCCATCGCATTATGGCGATTAATAGGCTGTATAGGTATGCAGGATTACAAGTAGATGCAGAAGGGATGGTTTTACTTAATATAACGTACAAAATGATGTTAAAGTTTATTAATTTGGGCCATGAATAAAATTCTTTGTACTATTACCTAATTTATATGTTGAAATGTAAAATGTTTTTAGATTCTTTTAATATTTATTTAAATGTTGTAAAGGTTTGCTTGTTCTTCAAACTAAATACAACAGAAATAAAAAAATAAAAAAACACTTCTCCCACGAACAAAGATGCATTAGAACTCCCACAATCCTAACAAAACAAAAACTGCATGTATATTACTAAAGCATGGCATGTACATGGAATGAAAAATGGCCAGATGCAATGCGTTTAAAACTATTAATTTCAAAGCCCTTTCAAGTAAAACAAATAAATGCATGTATACATTTACAAAAGTGCTCTGTGTAATTTTTAATAAATGAATCAATCAAAATTGAAACGATTTCTCCAACATATTGCAATAACACTCAGTGTGTTCAATTTCATTAACTATCCCAGACATGCATACTTGCTAGCTAACATTCCCCTTTCTAATCTGTACATGCTTCTTGGCTTCTCAATTTTTCTCTGCATTCTGGGACTTGCAGTGCACCATTTCTAATACAAATAGTGCAACCACAACTCTCACAATGCAAGCAAAAGAAACATTTAATAAGCAAGTACACATTACAATACATCCCATTCACAAGTATGCATGTACTGTCACCAAACCTTCACATAAGTGTCACTTAAAAGTGTTCCACACATATTTTCCCTATCAATATTTTTCTTTATAGAAAAATGTTACACACAGTACTGCTATAAATCTACAAAACCATTTTTTACCTTTCATGTCTAGCCTCCCAAAAAGGACACCTTTTAAAATACTCAGCATTTTCCATTTTCAATTGTATAAAAATGTCACACTTTCTTGCTCCAGCTCTGTGGGGCATACCTATCACGGGACCACCTGCCCCATTAGCAACGCTGCCGGTGCTCCTGCGTCCCCATTCCCATATAGTGCTTGGCAATTCCACAGAAATATGGATTAACATTTTCCACCACCTGAGTTTCCAGGCCAACATGACCTGTAATGTCCTAGAGCCACTGGGAAGCTAGCTGCCGAACAATTATCGGAAATCTGGTGGCAACTCGTCTGCAGCAATGGCAGGGTTACCACCATACTCGTAATCACATCCAATGTTACAAACGTCTTCCCAACAACTCTTCCTACATTGCAAAATAATGTCTTCTTGTACTAAAAGGACTTCACCATTACTATACATACCCACTAAATTTCTTCTTTCCCAATTGCAGTGAGGAACAACCTCCTGAAAGACAACAACCTATCTCCTAAAAGACAACAGCCTGAAGAAAACTACTCTTCACAGAGTAAGTGTATGTGTGTAGTAGTATTCTTACTGTTACTCATACAGTATAGTGTAGCCGCATACTAGCCTACAAAACTCCTTCCAAACCAACAACTTTTACTTCACCTCTTATTCTCATAACACCCACTATTATCATGAAAACATTGTAATATCTTTACTTATTCATGCACACACAGCTACTCTTACAACCAGAACTAGCAACCCATTGAACAATCACACCACCCTCCATTTATGTATGCACTCATATTCACACACTCATACACAATGCACGCAAATATATTCCACAACTTTCAAACCCACATTTTCCTTTTTTCTCCAACAGACAGAACAGAATGCCTACTAAAAAGCAACTCTGTAGGAAACAATGAAAAAAATAGAAACAAACTTGCTAAAACAGTCAGTCAACAGAACTGAACCAGCTATCACTAAAGAAAACTAGGGCTCCTCCTCTTCCAAAAAGTAAAAATAAAAACAAATGTATAAAGAAGAATAAAACTGCCAATAACATTATCACTATATTTACCAATGTTAACGTAGCCAGAGTAAATCATTACAAAAAATTAATTTTACAAAAAATGTTCCACCGTAGAGTACTTCAAAATCTTATCAAAACAGCAGAAAAGTCATGCTCGACCTTTAGAAATTACTGCAGAAGAGTAATCCTGGAAGCTCTCATTGACGGTACAATGCTCCTCAAAAGAAAATGTTTATATTAATTTTAACTAGAATAAAACCACTAACAAAATTAATCAGTAAACTACAAAAAGTACTTCTAAACAAGCGCAATGTCAACATAGATACCTTTGCAAACTTCTGTGCAGGTGAATGCATTCACACAAGCAGCACAGAACCATATTTCAATGAAGAGTCTTATGAAAAAGAACAGAAAATCCCAATTGCCATACATAGTAGTGGCTGGGGCTATGAAATGCTAGACAATACCATTATGGCACAAGAAACACTTATTGAAAAACGTCCCCAACAAACTTACAATCAGCCCTTCCTTCCACCGAGCCAATCCGTCCAGTCCACAAATGGCCATGCACTTCAATGTGTAACATACGGAAACAATCCTTCAAATCTTTATGCCAATTCCTCAATCACTATCTTAAAGGAAAAGAAAAAATTAGAATAACTACTGTACAAAACATGGACTCCTGTCCAGTGCGCAATTACACTGGACTGCGAGGACATTCATTAGCCTGCATTTCAGGACCTGCTTGCAAAAGCACCTTCCACCAGATCAAAATGTTAGCAACACACCATTCCACTATACAGAATCTTCCCCAGAGACTGTACTGTGCAAAAAATCCTGCTTTGCAAATGCAACATTTTAATAACATTCTCCTACATGGGACAGCCAATGAAATCCTTCAGCAAATAGACCACATCCAAAGTAAATATTTTGGAAGTGAAAATCAGTTAGAAAATTCTGTAACTTTAGAGAACATTAGCGAAAACCTTACAAATGCCAATCTTCTAATGAACACGTACAAAAAAGAAATAGCAAAGTTTAAAAGCACATCTGCTGGAGCACCAAACCAACTATGTGTTTGTTGTCACAGAACTTTTTATAAAAAGAGCACAAAAACTATAGATAAACCTACAAAATAGAAGACAATGAGAAATCCCAATGGTTTCAATTCGCTCTATATCTTATAACAGAAAAAAAATACAAAATAACTGACCCCTCAATACTTTGTACATACTGCAATACAAAGCTTTATAATAACCAATTGCCTTCAGGGGCTATCAATAATAACTTGGCAGATGATCTATGGAATAGACTGATATCAGGAGAAACCACCAGGTGGACGGTGGCCATGGCAAACTTAATCGAACTAGCACTCCGACAGATCAACGAGGCATCCTCCATTCCATCTCCTATTTAGAGGTCCGCACTGACCCTGTTTTGCTGAGAAAAGTGCGATCTCTGACCAGTGCAGAGGTTTTGGTATATCTGTAGGAAGCCTTTTCTGCAAAATTTGAAAGTGGGACGAACTAACGGCAGTCGAAACTTTGATAAAATTCAGGTGTTCCCTGAATAAATGTCAATAAAAAAATAAAAAATAAAAATTACTTGGACATATTCCCACTTCCCAAACCTCTCCGGCAGCTTAATGTGTATGAGAGCATTATAATCCAAACAGTACACCCATTTCAACCTATAATACACCTTCAACCCAAAACAGCCAAATTGAGTCCTTCTGAATTACTAGAAGGGATTTGTGGCAAAGTAGTTTATTTCCCATTAGATCTTAACAAAAATGTAGACACTCTAGGAGTGCAACGGCCAATAGATCAAACTTTGATTATCCTAGTTAATAGTGTACCAACGAAAGACAAAACAATTTGGCAACAACTAGTAGACTTAAACAAAGTTAGAAAAGCACTACAATATCTAAAAGAAAACAATGACTACTACAAAGATATAAACACCGAACAGAATTTAAGGGAAACCACGCAAATGATACAGGATTCCTGACCAACTGCCCAATTTGAACTTGCAGATCCTAAATCCAATATTTTAGACCAGTATACAATTCATCAACGACACTCCAAAGACACCAAAGACGATGCACTAGAAATATATCAAATGTGTCAAGCCAAAGGATCTCCAATCAGCATATGGGAGAAACGTGTAGAACCACAAGCCTTTCCTCTACTCTTTCCTACAGAAAAAGGGGAAAGATATGATGAAAGATGCACACAAATAACAGCATCAGAATACCGCTCTTTACAAATGTATTCTGAAGATAAAATATTTAATACATATTCCACCTCCTGTTCGAAAGTGAACTAGCAATTCTATATTACGCAGTTGTCCAGACATTGAAACCAGGCTCCAAAATTTTGTAAACATGATTGCTACTGAACTTCTTCAAAACATAAAAGGCAAAGGTGAGGTTTTGCAGTCAAGTATCACAAATCTCTTGTCAAAAATGTGTGGTACAAAAGAATACTGGTTCCAACGTCACGCTGATGTACGGTGAATGCTAAGGAACCTTGGCCCACCCACATGGTTTGTGACTAAGTTGTGCAGAATATGCATGTGATGACTTGCACGACTTCCTAAGCATAGCAAACCAAAACAAAGAAGGGATGGCCATAAAAACACCAGGAGAAATCTGCTCTCTGGACCCTGTAAATGCATCAAGATACTTTCACCACCACTTTATTGCCATGCTGCACTTCATCTGTAATACAAATATGCCTCCAGTCAGAGAAGTGGAACACTTCTTTTGGAGAAAAAAATATCAATCCAGAGGAGCACCACACATACACATGCTTTTGTGGATAAAAGATGCTCCTAAATTTGGTCATGACAGTGATGCCACTGTTCAACAGTTTATTCACAAATAATTAACCTGCAACATCCCTTCAGAAACCATAAATAGTGAGCTACATGCACACATTTTACGCTTCCAAAAACATGTGTGGCAAATACTGCCAATGCAGATATAAAAACAAAGGTAAATACTACACCAAATGCCACTTTGGTTTCCCTAGACCAGTTTTAGGCAAAAGGACAAGTAAACAGCTTCATGTCTTCTGTTAGACACAGTATGAAAGGCAAAAAGCCAAATTGCCTAAAAACACATACTGCATTAAAAGAAACAAAGCGTTAAAGTACATCAATGATTACACTGCAATCATTGCCCTCTTGTGGAATCCAAAAATAGATGTACAATATATTGCAGACAATTCCGCTGCTGTTGCAATATATGCCACAGCCTACCTAACCAAAGCTGAGAAAACACAGCTAAAAGACCTCTGGGATGACGTATCATCTGACAAAAAACTGTCACAAAAATTGTGCAGCTTTGGCATAAAAATGCTCTCCCAGAGAGAATGTGGAGGCTACGAAGCTGCAAACTTTAACAGGTACAGCCTTATGTGGCAAATCTGAACATATAGTCTGGCTAAGTCTTAGTCCAGCTGCATCCAGAAAAAGAGGGCTGAAATCGTACCAAGGCATAGAAACAATAGCCACAAATTATCCCAATAGCCAGGACATTTTGAAAAACCATTAATTAGACACATACTACCCAAACAGAAGTACTGCTTTGAAAAACATGTGCCCGTTTCACATTGCCCAACATTTCTCCTACAAGAATACTGTTAAACCAGATGAAAAATGAGGAAAATGCATGGTCACAGATTGTGAAGGGAGCCTCGTGAAACTTACCAAAAGCAGCCTAATTAATCATTTGAAGTTATCATTTAAAAACACCTCAACATAGAGAACTTTATTACATGACCATGGAGAAAAGAAGAAGATGATTTATTAGGCACCCACGACTCACTCGAAGCCGCATTCAATGCAAATGAAAACAGTATAACAAATGTCAATTTCAGGCAATACAAAACCATGTTGGACAATGAACGCCAACAAGAGGAAGAAGTTCAAGCACAAATAAATGAAGACACTCCTGAGGGCAGTCAACCTTCTGTTACAGGAAGCCAAGAACCACTTGAATACCCACTAATAGTAAATTAAGCAGAATGTGTGACTGAAGTAGAAAACACCATGTATCAATATGAGTAATCAGAAGAAAACTTGGCACTGATCAAATTGCAACTAAATGATGAGCAACTAAGCATTTTCCTAGAAGTGACTAAATAAATTGAACATGGTTTGAAGCATGAATGTAAAACTTTTAGCTTTCAAAATTATAAACCTTTACCCCTCTATGTAAGTGGTGAAGATGGGTCTTGGAAAATTATTCTTAATATAAATCATCAGCAAATTCCTACAACAGACAACAACCTTTCAGTTGTTATAACAGCCCCCATAGGTTTAGCTGCCTACAACATAAGAGGTGTTACTTTACACCAACTACTGCTCCTTCCAGTAGAACACCAAAACAAATTAGAGTACTACAAACTATCAACAGAAGCTTCTACTGAAGTACGCAGAATTCTGAAACAAATGAAAATGCTCTTAATAGATGAGGTAAGCATGGTCTCCAACCTAATGTTGGCTTTAATTCACCTGAGAATACAAGAAGTCCTTAAAACAAACTATGAAGAACTCTTTGGAGGAAAACACGTTATTGTTTTTGGAGATCTCCTACAATTAACACCAGTGAAAGGTGATCCTATTTTTAAAACCTTAGGACACAAACAGTGCTGCAACACACTTAGCAGCATAGGAAATGTAAATCTCAGGCAACATTTCCAATACAGAGAACTAACTCAAAACATGTGTCAGTCTGCAGACCTCACCTATGCTAACATTTTAAAAACCATTAGGACTGGTCTTCTGTCTAAAGATGCACAATCTATCTTAAATAGTAGACTTATCCATGAGCTATATGAGCACTAAACATTTAAAATGTATGTCTTTAATGCCAATGCTAGCAAGCTGTACGCAATCCAATGAGACTATGTTAAAAAAAAGAAAGGCTACCAATAGTGCATATTAGCTCCACAGACAAACTAGACGTGCACACCATGGCACTCCCTATGTGTCAACAAGCAACAGCACGACTAAAGTGCTTCAAAAAATGCATCTCCAACACAGCTGGTTTGGAGAAAATGTTAGCATTGTGTTTAAAGTGCAGAGTAATTCTAAAATGTAACCTTGACGTGGAGCAAGGTTTAGTCAATAGAGAAATGGGTTCAGTTGTTGGCTTCGACATGTATCCACATGACAATATTCAGTTTGTCAACATCCACTTTGGCAAACGTTCAGAAGTTAAAAGGATAGGATGCTCCACAGCACAATTCCTTCCTTTCAAAGACATGTATGTACGCAGAGATCAATTCTCTCTGTCTCTTGCATATGCAGTCACTATTCACAAATCGCAAGGTCTAACCCTAGATCAGGCATTGATTGACATTGCCAGCACAGTCTTTAAAGAAGGTATGAGTTGCGTAGCACTTTCACTCAAAGGACTATGTCTAGTCAATTTTGATGCAAACAAAGTCGAGGCTGACATTTCTTGCATCATAGAGTACAACAGACTATGTGCATTCTACACACCCCATCTCGATATGTACCCTGTTCCTCAAAAAGGTAAACTTCTTAAAAGACAATTAATGCAAACAGAACTTATAAGAGATCTCCCAACAATACCACCAAAGAAACTAAAAACAACTGCTACTACATTAAATACTACAACCAAAAAACTATCTAGTGCAAACGCAAGTGCACATCCATCTTCAGTAAAAAAGATAAATATCTCTTCAAAAAAACAAGTGCAGGCCCACCAAATGAAACAGACAGAACTCTTCGGTCCATTTAAATTTTCCAACACAACTGGTGTAAATTGCTATACAAATGTAGCAATCAACCTTCTGTTCCAATTGCCACCAATTGTTTAAAACATTTACTTGAAAAGCTCAGATCAATTGTGTTTACAAATGCTCGTCCTTCATAGAAATATCACAAATAATCCTGACAACATAAGACAAGAATTGGACTACTGTGCAGGAATGGTAACATTCACCATAAACACACAGGAAGAGCTACAATCATTTCTAATGTACTTACTGCAAGTACTGGAAACCAAAAACATATCTATAAATGAAATCTTCTAGATTTCATACACATGGAAATATACATTCACTCTCTGCAACCATGTTGCACCAGAGCACACCCCTAATGAACGATGTGTGTATGTATCTATACCAAATTGTGAATCCATTCCATTTCATCAGCTGGTACAAGATGCAAACCATGCCATATATGCACTATTTGCAATTCAGACAATCGTTCCACCTTATACATAAAGTCACATAGCCAATATGTAATACTAATGCTTTTATGGTACAATGTAGATGGTACCAAAAACAACTGTAAGCTTACTAGCTTCACACACAGGCAAGCATCTCTTGGCAAGAAAACCTCCACAACAGTAGGTATAATCTACCACACTGGTGCCACAACCACTGCAGGTCACTATAATGCATACATTGAAAAAGGATGTGGTTGGCTTGAATTCAATGATTCTTCTGTTACTCTAAAACAGAGATTACCAGCAAATCTAACAAATGCCTACTTAATATTCCTTAAACCTAAATTTAGTTGGTGACCCGTGCAACTTTCAAGAGTTAGTGCACTATAGACATTCCCTTAAGTACTGCACAACTCAAACATAGTCTGAACATGAAATTCACATAAATGTACTACATTTTTTTTAATTCTGTAGTTTTTTTCCCAATGACCCAATGATTAAACAAACAGAAACAACAACTCTGCAAAACATACAGTAATGCTGTTTCAACCATAGCACTTAAAACAATACTGATTATGAGGGTCTACAACATTTTGTCACTGACCTGTAGAACTATCAACAGTTACAATACACCACCTGGTATCAAACAGCTTCAAAATGTACCCTTCATAACTATAAAACTATCAACAGTTAGAATACACCAACTGGTATCTAACTGCAACCATAATACCGCAATATTACTTTTGAGTAGCAACATAGTTACAATACACCAACAGGTAGCTTACTGCTTCAAAAAATACCCTTCAGAACTATAAAACTATGAACAGTTAGAATACGCCAACTGGTATCTAACTACATCCATAGTGCTGCAATGCTGTTTTTGCAATGGAAAACAGGTTCAATATGCCAACAAATATTAATTTAGTATGTATTTGGTAATGCTATATAGATTTTTTCTCAATGATTATGCAAACAGAAACAACAACTGCAAAACACACACTACTGTTGTTTCAACCATAGTGCTTAGAAAGTACTAATTATGAGGGTGTACTATGTTTAGCCACTAACCTGTAGAACTATCAAAAGTTAGAATACGCCACCTGGTATCTAACTGCAGCCATACTACTCCAATACTACTTTTGAATAGCAAAATAGTTGAAATACACCAAGAGGAATAAAAGTACTACAAAACATACCCTTCAAAACTCTCAAACTATCAACAGTTAGAATATGCCAACTAGTATCTAACTACATCTACAGTACTGCAATGCTCCTTTTCAAATAAACAGTTGCAATACACCAACAGATATCTAAAAACTTCAAAAGTTCCTTTAAATAAATAAGAGTCCCCCAGCACTTTCAAAAAGCAAAACACAGCATTTCGATTCTTCCTACTGCACCACTGCTTGTAACAACAAATACACTTATTTGTGCACCTTAAACAATCCTTTAAGTACTGCACACTTCAAACAAACATACTGTGACACGCAGAGTCAAATAAATATAGTATATTTTTTTTAATCCTGTATGGATTTTTATTCCCAATGATTATGCTAACTAAAACAACAACTGTGCAAAACACACAGTAATGTTGATTGAAGCATAGTACTTGGAATGTACTAAAGATGACAGTCTAAAAATAAATATGTGAGATTGTAAACTATCCTACCTAACAAATTATGCAATGTTTTCTTCACAGAAAAAGAATCAAAAGATTTCTCCTGCATTACCATGTACAACAAAGTCAACCTGTACCCCCAATGGTACATTACTCATATGTACCATTTGCACTTCAATTATATTGTGTCACCATATTACTATACACTGCCCACACACTATGTATAATTACTATGCACATTATTATAATGGTTGTTTCCAATGGCCGGATTCCATTTCTGTACACATATTATTACAATGGTTGTGGCCAAGGTCCGGATTCTTGGGTGCATGGCCATATTATGCTGGGGTGGTTGTGGCCTACGGCCATGCACCCAAGAATCTAGGCACTGGCCACAACCACCCCAGCATAATACGCCCAAGAATCTGCCCACTGGCCACAACCACCACACCACAACTTGCCCTTAACTTCCCAATTCAAATGTCATTTGCAGACATCAAAGTAGACAGCCAAACCTAGTTTTTCTCCTATACCGATATCCCTTTATCATCTAGAGTCCACTCCCCGACTCTATCCCAGCCCTCTTGTAGTCACTAAATAACCCCAAATGTGTTTCTCCAACTGCCTGCCGAATACTTACAATTACAATGGTTGTGGCCAGATTCTTGGTTTCATGGCCG
This sequence comes from Ambystoma mexicanum, assembly GCF_040938575.1. Lineage (NCBI taxonomy): Eukaryota > Metazoa > Chordata > Amphibia > Caudata > Ambystomatidae > Ambystoma > Ambystoma mexicanum. The sequence goes on along the minus strand of NC_090937.1, from coordinate 880,029,194 downwards.
TATTATGCTGTGGTGGTTGTGCCAGTACCTAGATTCTCAGATGAATGGCCTATTTGTCACCTATGTAAACATCCCCATATCATCTACATTCCACTCCCCTACCCTAAGAAAGCGTGCTTGCAGTCACCAAATAAGCTGCCCGCCCAAGACCCTTTCCGCTGACTACCGTGGTGTCTGTGGACTGCCGCGCACCGTTCGCTCTTCTTCCACCTAAACAAATAACCCCATATCATCTTTTGTTCACTTTCCCACCCTTCCCAGCCCCTCTTTCCAACACCAAATGACCTAAAATGTGTTTCCCAGCCTTCTTCCCCACCGTGCTGTCCGCGGACAGCCGTGGCTATCTGCGGATACAACATGGCGGGCGTTTCAGAAAATAGGACGCACCTCACACTTTTCACCATCCAATCAGCGGGCGCGTCTGATGTCCGGGGACATAACGACAGTCCCTCAACCAATCGGAAGCCTGTCTGCGGAGCGAACAGGTAAGTGAGTCCACGGACCGAACCCAGATATCACAAATTTTTGTTTACCTACTTTTAGCCCGTTTTAAATAAAAAATACTGGAGGGATTTACACCAAATTTACAAAAGCGTGCTTTCAGGACCAACCTGACGCTCCTGCCGTAAATTTGGTGAAAATCCATCCAGCGATTTGGGCAGTAGGTGTGAGCACATTTTCTTTTTCATTGCATCTATGGGAGAAAAAAAAACATTTGGGACCCCCTATAACTTTGTGCCCCCACCCCCCCTTGATGAAACCTCACCAAACTTACCTGAAAAATTCAGACGGGGCCATATACTTTTTTTGGCAATGTTTGGTAAGGATTCATCCAGGGGGCCAAGATATACGCCACCCAAAAAGAGCTCTTCCTATGAGTTGAGAAACTTAACCATAACTACAGGGCCGCTACTGCAGGCCCTGTAATTACACAGCCACATTAGTGGTTGTGTAGTTATGGTTAAGTTGCTGTTTTCCATAGGAAGAGCCCTTTTTGGGTGGCTTATAACTTCGCTCTCCCTGGACGTATCCTCACCAAACTTTGCAAAAAAAAGTATATGTATAGAATTTATTTGCAAAGTTTGGTGAGGTTTGGTCCAGGGGGGCAAAGTTATAACAGGGGTCCCAAAACTTCTTTTTTTCCCATAGTCTGAATGGGGAAAAAACTTTGCTCACACCTACAGCCCAAACCGCTGGATGGATTTTCACCAAATTTGAACCAGGAGCAGCGGCTTGGTCCCGAAAGCGTGAAAATCCATCCAGTAGTTTTTTAAAAAATGACCAAAAAGTAGGTCACAAAAAATTTGTGATATCTATGTTTGGTCCGCGGACACACTTCCCTGTTCGCTCTGCGGACAGGGTCCAGAGAGGCTGGGCGATGCGCATCGTGTCCGCAGACATTAAACGTGTTAGCTGATTGGGTGGTTGAGAGCATGTGGTGCGTCAGAGTTCCTGGGCACGCCCGCCATCTTGTATTAGCGGACATCCGCGGACAGCGCAGTGAAATTTGGTGAAAAAATATTATTTAGTGAATTGAATTGGCGTGTAAGACTGTTTGGGGAGGGTGGGGGAGTAAGAGATGGGTTAAATGTTGTATTTATTTAGGTGGCAGGCACCCCTGTTGTGTTTGTTCTGAATGTGGACAACACGGGTGTCCGGAAATGTTCATAAATAAACAAAATGGGGGTGTCCTGAGGATGCTATACCTGTTCGTACTGTTCGTAGGCAAGTTGAAACTGTTCTAAGAACACATCATGTGTCCTAGGATGTTCGTAAATAAATGAAATGGGGGTGTTCTGAGGACTGTAGACCTGTCCGTATTGTTCTCAAGCAAGCTGAAACTGTCCTAAGAACACAGTGGTGTCCTGAAATATTCGTAAATAAACGAAATGGGGTGTCCTGAGGACGCTGTCCGTACTGTTCGCAGGCAAGTTGAAAATGTTCTAAGAACACTCATAATGTTCGCGGACATTAAAAGTGCCCATATGGCATAGTTAAAATGTTTGACTCTATGGGTGTGATATGCTGCGGTGGTTGTGGCCAGGGCATAGAGTCTTGGGGGCATGGCCATATGGCCGTATGGCAGCATATCACACCCATAGTGGCTTATAACTTTGGGACCCAAGAACAAATTTATAAGCAATGAAGTTATAAGCTACTATGGGTGTGATATGCTGCGGTGGTTGTGGCCAGGGCCTAGAGTCTTGGGTGCATGGCCAAGACCAAATTTATAAGCACTGAAGTTATACGTCACTATGGGTGTGATTTGCTGCGATCGTTGTACTTATTATAATATACTTACTGTTTGGTTTAGTAACTGGAGTACATATTTTTTGGAGCAGTTATATACCTGTTGTCATATTCTGTCTATTTTTTGTTATAATGAAGTGGTATTCATTTATTTGTTTGGATATTGTAAAATCTTGGGGCTGTTAGATACCAGTTGGCATATTCTTAATGTCTATTTTTTGTTATAATGTAGTGGTATTGATTTATCTGGTTGGTTATTGAAAATCTTGGGGCAGTTAGATACCAGGTGCCGTATTCTAACTGTTTATATTTTGATATAATTTAGTGGTATTCATTTATCTGTTTAGTTGTTGTAGAATCCTGGGGCAGTTAGATACCTGTTAGCATATTCTAACTGTCTATTTTTTGTTATAATGAAGTGGTATTGATTTATCTGTTTGGATATTGTAAAATCTTGGGGCAGTTAGATACCAGTTGGCATATTCTAACAGTTTATAGTTTTTGTAATAGAAGTTTTGTTAATGTTTAGATTAGTTAATAAATTTTGGCTTTAAGAAGATTAAATAAGCGTTTGTAAGATTTGCTGGTAATCTCTGCTTTAGAGTAATGGTACTATCATTACATTCGAACCATCCACATTTTTTTTTATATATGCAGTATTGTGACCTGCATTGGTTGTGGCTCCTGTGTGGTAGATTATACCTATTGTTGTGAAGGTTTCCTTACCAAGTGATACTCGACCATGTGTGAATCCAGTCAGCTTGCAGTTGTTTTTGGTACCATCTGCATTGTAACGTAGAAGCATTAGTATTACGTATTTACTATGTGTTTGTATTAGTAAGATGGAACAATTATCCGAATTGCAGGTAGTACATAATCTACCATGGTTTGCATTTTGTACAAGTTGCTGAAATGGAACAGATTCACAATTAGGTATTGATACATACACGAAGCATTCATTAGGGATATGTTCTTGTGTCACATTGTTGCAGAGAGTGCATGTATGTTTCCACATGTATGAAATCTGGAAGATTTCATTTATAGGTATGTTTTTGTTTTCTAGTACTTGTAGTAAGTACATTAGAAATTCTTGTGGATCTTCCTGTGAGTTTATAGTGAATTTCACCATTCCAGCACAGTAGTCCAATTGTTGTCTTATTCCATGAACACTATATGTGTTGTCAGGATTGTTTGTTGCGTTTCTATGAAGTACTAACATTTGCAAACACAATTGGTCTGTACTGTGTAAGTAAATGTTGTCAACAATTGGTGGTAATTGAAATAGAATATTCATTGCTACATTTGCGTAGCAACTTACACCAGTTATATTTGAAAGTTTAAATGGACCAGGTAGTTCTGATTCTGAGTGCTTTTTTTGGAGTTTGTCTTCCTTCTTTGAAGTAGTACCTGGTTTACTTTCCCTAATAGGTTCTTTTTTGCTTGTGGTACTTGATGAAGTATTAGTTTCTTTTACTCTCTTTGGAGGATTTGCAGTGACATCCCGTTGCATTTCTGTTTGATTTAGTTTTCTTTTACACCGTTTTACTTTTTGTGGAATAGGATATGTTTTTAGATGGGGGTGTATAGTGAACGAAGTCTATTGTATTCTAAAATGCAAGGAATATCAGCGTTTACTTTACTTGCATCAAAGTTGATTAGAAATAGACCGTCAAGTGTATATAAGCGTGATAGTGCTACGTAGCTCATACCTTCTTTAAAGACTGTTACCAATATCTGTCAATGCTTTGTCTAGGATAAGACCTTGTGATTTATGAATGGTGACTGCGTATGCAAGAGTTAGAGAAAATTGTTCGCTGCGTACATACATGTCTTTGAAGAGAAGGAATCGAGCTGTTGAGCGTCCTATCCTTTTCACTTCTGAAAGTTTGTCAAAGAGAATATTGACAAACTGAATGTTGTTGTCACGTCAATGTCATGTCGTTTGAAAGCCAACAACTGTACCCAGTGCTCCATTAACTAGTCCTTGATCCACGTCAAGATTACGTTTAAGCATTACTCTACAATTTAAGGATCATTTTCATATTTTTTCCAATCCAGCTGTGTTGGAGATTGAATTTTCTAAACTATTTAGTCTTGTTGTGGCTTGCTCACAAATGGGTAGTGTCATACCATGTACGTCTAGTTTGTCTGTGGCGCTAATTTCAATTATTGGTTGCATTTCATTTTTTAACATTGTTTCATTGAATTTGAAACAGCTTGCAAGAGTTGGCATTAAGGCCATACAATTGACATTTTTGTGTGCCAATTGTTCCATAACATTCATAGCACATGCATTATTGCCATAAAGTGCATGAATGTGCCGGGTTTTCAATATAGCTTGTGCTTCTTGAGATAGTATACCAACTCTAATACTTTTTAAGATGTTGGCATAAGTGAGATCTGCAGATTGCCACATGTTTTCTGTTAATTCTCTGTATTGGAAATGTTGCCAAAGGTTGACATTTCCTATGCTGCCAACAGTTGTATGGCGGAGTTTGTGTCCTAAGGTTTTAAAAATAGGCTCACCTTTCACTGGTGTCAATTGAAGATGATCTCCGAAAACAATAATGTGTTTTCCTCCAAAGAGCTCTTTGTAGTTTGTTTTGAGTACTTCTTGTAATCTGAGGTGAATTAAAGCCAACATTAGGTTGGAGACCATGCTCACTTCATCTATTAGTAGCATTTTCATTTGTTTTAATACTCTGTGTAGTTCCATTGCAGCTTCTGTAGAAAGTTTGTAATAGTCTAATTTGTTCTGGTGTTCTACTGGTAATAGTAGTAATCGGTGTAATGTAACACCACCTATGTTGTAGGCAGCTAAATCTGTGGGGGCAGTGACAACAGCTGACAGTTTGTTGTTTGTCAATTGTTGAAGGAACATACTAATGATTTTGATTAGGAATGTTTTGCCAGAACCAGCTTCACCACTGACGTACAGTAGTATAGGTTTATAATTATGGCAGGAACATTCTTTATTTTCATGTTTTACACCATGTGCAATTTCTTTTGTTACTTCTTGAAAAATGCTACGCTGCTCATTGTTTAGTTTTGATTGTAGTATAGTTAAGTCTTCTTTATCTTCATACTGACACATGGTGTTTTATACTTCCGTCATAGCTAATTCTGCCTCATTTGCTATTAGTGGCTGTCCCAGTGGTTCCTGGCTTCCTGTTACAGAAGGTTGACTACTGTTAGGAGTGTCCTTATCTAGATGGGCCTGGAGTTCTTCATGTTGCTGTTCATTGTGCAACATTGTTTTGTAGTGTGTAAAGTTTACATCAGTTATAATGCTTTCATTTGCTTTGAACGCATCTTCATAGGAGTCATAGTTATCTAGTATTTCTTCTTCTTTTCTCCATGGTTTCAAGAGTTATAGCAGGGACATGTAATATAGTTCTTTATGCTGAGGAGTCTTTAATGAAAATTTGATATGATTAATTAAATTTGGTTTGGTGAGTTTTACTAAGCTGCCTTCACAATTTGTCACTCTGTATCTACCTTTTGTTTCATCAGGTTTTATATTATTTTTGTATGTGAAGTTTTGGGCCATGTGGTATAGACACATGGTTTCCAAAGTGGTACTTCTGTTTGGGTAATATGTGTCCAGCAAATTGTTTTTCAAAATGTCTTGGCTGTTGGGATAATTTTTGGCTATTGTTTCTATACCATCATATGATTTCAGAACTCCTTTTCTAGATTTAGCAGGACCAAGACTTAGCCATACTATATTTTCAGATTTTCCATACAAAGCAGTACCGGTTAAACGATCTGCTGCTTCATAGGAGCCACATTCTCTATGGGAGAGCATTTTCATGCCCAAGCTGTATAATTTCTGAGACAGTGTTTTGTCTGATGACAGGTCATTCCAGAGGTCTTGAAGCTCTGTTTTTTCTGCTTTGGTTAAGTATGCTGTAACATATCGTGCAACTGCAGTGGAATTGTCTGCAATGTACTGCACATTTATGTTTGCATTCCATAAGAGGGCAATGATTGCATTGTAATCATTGATATATTTTTTTTCTTCTGTTCTTTTTATGTAATATGTATTTTTAGGTGATTTACCTTTAACAGTATGTCTAACTGTAGACATGAAGTTGTTCACTTGACCTGTTTTTGTAACTGGTCTAGGGAAACCAAAGCAGCATTTGGTGTAGTATTTCCCTTTGTTTTTGTATTTGCGACGACAATATTTGCCACATTTGTGTCTTTGAAATTGTAAAATTTGTGCATGAAGATCACTATTTGTTGCTTCTGATGGAATTTCACAAGTGACATTTTTCGATAAACTGTAACACAGTGGCATCATTGTCTTGACCAAATTTAGGAGCATCTTTAATCCATAAAAGCATGTGGATATGTGGGGAGGAACAGTTTTATTACATATAATGTGTAGCATAGCAATGAAGCGATGATGAAAATATCTTGAAACATTAACAGGATCTAGAGAACACGTTCTCCAGGTGTTAGTATATCTATGTTTGTTTGTTTTTGTTTGATATGCGTAGGAAATCATGTAAATCTTCCCATGCATATTCTGCACAACTTAATGTAACAAACCAAGTGGGTGGGCCAAGGTTTCTTATCATACAACGTACATCTCCATGACGTCGGAACCAGTACTCTTTAGTACCACGCATGTTTGCTAATAGATTTGTAATACTTGATTGTAAAACCTCATCTTTTTCTTGCACTTTTTGTAATAATTGTGTAGCTGACATATTGGGTTTCTGATATTAATGTGTGTGCAACTCCGTAACATAGAGTTGCTAGTTCACTTTCAAAGAGTAGGTGGAATATGTATTCCACATTTTGTCTAAATCTGGGATCTTCAGAATACATCCGTAACGAGCGGTATTCAGGTGCTGTTATTTGAATAGGTCTATCATCGTACCTTCCTCCTTTGCAGGTAGGAAAGAGTAGAGGAAAAGCACATGCTTCTATACTTTTTTCCCCATATGCTGATTGGTGATGCTTTTGTTTGTCTGATTTGGTACGTTTCTAGTGCATCTTCTACGGTGTCATTAGAGTGCAATGGATGAATTGTATAATGGTCTAAAGTATTGGATACTGTAGCAGGATCTAGAAGCTCAAATTGACCAGTTTGTGGTGACTCTTGAATTATTTCAGTGGTTTCCTTCAAGTTTTCTTCAATATTAATTTCTTTGTAGTATTCATTATTGTCTTTTAGATATTGCAAGGCTTGTCTAACTTTATGTGTCTACCAGTTGTTGCCACATTTTTTTGTCTTTTGTAGGTACACCATTTACTAAGATAATTAAAGATTGCTCCATTGGACGTTGCACTCCCAGAGTGTGCACATTTTGTTTTAGATCTAATGGTAAATACACTACTTTGCCACGAATGCCTTTCACCAATTCAGAGGGAGGTAATTTAGCTGTTTTTGGTTTAAGGCGTATTATTGCTTGAAAGGGGTGCACTGTTTGAATTATGATGCTTTCATATAAATTGAGTTGTTGTAGGGGTTTTGTAGTGGGAATAATTCCAAATTATTTGTGATAGCACGTGAAGGAGTTTGGTTGTTGTCAAGTTTTATAGTGCAGTAACTGCAAATTATTAAGGGGTCCGTTATTTCGTATTTTTTTTCTGCTATAAAGTAGAGAGCTAATTCAAACCATTTAGAATCTTCATTGTCTTCTATTTTGTATGTTAGGTCTGCAGTTTTTGTGTTACTTTTATAAAAAGTTCTGCGGCAACATACACACACATGGTTTGGTACTCGGCCGATGTACTTTTAAATTTCAGTATTTCTTTTTTGTATGTGTGTAGTAGAAGGTTGCCATGCATAGAATTGTTGCTAATTTGTTGTAAAGCTATTTCATTCTGTAAGTGGCTTTCACTTCCAAAATATTTTTTGTGGATATAGTCGATTTCTTCAAGTAGGTCTTTTGCTGTACCATGTAGAAGAATGTTATTTAAATTGGCTAGTGCTAAAGCAGGACTTTTAGCATAGTACAGTTTATAGACTAGATTTCTTATAGTTGAATGATGTGTTGATATAATTTTGATATGATGGATTGTGGTTTTGCAAGTAGGTCCCGAAATGCAGGCCAATGAATGTCCTTGTAGTCCTGTGTACTTGCGCACTGGACAGGTATCCATATTTTGCAGTAGTTTCATTTTGATTTTGTCTTTGCCTTTCACATACTGATTGAGGAATTGGCATAAAGACTTGAAAGATTTTTTGGGAATGTTACACATTGACGTGCATGGCCATTTGTATACTAGAAGTTCTGGTTCGGTTGAAGTGAGAGGTAATTCTAAGTTTTCTGGGGATATTTTTGTAAGCAGTATTTCTTGTTCCATTATGGTATTATTAACTTGTCCACTGCTATGTATGGCAATTGTATTTGTATGCTTTTGTTTGTATGCTTCTTCATTAAAATATGTTTCTGTGCTTGTAATGTGACTCCACTCACCTCCACAGATATTTAATACGTTATTTTTGTTGACATTTCGTTTATTGAGAAGTCTTTTTTGTAATTTAGTCATTAGTTTTATTAGTGGTTTCATTTTGTTTAACACTAAAATAAATAACTTTCTTTTGAGAAGGATTGCACTGTCTATCAAAGCTTCTAAGATATATTTCCTACGGTAGGTTATAAGGGTTGTGCATGATTTCTCTCCTCTTTTTATAAGATTTTGAAGAAAATTTTAGCTAAAATACTTTTTTTGGTATGCTTACTTGGTACTACATCAAGACTTATAGGAACAGTTTTAAAGGTAGTGTTAGCTGAATTCTTGTTAATCGTTTTCTGTTTCGTTTTACATTTTGATAGAGGAGGCGAAGTGTCTGTACTTGAAGCTTGTTTTGTTTCGCTAAGTGACAATTACCTGTTTTGTTTGAACTGTTTGTACAAATTCTGCTAGAGATGGATGCTTATTTTGGACACTTCTATTTTCATTTGCTCTACTTCTGCGTTGCTTTCTACGGACTTGATTTTTGGTAGGCATTCTTTAGGGTCTGTTGAAAAAAATAAAGAAGGTATGGGTTGGGGTGTTCTGCAATGTATGTGTGCTGTGTGCATGAGTGTCTGAGTATGATGATAAAGATGTATGTGATGGTGTGTGATTGTGCATTGGGCAACTACAACTAGTTGGGGTGGGTATTCTTGAATTTATGTGCTACTAAACTGGGGTTCAGATGAAAGTAGAAAGTAAGCTAGTGCTGAGGAGAAGCACAAATAGTACATCTAATGGTATAGAATTAAAACAGTTGTTTCTTCTATAATATTAAAATTCTAGGGGCTGAGTTATGTCATTTGTGCACCGAATAATGGGGATTTGTGCACCATTCTGCCTGTAAATCTCTGTTTAACAAATGGGAATTTGTGGACAGAATGGTGCACAATCTCTGTTTTTAGGCACAGAAATAGCATGAATTAACCCCAAAGTGTGTTTGAGTAATAGTAAAAATATTATGGTGGTATTTAAATTACTTTTTTGTGGAATGAGCAGGTTTATTCTTAGTTATTGTTTATACTTCAAATTCTGCTGCTGCTTTTCAGGAGAGTGGTCTTCACTGCATTTGTAAAGGAAACACATTAGTAATTGTGTGTGTTTATGTAGCACTGATGTTAATTTAGACATTGATTTTTATGTTTTTGTACAAGTATTGTTTGATATTTGAACATAGTGTGTGCATGCAATTTTGTTTGACTATGTGTAGCCTTTATATTTTACTTTAAATATGTTAGTTCAACATGCTTTGCAAATGTGTGTGTAAAAAGAAATTAAATAGCAGATAGGTTTAGAAGTGACAGTTGACTATAGCAGATGGGAAAAATGACAGTAAATTCATTTGATAGGTTATACAAGTTAAAAGTCAGTTAATCTGTTTATATGAATGTATAAGAATTGTACGTACATGTACTATACAGAAAATATGCATACCTGTAGTTTGTGTTCATGCATATGGATATGCATGCAGCTGCAAGTAGAAATCTTGGAGACCTACAGTACAGTATTTCTTGTAGTAGGTGCTTTCCAATGATATGACACTTGTACTCAGAGTGATTAACAGTACATTTGAAGTGCTGATCTATAATGATGGAGTTAGATGTAGAGGTCTTGGATGTGATTGATGGATGGTCGTGTGACTGCTTAGCTATATCCAATGAGGGAATGGCACAGAGAGTGAAGTGGAAATGGTAGAAGGGCTGTCCATGTTACGATATGTCCGCGGGCATGGCGGTAGTCCGCGGACATCGCTGGTTACACATGGGGATTTTGGGGTGGGGAGGCATGCAAATGAGAATGAGCAGAGCAAGGGATTGGTCAGTAAAGTTTAGTGGGTGTGTTGTGCCAGGAGAGAGTTTGTCAGATACTATTTTTCCTGAGAGAAGAACAGATAGCTATGGCTGTGTGTTTCAGAAAACAGATTCTTTGGTTTTTGGGCGACTCGTGGATACATTGGTTGAAGGTGCATGCAGAAAGCTATGGAGTAGCTGTAGATCTTGGATTGCCACATGTGGAAGTGCACTGGCATGGAGTACGTGGAATGAAGTGGTTGGACTTGCTACCTCTCTGTGCTACTTTGGAGACAGAGCATCATCCAGACATAATGATAATTAATTGTGGAGGGAATAGTTTAGGACATGTGTCTGGAATGTCTTTGCAATTTGCAATGAAAGAAGGACTTGGGAAGGTCATGGACATGTTTCCAAATTCTCAAGTAATTTTTTCTCGGATTGCGCAGAGACAAATGTGGCTGCATTCTTCTTCATTTGGTCCAAAAATGGAGAATGCGAGGTGCAATGTCAATAAGGCTGTTTGTGCCTTTCTAAGAGATGTTGGCATGTCCTCTTTTCACAATGAAAATATTATGTTTCGTAGCACATACACATTTTTCGCAGAGATGCAGTCCATCTTACTTATGCTGGCAATCAGATTTTTCTGAGACATGTACAAAATGCATTGCAACCTTTTTTGGAATTACAGCCATCCATTTTGTAGTAGGTGTTGACAAACACCACCAAAAGGCTCTTTTCAGAGCCACCACTTCCTCCCAGACAAAAGTGCAATGGTTATGATAGGGCAGCACCCCAAAATTTTAGCTGTCCGCGGACTTCTAAAAAATACACAAAGCCCTGCTCCATTTATTTTCCACTTCTATTTTTAAACTGTGAAAGGCGGCTCTGAAAAGAGCCTTTATTTATTTTTGTTGTTTTATATATTTTTTGGGTTTTTTTACACACGACACACTAGGAGAGGAGGGAAAAGGAGGGTAAGGGGGGACACCAACCACAGGGATAAGAAAGGGTGGGTGAAGAGAGGAAGATGTAGGGTGGGCCTTACTTAGGTAGTGAGCAGGTCTTCTCGTGCTCTGAGACCGTAGTCTCGAAAGCACTATGAAGTTTCTCCCCCTGCAAAGTATTGCATCGCAGTACATACACACAACTGTGACCCTCGAAAGGTAAGGGTCATCAGCATTGCGAATGGCCTGTGAGGCAGATGGAGGAATACGCTGTCTCACAGGAGTGTTCCTTGTGGTGACAGGATCGGAAACGGAGGATGTAGTAGAGGAAGTCAACCTACTACACTCCTCGCAAGGTACAACCTTGCGAATGGCCCCACCGTGGAACGACCTTAGGTGTCGCTTCATAGTAGTCGTACCAAAGCTGTACGAACCAGGCCTCCCATGACTCAGTACCATTTTGCACTGGTTGCAGGTGACTTTGTTCGCATGCGCCTCAGGTACGTTACCATGAATGGTAAATAACCGCCACACCCAAGACTCACGGCGAGTGCTGGTAGTAGGGACTGCCACTACCTCATTGTTGTCATCCTCTTCATCCTCCTCTGCATCCTCACTCCTGTTCCCCTCTTCAGGCCCTTGGGGAGGTGGTGGTGGTGGGGGGGTTTGGGGTGGTGCTGAGGCAGATGTAGCACCAGGTGGCAGTAGTGCAGCCAGGGATGCCATCAGGTTTCAGAAATAAATCTGGAAAATCGGCAGCAGAAATGCACTGGGTTCTGTAACATAGCCAGAAACACAATGAGGATGAGCTCTGGGGTGTGGCCTTTTATAGGGGTGCTCGTGTGCGCTTCGCGGACACCCGCGCTGTCCGCGGACAGATCGAACACCAAAAAAAGGTTAGAAAAGTCCCAAAAAGTATGTAGAAAGTCAGCATTACTGTCTGGGACTTGTACTATGGTGATTTATTATTGAAAAATATTGTGGATTGCCTGAAAAGGTAGTTTTAAATTGTTTGGGGACACAAACAGTGTCCGCAGTCAGAACACAAGCTCAGCGTGGGCACGGCCACATGATGGCTTCGCGAACATGTCCGTGAAGGGAACGGGTGTCCGCAAGACACCAAATGCACTGAAACTATTTTGTGCATGCGCGTTGGTGTTCTACGGACACTGTTCGGGTCCTGAAACTAATTAAAAGTGCAACACAAGCGAAACCAACAGTTACGGACAGGCGTTTGTTCTTAGAACAGTTTCAATCCGCTTGCGAACAATACGGACAGGCATAGCGTCCTCAGGACACCCCCATTTTGTTTATTTACAAACATTTCAGGACACTGCGTGTATTCTTAGAATAGTTTCAACTTGCTTGCAAACAATACGGACAGGCATGCGTTCTCAGGACACCCCCATTTTGTTTATTTGCGAACATCCCGGGACACTTGATGTGTTAGAACAGTTTCAACCTGCCTACGAACAGTACGGACAGGTATAATGTCCTCAGGACACCCCCATTTTGTTTATTTACGAACATTTCATGATACTGCCTGTGTTCTTAGAACAGTTTCAACTCACCTGAGAACAATACGGACAGGCATAGCGCCCTGAGGACACCCCCATTTTGTTTATTTAAAAACTTTTCAGGACACCACGTGTGTTAGTTTGATTGCAGACATCCCGGACACCGAATGTGTTCTTAGAACAGTTTCAACTTGCATGCCACCAGTACGGACAGGTATAGTGTCCTTAGGACGCCCCCATTTTCGTTTCTTTACGGACATTCCGGGCACCCGTGCTGTTCGCGGACACCTCAACTGCTTTTAAAGAAAAAACAAGAAATGAATTAGGACACAATATAATAATTTTATTTTATTATATATGGATGTTAAATTTATGACAGAGAAGGTGAAGCAGAAACTGAGACAAACACAGGAGAATTGGGGGTTTCAAGAGGATTCATATGAGGTGAAGAAGGGATGGAAGTCTCATCAAAACATTTTTGTTCATGGAGAGGTTTTGGGGATAATTGACTGGGATATGGTGAGGAGGGACAGGTACATGTGGGGCAATGGTATTTAGTTTTTTCTTTCAAGTGATCCTCCACAAAGTTTTTTAAATTATTGAAATTTTCCATAAGTATGTCCATTTTGTCTTCCATGCGCTGGAGAGTCTTATCCAATATTTCTTTTTGTTTACTATTTTCAATGTTTGTATGGTCTGTACAAGAAAAAATGTATATGTTAAATGTATATAAAATAATATTTATTAATTGGTTTATATAGAAAAGTGTCTACCATTAGGTTCACTATCTTCAGACATTTCCTCACGTGGGAAATGCTCCTCTAGCCACTCCAGAGTACTAGACATTTCTGTGAGAAAAAAAAAATATCACTTTTTCTAATACAGAAATTTTAGAAATATATGAGTAAAATTAAGTACACCTACTAGCTTCTGGTAAGGTGTGTTCTTACTGGTCTGTAGATCTGCTGTTGCTCTTAGTTGTGGAGTTTCTGTGAGGTAATCATGTTGGAAGCCTATCTTTCTTCTTTTGGTATATTCCATTTTAGAACATATTGTATTTAAATGAATGGTTGATGTGTTTTATATATTGGTTACACTTCTTATTTATTACTACATATAATGTGTATGTGTGCTGGTTTGTAAATTTGTGCAGTGTTCATATGTTATGATCTAACAATTAAAGATACCCCCAGACTTTTTGGGTTGTACTGCTGTTGTCCGCGCCTGCCCGCGGACATAGGAAGAGTTTGCGGACATCAAATTCAGTAGAGGGGGTTCAGTATGTTCCATGTTACATGTACATAAAGTCAGGGATATTATTGTTGAGCTGTGCTACTAAAAACCTATGAAATTCAGTAATAAAACTTTGTTAAAGGGACGTTATGGTGCAAAGTAAAACCGAAAAACACCTGAAATTCGCCAGTTATGGTAGGTTAAACAACCATAACTCGCGCCACCACTGTGCACTGCTAAGAATAACACCCAGGACATCAAAGATGACTGTTATGAAGATGAGGCGGACACAGGTAAGTTAGATTTGTGGATTTATTTAGGTTAATAAATCAGAAAAGAAGACCCCACATCTCATGGGCTCCCTTCCCTTCAGCTCTCTCCTCCAACTGTCCAATTCAGAACCATACAAGAAACCTGCATCAACATTCCATTACATCATAATGTATTCTCTCCTCACTAGAGAGATCTCCTCTCCAAAGGAGGTCCACTACAACACATCTCCCTTCATTATTTTTTTTTTTATTTTTTATATCTGATCGCCTTTTAGTTTTCGGCATGTTACACGTCTCATTTCATACAATAAATTTAACTCAAACAAGACACACTAACTGATTCACAATTAAAAAAACGTTTTAGAATAAAACGCCATAAGCAGCTCAGTTGCCATTTCCTTCTTCCTTCTCCTGGGCACATCCCCGCTTATGTCTTGCACATATTTCCTCTCCTCACAGAGGCAACCCTATTTTTATTCCACACTTGCCCTCCAGCAACTCGCACAGCCCCTTTCATGACTGCCACCACTCTGACAGGATCCGAATAAAGAGACTCCCCCTTCCTCCTTATCACTGCTCTCTTTATTCTAATCCAGTCACCACATTCCACACGCAATTCCTTCTTTCCTCTCTTCAAGTTTTCACGCTTGACCCAATTTGATTTTTTTTTTCACTAACGATCTTCTCACTTCATCTACAACAAGATCAGTCTCCCTACATCTTCCCAGCCATGGCGGACAAGCCATGGAATATGGCTTTCTTCCCCTCATGAGCTCAAATGGGCATAGACCTGTCGTAGAATGCGGCGCCATCCTCAGGGCCCACATTCTATTTTGTATTAGAGCTAGCTTGTCCAAACCACACTCCTCTCCCATACGTACACTTTCCATCACACACCTATTCATTCTCTCAACCACACCATTTGACTCGAGATGGTACAATGCGGTTCTTTTGTGACCAACCCCACACTTCCTCAAATAGTTAGAAAATTTTTCTCCAATAAACTGGGGACCATTGTCCGTCAATACGGTCTCAGGTAAACCTTCACTTGCAAAGATTTCTTGCAGAACCTTTATCATACTTTCACTCGTGATCTCCCTCACGACCTTAAAATCCACCCATCTGGAAAAGAAATCCACCACCAAAACAATATACTTTCCCCGGCCATAACCCAGTTCCACGGGACCCAGTATGTCCATGGCAATATCACACCATACTCTGGACGGAAGGCTGACATCCACCACAGGTTGCTTTCTGGCCGCTATTCCCTTTCCACTCATAACACAAAACTGACAATTTGCCAAACGATCTTCCACCTCCTTGTCAAAACCCGGCCACCAATAATCTTCTCTTAGTACTCCTTTGGTCTTGGTAACTCCAATATGACCACTATGTGCTAAATCTACCACTTTTTTCCTTAAACCTATCGGGACCACTGCTCTACCCCATCTGAACAAAATATCGTCATTTACGGACAACTCATCTTTCACTTCCCAAAACGGCTTTACTTCTTCCGCCAATTCTACCTTACTTGGCCATACCGTAGATTCTACATATGTGATTACCCTCCTTATGATGTTATCTCTTTCCAATTCGTCCAACCACTCCTGCTTGGATACACTAATTCCATTTCTTCACTTCCCGTACTCTCCGGTGCTGCCACCTTTATCCTTGATAGACTGTCGGCTAACACATTTTCCTTCCCGGGAATGACCTCCATTCTAAAACAATGTGTCTGCATCCTGGTAACCCACCCTGCCACTCTCCGAGATACTTTGTCAAGGCCCTTATTCTCAAAAATGGCTTTTAAGGGCTTGTGATCCGTTCGCAACACAAACTCTACCCCCCACACAAAATTTCTGAAACGTTCCACAGCCCAAAAACATGCCAATGCCTCCTTCTCAAGTACCGAATATCTTAACTCTGCTCCCTTCAGACCCCTCGATGCATGGGCGATTACCTCTTCAGAACCATCTTCCTGCTTTTGAGATAGCACAGCTCCCAATCCACTCTCACTAGCGTCAACTGTAATCATGGTTAACTTCCTCGTGTCAAAACACCCTAATGGACCAGCCATATTTATTTCTTCCTTTATCCTGTTAAACTCCCTGTCACAATGGCTATTCCACACAAAATCGGCACCCTTCCTAAGAATCTTTCTCATCTCCTGTACTTTATCAGCATAATTTATTACAAATTTGTGATAAAATTCTGTCATTCCTAGAAAAGAGCGCAGCTCATTCTTGCGTTTAGGTTTCTCAACACTCTTAATGGTATTAATCATATCTTCCTTGGGTTTAACTCCATCCCCTGACACTTCGTGTCCTAGGTAGTCCACCTTCGTCACTGCAAACTTACATTTCTCGCCTCTCAAAGTAATACCGCTTTCCTCAAATATCCTCAAAACCTTGCGTAGATTCCTGTCATGTTCTTCCATTGTTACACCACTCACCAACACATCATCCTGAAAACAGAACACCCCCTTCAGTCCCTTCAACAACCGATCCATGATCTTCTGAAATACTGACGAAGCGGACGCCAGCCCAAATGGCATTCTCCTAAATTGAAAAACACCTTCATGCGTCACAAAAGGCGTAACTTTCCTACATGCCTCCACCAATTCGACTTGATGATAGGCTGATGTCATATCTAACTTAGAGAAAAATCTTCCCCCACCCACCATGGTCAACAGTTCACCCATGTTGGGCAGGGGATGTCTGTCCACCAACATGCACTTATTTAACTCTCGCATGTCAACACACAGCCTTATGTCACCTGAACTTTTCTTCACGATCACCACTGGGGATACCCATTCAACCCCCCCAGCTCTCTCAAACACACCTGACTCCAACAGCTTCTGTAATTCCCTTTGCACTTTTTCCCTCAAAGCTAGAGGCACCGGCCTGAGTTTCGCCACAGTAGGCATACTATCCTTTTTCAATGTTATCTGGTGTTGAAACCCTCTCACCTTTCCTAACTTCTCACTGAACACTTTCCTAAACTCCGACATGTACCTATCATGGTTTGCAGATACTTCGGAAATTTGCAGCACTTGCTCTGGGTGATTGGGATCGAGTCTGATCCCCAAATTCTTTTGTTCTCTCCACCCTAATAAAGTTTGTCCCTTCTTGGTGACATACACTTTGCCATCACAACTGCGTCCCTTGAATTCGAATCTCCTCCATACATAACCCAGTAAATCAATGCGATCTTGGTTGTATCCTCCTGGACTTATGTCAGGTTCTGATAACTCAGATACTACCCCTTTCATCTCGCACTCAAAAGCATCCCTGGATATTAAGGTTATTTTCGACCCAGAGTCAGCCATCATTGACACCTTAAGCCCATTCACCGTTACCACAGCATACGGTCTTTCACAATCCTCAAGATCCCCTCCATTTGCAACAACATTTACTGTATTCACGATAACATTTTGTAATGGCACCACAACTTCGTATTCTGACGATCTTCCATCTTCTTCTTCATTTACATACAAGACTCTCCGTTGGCCTGTCTGACCAAATTGGTAGTTTTTGCAGCACGATGCTAAATGTCCTCTCCTTTTGCATTTTGAGCACGTACTTTTTCGCCCTGGGCACAGCACGGAGGATGCAAAGTGTGTAGCACTGGCACACCGATAACACAACCTTTCGTCTTTCCTATCCTCTTTCTTCTCACATCTCTGCATATAATCTAGATTCTTCCTTTCTTCCGGATTGTTCTTCCCTGACTGTCTGTTTCTTCCTTTCCTTTTGTTCTTTCCCTCGGCCACGGATAACACCTCTGATTTATTTTCCTTGGGTTCCCCTCCTTCAGTTTTGGAAAGTTTGGCAACACATGCCAGGGAATGCTCCACACGTTTCGCCAAGTCCAATACCTCGTCTAAACTTGGCTCATCCTTTAGCCACAACTCCTCTCGTATCCTGTTGGATCGACAATGTGTCATGAATTGATCACGAATATGTTCGTCGAAACTTCCTTGAAATTTGCATGTAAGAGCCAGATGCCGCAATGCAGTCACATAATCTTCGACAGATTCATTTTGAGCTTGTGTGCGCATCCGGAAATTGTACCTTTCTAAAATCGTGCTTCTTTTTGGGTCAAAATGTCTATCTAACTTCACTAATGCGGATTCGGAATCATTTAATTCATCCCCGCTTCTGTCGCTCACAAGCTGTGGTAGAGTTTCAAAAATTCTTTGACCCTCGAAACCCAAAAAATGCAACAACAACGCCAACTTCCTCTCGCTGGAATAAGCTGTCCCGCCGGCTGCTTTCATGTAATGCAGGAAACCTTTGCGCCATTGTGGCCACATAATTCTTGCCGAGCCTGGAGCAGGCATAAAAACAGGGGGACCCGATATTCCCGGCAAAGCTGCCATCTCAACTGACTGTACAACGTCACTTAGAATGTGCTTTTATATCCTCCCTCTTCTGGGACTACTTTCGCACAGTTGAATTGCCGCCTCAGTTGTCTACTGTAATATTCCTCTGCACAACATCTAGTTATACTGTCTATGGCTGATGTCTACCTGCCTGAGAGCAACGTCCAGCTCACCTTCCTTAATAGTCACTAATCTTGTTTTTTTTTTTCCAACTCTTCTTTGTTGCTTGATACAACGAATGACTCTTTATCGGGCTCCTCACGTACCCGGGAATGCCCCTCTATCATAAGGTCCACGATAATTCTCTCTTAAATGTCCCTGCGTTAGGAGACATACGGTACTCTCTTCAGTGTCCGCTCCCCATGCCTTCCCTCAGCCGTCTGAGCGGGCAACACTGTGAACGCTGCGCCGGGGTAATTTGTAAGACACTTACTTTTCGGTGTGTTGGGGAGGTGCGTACACACACACAGGCCTGCGCGCGGCGGCCACTCAACGCTACAAGGGAAGCGGAGCAGCCGACCTGCAGACCTCTGCACAGTCGCCGCTCAACGCTACGGGAAAGCGGAGCGGCCCTCCCAGAAGTTCTTCGGACGCCGGCAACCACTCCTCATCGACGGCGCCTGCTCAGCTGAAAAGTTTGCGTGGCGAGCCGATCTGCGCAGCTCAGATCACAACAGCGGATCGCGTCAGCCGGTCCCACTTGCCGGAGCAGGCAACTACAAACCGCGAGCTGGCTCCTCTCACACAGCAGTCGTTGGGCAGTTTCTACCTCAGAGACCGCACATGGGGCAAAGGTAGTTGGCCTCTTCGCGCCGTGCCGGCACACACGGGAATGCCCTGAGAGTACTGCTGCAATGGGAGCGGGGCCCAGTTTAACGGCTTCTCTCTCGACTGGGCTTTCTGGAGCGGCTTGTCTCAGCTCAGCTGGGGTCTTCTCTTCACCTGTATTCCATGGCCTCATATCCCATCCTCGTCATAATGTATTCTCTCCTCACTAGAGAGATCTCCTCTCCAAAGGAGGTCCACTACAACAATGACATCACAAATGTCATTGATGGTATCACTGACAACATCACATGTGCATTTACTTTTCATAAAAAGTCTGCGCAATTCATTCTAATTATAATGTTCACAAAAAACCGTCAAGGATCATTTGAATAAATATCATGAGCTACTTAGTGCATTAATCAATACATTGATATAAATACATTCTATTATAAATTCTATCAAGTATACTAATGTACTCATGTAGAAACATACGCATTGTGTGCAGCATACATGATGGAAGTGTAATATACATAATTTTGCGATATTCAATACTGAAATGATAACTACTTTCTTATTACAGTTTTGCATAATGTTACACGTGTAATAAGTAGCTAATAAAACCTACTTACTACAAACAAAACACAAATAAATAACAACACATACAAATATGAGTATATACATGGAAAGTGAAATAAGCAAAAAAACAATAGCAGTAGCAGAAAGTGTTCATAACCTAACTAATTATCTTTTTATAGAGAAATTATTATTCTGTTTCAAAGGTGCAACTTACCCTATGTTTCACATAATGTGACTGCACCCTAAAGAAAGTAGTGCGAGTACAATGTTTACAAATATGAATATATACAGGGAAAGTATAGTAGTAAAAAAATATCAGAAAGCGCTGCTAACCCTACTGATTATCTTCATGCACAAAAACCATTGCTGTCTTTCAAGCCTGTGTCTTCCCTTATGTATATGTTTCATATGATATGACTGGACCCTAAGAGAATTACTGTAAGAACATACTTGAGGGATAACTCTACAAATATAGTACTTTTTCAATTGTTATTTCCTACCTGCTACTGAAGAAAACCATGTACACTAGATATGTCAGTAAAGGAATAAAGGGGGAGCCAGACATGTGATGTCATCAGTGATGTCATCAATTACATTTGTGATGTCATCATTGATGTCCTGGGTGTTAGTCTTAGCAGTGCACAGTGGTGGCGCGAGTTATGGTTGTTTAATTTACCATAACTGGCGAATTTCAGGGGTTTTTTGGTTTTACTTTGAACCATAACGTGCCTTTAACAAAGTTAACTGAATTTCATAGGTTTTTAGTAGCGCAACTTAACCATAACGTCCCTTTAACAAAGTTTTTTTTACTGAATATATATATATATATAGTATACCACGTCCATGTACCAAGGACACTACCTGTGTCCTGGTATTAATGCACCAATCGTTTATTTTTAGACAAGTGAAAAGATTGCATTATCTTTTATTTCAATACAGTTGGCCATTCCGTTCTCGGCAGCACTTCTGTTCATTTGTGATTACCATACAATTTAACTAAAATGCTGCTGAGACTTGCAATCCACCTGTAAATTCACAAAACAGGCCGTTCTCGGCAGCACTTCTGTGCATTTGTGATTACCATACAATTTAACTAAAATGCTGCTGAGACTTGCAATCCATCTGTAAATTCACAAAACAGGCCGTTCTCGGCAGCACTTCTGTGCATTTGTGATTACCATACAATTTAACTAAAATGCTGCTGAGACTTGCAATCCACCTGTAAATTCACAAAACAGGCCGTTCTCGGCAGCACTTCTGTGTATTTGTGATTACCATACAATTTAATTAAAATGCTGCTGAGACTTGCAATCCACCTGTAAATTCACAAAACAGGCCGTTCTCGGCAGCACTTCTGTGCATTTGTGATTACCATACAATTTAACTAAAATGCTGCTGAGACTTGCAATCCACCTGTAAATTCACAAAACAGGCCGTTCTCGGCAGCACTTCTGTGCATTTGTGATTACCATACAATTTAACTAAAATGCTGCTGAGACTTGCAATCCACCTGTAAATTCACAAAACAGGCTGATTGCAGCCAGTGCACTTTCGTGCCCTGCGCTGACGCCCAGGCCCACTTAAGAATAAGTGTGGTGCCTGGGCATCAGGAAAAGGCGCAGTGAAGCATGCTGTTTACCATGCAGGGCCTAGATTGCAGAAAATGGATTCTCTGTATTCAGTTTATTATAGCAGATTGTCCAATTCCTGTTTTGCCTTATGTGAAAACCCTTGATGTTTATTTTGATTCACAGCTATCGTTTAATAAACACGTCAATCAGCTCCATTCGTCTTGTGACTATCACTCCTGCCTAGTGAGATAAATTTGACCATACCTGCCTGAGGATAATAAAGCGCATTTGGTTTATTAATTCTATGCTAGATTATTTTAACAGCCTACTGGCCGGTACTTCTAAATCCAATCTGAGAATAAATGACAACTAGCTACGAATGGGGCGGTTCGCGCTGTGTGTGGTCTTGCCCGGCAGGATCTTATTACAGTGTCCAGAGGGTCTTTACACTGGCTAATCGTAAAACACAGGATCTCACATAAAATGCTCACGTTGACCAAGAAAGCTGTCTGATGCGGCTCCAAAATACCTAGCTGATTGCTTGAAACTTAAGTCATGCAATAGAATCTTGCGATATGAGAACAAAAAGCTGCTTTTTCCGCCCCATTTCAAATTGGTGGTCTCAGTTTTGATGGAACAATCTCCCACCTCCTTACGGGATATTACTTGTCCAACCGCTTTAAAAAAAAAAAAAGCAATTAAAACGTTTAAAACGATTGCCCCTTACTTGGTCCATGAATGCAGGTTCGGCCCACCAAATCACAAACTAATTCATATTTAGACCAGATGTGAGGATCGTCATGAGGGTTACCAGTAATATCGTTGGTGAAATTTTTTTTTAAAGGCACTAAACTCCCTCCCCAAACATATTTTAGGACTGGTGAAATTATATAAACAAACTCCAGTCCTAGAATATTTGGGGAAAGTGTTTGGTAGTGCCTTTAAAACAACTATCAAGTCACTTGATGTTTTCACCAGAAATAATATCACTGGATACCGTCGTGAGGGAGGTTGGATTGGAAGAATGACTTTAAAACTGCCTAGGATATTCTTGATAAATAATTGGTAGTTGGACCGTCATCTTGTGAAGGTGTGGATAACACATATGTTGATGAAACGAATATGAGTGCCATGAGTTTCTGGTATCTTTTGTATCAGTGTATCAGTGTATCAATGGTGTCTGAGAAAAAAGTGTAAGCAAATATCCCTGACCAGCAGATCCATAGTGTGGTCCCTTGAGAACACTTATGGGTATGTGACATCGAAGACTAGGCACTTTGGAATGTATTTTTTGGCAAATAATGTCGGGAGTTTCCTTTTAACACTGGTATGGCTAAGCAAATGTTAATGTGAACAAACTGTTGCTGCCAAGTGCATATCACATGCACTTAGAACGACAAGCAATATGCACCCCATTGTGTTAGTGATACGCCTGTTATGGTCACTTAGAGGCGGGGTCTGCGACAGAACGTCTTATTAATAGGTTTATTCTGAATTTGTCAGCTGGGGACCTGGGATGGAGTGCATGATGATGGCTTGTGAGTGGTCTAATACTGTACATATTGTGACAAGTCCAGGGAATTTATCCCTCCTCCCCAAGTGGGAGCCACCCCCTTTGGAACTAGGGAAGTGATCCTGCTACACACGATACTCCGTAAGGGACAGGGAAAGCATGATCTCACTGAGGGTGACCCCAGTCCTAAGTAAGGATCAGACTAACCTTTTTCCTGAGATAGAGTCCCCATTGTTTATGCGATATATGAGAGTTGAGCCATGTTACGAGGACAAGGGCTTGGTTGCTGACCCCATTCTGTCGACCTCTGTGCAGGAGATGCAGAACCAATCATGCCTTCTCTCTTTCCGCACAGGGGAACATTAAGGCATGCAACATCATACCTACGGGGGAGAAACGGTAAGCCTGAACAAGCCTACGTACAAGCAGAGCCTATGCCATTACGCTGGGCGGATCAAACCTAAAGGTAGGACCACGTCCGATGCATGGTGGGCAGAGGAAGCCCAGAGCCTGTGGAATGCTGCCGAGCCCAGGTGGGCAGGACACCCATTTATCTAAGCCACCTGAAGTGTGAAGCTGAACCGGGGGAAACGCAATGCACCCATGCTCCCGAACAAAGGCACCAAGCCGACGTATCTCTGCAGGAAAGCCATAGGGCACGAGGGTGCAGCTCCGGAGTCACCAACGCTTTTGGCAAGCAACTTCTCCAACATCCAGGTATGTGGCCGGTACAGAGAAAGGGGAGGTGGGCGGTTGGACTCCGAAGGACCCCTGAAGGGATTAGACACATTGCAACTCACATAGCACCAACAAGATCAAGCAGCCCACCAGAGGGTGGGAGCACCAGGACCACTAGATGGGGTGAGAACATTGTAATATGCCTACGGCCAAGCAGCTCACGAAAAGCTGGGAGAATCAGGAACCATGGAGGGGTTAAGACCAGTGTGAGATGTATACAGCCAACAAGGCCACACTACCCACAAGAAGCTGTGAGAACCGGGACCCCTGAAGTGATAAAAGCAGTGAATCATACATGACTAACAAAGCCTAATAGCCCACAGGAGGCTGAGAGGATCAGGAACCTTGACGAGGGTAAGAACTTTGATGACTACAAACCAGATTTGTCTACTATAGAAATAACTTAGTGACTTCACGAGAATCCTGCTTAAGGGTCCAGGAGCTCC
The DNA here is from genome assembly GCF_040938575.1 of Ambystoma mexicanum. Lineage (NCBI taxonomy): Eukaryota > Metazoa > Chordata > Amphibia > Caudata > Ambystomatidae > Ambystoma > Ambystoma mexicanum. Next base: position 880,004,712 of record NC_090937.1, on the reverse strand, counting down.
AGTTTAACAGTGGCTCAAGGAAAGAACATACGTTGTTTAATTTTGAAATGTGTCCAGGTTTTGCTGTGGGGTCAAGATTCCTCTTGAGTACAAAGACTTGTATTTTGTACTCAATCAACAGACTGAGATTCAAAGCTCAACAGGGCAAAATAACTGGAACTACCAGTCTCTTGGGGTCAAGCACCAGCCATCCCAAGCCAAGAGGGGAGCTTATTGATGGTAGGGCAGGCAATAGGACAGAATAGGATTAGGACAGAGGATAAATGTTATTTTGAAGACATCCTGACAAGCATCTTTATTTATTTTTTAGTATAGGGAACCACCACCAGCAGACATAGGGCCAGAATAGCCATTTATTAATAAAGTCAAACCAGTTAGAAACATGTCTTCATGTCCATCTCCCGTTTCTGATTTACCAATATTCACAATATAGAATACCTGGACTTTCTAACCAAGAGGGTCACAACTGTTCTGTCTCTGGACTCCACCATCTATCCTCTTTTGGTTACTACATTTTGTCAACGCTAGGACAAGAAGGCAGAGGACTGCAAGTAACAAGGCAACAAGTAAGGAGAGCTTTGGTGGAAGAAGCAGTGCAAGATAGACCACCCAAGCACCCCAAAGTTGTTGCCCATCCTCAAAATAAACTGTGCAAGGGAAAGGGTGCCCAGGGATAAGAAAAGACAACTGTTGTTACACAAGTCCCCCATTAGCCAATCCAGCTATACAAAGGATGGAGAGCGGTCTGTAAGAGAAAGATGCTGGTCAAGTAAGAGTTATCCCAGTTTAGCTGCTTCAGTGAATAATATATAAAGGCAATCTCTCAATACATAAAGACTGGTAGATCATACAAGCCCCAGCCAGTAGAACAAGATGGCTTGTTAAAGGTAGTTGCAGTCGAGTTTGCTAAATATTATTGCCATCACAGGTACCGTAAGTTAACACCCTGCTACAGCCTATGGTATGCTGTTCCACGTGATTTGTAAGTCGTAGTTGAATACAGATGGAGCAGATGGAACAGATGGAGCGGATGGAACTGAAGGAGCGGATGGAACGGATGGAGTCGGTGGAAAACACAGAGCTGATCGAATAAATGGGAAGGATGGAACGAATAGAACACACTAAACGGATGGGAAGGATGAAAGGGGTTTACGGAATGGATGGAGCAGATCATGTGGATGAAGGGTTGAAAGGATGGAATGGATGGAAGGACTAGCAAATTAAATGGATGAAATAGAAAAAATGGATGAACAGACAAAGTGGAATCAACGGACAGAGTAAATAAAACAGATATAATAGATGGTACAGATGGAGTGCTCGATCTCAAGCGCCTTACTGATAACCACCATATCACACTACCACGCTCACTCCCTCCTATACACCACCACTCAACTAGAACACAGCGATACTATGACACATTCGGTCTAGCTGTTCTCATACTAGCAGCCGCCACATACTCATCATCCTAATTAAACACAGCTAGCTGAGCACACACCACTAGCTTAAGCGTCTCCTCAGGCCTAACACAGCCACAAATCAGTCTGGGTGTGAACCCACCAGAATAAACACATATACCTGACCTCCCAACCACCACACCTACCGCTAAGAAGCAGCTATCATGCAGCTGCCACACAGGCTGCACACATATCCGGTGCACCCACGCACCTTATGACTCTCTCTCTACTGACATGAACTATGGTTCCCGAGGGCGTTCAACCTACCAGCGCTTTGAGATCATACCAATGATACATACGGCGCTATATAAATGCCAAGTAACATAACATCATTGGAATTAAGAAAGTAAAAAAAGGAACATTTGGTAATTGACCTAAGCAAAATACGTATATGGTATCACCGTCTGGGCTAGCAAAGGACCAGGAGAACCATTGGAAGGGCTGGTTAAATTGTGGGAGGCCTTGAGTGGACCAGTCAGGCAGCACTGAAGCATCTGTGTCATGATCTCTGCTTCCAAAAGGTCAGGGTTTTCCCAACTCCCTTGGAAGCAGATCCATAACCCAGGTTCCGAGAGCCAACCAGTCCCAATTGGGACCTTTTGGACCCAGTCCTGGCGCCAGTGGCACCAGGCTCATAAATATGCCCAGTCCCAGCGCTGGAAGCGCCGGGCTCATAATGCTTGGGTGGACTTACCTGCAGCCGACCATGCTGCTTACTTGCCTGCCAGTTGAGCCTCTGATCCTCTTCTGTTTGGAACTACTTTTCCTGTTGGGTGGGGCTGGAGCCACTCCCTAGATTTAGAACACTGGAACTCTTCTGGAAGGCAGGAACTCTTTTCTTACCAGGAACTCTTTTCTTACTTAGGCGTGGCTGTGGAAGGAGACACCTAAGCACTACAGGAGGCTATTTAAACCACACCCGGTGGATGAATCTTGCTTTGCGTTATTCTGCACCCTCTGCAGCAGGACGCTCATCGTGTCTTCTGCATCCAGTCCTGGGCCTAAGGAAAAAGGCTTACCATCCTGAATCCAGTCTTCAGCAACACCTATAAAGACAAGAAAGAACAGGTTAGCATTCAGGCATCTGAAAGGCAAAGGCTTACCTACTCTTCGTGCGCTCCGGAGGTCTTCATACTGCATTCCGGCATCTGAAAGACAAAACAAGGTGCGTTTAAAGACATTGGGGAACTTTAATACTCACGTGCCATTACTCCTTTCCACATCTAATCCAGTGGGTATTCCGGCACCCTGCAGCCGCTCCGAACTCGTACCTGCAAAATAAAAAGACAGTTAGAGCGCATCGTGAAACAGGCAACAAGCGCTTACTCATGTGCTTCCAGGCGCTTCTATTCATCACACGGGCTCCATCTTCAACTCACTTCAGCCCGTCATCCGCCATCGCCGGAACCCTGCAAAACAAGAGACATCATTACTAAAGACTTTAAAAAGACATTTGAATGACTCGAAACTTACCGTTCGTGCAGTAAACGACGGACAGCAGTCCTCTGAAGTCAAGAGGCCTGTGCTACATATCCAGTGAAGAAACTGGCTACAGCACCCTGCCCCGAGGCAGATGGAGAGCTTGGCATTCACTTACCTAAGGTGAGAGCGTTAACCTTTGGGGGTCTACAGGAGAGGAGAAGAGGAAAGAGATAGGGACACCCCAATAACCCCAGTTCATTAACCCCATATTTTCTATCTGCAGACATCTTACTCTACACGTCAGGCATACAGTGCACAGAGGTCCAGCCCAAAGAGCCAACCGGGTGCTACACATCACCTTTGAAGATACGGTAGTCGCCCAGTCAAGACCGGCGCCTCTGCGAGAATCAGGTGAGCGTTACAGAACGCAAAGACTACCGCAAAACTCTCGCCCAGGCGCTATGGAAACCTCGGATACTGACCCCCTAGCCCGGTTACTTGGGGAACTAAGGGCAGAAGTGCATGCAACTCGTCAGGAAACGAATGCTCTAAGAATGGAACTAATTATTTCCAAGGAGAGAACAGACAATCTTGCTAGACAAGTGCTACAGTCACAAGCCGGACAGACCCCGTTACCCGCATCATGGGCAAATCTTCCTTCAACATCCTCTATGAATCCAGTGCAGATCAACCTACCTGGGAATGTACCTCTGGCCCCGCCCGAGCGATTTTCTGGTGACCCAAAGAGGTTTGCAGTATTTATCAATCAGTGCCGGTTGCACTTCTTATGCCGGCCAGCAGCCTTTCCAACTGATCAAACTAAAGTAGCTTTTGTACTTTCGTACCTTAGTGGCAATGCGGCAGACTGGTCGATCCCTCTAGTTCATCAAGATGATCCGGTTCTCCATGATTTTCAAGCCTTTCAGCTTAGTATGGAAAAACTGTTCGCAAGACATTCACAGGGGCAGGCCTTGGACAATGAGCTTCTTTCGTTGCGACAGGGTAATCAAGACCTTTTGGCTTATATTGCATCTTTCAATAGACTAATAGTGGAAACTCAATGGCCTGAGGACAAAAGGATTACGCTGTTTTATAGAGGTCTACGTGGAGAGCTCAAAGACGTTTTAGCCCAAGTAGTGAATCCCCCACAAGACTGTTCGGATTACATAGACTTGGTCGTTCAAATAGATCACAGGCTGCAGAACAGGAAGGCCGATCGTTCCAAGTTTGATGCTCGAGTATTTTCCAAACCGCCAACTCCTTCCAAAGGAGTAGACTCCGGGGAACCCATGCAAATAGGGGGTCTGAAAGGTCCTCTAACACAACGGGAGCGGGATAGGAGGAAACAGTTGCAATTATGCCTATATTGCGGAAACTCAGGGCACTTTCTTCGAGACTGTCCGGTGAAACCTGCCAAGAAGGCAGTAGGAGCTGCAGTTACCAAAGTTACAAACTCTGAGCAGGGAAACGACCTCGCCCGACAAGAATAGAGGTCCTCTTGCCGAGCGTAAAAACCAGTTCCGTGACCTCGCATTTCGTGATACCTATGGTCCTCATTAGCCCTGATAATCCGGATCGATTACATGCAATTGAAGCTTACGTCGACAGCGGTGCCATCGGCAATTATGTGGATCATGAAATGGTTTTGAGGATGAATCTAACTCTTTGTCCCAAGGCTGTAAAGGACGTCATTACTACGGTGGATGGTACGGAGATAGCCTCCGGGCCAGTAACGCATACCACTCAAGAAGTGACGCTAGTAAGTCAAGATGGACACCATGAGAAGATCGTGTTCGATGTGATCAAGGCCCCTCAGTTTCAGATTATTCTAGGAATACCTTGGTTAGAGAAACACAATCCTCTGATCGATTGGCGAGCAAGAACGGTCCAGTTTCCAGAATGTGTCTCTACTTGTCACCCTCCACCTGGTGTTGCACTGGCCGCAATTTCTTCAGAGACTCCCCAGTTACCTCCCGAATACCTAGAATACCAAGATGTTTTCCGGAAGGATCAGGCTAACTCTCTACCTCCTTATAGGTCTTATGACTGCCAGATAGACCTGATACCTGGATCTACTCCTCCTTGTAGTAGAATTTATGCCCTCACCGAGCCTGAGAACCTTCACCTTCGACAATACCTGGATCAATACCTGGCAAATGGGTTTATTCTTCATCGGAATCTGAACATCGGAAACACGTGAAAATGGTCCTCGAAAGATTGCGTCAACACAAACTTTTCGCTAAATTGGAAAAATGTGTTTTCAACGTGACTGAAGTTGAATTCTTGGGATTCATATTATCACCTGGCGGAGTGCGTATGGATTCAAAGAAGGTCGATGCAGTTCTCAAATGGCCATCACCATCCTCCGTAAAAGGTGTGCAAAGCATGTTAGGCTTCGCTAACTTTTACCGCAGGTTTATCCCCGAGTTCTCTCGAATAGTCCAGCCCATCACTGCCTTGTTAAAGAAAAACAAACGTTTTGAATGGTCTACCGAGGCGGAACAAGCTTTCCAGGATTTGAAGACTAAATTTATCTCTGCACCAATCTTAAAACACCCTCGCCCCGAACTCCCCTACATCGTGGAAACTGATGCTTCAAGCCTTGCCATGGGGGCAGTTCTATCACAAAAGGACCCGGTAACCAATCAGTTGCATCCCGTGGCATTTTGGTCCCGCAAATTCTCGCCTCCTGAAGTCAATTACACGATTACTGACAAGGAACTTCTGGCTATCAAGTCTGCCTTTAAGGCTTGGCGGCATTATCTGCTGGGGGCCCGACACACCGTTACTGTGATTACGGATCACCGAAACCTGCAATATTTGAAAACCGCAAAAGCCCAATCCTCTAGACAACTCCGTTGGGCATTATTCTTTGCCGAGTTTGACTTCATAATTACCTATCGACCTGGTACAAAGAACGGTAAAGCCGATGCCCTTTCTCGGATGGGAGTGGAAGAACACTTGATCAACCCTAAACCTGTACCAATCATTCCCGAACAAAGAATTCTGGGTGTAATCGCCACAGAATCCATAGAGGAAGTTAAGGATAAAGCCAGGCAACTTGTAACTCCAGCAGATATACAGAATTGGCATCTGCAGGGAAAGGACTTTGCAGTAAAGGACAACTTATTGTATTTCCAAGAACGATTATACCTACCCAGCACAGATTTACAGAAAAAAGTAATCTCTTGTTATCACGACTCTTTAATGGAAGGTCATCCCGGTATAGCCAAGACCTCAGAAAAGATCAAGCGCTACTTCTGGTGGCCGTCTTGGAAAAAAGATATCAGAGACTTTATAATGTCCTGTGGAGTATGCGCCCAAAACAAGAGTCAAAAGGAAAGACCAGCAGGCCTCTTACGCCCTATTGACATCCCACCTCGCCCTTGGCATACTCTTTCTATGGACTTCATTACCGATCTACCTCCATGCTCCGGATACAATACGATTCTAGTAATCGTGGACTTATTCTCCAAGATGGCGCATTTCATTCCGCTCAAAGGCTTGCCAACAGCAGCAACTCTGGCCCGAGAATTTCTCGAAAACATCGTCCGACTGCACGGTTTTCCTTCGGTTCTAATTTCGGATCAAGGTAGTCAATTTATTTCTCATTTTTGGCGAAGTTGCTGTCGGTCGGCTCAAATTGATGTGAGACTATCGACCAGTCACCACCCTCAGACCGACGGACAAACCGAGAGGACCAATCAAACTCTGGAACAGTATTTACGCTGCATGCTGCAACAAACTGAAAAAACTTGGAAAGATATCCTTTGGATAGCCGAGTATGCCTACAATAACTCTGTCCATTCGGGAACTGGGAAAACCCCGTTTTTTCTTTTGTACGGCAGTCACCCTCGAACCTCGGAGTTGGATCCCCTCCAAGATCTTGAAACACCAGCAGTAGACTACCTGCATTCTACAATCACCCAAGCCTTTAAGGAAGCTGTTTCTCACCTTCAAAGGGCTAAAGAACAATACAAGAAAGGAGCAGATCAACATCGGAAGGAAGCCCCTCACTATCAAGTAGGGGATCAAGTCTGGTTATCCACCAAATATCTATCTCTAAAAGGGCCACGCACATTCAACCCAAGATACCTTGGTCCCTATTCCATCACTACCATAGTAAACCCAGTAGCGGTCAAGTTGGACTTGCCCCCGCACATGAAGATACATCCGGTCTTCCACGTCTCTCTATTAAAACCCGTGCAACCTCAAACCCGACTAACCAAATCTCCAAAACCTATCCTAGTGGATGGAGAACTCGAGTTTGAAGTCAAAAGCATTCTGGACTCCAAGATCTCCAAATCTAAACTATTCTACCTAATTGACTGGAAAGGCTACGGCCCCCAAGAGAGATCCTGGGAACCTGCTGAATATGTCCACGCTCCTCGCCTAATCAAAAGATTTCACCGAACATTTCCTGACAAGCCAAAACCCCCGGAGAAGCCCGGTTTGGGAGGGGCCTTGAGGGGGGGTACTGTCATGATCTCTGCTTCCAAAAGGTCAGGGTTTTCCCAACTCCCTTGGAAGCAGATCCATAACCCAGGTTCCGAGTGCCAACCAGTCCCAATTGGGACCTTTTGGACCCAGTCCTGGCGCCAGTGGCACCAGGCTCATAAATATGCCCAGTCCCAGCGCTGGAAGCGCCGGGCTCATAATGCTTGGGTGGACTTACCTGCAGCAGACCATGCTGCTTACTTGCCTGCCAGTTGAGCCTCTGATCCTCTTCTGTTTGGAACTACTTTTCCTGTTGGGTGGGGCTGGAGCCACTCCCTAGATTTAGAACACTGGAACTCTTCTGGAAGGCAGGAACTCTTTTCTTACCAGGAACTCTTTTCTCACTTAGGCGTGGCTGTGGAAGGAGACACCTAAGCACTACAGGAGGCTATTTAAACCACACCCGGTGGATGAATCTTGCTTTGCGTTATTCTGCACCCTCTGCAGCAGGACGCTCATCGTGTCTTCTGCATCCAGTCCTGGGCCTAAGGAAAAAGGCTTACCATCCTGAATCCAGTCTTCAGCAACACCTATAAAGACAAGAAAGAACAGGTTAGCATTCCGGCATCTGAAAGGCAAAGGCTTACCTACTCTTCGTGCGCTCCGGAGGTCTTCATACTGCATTCCGGCATCTGAAAGACAAAAGCTTACCAACTCTTCGCACGCTCCGGAGGCCTTCGGCGCTGCATCCGCATCTGAAAGACAAAACAAGGTGCGTTTAAAGACATTGGGGAACTTTAATACTCACGTGCCATTACTCCTTTCCACATCTAATCCAGTGGGTATTCCGGCACCCTGCAGCCGCTCCGAACTCGTACCTGCAAAATAAAAAGACAGTTAGAGCGCATCGTGAAACAGGCAACAAGTGCTTACTCACGTGCTTCCAGGCGCTTCTATTCATCACACGGGCTCCATCTTCAACTCACTTCAGCCCGTCATCCGCCATCGCCGGAACCCTGCAAAACAAGAGACATCATTACTAAAGACTTTAAAAAGACATTTGAATGACTCGAAACTTACCGTTCGTGCAGTAAACGACGGACAGCAGTCCTCTGAAGTCAAGAGGCCTGTGCTACCTATCCAGTGAAGAAACTGGCTACAGCACCCTGCCCCGAGGCAGATGGAGAGCTTGGCATTCACTTACCTAAGGTGAGAGCGTTAACCTTTGGGGGTCTACAGGAGAGGAGAAGAGGAAAGAGATAGGGACACCCCAATAACCCCAGTTCATTAACCCCATATTTTCTATCTGCAGACATCTTACTCTACACGTCAGGCATACAGTGCACAGAGGTCCAGCCCAAAGAGCCAACCGGGTGCTACACATCACCTTTGAAGATACGGTAGTCGCCCAGTCAAGACCGGCGCCTCTGCGAGAATCAGGTGAGCGTTACAATCTGGAGTGGCCAGTGCATAGCAGCCTCAAAGTGGATGGGAGCTCCAATCCCTAAGGCTGCCTCCCAGAGTGATTATCTCACCAAATCTTAACAACAGGCATCCACAGGTCAATGCCACCACGCTGCGTGTTCCATGCTGCCTGAAAAGGCATTGCGCATAAGGCATGAGTGTGCATCCTACATTACTGCCCCATCGTTGTGGCGGGAAACAATAGGTGGAACTTAGCTAAGAGTCCCATAAGGACCCAGAGGGGATGGGTCATCTACACTACCACATCACTGATGGCTTGTATGTTATAAAGCCCTAACCCACAGAGATCTATTCTTGTGGGACAATCTACATGCTTTCTTTGGGGGTACCAACTCTGTTGGTTTTAGCCACACCAGCATTTTGGCAAAGTGGACACCTCCATCGCCCTTTTCATTCTTCTGTCTTATTACTTTTAAGCAACTGCTATAAGTATGCAGGGCTTGTGTGAGAGAGTGTGTTATGTTAAGTCGAAACCGCTGCCATTTCTATGGTCTCTAGATGTTCTTGTGGCTCTGTTAAGTAAAGTAGAATGGGTTGGTTAGGGTGGAAAAGAGGGATAAGACAGATGTTATGCTCAGCTGCTGGTGTGTGTAGATCAGGAGTAACAGACATCTGTGCGTATTTCTGGGTGTGCTTTGTTTTGTACACTCCAGGTGTATTGTTTCCACATGGGCGTCATCCAGTGTTTGTGTTGTCAGGTGTTAGTGGCTATTGGGGTGAGTTTGTGAGTTGGTTTGAGAGTGATGTGCAGCTTGTGGTGTTTAGCAGGGGGGATTCACTTCCCATATGAGCATGTGGTAAGTCTGTGGTGAGCAAGAGTGGTTGAGAAAAGGAAATGCTTAGTAGGGTTTGGGTATCAGGCTGTGGGTAGTCTTTGGGCATTGTGCAACTATGCTATTCCTTATATTTTGTTGGGCACTCACCTTTGCATTGGTCTGAGGTTAAATTGGTGGGACCAAGTTGTGTTTGTCTGGGTTTTAGAACCAGAACAAAAGAAGGGTTAGTATAGTAGTGATAATTGTGTTGAGGACTGCAAGTTGTCTCCGGTGTGAGAATTTATCTAGGGGGGCTGGGGTGTGGGCTATGGGTTAGTGGGTTGCCTGGGTCCTCTTGATCCATTAAAAAAACTTGTGTGCATATTTCTTGATACATTGGTAGGAGAGTTCTAGCACGTTCGGTTGTCACGATTCTCTAGATTCATTCACTAGGGGGCTTGCATGTTAATGGCTTTACAGATGAGGTTTGGGCATTGTATGGGGTCGATGTGGCATCCCCGTAAGGATGTTCAGTGCATAGTAGTTGTTGGTCTGCTTCTATCCCGGCTGAACTACTGTTTTTAGCCGTTTCCGAAAGATTAGGTGGACCTCAGTCGTTCCGATTTCCTTTGGGATCGAGTTCCACTGTTTGACAATGAGAAAAGAGGAACCAGTTCCTCAGAGTTTTGTTTTCTTGTAGTTTCTACTTTCTATTCGGAGGTCGGTGCTAGATCTTTAAGTTCTTCTGGGTTGGAATTGGGTGATTTTTGCTTGGAGGAATTCAGCTCATCTTTGTAGTTCTCTGTGGGCTCTGCAAAGGGCTTTGAAGTTGATTTGTTTCTTGACTACTAGCCAATGTAGACTCCTCAAGGCTGGAGTGATGTGGCCTCTTCTATTTAGTCTCAGGAGTAGTCTTGTCCCTGTGTTTTGGATGGGTTGTAATTTTTTGCAGAAGTAGCTTGGCATTCCTGGGTAGAGAATGTTTAAGTAGTCTATTCTTGATAATTCCAGGGAGATGATAAAGGTTTGGTGTGGGAAGTTGAGGTACGGAAGTCATAGATGGTAAACATTTTCTTACTATTGCATTGACCTTTGGTTCCAGTGAGAAACCACAGTCCTTAATTTCGTGGGGTCATCATTTTTTTAATGTTGGTTGGGTTCAGTTTGAGGTTGTTGCTCATCATCCAGATGTCTATATCAATGAGGAATTAATTGAGGACACTGTCAGGTTTGTTGCTGCTAGTCATCTTGAAAATGAGCTGGATGTCATCTGCGTAGTTGTAGGATAGGAATCTAAATTAATATTGAAGAGAAGTGGGGAGAAGCTTGATCTTTGTGGTACACCGCAGGTGATGTTTCTTGTGTTTGATGCGAACAATGTTAGGTAGGTTGTTTCAGTTCTGTCAGTGAGGAATGATTTCAGTCATTGTAGTGCAGAGTTTTCCACCCACACCCTGTACACCTTCCTGTCCCAGAAAACCCAACTTCATATCCCATACGTCCATGTATGTCTCCAAGTCCAACAACGTAACTACTCCGAAAATTACTACTGAGATGATGAAGAGCAGGGACTACCTCAGGGAGACCTACCTACCAAGAACTGGGACAAGGAGGACGTGCAGAACAAGGAAGAGCAATGGTGAGAACTTGAATGAACAGTCTAGTCTTCTGTGTCTGCTTACAATAAAAACAAAAGGATTTACCATGTTGTCAAGCCCTCCCTGGAGGAACCGCAAGCATAGGAGTCGTCCGGCGTGGAAAATAGAAGAGGCTGCTGGCCGAGACACTAGCGGGCAGGCAAAAGCAAACCTATCTGGTCCCCTATGGACAGACCAAACAGAAAGGTGGAGAACCAGAGATCCAGGCATGCAACGCAGCTGGACCATGCAGTCAAGCGAAGACGCACATTCTATGAGGAACCAAATGCTGCAGAGCAACCAAGAGTGGGTGAAGCCACGAGAAACCTGAAATAGAAATCAGAAGAGCCACAGACCGACTGGACTACACTGGTAGCAACCCTAAAGATACAGGGGTTGCCGGGACAGTTAGTGGGGGCACATCAGAGTTTTGGAAGACTCTTAACCCACAGAGCAGGTATGAGGAGGAAGCCCCTGGGGGAGAAGACAACTGTAAGAGTTCAAAAAACAGAATGAGAAGAGGTTGGGTCTGGAACCTGCACCCACAAAAGAAGATCCCTACAAGTCATCTACTTCATGGCAGATTTTGCCACTCTCTGCTACCCCCCAGGACTCCTCGCCTACACCAAGGGATGTACCTCCTCTCTGTGCCCCCCTCAGAAGACCTTCAAAGGTGGCATCCAGCATCACATAGATACCCTCAACTCTCTCTCTGCTGTCAAACACTCCTTTGACATCTGTCACCTCCTTGAAGACTTTGACCTCAATGTCCCCGTTCTCACGGAGACATGGCACAATGCCAGCTCCGTCACTGCTTTTGACACTTTCCTTCCTGACGGCTATAAGATCCTCTCTAAACCCAGGTCTAACTGGTCTGGAGGCGGAGTGGCCCTTGTCTTCCCTGAATGGGTCCCTGCTTCCGTCATACCTACTCAATCCTACTCCTCCTTTGAATGTCTTGTTTGTAAGCTCTATGTCTCCCCTTCCCTCTCCTGCACTCTCACTACCACCGAAAGGCCCCCCTGGGCCAATCTCCCACTTCCTCTCTGAGTTGGCCAACCTCACCTCTTCTCTTCTAACCTCTATCTCTAAGCTTCTCCTCGTTGGATACTTTCATATTCACTTAGACTCCCCTGATGCAGCCACTCTTTCCTTAAGCAACCTCTGCGACTCTTTCCCCTCACCATTCTTCCCTCTGGTCAACTCACTCACCCAGGCACACCCTGGAGGCACTCATCACTGCTGATATCTTCCTCTCTAACCCTCTCACTACCCCTCTCTCCTGGTATGAACATAATCTCCTCTCCTCCCATCTCCAGCTCCCGACTCCCAGGCCAAGACTCTGCCTTCACTGCAAGCCTCCTTCTCCGCCATTCGACCGATGAAGCGAGTGTCACTGCATGTCTTTTACGCCTCCTTCAATCCTCCCCCCATTCCTGCTACCGACTCCCATACTGACTATCCCCTTGCTAACATTCACCTCTCCATCTCTAACACTCTTGATATCCTTGCCTCTGCCATGAGGATCCGCATGAAGCCAGCCTCCAAGTGCAATAGTTGGTTCGATTCTGACCTAGCCACGCTTAAACGCAAGTGCAAAGACACTGAATGAAAATGCTTGGCTTCTAGTACATCCTCTGACAAACTGGCCTGTCACCTGCTCCAAAGGCAATACAGACTCTCCATCTGTTCCAAGAAACAGGCCCACATCCAAGTCTGCAGCTCTGGGGCCACAAACATGGCCAAACTTTTCAAAATCTGCAAGAAAATTGCCAATCCTCTTTCTGTCTCCACTTCTGCTCTTCTTTCCCAGGCCATCTGCACAGACTTGGCCACACATTTTACTACTAAAACTCAGGACATCCTGTCCTCTCTCTCTGTTCTACCCCCTGCCTCCCTCACACTTTCCCGGTACCAAGGCCTCCCTCGGCCACCTTCTCTCCTTCAACCCTACTCTCCCATTGCACCGGATGAGATTACCAGGATAGTCTGCTCCATGAAAGTCTCATCCAAACAGGTGCTCCCCTGCTCCTCTAGAACTATCAAGGGCAATATTGTCTCTCTTGCTCCTTCCTTGGCCGAGTTCTGTAACCACTCTTTTGCAACTGGCTCCTTCCCTTCTACCTTCAAGCACTTCCTTGTGCACCCCCTCCTAAAAAAGCCATCTGTGGACCATTCCTGCCCGGCTAACTGCCGCCGCCCTATCCCCACTACCCCTTTCTTGGACAAACTCTTGGAGAAGTTGGTCATCTCGCAACTAATCCACCACACTGAATCTGTTGGCTGTTTCCACGACCACCAGTCTGGCTTTAGAGCAGCCATAGGCACGAAAACTGCTCTCCTGAACACCCATGATGACTTTCTCTCAAACCTCAGTTCAAACTCTTTTCCCATTCTCCTCCTCTGTCTCCGCCTTTGATAGGGTCAATCATTCCATCCTCATAAATCAGCTTTGTGATGTGAAGAGTAGCAGTCTTAGTGTTGTGTCAGCTCGAAAACTAGACTAGAAGGGTTCGAGACAGTGGTTTCTAGTGATGCGTTGTTGCAGTTGGGTAGTGAAAAAGCGTTACAGGATTCTAGCTACGTATGGTAGGATAGTAAGGGGGCAGTAGTTTTCAGGGAGCGTGGGGTTGAGAGATTTTATTAGGAGGATGTTTGTCTAGTTTTGAGTGCGATGGGGTAAGTACCATGTGAGAGACAGGAGTTGATGTTGAGCCAGAGGGGAGCTAGGGTGGTGCAATTGGATGCAGCTTGACGTGGGCATGCATCATCCAGGAATTGTGCAGGTTTTGTTTTGGCAATGAGGGTTAGGATGGTGTCTGTGTCGATGGAGTGGAAGGCGTCTCGTATTGGAATGTTTGGGAGTGGGGTGTGTGAGTGGGAGAGCCGAGAGGAGGGCCATCCTGATAGTTTATTTTGGAGTTGAAGTAGTTCATGAGGGAGTTGCATTCTGCAGTGGATTGGTATACGGAATGTGTGGATGGTGGTTTACAGAGGGACTTGCCAATGTTGAACAGTTTCTGGGAAAGATTGGTGGCTTCTTGGAGTTATTAGGTGATGTTGGCATTGCGTACGGCTGTTCTGTATTTGTTGCAGCAGTATCTGAGAGGTGTCCTAGTTGAGGGGCATGGCCTCTTTTGCCAGGCTCTTTCTAGGCATCCAGCGTCCTGCTTGGTAGAAGGGAGGGAACTGCTGAATCATAGTTTATGGTGGTTGTTGTCTGTTTTTTGTAATTTGAGGGGTGCAATTTTGTCGAGGTCCTGTGTGATGATGGTGTATTGGTTGAATAGGCTGGAAGGACCCGTCCAGAACGGCTTAGCAGAGTTCCCACTCCTAGGAGGTGAACGTCCGCCTTCTCAAAGGCATCTGCATCACATTCTCTGTCCTTGCATGATGGGCAGCGGACAGAAAAATTATGTTCCGCAGAGCCCATAATTAACACTTCATGGCTTCCTTGCACAGAGTGTGACAGCCACAGGTCAGTTACTAGACCCTGTCAGGAGTGGGAGGGAAGCCCCTCCCAACTATAAATACTTACTGGGGAGGGATGTCCCTGACCGGGAGACGAGTCGCAGAGGATGGGGCTGCAGCACCTGTATGCTGCGCATGCAGGTCTCCAGGTGGCATCAGCGGGAAGAGCCAGAGGGCCAGCGCAGCACTATGGGGACTGGCAACCAGTGTATGAAAGACTGGACTGCCGAGGCAGAGAGGAAGCCACAGTGGGAGGGCTGCAAGCCAGAGCGGCATTGTAGAAAGTAGCGTGTGTAACAGGAGTAATCCACTACATCACCAGGGACTTTCACATTAAAAAGGGGGAACAAAAGATCTCTATGGGCCATTGTATTCCCCAAATGCGGCGGGCTTCATAAGTCAAAGGAGGCGGGATTTAAAGCCCTTAAGAAGCTTCTCAAGCCCTTCTCTCTCAAGAAGGTGATTGGCTAGGGAGAGGGGGGCTATCATCCTGGGAGGGTGGTAAAAGGAGGGCACAGGAAGAGGAAGCTGTGGGTTGTAAGGGTGAGGTCAGGAGGTGGAAGAGGATGACCAAGAAACCAGAGGATTAAGAGAAGGCGTGGAGGTGGTTGGAGGGATGGGTTCTGTGAAGTGGTTGTGTGTAAGGGAGAGGAGTGAGGTATTTGAGTAGTAGTGGAGGCGAAGTAGTAATGGTTATAAGTAGAAGCAGTGGTACAGGAGAGGTGAGTGGTGGTAGTAGCAGTGAACAGTAGCAGTAGCAGCGGTAGGAGGTAGTAGCAGTGGAAGTGGAGTAGAGGAGATGAGACAGTAGTAAGAATAGAAGGGAGCAATATTGAGTGGATTAGTTGTGGGGTAGAAGGAGGTAGTCATGGTAGTGAGTGGAGTGAGCCAGAAGGGAAGAGAACGAAGAACGTTAACATCTAAGAGAGGAGGAAAGAAGATAGAGTGTAACAACGAAGGGACAGAAGCTGGTGGGAAGGCGAATGCAGGAGGGAACCTGGAGTAGCGTAGCTGTGGCTGTGCGTAAGTGAAGAGGCACAGTTGCTTAACTCCACTATAAATCTAAGCAGAGCTAGGAGAGTTAGACAACCTCTAGGGAGCTAGCTAGCCAACGCTTTGGAGAATCCACCACAGTCTTAGCCTTAGACTCAAAGACGCTAGGGGAGAAAGCAAAGGATGCTCTAGCGCCAAATCTCCAAATGCCTTTTGCCCTGAACTTTCTGAAATTCTACCAAAGCCCACAATTTTTTAAGACTTAAAAAGAAATACACTTGAACTGATTTAAGGTCTCAGAGTGGTTTTAAGTGATGCCACGTTACAGGAGGCAGCAACCCTACGCCACCCACCACCCTGCTTG
This sequence comes from Ambystoma mexicanum, assembly GCF_040938575.1. Lineage (NCBI taxonomy): Eukaryota > Metazoa > Chordata > Amphibia > Caudata > Ambystomatidae > Ambystoma > Ambystoma mexicanum. The sequence goes on along the minus strand of NC_090937.1, from coordinate 879,988,694 downwards.
TTGAGGTATTCATAGCTGCAGTCTGTCAAAATCAGGACACATGTACTCCTTAGCAGAGGAAGAAAAACCATCAGTGCAGCCTGATGACCTGCAGTTTTAACAGGCTGATGTCCTCTCAAGCCTACAGTGGCAGACCACAACCAGTGAGAGATACATCCGTCACTAGGGTTCCGTCCTCAGCAAACTGGAATGCAGGGACTTGCCAACAGGTCCAAAGACTCCTTGCTGGAGACTCTCAAAGGCTTGACATGTCTCCCAAGAACTTGGACCAATTACTCTGGAGCAACCACTGAAGCACGCACATTTTCAGCAGAGCCTCTGGCACCAAAATGACGGAGGCTAAAAGGCCAGGGAAAAGAAAAAGACTTCCATCATCTGTCAGACGTTCATAACTTGCTTCCTAGGAGGAAAAGGCCCTGCTTGGGAGGCTGTCCAGCACTACTCCAAAGAACAGGAGGACTGGGACAGTGACATCTGGAACTTCTTGAGGTTTAGGGAGAAGCCCAAGCTGTGCAAAAGCTAGTAGGTGTAAGGGAAGCCATTATTTTCATCCCTCCAAAGGTGAGCGGCCACCACAGCTAGAAGCCGAGTGAAGACACTTGTTGCTGAGGAAAGACTGACTGGCAGGGCTGATAACTGGTAATGGATTTCCCACATCAGGTACTTTGGTGCTTCTGATGGAACGGCTCTTGGAAGTAGGCGTCCTGATGTTTCAGTGACACCAGCAATTCCTTGAGCTCGAGGGCCTGAAGTATGTGGGCTTGGGTGACCGTCTTGAATTCATTCTTGCATAGGTTTCACATTCGAGCACATCCTTTGACAAACTGGACTGTTCCAAAGGCAATACAGACTTTACATCTGCTCGAAGAAGAGGGCCTATATCCAAGCCCGCATCTCTGGGGCCACTAACAACACGGCTGAACTTTTCAAAATCTTCTAGGAACTCACCAATCCTACCGCAGTCTCCATTTTTCCTCTGCCTTCCTTGGCCCTCGGCACTTCTCTGGTGTCTCACTTCATCACTGAAACTCAGGCCATCATGTCCTCTCTCTCTCCTCTATGCCACACCCCACTTCCTCTCCTGCTCTCAGACCTCCTTAGACCCCCTTCCCCTTTTCCTCCTACTCTCCCATATCACCGGATGAGATTTCTAGACTAGTCAGCTGCATTAAAGTCTCACCCAAACAGGTGCTCCCCGCTCCTCCAGAACGATCAAGGACAACATTGTCCCCCTTGCTCCAGCCTTGGCTTATTTCAGCAATCACTCCTTTGCTACTGGATCCTTCCTGTCACTCATCAAGCACTCCCTTGTGCACCCTCTCCTCAAAAAGCCATTTGCTGACCCTTCCTGTCCGGTTAACTACCGCCCTATCTCCATTACTCCCTTCCAGGGCAAACTCCTGGAGAAGCTGGCCATCTCCCAGCTTATCCACCACACTGAATCTGTTGGTTGTCTCTACGACCACCAGTCTGGGTTCAGAGCTGCCAGAGGCAGACAAACTGCATTCCTGAACACATGTGAAGACCTGCTCTCTAATCTCGATTCCACTTCCTTCTTGACCTTTCCTCTGCCTTTGATACAGTCAATCATGCCACACTTATAAATCGGCTCTGTGATATCCTTAGCATCACAAACCTGGCTCTGAACTGGCTGGCCTCCTTCCTCTCTGAACGACCTTCCCAGGTTCAACTGGGCCCTTTTCTCTCCTCCATCTCACTCTCCATCTGTGGTATCCCTCAGGGCTCTAATCTCTCACCTTAGCTTTTCAACATCTGCCTTGCCCCCTAACCCATTTGATCTCTGCCTTCGCTCCAAACTTCCAGTGTTATGCTGATAACACAACTCTCCTTCAATCTTCCCTCCTCCTCCCCCCTCTCTCATTCCCGTCTACTATTCAGGCATGGTGCACTAATGATCTCTGCCTTAATGCCAGCAAGACTGAGATCCTTCTCATTGGAACTGCAGCTCCAAAAGTCCCTCCTAGACTCTGGCCGCCCTCCATGGGCCCCCTCCCCTCACCCTCTTGTGAGGCAAAAAACCTTGGTGTCATCTTGGTCTCCTCTCCTTTTCTCCTCATACCACGGACCTTGCCAAGCAGGCCCACTTTCTGCTGCACCACCTCAGAGGCATTCTCCCTTTCCTCACCTTCCCTCAGAAAATCAGTGTCTCCAGAGCTCTGATCCTCTCCAGGCTGGACTACTGCAATAGCCTCTTCCTCAACCTACCTAACACCTCCCTTCGCCCTCTTCAAATAATCCAGAATAGGACTGCAAGACTTATCCTTGGCCTCAAGTCCACGGACCGCATCTCTCCAGCCCTAAAATCTTTCCACTGGCTCCCAGTTGCTGCGAGGATCAAGTTCAAAACCCTCTGCATCATCCAAAAGGCTTTGTGTGGCCTGGGAACCTGTTACATCTAACTCTCACTCCTTAAATACTTCCCTACTAGAACCCTTTAGTCTTCAAGCTCCAACTCTCTGCAGATCAGAAGCTTCTCCAAGCAGAGAGTGGGGGGTAGATCACTCTACTCCACAGGTGTCGCCCTCTGGTATAGCCTCCCTGCCCCTCTCAGACTTGAGCCGGATCTCCTCAACTTCCGTAAGCTTCTCAAGACCCCTTTTCTCTTCCTCCTTTCCTCTCCCCCTCCCGGCTCATGTTCCCCCTGTGCCTCTTGACTGGCTGCCTGGTTCCTTCAGATTCTTACAGGGTGCCAGACTCTTCTCGATCAGTTTACCCCTGCACTTGGTGAACTCTGACTCCCCCACACCCACAACCTGCACTTGCCCTTCCGGGCTCCCTCCCCCTGCACTAGCCTGGTTGGGCCTGCTCCCCTGAGCCCTTGCTGCCCCTTTCCTCGCACTTAGCATGTGAACCTTCTGCACCTGCACTTCCTTTTCCCTGGGCTCTGTCCACCTGACCTCCCCTCGCACTCGCTTAACCATCCAGCAGTCCTGACCCACCCCCAGCACTTCTATTTACTGCACTTGCACGATTCGAACCTCACAAGGCTGAGTAGGACTGTTTTTGCCATCCCTGTCCCCCACCCCGTCTTGTTGCGCCATAAAACACATTATAAATGTTAAACAAATAAAAAATAGGTACAAATTCAGAAGCCACAGATCTATAACTGAACGTAGGCTGCAGTCCTCCTTTGGAACTGGAAAGTACAGGAGCGCCACCCTTTTGCAAACTCTTGAAGAAATCACACTTTTGAAAAAGAACCTGGACCTTTTCTAGGAGAAGACTTAGGGCAGTGGTGCACAACTGATTTTTGCAGAGGAAAGAATGTACCTTACATGCTGCCTATAGTGGGCCGAAATGTAAATGTGGGAGGGGAGGTAGGCCTTTTCAACCCCCAATTTTTATTAGACAGATGCAAAAAGAATACCTTTTTGAAGATGTACCGGTCTTTATTTAAATATTTAAAAAAACATACATTTTGTACTACACATTTCCCATTCCACTTTTATCATTTCTTTCTTTGCAAAGGACATATTGGCACTAGAATAAACATGCAAATCATACAAGATGAAACAGTGAACCAGACATACATCAGTGAGAAACATTGCAGCATTTCTCAGCTGTCCATGTTTGGATCTCGGGCTCCAGTGATGTTGTTCCTATTCTCAGGATAGCATGGAGATGTTGGTGAGTGAGTCTTGTCCTTAGGCTGGATTTATGTAGTTTCATTTGCGAAAAAAATTGCTCACAAATGTAAGTACTCCCAAACATGGTGACAGATTGGCGAATTGAGCAGTGTCCATAGACTGATAAAAGGCCAATAACAGTATCTCCCTGTGCTTATTTTTGAGGGCACTACAGCACTGAAGTTCAAACACTTCCAGTTGAAGTTCAGGTTGCACACTGTCAACATCAGCAGAGAAAAAAGTTTAAAAGAGGCACGCTGTGATTTGAATTGTGTGAAACGATTCTCAAAAACATTTTGCAGTTCCTTCAGGGCCTTCACATGCCGATACCATCCTACATACATGTCATGGGGGAAATCCTCTGCACATGTGGGGAAGTGTACCAGCATCCCTTTCTCCAGTTGGGCTGTCAGAAGCCTTAACTTTATTTCAAGAGGCACAAACTGCCTCAAACAGATCTGATATTAGATTTTGGCTACCTTGAAACTTTAAATTTAAATCATTCAAATTGCCTGTCAGGTCAGTCAGAAAAGCAAAGTCAGCTACCCAGTCAATATCTTGCATGACGACAGAAGTGTCCATTCCCTTATCATCAAGGAATGCTTTTATTTCCTGCCGTAAAGCAAAGAATTGCTTCAGAACAATGCCACGACTAAGCTATCGAACATCAGTGTAATATAGGACATCACCATAATCCACCTGTACCTCTTCTAAAAGCGCCTGAAACAATCTGTGCTTTAAAGAGCGTGCACAGATAAAATTAACAGTTTTCACAATGAAGTCCATGACTTCTGTGAATTTCAAATGTTTTGCACATAATGCCTCCTGATGTATGATGCAGTGATAATTTTTTTAATGGACAGCCTTCTCGCCCAAGTGTCTTTTCAAGCAGACATTAAAACCATTTTGCTCCCCAACCATGGCTGGCGCCCCATCAGTCATCACGCCTACCAGAGTATCCCATGGCAAATTTACATTGTCCATGACTTTTTGAAAGGCATTAAAAATGTCAGCACCAGTAGTCCTGCCATGCAAAGTTACCAGGGAAGCAAGTTCCTGAAATAGTTTGCATTTGTTAAGAGTTGGGCTGTGTCACTTGCATCTGTGCTCTCATCAAGGGCAGCTGAAAAGAACTTGACATCCTTACATTGCATTTTCAGTTGGCTGTAACAATTGTCAGCCATGTATACAATACGCAGCTGGATACTCATCCGTGAAAGGGGAACATTTGTAAAAGCATCTTTTTTCTTTACACACTGCCTCGCAAATCTCCATCAGGCAGCCTTTTACGAAATCCCCATCTGTGAAAGGATGTGCTGACCTTGCAATAAGCTGTGCAACCTTATCACTCGCAAAGATGGCACATTCAGATGCTTTTTTTTTCTGGGCAAAAACACCATGTTGCTTAGTCAGCTGTGTTTTTAGCTCCCCAGCTTTCTTAATTCTCTCTTCCCCCTGCAAATCCTTATATTGTGAATGTTTTGTTTGTCACAATGGCAGCGGATATTATATTCCTTGGGCACTGCTATGCGCTCGAGACAAATGAGGCACAAGTACACATTAAGTTTGGACTCGATGAAAAAAAAACGTCAGTCCACTCATCCTTAAATTGACGGTGCTCCTGGTCAATCTTTCTTTTTTTAACTGCACTGAACATTGGCAGGGACATCTTTGGAGCACAAACAGTGATGCAATGCAGACTGGGGCATGTGTACTGAGATGGAGTATCAATTGTAAAGGGCAGGTTCAATGGTACTTCGGGGAAGATACAAACTCCACTGTTATGCTCCCACTACGACTGTCCAGGTCTACAGTACATACAAATGATATACTTTTTAGACAAGCCTAGAATCGACAAAAGTACAAGATCAGATACAGAACATAGCCTTGCCAGCATACCTTTTCATGCACTTATTGATGAATACTTCCTTCAGGAATAGCGGGCTGCATAGCATATCAAACTGCTATGTTTGAGATTAAGGTGTTGAACGCAGGGATTGGCAGGCCCTACTACGGTAGCCATTTGAAATTGTGGCAGAGCTGCGCCGTATAATCCCACCTTCGAAACAAACATTCAGCCACATCACAAAATGTAGAAACCGGCACAAATGCACTGTAGGAATCCTCAACTTTCTAGAAAAGTCATTTCGGTGTAATTTTGCACTGTTGTACTATTGCCGTTTGAGTTGCTACAGTCGTCACCTCACAGCCCTCCTGAGATTAAACATATTTCGAAAGCATTAGTACACAGTTGTATGTCAGTTTTGGCTATCAGAGTTTTGCAAACAGACCATCTATGAACTCATGGGGTTATAAAGGTGATCATTGGTAAGCTAGTTTGTGTCATGAGTGAAGCTCAGCCATAGTTCATTGCACTCAAATTCATGCATGGGATTCCCCCCACTGTTCTTATGCAGACTGGTGTAAACCTGAACATCCTTGTGATGCGACTTGGTACAAAACGCATCTGAAGCCACAGCACAATTGTTTATCTGCCTTGAACGTGCAGCCTCCTTTTTTAGTCCAGCTCTGTCCCTCATATGCACAAAGCTCCTAGACCTCTGATGCGCTGCTCTCAACCATGGACCGGGAGAGTTCTGTGCACACAATTCTGATCCATCACCCCTCCCACCAAAAATCACTTTTGCAGTGCCCCCCGAATCATCATCCTCGCCCATTCTGTGCAGCGTATATGGCCCCTCTGACCTACGTCCATCAAGTGTTCAAAACCTGTTTTCTGATGATCCTAAGAGGTACACTTCAAATCTCACCCCCCACAAGCATACATACCCATACAGACCCTAACCCCCACCCATCTCTACATACAGACTAATGAGCATACACCATGCATAAATACCCATACAAACCTGAACCCCCCACCCCCATCTCAGCAGACAAACTAACAAGCATACACCATGCATACAGACCATACAGACCCGAACCCCCCACCCCAGCATACAGACATAACAAGCATACACCATGCATACATACCCGAACCCCCACCCCAATCTCAGCATACACCAAGCATACATACCCATACAGGCCCGACCCCTCCCCCACCATCCCATCTAAACACACACAAAAACAAACATACAGGCAGGCAGGCCCGACACCCCTACCCACCTCTGCATCTCAACAAACACAAAAACAAGCATACAGACCCGACACCCCCCACCACCACCGCATCTCAACATAAACACAAAAACATACAGGTAGGCAGACCTAACCTGACCCCCTATTTACCGGAAATGCTGGAAGGTAGGCTAGCTGGAACGCTGGTGGGCTTTGTTACTACGGCTGGCGTGGCAAGGCTGAAATGCCTTCTGGCATCAAGCCTTATTGACCACGCCAGCCATAGGTCTGGCACTCCATTGGTACAGCACACACGCACTACGCGACTCGCAGGAGCTACGTGGTGCGTGTGCACTGAGCCAATGAGGGTCAGTGTTTCATCCGGAAGAGTAACAAAGACTTTTCCTAATGGAGGGTTGCCGATGCTGCTTGCGGGCCGCACCCCAATAGAAAAGTCTTTGTTCCTGGAGGGCCACAACTGGCCGGCAGGCTGTAATTTGTGCACCCGTGACTTAGGGTGATAGAGTGGCGCAAACGAAAACAGGGTCCCTGAGATACGACCTTAAAGGCCCAAACATATAAAGTGATCAGATACCATTCGTTGATGAATGGGGACAATCCCTTCCTCTTTTCCCTCTGGAGAAGAATGGACAGAGTCCAAATTAAAGGAGTTTTGGAACAGGTACAGCTGAGGTATCAGACAAACCTCTCTGGGCTCCTCTGCCTCTGCCTTAACAAGGGAAGCAAAGCGGGCCGTGTCTACCTGAGAGCACTTGACCCCTACTGTGGTAGGAGAAAGAGCCAAAAGGAAAAACCCCTCAACAAAGAGGCTGTGGAAAGCTAAACCCAGTTATTTACCCATGACTTTGAAGGCCTTAAATGTCATCAAGGATTCATTGAACTTCATACCAAACTGACCGTCTCTGTCAAACTGCATGTCAAGCAAATAGCATTCATGGATCATAGGTATAGGCTTCCCAAGGAGAAAATGTTGCAGCCCAAAGTGTCCAACTACTCGCTCTCCCTGTCTGGGGTCAAGGAATGGAAGGTAGTTTACTCAGACCATACTGTGGATGCCTGAACTAATAGACTCATGTGAGTAGAGAAAAACCCAGGATTAGAAGGAGTGGGTCTGTGCTTTTTTTGCTGGTGAACGGAACACCGAAGGAACCAGGCAGGGCTCTGCCAAGCCATCATAACAGGGGCAGCCATAGCAGGATAAAGGGGAAGCAGGTTCTCCCTAGGACGACTCTCACCCAAAAGATGAACCAAAGCAAATTGGACCATAGGTCTAGTGGGTGCAGCCAGCCCCATAGAGACTAGCACCTTGGCAATGGTTGCGTGGAATGAATGTGTCAAGAGCTGGCCCACATTCAATAAGAACGTATTCCTATATGCTGGAGTGTCATCCAGGGAAGTGTTTGCATAATGCCTCGAGGCCAGAAGACTGAGTTGAGCAGGTTTGGAGAAGCGACTGGAATCGAGCCAGCAAGCTTGAAGTTGCATGCCAAGTAGCAGAGTTAGAAATTGAGGGGAGCTGGGAGCAATTTAGCTCCTGCTTCTAAGATAGTAGAGCCTGGTTAGCTTGAAACAAACAGCTAGCAGGACCTAATTGTGGCTCCCAGGGTGACTGGTGCCTTCGAAGCATGTACATGTGACAAACTTTGGGCATTTGAGAGGGTTTATAAAGAAGAATTAGTACACATCTAATACGCATTTAAACAAAATGGTTCATTCAAAATGGGAAAGAGTTAAGGAGCATCTTTGGTAGCTCCAGTTCCCCTGCGGTAGCACCTGCCAATAGGGTGATGCCCGACATCCAGGAGCTGGTTTTAGCTCCTGCTCATTGAATCTTAATTTCAAACCCTGGAGTAGATATGTCTGTCAGCTTCAACAAGCATGGTGGAACCAGCCTCATTGATGCTGGGACCTCAGCAAAGATGTCAAGCATCTTGTTCCTGAATTCCTTGCACTGTCTTGGTGAGGAAGAATTAGAGAGAAACAGTATCTACACAGCTGATGATTCCTTAGACGTCTCCTAGGAGTCCCTGGAGTGGGAGTGACACCTTTGCTTTGTGACAAATCTAGCAGCATCGTCACCGATTCTCTGGAGCGAAGCTGCTCTTACATGGCCTGGGCAAACCAAAAGCTAATTGACTCTGACCCTGGGGGTGGTTATGTAAGGCAGGACAAACTCCAGAGGCAGGAAAGTATTAGATCAAAATAAACCTTCAGCTAGAAGTCTAAATGACACGCATGTGCCTTTGCAACATTCAAGCGTGGCCTATTCTAATGTGGATAGCAAATTCACGGGTTTTCAAAACCAACAACATTATTTAACCCATCCCCCATTTTAAGACACTTAGACGAGGAAAAGGGATGGAGTAATGAGGGTGACCAGAAGCGGTAAGCTAACCCTGCGTTCTAGTCTTTGGAAACTACTGACCAATGCTGGGAAGTTTAAAACTGACCCAGCTGAACAGAATACGAGAGGGATATAAACATCTGTTACATCAAACCTGCCCCGACGCTGGTTGGGAGCCCAGAGGTGAGCAGGTTGCAGGAGACCACATTGAGGCTGACGAGAACGGCATGTAGAGGGACCAAGCCGATAGAGGTTCACTGCATGATTGCTGCAGGGAGCTGGAGCCGCCAGAATCAGAGAAAGGAAACGGGAACCAAGTGGCTAACGGGATGCACTCCCAGTCAGCGGACTGAAAAGGAAGAAGACAGAAAGACGCGAGCAGCGCCAAAGTCACCAGTGAAGACCGATAAGCCCAGAGAGAGTGAATGGGATACCAGGGGCGCTTCAGGACAAATACTGTGTACCATTAGCAGCACGAGAAAGCACAATTAAAGTAATTGGAGGAATTGATATGAATGTGAATATTGTTAAAGAAGGGTCGGTGAAAGGAAGAATTGATGGGAGTGTGAACAAAGGGCCAAGAAAGAAAGGGCCAGTGGCCCAATACTTGAAAAGAGGAATTGACAAGATACAGACTTTTCTAAGAAAGCGTTGGTGACCCAATATTGGAGGTAAATTATTACCTAAATGAAAGAAAGAGTAAGTGGAGAACAGAAAAACCGTGGCAGGATAGTGAACCAGGCAAACAGCGAGTCTGGGACTCACACCCATGAGAGGATAGAAATATCCCAGGCAAGGAGGTAAACCAAGCACTGTGCAAGTCTGGGATCCGCACACAAAAAACAAGGTTGTGATACCCTGGGCAGGAGAGTAAACCAAAGGTAAGAAGGAACCTAAGAAAAGTCAGGAGTAAAGCCTCCACCCCTGAAATTATGGAACAGTAATAACCAATACAAAAGGGAAGAATCATACCCCTTCTAAGGATAAGTGATAAAGTCGGAATACCCTGGCAGGAGAAATACCAGCAGTAGAAAAAGGATTGAGAAAGCTTGGGTGTCAAAACCCCTCCTTGAATTTGTGTAACAGTCAAATGGAAAAGGGAAGAATCATACTCCTTTGAGGCTAATTGAGATATAAAGTGTGAGAAACTGAACATCCAATGGAACTGTGTGCACAAAAGGATTCAAGGGACGAGTCCCCCAAAAATCATGGTTCCCAACATCACAAAAGATCCAACATCCTTGTTGGGTGTTAAACATCACATTATTCAAAGAATTCACCGAAGCACAATGTCAGCAGAAACATATTTTATCAGAAGAAAATCCACATTTAAAGATGCTTGCTTGGAAAAATATGTAAAAAATGGGCGCAGTACCGCCGCTCGCCTGTGTCAGAAGCCGGCATTTACTTATACTGTCATTTCTTTACGCTCACCTGGTATCCACAGGGACACCACCCAGCCGGGTTACTCGCTGGTATGCTTCTCAGCTGTGCCCTGATGTGGTCTGCGGGGAAGGTTCTGCCTTGTGGTAGAATTAGGCGTGCTCTCCGCCTTGCCTTCTTTGCAGGGGCACGTTGTCTTTCATGGGCGAGTGCGGTCCAGTTACTTCACTGACGCCGGGCCGTTTGATTTTGTTCAGGTAGGTCTTATTGCTGTTCTTTAGTTTTGTTGCTATCCTGCATGCCTTTCTTTGTTTAAAATGTCTCTTTTTTTCTCCCTTAGGTATGCGGAGCTTCAGCGCCGCGAACTGGCTTGGTTGAGCCCCGCTGGTAAATGATGGAGCACTAAGAGCGCTATGATGCGGTAAGTAAGTGCTATGCGCAGCGCTGCAAAGTCTTGCCTTTGCTAACCTGTTTTTTCCTTCCTTGTAGGTCGCTGTGTTTGTAGGTTGCAGTGTTCTTCAGCGCGAGTGGAATGTCCGGAGTGGTGCCAGCCGAGAGGCGACTAGCCAGGTAAGCCTTTTGAGCAGTTCGTAATTTGTAAATGTCTCTACTGCTTTCTTTAATGTTGCCTCCATCTTCCTCTTTCAGGTCGTTCTGTCTGGGAGGCATGCATATTCCAGAAAGCTGTTCTCAGTAGCTGCGAGTGTTTAAAGATGAAGACTGCAGGTAAGATGCTGCTGCTAATGATGTTCCTTTTGTCTCCTTGCAGGTTCTGCTTCTCCGAGGTTCGAGGAAAGAGCGTCACGTTGCAAGCTGCAAAGTAACGTGAAGCGTGTTGTCTTGCTCGGGTGTGGTTTAAATAGTCCCAACAAAATAGTCCAGGTAAAGTAGTCCCTAGGCTACCACACCCAAAACACTAGACCGCATAGCTTAGTTCTTAGGAACGAAGCTATGTGGATACCTCCATGTTGGCTGACAATACAATAAAGTAGTTCCCAAGCACATTGTTTTTCATGGTGTATGAGCCTGGCGATAGGCACCAGGACTGGCCCCATGAGGGCTTCTGAAGAGGATGCCAGCCTCTAGATGCCCGAGTCCTGACTCCACCTGGCCAATGGGTTTGCCAGAGGGGGTTTTGGGCGAGGGTCGTGACACATTTAAACTTGTGCCTTAAAACCAAAGTATGGAAAAGAAGAGACTTCCCATCAAAAGCCATATAGGGTGACAATTCAATCTCTGTGTGTAAAAAGGTTGGAATTAAGAGATTTGTGGTTATATTTGTAAAAATGTAAATTGTATTTTAGTGAAAGACTATTTAAACATTGTTTCTAAAGTAAGTTAAAGCCAGCCACACTGAGCTTCAAAGACATTCCACAGTTTCTACCCAACAAAGGAATCTTCCTCCCGGCTCTCTGTTGCGAAACTGGCAGGGAGGTGTGAAAGGAAATGGGAGGGGACTCTGGCCTGTTGCTCGGACCAGAAACAAAAGACTCCCTTGACTGAAAAGAAAATGTTAATTTGGGCGTCAACAGAAACCAGCTGCTGGCAGGAACAAGCTCAGGTTGCATCTCTGGCTCAGCCAAGCCTTGGAGGCGGAGCTAGACTGAAATGTGTATCTGGACGGAAGAAAAAATATGTTTGAAAAAAAGATTCATAGAAAACTGAACAAAATTGGTAAAAATCTGTAAATATAGTGTTGTTAAAATGAAAAGGTTGGTCACGTTTTAAAACTACTCTGGAATTTGTGTGATGTTCAGAGACTGAACTATCAAAATATTGACTTTGTAGCAGTTGTGATAATGTTAAAAATATGAAACTTCACAGAAGTATGCCCAGATGTGCATGTATCTGGAAAAATTGGTACAGATCTGACACTGGGTAACCAACCAAAAGCATGAAAAACTGTCATTTGTGAACCGAAACTCTTAGGAAGATGAGACTTTGATGGATATGTGCCTTATTTAATCTGTAATGTAAATATGTATTATTAACAAGTTGTTGATATTGGAAATAGGTTTTATATGAAAAATAGATTTCCTGTATAGGAACAAAGGGGAGGTTTCTCCCTGGATTGTAAATGGCAGCATCACTATGACACATTATGACACACTGTTTCCTTCTCAAATCAGGGGAGAGGAAATTCCCCGACCTATCGGATTCTTAGAGGGTTGGGCATAGTATAATCAGCCTACCCAATCCCTTGAGAAATACATAATTAGGGACTGTTGAGGACCTAGAGACAGATACACATTCACCCATCAACTGATCTACTGGCGAAGCACTCTGCAGGAAGAACCCAAATCCAAACTCCAGATCAAGACTCCAGAACTCTGAAAGCAGAAGGCCCAAGCCAAAGCTGAACCCTTCTCAGCTGGCCTTTACACTCTTGCAACCTGATTTTAACCCCAAACTTCCAAGGGGCACAATCAATTCAACAACCAGGCTGTGCTGTTTTTCTGCTTCTTGTCAAGAACCTTGCTAGAACCCAGAGATCCAAACCAGTAGAGCAGAGCTGTAACCCAGAACCAAGCCGCCAGATCCAGTCCAAGAAGCCGTGCAGAGACCCAGTGCTGTGCTGCGTGCAGAACTGGGTTCCTGAGTCCTGTGTGGTGGGTGAGCAGATTCCAGTCCAAACCCTTGACCAGATCCCTGACGGGCATATTCCGAAACCATAGTTGTGAGTAGTTAGCATAGAATTGTCCATAGCCAATCTCTTATCATTTAGTTATCCTATCCAACTTATTCCAACATATCCAGAACTGCATTGTAGAATCTCCTTTGTCTGTCCTGAATCCTTCTTTCATCCATATAATCCTGTGATAATTGTAGTGATAATCTTCTTTGCGCTAATCTATATTTTCTGAAGAAAGGCAAGTGTCGCAGCGGACAAAGATCAGACAGAGGCGCCTCTGGACTGGTGGCTGTACCGTTGGTATCTCGCATCTTCATAGCCTCCCTTAGTGTTAAGAAATCCCTGTTTGTAATCTTCAACAGCACGTCTCTCATTTGAAATCTTGACTCTTTTCTAAAAAATAAAATCAACCTTTGCTAAAAACCTTCATAACTTCTGGACCGTACATGCTAGGAACAAAATGTAAGTGTCATTTTGAAGCTAACATTCTCAGCTTTCAAACGAATCCATTCGACCTCCTTATAGTTTTGCCGCAATCGCGTTTCTACATTTGGTTCAATTTCATCCCATATAAAATAGCTATTTCTTGCATTTAACTTCTGAATTCAGTTTCCTATCTATCAGTCATTCAAACATCATTGCTAGTGCTCTACTGGGACTATCCAGAGCAGCTACCACTAGTTCTGAATCCATTTTAGAGAATTAAAGTCATTTTTAGCATTTTTCCCATTCATTACAAGCCACATTCAAAAGCATTTGACCTGTTTAAAATCAGTCCTGTTTCTCTCTAAGCTTGCTGGGGGAACTGGGATTGAAACTGCATTTGTTGATTGTATATTCCTTAAACCTGTGTGCCCTCATTCCATCTCTTCATACTGCATATTAGGGGGGATTGAGTAGCACCAGGGGGAAAGAGTGATTACATTGCATTTGATCGAATTCATATCAAGTTTATTTTTGTGCTGCATTAATCTCATATCATTGCATTTCATTCCACCCACACTAAGTCTTATCCTGTGCTACATTATTCTTTTCATCCAGACTCCTATTGATTAAAGAGATTGTTGATTACTGTAATATTACCCAACACTGATCAATGTATAAATATTAATAGTGTGATATCCAGAAATTGTTCATAATTCATAAAAGTGTGATATATATATTGTGCAAATCCTTCAAATAAATCTTTTGACTTTGCAAAACAACCTACTTCTTGGTTCAGTGAGACCGGGGGGGATTCAAAGAGAGGGGCGTGATATAAGGGTACATCGTTCAGAAATAAAAGAACTTTTGACATAAAAATATATAATTAAGGGTTCCAGCTGGGCATCTCACGCCAGGCATTGACTTAGGTGGAGTGCTGGGTTGAAACCACTTACAGTGGCATGTGCTACCCCTGGAATCCGATTGGCCACCCCAGGTAGTCCTAAACTGTTATAATTATTTGTGTGTGTTCACTCGTTTTTCATGCCAACCCTGCATAAATCAGTGCCCCACTTGGGCCACCCCAGTCAAAAGAGTCTGGACACGCCACTGAGAACAGGACCTCTATCTGCGCTGCTGCTGCTTCTTCTTCTTCTTCTTCTTGTCCTCCTTATCCGTAAAGGCCTCCTCGTCCTCTAAGACATCACTAAGGGATTGTGCCATCTTCGACAAATGATTAGACACTGGAGACTTCAACATTGCCCTTGCTGCACCTTTGCAGAAATAAATGGAGTCGGGGCAAGTGCATAAAAAGGAAGTAGAGGGGTACAAGAAGATGCATTCAGTGGAGGGCATAGTTCCACTACATTTTTGGTACCCTTTGTTAATAGGCAGTTAAAGTGGTCAGACGTTTGCTGCTAGATGGCAGTAAACTGTTCCTGCAGGTGCTAGGAAATAGAACAAATTCGGCTACTTCTTGATGTCATAGTGTAGATGTACATACATGTACAATGTGAAATTACTCCCTGCAGACAACTGAATTTACTGATAAAAAAAACATTAAAATAAAGGCGAGACTGACCAAAATCAATAAAACATAGCAGCCATATTATGAATGGAATTTTTCGGGTTTTTTTAAAACGACCTTTCAAAACTAAACAAACAACATGTTGTAATCAACAAATTTCAAATGTCAAATACTGCTTCTTGTGGATGAGTGAATGCTGTGGTAACTACCCATACTTTCCTCCTACCCACCCTCTCCACCAACTGTTCACTTCCTCCCCAGCGCTCTGAAATGTTTCAGTCTACATGTTGTCCTGCACACAACACAATAAATAAATGTCAAATGATATTAAGCGTCGAAGCTTGCAGCAATAACGTTCAATCTTCATGGTCATTTGTGGGATAACAGAACAATTACTTTCTTCTGAAAGGATTACCAGTCAACCCTGTAGGGAACCAATTAAGACTAAATTAACGGAGAAGGTGCCCAGCTTTTTAAGAAGCAGTAAATAAAATGAACCTTAATCTGAACAAATGGTCAAGCTCATCTGGACTATGCTGGGTAGGCCATGAGCATGCACAAATGCCCAGCCAACATTGTTCACTGCCACAAACGGTTTGGGTAGGTTCAAGTATTTAAGAGGAAATTCTATAGATAGTGTAGTTATTCAATGTGACAAATCGCATATTAAGGATTATGAGGAATATGAGACTTCCCCAAAAAGACAGTAGAATACCTTTGCAACAATCGATACAAAAACATTGCCTGTCACTTACCATATACAACGTGGGTTGGCATTTATTCTCCCAAAGTGGAAAGTAAAAAAATAAATAAATCACACTTGTGTCTAACATTAATGTTTTTACAACGTTTTATAGTTTGACCATTACAGTTATCAGAGCGTTTGCCAGTAACAATCAGTAGCTCTAGCATACCAGTATGAATAAAAAAACATTAATATCAATATTAAATACAGCTCTAGGCAACATCCACAGAGTAACAAACTATGCATTTTTGGGAAACCAACAGTTTTTATGAACGCAAAAAGATGCCCAGACTGTCCTCCTGCAATGTCCACTGAGATTAGCTTTTTTCCAAAAGAAGCAGCACCCACATGGTACACATTTAAGTAATCCATAAATACCCAGCTTATTGTACAGGCAAACCGATTTCCATGTTGGGGTTCTACTATACAACAGCCAGAAAACATGCCTTACACATCAAGGAGGAAAGCACAGTAGGCCACGCTGTGGGATTATGAGACAGCATCGTCCTCTATTATGCACTGCAGTTTTCTGTTCAATTATGCATTGGTTCAAATTAGGAGATGCTTCATTTGCATATTCAGTTTGCTTCTGGTGAGTTCCCAGTTCTGGAATAGCAGCATTAAAATGTCCTCTTTAGTAACACTGGGTGCAAGATTGACTTAGGAATCGTGAATGCTATCTGATGAATGTCTGTATCCTTCAATCTGCATGCTATGTGAGGTACTGCCAAATGGTTGCGTGCCAGCTGCGATTTGTATCATCGTTCTCAAATACATAATTAATAGAAAGCTGGCATTTCAGTTGGTTTGGTATATTTGGAAGTTGAGCCATGTTTCCACATAATAATTAAGGAGACTGGTCAGCGCACATAGAAACAAGCAGGATATGTGAAGATTTGGGACACTAAAGGCTTTCAAGTTAAAGGTTTTTCTCTCGCGAGTTAAACTGCTGCTGATCCCCATGGCTGCATTAGAACGTTTCTCTAATGAATTACATGATGAATTGATTCATTTTGGTCAATTATGAAGTTATCATAAGAATTGTAAAGGTTTAAGGAAAAAGATATCTTAGTGCAAGGTCTGAAATCAATGTAATGTGCCATAATGGGCACTAAACATATTTCTTCCATAAGAGATGACACTTTATTTGTTACACATAAATCAAGGTGAGAACAGATGGCCTTCGTTTTCTCATGCAGGTAATATATTACAAATTCAATGATTTATTCACATTTTTTCAGATCAGTAGTAGACTTCCTAATACAGCATAATATTGGGGTGCATAGTAGTGTTTTTAATCACATATTAAGATGCCAGATTTGAAAACAAGTCAACAAACTAAAGCAAAACAAAACAAAGCCTTTGATAAGATTCAAAATGTTGTGAAAATCATCCAGCTTAAAACATGGTTTTCAAACAATTTGCTGTGTTGGAGAAAACTTACAGTGTGTTCAGAATGCCCCTGTGCTCTCCCAAAATACAAACTAGACTTCTTGTGGCACCAGAGAGCTACTTTGCTTCCAATTACCGTGTTTCTCAATATGAGAAACTATGGTTTCAAAGGAAAAACTCTTGCAAGGTGTATTTCCTAGATTTGTTGTTTTTAAGGTAAACCTGGTCGACAGTGGAGTGATGTAAGGACAACTGGTCCGTTTTCTATAGCTAGAAATTACCAGAGGCAAAAATAACCATCATATCTCAAACTGCCAAGGGATATACTGCATCAATGGCATGCTACCGTTCAGATCTATTGATTGTTTAAAGAGCCCAACCAGAGAGCAAATAGTAGCCTGATTCAATGTACGAGCCTTGCTTGGCATCTTCACCATAGTTTCCAGACCATCACCAGAGAACAAACGGCTGAGAGGAAACCATCACAGTTTATCAAGAACTCCACTCATTTCATACCTTTGGAAGACAGCATGGTTTGAATAATGACACAAGCAAAAGCAACAAAGGCTAGAAACCGATTGGAAGCCTTTTTTTTTACATATTCCTATAGCGGTGAAAGGAATATCCACAGAAAAAAGTCAAACGCAATCCTGGGAGTTTTGGCCATCTAGTTAGTTCATCAAAGCCACAGCACTGCAATACAGTAAGCTTGAGCATTTAAAGACTGCAAAGTACAGTCTGAAGATAGTAAGTGTTGCCTGATCTGGAGGAAAAGATGTCTTTGACAACTAAGTCTTAAGTTAGGAGGAGGCTGTGAGGCAACGCAGAGTGCTTTGGCAAATGCAGGGTTGGGTGCAAGAATAGGAAATCGCAATTTGCTCAAGAGAAACAAAACATAACCTCAGGCCTAGAATGGCACCGAGCTCCATAACCACAGAAACATGTTGGACACAAAGTTGCAAAAGACTAGATCAGTGGCCTCTTAAGACTCTTAGTATAACTAGGTTACAAATGCAGATAGTTATTAATATATCAAGTATCTAAAGGGCGCATAGGTGATTCAAATTACTTATCCCAGGATAGTAATTGATACGCGTTTTCTAATGTTGTGAGTAACGTATATTTTCAGTGGTATTCTGTGACCTGCAAAACAGTATGCTGGCTCTCTGTCATTGAGGATACAAGGTTATCTGCTCAAATGGTATATGAAAGGGGAAAGCCAATACACAGGGCTTGTTCCAAATAGGTTTAGGTTTTGCATGGTTATAGCAACCGAGCAGAAAAGCAAAATGGGAAAATGCCAAATCTCAGAAATACACCATAAAAAGGAGCTACATTGCCCCAAAGGAGAGAGAGAATAAAAAATAAAGTGAGCCCATCTGGAATGTAAAAGGTGGTAAGGTTACATATAATACCGGCACAATGTTAGAAGTAAACACATCAGTTTTCCAGTTATACAAAGTATGGTATTAGGCAGTTACTTCAAAAAGGCTAGACTCCGAAACGCTTGCAGAGGGCGCAAACGATTAAATCGTTCAAAGGCTCGTGAAGCAGTCTCCAGGCACAGGCCGGTTCACTTTCTCCAGGGAGATTTTGCACAATCCTCGCTGATCGCTTCCAGTGTCAGGTAGGGCTGGTACCACCATGCTCTCAGCGCATTACTTTTCTTCCTGGGAAGCTGCTCGGATGGTACTGCATGATTGTGCAAAGAGTTGCCAAAAACTGGCTTGGTTACCACAGTCAGGTATTCTCCCCCCCAACCTGGCTACTGTGCAGTCCTAATTAACAAGTGGACCTCCTCTTCCGATTCCTCTCTCTCTTCAACGATGGAGCTTAGCTGAACATTATGGACTCTGGGTCGTGGTTTGCCATCTGGGCCATATGACGGAGGATATCTTTTTTTGATATAATGCCAAGGAGGCGCCTGGGGGAATAAACCAGTTGACAGATGTTAAAGCAAACCAAGTCATAATATTTTCTTTTTTAATGAAAAAAAGCTATATCAACAAGTGGTCAATTACCATCCCAGTGAAGACAAAATGAACCATTTTTAAAGAACCAAAGATGATGGCTAATAAGCGTGTAGTCATTTGATTAGGATGACGCAGTAAGTCAAAGCAAGTGCATGCTTGTGGGTATTGTAATCTTGATTTATTTAAATTTTAAAGGCGGTGCGATTTTGATCCGTGTGTATGGCAACAAAAGGCAGTATTATTAAGTTGAAAAGAAGGAAGCATGATCATTTAAAGGAGTGATATTGTGCTTGTTTCAAAGGAAAACCAATGGAACTGTGCCAGCATCAAACATGCATTGTTTACCACTGTCCCTCATTAAGACAGACAGACCCCGATTTGTAATTGTATCTGCCTCAGTCAAAAATCCACTGTATCCAATGAATTTCCAAAGGAGTACAGAGTACGCCCTTTAACTCAAACCCAGAATTCCCTGCTTAAAAAAAGGTGGTCTAAGTAGAACAAAGTAAGCAAAATGTCCCTCCCATTTCTTATTTAGCCATCTAATGCCCAGGGATGCAGCATGTGCTATAGGCATCGAATATGGAATTTGCATCACTGGTTTACTCAAAAACAGACAATATCACACAGAGGATCAACTTTACCCAAGAAGCTCCCCAGCCGTTAAAAGGAACTTGGTGAACGAGAAGTGCTCTTTCTGAATGGTGAAAAACCAAAGCGTGGGAGCTTAAACAACCAACGTGTATAAGTGATTAAAGTTGTCCTCCAAACAAGAGATTATCACAGAAGGAGCAGAAAAGCTAAATGAGTGAGTTTCTGAACATTGTCATTCGGGTTAGTCCTTTTATGACCGAAAGGAGGCATGAAATACTTGTGAAATATTAGCATAACAAGCGTCAATACAGTCTATCCTGGATAGTTCTGGCGCAGGTACCCTGAAGGATGGCTTTGCTACACCACTACTATTTCATGATCAGAAGACTTGAACTGAACCTATCAACCGTCCTACCGAGATGAGAGGTATAAAAACCGTGGCCTTTGCGCTATAAATATCATACGTAAAGTAAATGCAGCTATACCTGGTGAACTCCTGCCTGATTATGCAGCATGTCACGCCCAACGTTATGCTGGAACTGTAGGATTCCCCTATCTCCAAGTTCCATCCTACACTACACTAGAGGCAGCAACAGCAATATAAAAACATTGACTGTGTAAAGTTAAATGGAACCAATCTGATGACATGGTTCTGTAGGAAAAGAATGTCTTTGCTGCTTTTATCAGAATCTAAAGTTTCCTGTATTTATTGCATGCACCTATTTTTATTGGGACGCTACTCCGAGACATTAACCATTTTTATTGTCGGGAATATGTTAAAATTAAATGTGGGTTTCTCTGTTTTGACTCCACGTGTGCAAGGGTTGTCCTCTTCATCTATGGCATACTTCCTCCTCCAACAGCGCTTTGAGTTACCATTTTCTCTCTCCAGTGGCTCACATCTCTGTGGAGGGTAGTTGCAATGCATTCAGAGAGCACCTAATATCATGCCGAGGACCTGCAAGGAGAGGCTGCTATGTTGATCAGTCATGGCAGTCTGAGCCCACGGCACACTGCGCCCACGGCACACTGCTTTTGGAATGTGCAGCAAATACTTCGGGTTACAATAGTGTGGTTCTCTAGCCAAAAAGAGCTATTTTAGGAACATAATGTATACTGTGTTTTCACCCGATCTTCAATCCATTAGACAAGGAACATTCTGGATACGTAATAGTAAAGCGGGCCCTTGTTATGACCTCATAGTCAGCCGGATACCTTTATCAGAGATTCCTGTGCTCCAGAAACAGTGTAATCATCTTGACTTTACTGGTGCCTAAGGTGTTTTTACCTTGTTCTGGAACCTCCAGTTCGGATGTTTCACAACAGTAGTTGGAGGGATCTTTTTTCTAGAGCACGAATGTCTTCAGTTTCTGCATTAAAGATTAGTGTCTAGCCTTTTCTAACATATTCGATCAATAATAATCTAAATCCAAATGTATTAATCTCTCTTGAATGTTACTTTAAGCGAGGAATGTATTCACTAAATGGCAACATAATTAAGGGTAAACAATGAAATATATTTCTGAGATGAAACTTTTTTTCTTTTAAATAAATCAATAAAACATAGCATGTCTATAGTTCCTTCTTCCCAGAATGTTTACTACTTTCTTTAACTAACTTGTTTTTACTTCAACTTCTACTTTCAATGCAACTTACCCACAGAATCTGCGATTGCATTTGATGAGAGGTTCACAATCCAAATCAACTGACATTACAGTTCGTCTTTTCCACTAAAAAACAGTTATCCAGTTCCTACCAAAACATTTTGAAGGAGGACCTGGGAGTTCTTCTTTTAGGCGAGAACTGCTCAGAGTGACTTTATTTTGTTTTCAGTTGAATTCTAACTTAACATTAACCGATCTGCTGACAGGAATTTCTTATCTAAGAATAAAACAGCTTGCTTTCAACCGAGGGCAGGGTTCGTCAGTTGGTAATTAGCTAGAAGCATTCCTGTATGACGTTTCTGAAACTAAGAATTGTAGACTGATTTAAGATGAGTACGTTTTAATATCCCATTCACTAATGCTCCCTTCCTACTTTATACTTGGAACACCATTATCAGAAACATGTTCAACTTTATTGCAGCACAATCAACTATCAACTACAGAGGAGAAACGAGAAAGTATGGAGGAATGTGGTTGAGAAAATATTCCTTTTTGTTTCTCTAATAAGATTAGGAATGGACCTACCTAGGATAACATATGATTTAAGTTACAATACATTCCATATAGTGTAAAGTCAACATACAAAAATAGAAAGTTGACCACAAATATAAAATGTGTACAAACTATTAATCTATCACACACTGTATATAAATAAATCAACTATCTCAACAACCTATTAATGTAATTGAAAATTAAAGCAAAATATCAGCCTTTCAAATTTTACTACCATGATGAATGAATTCAGTGTTGTCAGGGAGATCATATATATACCTCAGCCCCACCTTTTTACCAGTGATAGCATCTCTACATCACACCTTCACCCACTTTCACCATGAAAATCACAAGTCTTTTTTTTAATGAGATGCATATTTATTCTATGTTTTAAAATGTGAATATGTTGCAGTGTTTATTTGGACCATCTCTGCTTTCAGCTTTGTTTTGGAGCGGTTGCTGATAGTGGTGGTTTTAGATGATGTGTTGTGGATTAATCAGTATTCAAACACAAAGCCTTCCTGACAAACCCTGGCATTAAAGAAACAGTAACAATAGCTGGCACCTGTTCACTTGCAATGCCCTGTGTAACTGACGGGTGCTTTTTAACATTATGATTTGCTCTATTCATTTAATTTTCCATAAATGGTGCAAATATTAAATTATAATATTTGCCTAATAGTCAGCTCTGTGCTCCATAATAAAGCTAAGATCATATGCATTGGAAGAAAATCTTCTAATGCTCACATGAACCTGAATACCCTCTTTGCAACAAACAAGGTGTTTACTAAGGTCTGACTGTAGGACAGGATGCTGCAGATAAACTACGACCTCAAATGTCACTCAGGGTATGTTGTGTTAGTTTTGTTTCGCGGTTTCTGGATTTAGGGTTTGCATACTAGAATACAAATCTAAGAGCATTATTTGGCAGCAAGAGTACAAGTAATGGTAATCTAACATACGCATTTTGGGCTATTTCACAATTCTCAAGGGTTTTACAGTATAGGTCTATTTTCTTGAAAAGGAATTGTCAAGTACATCTCACTAAACTTTACTTAACCAATTAGGCTAAATCTATATGATGATCACATGTCCCCGTCTCAGCTGCTCCTTGATCCTGCATTTCTCAAAAAGTACATTGAGTGCTTACCCATGCAATATCTTGCCCCCGCCCATTAAAATGTCAGGCACCCAGGTTGCACATGCATGGTATAGACATACATGGCATGTGCTGCCAAACCACTGTGTAATAATCAAAACTATTGGCTCACCTTTAAAAAGGCACAGCCTTGGACTTGCACGGATGCATAACAAAGAAGGGATGTAAGGTTATAAGAAAGATAAACACAATTGCAATTGTTTTTGTACTGTGCAACAATTATACTGCGACGCTTTGACCAGAACAGTGATTCCATAGTTAAGTCATTGTCTTTCTCGTGAGTAAAGTGAGGAACAAGCGTTCCTGTGTAGGACTAGTGCCAGCTTGTCTCACCTTAAGCACAGCATGAAGTGGTGTTTACCCACTTTAGGATTGTTTGTGGCATACAAGCAATGGTGATGGAAACATTCTTTGTAAAATAATGTCAACGTCTATTATTGGTGCTGTATCCATAATGGAAACTTTTTTTTAGAACACAAAAAACAACGCTTGCCATTGCTGCTAACCCACACAACACTGACAATGGTATCTATGTCACTACAACCCCTCACACTGATCAGTAGCTTGCTGAAGGGCCTAATGAGGATTTTCGTGAACATTAAGAATTGCATGCCACGCACAGCATGTTCAGTCAGTAACAAAATCAGGAGGTCCATGGAAATAGAAGTTATTTGTAAAGATACAGTAGCGCAGCTTGTAGCACAGAAGGTCAACTCTTTTCGAAAACAGCTTTCCAATAGCCCTTTAAAATAAAATGAAGCTCGGACTGCATCTTCATTTTCTTAAAAAGCAGACAATTTGGCAAGTCTGTCTAACAGACATAAAGGATGTCCAGTCATCGCATAGTTCAGTTACAGTCTTTGTCCCTTTCCTACAAACTGTTCTGTCAATACAGTGGTAGGATATGCTTGCTGCAAAAGGTAACACTAAGCACTTGCGCCCGGGCCTCGCTGTTCAGCTGATGTGAAAGGAGCTGAACAGTTCACAAGTTTCATGCATCCTAACTTCTAATATGTCTAGTAAGGAGGAGCAGGAGGAGGAAGGGAAGTAGGAGGAGCAGGAGAAGGAGGAGCACGAGAAGCAGTAGGTCTAGTCACCAAGGGTTCGATGTCCTGCTTTAGTTGCTCGAGATGCTCTAATATGTTCTTCTTTGTGATGATCCCCAAGACAATTCTGAAACAGATCATGTTATGCTAATAATAATTACGTTTCAACAAGCATGGAGTTACAAAATAAACAATGTTCCAATCACATGGATAAATGTTCAGAGAAAGGAAATGAAACACATGATAACATTAATGGCTAACAAGGAAAAATGATGGCTTAAAGACTGGAAAAATGAAAGAATCATGATGAGCACTCCTCTTTAATTCGCTTTAAACACCTTTCTGAAATACATTTTTAAACATCAGTTGGGACTCTAAACATTTACACTGAGCTGTTAGTATACTTTATTTTTCACGTAATGCAGCAATCCTTGGGTACCAAGCAAGACTAGTTGGAAACTGAATCTAAACTTATTTTCGATTTTTGCCAACAAGATTTATTAGTTAGTACTGCAACAAAATCAGAGTGCTATACCCACTTCCATCTCAACAGTAATAGCCAGATAACAGTAATTTAAAAACAAATGACTACTTAATGGAATCGTTCATTGAATAGAAAATGTATCACATTTGAAAACATACCAGAGAAAATCAACTTATGCTATTTCAGTTCAAAGGTTTTCAATGCCCCATGTGCAACAAATCACAATATATTTAGCGGGAGAAGTTTCACTTTAGCACACATACACCATGAATGCATTCAAATTCTAGTTTTTTCCTTGGTAACAGACATCTTACTTACCATTAAAAATATAAATCTTAAGTTTTCTCTTCAAATGATTAATAATCAATTAAGGTCTACAGATTACATTTTCCAGAAATAGCATAAGAGTTTCTGGGCCACTATTTGAATTCTTCTCTTGGCTATTTCTTGACTGGCACAAGATTAGAAATCAAGCAAAATACCACTCTGTTTGTATACAGGAAGTGGACACCTTCAGGATGGATGAGCTTGCTCTTTTACTCCTTTTTGAAGAAGACTGCTTCCTGGCGCAAGGTTAGCTGGACCTCCGACGAAGAAAGGGTTCGGATTATGAATGAAATGCTACGGCATATACTTACGTTTATGATTTGTAAAGTACACACATAGCACATAAGCACCAGGGCACTGCTATTTTCTATTTGACTGCTTAAAGCATCAACCAATAAGATAGGATTTTCAAACTTTAGCTGATAATTATTCTTTTTTCCACACAGCACTACTGTAAAACAAAAGTACAAAAAAGAAATGGGGACTTGGGTGAAGAGGAGATTTTGAACCATATCTTCATACAGTTCTACCTTGTGGGATCTGCGATGAGTGCTTTGATGTTGAAGGACTAGACATCAAGCAGCTTCACAAACTCGTAGCCTTAGGTAGTGTGATGAGGCAGGAATGATACTCGGACACAAGTTGGACATGATTTTGGCTAAAGACTTATTAGAACACAAAAGGAGTTGGAAAAAGGACTCGTTGTCCCTGCACTAGCAGAGCTTCCCTACCTAAAATGAAAACGAAGGATCTGTCAGTGTCAGAATGTCCAAAACAAAACAGTTCTGTGTTCAAAATACTATTCGCAACTGTGGAAGGACGCTCAGCCAATCAGGTGGCTGGGACAGCAGGCGAGAATACACAATCCCCACCTGCTGTCTCAGCCACCCAAGGCTCTTCCCCGGAAGGAGCTCTTTTTTTATCATTGCGGGGAGGCAACAGGGAGCCTCTTGGCCCCCTTCCATCCACTTACCTGCAGGACAGGAGCTCCTCCCGTCTGGCCATCTTTTTCTTTTTCTTTTCTTTTTTCATCGGGAGATTCCGAATGAAAAATGTTGAATGCCATTTTGCACCATGGACGACTCCCTGGCAGGCCATGAAAGCCATATTCCGACCCTCTCATTCTAAAGTGAAAAGGATGTCTTTGGCCTTGAGTGTTTGGTAAATGTTCAAAAGAAACAAAAGATGTCTGAGGCTACTGCTGGGAAAGGAGTAATGATACCATTGGATTCATCACACACCCTTCCTCTAATGCTGCTGGTTCTTTATTTGTTAGCATTTGTAGTCGAATTCTATGGATGTTTCTAGAAAGAAAGGTCTAAGAACCAGAACATGACCCTTACATTTATATCCTTGCTGAGACGCTCATCAATATTAATGGAGAGTGATCTGTGATCAGTTTAAATATTCTGCCGGTAAGGTATTATTTAAGGTTGGATACCACCCATTATATTTACAATACCTCCAACTCCACAGTGGCATACTTCATTTCTCAGGGAAACAGTTTTCTGCTAATGTAAAGAATAGGGTGTTCTATACCATTGTGATCTTGTGAAAGAACTGCCCCTAACCCAACATGTGAAGCATCCGTTTTTAGAATGAACTCCTTGTTGAAATCTGCTGCCTTTAACACAGGTTTGCTACAGAGAATGTTTTTGAGTTGATCAAAACACAGTTGGTCTTCCTCCTTCCACTTTATCTTTTGGGGTTCAGCAGTTTAAAATGTATCTGTGAGGCAAGATGTGATGGATGCATAACTAGTGATGAATCGCTTATAATACCCCACTAAACATAAAAAGGCTCTGCTAGGCAAGATTGTATGCAGTACCCTTTGGGTGCACTACAATGACCCTGACCTCCTGACAATCGGGACCCAACCTTTGGTATAAGTCTGAACTACAAAGGTTGGTAGTGTGGCTGAGCAGCCAGGCTTATCTCAAGAGGGGTCAGTGTGAGAAGTAATTTTGTGACACAGAGTTTCACAGTAACAGTTATTCAAATAAACTCTTACACTCAAGGTTTCTTGATAAAACAATTATTCCTTTATTTCACAGTCAGTTGTTTAAGCCTTCTTCAGAAGGGGGCAATATATGTAACACTTATAATACACTTCAAAACACAGTGTATCTCTAAATCAGATGGTACCCATTGGGGATGGAACACTGACAATTCCTACACCCTCAGGTGACTTAAATAGCTAGGACATTGTGGACATTGATTTATCACTGGTACATTTAGAGCAATACTGAGTTTGGTGTAAAAGATAGATAGGGGAATAAAACAAAGGTTAACAAATACATCACAAACAGGTAAGTACTTCTTTTTGATACCTTCCAATGTCAAATAAGTTTAACCCTTTCCTGGGGAAAAGATAAAGCACAGAGTCAAAGGTAAGAAGAAGCACTCAAGGGAGCCAAGACAGCCAATGTTAATTGCACAATGTCTAGGGGAGCTGAAGATCTTCTTTGCAGGTAGGTACAAAGTCTTGCACAAAGTTTTTAGAAATGTTTGTAGAAAATAGAACACTTGAAGGGCCACAAGCTGGGAGGCTTGTGAGGGGCAAAACTATAGCAGCTCTGCAAGGTAACCAAGACCGGTCTCAGCCGAGAGCAAGCAAGGCTACACAACAAGAGGTAAGTACTCTTAGGCTTTACAGTACCTCTGGTTAGAAGAAATGGTTCCAGCTGGATTCTGTTCCTGTACAACTCTGCAGATCTTGTTGTTCCTGAACCTCAGTAATGGGGACAAGAGGGAGGACGTCTGAGGACTCCTCATCTGCAATGGGAAGGTCAGCAGCAGCAATGGGCAAACTTCAATCCAGCGGTTCCTCAGTGTTTCAGCTCCTCATGTCTGACAGCAAATAGCAACACTGCAGTTCTCAGATACCACTTCAGACTTTCCTTGCTTCTAGGGTCCAGCACTCAGTTGAGGTGTCTCAGGCTTGGTCAGTCCTGCATCAGGGAAGTCTGGAGGATCTTCCTAGCGGTCGGGTCCGATTAAAAGCAACACACACAATCTGGTGTTCCTCTCCCTGGCACTTCGGTTCCAGCAGAAGCAGCAGTGGAAATACAGCCAGCTCCGAGAGGATGTCCAGACAGGCTTACTTTGGAATTGATTGGTCCCACCAACTCAAGGGAGAAGTCGTGCTTGCAGGGCTTCTCTAGTCGAGGCGAATTCGGAGCTTCAGCACAGCAGCAGGGCTTCACCGGGTAAACCAACGGTCCAGGAGTTGCAGCAGGTGTCTCTTCCAAGTTCTTCTTCGGTTCCTTCGTCCAGTGGTCGACTCTGCCTTCCAATCCAAAAATCCTCACCTTTTATGCAGGTTTCGCCCATTCATTCCACCCTAGCTGTCAATCACACAGCAGGGTGGCTGTCCTTGCCAGACAGACAGCCAGCCAGCCAATCACCTTTGGGTGCATTCATGTAACTAAGGGGATTAAGCACAGGGAGTTTCGGGCACCCACCTCACTTCCTGCCCCTGCCAGAAATACTGCGCCAGAGGCTGGCTTCACTTGTGAATCCTGACAAAGACAAAATGAACAAAGGGACCAAACCTGGTTTGGCACGCAGAGTAAATCTCAAGAAGGACCTTTCCAACAAGAAATGGTGAAAAAAGAAGACCAGGGCCATTTTGAGAAAAATGGGCACCCATGGGTGCCTTACTGCAGCTGCGAACGCAGCCCGTGGTAAAAACACACAATGGTAGTAAAAAGTATACCACTGCCACTAGCCATTAATTGTAGAAAGGATAACATTAAAATGTTACATGAGAAACTAGACAAATGGGATACTAAGTAACCCCTGAAGCACCCTATGGTAAGATAGTGTGTGCTGGGTCTAGAAAGTACAAATATAAGTAAAGTCGATTTCACTTTACTGCTCTTGGAAAGAGTAGTTTCACCAAGAGAAGGTATTTAAACCTTTGGGAAATCTAAGAGACTTCCCTGTGCCACTGCACTGAAGGTGCTGTGTGTCACAATTCAAAGGATGATGCCTATGGAGTTTGTCAGACTCCAAAGTTAAAAGAGAAACAGCGTCTAAATCACAATAAAATTACATGAGAGAGTGGGAAAAAGGGCTCATTCTCTCCAGGTTAGAAATTAAAAGTCCTGAAGTCCAGCAAAAGAGCTGGGGGTCTCTTAGGTAGAGGGGAATAAGCACATTTTTGAGAATTCTCTCTAACAGGCTCTTAGATCTTTTTTTGTTTTGTTAATGGAGTTTCCTGGATGGCTTTCACCTTTTCAGTCTGGGGTTGCACCAGCCCATTGCCAACAAAGAATCCAAGATATTTGACTTCCGACTGGGCTAGGTGGCATTTCTTTAGATTTGCTGTGAGCCTGACTTTTCTTGAAGTATAAATGGTGTACATATTTTCCAGGTCCTACTGTGAATGATATTGTCAATATAGGCCCAACGGACGGAAGAATAAGGTCTGAGGACTTAGTCCATCAACCTTTGAAAGGTGGCTGGTGCTCTGTGTAGTACAAAAGGCAATACCTTGAACTGAAATAGTGCAATAGGGTGGAGAATGTGTTTTTCTCCTAGTCCTGTGGATTAAAGGGAACTTGCCAATATCCCTTCGTCAGATTAATCGTCGAGAGGAAAACAGCATCTCCGAATCCATCAATTAGGTTATCTATCCTAGGCATAGGATAACTGTTGAATTGGGAGATGGAGTTCACCTTCCTGAAGTCAATGCAGAACCTCTGCGACTGATCTGGCTCGGCAATGAGCACTAATCGGAGAAGGTCATGGGCTCTGAGAAGGTTCTATAACATCAGATTTCAGCATATTCTTCCTCTCCTCTAGAACTATTGCCTTTCTGGACTCTGGTATCCGATAAGGTTTTAAATGGACCACCTTTCCTGGGGGTGTACGGATATAATGAAACACTCCCTTAATTGTCCCTGGCTCAGCCCTGGAAACATCAGGGAATTGCTCTAACAAATCCAACAGGTCGTCTTTTCAGTTCTGGGGCAGGTCAGAAGGCAGACTGTTGTCATCAGACACTTCAGCTAATAAACTGGTCAATACTACCGTAGTATTTTCAACTGTCTTCTCTCCACTCCTTCAGGAGATTTATGTGGTATATGTGTGTTTTAATTTTTAGGTCGGATTGGGACACCCGATAGTCACACGGCCCTGTCTGCTCCATTATCTCATATGGTCCATGCCGTTTGGACAACATCTTATTCTCAGATGACGGAAGGAGAACAAGGACCTTTTGTCCAGACCAGAGTATGCCTTTCCTATCATGGTAACTTTTCAGATTTTCCTGGGCCTTGACCATCTGGGTTTGGACGTTTGTCCTAACTGTGGCCATATGCTCCCATTAGTTGGGCCATTTGCGAGAGGGGCAAGGTGGCTTTTTCCTGTTTTTCCTAAGTTTCCTGTAACATATCAAGCACATCTCGTGGCTCTCTGCCATATAACAGATCAAAGGGGGAGAACCCTGTTGAGGACTCTGGGGTTTTTCAGATGGCAAAAAGTGTCGAAGGTGCCATAACCTCCCAATCTTCGCCATTGGCATCAACTAATTTCTACAGGATATGTTTCAAGGTCTTATTGAAATGTTCCACCAAACCATCAGTTTGTGGGTGGTGTGAGAAACCCGATTGTGTCTCCCTGGCTAGTCCCTGGGGATCTGGCATCCAGGTGGCCAAGACACAGCCATCACTATTGGATCCTGTGTCTGGGGGTGGACCAGTGAGGGAGGATCACCTGGATGGGGGGTCCTTGGGGAGTGGGAGTGGGACACTGAAAGGCGAGAAGCGGTATCCCCGTCCTTTCAACACCTTTTCCCCCATGTTACCATCTAGGAAATTCCAAAACACTGCCCCTCCCTTCCCCACACACTTTTGCACAACACGGACGACAACGGACTAACACAAGAACCGTTTACCTGACATGTCCCAATACAAGGGTCAGGCAAAGTCATCAGAATCACACACACCTGATGGCCCTTTCCCTTCCACACAGGGTGTCCACAGTGAACTGTCTGTAAAAACTGGCGAGAGTGAACCCAACAGTGGGAAGCCGATCAAAAGGGGCAAAGCCAGAAGAACTGTTTAAAAAGACATTAAGATTTGTGAATGCAAGAAGTATTAGAAGACCGGGGCAACTGTTTATTAGATTTATTGAATACAATTTGTGAAAGGTGTACACCAGGAAGAGGGGAAACCATGGGTGATGACATGATGCCTACCCCCAGGCATCCGGACCAAGTCCATCAGCCCCGGGAGCAGGCATCTAGACATTTAGTAAAACCTCAGCAGCCCCGGCTAGGGGCTATCTGGGTTCAGTCCTGGCACCTTAGGCGCCAGGCTCATAGTAGGAATCAGTCCTGGCGCCTAAGGCGCCAGGCTCATAGACATTACTTACCTCAGGCAGACCATGCTGCAAATGACTCCAATCCAACATGAAGCCTGAAAGGGACTATTTTTCTACAGGGACTATTTTTTACTCGGGTGTGGTTCTAGGGACTTCTTACCTGGGACTACTTTTGAGGCTATTTAAACCACACCCGACCAGCAACACACGCTTCGCGTTATTCTGCATCCAGCAGCGTAATACTCACCGTGCCTGCAGCCTGCATCCAGTCTTCTGCCACGCCCGCCTCGAATCCGGAGCTCCTAAAACAAAGAGGAAAGAAAGGGACAAGGATAGAAAACAAACTTATTTCTATTCCACACCTGATTCTGGATCCATCTTGTCTCCGGACCTGTAAAGAACATCATTTCTGCACGCACCGCACCTCCAGCTGCAGCGCCACGCCATACTCACCAGTCTTCACAGCATCCTTCGGGTTGGTGCTGCCTCCATCATTTCTTCGCGGAACTTCGGCACCTAGGAGACAAAAGAAAACCACAAGGTGAGCCGAGGGAACCAACAAATATAATTCTTACCACCATAGACTTACCCGATTTACCACCGGAGGCATCCTTTTGTGACTCTCCATATTTTCACGTGCCGCATCTGTAAAGAGACAAAACAACACGTTTTCCTCGTGCAACATTTACCGGACAGCGCCGGGTAATACAGACTCTTACCTGATCTCCACCAGCTGCCACAAGAGCATCTTTTCACGAGCCAGCTGCAAAACAAGAAAGGAAGGGGGGGAACAAGAGTGAACATCGGACATATTGAACTCTATGAACTTAATACTTACTGGTCCTCACCAGGAACCTCAGAGTCAATACTCTCCGCAACTCTCCCGAGCCGTCAAACCAGTGAAGTAACTGGAACCGACGCGCCCCTGCAAATCCACGCAGGATGGAGAGCTCATCTTTCAAGAATATAAGGTGAGATTGCTGTGAGGGCATTTCGGAGGTGATTAGTTGGGGAGGACTGTGGGGGTGCCATCACTTGAATCCACAAGTGGCTAAATCCATCTCTCCACTTGCAGGAGAATATTTCTACGGGTTAAGCAGACAAGATTAGGAGGGCAGATCCAGTCAGTCATCGCTGCACTACGCATCACGTGAGTGGAGACCGCAGCTGTCCGGGTCCGACCGACGCCCCTGTGGGAGCCAGGTGAGCGTAACAGGTGAAGCCATTACCCTAAGTATACAGGAAAATGAACTGTATGTTTGTTTGTTGGATACTTCAGGCCTCGAATGCAAGAGACTTTTTATTGTAAAGAGACTTAACCATCGAAGAACCTGAAAGCTGATACGGAACTGTTGGCTTGCGCTGGGCAGCTCGAGCGTGTGCTGTGCTCAGGAGATCCACTTTGTCCCGTGCTAAAAACACGGGGATGGGAGACCCCTGGCAATCACATCCTTACTTATTATTTGTGAATACTTCTTTCTTTATTGAGGACATTATCCCACACTTCTTTTCGTATTTAGTGCAAGGATTTGACAACAGTTTTTTTTAGTACAGGCCCTTTTATTTTGACACGATGCCACTAGGACTGCCCTGTTTTTCATTTGATTCATCAAGGCTGGATCCCATCTTAGATTTAGGTTAGGCGTTTTTCCACCCTGAATTTATAGTTCAATAAACACCCTTGAAATGTGATCACTTGTGTCTGTCTTTAGTGTTGCCACCATGAGTTCCTTACAGTGGTAAATGGAAGTTTGGAGTTTTATATGCAAAATCTCCTTCACCACAAACATTAGCCGGCTCATGAAGGTAGTTCTCCGATCCATTAATATTTCCTTTGGGAACCCAACTCGTGAAAAAAACGTGATCAAGTGTTTATTATCACGTAGTGGAAATGCTACAGGGTAAGAAGTTGCATAGTGCACTATCACCAATATGTAGCGATGCACCAGTTTTGATGGTTCAAGGGGCTCTACTATGTTCATACCTATATGTGAAAAGGGTACATCAATTATAGTAAGGGCTGTAAAGAGACTGAAGGGGGTATCTGAAAACTGGTTTTCTGGAAAAGGGCACAAGTGAGCACAAATGTTTTCACATCGGCATAAATCACTGGGCAGTAGAACAGAGTTGACATTTGTGCTTGGGTTTTAGCTGTACCTAAGTGACACTGTGCCATATGAGAACGGGCGATCTTTAGGACCATTCTTTTATGGCTTTTGGGCACCATTATCTGTGACCGGGGCGTACCATCAGGACCAACATTTCCTCTATATAGAGTAAGCCAAGTTTCAAGAATAAAAATGGTCCTCCTTTTCCTCTGCCCTCCTCTTTGGGTAACACCTAATACGCCAAGGAGACTGCCGGCGGCTCATGGTACTTCTAAACTTATGTTGGCCGCAACGTTCTGCCAGGCATGCCACGTTTCTATGTCACCGAATACAGCGCTTTTCGGCCCCGTTTCATAGGCGCTGGAGGTTACTTTAATGGTCTGTGACGCGGACGGACTTCAGTTCCCATCATCCTTGGATCCATTCTTTCTTCCAATAGGAATCAGGGAGCCTCGCATGGGATTGCATATCACGTTTCACGTAAAACGGAAGTACGCTTCCTATTGATGTTACTCCGGTGGTTTGTTGCTCCTGAAGTTCGGTCTTCACTTTCCTTCGGCTTAATACCTTGGAGATTCCTGCCTGTGTACCGAACTCTCAGCCTGTTTACGGATTATTCTCTTAGCCTTCGCCTTTATTTCCGGTTGCTTCTACCTGTGTACCGAACCTTCAAGCCTGCCTACGGACCATCCTCCTGGACGCTGATTTGGCATCGAGTCGCTTCTGCCCGTGTACCGAACCTGGATTGTTATACGGATTGGAATTGGAACTCCTCACCTCTACAGCGCGAACAAGCACACCACAAGTATCTTTATCCTTACCTGGGTAATCTTGTTTGTCTTTTCTTTTGTGTTGTGGCTGCTGACCAGTTAAACTGTTTCCTCATACTTCCTGTTAAATTTACCTCTTCCGTGCACAAGAACGCTTTGCAGGGACGTGCACCATCCCGACTCTAGAGTGATCCGCATGCAGTCAGGTGTAGTTCCCCTACTAATCTTCATATTTGTTGTTTTACACCAATCGTTGTGGACTTCCTCCTTATCTTGTCTATATTAAACTCCAATCAACACGGTAAGACTGATAGCTCAGTAATAACCTCTCTTTCTTCAGGTTAGCCCTGTCATATTAGTTGATCCTTTCACTGATTCCATTTTCATCTTTGTTTTAGTGTTGGGGTACCTAGAGGGAGAATCAGCTGTAGTCAGTACAGGTATTACTAGTACTATACTGAGAACTAACAGTGTTTAATTCTTTGTTCTTCCTTGATAATAACACCTGTTCATTTCTTTACAGCTGGTGACTATAGCGGTGTGTGTTCCCGCTCCTTTGAGTCATCGGTCTCTTTGATTGTATCCTTGAACAGTCTGGGTACATAGAGCTTTCTTGCCCTCAACAGAGAGGAGGCCCTGGTTAGGTCTAACTACAGGCTCTACTAGCAAGTCCTGGGTCAAGGTTCCGCTGCATCACCAGGATTACCAACCGGTGAGTGACAACACCTGAAGGAAAGGCTCTGCCAGTAAAGGATCATTCTCTGATTGAAGGCCACATCAGGAATGACTTTGGTTTCTTCCCTCATGGGTTTTAGGTGGTAATATCTTGGGTGGTCTTGGGGTTTCTACGTCTGCCTCTCCAAAGCCTTTACTTCCCCTCTCAGTTTTGTCAGGATGTTTAATTGCTTGTGTTTTGAGAAAGAAGGCTCTTTCCAGGATCCCTTGAGCATTCCTTTCCCCTGGCTTTACCTGATCTGTCTCCTTTCCACTGTTTTGAACTAATATTTTGTTGTCGCCCCAGTAATCTGGATCAATGACACCCGCTAGAACGCAAAGGCCATAGCGTCAGGCAAGACTGGATTTGGAGGTAAGTTTTATGTAGGTTCCTGGTGGGGGTATTAGGACCGAATCAGTTGGTATCAATATCCAGTCACTGGGTTGTATCAATTCCCACCTATTCCTGCATAAATCAAAGCCGATGGAATGCTCTGTAGCTATTGATGGATCAGAAATTATAAGTTACTCACCGTAGTGACTAACGTACTGCACTCTTTTAGTCCCCTTTCCTCCATACTGTATGGGCGTCCCTTCCAAGGGACAGGAGACGGAACCTTTTTCACCAGAAAAAACCTTCTTCCCCTTTAAATTTAGAGGCGTGCAGGGTTGCTCCGGCGCCACACTTCAGTCCCCATTGACACGTCGACCATAGATTTAACATTGCCTAATGACACCAGCATTATTAGGGGGGAGGTTGGTGGGACGTATAGAGGAAAGGGGGCTAAGAGTAGGTTAGTAACTACGGTGAGTAACTTAGAATTACTCTTACGTCCCAACCCCTTTCCTCCATACTGCAGGGGCGATTACAACTGAAAGTAGCCACAGGTGGAAAGGAGCCCCTCCTTAAGCAAATAGGTTCCTGAGAACCACCTGTCCGAAAGCCGCATCAGCTCTGGAGCCAGCATCCAAACAGTAATGCTTGCAGAAAGCAGAGGGAGTGGCCCAAGTGGCCGCCCTGTTTATGACTTGCCAAGGGACATGGCGCTGGAATGCGATGGCCGTTGCCTTGGCCCTGTCTGCGTGGGCGTGCATGTTGGCCGGAAGTGGCTTGTGCTGGCCCTCGAAAGCTTCCTTGATGGCCAAGACCATCCAGCGGGAAATAGAGGCCTTGGGAGCCTGGTCTTGAACCTCCAAAAGTTACGAACAGGGCGTCCGATTTGCAGAAGCCCTTGGTCCTATCCAAGTAAAACTTCAGGGCATGCCTGACATCCAGGCAGTGCAGCACTCTCTGTGCTTCGTCCGTGGGATCTGCAAAGAACGTAGGGACCACTATTTCCTCGTTCAAGTGGAAAGCAGACGGCACCTTGGGCAGAAATGCTGAGTGTGTCTGCAGGACTACCTTGTCCTTGTGGAAGGTAGTATATGGTTCCGAGGCGACCAGCGCCTGTATTTCGCTGACTCTACGAGCCGAGGTAAGACCGACTAGTAAGGCCGTCTTGATGGTGACCAGCCTGATGTCCGTGGACGCCATTGGCTCGAACGGTTTGTGCGCCAGGGCGTCCAAGACTATGTTTAGGTCCCACACAGAGTGTGGCCTCTTGACGGGCAGGTAAAGCCTTGCGAGCCCCGTCAAATGTTTCTTGACTATAGGATTGGAGGAGGAGAAGATCCCCTCTACGAGTTCCTGTAAGCCCCGATGGCTGCGAGGTATGTGCAGCAGGTGTCCACCTGCACACCAGAGTGAGCGAGGTGTGCCGAGAAGGAGAGCACGTCGTCCAAAGTACATGCCAGGGGGTCGATTTCCTTGGAGTCTGCCTAGTGGCAGAATCTGGTCCATTTGCTTTTCTACTGGTCCCTGGTAGCCTTACTCCTGGCGCCCTGTATGATTTCTAGATTGGCTTGTGAGAGGATGAGGTACCGCAGTGACACCTGCTCAGGTACCACGCTGTGAGGGCTAGTTTCTGTGGCGCGGGGTGGATGACCCTGCCCCCCTGCTGCGCCAGAAGATGTGCTGGGCCCATCGGGAGGTGAATCGGAGGCACCTCCGAGAGGCTGAGCAGCTCCGAAAACCATGGCCTGGCCGGCCACCATGGAGTTATTAGAATGATGTTGAGTTGGCGAGACTCCTTGATCTTGCAGATCACTCTGTGAATCAGTGGAGTGGGGGAAGAAGGCGTACGCCTTTATGCTGTTCAACTGAAGCTGAAATGCGTCGCCCAGGGAGCCGGAGCCCTGTCCCTGCCAGGAGGAGAACTGAGGGCACTTCTTGTTGTGCCATGTGGCAAAGAGATCCACCTGGGGATGACCCCACCTTATGAAGATCTCCTGAATTACGAGGTTGTTTAGCTGCCACTCGTAATTGTTCGCTCCCAACCGGCTTCCTCCAGGAGGTGGACGTAGTATGTGCTGGCCGAGTTGCCTGTCTGGATGAGGACAACCTTGCCCCTGAGAAGTGGTAGGAATGCTCTGAGTGCTAGCCAGATGGCGTTCAGCTCCAACCAAATGATGTGGTATTCCTGCTCCTGTCGAGTTCAGGTGCCATGGACCGAGAGATCGTACAGGGTGGCTCACCAGCCCTCGAGCGTGGAGTCTGCAGTGAAGGTGGCCTGAGGGGAGGGCGAGCGAAAGGGCTTGCCCGTCCGTAAGTTGCAGTCCCTGGACTACCATGTTAGGTCCGGGTGGAGAGATGGAGGGACGTTGATCATCTCGGATTGAGAGCCCCGCTCCTGATTCCATGAGGCCGCAAAGTACAGCTGAATTCTCCTCAGTCTCGTGTGTAGGACGGCTAATAGAAGCGCCGCCAGGAGACCCAAGAGATGCTGGTACCACCAAGCCGAGGTCCAGCCTATCCTTCTTATGCGCAGGGCAGCTTCCCACTGTGTCCATACGGGCAGGGTATGTAGGGAAGTTATTACTGGGAATCTCCAGCTATCCCCACTAATAGGGAAACTGACTGTCAAAAAAAGTGTCAGGGCGACCACATGTAGAAACACGTGTCGACTTTAACAGACACCAGCAACAAAACTTGATTGCTCATTTGCAATGCTTAAGGCATTTACATTTTGAAAGATAACCCAGGATATAGATGAACAGTGTCATAGCGCTGGTTGTCAGCATTATATTTTACCTTTACTAATTGAGGAAGGACAAGGGGTGTCCGCCAATGCTGATACTGCTGCAGGTGACATACATACAATTAAGGAGGAATAGCGCACCCTACCCAGGTTACACCCCAATGTCCTTGTATCTGAGTTTTAACGGTAAACTAGGTTTGGAGGAAGAGTATGTAAAACTGTGAAAAGTGTCTTTCACAACCTTACAAGGCCAGTTGGATTCTAAGAGCTGGCCTTTGGAATGGAATAACAGATTCACACTACCCTCCATGAGTGGAAAAGTGGAGGTATTACAATAGGCTATTAGGGCATGGGGAGCTGGGAATGTATTTTCAGAAAGGGAAGGGGGATACTATTTCTCATCAGATGATGCAATCACCCTCTCCCATAGGCGGTCCCCCCCCTTGTGATTCTCCTTCATATCGCCACCCCCCCCAAGGTCAGGATCAGGTAGCAGCTGCCATTCCCTGACCACATGGAAGGTGGCTACTGCCGGGAAAGGAGTGATGATACCATCGGATTCATCACAGTGGTTTGGTGTTCATAGCCTCCACAGATGCCAAGAATATGCTAGAGCCAGGGCTGCCTTTTATGTTTGGAGTCACCAAATGGGGAGTGGCAATAAGAAAGTTGTTGTTTTAGTCACAAAATAGAAATAATCCTAAAACATCCAATCAGAACAAATGACCCACCTCTCCGTAATGTTCTTTCTAATGGATATTCCTCTAATGGACTCCTCATCTTTGATATCCATCTCCCAGTGCAGCTGTTCTTCTGAAACTTTTCTACCGCAAGGGGGCTCCACCCAATGCATCTATGCACCGTACACGGCATCTGGGACAGTATATAATGAAGCATGGCACCCCATGACCTTAGTTCCACCTTTTTACCCTAGCACTCCGATGCTGAGGTACCGCAGAACAAAGGTGTACTAACTATCCACCAACTGAAGTAGGTTGGGTGATGAAGAATCTGTGGGAGGAATATTCATTTGAAATAACATTACAGAGAGGTAAATTATTTGTTCTTCTAATGGATTCCTTCCGCCCATGGATTCTTCGGGCCTCATTACGAGGCTTGCGCTCCCGTAATGAAGGGTGCTGGTACGGGACCGGCACCGTTCATTACAGGATGCACAATTATGAGGTTCCCTTGCGGGACTTGGAACGGACGTCTGGTAAAACCAGACGTCCTTTCCGGGTCCCGCAAGGGGACCAAGGAGCTAATAACGGGCACGGGCCCATCATTAGCACCATCCCCATTCCCATTGAGCCCTATGGGGGCTCAAATGGGTATGGGGATCGGTTCCTTCAAGGAGGAATTACCGGGTCCACCAATGTTGGAATGACCCGGTTATTCCTCATTGAGGGAACCCGGTATTGGAACCCGGAATGGAGGCAGCCATGCCCTTATTAAGGGCATGGCTGCCTCCATACTCGTAATAAGGCCCTTCATCTTTGAAAGACTCCCATAGCAGTACATTGATCTGTAGGAGGGAGGAGAGCAAGGACACCACCTAAACCAGAAAACGCGGAAGGACCTCTCTATCAAAATGAGCATCCGGTCCTGACAGAGTCCAAGCAGTAATGCTTTGCAAACGTGTGCAGAGATGCCCACATAGACAGCTGGCAAATGTCCAGAACAGGGACTCCACGTTGGAGAGCAGAGCTGGTGGTCAGTTCGCCTTCAAGCACATCCTTAACAGCCAGATCATAATATTCCAAGATGCAGAAGATGATCCACCTTGACAGGGTCCGTTTGGTCACAGCCCTGTGTGAGAAACCAGAAGGTGTCTCACCTGGTAGTCCCCAGGGATCTCTGTCAGGTGGCTAGGATACGGCCATTGTCTTTGTATCCAGACCCTGGGGGTCGACCAGTGCAGGAGGAGCACCTGGGAGAGGGAGTGGGACACCGGATGGCAAGAGCCTGTATGCCCCCCCCTGTAATACGTTTACCCCATCTTACCCTGTAGGATATTTCGGAACTCAACCACTCCCTTTCCCTTCACAAACACTTTCATACAGACAGACAGCCTGCTCTGGGAGAAAACCGACTCACACCCAAGCATTGTACCCGACATGCCCATTACTATGGACAGGCAAGGTCAGGCAATTACTGATAATCACTCACACCTGACCCTCATTAAAATTCCCCACACGGATAAAAGGTGGAACATGAGAGTACAATCTGAGCGAGGCAAAGCACACAAAGGAACAGTGGTTTCCTGACGGTAGCTGAACGAGGGAAGAAAGACGGCAAACCAAGAAGGGTGCGCAA
Organism: Ambystoma mexicanum; assembly: GCF_040938575.1. Lineage (NCBI taxonomy): Eukaryota > Metazoa > Chordata > Amphibia > Caudata > Ambystomatidae > Ambystoma > Ambystoma mexicanum. The sequence continues at coordinate 879,948,453 of NC_090937.1, read as the reverse complement.
GGAGGGAGATACCCTTGACCTTTCTGGCGAGAACCCTTCAGATTAAACAGCATAAGGCCAGGAAACCAGACTGAAGAATTCTGTACTGTGTGTCGGAGATACCTGTGGCACTCCTGCACGGCGGACAGAGTTCGGGAGGAACAAAAGCCACTGTGTTCCCCTCCTTGGCTCTAAGATAAAAGCAGCGCCAGAGAGATCAACACAGCCAGTGAGTTGGGGAGACTGAGTAAAGACCAGTCTGTGTTAAAGTAAAGGTTGCAAGAGGCAACATTGTATAAAGAGTGCAAGAACGAAGATTGGTAACGCATGTGATGAAAGATGCGAGAAAAGCTTAATTGCCAATGGATGTTTGAACATTCATGCAGAAAGATACAATACCAGTGACAGAGTGGTCCGGCACTACGTGGGTGCTCAATCGAAGTTCTTTTCAAAGGTATGCCTCCAAGAAGCGGCAGAATCGAAAGTAGAAGATTGATAAGAACATTGTGTGAAGTGAATCAAAGTGGTCCTGAAACTGTTTAAGCAATACCCATCGCACATTTGAAAGTCTACAATTTTTGATATCAAGAAGAAAATGTAGAAAGTGAGATTACATGATCTGAGCCCGAACAAGGGAGACCAGTTGTGAACATTGTGGTAAAAAGGGGTCCAAGTCTGAAGGAGGAAGACCCATGATTAATACTGGAAACGAGAACTTATGCATGTGAAAATCTTGATAAGAAAGGAACTTTTGTGCTCGTTTGCGACGACATGTGCTCTGCAGTTAGATACTGTTATTGGAAAGGAGGCTTTGGCAAAAGGCCTCGATATCTATGCTTTGAACTCTATCAGCATGGGAGAGAAGCCAAAGTGTGTACGAAGCTCGAACGTGCCACCTTGCCCCCTGCTGAAAACGTGGGGAAGGGAAGACAACTGCTCTACTATCCCAACATATTTTTCTTTTTGCATACACTATTGTCCCACACCATTTTGTATTTAGAAGTAAGGAATGGCAATAGGTTTATTAGTATAAGCCCTTTTATTTTGACAGACCCTACTAGGACTGCGTTATTATTTGATGGTCATAGCTTGCTCCCATCCTTAGATTTAGGTTTAGATAGGCGTTCAACCAACCCATTTAAGTGCAATAAACACCCTTGAACTGTAATTACTTGTGTCTGTCTTCACTGTTTGATACCATGCCTTCCTTACACCTGCCAACACGGGCACCAGCATTACCAACAAAAATCTTGGCATCTTTCATGGACTCTCTCGTCCAAGCGACGGCGTAGCTGATGGCCTGCAACGGCTGCAGTCGATGGAATCGTTCCTCTGCCTTGGAAGGGTGTGGTAGAGGAAAAAAGACAGGAAGCTAAATCTTTTGAGAGTGATGGAAATCACAGACCACCTTCGGAAGGAAGGATGGCCAAACTCGCAATGTTACCTTGCAGTTGGAGAAACTCAAATGGGGAGGTTTAACTGACGAAGCCTTGAGCTCACTCATCCATCTAGCGGAAGGAATGATGAGCAGGAAATTCACCTTTAGGGGAGTTAAAGAACAAGAATGTAGGGGCACAAACTCCTACAGTGAATGTTAACGGGTTCCAAGCCAGAAAAACAAACTGGAATGGGGGAAACTGGTTATACAATCCCTGCAAACATTTTATGACCATGGGGATCTTAAAAAACATGCCCTGCTCCAAAGTTCTTTTGAAAACTAAAATGGCCACAATATACCCTTTCACAGTGCCAATCTTCAGAAATGTCCATGCTAAAGAAAGCAGAAAATCTAGCACAGAGGATATGAAACAGGTAAAAGTGTCCAGATTCATTTCCCGGCACCAAACTGAAAATGTACGTCACCTCAAGGCATACATGGATTTGGTGGCAGGTCTCCAAGCAAAGAGGAGCAAATCTAGGACATCCTCCGATAAATCCCACTCTTTAGACCTCAAACTATCAGCAGCCAGATATAAAGGTTCAGACTGGATTGAAGATGTGTCCCTCCACTAGGGAGAGAAGGTCCAATCTCTGTGGAAGGCACCAGGGAGGACAAATGGACATGTACAGCAACCCCAAGTATAACTTTCTCTGGACACAGTCCAGAACAATCAAAATCATTGTGTACCAGAACAGGCATAGTCTCCTCAGAAACAGTGGCATGACCGGCATCATCAGGAACAGAGTAGGTCAAAATCCCACCTGACCTTCCAAGTGTCCCCTAAAGCTCCCTGTCACAAAAATTCCCTGGAGCAGAACCACTTGCACTTTCTTTTCATGAATGCGTGGTTCTCCAGAGCCCACAGTCGTATTGCTTCTCTGCACAGAGGCAGGAAGCCCATAACACCTAGCTTGTTGAGGTACTGCATGGCAACTGTGTTGTCTGTTAGAACCAGCACAGTCTTGCCCTATAGAGAAGGGATAGAAGGCGACCTGGGCCAGCCTGACCGCTCTAAACTCCAGCAAACAGATATGTTCTCAGCACTCTGACGGAGACCATAGGTCACTCACGTCAGGTCTTGTAGGTGAGCGCCACAACCATTGAGGGACAGGTCTGTGACTAGTGTCAGTTTGGGCCATGGTTGTAGAAACAAAGCCCCTTTATTATGTCTAGCTGAAACCATCATTCCAGGTCTCTGGACACTTTTGCTGAGACCTGAATAAGATAAGAGATGCGCCCCTGAAACTGAGACCACTAACAACTGAAAAGCCACTGTGTCGACCTTGTGCGTATCCAGTCCTCCGGCACTACAAACATTCAGCAAGACATAAGGCCTATGATTGGAGGACATGGACCATCTTTGAGATGTTCGCCACTTGATCTTCGTGCTGGAAGGTCCTGCCCAGGGAAGTGTCCAAGACCCCACCGATAAAACGGAGGGGCTGTCATGGTGAAACCTGAGACTTCTTGAAGTTCAGGGAGAAGCCCAAGCTATGCAACAGGCTGCACATTCAGTACAAGTGTGCTGGTGCCTGGTCCGGGGAGTGAGCTTGGATGAGCAAGTCATCCAGATAAGGAAAGGAATGAATGCCTTCCCTTCTGAGATGAGCCGCTACCACTGCCAGAAGCTTGCTGAAAACCCTGGGTGCCGAAGACAGACGGAAGGGCAGAACCTTGAATTGATAGTGGCAATGCCTCACTACAAACCGCAGGTGCTTCCTGTGGATAGGGACATGGAAGTGGGCATCCTGCAGATCTAGTGAACCAAACCAGTCCTGAAAATAGAGGGATTGAAGGATTTGAGCCAGAGTAACCATCTTGAACCTGTCTTTTCACAGGTATAGGTTGAAAAGCCGCAGGTCCAGTATGGGATGTAAGCCTTCATCCTTCGGTATCAGAAAATAGGTTGAGTACCAACACGTGACTCATACCTTCGCCAGAAGCTGACAAACCTCATCCAACAAGCGGGAGTCAGGAGGGCAAGCCTTGATTAGTTGGGGGATGGTTTTGCGGGCTTTGAGAAAGCGGAGAAAGTATCCCTGTTGAATGATCTGCAAGGCGCAGACATCAGACAAGGTAAGGTTGCATACCTCGCTGAACAGGGAAGCCTGCCTCCCATAGGAGATGAATGGTGGAAGTCTATTTCACAGAAAGCGGAGACGCCTCCACTTAAGAGCACCTCTGCGCCATCCCCAAGCAAGGCGGCGCTGCATCGGTTTGCCGGATGGTGCTTGCTCTTTGCCGCTGTGGTCATAGGAGGTAAAGGGGCAAAAAGCCCTCCCTGTGGGGCCCATGGGCTGTTATTGAACTGCTAGGCCCAGAGATTTAGCGTTGCCTTGGAGAACTGAAATTCCTTGAGGAACCTGTCGGCTTTTGCCCAAAACAAACAGTTGCCGTCAAATGGCATATCCAAGAACTTAAACTGGAAATCTGGGGTGAGACCAGAGGTCCCCTGCCAGGAGTAGCTACTAAACACTGTCCCCCGGTGGCCATTGTACAAGCCACACAGTCAGCTGCACCCAGGCCCAACTGAATCATTTGTCGGGATGCCTACTTGCCATCCTTGATTTGATTTTTATGAATTTGTAGCATGCCTCTGACAGACTGAACTGCATCCATGCGCTGAAGGTACTCTCATAAAACTCATCCACACCAAGGTCAATGGTACTAAATGCTTGATGCACAGGAGCGAACCAATTAACTAAACAAATGTGTCCTTAAGGCCTTATGGAACCAAGCAAATATAGTAATACTACTAATGTCTAGGGGCAAGGAGTTCCACAGTCTGCAACCATAAATCGAGAAGCGCCCATCAGCCCGTCCAGACATATCGGATAGCAAACCACTGTACTGCAGAGGAATCTAGGTTCTAGTTTGTGTACGCACTTGAAGACCAAACAGAGGATCTTGCGATCCTCTGCTTGACAGGAAGCCAGTGGAGTGATCTGCGAAGGGGAGAGATTGCCACTGTTTCAAAAACTTTAAATATCAATCATACTGCTGCATTCTGTGCTCTCTGGAGCCGAGCCAATTGTCTATCGGGAATGCCTGCAACGGTGCTATTGCCATAGTCTAATCTAGAAATAATCAAAGCTCCTACCAAAGTCGCATAGTCTGGCAAGCCGTAACAGATGAAGAGATTAGAACATCTATTGCACCGTGGCTCCAACTTGTTGCTCATTGCCAAGGCCGGACTGTCACATACACCCTAAGTACTTGACTTTGGTAGCAATAGCCAACTTGGAGCCAAGGATGCAAGGTAGAGGCAGGCACCTGGATTGATCTGCCAGAAGATTTTTGGAACCAAAAAGAATCAGCTCTGTTGTATTGGGATTCAATAGGTGCTGATTGGGAGTCATCTATTGTCCCAACTCTTGCATGCATTGCAGTATTGTATACAGCAACTCTGCTGTCTTGTTCACTCTCACATGGATCTGGGTATCATCTGCATAGGAACGAACATCCAGATCAAATGTCCATGACTAGGGATTCAAAGCCCTCTCTCATATCTCCCCCACAGAGATGTTCTAACGCTCCTTAGACAGCAGACTAAAGGCTGACGTAGAACTTGGCCATGGTACAGGAGACATTGATGGCTCCCACACTCAGGTCGTCTGAGCCAAAGACCTTTCTTCCCCAGGCATGAAGTCTCTTACTCTCCCCATCGAGACAGGAAAGACTGGTCGGAAGGTGCTGCCGTGTGCTTTTTAACCAGATAGCCAGATCCCAGTCCACAGTCGGCACCAAAGCTTGTTTCTACCACAATTCCAGGACTGGGGTCTCGAATGCAGGGTTGAATGGCAGGCGAGTCTCCTTCTGTCGAGCTTCATCAGGAATGTCCATCAGTTCAAATGGCACCTTGTGTCTTGAAGATCCCGACAACCCTACTGTGTCTACCCACCTTGGCCATCAGGCACTGAAATGAAGCCTGAGGCTTACCTGGTGTAGGTGCTGGGATTATGTCAAATTATTGAGAAGTATTCAGACCACTTGCCTCTTGCAAATCGGCCGCAAGATCCAGTCTCCTTCCTCCCCATAAAATTCCTCAGGGAACTTCTCTGGGGTAGAACGGTATCAGCCCAAAAGGGACAGGATCACCCTCATAGAGGTCTTCCTATATGAGACAAACACTCCCCTAGGCAGCAGATCATATTCCAGAGGAATCTCTGTGTCATGGAGTGAGGAGCTGAAGCCAGAAGACCGATGATGGAAGATGGAGCGGTGCGGCATAGAGACTGGTCCTCGTCCGTGGGACCGCATGCCGAACCCACAGCGTCTCTTCCAGTTCATCTGAGCAGAGTTGTTCAGAGTGCAAAATCAGTGTAGAGGCTGAGGCCACTGGGGCCTTGGCAAAGACGTCAAGCATCTGGAGTCAAAAGGCCTCCCATTCCTCCAGCGTGGAGGATTTGGTAGGGAAAGATACCTCTGGGTCCTGTTACACAGAGGAGCGCCTTCTCTTCTTTAAGGGAGAAGAATGGCGTTTGGATGAGCAAGAGCTGTTGTGGTGTTTTTTCTTGTCCTTGCGGATGGGGGACCATTCTTTGGTACGATGCTCTGCACCCGGTGACCTCGAACTAGTTAGTCTGTAGCTTAAAGAGTTTCACCGCCCACTCCGAGTGCCTTTGTGTGCATCGACTAACAGCCCTCAATCCTGTACTTAGTCTTCCTCACTGAGACAGTACAGGACAATCGAAGACGAACATGCCCTCAGTCAACGCAGAGTTTGAAACCTGAGGCCTTTGACAGATTTAGCATTGCACGAAACGACAAGTAGAATACTTCTAACGAAGTAGTGTTCCCGAAACGAGCAGTGCGCGTGGAAAAAATAAACTAAGGTCACAGGGTACGGCGCCTCTATATATACTGGCCTTGATGTCAAGTTCAGTATAGAGGCACAGGGCAGAGCTGATACAGATCTGCACTTTGCCCCTTGGTGGTTGAAAGGCTTCTGAAGAGCAGCTGTGCTGGGAGGTAGATATCAAAGACAAGGAATCCGTGGGAGGAAGGAATTCATTAAAAAACATTGTTACTGCTTTCAAACTGAGCAGGGTAGTTGATCTGCATATTTTTCTCTCCAATTCCTCATAAAAACCTTAGCATGGCAATGAATATTCTATCATCACAATGATTTTCAACGCAAGATTGGAGGTAGTGGATACATCGCAGTACCACTTCTGGAGATAAAAATAAAAATAGACATGCACGTTCAAATTCAAAGCGAAGATTCAAAGTACAGCGTCTTCTTGTATTTAGCTTGTCAATGCCCTTTGCAAGAAGGAGAACATAGCATACAAGTAATAACTATATGTCACCCAGAAGTGGAGGTCTTCGATGTAGACACTACACCAACACACCAACCCCATACACATCAAACCAACACACACACACACACATGCACACCTACCAATCAGAACTTAATTACCCGCAGCATTAAGTGACGACTTACCAGCACGCTTTACCTATCTCCCCCTGCTTGGATAGCTGTCAGACTGAAGTTATTTTTGCCCATCAGCTAAGAGTCACCTTCTTCAGCTTAAGCACACTAGATGATCTGATATGCTTTTGGTTTTCTGGCTTCTGCCAAGGTCTGGGTTCCACTCCTGAGAAGAATACCAATCTCCATCTCACATTGTGTTTGTTACTGGCTTCCACCAGAGAGTGGGCTATTTCCTGCAGCAGGATAGTGATGAACATTCTCATTAATGGTCTCTGGCCAGGCTACTTGCACAAAGCTCTACGTTTTTTATTTGTCTTTTGTATGTGGGTACATATAGTACAAACCTTGCTAGGGAGCAATGGAGTGCTTTACAGTAATGATTGAGAAATACAACAAAGATGCAAGCTGAACACAGAATGGCCCAGAGTTGTATTCCCTAGGTCAGGAGTCTGCAACTTGCAGCTCTCCAGATGTTTTCGACTACAACTCCCATGATCCCTCACCATTGACCATGCTGGGCAGGGCTGATAGTAGATATAGTCTAAAATATCTGAAGAGCCAAAGGTTGCAGAACACTGGGGCCATGCTCATTGCGACCGAAATAGTATTCAAGTAGGTCGGTGCCTAACAAGAAAATGCATGGTGTCTTTTCTTTTCTTGGTCTGCTAGTTTTTCTCATTCCTTGCAATGGTCTGAGCCCTGGAATGCAGTTGCCACCTCATCCAGTGAGTTTTGTTGCAAGACAGTCGGGCATCGAGGCGATAGTTGCTTTATTTGTGATACAGGCCATGTTGAAGAGTTCTTAAGGGGGCTAGGTGTGTGGCCAAGATGCTAGCAAGGAGCTTTTTCAGTTTATCGAGATGTGAGTCTATTAGGGCTTGGACTGTGCTTCTAAAGTCTCGTACTGGAAGTGTCTTTTCCGCAAAAGTTACTATTTGCTGCCAGGTAATCTGCTTTGACGGTATTGTGCTGCCAGAAGGAGAGGTGCCTGACTGTGGAGAACAAGAGTGATTTGGCAGTTGAGTCCAACTCAAGAGTGAATCCATCAAGGGGCATGTCATTCAGCCATTCCTGAATGGGATCCTGGCTATCTGGACAGCCTGCTAGGACAAACTCTTTTTGTAGGATAGAGCATCAAGTTGGTGCTGATCATCCATGATTGGGTCGAAGCAAAGCACTCCCTGCGATGTGAATTAAAAAATATATATATTTTGTATTGCTCTTAAACATGAATGCTACAAATGTACACAACCCCCCCCAGAGATTATAGATCGGTCCTGGTCTGTGTACATCAGCCCACCATTAGTCTAAAGCCTCTTCATCGGTTACACTATACAAATCCTACTTCTTAGCACATAGTATAATACATTATTTATTCATACACAAAAATATTTAAAGCGTTCCTTAAAAAGCATTTATTATAACTTTAAGTGTGTAAGTGTTTAATTGGATACTTGTATTAACTGGTTTCATTGCACAGCTCTATAGCTCACATTCCCCTCTTAAGATAAGCCTGGCTGCTCGGTCACACTACCAACTTGTGTAGTACAGGCCTATATTAAAAGGCGGGTCACCTAATACCAAGGAGACGGGAGACGTCTTGTGTAGTCCCACACCAGTTGGACTGCACTGATTCTTACCTAACAGTACCCCATTTTGTTAGTGAGAAGGCTGATTAATAAGGTATGGCTAGCCATGTTGAACACAGCAGAGAGGTCAAAGAGGACAATGTGGCAGTTCTCTCCTTTCTTTATCCATGCTCTTTTTTCTTTATCCATGATCTGGAGAGCATTGGCTATAACCGGCATGGTGTCAGTTTCCGTGCTGTATCCAGATCTGAATCTCACTTGGTAGTAGCAGAACAGACTTTGTTGGTTGATCTGATCACGGGAGTTGGTTGGCCACTGATTTCTCAATGCAAACCATTGCTCCCATGCATAACAGCACTCCGACACGGTAAGTACAGCAGCATTCGCTGAGGCACACCGCAATAAACTTTACTCCTCATCCCATTACAGCACAGATAACGGCAGCGTTCGCATCGGCTGACCTAGACAAACTATTGCCCCATGCACAGCAACACTCCTACCCGATAAATACACAAGGGAAGCCGGCAGCATTAGCCAAGGAGCACTGCAATAAACCACTCTCGCCCAGGCTGCTCAGGCTTTCCCTCGAGAGAGACCACGAACAATGATACCATGCCGTCCACAGTAGACAAAGAATAAAGAACGATGCAGCCGAACTACATTAAAGCATACAGTACGTATACTGTACACCACCTCTGTGGACACAGGCCAAGTCACGGCCAAACAACCATGCACAATAGAATGCAGCTATGGCTATGTCATTCCGGGCTAGCAATGCACATAGCCGTCCACACTGAAACCCCTGACATACCTCAACACCTCTGCCATTAGCATACAGCGACAACCAACAAAGACAATGCAGTATGGCTGGGCACACATCGAACCTTCAACAATAGCACTCTATCCGAAACCACCAACAGCGCCCACCCACGTGCCTGGCTTTTGGGCTGCTTAATGGAGCCTAGCCAGCCACCTAAGACCTAAGCTGGCGAAAATGCACACAAGCATCTCTTAATCTAAACTCTTAGAACCTCAACCACATTGACTGCGGTCACAGAGGGCGTTCCAGCCACAAAGCGCATTGAGGCCATACAAATGGGGAAAGAGCGCTATATAAATAACCGAATACAATACAATACAATGATTATACTGATGAATGAAGGCTAGCAATTGATTAGTAGTTGGACAGGTCCTCCAGGTCTTGTATGGGATTTTTGAGGAGTGGTTAGATGAGTCCTGTTTTTAAACTGCTTGAAAGCTACCTTGGTTCAACAAGGCATTCAATAATTGGAGGACAGGGATAGAGGCAGTGCCCTTGATCATTTTATGAGGTCATTGCAGAGACTGTCATCCTTGTATGAGAATTTATTTTTACAAATGCTACATGTGTGATAGGAGAGAGATAGGTTTGCAAAGAAATGGGGAGACTGCCTTCATTTTTTATATTAAATGCATAACATGCAGTAGAATACAACACATCTTAAGAACCAATCTAGGATGTCTGGTGGGCTAAGGGAGATTCCATATCTTCGCTGCTCTATATATTGCAGAAATGTGGTCCTAGTCTGCTCTGTGAAGGTAAACACTTTGTGTTCTTGACAATGCAGCCGCCATGTATTAGTCCTGAAGTAATTTGGGTTATCATGCTAGCATCATAAGCACCTGCCAACATTGCTCAGCACTCCAATGCATACAATTTGCCCATTTCTTTTAGTTCACATAATTGTGGAAACTGTAATCTACATGTACTGGCCAATAGAAAGTTAAAGTGCTTTTCTAGTAGTTGGCTCAATGCAGGTGACCAGCCAAACCATCCTGAAATCCCTTACGACAAATGTGACAAAGCGGTGAACTGGATTGCGAACTTCATCAAACTCAATAACCCTATAATTTGAAACTTGAATTGAAGATGGGTCCTGAGCCTACAGAGAGTTTGAGACTTTGGAGTGTTTGCACATTTTTCAGCCCTGCATCAATGGTGATCTGGAAGTTTATCCAATGTATGAATGCAAACAAAAAAGACTGAAGCTAGTCCTCCTTCGACCATTCTGGTTTACAAGGAATGTGCTACAAAATATACTAAGCACATTCCTACATCTGGCAAGTAGTCCAACAAGTCTTTGGCCGAAGCAATATTCAAATATTCTACTGATATTAAAATGCTCTGCAGCAAGATATAGACAGATGCAGTGTTGACAAATGTGATCAGGTGCATAAAGTGAAAAATAAAACAGGAGGGGACTCCAAATATACAATCTATTGCAATAGGTTATAATTGATGTCTGAAGTGTAAAGAATGAACACCTAAATGTGTTCAAATGTTCAGAAGTGAAGAAAGGTACCTCTTCTAGATAAGCTACTTTTAATGAATGTCGTGACTCCTCATATCGATTAATCGCCAGAGTAATATTGTTGAATGTGATTTAAGTGAAATAATGGTGGATAAAGGTGGATTATGGCCAAATTAAAGATTGTGTGTGAGAGTATAACACACAATTAAAAATGAAATATAAGTATTTTATAAGTATTATAGAAGTATATATTTTAGATGTTTGTTTTAATGCCTACCTTTGCCTACATACACAAGCAACCCTGCAGCCCCTTCCAGCTCTGGTACTGCTTACCAACAAACTACACTCAGAAGGCACCTCTCCGTTACGAACAAGATGATAATACTATGAACAGAAGCATAAAGGAGGATGTCCATATTATCCAAAGTCCTCTTTGGGAACATATAACATAACAGCAAGCTTCACATTGGCATAGTTTTGGTGTGGAACCCTGGTACTCTGTGCTGTGTATTCTGATCCCCATTTAACCATTTCATTGCAGGAATGAAAAAGATCAGATGTGAGAGATATCTCATTCTTCTGTCATACAATACATTCGATTAGGTCTTGTTAAGCAGTGATCATAATTGATATTCAAAGTAGTCTGCAGTATGGCTCCTCGTCCAGCAGTGAGTTTTCATTTGCTCCCAACCTGTGAGCATTGATAACTGAAACCCATCCACCACAGCAAATCATCATGTGATATGTTTGCAGCAACTGCAAGCCACTGCTATGATAATGATTGTAAGCTCACGTTTTATTTGGTATTTGTTGCTTGTTTCCTCCTGTTTCACAATGCAGTAGTATAAGGAGCGATTACCAAATTCAATTCAATTATTATCTACTGATCAACCTCAAAAGAATGAAGAACTGAGTTGGCCCCTCTGTGAATTTTCACTGCATGTATCCCCACCAGGCCGCTTTTGCCGTACAGCGGCCTGTCTGGGAACGCAGCATGCACTTAGAGTGCATCCAGGAAATGGGTCTGACAGTGGCAGTGTGAAAGATAAGGTAAGGTGGTGGTTTGGGGAGGGGTATGTGTATATGTATGTGGGTGTGTGTGTGTATGAATGTGTAGCATGTAGTGAATGGTGGGTTGGTGGAGGGTGGCGGAGGTGTCCCCTGTGGAACACATCACATGGTGGGAGGGGAGAAATGGGATTGCAGGAGTGTACCCCACATAGAGAGATAAAAGGGGAGGGGCATTGAGAGGGTAAACTGATTCCATGCAGCTCCGTAAAGGAACTTTGCAAAACGAGTTTTGGTGAAACCAGGTTGCGTGGAAAGATCATAGAACCAGTTGGTCATGTCGAACTTGTGACTGAAAGTTGCACACAGATCTCTGAAGGGAATGGTTACGTGTCTGGGTTACTCAACCGCTAACTACTCTAGTAGACAATATGTCACTGGGTCCACTGCCTGTTCCCAAGAAAGACTTTTAAATAATTTCAATACTTTAAGCCCATACAGCACGTTGTAGTTATGAGCAGGCCTTCTCGGAATAACTGGGATGGATTTGCAAACCCCAGCTATACCCTAATTGGCAAGCTGTATTGGTCCCCTAAATGATTCCTAAACCCACACATTGTTCTTAGGTGTGAATTCCTTTTCTACATAAAGGCATATTTCCTAGGCCTAGTGTTGACCTCTTGGAATGACTGCTTGCACATGGTATTTTGCATTTAATTGAAATATAAAGGATTTCTGTCAATTTCCTGTGTGATAATACTTTGAAGCTGGGGCAGATCCATGTTAGCTCATATACAACCCTTTTTTGAGTGTCTTCTAGTGTTGACCAAACCAATCGGTTTTTCTCTTAACAAAAATGCTAAGAAGCACAGTAGAATAACTGCCATACTAGCCCTAAACACAGCACCAATTTCAGATTGTAAGTGGCTGCATGTCTGAAAAGTACCCAACTTTCATTGCCTGTACCTGCAGTAAATTTTTGTTTTATCTGTCTATGTACTTACCCATTGTGTGTTACAAGGCATTGCCTCAGTCCAAGCTTGCGGAATATATCTACTACGATCTCCATCGGTGTGTGGTCAGTCACTGTAAAGGGGCTCATATCAAGAATGCTGCGCAGCTTTAATGGGCGTGGACTTTCTGCTGGAAGTGATGGTGTATGTTGCGCAAAACAGACTCTGGAACTTCCGACAATGCCCTCTTGCTTTTTCCTTGCATTTTCTAAAAAAGGGAAAACAAAATAGCAAACAGTAAATTATTTAGGTCAAACGTCATTATTTTTCTTCAACACTTTCTTTTCAGGACTGATGCAGGTGATATCCATTATAAGATACAGAGGCGCCCTCCACACTGTATTTAAGTGTAAAAAAAAGTATGCTTAAGGAATTTGCATTTATGTCTGTTTTCAAAAAGGGAGCTTTCAGTATCGTGCTTATGAAGAGCTAGCCTCTAACTCTTGCCTTCACTAAAGAATTAGGAACTACAATTTGTGCTTGGCATCATCTTATTCATATTATGTTGGTATATAATTTAACTGAGAGAAGGCAACCACAAGTTTGAAGTAGCCACATTTTCATTTTTCCTTAACTGATATGTTTAGGAGAATGATGATCCTCGTTTAGAGCAACAACCACAAATGTGATTTTCCACATAATCTGTTAGGTGTTTGTAATGTGTGTATAAAGGAGGTATTAGACTAGTGCCAGGAGAGTAATAGGGACAGTAATAGCAAAAGGCTTCCAGAATTCGACAGTTTAGAATTGTAACAATGTGTGGGGCTAGATTGAGAAATTTTCCAACTGAATGAAATCTAATTCTTCAAACTGTACAAGCAATAGGCCAATATTTTGCCAGCGTGTCTCTCTCACTCGCACTCTCTCCACTGAGAAATACGTTTGCGAAGTACTGCAGCCGTAAACTGTAGATCTGGGAGCTAAATGAGTACACAATCCAAAAAACAAAATTGCTCACCTATTGCCAGGGTCAAGTCTCTCCTCAAAGCAAATCCTACTAATCTCTGGGATTCTTTCGACATGATGACTGGAAAACCGTTGTAGCTGGTTTCATTTATTAAGCTCTCAATATCATCCACAGTCATGTTGTCTTGAGTTAGCACAACCAAAGGTGGTTCATTCCTTCTTGGCCTCATGACATCTCGAGCCAGGGTAGTGTGTGTGAATTCCTCCTTTGCATCCAGAAAGGGGTAGCCATTTAGGCGGATGTGAGCTTCGTAAATACCTTCTCTGCCAAAGGCATCACCTACCCACTTGCTTGTCATCACTGCTGCCATAAGGGGCACAATATACTCTAGTCCACCAGTGAGCTCAAATACAATGACAACCAATGAAACCGTCATCCTGGTCACACCACCTAAAGAGAAAGCAATTGTACATCGGTTTTACACAGAATATTAAAATGGACATCTTCAGTTATTCAATACATTTACTCTCCAAATGAGCTTACTCATTCAGTCAGGCCTTTCATGTTAGTATTTTAAGCCCTGTGCTGTTCATTTCAAGTGCCATTGCACAGGCTGTTTTTGCTATTCCCATTCCTGAAAATTAGCCACTGTAGTCCTTACCCTAGACATGAACATGCACTCTCTACTATCAGGAAGAGAAAGAGACACAAAATATGGCGGGTGCAGCAAATCACATTCTAAAAAATATTTAATAGCGTAGCGGTATAAATTGTCTCAGCTCTATTCATATGGTAAGGACTTTGTTTAATTAAAAAAATAATCGGGTAAACTTCCACCCTAAGTGCATTCACACTGCAGACGTCTTCAGTGAAATTAAGTGTCTAAAATAATTTACAAATCCACTCACTCTTGCTTTGGTCACAGGAATAGCTTCTTCAGAACAATGATCAAGACACTTAAACTGATGTATGCTCAAGCATGCTCGCAGTGCAAGCTGTACTCCTTACCAATCCAAGGGGAAATGCATCACTAGTTGCACAACGACTACAACAAGATTATATTTTTAGTGGGACCATGAACAAGTTATATTGTGCTGCATGGGAAACCAGCAAGAGGATGCAAGATTTAAAACACCTGACCTCACCAGCAAATAATTTTGACAATGATCTTGACAACACTGATTTAAAGGATTCCATGCTGGCTGCATTCCAGAGAAAAATGGAATAGCGTTCCCACGGCCTTAGTCGGGGAGCAGTTTGGGACAGCTTTAGTGAGGAAAGGGTGGGACTGATTTTATGTCATCAGAAGATACCAATAGATGAATCATTTTCATGGCGTCACCTTATGTTGCTTGGCGCATAGGATTGTTGATGTCATCAAGATGGCCACCAATGAAGTTCCGAATATCTTAAATATCTGTTATTTATGGACAGATTTTAAATTCTTAAGTCTCTTTTCAAAGATTTGGCAGGCCTAAAAAAGTTGCCCTAACAACATTTACACTTAAGTCAATGGTGTCTCAAAAATGTGTCAATTGTTTTATTATGAAACCTCATTTGTATGTTCTACAGGAAATAAAACTCATCAGTATGAAATGTTAGCAATTTTTACTTCATTTGAATTTGTAAAATATGATTATATACTTGTTCTGAACTGTTGAAGTGACCAACCTAGAGATAACATTGGTCAGGAATTGTTATCAGAATCTCACTGTCACACAGTACAGTGTAAAAGTTCTCATCACAGTGGAGCGTGGCCCGGTGCACGCAATGGTGGACCCCAACCGACTAGCTCTGCAGCACCCACCCGTATCCAGTTCAATGAGGCCAGGATTTAACTTTTAATCGTCTTTACCTAGACGACATACTTGTAGGTAAACACCCCGAGTGATGGCACCGTCATGTCTCGATGCGCCATGAAAGGCCCGGCGGGCTGCAGATGACCAAATGCGGAGCAACTCACTGCCTCTCTATAGTATGTACCGGGGGGTCAATTCTGTGTTCTGGCGTGTGTGGAGGGTTGAATTTTGTTTATTCTGACCCCCTCCGGTTGCAGCAGCGGCTGGCCTGTATCACTCCTCTTGCGGGTAGCCCCTACGATATCCTGCTGACAGATGCTGGTGGGGGAACCACTGGCCGTCTCGGGGTTGCCGGGGAATGGATGCTGTATAATCAGCTGCGCATGGGGTGATGACCAGCTCAACGAAGCGCCCGACCAGGGAGTCAGATACGCCAAGTGTGGGTCTGCCTTCAGATGCCCCACTTGCAGCAACCAAATTCATCCTGCGTGGATCTACCGGCAAGCGAGCTCAGAGACCCTATCAACATTGGGGGCTGGCAGAGAGGACTTTGCTACCTTGATGGAGGCCCAGTCATCAGATGAGTCCTGGTGGAAGGCCCCACCAACCATCACGAGGTGGCCCTGGTGGCTCAAGCGCACCACAGAATGTATACATTGGCAGAGGGAGGCGCAATATTCCGAGAGAGGACACGCTACTCATAGCAGCACAATCAACATCAACCATTGGTGCAGAAAGCAGCAGGACCCAATTATTCAAACCACCTACCCCAATCTGGACTGGTGCTCTCCTACCCAACACACAATACCACTTGAACTCACAGCCTAACTAAGAGAAATACTCCAGGACCAAGGACCGTACTATTAAAACCCACTGAGGCCGCCACATACATTGTGACCCCTCGTGGTAACTCACTGTCCAAGGTCCACATAACACACTAAGGACAAGGGCAACCAAACAACACGACCAAGCTCGAGCTGGCCAACATACGGTTTGCACATAGCCGAGCAAACAAAGATCAAGATGACCAAGCACTCCAAGAGCCCGAAGTCTGGTGATGTGTTAGCAATGATGTTAGCTGAAGACAAAGCAAAGAAGAACTAAGTAGCCAGCGTAACCCCGATTCATGCTACACCGATTCCTATCCTGCCTATGTATTGCCAAGCCATAACATCAGAAGTCCAAAACCTCCTGGATGACCTTAAAACTGAACTCACAGAGGTGGAACGCAGCGTTGACAAGATGGAAAACTCCTCTTGTGAACATTCCTACGAGGTCGCTGAGCTCACCAACTGGGTGTAAATTCTCAAAGCGCTCCACGAAAGGATAATGGTGAAGCAAGAGAACATTGTGAAATGCTCTAGAAGAAATTAAATTGGGGTACGAGGAGTGTCCAGAGACATCTACGACCCAAACCTTGAAGCCAAAATTCACAATCTCTTTCAGGAAAGCTTACCGCAATGAGCCCATCCATTTATACCAAACATGCATAGTCTACTCTGAATTCCAGAAAGAAACATACTCCCCGATGTACTTAGACGAGAACACTTCTTTCAATTAAAAGAAAAAATCCTGAAGTCGGCCAGAACAAAAAAGTTACATTCTTTTCTGTTCGGCCCAACTCACTATTCTTTAAGACTTCTCATCTACCACCCTCCCCAAACGCAGGGTACTGCAAGAGGTCACATCCTGTTTTCAAGCTTAAGGAATCAAATACAGTTGGTACCCACTTAGTAACATCACATTTACCTTCAACGACCGAGCATGGTCTGTGTTTTCATCCCTCACGACACTGAAGCTCTACCTGGATCCCATACTGATCCTTCCTTGGTGCTCCTGGTATACCCTGGGTCTACACCCATAAGAATAGGAAAGATGCTTAAAGGGTGGACCTGGACAACCAAGAAAATGTGCGAAGGGAAAAATGTAAGCAGCCTGCCCGATATTCTGCCACCCTGGACCAGAACCATAACCTGAACCTTGAAATGCCTGTCTCGGGGACCTAGACTTGGCACTCAAAGGCTGCCATGTGGATCCAAGTTTATCAACCTCATTTCTATGTGAATATAGCAACTCATTGCTGGATGGAGAACGGCAGCTGTGAACTTGCGCACAAAGAGATATGACGAATTGGCTTTATGGCAAGCTTTTCCTCTGTCCCTCCTTTACTTTTCTATGGATCTCTAAAGTCCTCAGTAAACTCCCCTTACCAGGTCAAATCCCTCTTATGTTTATACCAGATGGCATCAGACTACTCTTTACAGTTGGTAGATCCATTTACTGTACCATGACGATAGACAGCAAGCAGTTGAAGAAAATTCACCACGAACATCAATGTGTCCAATTCAAACCCAACTGATGTCCGTATAACTACTCTAGTCTGCATGACATTTAGACACATTTCCCTTCCATTTTTCACAACGGGGGGGGCTTGGGGGGCAAAATAAAGAGGTTTTGAGAAGGGTAAGGAGCTTACCCTTCGCAAAACAATCAGTCTTAGGGACCCACACAGTAGATATCTCTTGGTTAGGGGCCTCCAATTTCATCACAGTCACCATTACGATTTTTTTATGCCCCCAATTAGAACAAGATCACTTTTTCTAAGAGCTAACCTCCAGATTAGCAGCCTTTTTAGGGGGGATAATTAAAGTGGGTCTAGATGTTAAAACAACCCTAAACCCGACTAGTGACGAGATGCTACACCCAATCCCTACAGACTCTAAAAATGCATGGGCCCTGTTAAACTTGATGAGTGTCTTGAACCGGATTGACATTTGGAGGTTCCAATATGAGCAGGAGAGAGATTTCTCCTCCTTCACCCCCCATGTCCACAGGGTTCACTCAAGGATAGACAATCTTCATTTGCTCATCATTGGTCCCCCTTGTATCCGGCTCGGACATGCACATTAAAGCTCTTTCTGACCTTTCTCCCATGTGAATATCACTATAAGTGGCCCGCCTAGGTCCTCCACCCAAACCTCCCTGGAAAATGAAGGACTACCCCCTGAGAGTCCCCCATTCAACAAGATATTGCTTCCCTGATTAATGCCTATTTCAAGACCAAATACAATGTGAGAAACACCACCTAAAATAATCTGGGATGCTTTTAAATCAGTCGTTAGAGGGAGTTTATCTCTAAAACTAAAGACTACACCAGAGCTAGGGAACATTTCTCCACAAGAAATTGGAGCCAAAGTCAAGAAATGTGAGAGAACCCTTACGTACAAAAGTCCCCAAAAGCACTGAAAAACCGTAGAATCACCCGAGCAAACTGGAAGTGCTCCTCTCGGAGCGCACAGCACATTCACTTATAGCCACAAAACAAATGTACTATAGCCAAAGTAATAAAGCCAACAGGCTACTAGCCTTTACTGAAAACCTGAAGGGGGAATTACATCTATAGAGTAAAAGACATAGAAGGAAATACTCACTAAGAGGAGGAGTCGAAATTTGATATCGTTCACTGATACTAAACTTAAATAATGACTGGTGACCCCCCCTAACACTCCCAGACCAAAGAAGTTACTTGCTAGATACCATACACCCTCATCTTACAAGCCCCTAATGGCACTCTTTGGAAGGCCCAATAACCATGGAGGAGGTGCAATCTACCATTCAAAAAATACCCTCCGATAAAGCCCCCTGACCAGACGGTTTTACTTCCGCCTTTTTATAACACATTTATCCACCAAAAATGTCACACCTAACCAAACTAGTTAACTCCTTCCAAGATTCTAAAACCATCTCCCCATCCATGAGAAAATTCTTAGCCTCCATGATTGGCACGACAGGCAAAAAGGAAGCTGAATGCTCCACATACCGACCAATTCTTTTTTTCATCAATGTCGAGGGAAACATTTACAGGAAAATTTGAGCCAGTCGACTAGGTTCTCCATTCTTTGATACAGCAAGACCAAACTAGCCTTGGTCCCGAAAGGGCTCCCAAAGCATTTGACAAAGCGGATTGGAGATTTCTGTGTGAGACAATGGAAGGAATTACATTTGGCCCCAGATACCTGACTTCAGTCTAAGCGACCCTAAATAATCCAACGACAAGACTCAAGATAAACGGCTACCTGCCCCCCCCTTTTCCCTCCAATCAGATTAACCAGCACTACTCTTTGATATCTTTATGGATCCCTTTGCTATTAAGATTAGAGCCAACAAAGGGATTAAAGATCCTAAAAAAAGGGAATCCCACAATGCATTAGATGCAAACAACGTTCTCCTGTTTTTAGCACATGCAGACCTCTTCATCCCGGAGGCTATGTAAGAGCTTTCCAAGATCGAGAGAGCCCCTAGCTTTTTCCATTAATTACCTTAAATCAAGAGGCTTGAACATCTCTTAGAGCAACTCCCCTATTGCTGGCCTACAGTGGGTATCCGTTTGCAATGGGAAACCGATTCCCTAGACCAAGACTGGAAGAAGCAAAAGACTGGAAGAAGCTCCTCCATCATAACATGATCCCCGACCTAGATCGATGGGCCATTCCAAGAAATCTCCTGGGTGGGCAAAATCCATTCCCTGAAAATGAACTTTGTCTCAAAGCTGCTTTATATCTGTAGCAGCGTACTGATCAAAATGCCGGCCTGATTTTTTGCACCCCTGCAAATGAAATGGTATTTATTTTTACATCTGTAGAAGCACACATAGCCCATGGTCATCTAGGTGCTGGTTACAGACAAGATCGGTCGGTACGGTATTAGTTAGATAGTTGGAAATGTGTGTCTTGAGCTTTTTTCTGAACAGAGGATAGGAGAGTTCAGCTTGAAGGAAAAGTGGTAGATTGTTCCAGTGGTTAGCTGCCACCACAGGAAGCTGGAAGCCCAAGCTCTTTTGCGTCTGAATCTTGGCTTGACCAAGCAGTGGTTGTGGGTGGATCTCAGGGGTCTGGTGGGCATGCGTATGAGTCTCTGAGCTAGGTAATTAGGGGCACTGTTTGACAGGCAGTGATGGGTAACAGGATTTGGAATTTGATTCTTTCCTGGACAGGCCGCAAATGGACAGATGTTCTAGCTTCAGAGATGTGGTCGTACTTATTCAGGTCCAAGGCAGCATGGAGAGCATTGTTTTGGATCACTTGGAGCCTGTTTAAGTATTTTTCGGAGGTGCCGCACAGCAAGGTATTGCAATAGGCCAGCTTAGATCCAACCAGCGCAGGGGCAACAGTGAGGCGATTGTCTGAAGAAAGGAAAGGTTTGCTGGCTCGGATGAGCTTCGTGGCATATGTGGAGGCTATATGGTTGATTTTAGCAGGACATATTGAGTGATGCGTCGAGGTGGATGCCCAATGTTTTCACAAAAGAGGAGACGGGGATCTTGTGGACATCAATGTTGAAGAAGCGGAAGGCTGGGTGAGGTTTAGCGAGGCAGGCTGGCACACCAACTAGAAGGAGTTTGGTTTTCTCGTCATTCAGACAGAGACTGTGTAGGGCCATCCAGGTTTGGATCAGTTCACAGATGCTGTTGACCTTCGTGGAGTCCTGTGCATGGACACCCGAGGGGTGAGTGAGGATTTGGATGTCGTCTGCATGTTTGTGAAGGGGATTCCTAGTGAGTCAAGATGGTCAAATTGTGGTTTTCTGTAGATATTGTGGAGGGTGGGGAAAACATAGGAGCCTTGCGGACTGCGCAGGAGTTGAGAGTGGGGAGGGCGGCAGCATCGCCAGCAAAGACTCTGGATGTTTTGCTGTCAAGGAAGGAGGATACCCAATTGGCAGCCTCAGGGGAGAAGCATGTAATCAATGTCAGGTGGTGACATAGGATCTTAGGGTTGATGAGGTCGAGGACCACCGATAGGCCGAGGAGTAAAAGGAAGGACAACTTTCCCGCATGATCGAGTTTTTTTTTTTTTTAGGTCAAGGCGAGCAGTTTCTGTCCCATGTCTCGGTCCAAAGACTGACTGGCGGGGCCTGAGAATGTGGTGTTTTTCCAGGAATTCTTGAATTTGGGTGCAGACAACTGTATGGTTTTCAGGAGGAAGGGAACAGTGGTGATAGGTTTATAGTTGGTGTGGATGATTGGGTCTAGTGAGGGCTTTTTGAGCATGGCAGTGATCCAGGAAGAGAGAGGGGGACAGTGCCTGAGATAAAGGAGGTGTTGGCGATGGCAGTGATGTGAGAGAGGAGGGGGTTTACGCAATCTTTTACCAGGGCAGCTGAGCAAATGTCCCCATTGCAACGAGACGGTTTGAGACCTTTTAAGATGGTGTCCAGGTGGAGCTCGGAGATGGGTTTAAATTTGAGGAGTTGGGAGTTGGCAGGTATGACGGCTTGGGTGTGGTTGTGTCGGCTAATTAGGGAAATGGCTGATTTGGAGTTGATTTTGCCTTGCAATTGTGAGATTTTACTGATGATGGCATCTTAGATTTTACTAGGCCAGATGTTATCTTTCCTGACGATCGTGGTGGGGGGGGCAATTGGGAGATTCCACTACATGAAGGATGGTGAACAGTTCTGCAGAGATCTAGGTAGCCTCTGCAATCCTTTTGTTGTAGGAAGTTTCTTTGGTAGCATCAATGGAATGTTTGTCTCTCAAAGACGTGTCTCAGAAGAGTTTTCTTCGCGGAGGTTGGGGATTTCTGCCAAGCGGCTTCTGCTACTCATTTTTTTTTAATGTATCGCTTTAAAGTTCAGCAGTGAACCAGGAGTTATTGGCCTTGCGTTTATAGTTTTGCGCTGTTTGAGAGGGGCGAGGTACTCAACAGCATTAGCGAACATGGAATTATAGTACTCCACCAGAGAGCTGGGTTCATGGTAAGTACCCGAGGGTTAAGCAGGGGAAGAAGACGGTCACTGGGTAGGTTGCGGGAGCTCTGTGCTAGCGTCAGGGTAATGGTGTGAGAATTGTGGTACCTTTATTTGGGATGGGATCGGTGAAGGTTATTATTTGGTAGTCAGTCCATGGCCAGGGTACAGTAGAGTGGGTAAAAATATTGCAATTGTGGTCCAGGAGCCAGTCCAAGGTACGGTCATGTGAGTGGGCCCTGGTTGAGGATATGTTGGGTGTAACCAAGGGCATATGTGACTTTGATGAGCAGAGTGGTTGGTTTGAGGTTGGCAGAAATTAATTGGGTGAGGGATTCTTCAAAAGTGGCGGAAGATCCTGGGGTTCAGTAGATGAGGTGGATAGAAATGGTAGAGTTGGGCAATTGAGTTTGGCAATGTTGAATTCGCAATGCGGAATACCGCTGATCGCGAAAGAGCAGAGGGGGATGGAATTTTTGTAGATAATGGCGACTCCAGCTCCCTTGCTAGAGGTATTGTCTTCTTGGAGGATGGCATAACCGGAAAGTACCACAATAGATAGTGCAGGGCCAGCTGAAGCGCTGGGCCAGGTTTCAGTGATGGCCAAGATGTCAATAATGTTAGAGCTAATAAGATCATGGGTGTCGACGGTGTGGGAAACAAGTGATCTTGCATTGATCGGGATGTATAGAAATGAAGAAGCTGGTGAGGGGCTGGGGGAGACCTGCTCTGGATTCAGGGGCAGAGGTGCAGTAACTCAGAAATGAGTTACTTGTTTGGGTACTGAGAGGGATAGCCTCTCTGGTAGTGGCTGGCGAACGAGTGCAGGCAGTAAGGTGGGCCAGTCGATCTAATCCTGTGCATTGCATAGTGGCTATTGTATAGCATGCATGGAGGTCTGCAAGTGTTGGCACTAGTAGGGAGGGGCTAGGTTAGTGCGGTAAGTGCACTGCACTATCTTGCCCTGGGGGCAGTGTGCGTACTGGCATAAAGGAGGCAAGGTAGGCTTGCGATACAGAGCGGTGTGTCCACAGTCCAGGTGGAAACACGATGCGTGGCACAGAGGTCGCTTTATGGCGGGCCAGGTATTCAGCTAGAGCCAATGATGGTAAGAAGCAGCTGGGCTTGGGCAACGATGGCACAGAGTTCATTGGTCCTTTGCACGAAGGTGTGGCTGGCAACTGGCATGAGGGATGGTCTCTGGCGGCTAGAGCTGGTAGGCAAGCATGGCGTAGTGTAGTGAGATCTGTGAGGCCTGCAGGGTAACCCACTAAGGCTAGTGCTGGAAGGAAGCGGCTGGGGAGAGGCAGAATCAGCGCTGGTCTGATGTGCTCTCTGTGAGTTAGGGAGGAGGTCATATAGTGGCCTGCCTGTCCCAGTGCTGAGGGGGTAGGCCGGGCGGTAAGGTGGCCCCTGTGTGGCAGTTATGGTGGACTGCGGCTGCTAGCTGTGTTGGGTGGCAGCTAGGCTTAGGCAGAGTGTGCCTAAGAGAATGATGGTGGTAGAGGCAGAAACAAGCTGGGGTGCTGCTCGGGACCCAGTTAGCTGTGGGCTGGACTGCTGCTGTGGGTTCACACAAGTGACGTTACAGGGCAACGGAGGTAGGAAGGGCATAGGGGAGGCAGATGGGGTTCACCATTATGCAGAACAAATATGCAATGGCAAGTCATGTGGCTAAAGGAGGCAGCGCTCTCCTTACCTTGGTATATTATGTATGTAGACGGCTGCACATATATTCTGGCAGTGTAGACTCGCAGGAAGATGCCAACAGGACCGTGAGCCTGCATTTGTTCGAGCAGAGCAGAGGGATGCCTGTAGCTCTGTGTAGGCCCAGACACACACATACAGGCCCCTTCACATCTCTAGAAGAATCTTGTCACACTCAAAAGCCCTGGGAGGCCTTGGGGTCCTCAATACCGCCTATCAGCCCAAATTGCACATATTCACTTGGTTACACCACACCTTAAATAGTGTCTGGATGCGGATCAAGCAAACAACCACTAAAAACAAACTGACTGACTTGCTCTTCCTTCGAAAGGGAAACTCGCTGAGCTGCTGGTTGCTTGCTCCCGGCGACCATCACCTCCCTTCACTTTGTGAAGGGGATTCCTAGCGAGTCAATGTGGTTAAAAAGCGGTTTCGTCTAGATATTGTAGAGGGTGGGGAAAAAATACGAGTCTTGTGGGACTGCAAAGGAGTTGTGAGTGGGGAGGGTGACCGCATCGCCTGCAAAGACTCTGGAGGTTTTGCTGTCAAGGAAGGAGGATACCCAACTGGCAGCTTCAAGGGAGTAGCATGTAATCAAGCAAGTGATCTCGCGTTGATAAGGATGTATAGGAATGAAGAAGCTGGTGAGGGGCAGGGGGAGACCTGCTCTGTGTTCAGGGGGCAGAGGTGCAGTCATTCAGAAATTAGTTCTGTTAGGGAACTGAGAGGGATAGCCTCTGTGGTAGTGGCTGGTGACTGAGTGCGGGCAGTAAGGTGGGCAAGTCTGTCTAATGCTGTGCGTGGCATAGTGGTTATTGTATGGTATGCAGGGAGGCCTGCAAGTGTTGGCACCGGTAGGGAGTGGCTAGGTCAGTGTGGTAATTGCACTGCACTTTCTTGCCCTGGGGACAGTGCGGGAACTGGCATAAGGGAGACAAGGTAGGCTGGTGGTACAGAGCGGTGTGTCCACAGTCCAGGTGGGAGCATGATGAGTGGCAGAGAGGTCGCTGTATGGCGGGCCAGGTATTCTGCTAGTGCCAGCGCTGGTAAGAAGCAGCTAGGCTTCAGCAATGATGGCACAGAGTTCACTGGTCCTGTGCACGAAGGTGAGGCTGGCAACTCGCTATCTCACGATCACCTCCCTTCACTACTGGGACAAAGCCCAAAAGCTTTGCTTGTTGGAGCCCGACTTGGGCCCTCCACGATGAGCCAGGCTTGCGCCCTCTGTCACCACTGATGGGAAAACCAAACTTCTCCCTCAATTAGGACAGCCCCTTTGGAGATGCCCAACTAAAGTTAGGCATCCTAGAAACCTAACGATATAAATATGAAAAATGACCTTCATGGTGATTCAGGTTCTCTTATTTGTTGCTATCCCTCTTTCAGAACTGTTTGGGGATTCCTGCATCTGCAGGCGGGTCGGAAAAAGTTGACTCTATAAGTTAGCTGCTTAAGTTTTGCGACTCTTTTTTACACACGTGTGCCCCCACGTGCACCCAACTCCACCCCTTCACCACATCACCAACCGCCTTCACCACATCACCAACCGCCCACACCCAGATCCCGTCAGTTATTTCTGTTTTAGCCTACAGGTGGTTGTGAGTAGTTATATGCTTTTACTGGGGATGGGTGGGTGTTGTTATGGAGGGAGATCAAGGACTAAGAGAACCTGAATCACCATGATGGTAATTTTTCATTTCTCGGTTGTCCTGCTCTCCCTCCTTCCCAACTGGTTGAGAGCAGACTAAAAAGCCTTAATAATAGTAAGGGCAGATGAGATAGCATATACGAGACTCAAGCAAATAAATTGCAAAGCATCTCTTGGCCAAAAGTAGCATCTTTCCTAGTAGATGTGTCTAGAGCGTAATGCTTGCAAAATGCAAGTGGAGCAGCCCAAGTAGCAGCCCTACACGTTTCTGCAATGGGGATGTGCCCAATAAAGGCTACTGATGCTGCCTTAGCTCTTGTGAAATGTGCCCGAAGTCTCTGCAGAGCTGAAAGACCACTCAGGTCACAAGCCTTTGCAAAACACGAGACAACCCACCTGGCAATTGAAGCTTTTACAGCTTTATTACCAGGCGAAAGACCACCATAGATGACAAAGAGTTGGTCTATTTTTCTGAACGGTTTGGTGCTTTCTAAATAAAATGTTAGATTTGTTGACACGTCTAGATTATGTAAGGCCGGTGAAGAATGTGGTCTGGGATGTAAAATTGGAAGAACAATCTCTTGGTTCAGATGAAATTCCAAAACCACTTTAGGTAAGAAGAAGGGCACAGTATGAAGGACTACCCTATCCCTATAAAAAATCAAAAAACGGTTCCTTTGATGACAGAGCCTAAAGCTCTCCTACTTTTCTTGCTAATGTAATGGCTACCAAAAATGCAATCTTCCACGTTAAGAGATCAACATCACAAGAGGCCATAAGTTCAAATGGTTTGGGCATTAATGCTGACAGTACCAAATTTAGATCCCACAGAGGTAGAGGATAGTAAATAGGTGGATGCAAATGAAGGAGGCCTCCAAATTGCCTCATTTGATAAACAAAATGATTTCTGCTCTCTATTCAAATAGGCACCTATTGCGACAAATAATGTTGACAAGTGTCAACTTTCACTGCTGTTGATACCAAAAAGACATCAAAGAAATTACATAGTCTATCAATGCTTTCAATGGGTTTAAACTGCGATCTAAAGCCCAATGGCAAAACCGCAACCATATGCTTTGATATTGCTTCCTTGTGGATGGCTTCCTGGAAGTTGTCATGATCTTTAGATTCTGTTCAGATACATGTAAATGTGCAAATGTCAGTTCTTCAGGTACCAAGCCTTCAAGTTAAGTAATTGAGGGGAGGGGTGTAGCACCTGCCCCTTCTGCTGAGTCAGAAGATCACTGTTCCCACTGGATCCAGCAGATTTGCAAACCAAATTTGATCTGGACATCAACGTCTTTTGAATCAAGAGAAGAGGAGGAAATGCATAAATCTTGTTTGACCAGTCCAGCTGTAGAGCGTTTCCCAAAGAGTGACGTTCCTGTCCCTCCCTCGATGCAAAAAAAGGGCAGAGGGCATTGCACTGGGTTGCAAACAGGTCCACTGCCGGACAACGCCAACTCTGGAATAGCTTTCTCACAACTGATGCCTTTAGTTCCAATTCTTGTGGAGCAGATTGTAATCTACTCAGTTTGTCCGACAAGGCGTCGTTCTTTCCCTCTAGATGCGACACTGTCAGAAAAAGGTTTCCATGGCCTAATACCATATTTGTTCCGCCAGAATACAAAGAGGACGGGAGCAAGTCCCCCCTTGTTCGTTTACATAAAACATTGCAGTGGTATTGTCCATGAAACTTTTTTTTACCACTGTAGAGGAAAAATAAGCAAGAAGGTAAACAGTGTTATGCACCCCCCTGTTATAAGAATAGCATGCACCACAATATGCTAAATGCTGCTCGCCATGTTTAAACCACTGTCTCTATCCGACATCAAGGTAAATCGTACACTGCACTGCACATGTGACCCTTAAAACCGTGCTTCACACACCACTTGATAATGCTCGCCTTCACTACTCACGCTTCCGACGTACATCTGTTTTGGCATAGCTAAGCTCCCCCAATCCCTGAGAGAAAATGGGTACAGGGCAATCTAGATAAGTGCTGCTTCCTCCTAAAGGGAGTCCAGCACACTTCATGTTTACTCACTACTCACCACAAACACGCAAGTACCTAGAACAATGGCACAAATATACACAGACCGAGTCACCTAGATATTTTCCTCAGGAAGGCACATTTAATCTAGACATCATAAGAAGTTACGAACGTCATTATAGAAAAAGAGGTCATATGCACACCAATGCCAATGGGACAGCCACCTCAACAAGGCTGCGGTGTTGAGTGACGCAGGTGTTCAGGAGACGCTGCCCGACGATACGTAGCATGCATTGCTACGTCCATGCTGCCGAGCCTTTAAGAACCAAGGTTCGGACCCTCTGCGGCAATGCCTTTGCAGGAAAAGGCTGCAGTGTTGAGCGACGAAGGTGTTTTGGTGGCGATTGGGTAGCGGCGCAGATTGTGAGCATGGATGGATGACCTCACCCTCCTTTCTTCGACCGCAAGGTAAGAAGGTGCAGGGAGCATTAGCACTGCTACACTCCATGCACCCCCTGACCATGTGCCCCTCTCCCTCTGCACACGCATTCCCCTACAGCCCGCCCCCCACCGGATTGCCTTCTCCCCTGCCTATGTGCGCTCCCTCGCAACTTGGGCTGCGTGCGCCTCCTTGCAACTTGGGCTGTGTGCGCTCCTTCGCATCTTAGGCCCCCCGCATCCTGTCTATACTTCCCCTCCCAACGCTTCCCTAACACTCCTCTCGTATCTTCACCACTGCGCTCTCTTACCTATTGTATTGTCACCCCTTGTGCAGTGTTCCATGGTCTTTCCATTGTTTGTTTTCTCTACTGTATCTTGGCATTGCCTGTATTCCTCTACTTCTAGGTTCCTTAGATGTGTACTGTGCCTTGTTGGGTTGGGTTTCTGTATTGTACTTTGACACTGCCATTGTTTTTTTTTTTCTCTACTGTACTGACATTGTGTTGTTCTCTACTGTATTGGCATTCCAATGCATTGCCTGCATTCTTTACTTCTAGGTTTCCTTGGTTGTGTATTGTGCTTTGTTGATCGGTTCTGTATTGCACCTGATTTTGTAGGTCCGGTGTTTCTTGTTCTGTGCTCCTTTATCTGTTGTGCCCACCCTTGTGCCTCCATCCTGTCTGCCCCAGCGCTACCCCACCTACCCCTTGCTAGGGCTCCCCTCTTGCCTCCCCCTCTTTCTACGCCACACCCTCTATGGTGCTCTCTGTCTCCCCTATCCTCTCTAATTGCTATTCTATCGACTATCCTATCACTCTCACTACGTCTGGCAGGAAGCAGCTCAAAAGGGACATCCTGATCTCCAACCCAGGCCTCCCTATCGCTGATACCTACACCAGTGCTTCCTCCGGACAGACCCTTACTGACATCCTCTTTGTCGTTCCCTCTCCAGGCCTATTGACCCCCCCCCTCATATGGTCCCTATGTTCTCTCCTTTTTCCTCTTCTCCCATTAATGGTGGCACCCGGTGGGAGGCCCTCCTGGCCTCTCCCACTCCTTTAAGACCATTATTAATGTCTACTTGACTGACACCGTCTTGGTCCAGGGCCCTCAGGCCAATCGCCTCCTTTTTAATAGACGATTCCCGTGCCTTTTCCATTTCCTTTCTTCTCCTGCTATCCCTACTTACCCCTCTCTGGCTCCTCTGCCACCTCTCCTGCACCCTCCACTGCTTCTTTGGCCACCCTGTTGCCTCCTTCCTCCGCCACTCTCTTCTTCCTCTCTGACTACCCTGCTATCTCTTCCTTCTTCCTCAGCCCATTCTCTGGCACCTCCAACACTTCTGCAGGGCGTACCTCTGGCCTGTACACCTCCACAGAAGTCCTTCAAAGGTGGTAACCTGTTCCACATCGCTTCTCTCAACTCTCGCTCTGCTGTCAAACATTCCTCTGATATGATATGATATGGTATTTGTAACGCGCCTATACACAAGTGTTTCAAGGCGCGACGAGGCAAGGGAGGGAGAACAGAGGGAAGACAAAGACAACGATCTTAATAGGCCAGGTGACATTGAGATCACGCAAGTGCAGGGGAGGAGGGAAATGGTAAGTGCGAGGGGGCGGGGGCAATGCAATGCAAAGGATCAACAGTAAAGAATAAATAAAACAATAGGTAAAAGTGTGGCCAGCTAATGGCAAGTGCAGGACTAAGTCCAGACATCGGGTGTCAAGAGCTGGTGGGGACTGTAGGGAGACAGAAACAGCCCCCACCCCCCCAAGTGCAGGAGTTGCCCAGGAGGCAGTGCAGGTGTGCAGCTGGCGGGGGTGGGGGAGGGAGCTGGGTCCAAGATCGGAGGGTAGCCAGGTGACCAGTCCAGATTCAGTCAGGAGTTCAGCAGGGGAGAGGAGGAGAGAAAGCAAAAGCAAAGAGGAAGGTCTTGAGGTACTTCCAGAACCGGATATGGTTCTCCTGAAGTATCAGGGAGGCTGTTCCAGAGGGAGGCCGCAGCCAAAGAAAGAGATCTACCACCAACTCGTTGCTTGGAGAAGCGACTGACCCTGAGGGAGTAGGAAGCAGATGAGTGAAGAGCTCGAGAAGAAATATATTTAGGAAGAGTGAGTTGAAGGCATGGAGGCCACAGAAGGCCTTGTGGACAATGCACAGGCTTTTGAACTTAAATCTTGCAGCCACTGTGAGCCAGTGCAGAGATTTCAGTCCTGTAGAGAAACGATCCCTGGGCTTGAGGCCAAGGACAAGTCTTGCAGTCCTGTTCTGGATGAGTTGCAGAGGGCGGAGAATAGAAGCAGGCAGATTTATAAAGAGGCTGTTGCAGTAGTCCAGCCTAGAGAGAACCAGAGCTCTGGAGACAGTGAGCTTCTGGGGGAAAGATAGGAAAGGAAGAATACCTCTGAGGAGGTGCAGCTGGTAGTGTGACTTCTTAGAGATGTCAGAGATGTGAGGAGAGAAGGAGAGAGTGGAGTCGAAGATGACCCGAAGGTTTTTAGCTTCACAGGTGGGAGAAGGAAGATGGCCAAGAGAGGCCGGCCCGATTAGGACAGGAAAGGAGGGAGCAGCATGGGATATTTCTACCTATGCCAGTGTGCGCCCGCTACACCCCTTTGCCAATGGGGGAAAGAAAACAGCCAAAAATGGATGTGCTAAACCATGTGCACAGCAAATCTGCAAAACTGCGCATGGATAACAAATCACAAAAAGGCTGCACACCCTGCCACACACAGTCAAGGTTGATGTCAAAACAAAACTCCCCGCAGGAGAATGTCAGTGGGTGCTGTCAGCTGTCACATGACAGGCAATAGGAGGGCTAAAATCCAAAAAATGGCTTTAATATACACTTTTCCTAATCTATTGCAACGTTCAAAGTGCTGTTTTGGCGCTAATTTCTGTCATTTTCCCAGTGAGCTATTGAAATGAAAAGTGTGCTGAAATCACAGATTCTCCAGGTGGCTCAGAGAAAGCCGGGCCTCACTGACTGACAGCTGCATAAGAAAATTAGATGTCAAACCCAGTTTAAAAGTGTTCTTTTTCAAGAAGAAATTGCAAAATTCGCCTATTTAAAGCATGTTTGTGAAGGCCTTAATTCTTTTAAATGGTCAAATCCCTTGTAAACTGTGCTGATTTTTATATGTGTGAAATGAAAAGACTGAAAAGGTTCATTTTAAGCAACCAAGTATTGGAGTTAAGTAAATACTTAATTCTCACCTAACAGAGCCAACCTGGGAAAGATTGACACTTCATAATTGACACTCCCTTGCTACAGGAAGCCTTAATGGTTCCCGCATTTTGACAACAAGGAGCACAATGGACTCAGACTTTCGTCTGTGGCTGAGCCAAGAACAATGGCAAGCTGCCTACTGATCTCTAAAAGGGAGCTTCCCTCTCTAGGAAGATGACACACATCCATAATCAAAGGACTGTGACAGCTGTTGCCTGTGAAGGGGAGTTACAAAGGAAAAAAAAATGCTGGAACTTTTTGATGTTTAAACCCTTATTTGTGATTAAATGTGAAACTCTTTAACTGTGCAACCTGAAGGAGGATAAATCAAAAAATTGGTAGATGTTAACCTAATTTTAGGCTTTTGCTTTGAAGACATTAATGAACCCTGTATCATCTAAGGGACCAAAGTTACAGAAAAACCCTAATTGTAGCAAAACTATTAATGTTGCCAGTCTAACATTGTATATACATGATCCAGAGATAATCGCCCAGATATGATCCGAATTAGAAATTAGTAGTCTAAAGTGTTATAGTTCAAATTGATAAAATTCTATAAAATGTCAAAGACAGCTCTCACAGAGATGAGTATTGAATGTGAAAGTAACCCATCAAGTATGCAATGTATGTGTCCGATTTTATTCACTCGCGTCCAAACGGCACAACTAGGACAGTGCCTCACGGATTACGTCCCAGGACAATCGGGACACCTACCCTTCAGCTATCAGAGCCCCACTCCGGACACGTTGACGGCATGGTCCCGCCTCGCTGCAACCAATGATCGGCACCCATTTCCAGGGAGCCAGTTACTTCCAGCTAAGAGCAAGCCGGCCCTTGGGCTACTCACGTGTGTGGACCGGGACCAGCCACACTTTGTCACAACTAGCAACAAATAATGCTGACTGATTGGTCCGGTCTGTTCGGGGAACCTGTCTCACAGCGAGATTCATGACAAGGTTTCAGTGGGGCCACCTATTTGCCCTGATGAAGGCGGTTCTTGTAGAAAAACACTTTTCCGACTGATGCATTTTGAAGTTGGATAATTCTTCCTCCGAAACGTGTACCATGCGCAAGGGGGTTATTCACCCCAAAAAGTCCCTTTGGGGTCTATGAACCATCTATTGTTAGGCCAGTACTCGACAACGAGAATCTGACTACGTTCCCCCTGTCACGTTTCATTATTTATTTATGCTAACACTATTGGATTTTGCCATATGTATGTTGTTTATAAATGGTTTTTTCTTTGAATGTTCTTTGTTTCAATACAAACCACGTATATTCACAGCCTTTGTTGTATGTGAGTTTCCTTGTTCAACCCTCTTTTTTTCTTTCTGGACAATCCCATGGGTTATAGACTTAGGGATTTCATCCACTAGTACCCATACACCAGGATTCCCAATACCATGATATAGTTGTTTCATTTATTGACAAAAATTGGGGATGAACCTGGTCAGTAGCAGCTCTACCTCTCTTTGGTCTTCCGATTTTATTAGACATGATTTTAAAAATGTACATTTGTGCAAAAGTTAAGTTTTGGTCAAAATCAATGTGGGAGTTCCTAAATCGCATCATAAAGATGACAGCTCTGTTCTGACTGCCAACCAGAACAAGGCAAGTGCCTGTGGCCACTCACAGCTGTGGGAGTGTGTTTTGAAATTCTGCCCACACCATAAACTTTGTGATGTCACTTGGTAAGATAAATATAGAAACTTCACCACACATAGACAGGCTGCTTTCTGAACACACTGCTTCCTGAACCCATCCAGATTACCGCACAGTGCTTTGTTCCTGACTTTTTAATTCTACCCAGAACTCTTCACCCTGCAGCTGACTCCAGACTTCCTTGCAGAATCCAGACTTTAGCAATGCTGAAATCTTTCTAGCTAGACCCAATTTCAACCATCCCAAACTTGAGGGGATTTCATTCTGATTCAGTCTGGCTTGCTACCATTAAGGCTTGCCAGCTGAAACTTGCATCGTGCTATCTACCATGTCCAGTAAACAGAAGGGCCCATTCAAATACAGTCTGAGGTGCAGTCCAAAATTGACCAGAACCGCACTGCTGATCCAATCTTACTAACGAAACAAACAAAAAAAGTATAAACTAAAAAAAAAGACATTTGAAAAAAAAAATTCAGCAAAATGTTTGACAAAATTGTATTTCGAAAAAAAAATGTTGAAAAAATTACCAGATACCCTCCAACTGCCACATTTTTTTTTACAGATCCCCAAACTCCCACACCGAATTCTGCCCACACTACCCCTGTGTCAGAATCAAGAGTCAAGAAATGAACCCACCAATTGGCCCAAAATGCACATTATCTTTGCCCCCTTGAGGAGAAGGAGGGAAGATGTTATGCCCCGGTCAAAATACAAGGCCAATGTACATTTTTGGCACTCGTGGACACTGGATGCCAAGCCACCCTTCTTCAAAAAGAGCCTTTAATCAGCTGAATTCAGGAAGGGGGGGGGAGAGATACCAGATCCCTGTAACCCCTCCTCCTGGACAACTTCAGAACTTCGATAGGAATGAAATTCCTGTTGAGGGGACTGCGGATTTGGAAATTAAAATTGGGTGACACAAGGTGAAACACCCGGTCATAGTTGTGACTCCAGAGGGCACAACATGTGTATTGGGGAATGACATCCTGTGTAGATTGTCTCCCCTAATAGATTGGGTAAACAAGGTCCTCTGGACCCAGACTAACCGACCAATAAAATTAAAACATAGCATCAACCATGTTAGTCTAAATGGTACATGCCACATGGTTGATCAAAAACAGGATCACATTGAATTCCATTTTCAGAACCACAAAATCCCTGACGTGACAGTAATTGCAGTAGGACAACAAACTGGTGATGGGAAGTCCTCTCTATTTCTGAAAATCAACCTTCTTCCAGTCTAAAGTGGCATTCCACACTGGAAGGAAATACTCTGAAATTCTATACCAATTCACAATCAGAAAATCCCACTTCCATAGTCCAAAATGATGAGAAACCAGCTCAAAGTTTGACTGACATTCAGAAAATTGGAGAACAGTTGTTCATCCCTATTCAGTTAAATGAGGGGAAGGACTCTGTTCTCGCCCGACTGTGCGTGAACAACGGTAAGAGCTTCATCAGCGAAGCCATGTTTCCGAAAACTCAGAAAAGAACCAGCCATTCCCACATTTAAATTGATAGACAAAAGGGAAATGGACCTGGAAACGCCCAGTTCCAAACATCTCCTGCCTAGCAGCTGTATGCTCAAAATATCAATAGGCAACAAGAGCATAGTCCATAATTGTTGGGTTGTGCGAGATGTCCCTGCTGCATTTTATTTAGGCAGTGACATTCTCAATCGCTTTGCCATTTGTTTGGACCTAATAAACTTCAAAGCCTGTCCCGATTAGTGGATAATCCCATGGACTTTGATGATCCAGATAAAGCATTTCGGTCAGCTCAACTGCTGCCATATGCAGTTGAAGTTCAGATTGAAGAGGAAGTCACCATCCCAGAACAGACCCGACAATTCCCACTTGAAGTAAAAATTAAAAGATGACAGAAATTGCAAAATCCTGATGCATATGTTCACCTCAATGCCCATCTCCAACAGCAAGGGTTGGGGATAAACCCAACACCACTAGTCAATACAGAACACAACACCACTGAAATAGTGGTGGATAACAGCGACCTTAGGAGTATCACTCTGGTCGCAAGAACCATTACTGGAATAGCTGTTGATGACTGACATTTTTCCATAGATTTAGGTAATGAACTGATAGGACCAATCCCCAATGACTGTTTTGACAGTGATAGCGACAATGACAACACCAGACAGGATTTTCACCCGGCATGGGGGGAATTTCCTGGTGTACTCATCCTGCCCTTATGGTAAGGAAGAGGTGACCTGTGACTTCAGAAGGGATGAGGTCATCTTTCAAGTCCATCAGGACTGCCTTCCCCACCTGAAGCCATCAGTCCAAGTCAGTACTTTAACCAGGGACTTCTCCACCCAACTGGAGGAGGCTGCTGAGATAGCCAAACTAGAAGTCTTTCCGGGCTTCAGGCAGATGGTTGAAGAGAGAGTCAAACTAGCTGATGCCTGTGGGACTCTGGAGCAAAAGCAAAAATTAAATTAGATTTTCAGGATCTCTTTGCGGTGGACTCATATGACTGTGGTCGCACCGAAATCCATACAACAATTCCCACAGACCCTGGTATGACTCCAGTGTTCGTGAAGCAATACCGCTTGCCTCTCGCATCCATGGATTCCCTCACAGAAATAATTAAAAATCTTGAGTCCCGTGGGATAATTCGTCCAGTCCACAGCACCTTCAATAATCCGGTTCTGGGGATTTTGAAACCAAACGGCCAGTGTAGATTCTGTGCTGACCTGAGGGAGCTAAACAAACGGGTCCACACTTCCCGATGGCCTTTTCCTACATTGACCAAGGGCTGGCCCAGATCCAAGGGTCAAAGGTATACACTGCCATTGACCTGACCAATGGGTACTGGACCGTATCTGTCAGTAGGGAGGCCAATACAAGCTGGCCTTTACCTTCGGGGGGGCAGCAGTACACTTGGACCCGGACTCCCTTTGGATACATGAACTCTGGCAATGAATTTAATATCTTCTTCCATAAGGCCATGCCCGACTTGGGTGAAAGGGGTAACCTGGCCTATGTAGATGATGTTCTGATCAAAAGCTCAACTGTGGAGAAACACATAGCAGAGATCTGTTATGTTCTGACACAGTTGAGGGCTGCCGGAGCAAAGCTATCTTTCCAAAGGGCACAGTGGTGCAGGACCTGTGTCAATTTCATGGGGCATGAGATAACTCCTGAGGGTCTCTGTCCCCAGGAAAACAAAGTAGAAGCACTCAGGAAACTAAAAGACCCCACAACTCTGCGTGAGCTAATGAGCCTCCTTGGACTGACTAATTACAGTAGAGAGTTCATTGAGGATTACGCAGGGATCACAAGACCCCTGATCCATCTGTTGAGGGGGGGGGGTCGAGTGGGGTCCAGAACAAGCTGTGGCAGTAAGACAACTAAAAAGAAGCCTCTCACAAGCGCCTTGCCTAGCTTACCCTGTCAAAAACAAGAAGTTCTTCTTGGAGACAGGGTTCTCAAATACATGCTTGACCGCAGTATTATACCAAAAGCATGACAAGGTCAATAAAGTAATCTCCTATCTGTGGAGGAAAAATTCAACTAGTGTGAGAAGGCACTCCTGGCAACGGTGTGGGCATTGAAGAATTACAGCCCGTTCATCCAGGGGGAACACATCATAGTGGAGACTCCACACCAGCCTCTGCAATATCTTCAAAGTGACAGAATCCGGCCGGAAATGTGAGTAATTCCCGAATTACTTCCTGGATTCTATCAATGCAAGGCTTTCCTGTGGAGGTCAGTTATGGCCAAAACAGGAAGAGTCCCCTCGCGTAAGGTCTGGCTGACTTGCATGATTGTGCCAGAGAAAACTGTCTTGAAGACAAAAGTCTTAAAATCAAGGACACCATGGAGGCGTGCCTCAATTCCCTACACAAAGTCTATGAAGAAGACAAGTGTGAGGGAATGCCCACTGTCTATGTGGATGGGTGCTCCTACCATGTTGACAACAACGGGGAAAAGGAACTTGTGGCTGGCTTGGGGAATGCCTGGGTGAATGATGCCCCAGAACCCTCCGCTGGGTACAAAATCGGTCCCCGTAGTAGTCAAGTGGCAGAGCTGATGGCTATGCATCAAGCCATCCTCACTGCTGTCCAACACCAACTCCATGAACTGGTCATAATCACTGATTCAGATTATGTCCGGAACGGGTTCGTGGAGCACCTGGTTAATTGGAAAACCAGAGGCATGCTATGTGCTAACAATAAACCACTAAAACATGGAAAACTAATACAGAATATTGATGATCTGGTCACCTCTAGTGGGATGAACATCTACTGCAAAAAGATCAAGGGTCATTCTAAAGTAGAGGGACCAGACAAAACTGGAAATGACCTAGCTGATCAGCTGGCCAAAACCAGAGCCATCCAACAGAATCTACTTGAGATTGAGTCCCTGTTGGGGGAAATCCAGGTCACTGCTATCACTAGGTCCCAGACAAATGCTCAACTGCCCAGTGGAGTAAGGAGACCCCAGATGCTGATTTGATTAAACGGCTCAAAAAGGGGATCCAATAATTGGTAAGTTTTATCAACACATTGAGGACCCTGAGAACTTTCCCCCGACGGATACCGATTGCATTGGGAAAGAGGACCTCAGAGTGTTGATGAAATGTCCAAAGATTTTCCGAATCCAAGACGGTTTGTTTGGCGAGGAGATCCATATCTGGCTGTGACCAGTGGGTGGTCCCTACCTCATTCCGAATCCTGATGCTAAGTCACGCCCATGATGCGGCCACAGCCAGTCATCGGGGGTTCCATACGACAGTAGAAATCTTGCGAGAGGTTGCATACTGGCCACACATGGGGCAGGACCTCGACCAATGCTTGAAGGGGTGTCTTGCTTGTGCACAATTTCAGCCAACATCACTCACACATCATGCTCCCCTCCAAAAGAGGGGGATGACACTGTCTTGGTCAAATTTGCAAGTGGATTTCATCGAGCCCGTGATTCGCTCCTCTAGGGGGAACAAGTACATGTTAACCGTAACATGCTCGTTTACTAAATGGGTGGAATGGCTCACGGCCCCAAATTGCATGGCAGAAACAGCAGCTACCCTGATGATCAATCACATCTTCTAGCGTTTTGAACTACACCAAAAGATTGAGCCAGACCGAGGTAGTCACTTCACTAGCGAAGTGATGACAAAGATGTGGGAGATCCTTGGGGTAAAAAGGAAATTACACATTGCATACCGCCTGTCCTCTAGTGGTGGAGTTAAGAGGTACAATAAAACTATTGTGAGCATATTAAAAAAGTTTGTGGCAGATTCTGGGCCAAATTGGGACATTCGATTACCCCTTGTCCTGATGGCCATCAGATCTACCCCTTCTTCTGCAACAAAAATGTCTCCATTTGAGCTGATAACTGGACGAAGGATGGTGCTACCCCAGCATCTGCTTTAAAGAACCCAAGAGCAGACCTTAATAAATGCCTCCACAACTCATGAGTATGTTGAGACTCTGAGAAAACACCTTCAACATGCTTTTGCATATGCTCAGAGGAATCTAGAAAGATCTGCAGACAGCATGAAGACCCACTAGGACCTCAAGACAACTAAAAAGGAATATCAAGTAGGAGAAATGGTCTACTTGTACAATTTCCAAAGGAACCAAGCCAAGGAGCGCAAATGTCTTCCAAGTTGGCAGGGTCCTTTTGAAATTGTGGACAGAATCTCACCAGTCGCCTACAGAATCCGCATCCCCAAGGGAAATTTGACAGAAGGGGAAGACGTGGGTCCACATAAACCAGCTAAAGAGTGCCATCCCAGGCACACTTCGCGGCAAATAGAAGAGCCTACCGGAAATCCAGAGGCGGAAAATCCGGACATCTGAAAAATTATTAAAGAATCATTGAATATATGTGGGGAATATTGTCAATTGTTATTAAAGGAAAGCATCTGT
Source organism: Ambystoma mexicanum (assembly GCF_040938575.1). Taxonomy (NCBI): domain Eukaryota; kingdom Metazoa; phylum Chordata; class Amphibia; order Caudata; family Ambystomatidae; genus Ambystoma; species Ambystoma mexicanum. Next base: position 879,909,666 of record NC_090937.1, on the reverse strand, counting down.
CCCACCGCTGAAGTCCCCCGGGAAACAGTAGTGGGGAAATGTTTCATAACCGTGCTATATTCTGTTTTTATTAATGGAACTAAATCCACCTAATCACCAACGAGGACCTCCTCTGGGACCGGGAGAAAAGAAAAAAAAAAAGTTCTGGAGCGTCGCTCCACACTTCCAACCAGAACCAGCGAGGAGATTGTGTCGCATCCATCGCTGACGGGAGAAGCAACCAGATTTCTTCACATGGACCGAAGGAAAATAAATCCCACGTGCCCGACTCCCCCACGTCTGGACATAACGCTAAAGTCGGGGGGGGGGTATATTTTTACCCATTACACCCCTTTGCCAATGGGGGAAATAAAACTGCCAAAAATGGATGTGCTAAACCCTGTGCGTGACAAATCTGCAAAACTGTGCATGATGCACAAATCACGAAAAGGCTGCACACCCTGCCACACACAGTCAAGGTTGATGTCAAAACAAAACTCCCTGGAGTAGAATGTCAGTGGGTGCCGTCACCTGTCACATGAAGCAAGGCCTCAGAAGGGCTAAAATCCGAAAATGCCTTTAAAGTACAGTTTTCCTAATCTATTGCAACCTTCAAAGTGCTGTTTTGGCGCTAATTTCAGTCATTTTCCCAGTGAGATATTGAAATGAAAATTGTACTGAAATCACAGATCCTCCAGGTGGCTCAGAGAAAGCCGGGCCTCTCTGACTGACAGCTGCATAAGAAAATTAGATGTCAAACCCAGTTTAAAAGTGTTTCTTTTTCCTGAAGAAATTGCAAAATTCACCTATTTAAAGCATGTTTGTGAAGGGCTTAATTCTTTTAAATGGTCAAATCCCTTGTAAACTGTGCTTATTTTTATGTGTGTGAAATCAAAAGACTGAAAAGGTTAATTTAAACCAACCCAGTATTGGAGTTAAGTAAATGCTTAATTCTGACCTGCCTGGGAAAGATTGACACTTCAAAATTGACACTCCCTTGCTACAGGAAGCCTTAATGGTTCCCGCATATTGACAACAAGGAGCAGAATGGACTCATCAGACTTTATTCTGTGGCTGAGCCAAGAACAATGGCAAGCTGCCTACTGATCTCTACAGGGGAGCTTCCCTCTCTAGGAAGATGACACCTCCCTGAGCAAAGGACTGTGACAGCTGTTGCCTGTGAAGGGGAGTTACAAAGGGAAAAAAACTGCTGGAACTTTTTGATGTTTAAACCCTTATTTGTGATTAAATGTGAAACTCTTTAACTGTGCACCCTGAAGGAGGATAAATCAAAAAATTGGTTTAACCTAATTTTAGGCCTTTGCTTTAAAGACATTAATGAACCAAAGTTACAGAAAACCCCTAATTGTAGCAAAACTATTAATGTTGCCAGTCTAAGATTGTATATACATGATCCAGTGATAATCACCGAGATATGTACCGAAGTAAAACATTAGTAGTCTAAAGTGTTATGGTTCAAATTGATAAAATTCTATAGAATGTCAAAGAAAGCTCTCACAGAGATGAGGATTAAATGTGAAAGTAACCTATCAAGTATGCAATGTATGTGTCCGATTTTATTGGGAGACATAATTTTAGAAATGTACATTTGTGCAAAAGTTAAGTTTTGGTCAAAAACAATGTAGGAGTTCCTAAATCGCATCGTAAGGATGACCGCCCTGTTCTGACTGCCAACCAGAACAAGGCAAGTGCCTGTGGCCACTCACAGCCCTGGGGGTGTTTTTTGAAATTTTGCCCATACCATAAACTTTGTGATGTCACTTGGTAAGATAAATATAGGAACTTCACCACACATAGACAGGCTGCTTCCTGAACACACTGCTTCCTGAACCTATCCAGATTCCTGCACAGCACTTTGTTCCTGAATTCTTCATTCTAACCAGAACTCTTCACCTTGCAGCTGACGCCAAACTTCCTTGCAGAATCCAGACCTCCTTGCAGAATCCAGACCAGAATCCAGACTTTAGCATTGCTGAACTCTTTCTAACTAGACCCAATTTCAACCATCCCAAACGTGAGGGGATTTAATTCTGATTCAGTCTGGCATGCTACCATTAAGGCTTGCCTGCTGAAACTTGCATCCTGCTATGTACCGTGTCCAGTGACCAGAAGTGCTCATCCAAATCCAGTCTGAGGTGTATTCCAAAATTGAACAGAACCGCACTGCTGATCCAATCCCGCCAGAGGTGCCCTGCTGCCGGTAGACCTGACCCGATCCAATGATCAGAACCCTGATGGTCCAATTTTAATCACAAGGGACTGTAAGTATCAATAGGAAGAACAGTGACCCATAATATATTTGCCTCGTCTTATCCCAATCTCAACCCATTCCATCTTTAAATTCAGAACCTTAGTATTGTCAGAACCATTCTTGCACTGATTTTTCATCTGTTTTACAAAACCATAAGTCATTAGGGATTTTGAGTAACTAAAGTATATCCCAGAAAGAAATAGAGTACCCACCACGTGAAGGGTTACGCTGGCCATGTAACTGTGGAGATTCCCGGGTGGCATTCTCTGTTTCATAGTCAATGATATAGTGTAATAAAACCAATCTGTAATTTTTAAAACCGCATTTCTGTTTTCATTTTCGCACCTATTTTACAAAAATGCCTCCCACTAAAACCTCCATAACTTCTTCGATTTTATAGATAGAAACTACATTTCAACTCTCACTGATACCCAAGACCCTTAGCTACATCCACAACCGCATCGCGGAACAGTGTATTTGACCAGTTTTTATCATAATCGCATAGTGAAATTTTGCTGCGAATTAGCAGTTTTCAAAAGTTTACATGTGTCTTTTTCCCATTCAAAGTGTTTCTTCAAATCCCATACTGATCTAAAGTGTGTACTGTTGTTTTTCTCCATTTAAGCTTTTTTGACCATTTTGCATTATTTCACCAAGCCATTTTCATCTGTCATTTTTCAAAGTGTCAATTTCCAAAAAGAGTTTTCTCTCTTGTTTGGGGAGGCAAGATTGCATTTAAACTCTAGACATTATCTTTCATTCCTGAATACCTGCTGATTAATTACATCTGTGTAGGATTGCTCACTTGTACCTTAAAGAACTTTGCAGGGGGAAATATGAACCTAAACGCTATCTGTTCACAAACCAAAACTGTTCTTTTCCCTGTGTGTTACATTCTGCATTATCATACGTGAATTCAATTGCTTTACTTATTTTGAATTGTATTGTCACTGCTTGGTGATTGCTGCCCCATATCTATATATTTTTTAAAATTTATGTGTGATGTGAATAATAACTAAATACATAAATATTTACCTTTGCAAACTAGCCTGATTCCTGGATCAGTGCGACCTGGGGGGTATTTTGAAACAGGTGTGATATGAGTGGTATATCATTCAGAATATTGAATTTCTAGACATAAATAAATGTTTCATTGCGCACTACATGCTAGGCGAGACCTGGGTGTGTGCCTGATTGAAATCCTTAACAGCAGGTGTGCCGATGAGGAGAATCTCAGTCTTTCTGGCATTAAGGCAGAGATTGTTGGCGGGACACCACTCCTGGATAGCGGAGAGACAGTCAGAGATGAGAGAAGGAGAAGAGGTGGCAGAAGGGAGCCTGGAGATGAGCTGAGTGTCGTCTGCATAGCACTGAAAGTTGGGGCAAAGAGCGGCAATGTAGTGGGCAAAAAGTTCCAGGTATTGGTTGAACAGCCAGGGAGAGAGGTTAGACCCCTGGGGAACACCACAAGTAGAGATAAAGATAGAGGAGCGGAATGACCCAAGGTGTATCTGGCAGGGTTAATCAGAGAGGAAAGAGGTCAGCCACGCCAGGGTGCTTCAAGGGGGAAGGGAAGACTCCAATGGGAATGGAGTGGTTGCAGAAGTCTGCTAAGGCAGGAGCCAGGGTGTCAATGTGGTCCTTGATGGTTTTAGAGGAATAGGGGAGAACCTGTTTTGATGAGACTTTCATAGATCAGACTGGTCTAGAAACCTTGTCTGTGGAGAACAGGTAAGGAGGGAGGAGAGGTTGCCTCAGAAGGGCCAGAGGAAGAGAGGGGAGTAGAGGGAAGAGGAGAGGAAGAGAGATAGGACAGGATGTCTTGTGTTTTAGAGATGAAATGAGAAGCCAGGGCCATGCAGAGGGCCTGGGAGGGGACAGGAGAGGTAGAGACTGCAGCAGGATTGGCTAGCTCCTTGCAGATTTTAAAGAGTTCGGCCGAGTTGTTGGATGCAGCAGAGAGGCAGGCTTGGATGAGGGCTCTCTTCTTGGTGTGGACAGAGAGCTGGTATTGCCTTTGGAGCAGGCGGCAGGCCAGTTTGTCAGAGGATGTACAGGAAGCACACTATTTCCTCTGAGCCACCCTGCACTTGCGTTTAAGGGTGATGAAGTCTGAGTTGTGCGTTTAAGGGTGACATCTGCCGTCTCCTTGAAGAGCTTGATTTGGATGTGCTCGGTCTCACTGAGACTTGGTTCACGGCCAGGTCTGTCCCGACTTTTGACACTCTCTTTCCGGATGGCTGCAAGATCCTCTCTGAAACCAGAACTAACCGCCCTGGCGAGGTGTAGTCCTGATTTTCCCGGAGTGGATCCGATCCCTGCTTTTGTCATTCCAACATAGGACTACGCCTCCTTTGAATGCCTAATCTGCAGGCTCTCCATCTCTCCTGGCCTTTCTCTCACTGTAGCCACCACCTATAGGCCGCCTGGCCAGGTCACCCTCTTCCTCTCCGAGTGGTCAGACCTCTGCTCCTCCCTCCTTTCCTCTACCTCTCAACTTCTCCTCCTCGGAGATCTGAACATCCACCTGGATGCTACTAGTGCCTCTTCGGGGCTCTTTCGCAACCTCTGCGACTCTCTCTCTCTCTCTCTCTCTCTCTCTGTTATTCCCTCCGGCCCGACTCACTCTGCAGGGCACACCCTGGATGTTCTGATCTCTTCAAACCTCCCCCTCTCTAACCCTTTCACGACTCCTCTCTCTTGCAGCGACCACTTTCTTCTTTCCTCCCACCTCTCTCTCTCGCTACCTCTCAAGCTAAGCCGACCTCAGCACTGCAACCCAACCTTCTCCGTCATCCGGTCCATGAAGAGTGTGCCAGTTGAGGTCTTTGCCGCTACTTTCTCTGCTCCTCCTACACCTTTGGCTTACTCACACTCTGAACATAAAGAAGAATGGGACAAATAACTCTTTCTGTACATTTGTTATTTTTTATTTATCTTACCATTTAAGTTTTAACACTGTTTGAACATCACATTGGCTGTTATTCACAACAAAGTTGTGATGGGGACGGGAGTGTCTAATACTCTTCGGACACAATCTTGGTTTTCTCACACTCTGACACAGCCCTCTCTAACCTTCATCTCTCTATCTCTAACACTCTTGATGTCCTTGCCACTGTCCTGAGGATCCGTTTGAAGCCCACATCCAAGTGCAACTCTTGGTACGATTACGACCTCGCCACTCTTAAACGCAACTGTAGGGCTGCTGAGACGAAGTGGAGGGCATGAAGCACACCCTCTGACAAACTGGCCTGCCGCCTGCTCCAAAGGCAGCACAGACTCTCTGTCCTCTCTAAGAAGAGAGTCTACATCCTAGCCTCTGTCTCTGCAGCCTCTAATAACTCAGGCAAACTTTTCAAAATCTGCAAGGAGCTGGCCAACCCTGTCGCAGTCTCTATCTCTCCTGTTCCCTCCCAGGCCCTCTGCACGGCTCTGGCTACTCATTTCACCTCTAAAACTCAGGACATCTTGTCCGCTCTCGCTTCCTCTACCTCCTTTTCCTCCTTGTTAGGGAGAATTCTCTTCTATGGCTAATTTCCCTTACCTATAGAGTCCCCCAGCAGCTTTGCTGGATTTGAAGGGTTTATTTTTTTCTCCTGCTAAGAGTGAGACAATTTTTTTAGCACTCTTAGACAGATTGCTAGTGTGTGTTTTAGGCTATCTTGTGTGCTTATGGTCTATGGGTTTTTTCTCACCCTCATAGGAATGATCTTTTTACATGTGTGGTATACAGCACCCTCCGTTCCATACCACAGGGGTGTTGTAGCGACCCCCAAACATAGACTCCATACCATGGGACTGACTACTGTCTCCCAGGGCATGTAAAGTCCCCATTGACTTTACTAGTCAAATCTTACGAACAAAACCAGTCCAACCCATCTTACTATGGCGGTACTGGGGAGGGTTAATAGCTTTTCCCTAGTGTTCATTTTTAAGGGGGTACCGTACAGTCCCTCTCTCAAAAGTTTCTGGCTGGTGGCAGTGGTTACTACTGTAAATATTCGACCGCAAATATTTCCCTATGGGATTTTCCCATTTTTCGAGGCTACCACTTTTACCGACAGCCTCTAAGATACCGCCGGTTTATTTTAATATTAACTTTACTCCGGTAGGTTTTTATTGCCAGAACTTTGATTTAATTTCTTTCTCATGTCTTTCTCTATAGTCTTTACCCAGGTCGGGGTTCCTTTGTTCGTCCTTTTGGCGGGCTTCTGCACAGAAGCCCTCCTCTAGGCGCCACTGAGTCTGAGCTAGACAGGGTGTGTGGGAGGGGGAATAGACACCCTGGACAGGGTTGCCTACGCAACCCAAGTCGCACTCTGCCCTGATAGGCTGGGGGGTTCTCCCGCCAGGAGAGCCACCCCACTGTGTGAGTGACAGCTAGGCTGTATGAATGGGGGTCTTGCTGCATAAAAGCAGGGTCCTGAGGACTGGAGGAAGAGACGTCGCCACTGGAACTAAGAAACCGAAGAGGAGAGAAGCCAAAGACATCTGCAACGACTGAACCACCGGTAAACCCCTGCTGCAGATCCTCACCAACGACTCGAGAAGATCTTCACCTGCAAGAGTCTTCTTCCCTTGAGCTGGTCGGGCCAACCAGTGCGCCAATCGCCTTCCAGGACCTGCATTGGTCGAATCGTCAGTGCCAAGCACTAGGAAAACAGATAGCTAGGCACCCGTCCACCCGGACCGCGATTTAAAGGAGCGTACCTTTTATTCGTTTGGCAGCACCGCGGCTGGTTTTATCCCTGGGCAGTGCAGTGACTCGAACCTTGCTCCATGACGAGAGCCTCTCTTCCTCTGCTGGATCTCCCGAACTGCAGGAACTGCCAGGAACTACCGCCACCGCAGGAGCCTCTTCTACTTTTAAGGTACATTGTTCCGCCAGACCTCCCTTTTAGTTGGGTACTGCTAAAGGTGTTTAAAATCCTTTACTTACCTACTGGGTTGGCCGCCCCTATCATCTAACATTGTCTTTCACCTTCTGCAACCGCCTTTTCGAATCGTTTCACAAAGACTTGACTGCAGCTACAAGAACATTTTGCTCCTGGGCTCTTTGCCCTGTACCACTGACTCTGGCACAGGCCTATTGACTCTGGCAAAATCTGTTACAACTGCCTTCTCTATATTGCTTCTCACCTAGAAATGTGTTGGTGCACCTAACTCTTATAACCACCTTTTTCTTCCCTCTTTTAAAACTTGCTCGGTTTTCACCTCAGTATTGTACATGCTAAAGTACTGCCTTGCCTAACTTGTTCACAATCTTATTGGGAAGTGTTGCTGGTGTGTTTAAGAGTATATTCCAGTATAACTTGGCCTTTCCCTCCCTTCTGAGAAATTGTTAGCGTGCCATTTCTGCTTGGTTTTCACTGTGCCGTTTTGCTCAGTTTTCACTCTTGCTCAAACTTGTCTACAATTTAAATAGGGAGTTGTGTATACTTTCTTGACTGATTTAACTTGCTTTTATAACAGTGATTTGTGTGTGAACATCAGAGTGTGTAAAATAAATATATATATATTCTTTTTGATACAAAGCTTTGGTCAGTGTATCCTTGTTCCATAGTATTGTAGTCCTAATGTGTAAACCCTGAATACTGCTCATCTCCCTCTTGTGATAAGACTTGACTGCTTAGCCACAGCTACCAACTAAATCTTTGTGGTACGGACTGATACCAAAGGGGATTTATTGCATATACCTGTAGTCTTAATCTTCTGTAGTGCTCCCTAATGGAACTGCACAGGATTCTGCCTAACACTCCTCCTCTACCACCCCTGGTCTCTTTGGCCGCTTCCCCTCCTCCTTTTTCCCGTTTACCCCTGATGATGTTTCTAGACAAGTCCGATCTATGAAAGTCTCATCAAAGCAGGTTCTTCCCTGCTCATCCAGAACTATCCAGGACCACATCGACACCCTTGCTCCAGCCTTGGTCGACTTCTGCAATCACTCTTTTGCCACTGGAACTTTCCCCTCCCCCTAAAGCACTCCCTTATGCACCCCATTATAAAGAAGTACTCTGCCGATCCTTCCTCTCCGGCAAACTATCGCCTAATCATCTCCATCACTCCTTCCCTGGGCAAACTCCTGGAAAAGCCAACCATCTCCCAGTTTAATCTGCATGCTGAATCTGTTGGTTGTCTACATGACCACCAGTCTGGCTTCAGAGCTGTCAGAAACACAGAAACTGCTCTCCTGAACACCCGTGAAGACTTGCTCTCTAACCTAGACTCTAACCTTCCTTCTGTCCTCATTCCCCTAGATCTATCCTCTGCTTTCAATACGGTCAACCACGCCATCCTGCTCAATTGCCTCCGCCACAACCTGGGTATCACTGGTCAGGCCCAGGTCTGGTCGACCTCCTTGCTCACTGACTGACCCTCCAAGGTCCAACTTGGGTCTTTCCTCTCTTCGATCTCTCTCTTTACTTGTGGTGTTCCCCAGGGGGTCTAACCTTTCTCTCTGGCTTTTCGACCACTACCGGGCAGCTCTTGCCGACTGCATCGCTACATTCTGCTCCAACTTTCAGAGTTATGTGGATGACACCCAGCTCTCCTTTAGGCTCCCCTCGGCCACCTATGCTCCTTCTCTTATACCTGACTGTAATTCAGGAATTGTGTGCCGCCAATGATCTCTGCCGTAATGCCAGTAAGACCGAGATCCTCCTCATATAGACACCTGCTCACTCCTTTCCTCTCTCTCTCACTCTGGCCGCCCACCCTGGGCCCTCTTCCTGTGAGGCTAAGAATCTTGGTGTCATCTTCTACTCCACCCTCTCTTTCTCTCCTCACATCGCCAATGGTATTCTGCCTTTTCTCACTTCCCCAGAAGCTCACTGTCTCCAGAGCCCTGGTCCTCTCTGGGCTCAACTATTGCAACAGCCTATTTCTGAATCTTCCTGTCTGTACTCTTCGACCTCTACAACTTATCCAGAACAGGACTGCAAGACTTGTCCTTGGCCTCAAACCCAGGGATCGTATCTCTCCAGAACTGAAATATCCCCACTGGCTCCAATTGGCTGCAAGGATCAAGTTCAAGACGCTTTGCATCGCCCACAAGGCTTTCTGGGGCCTGGGACCGCACTACCTCCCGCTTACTCTTCCTAAACATCTTCCTACTCAAGCCCTCTGCTCATCCACCTCCAACTCTGAGGGTCAACGCTTCTCCAAGCAGAGAGTGGGGGAGGGGGGTAGATCTCTTTCCTCAGCTGGAGCCTCCCTCTGGAACAGCCTCCCTGCCCCTATCAAACTTGAGCAGAACCACCTCCGGTTCCGGAAGCAACTCAAGTACTTCCTTTTCGTTTCCGCTTTCTCTCTTCCTCTTCCTTTCTGATGTCCCTGACTGCTCCGCACACTGGTCACCTGGCTACCCACTGAAACTCGGGCCCAAGCTCCTGCATGTCCAGTTGCTCTTGCACTGCCTCCGGGCTCCACCCAGCATTTAAGGGCCTGTATCTGCAACCCTACAGTCCCTTGTCTCTCTGCACTTATGAGCCATAATCTGGCAGCACTTATTGAGTTACCTGCACTCCTCACTCCCCCTCCGACACGGCATTTCTCCTCCTCCCCGCAATTGCATGATCTGATTTACACAAGGCCTAGTAAGATCGTTGTTTGCCCCACTTCCGGTCCCCCCTCCTTGCCTTGTCGTGCCTAGAAACACTTGTGTATAGACGCGTTATAAATTACTTATCATATATCATATACTGAAGTCACTAACAAATAACTGCATCCAAGACTCGAGCACTGAAAGACTCAAAGGTCCATGAGCAAGTAAAATCCATAAACAATGAGTGCACAAACCTGCAGGTCCCGACCCACATAACTGGTTACAAACGATTATATCTAGTCTTCCAAGGGGTGCCACAGTTAAAAGAAAGTCCAGAGTATATTCTGGACACTTATAACCCAGCCATTTTGAATAACCCGCCCAACCAGCAAGCCGATAGCCCAGAGTCCTCTCAACCACCTACCGACCACTAATATACACCCCAACAGCAATGGATGGCCGTTTACCCGAGATGTGAGCACCGATTTCTAGACTTTTTTACAGCATCCCCATGCACGTTCAAAGGTTTCCCCGAGCGCGGCAGTTTATTCTAGTACTGAAATATTGCACTCAGACAACTCCCAGGAGGGGGAAGACACCCTATTCAAAGTACATGCCCCATGGAGCACCACAGACTTATATAACATGGCCCAGAGATTCTCAAGACTATCAAATTCCAGGAGGAGCTCCAAGTAATAATACACTGCTATTTCCCCACTTGCATTGATTTAAATCAATTATTGCGAGCAGTGTTGCCCCCAGACACATTTGCTCTTCTAAAGGTGCGTGCAAATTGATCAACCGAACAACCCACCTCAGCCAGAGACTTGAAAACGTTTACTGATAGACTGGTACCAACTATTCTTGCAATTTATCCTCAAAAAACTGATCGGGCCAAAATAAATGTATGCAAGTAGGCCACGGGAGAACACCCTGTGGAGCACCTAGAACATGTAAAAAGATGTTCTGAGCAACATTCAGGTATCATCGATGCCCCGCTTACCACACCGCAGGTGGTAATGGCGCAATTTGTTATGGGTTGCAAACCAAGTTAGCAGAAGGGATGAAGGCTGTGATTGGATGGGAAGGAAAGGGGTTGGTCAGGTTTCGCTGGCAGCACAACATGTTCACAAAAAGGTTGAAAGGCAGAAGGAGGCGACAGAAGCCAAGCTTATGGCACTACAAATACAGAGTTTATAACCCTCTCAAGGAAGGGTAAGGTTCCGGGGACGGGGAAGAGGTGAGCCTCAGTCAGACCAGCCCACGCAAGCTGCTGAGGGGTATTATCGGAACACAAACCTCGATCAGTGCAACTATTGCAAAGAGCCTGGGCACTGGAAAGCAGAGTGCCCAAATTGGCTGCAGTACAATGGTCAGGCGGACAGAGAATGGCGGCACAAGGTCCGCCTCCAGTCATTACTTATGACTGTTGTATAAGATTGCCAAGGGGTCCCAGAGCTTGTTGCACTGCTTAAATCGATTGATCCTGCTGCCCACTATGTTGAATGTAATGTGGCTAGCCAAAAGGTTTCATGTTTGGTGGACACAGGGGCATCACGCTCCACTCGTAAGAGCATGGGATTTCTCCCAGACACCCATTCAGAAGAGATAGTAGATGCTGTTGGCATAGGAGGTACGCCAATACCTCACCCATGTCCCCTTTTTAATACATCGGATGCTTTAATACCTGGCTATACTGAATACCTTATCCCCTAGCATACACGCAGGGATAGTGGGTGGGACATATGGAGTAAAGGGTACTAAGGACTATGAGCACTCTAGTCACTACAGTGAGTAACTCATTACTCATACGTCCCGTCCCCTTCCTCCATCCTTGCGGGTGATTCCACCGAACAAGACCATAGGGTGGAGCTGTGCCAACCTGTCTCATATCTTGCACGAAGCAAAAAGGTTGTTCAGAACCACTTGACCGAACTCTGCATCTCACCTGAAGTTGGTATCCAGGGAATAGTGCTTACAGAACGCCAACAGAGTGGCCCAAGTAGCGGCCCTGCTGATGATATCCCACAAAGCATGTCTCCGAAACTTGACGGCCGTGGCCTTAGCTCTGACCGCATGGGATTGAATCCCCCCAGGAAACGGTTTGCCCATGGCTGTATATGCCTCAGAAATGGCCTGTACCATCCACTGGGCGATAGAATCTTTGGAAGTCTGGGTGCTGGAAGACGTGCCCCAAATGTGATGAACAATGCCTCAGCCTTCCTGAAAGATTTTGTCCGGGAGAGTTAGAACTTGAGGATTCTCTTGAGGTCCAAGGAAAGCAAAGCCCTTTTGGCATCCGAATGCATGTTCGGGAAGAACACCGGCAGACAGATTTCCTGATTCAAATGGAATGGAGTGACCTCCTTGGGCAAAAGGTTAGGATGGGTGTGCAAGATGACCTTGTCTCTGTGAAATGTAGTGAAGGGCTTGCATGATGACAAAGCCTGCAGCTCGCTAACTCTGCGCACTGACGTGAGAGCCACAGCAATTAGTGCCACCAGACTGATGTCCACCGGGGTCATCGGCTCGAAGGGTTTCCACTGCAGGGCCACAAGAACCATATTGTGGTCCCAGACAGGATGAGGCCTGTGAACTGGAGGAAAGAGCATGGACAAACCCTTGAGGTAGGCCTTAACCACGGGGTTGGCCGCAGAAAAAACATGCTCTGGGGAATTCTTGTAGGACCCAATGGCTGCCAGAAGGGAGCGACAGGTATCGACCTGAACGTCGGAATGAGCAAAATGTGCGGAAAAAGACAGCACGTCATCCAGGGAACAGTTAAGGGGGTCAAGCCATTTGTCGCAAGCCCAGTGGCAAAACCTTGTCCACTTGCTCTTATACTGGTCCTGCGTAGACGGCTTCTTGGCCTCCTGAATGATGTCCCAGTTGTCCTCAGAACACTGAGTATGGTGGAGTCTCAGCTGGCCAAGAACCAGGCCGCTAGGGCCAGCCTGGCCGGGCCTGGGTGCTCCACAGCCGTGCTGTGTTAGGAAGCCCCTGCCGGGAATCAGAAGATAGACTGGTCCCTGGGAGCACAACTGCAGTAGATCCGAGGACCAAGCCCTCGACAGCCAGTGTGGAGTGATCAGGATGAGGCTGCAGCACACCGATGTCTGGAACTTGCGGAGGGTACGCTGGAGCAATGGTGGAGGAGGAAACGCGTAGCACCAGCAGCCATGCCATCAGAGCTGGAACTTGTGTTACCTAGAGACGTCTGACGCTGGTCTGCCCAAGAGGCAAACCGGGGGCACTTGGAATTCAGAGGAGATGCAAATACATCCAGACCCCCATCTCTGGTACAGGAGCAACAAGGAGTTGATGTGTAACTCCAACTCTTAGGTGTAGAAGCCCAAGCACAAGCGACTGAGTTGATCCGCTTCCACATTGCTGTCTCCCTGGAAGTGGACAGAGAAAACCAAATCCGTTCCATAAGGGCCCATTCCTAGATCGCGACCGCCTCCATGCACAGGAGGGGGAATGGGTGTCACCCTGCTGGTTCAAGTAAAACATTGTCCTAGAATTGTCTGTCCCAACCAGAACCGCTGTGGCCCTGATGAGGCAGAAAAGCCTTGAGCGCCAGGCCCACCGCTCTGAGATCGAGCAGAGTGATATGCAGCAGGGGGAGTGGAAAAAAACATGCAAGTGTCCTGGACTACGCACCATGAATGGAGTAGCCCTCCAGAGTAGACCCCTAGCCTGAGAGTGAGGAATCTGCCACCGCCAGAGTTGGCTCTGGCACAGTAAAGGGGCTCCCACTGCCACATTGCCAGCCTTCAACCACCAGCAAAGGTCCGGGAGGCAGAGCAGGGATATTGGGATCCTGTCCGACTTGAGACCCTGTCTGCTGGTCACAAGTGGCCACCAAGTGGAGTTCCAGACACCTCATCTTGAGGTGGGTCTGCTGGACCATGAGAACATAAGATGCCATCAGCCCCAGAAGGTGCTGGAACCACCATGCCGAGATGGTCGAGTTGGCCCGAAAGTGCCCTAGTGCCTTGCAGAGTCAAAGGAGTCTCTTGGGCTTGGGGAACACCGGTTGAACCGCCATGTCCCAGCGCACTCCAAAGAACACCAGATGCTGTGCGGGAGTAAGCTATGACTTTTGTCGGTTGAGGGAAAAGCTGAGCTGTAGAAGAACGGCTGGAGTGCACCGCCCCCCTCGTGCAGCTGGCTCTAACCAGCCTGTCGTCCAGATAAGGGCATAAGTGGTGGCCTTCCAGGCAGAGGAGACTGGCCACCGCATTAATCAGCTTTGTGAACACACAAGTAGCCGAATTGAGGCTGAAATGCAGCACCTTGTACTGGAAGTGGCTCAACATAATCATGAACCGCAGACATTTCCTATGCGGATGGTAGATGGGGACATGAAGGAATGCATCCTTGAGGTCTAGGAAACGCAACCAGTCCCCTGCGCACAGAGACTCTGCTATGTGCGCAGGAGTAATCTTCTTGAAGCGTTCGCAAGGTAAAGACAGGTTGAGAAATGACAGGGCGAGAAATGACAGGGCCAGGACTACCCTCCGGCCAGCCTGGTTGTTCTTGGGTACCACAAAAATCCTGGAGTAGAAGCTGGAGCCCCTGTCTGACTGAGGAACCGGTTCTACGGACTGCATCTCCAAAAGAGAAAGGATCTCCCGTAAAATGGCCGGGGACTCAATCTGATGCAGAGAAGGAGAGGATAGTAGTGGAAACCGAAGAGGAAGACTGAAGCCTGTGGAGACTTTAGAAAGGATCCGAGGACTCTCGAAATAATGCTTCCAGTTGTCCTGGAAGAGAGCCAGCCAGCCCCCTACAGGCGAGCTGTGTTCCCTGACCGTTCCGCCACTGCTTTTTGGCATCTGAGGTGGGAGCGGAGGAGGGGGAGTGGAAAAAAACATGCAGGTCCTCTGCTGTCTCCTCCTGTGGTCACTGGGTGACCTGTCAGGCTTCCGTGCACCATGGTCACGAAATGCCTTGAAGCCGGTGAAAGCGCAGGGTTTGAAGTCTGTCCTTCCCTGAGACTGATAGAAGGACTTCTGCCCTGGCTTAGGCAGGATAGCCAAGGACTCGGCGGTCTGTTTAGAGGTCTTCTTCTTTGTCAACTCGTCATTGGTGGATGAATGAAAAAGATCTGAACCCTCAAAAGGAAGATCCAGGACCCGCTCTTTCACATCTGAAGAGGATTTAGTGGCATGCATGCATGCCGTCTGTCTCATCTCGACCCCCAGGCACAGCCCTCTGCTGGCTGTGTCGATGTGGGAGACCGAAGACTCCATGAGGACCTGCGCAACCGCCTGAGTGTCCGGCAGGCCGGCCTTAAAAGAGGCTTGCCTCTCCAGAGGGAAATCAGACAAACTCCAAGAGCTCTCGCCTCAACTTCTGGTTCGCTGCGGCTAGGAGGGCATCAGCGTTAGCCTGCAGCAAATGCAGCCCTGAGATGACGTAGCAATGTTTACCAAAAGACTCAAGGACCTTGTCCTCATTGGATAGACAGCTGGAAGACAATGGTTTAGAATACAATCAGGCCGTGGCCACCACTGAAGAGTGAGGCTGGGGGTGGGAGGCCAGGAGGACTGGCTCCCAATCCAAAAGCCTGAACCGGATGTCCAATTTCTTGTTCATCAAGGTGTTAGCCCTGGCCTTCTCCGAGACCTTTCTCACCACCTGCAGGACATCCTTCTGAACCGGAATGCCTGAGCGGCTTTGGTGCGCCTCGCCAAAATCTCTGCTAGCACTCCCGACTCCTGGGGGGCCTCCTCTAGCTGGGGGACCCCCAAAAACTCCACAAGGCCCTGAAGGCGGTCATGAAAAGCCTTTACAGATGCTGAGGGCTTGTCGTCGTCCTGGGCTTCGTCGTCATCACCCCCTACCCTTTTTTCCAGATGGAGGGGAGTGCGGGTCCTAAGACACCAGAGCCGGAGGGGTCCCGCCTTGATCCGGACCTGAAGATAGCTGTCGATCCAATGGATCCTGGGGGGATGCGTTGGTGGGACAGGCAGAGACGGAAGGGTTTCAAGAATGGGTAGGGCCTGAACCAGAGGAGGGACGGGCATCGGCACAGGAAGCGCCAGAGGGCCCAGAGGTGGAGGCCTAGGAGGCACGACCTGTGGGATCACTTCTTTGACTACGCCCTTGAGGAGCCCTGTCATTTGCGGGGAGCACAAGAGGAGGAGGAATCGCTAGAAGAAGCGATCCTCGCAAGTCACCGGATCCCGGGGGGCCCGGCTCTCAGTAGCACTGGTTCTCTGTTACCGATTGAAGCGCTGACACGCCTATGTAGTGTAGCAGTAAGGCTGCGATGGGTAGATGTAGCTCTGCAGAGACCAGTTGTACCATAAAGTCTGCCTGCGCTTCCCGAGGGAAGGGGACTGGAACCTTCTTGCATGGCCCACTCCATGGGCGAGGCGGCTCCGGCAAGCTGGGCGCCCTCAGCAACAGAGCTGGTAATCGTGCTGGATTGTACTTAGGACTGACTCTTGGAGGTAGAACACGACGATCCCTTGTCCACTGGGGCCAAAGAGGAGGAGAAACTTGATCGTCCCTCTGTTGATCGAGCAGTAGAGCTACTCAGCCCCTCGGCTTGGGAGCCGGTAGCCTTAACTGCTCACGCTGGACTAAATTTAAAGGGAAAGCTCAATTTTTCAATGCCAAAGGTTCTGGTACCGTCCCCATGTTGGGGGACGCTCGACAAGGATGGAGGAAAGGGGTATTTATTTATTTTTTTAGATTTGTAAAGCGCACTGCAGCCCACAGGCATCGAGGCGCTAAGTGGTGCTTATGGAGGCTTACTTATGGGTTAAATGAAAGCCGCCCAGGAAGATTCTTATACATGGTAAGGTTAATACAAAACCTAAGAGAGTTGCATGTTCAAAAGGCTGCTTGGTTACAGATGCAGCGGTTTTAGAACAACAGATTCAAACAAAGAGCACGGTTTTGATCGCCTTACGGAAGGCTGCATGGGAGTCAATGCTCCTGATGTGTGGTGGTAGGGCATTCCAGTTTTGCGCGGCCTGGGTGGGGAAGCTGTTTCCACCGGCACGTTTTTTGAGAGTTTTGGGAACAGTGATAAGATTTGTGTAAGGTGTTCTAGCTGGCCAGGATGAGAGGGGTTTGGTGATCCTCTGGACCAGGTAGGGGGGGTGCAAGTTGGTGGAGGCACTTGTGAGTAAGGGCTAGAGTCTTGAACAAGATTCTTTGCTTAATTGGAAGCCAGTGAACCAACCTCCTGAGTCCTGAGATGTGGTCTCTGCGTGAGAGACCCGTGGCAGCCCTCAGGGCATTATTTTGAGCAATCTGTAGTTTAGCTAGGTTTTTTCCAGAAGTTCCCACAAGGAAGGTGTTGCAATAGTCTAGTCTCGAGCCAATTAATGCCCTGGCAATGGTGAGACAGTTTTGCTGTCATAGGTAGGGTCTGACTGAGTTGATGAGTTTGGAATGGTAGGCCGAGGAGGAAGAAATGGCGTTAACCTGCCTATCCATGGTTAGGTTAGGTTCAAGGTAGACGCCCAAGGTCTTAATCGTCTGCGACACCTTGATGGGAGCATTGTCAACAGCGAAGCAGTTATACTGTTTGTCCAGTTTGCCCAGGGTGGGCAGGGATCCAATGAGCAGGAGTTCTGTTTTCTCAGTATTGAGGCATAGCCAGTTTTCTGCCATCCAGGATTGGATTGTTGAGTAGATTGAGTTGAGGGTGTTTGAGTCTGATGCATAGTCTCCCGATAGAGGGATGAGTACCTGTGTGTCATCAGCATAGTTAGTATACGAGATGCCCAGGGCGTCAATGATTTTGAAGAGAGGTCTGGTAAAAAGGTTGTACAGGTTGGGGGCAATGCACAAACCCTGGGGAACACCACATTTGAGGAGGATGGGTGTGGCGCAGGAGGATTCTGAGAAGACCTTCATGGCCATGCCCTGTAGGAAAGAAGTTATCCAGTTACAGGTGCTGGGCAAGAAATTGGCCATGGTGGAAAGGTGGTGGCACAGGGTCTTGTGGTCAACCAAGTCAAACGCAGCGGAAAGGTCGAGTAGGAGCAGGGGAGCCGAGGTCATCCATCTGGTTCTTTAGGTCAAGGAGCGCAGTTTCAGTGCCGTGACGCGGCCAAAACCCTGACTGCCGAAGACCAAGGAGGTGGTTGTCCTCTAGACATTTTTGAACTTGCAGATAGGCTGCCTTGTCAAGTATTTTAAGTAGGAAGGGGACAGTGGTGATAGGCTGGTAGTTCCCTGGTGCAAGTGGGTCGAGTGTTGGTCGAGTGCGGACGAACCCACGCTTCTTTGAGTGAGATCAGTGGGGACTTGGCCTGCCTTGAAGGAGGCATTAATGAAGGCCGTGATGAGGGGGGCAAGGGTGTAACGCTCACCTGATTCCCGTAGAGGCGCCGGTCTTGACTGGGCGTATACCGTATCTGCAAAGGTGATGGGTAACACACGGCTGGCTCTTTGGGCTGGACCTCTGTGCACTGTATGTCTGACTTGAAGGGTAAGATGTCTGCAGATAGAAAATATGGGATTAAGGAACTGGGTTATTGAATGTCTCTCTCTTCTTCCCTTTCTCTTCTCCTGTAGAACCCCAAAGGTTAACGCTCTCACCTTAGGTAAGTGAACGCCGTGCTCTCCATCTGCCTCGGGGCAGGGTGCTGTAACCAGTTTCTTCACTGGATAAGGGGAGCAGGCCTCTTGACTTCAGAGGACTGCTGTCCGTCGTTTACTGCACGAACGGTAAGTTTCGAGTAATTCTAATGTCTTTAAAGTCTTTAGTAATGATGTTTCTTGTTTTGCAGGGTTCTGGCGATGGCGGATGACGGGCTGAAGTGAGTTGAAGATGGAGCCCGTGTGATGAATAGACGCGCCTGGAAGCACGTAAGTAAGCGCTTGTTGCCTGCTTCACGATGCGCTCTAACTGTCTTTTTATTTTGCAGGTACAAGTTCGGAGCGGCTGCAGGGTGCCGGAATACCCACTGGGTTAGATGTGGAAAGGAGTAATGGCACGTGAGTATTAAGGTTCCCCAATGTCTTTAAACGCACCTTGTTTTGTCTTTCAGATGCGGGATGCAGCGCCGAAGGCCTCCGGAGCGTGCAAAGAGTTGGTAAGCTTTTGTCTTTCAGATGCCGGAATGCAGTGTGAAGACCTCCGGAGCGCACGAAGAGTAGGTAAGCCTTTGTCTTTCAGATGCCGGAATGCAGCGCGAGGCGTTGGTGACAGCCGATGGACCAGGTAAGTGAAGAGCTGTCACTGAAGACCGTAATGCTAACCTGTTCTTTCTTGTCTTTATAGGTGTTGCTGAAGACTGGATTCAGGATGGTAAGCCTTTTTCCTTAGGCCCAGGATCAGATGCAGAAGACACGATGAGCGTTCTGCTGCAGAGGATGCAGAATAACGCAAAGCAAGATTCATCCATCGGGTGTGGTTTAAATAGCCTCCTGTAGTGCTTAAGTGTCTCCTTCCACAGCCACGCCTAGGTAAGAAAAGAGTTCCTGCTTTCCAGAAGAGTTCCAGTGTTCTGAATCTAGGGAGTGGCTCCTGCCCCACCCAACAGGAAAAGTAGTTCCAAACAGAAGAGGATCAGAGGCTCAACTGGCAGGCAAGTAAGCAGCATGATCTGCTGCAGGTAAGTCCACCCAAGCATTATGAGCCCGGCGCTTCCAGCGCTGGGACTGGGCATATTTATGAGCCTGGTGCCACTGGCGCCAGGACTGGGTCCAAAAGGTCCCAATTGGGACTGGTTGGCACTCGGAACCTGGGTTATGGATCTGCTTCCAAGGGAGTTGGGAAAACCCTGACCTTTTGGAAGCAGAGATCATGACAAAGGGAAGGAGCACAGTCCTTGATGATTTGTGCTGTGCAGGCATCAGCTTTGCAGTTGGACGGTTTAATAGAGTTGAGGAGTGTGATGACTTCAGGGACGGTCACATCTTTGAATTCAAACACCAGAGAGTGAGTGCGGGCAGTCTGAGGGGGTGACCTGCTGTGACGTTTGGCTATCAAGTTAGAGAGGGCTTGCTGGTGGGCGAGGATTTTGGAGTGCAGAGTGTCTAGTTTGTTCAACATGGCTGACTGAATGTTATTGCACCATGCTTCATCTTTCAGAAGTGAAGAGGGCGTAGGGGCAGGGTTTTCTAATTCTCTGAAGATAGAGAAAATGTCTTTGGTCCCTGATTTGGCATTGGATATACTGTTATTGAAGGATGTAGCTTTAGCCTTAGTAATGACAATTTTGGATTCTTTTGCTCGAGCCTTAAAGGCCTCTAGTGTGCTGTCCATTGGGTTATTTTGCCAGATGGAGAGAGCAACCCTTTTTTTTAGAGCGTAACTCAAGGTGAACCAGGCGTTGCCGTGTTTGACTTTTTTAGCTTTCTTGAAGGTGAGTGGGGATACGATGTCAATGGCCTGAGTGATGGTGGTTTTGAATACATTGGCTAGTATCTCAGGATCGTTGGAGAAAGGGGGGAGAAGCGCTGGCACTGCAAGATGTTGCATGAGATTTTCCTTAGTGAGTAGCTTGGAACTTTTAGAAAGAGCAGCTGGGAGAGGAGGGGTGGACTTCGGTTGTGCTCTGGAGTTTAGGATATCGAACTTGATGCAATGGTGGTCAGACCATGGGATGGCAGTGATCTCTTTGAGGAGGAGAGGGCAGTTATGTTGGGCCACCCAGTCTAGGGATCGACCCTTGATGTGGGTGGGCTGAGAGGTGGCTTGGGTGAAGCCGAGTGTGGAGAGAGCTTTTTGGAGGGCATGGGCATGGGAGTTTTTAGGGTTATTAAGACCTAAATTGAGGTATTGTTGTGTAAACCGAGTTGCACCATCCATGGCTGCCGCGAGGGAGTGTATTTGGATATCCCCCGCTCAGAGATGTGAGGAACTCATGGTGACAACAAGTAAGACAGACACAAGTGATCACAGTTCAAGGGTGCTTATTAAACAATGAATGTTGTATGCAGGTTGGAAAAACACCTATTCTAAACCTAAATCTAGGATGGGAGCAAGCTTCGACTACCAAATGAAAAATAAGGCAGTCCTAGTGATGTTGTGTCAAATATAACATCCTATACTAAGACACCTATTGCCAAACCTCACAACTAATACAAAAAGGGGTGTGGAATAGTTCGCAAGAAAAGAAAGAAGCGTTCTCAAAGAATGGGTCAGGATGTGGTAGCTTGGCTCTCCCTTCCCCACGTTTTGGACATGGGGTAAAATGGGAGCTCAGAGGACAGTAAATTCTCGTGCTTCTCCAGCACGAAACGACAGTCCTAATGGCAGCTCTCAGGACACACACTCAAGCTTTCAGAAATCAGGGCCGTCGATGGCCAAGTCTCGTTTCCAATGAAAGTCTCTTTGATTTGAGGAAATGCTGTGTTCAAATAATAGAACAAAAGTTCCTTTATCAAATGATAGCACACAGCCTTCTGTGGAGCAGGAGCTCCTCAGACCACTGCAGGAGCAGTGGGCAACTATGGAGACCACATCTGATGCCACCCTCAGCCGCGTTAAGCGCCTCTGAAGAAATGCGTATTGATAATGCAGAAAAGCCAGATGCTACAGTATTAGGTATTGCTAGCCCTAAATACTGCTAATATTGCCCTGATGTGCCTAACAGCATTTTGCCAGCTGTAAACAGACTCCGCTGGCCTGTGCTGCTCTCTGTGATACTAGACGCCATTGCCTTCCTCGTGGAAGGAAATCCCCTCCAAGATGGCCGACTGCTGTTCGACCTAGCCTCTCCTCACCCTTCCAGGCTAAGCACACCTCCGGAGGCACCGATTGGCCTTTTGGAGAATTTACACAGCCTATCCTGTGAGGCGGCAGGCGGAAGCCGGCCCACGTCAACAAGGCCTAGGAATCAAGGCTTTTACCTGTCCTCAGCCTGTCACCAGCCGATCAAGCCGTCTGCAAGCCCCCCTTGCCAGACCAAGGTAACTTATAGACCCAACCAACATTGGTAATTGACTACTTACTCGGCCCTACCTAAGAACAAACCCAGAACAGTATACTATGTACAATGTAACATCTGCATGTAATGCTGTCTATTATCCTACGTCTTTTTGCATCCATCTATTTGAATTGCCCCTACCACATCTTAATGCTGTCTCACATTTAAATTGCGCCTCATCTGGACATTTCTCATCACACGGCCTCCGTAGTGTTATCTCTGTATAACTCAGCCATATCTTTTAGTAAAGTTCCACTAATCTGATTACGAGTACTGCCCCCAGCCTGGATAGCTGCACTATCATCAGACCCACTAGCATCTTTATCAAGCTCCCCAGCTCTCTTGATTCCATGATGCCGTAGTCACTGTGCTTGCATACGTATGCCCTCCCATCCACATTCCTATTGTGCTCCGCGATCCTGAGAGTGATTGTGGTTGTGTCAGAAAGTTGCTATATTAGGATTGCCTATGCTCAGATAAAGTGCATCGTTCCACCAGTCATCAGATTACATATGCTTGTCACTCTAACGCCTCATAAGGCATGTGTATTGCCCTACTGAATATTCGTTTTCCAATTTGTTATTGCACTGCATTGGTTTTAGCTATCCTACTGCTGTCCATTCGCCGGTCATCAGATTACATATGCTTCTCACTCTAACGCCTCATAAGGCATGTGTATTGCCCTACTGAATATTCGTTTTCCAATTTGTTATTGCACTGTACTGGCTTTAGCTATCCTACTGCTGTTCATTCTATGCGTGAGACAAAGGGTATGTAGCATGCAATGTACATACCTGCCATCTAACTGTGCTAAGTGAGCTCTGTTCCTCTGCCCACCTCTTGGATTTCCATGCGGTGCAAATGAGCCAAATTGGTCCAGTATAGTACCACCCACACGTGTATGATCATGCATATATCACTGAATGCGTTATATTTCATGTAATGTACATCTTTAAGTCTTTAGTGCCTTAAATGAACATGATCTACCTCTCTGCTAGTTGGACACTTACCCCATGCTTATAGCCTATGCACACATGAACGTGTCTACATGTCATGCATGCTGGACGCTACGCTCGTAGAACAGCTAGACCGTTCTACTCCAAATGGAGGCTATTCGATACGTTACCGGGAAAACGACGTTTACACTTTTCACGTCGCTAACTTCACGTGACTTTTGCTTCGTCACGTGAACTACGGTATCACGTATTTAAGCAGCGTAGAAACTTCACTCGCTGCTTCTGATCGTCTCTATTGGCGTCGTGTAGCTGAACCTCTGATCTACATCCTGGTATATTCCTACAGCTACTTTTGGGCCTTCAATAGCGTGTGTTCCGCCACACGCTGATTCCTGGAGCTATCCCTTCGCGTGCTATTCCACACGCGCTCTTCGTCTGCAAGTGCGGCCGGCCCAGGCTGCGTGAATCCTGCCCGCGTGTAAAATCCACACGCGCTCTTTGTCTTCATACGCGGCTGGCCAAGGCTGCGTAAATCCTGCCCGCGTGTAACATCCACACGCGCTCTTCGTCTTCAAGTGCGGCCGGCCCAGGCTGCGTGAATCCTGCCCGCGTGTAAAGTCCACACGCGCTCTTTGTCTTCATACGCGGCTGGCCAAGGCTGCGTAAATCCTGCCCGCGTGTAACATCCACACGCGCTCTTCGTCTTCAAGTGCGGCCGGCCCAGGCTGCGTGAATCCTGCCCGCGTGTAAAGTCCACACGCGCTCTTTGTCTTCATACGCGGCTGGCCAAGGCTGCGTAAATCCTGCCCGCGTGTAACATCCACACGCGCTCTTCGTCTTCAAGTGCGGCTGGCCCAGGCTGCGTGAATCCGGCCCGCGTGTAAAATCCACACGCGCTCTTCGTCTTCAAGTGCGGCTGGCCAAGGCTGCGCGAACCCTGCCCGCGTGTAAATCCACACGCGCACGTTGTCTTCACACGCGGCTGGCCCAGGCTGCGCGATTCCTGCCCGCGTGTAAATCCACACGCTCACGTTGTCTTCAAACACTATTTTCTTCTAACTCCTGCATCTGTGGAATTAACAGAAGGATTGATCCCTAAGTGGGAAGGAAGCCTTTCAAGGATTATTGGAAGTGACTTTGAACTGAACTTTGGACGCTATCCTGTGGTGAATTCAACCCGTATCTAGCGTGAGCCTCGTTCCGTCCGGGATAAGTCTCCCTTACTAATTTTCCCTTCCCTGTCGTTTTGTTCTTCATTTCAAATCCATCAAGAGACTTCTGGATTGTTCTACCCAGAGATACAGGTCAGTGTGATCATTCCTGTCATTATCTAACTCATCATACTCAGGTTGGAGCAGTTATTCATGATACTTTAATTTGTTCTAGGCTGGATTACTATACCTTACCCACGCCCTTTCCAGTGATCCATCGCTCTGCCTGTTTTATCAGCCAGAGGGTTGTATCATTTGGAAGGTCTTTGTTGACTTCACGACTATCAAGTCGGGTGAACAGGGATCCGGAAGACCCTACCTCCTGTATCCTTTTGAATATTGTATCCTTTTCGGTTGATACTTTGGTGCATTCTGACACTACACTGTTAAAAAGTACGTGTGTCTACACCCACTCCCCTCCCTCAGTGTGTTATTAGACCTACTTGAACTGTATCGTGGCCATTCCAAGGACTCAATATACTATATTGCTGATGTTACACCACCCTAGCTCTTAGTGCCCCTGTCACCACACCTACCAACATAGACGCACCATCCTACCACACTATGTTAAATATGCTACTACATAATAGCATCTTTTTGGCTATAGAGGGCAATATATTCTCACCAACCAGCATCTCAGAATATAGCGACTGGTGGCTCCCCCCTCATAAGATTGGTCAATCTCGAACCCACCCTGACAAAAATGACATATCCTGGCAATATCATAAATATGTACCACCCTATCCATTGTAGCACCGCAGGTCCCAGTGTATCTGCAACATACCCTTGAACCACTACTGCCAGAAATCTCAAACTTCATGCCAGACTCTCCAAACTGTATGAACCTCTCACAAGATCCTTACTACCATCCAACAAGAGAACAACGCTTCCCACTGCTGTGAAGCCGCTGAATTCCAACAAACTTGTATCTGGCTCAGCCTCTCGCGCCAATGATACTCAGCATAGGACACATAAACCTAAGCTA
The DNA here is from genome assembly GCF_040938575.1 of Ambystoma mexicanum. Classification (NCBI taxonomy): domain Eukaryota; kingdom Metazoa; phylum Chordata; class Amphibia; order Caudata; family Ambystomatidae; genus Ambystoma; species Ambystoma mexicanum. Next base: position 879,884,811 of record NC_090937.1, on the reverse strand, counting down.
ATCGACCATCACATACTCAACCCCTTCCAGGTAACAGCTAAAACAGAGGCACTCTCCATTAAAGGAGCACTCCTCAACGCAAGATCACTTGTTGCACATGCCACAGATATTTCTGATCTAATAGTGGAAAATAAATTGGACTTCTCGCTATTACTGAGTCCTGGCTACATAATGCTGCAGGACCTTCACTTATGCTAGCTATTCCCGATGGCTACACGATTTCCAGGCAAGATAGAGGCGCAGAGGTATCGCTATAATATCCAGACTAAGCCTTTCACTGAGATTAGCCCCCCCACAAACCATGCAATCTTGCGAAATTCTCACAGCTAAACTCCCTTTGGCCAACTCACAGTCACTCACTATCCACTTAACTTATAGACCACCTGGTCCTCTCGGGACATTCGAAGAGGACTTGCATAGCATTCTAGCTAACAACCTCAAAACAACCTCCCAACTACTATTATTAGGTGATTTTAATCTAGGCTATAATGACCCAGCAGACAAGTATGCTCTTGAAATAGCAAACTCTATTGCCGCTTTAGGCCGGTCACAAAAAACTAGCCAGCCTACCCATATTAAAGGGAGAACCTTAGATTGGGTAGCTGATTACAATTGTACCGTTACCATCACCTCTATCTTGCCACTAGCGTGGACAGATCACTCCCTTGTGTCCTTTACTCTCTGAACTATTAGATCTCCTCCCACGCTGACTCTAATGGCCCCACCTTGTCCAACCAGAAATAAAAGAATATTACTATAGACAAAGTGATCCCTGCCATCCTCCCCACACTGAAAGCATAGTCGGACAACCTTGACCCTGATACCTTGGTCCATGAATATAATAATATTATGCTTGCCACACTGGACAAGATCGCACCCCTCAAACTAAGACCAAGTAAACCCAAGCCCACCTAAATAAGTGGTTTACTCCACAACTAAGGGAGTTGCGTATCCTAAAAAGAAAATGTGAATCCTCTTGGAGAATATGCCCGTCTATTGAAAATAAGGCCACCCTAGCATCCATCTCCTCACAATACAAAAATGAAATTTGCCTGGCCAAACAAAATTCCTACAATGAGCGGATTGCTAAATCTAATTCAAGTATGAGGGAACTATTTACCATACTAAAAGAACTAGAGTCTCCGATCCCTATACCTGATATTTGCATAAAAAATAAAACTTGGTGCTCTGATATTCAAAATGCGCTAGCCAGCAAAGTCAAAACCCTTCAAAACAAAATAAACCTTAAAAAAGACTCCTTGAACACACAGCATTCCCCTAACACCACAGGTCCCAGTATCACACCCCCTACCAGGGTCACCAGATACAGCGTCACCAAAACTACTAGCGTAGAGGTCGAGAAAGTTATCTTGTCTCTTAAACCTTCTAATTGCAAAGGTGACCTCTTCTGTGCTCAAATTATAAAAGATGCCGCCAGAGACCTCTCCCCATTCATATCCAAACTGATTAATGCTTCCTTCACTTCCGGCACCATTCCCCCCAACCTAAAACAATCATGGGTACTTCCCCCCTCCTAAAGAAACAAACCTTAGATCCACTCATCCCCACTAACTACCGTCCCATCACGACGGTTCCCTTCCTTCTTAAAATTTTGGATAAGGTTGCATACCTACAGATCCAAACATTTCTTGAATCACATAAACTCCTGGCAGTAAGACAATTAGGTTTCCGCCCATTACATGGGACAGAAACTGCCCTGATCGATTTAAAAACACATATCGATGAGCTGAGAGATAAGGGTAAAACTGCCCTCCTCCTACTATTCGATCTCTCGGCTGCATTTGATCTTGTGGATCACAAGGTCTTGTGTAATCATTTGGATTCAGCGGGTAATTTTTCCTCAGATGCCATCAAATGGATCGAATCATTCTTGAGTGAGAGAACCATGAGGGTTTTCTCACCATCAGATGCAGCGGATCCTATCCCTATTACGTGTGGTGTACCCCAGGGCTCCTCTGTCTCCCCCACCCTGTACAACATATTCACCAAACTCTTGTTCCAATGATCTGGATCTTCTGGGTATCACCTACACCAACTATGCAGATGTTACACAGATTCTCCTCCCGCTTTCTAGGGATTATGACAAGGATTTAGCATTGGTGAATAGGATATATCTCATCATCCAGGCAAGGGTGGCCAGACATGGCCTATTTCTGAATGATGAGTAAACAGAGCCGATTATCCTGGGTACCCAATCCAATATCTATAAATTAGGCCATTAATACTCTGCATTCTCTATAGATGGAAACCTCATTAAAGTAACTCATGAAGTAAAAACATTAGGCTTCTATCTCGACTCGACTATCACCTTTGACAAACATGTGAAATCCCTGGCCTCCACTACTGCTTATAACTGTAAGGTTATCAGGGCAGGTAAACCATTTCTGTCAAATAACAGTTGCATGATCTTAGCCAGAGCACTAGTACTATCTAGATGAGACTATTGCAACGCACTTTACAGTGGTGCTAATAAAGCTATCATCCAGAGGTTACAAATCCTTCAAAATAATGCCTTAAGATCGGCATTGGGTATAAACAAAAGAGAACACATTTCCGCCATCAGCAGGCAATATAAATGGCTCTCTATCAACAACATTTTGCTAAAAACTGCCTCCCTGACACACAAAGCACTAAATAATGCTGCCCCAAGCTACCTCTCAGACAGACTAAAGAGAAGATCGACCCTTAGACCGACCAGAGCTGGTAATGCCAATTGCCTGGTGGTACCGAGTTACAGACTTAACAATGTTGGAGGCTACAGCTTCCTGTGAAGGCCACTAAACTTTGGAACTCCCTGCCTCATGAGCTTAGAGCTGACCTACCTTATTTACACTTCAGAAAAAACTACATTAACCTGCTCAATGCCACTGACCACTAACACGCTCTCTACCTGTACCATTTGCCCCAGCTCTCCTCTACCGAGACTGCTCTCTCTAGGACCTGCTTGTATATAATTATATCTGTTAATAGTTCAGTTTGTACTCATACCTGTAAATATAAAATGTAATCCTGTTGATGACTGTAATAACTTTACTTTCTGTAACCTATTTGTAACCATGAAAGCTGTGCATTTCCTTACTGCTGCGCCCTGCTACGTTCGGGTTAGGCGCGCATTAAAAATAAATAAACAACAAACAAACAAAAGTTGGTTTCCAATGTTCGCTGGGTGATGGGTTCTCCCCTGGGTGCCCCTCTTCTGGGCGCTAACCCTTCTTGTATAGTTTTCCACAAATCTTAATGTCTTTTTAAACAGCTCTGAATACACTGGTTCTGGGGACTTTAGACTTTGTCCCTCTTGGGATTCGCTTCCCTTGTTTCTTCTCACTGCGGGATTCACTTTCCTTTCTTTCTCTTAGTTCGTAGATCAAAATCTTTCGATTGTGCTGGGATTTTGCTTGACCCTCAGTATGACCACTTTGACCTATTCCGTTGGCTCTCCTGTGGCCTTCTGATATCTGTAGTTTCTCTCATGTGGGGGTTGACCAGAGTCTCTCCAGTTAGCACCCACGTAGTGCCGGTTTCCCTCTGCAACTGGTCTCCCCCTTCAATACTTGTTACAGTTCTTTTTCCCAGTTCATTAAACTTGGTTAAAATTTGCCACTCTGCGATTCTCAAACAACGCAGCCTGGTTCTTATCATTTTCCCTCTAGACTTCCCAGCTGTGATGAACCGCTTGGCTTTTCTTCTTCATTGGAGTCAAGGCCGGTACCATGGTCGCGGGAGGTTCCCTCGTTCCCGCTTATCGGCGTAGGTTTGCCTCGTGTACCGCTGACATCTCCTGCAAGACACTTGTGCTATTGTTCTCGGTCTTGGGCTTTCTTCAACGCAAGTTTCGCGGATGAAAAAGAGCAAGGTCACTTCTCTCCTCGCCACCCTCTCGCTTTGCGCCGCCTTTCTCCTTCTCTTGAACTGCCACGCATGGTTAGCAGTCACGTTGTGTTCTCTGGCTCCACCGTTTATCCCTGTGGGGAAGGCAAAGGGCAGTCAGGTATGTGTGTGTGATTCTGATCAATTGCCTGACTTTGCCAGACCCTTGTATTGGGGCATTTCAGGTAAACTGCTCTGGTGTTAGTCCGTTGTCCCTTGTGTTGTGAGAAAGTGTTCGTGTTGGAAAAGGGGGGCAGTGGTTTAGAATGTCCTACGTAAGAGGAGGGGGGAATACTGTGTCTCACCCATCGGTGTCCCACTACCCGAAGACCCCCATCCAGGGGATCCTCCCTCACTGGTCCACCCCCAGGAACTACATCCAATAGAGATGGCTGTGTCCTGGCCACCTGGATGACAGATCCCCAGGGACTAGCTAGGGAGACACCTTCAGGTTTCTCACAGAGAGCACAAGGTACTAGCTGTTTTACAGGAAGTAGCCTGCTCGAAACCTGAAGACTGGACCTACACCCCCTGTCCATGGCAGTGGCTGTTGGACCAGGTCCCGGCCTGATTGCGGTCGACCCATGCAAATGATACTGGCCACATGTCGAGTGCTGAACCAGTCAAGACCACACTGAATCCGACCAAACCCTTGCCATGTGTGGCCCAGTATCCCATTTCCCGACGAGCAGAAGAAGGTATTTGCCAGCTGATCTAATCCCTTCTTCAACAACGTATCATTATGCCTACTCGCAGCCCCTGTAATACTCTGATACTGCATACAAAATAAACAGGGAAATCAGGTTATTTTATTCAGGACCTGTGTGCGATTAATGCTGCCGTATAGCAATGTTTCCCATAGTACCCAAACCTGCTACAATTTTGTCATGTATTCCTCACACTACCAAGTATTTTACTGTCATAGATGTGTGCTCAGTGTTTTTCACTATACCCATACAAATGGAGAGTCAGTATCTCTTCACGTTCACTCATAAAATGACTCTGTTTACATTCACTCGTCTCCTGAAAAGGGTCACAAGGTATCGAAAGAAAAACTACAGTTATGTCTGCCCCGAGTGCGATACCTGGACCATGAGATTTCAGCTGGGGAAAGAAACCTGCCCCAGGATCGAATTTCCGCGATCCAGAAAGTCTAAAACCCAGGACCAAGAAGCAGATGAGAGGGTTCATCGGGATGGTTAGTAACTGTAGGCAGTGCGTCCCCAGATTTGTAGCTATCATGAAGCCCCTTCAGATATCCGCCCAGGATTCGACTCACAAAACCTTGCCATGATACCAGGAAGTGGATGATGCCTTAACATTATGCAACCATTTGCAACATCTCTGACTTTAGCTCTGCTGGGTTACAGCAAGCCCTTTCTCTTATTTTGCGATGAGCGCAACAGGTTTGCTCAAAGTGTGTTGACACGCCCCTTGATTCAGTGGCGGTGGTGGTCCCAGAGTGCCTGCGAGCCAGGGTTGGATTGGCCTATCGAACGTTCGGCCAATGCCCGAAGCCATAGGCCGATTAGTGGGCCGGTTCAAAATTAAATGATTGGGCCGTTTTTAAAAACTCACTTTTTATGCGTCTTAAAATTGTGACAACCAATGAGGCATTTTAACGAGAATGTGTGGTTTGGAAGCACACACTCCCATTTGGCAGTCCCAGCTAATTGATATGCAGCAGCCAAACGTGTGAGCGCTTGCTTCAACGCATGCGCAATCTTTCATGCTGCGTGTGCTCTGGTGTCTGAATTTCCCTCTTTGAGCGTGATTCCTTCATACCCTGCTTTGTTGCTCATTCATTTAATTATTTTACAATACATCGGCAGAAATAGGGAAAACTTTGAAGCACCAACTACAGACATGCCGGTGCTTCCCAGACTGGCAGACTCTATAAAGGGTGACATTTCCTTCCATTATTGCACAGACACTGTTTTTAATTGTACTGACGACAACTGAAGCCATTAGAAAGGACTTCATGCCTGCTCTTTCAATTTTCTCTTCCCTTGCCATTAAGGGGGTTCCCTCCCTCTACCACACGGCATGGCATGTCTGTTTTACTTTCATACGGTGCTTAAGATTGAATAAAGCAGACTTTAATTGAAAATTAATATATGAAGCTTCCGGTTAAAGTAGTAATACACTGATAGAAAGTCTTGGACTTTGTATTGCGCTTCACAATGTTCCAACTAGGCCCGTCAGTCAGGTAAGGTTTTTGTTTAAAAACAAGCAAATAAGACAATGTTGTTAGTTCGTATTGTGTATGCGTTACTATACCTCTGCCAATGTGACACTATTACAGTGCCTTGTTCCAATATAACTTATTTGCAAAGGGAAACATTACATCTTCTAATTGCACTGTTACAAGCAGTGCCATTAAAAACAAAATTTAACAGAGCTATGAAGTTTCCCCTTGCCATGCATGAGTATCCCAAACTTTTCTTTTGAATTCTGGGACTTGCAATTTTAAATTTAAAATAGGAAAGAAACCACTACAAGTCCCAGAATTCAAAACAATAGAAAAACAGTGGGTGGCTATATCATGACTGCAAGGGAAACTTCAGAGCTCTACATGTAACTCTTAACCAGGGCCTGAGGAGTACAATGTGCACAGCACCAGGAAAGTTGGTGAATTCGCCTTACTGAATGGCTCTGGGCAGGAGGGCTGTTTATCCTTGATCTGTCACCAGTGTGACCCCCGAGTAGCAGCTCCACATTTTCTGCAGGGTGTGGTTTGGGGAATTGTGATGCAATTCCTGTGTCCTGGGTCGGCTGCCCTTACGGGTTGTTTGGTATTATGAGGGTTGTGAAAAATAGCAGGATATGGTGCAGGGCACTTATTTCAGACAGTACTCTCATTTGTGTTCTCTAACATTTCATGAGAGACCTCTGTGGTAATCATCAGGCTCAAGTTAGGTGGGACATTTGCTCTCTAAGAAATTAATCTGTTAAAAGATAAAGAATAGCTCTGTAAATCAAGGGAAGAACCTCACTGTCGTGAAGACTATCCACACGTACCATGAATAGTTTCAAATTGACCTACGTGGCAAGGCCCAAAGGGCTTACCGACAGATAAGATCTGTGGACCAAGGTGGGTCAGTTTGGTGATTTAGTGACCTGTGTGGGTGGAGTTTTTGGATGTTGTTATGGGCCTGTGTGCTTTAAAATGCACCATTTGCCTTTTTTCCCTTTTTTTAAATTTGTTTTTAAATGTCTTCTTTTTTTGTTTTAAGGAGTCCATTGGCCTCTACGGGGATTGTTCGGTACTATTACTGCTGGTGGTAATATTGCTGAAAATGGGCGGAAAGCTGGATTTTCACCTCCAGCAAACAGCGGACCCTTAAATACGGTGGTAATAGCGTTACCGCCGCTTTTAAGGGCTACCAACCAACACATGATGAGGCCCTATGTCTTGAGCAGGCACGAAATACAATACACAAATGTGGGCCACTTTTTATTCTGTGCCTGGGCTGATTTCTTGGCCCAGTCCGACCCTGCTGCGAGCTGTCGGTGCTGCCCTATTGATCGAGAAAACCGACTCCCTGTTCCAGGGGCATCCTGTCACTATTTCTTCTCCCCATGCTCTAGTGTCATTATTGTTCAAAGGTAAAACCCAGCATGCATCCAATTCCTGCCATACAAGAAGCTACTAATTTCTGCTGCCAATGTGTTACCCTAAGTCTCTGTCCTATCCTTAACCCTACCTCTTTGTAACCAAACCCTGAAGATGAAGAACCACATGATTGTCAGGTGGTCGTAGAAACTATGCTGACCTCTTTCACTGATTTGGGTGATGTTGCTCTGCTGTACCCAGAGCTCATTCTCCGCATGGATGGTTCTTGCACCTGTATCCTGGAAACCGGAGAATTGGTTTCGCAGTATGACGTGTGTACACCTCACGCTGTCCTAGAAGTGCACAGATTGCCCACTGCTCTGGCTCGGGGTAGATCATTAACAAACTACATTGACACCAGGTACACCCATTGGGTGGTCCACGACTTTGGGGTCTTCTGGAAACAATGTGGATACTTGATATGATCGTGTATATGCGCTATATAAATAAACTATGTGTTTCAAAGCGCTTCAAGGCAAGTGAGGGAACAAGGGAAAATACAATGACATTCTTACAGGCCATGAACAGTAAGGATGTGAAATTAATTATCATTCTCTGCATGATGACATTTCAGATAGTGCAAGAGCTAAGACATAGATAAGGAAAGGAGGGGGAGAGTGGGAAGGAAATGGAAACAGACAGGCGATTACCATACTTGGACTGACTACATTTCTGGTAAAGCCGGAGAAAAACAAAAGGTGAGGGAGAGGGGTGCAGAAAGGGAGGGGAGGAACAAAACAAGCAACTATCGTACTAGGCTTGTTGATATTTCATAGTGCTGGAGAGGGGGGACACAAATAAGAGGAGGGGAAGGAGACAGACGAGGTAGCTACCATACTAGGTCCAGGGACAATTCTGATAGAATAAGTGCATAGAAGAAAGTAAGGGGAGGAGATAGGAAAAGGGAGAAATGGAGGGGAGAGAACAGAGAGTATGCAGTCAAAAGGGTGGAGAAGCAAGAGGGGTGAGCGAATACAATTGCAGAAGTCAGTAGTAACACAATTTTGCAAGCCAGGATACAAGATGAAGATGGGAACAGCATGATTCAGGGCCACCATGAGTACAGATGCAAATGAAGTCCAGCATGAGAGTTGAGAAAGGATGACACTGTGAATCAATTAAGTCCATAAAAGTCAAATCCAGCATTGGCCACAAGACGGTGATGGTGAAACCACAATGTATTAGGAGAGACTCCTGAAGAAATAGGCTGGAGGGGATAGGGGGAGCAGGGTAGAAGAATCAAGCAAAACAGGGAACACCTGTGTGCGAGAAGGGGGGGCACAAGGGAATATCACAGAGGGACCAGAGGGGGTGGGGATGGCCTGTGGGGACAGAGGGAGTACTTGACCTTCAATGGTACCCCAATCCAAAATGGAAAGTATGCCACAGCGCTGCTAGGCGCGGTCTACTCCCTGCAGCCATTGCTATAGTGGAGTGCCAAGGGCCCCACCCTTCATTCCTTTACTGCCCAAGGCAATGCTCTAGCTGCCAGTGCAGCCCACATAGCGGCCCTGAATGTCTTGTTTGTGTTGCAGTTCCACTGTCACCCTTCCCATCTCTTGGCAGTCTGGCCATCCTCCAAGATGGGTGGCGCCCAAGGTATTGCTCCCTTATCTGGTCCACGTCGCCAAGGGCATAGCCCATTCAGGTAAAAATGCCAGGATTACGTTACTCCAAAGAGACAGGATAGTGCCGGTTTAGCCTTTATGGCCCAGCACCATTGTGAACACTGTGTGAAATGCTCATTATATAATGTCGGAAGAGAGGTGTCCACAAATGTATCTGCATGTCCCTTACCAGAAGATCCATTTCTAATTGTGCAGATAGATTTCATACAGCTCCCCACCTGCCCATCTTATCTGTATTGTTTAGTGGTGGTGGATGTGTCACAGTAGCCAAGTAACTGCTTGCAGGGTTTATACCTCGGTTTGGACTGCCCCTCTGTTTAGACAGCGACCAAGGGACCCACTTTACAGGTCCGGTTATCAGGTAAGACTACATGCTCTATGAATAGTACACATTTCTTTAGAAAAATGTATTAAGTGCATTTCACACTACACAGTTAAAAGAAAATCAAAACAGTACATTAACATAAAAACATTCTGCTACACACCTAATATCAGTAGGTTACAATACAATACCCATTTAACTAGAACAATAAATTAGTTCATTAAAAGATAAGGAAATACTCCATATCAGTGCCTAATCTGGCTAAAATCCTCACCATGAGAAAATAAGAAAATTGCCATTTATATATAATCAGGAATAATGAAATTGTCTTTCACAATCTGCAAGATGTGAAAAGCAGTAGCAGTTATAACCAATCATTCTGCAGCAAATACGGCCTCCAGAATTGATCTCATTCAAAGGTATGAAATTTGGAATAACCATTGTTTTATGGGGGGGGGGGCAGAATGGCACAAAGGGTGAGAACATGGAATGATGTTTCAACTCTTTTGACACAGTAGTTACATAGTCGCTGGTCTCTAGGTATATACCTTCACGCACCAGTGTTCCCCAATACAGACAAGATATCAAATCTTAAGTATAATATAAAGCGTATGAGCTCAGGTGATCGGGTTTCAGTTAAGGAGCTGCGAGGGATATCTGTGAACTGGTCTTGTTGTGCGCAATGTAAATATTTATCTTGCTCGGCCAGAAAGCCTGGAGATTGTATACAAGCAAAGTGTCTGGATTTCTTTTCAAACCCTGACGGGTAGAAATCAGCAACTGTTTCGGGTAATCCTCTCATTCCGATGTCAGTGAAATGTTTGTGCACCTCTGTCTCCATAACTTTAATACAGATGCTACTACTTTTCCTTTGGGCACGTTCAAGAACAACAATCAGGAGGGACATTTTTACTAGATTATCAAATCTAATCTTGGAGCAAAACCTGCAGACGGTCACCTTTCAAAGGGAATGCAGGGACTGCAGTCCCAGCTCTAATCTAATCACTTCCACTGGTGCAGCCCCTGGTAATCGCAAGAGCGAGCGAAGAATAGTACAATTATTCCATTGCGCCTATCCTCCATGTTCTAGCGTTCATGTACACTGCTGCAAAGATGACATTAAATTAAGATTATCAAAGGTGTGCAAAGAAACAGGGCTGAAGTGGACCCATTCCCTCCCGCTAGTTTAATTAGCCATGAGAAACAACCCATGGTGCAAATACAGATTGTCTGCTCATGAAATCCTTACCAGACGCCCGATGAGAATGGGGACTGCTGCACCCGCAGTTCCCTGAGCCTTGAGTTTTAACGCTAGAGGATGACACACTGATCCAGTACTGTCGCTCATTGATTAAAACTATTAGATCTCTCCATGCACAGATCGGCAAAGCCCTGCCTGAACCAGCCTTAGGACTGTGTCACCCTCTGCAGCCTGGACACTGGGTCATGGTGAAAATCAATCAGTGAAAGACATTGGTTCAGCTAAGGTGGCCAGCCCATACCAGATCCTCCTCACCACAAATTCTGCAGTGAAGTGTGATGGGATCCTAAACTGGATCCATTTGTGGCACTGACACAAGGTCCCCAGTCCATCCGATGACATCACCACTGAGACCTCCGATCTTCCTCGGACAAGCTCCAGAGCTGCCGAGACCTCCGACACCCGACCTGTGACACACACCTCGAGCCATGTGCCAGTGTCAAAATCTCCCTGTGATTCTGGATCAGACCAACCTGTACTGGAGAGCAAGGGCCCAACCTGCCATCAGCCAATACATTCACATGCTGAGACAAAACCCCCATCTGTTAAGTCTTTTCACCACAGTGCGGGTGCTACTGCTAAGGCTCCTTCAACAGGCGGTCACAGCTCCACACGGAACCACCCCAATGGTTCACCATCTGCGCAGCCTGACACCCCTGAATCTCACAATGTAACCAGGAAGAATACCAGAGGTACCAACGTTTTGGACAAACTGGTGACTGGTCCAGTTACTCACCACTATGGTCTTTATTCGGCTTTGGAATCACTATGATTAATGCTTCTTTCATCGAATCACACATTCGTCCAGATGCAATAAATTCATTGTAAAGTTCACATAAAATTGGTGCCAATTGAGTATCATATTTTTTATAAAATTCTGAAACTATCCCATCCGGCCCCGGAGATTTCCCATCTTTCATTTGAGATATGGCAGTACATACTTCAGTAACATCGATAGCAGAGTCAAGTAAGGCTTGTTTTTCTAAAGCTAATTTTGAAATTGAAATCTTTTCAAAGAACACCTCTAAACTGTATCAGGATTAAGATCTTCCCTATATAGTGTCTCAGAAAATGTCCTAAAACGAATTACTCATGTTCTTTTGGAAGAATTATTCTTTATTTATTTATCACAAATCTCTCAATTTCTGTGCAAAGTATTACCCTCCTCTGTCTGAATAGAAGAAACACATGTATCAAATATCATCCCTCTAAGCTTAATAGCTAACAACTTGCCATTTCTGTCCCCAAACTCCCAAAACCATTGTTTTGAATAAAACATACCTTTACTTGCCAAGTTCTGTACTTGAGTTTCTAGCTCTGCCTTTAACTTTTTCAATTTTATCTTGTTCCAACTCAGATTATCATTAGCACATACATTTTGCATTGCATTAAACTTCACTTCCAAATTTTTAATCACTTCCTGATTTTTCTTTTGCGCATGAGCCGTTCTACTTATCACTTCTCCCCTTAGTACTGCCGTAAAACAATCCCAGACAGATCTGATACCAGCTGAATCATTATTTTCATCAAAATAATTTGCAATAAACTTATCTAATCCCACCGTAATCAGATCATCCTTTAGTGTATTGGCTTGCATTCTCCATCCTCTAGTTTTGTCATTCACAGATTTCAATAGCACCTGCATATCCAATAGAGCATGATCAGAGGTAACCCTTTCCAGAATATTTGAGGACACTACTTGATCACTAAGTGTACTACTAATAAAAAAATAATCAATTCTTGAGTACGAATCATGCACAGGTGAATAAAACGAATAATTATTTTCATTATGATGCAGTTCTCTCCATATATCGATTAATCCATATTTAAATACAAATGTTCTTAAATCTTCACTAATCTTTTCACTGTAGTATCTACATTCTAAATTCTGATCAATCTTACTATCCATAACTATATTAAAGTCACCTCCCAAAACAATTGACTCACCTTCCATACCATCCAACAAGGAACCCAATTGACTGAAAAACGATGTATGTGGAGAGCATGGTGCGTACATAGTACCAACTACCATTTTCCTACCATCATACAGTATATCAAGCAATAAAATCCTCCCCTCCTCATCCACAACTGACTTCACAATCTTAATCGGTAGAGCCCTCCTAATCAAAATACTAACTCCTCTGGACTTTGAATCAAAACTATTTGATATTATCTGAGAATACTTCGAATTCGACCAATATCCTTCACTCTGTTCATTTAAATGAGTTTCCTGTAGAAAAATTACATCAGCCTTACTTCTCCACAACCTTGCCAGAACCTTATGCCTTTTTACAGCATTACCAATCCCTTTAACATTCCACGAGATGAAAGTCAAGTGAGCCATACCGTTAAACTCTGTGTAAATACATATGACAATCTACATACCCTGAAGGGAGGATCCAAAAAACAAAATCCAACAATGAAGGGAGGGGTACACAGAACAACAAAAGACATATATAAAGACAGACAAACATAAAACATGAGCCATGTATAACAAATCCAGTCTGATAAACATCAAACATATAATAAGCATCAATATATACAGCAAATACAGTATTCCGAACCATATCCACCAGAAACCCTATGCCCTATATATTAACCAAAATAAATACCACAGCCAATGTGTACCCCATACAGCCTATAATCATGTGAAACCCCCACCCCCTCATTATAAAACCCCAAATTAATCAATTTCAATCTCCCACAGCACTCAAAGCAATATATATGTATTACATTGTCTATATAACAAATTAATTCATCAAACTTATACACTACATTCTCAACATCAATTGCCCTTATAATGACCAATGACAATGAAATAAGCTCCACACAACTCTCAACCCAGAAACCACATACAATCCCACCAACGTCCCATTCAAATGTTCCACCGAAATATCCATGTTCCAATGCAATATATGCCACAATTGCCACCAGTTAATATCCTCTTCCACACATAACTTAAGCTGATTCACCTAAATGCCATACAATAAGGTTACCCACATATCCAGCAATAAATTCTCCGGAAAGTATACTAGAAGGGTGAGCATTTGGGAAGCTTGTCTGGGCCTTACACGGCCCGTGAATGGACCTGTATCTTAGAAGCAACGCCAAAGACAGTCCCGGACAAGTTCTTAAAACCAACATCCCGCACCTACCATTGTAATGGCTGGTCAGTAAGGCAAAAACCAAACAACCTAACACAATATCTGAAATATCTAAATCCAGAATAGACCCATTAAAGTAAAAAAAAAAAAAAAACAAAGAAAGAGAGAACTACCTCAACACCAATTCCCCCAACACATCCCCCCCTTGTACCATGTATAATTCTGCCCATCTATACTACCTAACAGTATCAATCTACCCCTGTATCAATCAGCTGAATGCACCTTGTCTCAAAATGTCTCCATACTCCAGTAAGTATACGGATTAATGTCATCCACAGTACTGTAACTTTCAATATCTGCCAGATCAGATGTACATTTCAACAATTGAATGCATCATTACAGCATACCATATAACAAGTCCAGTTGAGAACCGAGTCAGACCAAACATGAGTCACCAAGCAGCTCTAAGCGTCTTCACCCAGTCCCGTAAACGTCAACTTCCTTCATGGAAACTTGGACTGAAAGATGACCTGCCACCTGAATCATTGCTTTGCTAATACAGCAAATATTAAATATATGCAATATCCCAGAGCAGCACTAAGGCAATTCAGACCGGACACTGTCGGGATCGCACGTTTTGCCACAACAACACGTACTGATAGCGCCAAAACAAATTCAATCCCATCCCCCAGAGCATAACAGGCAATACCACCCTCCAAGTCATATTACTGCCCATTCCCATGGCCAGGATGTACTGTGTCAGGCCAGTGACAGGCATAGAGATGTACTCTGATTCATGCTGGCCCACTGGCGATCATGCTGTTAAATATGCACCCAGATCCATACTGTACGCGGAGGCACACCCCATGCCATTCAGCATGATCCGGGCCCCCATTACTGCATCCATCGCAAGGAGGTTGAGCCAGCTTGCCAGATATCTCACGCTCCTCACCACACCCTCAGAATGACGTGCCAGTGAACTTTGCATTCCATAAAGCCTTCATCTCTCACATTTTTTTGTCGGAGTTCTGTGACAGAAGTTTGCTATGTACAGCAAATCCATGACATAATTCAGTAAATGTATGACGCCTGGCATCTTTCCACAATGCAGAATCAGTTTCAAAATGTAACATATGGTGCAAGACACTCTCATACCATCACCGGTATCTTTGAGTTGTTCACCCTGTTGCTATCACTTGATGGTTTTCATCTTCGTGACCATGGCTCTCCGGTTTGTCTGGCTCTGGTACTTGCGAATGTTGCAAGGCAGGTCCCAGTAGGAGCCTGGAAATTTGGAGCATTTGAACGTGGGAACATTTGAACTTTGTCCCCACTTAGCATCTACCTCACTACATTTTTTACTCTGAGAGAAAGGACAGCCTTACCCAAGCTTCTCCACCTGCACCCTGCCTCTCACTGGGCCGGGCCAACCAAACTGATCAGTGTCCACAACCCTCGAAATGTCACGTGGGAGAGCCCAAAGGACCCCAGTCAGAAAAGCCCACGAAAAGCACCACAGAGGCCACCATATCTGGAAATCTAACTGTCATTGTAGTGATCGTAAGATTGATAATGTTTCAATCGTGTCTGATTCTTTTGGAAGCACATGCCATTAAAATGAGGGCCCTGCTGCGCACCCTTGGACGCAAAGCGCGAACACCTATTTGCACCTCTTTTGTCAGTAAGTCTGCATTTTCAATCTAACCGACTGCTGGGGGTGTGCCCACCTGCTTAATGACCATGTCATCCGAGTTACCCATCGCACCCATTCCCTTCCTGTGGGGAGACCTCTATCTGGATCTCAAGTTTACTACCCAGTCCTTAGGGCACGTGCACTGTCAGGACGCCCAGGTACACAAAGGGTTCACTGGGACCCCAGAAATTCCCACCCCAGACAAGGAACAGGTCTAACAAGCTGCGCTTCACTTGTCCTCTGTCACAACTGGTCTCCTATGCTACACCCAATCAAGGGTCATTATATATGGGAGCATGCAAATGTCAGTATTATAGGTCCACCAAACTCCTGTGTAGTCATTAACACCGTCATATTTGCCTTGGCCCCGGATTCTCATCCCTTCAGTCTGGTATTTTAGAACTTACTTCATCTGCAGGGATAAGGCTTACTCGTGGTTGCCTATTAACTGGGGAGGGAGATGTTACCTGGGATACGTCATGTCTACAATGTGCCAAACCCCACTCTACCCAACTGAAAGCAACACACTGATTGGGAGCCATTTGAGGCGGGGATGGGATACCCGATACCGGTCCTAAAGTAAAAATAAACAGGAATCGATAGACCCAATTGTCCCAGCTGGTTGAGGACATTGCAAAGGCCACCCACTGCATCATTGTCCCTGCTGTCCCACAAACAGCTGGCTATCCGAACTATGGTACTTCAGAATCGTATGGCTTTAGATATTGTGTTAGCCTGTGCAGTCGTAAAAAGAGTGTGTACTTTTATACCAAATTCATTGCCTCTGCTAAGCACTCCAACCTATGCCCTATCCTAATTCTCCTCAATCTGTCTGCTACCTTTGACACTGGTGATCCCTCTGATCTCAATACTCTTTTCTTCATAGGATTCGCAATCGAGCCTTGCCTGGATTTAATCCTACCATGCCAATTTTCTGTCTCCTGGAGCAACAAAACCTCTCAACTCATTCCTCTAACTGTTGGTGTTCCACAAGGCTCTGTCTTGGGTCTGCTTCTCTTTACACTCTACACCTGTGCTCTTCGGGCACTAATCTTCGGGCACTAACCTCTCCTTTGGGTTCTTGTACCAACTCTTCGCGGACGACATCCAAATTTTCTTCTCTTTTCCTGAACTCTTCTCTGATTTCTCTATTAAATTTCCAACGGTCTCTCTGCCATTAAAGATTGGATGGAGTTGCACTCTCTAATGTGGCACTCTACCAAAACAGAGGTACTCTTCTTCCCTGCCAAAAGATCGCCCTCATCTCTTCCTCTGCCTATCCAGTTCCCACCTGACATTCTCCCTTACTCTTCTTCAGCTAGAAACCTCAGCGTCATCGTTGACCCTTCTCACACCTTGTCCAACAGCAGCTTGCCTCAACCTCCTAAATATTAGGAAGAATCAGGCATCTCCTTACATTCAACACCACAAAGCATCTCTTAACTACTCTTGTCTAAGCTAGACTACTGTGCCAGCATCCTCTTTAGTCTCCCAAACTATGATTTTTGTCCTCTCGACAAGATCATTAACTTTGCTACCAGGACTCTGAAATCCCTCACTTCACACTTCTTTGTACCGTCAAAAGGCTGGGTGGCTGATGATGCAAAACATGGCCCAATTTCAATTTCTTCTCCTGGTTAACAAATCTACCCATGGTAAGGCACCACTGAATCTATCCTCTATCCAACTCTACAAGCCTTCTCGTAATTTCTGCTCTGCCTCATCGACTAACCTTGTGGATCCTAGCCCTCCCTGTGCTTTCTCTCGCTTTGGCTCTCTCCCTTCTTGCTCCACTTGCATAGAATTCTCTTCCCCCAGACATCTGATAAACAGTACACACAGATTTGTTCAAAACCAAACTAAAAGCCTACCTCCTTGCCTCTGAGTTACCTTTGACACCCACCTCGCATCTGCCCGCTAGCTAACATTTGTCCCTTGCCTCTAACCTGCCTCCGCTGTAGTGCTTCTCATATCATGGTGACATCCCGAGCACACCTGGCTGTACTGCCTACCTGCACTTAAAAATGTCCAATGTTGGTTGTCCTTAATCTATGTATGTCCACTTACGTACTGTCCCCAGTGACTGTTCCATTTACTCCCGTCCACAACCTGGTCTGAAAGTCCCTCCAACTCACCCCATTGTAAGAAGCTCACTGCTTCTTGTTTAATCTGATTTCATATCTATTGTATGTTCTTTTGTGATCAAAAGAGCATTGTTCCTTCTGTAAATAAATAAATATTGCAAAGCCTCTCACTTGCCTCAAGGCGAGTGTGAAGCTTTAGGGAGTATATTCACCTTGAAGAAATGCCCTGCACCATGCTGCTTTTACTGATAACGCTAACAAGAGCTGCCAAGTGCAGCTGGCATCAAAAAACTATACAATAAGGGGTTCTATCAGTCAGCAATAAAGTTGCGAGGTGCAACCTTACCATGCTGAGACCACCCTTATTTATTTATTTATTATTTATTATACCAAACCAGGGATTCCTCAATGTGAATCAGTATTGAAACTTCCATGTTCTGAAGATCCAGTAGTTGGTTCCAGCTGCTGGTGAGGTGCCATTGAGTTGTTCTCATCCGAAGTCTTGCGTAGGGGACTAGATGGATGAAAGATGCAATCAGACCAAAGAATCATAGGTTCTGTCAACCTTGTGGTATCAGAAGCGTCCTGAAAATGGTGATTACTTGTTGCATTGCCACAACCCTGCCCAAGGGGGTGGGGGATAGAGAGGGGGAGGCTTTCTTTAGAATATTATCAATTACTGCTCCAATAAATGGAATCCTCTGGGATGGGATATGGAATTCATTTTGATTTGGCCACATTTATTGAGAATCCTAGCTCGAACAGTGTGTCGCATGTCAACTGCACATTCTGCAACACTTCTTCCAGACATTGGGCCTTCATCAGCCAATCGCCTAGGTATGGGTACAGATGAACCTTTCACAACTGCAGGTGGGCTGCTACTGTGCCCAGAACTTTGGTGAAAACTCTGGGAGCAGTGTCAAGGCCTTGTTGGCATCCTTACTTTGGCAGCGTTCGCTTCCCTGTTCGGGCTTGTCTCGTTACGACCAGCACTCATTGTGTGGTGCTCCTGGGACTCAGGCTCCTTTCTTTACCCTGTTCTCAGTGTCGGTTGCTGGGCGTCTGGCCCACCACTCTGTTCTAGCGGTACCGTCACAAGACCAGGGAAGACGGTTTGCTTCCCATCTAGGCTTCTTTCCAGACCAGGGGCTCTTGCTTGGTCAGCATACCCCCAGCAGGTCTTGCTCCTGCTACGCTATTGCTGGCTCTGTGGTTGCTCATAACTCTGCCCCTCCAGGGCGTTTCCCCAGGGGCTTGCCTCTCTGGATTGTATTGTATTGCCTCTGTGGGAGCCGCACACAGCGTCAGAGGTTTTTCTCCATTCACAGCTTTTAGTCTGTTTAAGTACATCATCACAATCAAAAAAGGTGTGTTCTTCCTTTATAGGGGTGTTCATTTGCAAGTCAGCATTACCTGAAGCAAACAGGGTGGAAGCAGGATTGCTGGCATTTGTAGTTAAAATCTGAGAACAAACAGTTCTTTCAAGTCCCATGTAGATACACAATGTAGTCCATTCAGGGAGGTCATCAATGGATTGGAAGTCCAGAGAGGGGAGCCACTCCCAGTGTGGTCTTACTTGCCCAGATCCCCACGCAGGGTCTTGCAGAGCGGGCTCACCTCTCTAGCCTCATAGGGTGTGGCTCCCCTCTGGGGAGAGGGGACGAAATGTCCAGATTCGTCACAGTACCTAAAAAAATTGGATTGTTTGGAGATGCGCAAATGAGCAACCACAATCTGATTTGTAGCAATTAATTGTAATCTGAATCTCATAAATTCTAAAAACATGGAATCTGAATTATGTATGACTGAGTTTTACCATATGGTGGCAAATGATAAGCTCTTCCTATTTTTGGTTTCCAACTACGAGCAATTTTTAAGCCAGCCCCAATGTCAAGCTTTCGTCTATTCCATAAGCAGCACAGAGCTATCAATATTATTTCTGTGGATGTTCTATTCTCCTTAAGCACTTGCTTGCAGTTTTGCCAAAATAAATCAAGACACATGGATAGAACTGATCTTAAAGCGTCAAATATCTCATATGCAGTGCCAGTTTCTGCTTTTTTTTGTATGTACAAACTCAACCTCCAGACAACAGGCAATGTTTGAAGTAAAACTACACCCAAGTCTATCCTAATCACATTAATAGGTGTCCCTGAGGGGAGACCTAACCAACACTTACTTCCATATTTGCCCCTGTTGTCTATCCAGTCTAAGGCACATTTTGTCATTATATCAATGTTGTATACAATCAAAGGAATAATATTCTGTTCATTCAATTCTATCAATGGTAAATCATCCAATCCTCTAATCCAGGTCTTTCAGAGGAAAACGTGCCTCACCAATTATGCCATTCATAGTCACTTAATCTTGAAATTGCGCACAATATATTTTTGCAAACGTAGTCAAAATATATTTCACCCAAACAGATTCAGTTATAAAACCAATTGTTTCTAGTTCTGATATAAATCATTTTTTCTTATAAGGAAGACCGAAATTGTACGCCATTCTTACCCAGAAACGCTGACCATCTTCTGCCAACTCAGGTGTTTTTCAAATCGTTTTTTTTTAAAAATAATTTGTATTGGTTTTACATATAACCATTCTCATCAACATGTACCAGTTATATGCTTCCCCACCCCTCCCAACTCGGCCCACACCGCGATCCACCTCCTCTATCCCCTTTCATCCCTCAGCCGCACTAATGGAATCCTCTCCACACCCAGACATGCCTCCGTCCTGGGCAACCTGCTCAGGGACATACAGAGCAGCAATCAGTTGCCTCCAAGCCTCCATCCTCTGAATCTTCGTTCCTTCCTCTTGCTTCTTGCCATAACACTGTTTCCGCATTGGCCCATTTTACTAGATCTCTCCACCAGCCTTGAGCAGACTGTCACGTCTGTGCTTTCCAACTCATTGCAATCCTACATTCCGTTTAGCCAGTATATATGCTAGGTCTTTTAATTTACTCACATTCTTGGCTCTTGTAGGCCTCGGGAAGCCGCCTAACAGACACACCCATGGGGATCCCACATCCAGAGTAATTTCCACTCTCACCATAAAGTGGGCCACTTCTCCCCAGAATTTACATATTTCTGTGCATGACCAGAACATATGCACCATCTCCACGCTCTCCGTCTCGCACTTCGGGCACACCTGTATCTCCGCCCGATTAAAATGAGCTATTTTAAGTGGGGTGAGGTATGCTCTGTTGGTCAGATATAGTTGAATCTGCTGAAAACGTACACTCCATGACACTTTTCTGTGGTATCTTTGCACTCTACCCAACATCCCATCTGACATCGGCTCACCCACCTCTGCCTCCCAAATCCGTCTTGTGTGTGTCATCTCCTTGCCCACCTTAGTCATCAATCACTCATATACGGGAGACCTCATGTCCCCTTCCGACACGTCATAGAATATTACTATGACCCCTTCCGATTGTGGGGCCAATTCGGCTCCTGTCCACTTATCCCTTATGATCTTCATGAGTTGAGAATACGTGATATATTGTCCCTGATGTAACCCCGTGTCTGCAACCAAGTCCTCAAAATCCTTGGGCTTCCCGTCCACCAGTACATCCCAGTACATCCCAAACTGTCGCTATTACCACAGGCTCCCATCTTCCGCTGACGTTTAGCCTGACCTGGTCATCCACCCCCCTCCATCGCCACCAGTGGTATTTGCGGGGAGCATGGAGTAGGATTATTCATCAGTAGGCAAGCCTTACGCCAAACCGTATAACCCAAGCGCAATAGTAGATGCTCCTTATTAATTCTCTGGTTGGGTAGTCATATTATCTCATTTAGGAAGTACGGTGCACTTTCTGCCCTTAGCAACCTAGATTCGGATGTCTGATCCCCTGACAGCCACTTGGCTACAAATTGGAGCTGACTAGCCAAGAAGAACAAGTTACTTACCAACTGTAACGTTCTTTCGACTGGATGTTCCTCCCACGTATTCCTTATCCTGGATACTAATTTCTAGCTTGCTGGCCTCAGAATGTTTTTTCAGTAGATGGCACCAAGTGTCGATGTCCCTCGAGACGATGTCCCTCAGAGGCCTCCGTATCAGTGTTGACGTCATCATAGGTATAAATAGTTGCGCGCAGCGTCCGTGCTCAGTTCCGTTTTGAAGTGCAATGTTTGTCCAGTATGAGATGGTTAGTACCCTTGAGGGAGCGTAGGCTGCAACTACAAGGGAAGTTTTACTGCGGGAAGGATGGGAGGGTTGATAAGGAATATGTGGGAGGAACATCCAGTCGAAAGAATGTTAGTTGGTAAGTAACTTGTTCTTCGAATGGATTGTGTATTCTTTATCTTTGATAGACTCCCAAAGCAGAAATGTGTACAGGAGGCAGGAGTATAATTAAGTAAGGTTTAAAGAGTGTACAGAGTGCAATAAAGCTTTCCCAAATTTAGTTTCTTGGCTAGTGGAGGAGTCTAGATTATGGAATTTGGTAAAGGTATGTGCAGACGACCATGTGGCAGCTGCACAGAGGTCTTTTATTGGAACTCCCCTCTGGAGAACTGACAAAGCTGCAATACCCCTGGTTGAATGAGGCCTTAGGTGTTGAGGGGGATCTTTCCCAGCCGATTTATATAATTCTAGGATAGTTAAAATTATCCATCTTGAGATGGTTTGTTTAGTGATGGCTAGGCCTAGTGTATGTCCTGCATACCCCACAAACAACTGGGTTGCTTGCCTAAGTCTTGCGAGTCTGCTGATGTAGAAACTCAAAGCACGCTTTGGATCAAGTCTGTGCAGTCTTTCTTCATCTTTCCCAGGATGAGGGGGAGGATAGAATGAAGGTAATGTTATTTTTTTGCGTAATAAGTAATTCTGACACAACCTTTGGGAGGAAATTAGGCTTCATTTGAAGAACTACCGTATCCTTGTGGAATATAGTATGTGGAGGTTTGCAACATAAAGCTTGTAGTTCGCTCACTCTCCTGGCCGAAGTTATACCCACTAGGAACACTGTTTTGAGAGTGAGAAATCTTAATGGGCAGGAATGGAGGGATTCAAAAGGAGTGCCCATTAGAAATTTTCGAACTAGATTTAAGTCCCATAGGGGAACTTGGAAAGGAGTTGGTGGGTAGACATTAGTCAATCCCTTCAGAAATTTAATGACTAAAGGCATCTTGAAATATGAGGGTTCCTCAGCTGTGCGTTTGAAAATTGATAGCGCAGCGAGATAACCCTTAGTTGTGCCGACTTGTAGACTAGAATTTTCTAGGTATAACAGGAAAGATAATACCATCAGTGTGTTGCATGAAAAAGGGTCAATATTCTTATCTCTACACCAGCTGCAGAATTTGTTCCAACGGCAACGGTATAGTGATTTGGTTGCTGGTCTTATGGCCGAAAACAACACCTCCATTGCTTCGTCCGGGAGGTCCCAATCTTTGTATCTCAACCTTTCAGAAGGCATGCGTGAAGATTGAGAGTTCTGATGTCCGGATGGAGATCCTGACCCTCCTCTTGCGAGAGAATATCCGAAGACGAATCAGAGGATAAATGGACATATCTAGAAGGTCCGGGTACCATGTCCTCCTGGCCCAGTCCGGGGCAATTAGGATCATGGTTTTCCGGAATCTTCTCAGCCTCCTTATTACGTGAGAAATGACGGGGACTGGAGGAAATGCATAAAGAAGCGGATACTCCCAGTCCACCACAAACGCATTTCCTATAGCTCCTCTCTGGGGAAATTCCCTGGAGCAGTACTGTTCGCATTTCTTGTTGAGACTTATTGCAAACAGATCCACCCAAGGACTTCCTGAGCTATCTCCCACTCTTGGGAGACTGTGGTCTGCCTGCTCAGAGCATTCGCTGCTGTGTTCTTCTCTCCGCCTAGGTGGACTGCTGATAGAGAGATTCCTTCTAGAATTGCCCAGAACCAGAGCTGCATTGCACCTCTCTGCAAAGTGGCAGTGACCCTACGCCTCCTCTTTTGTTGACATAGTGCATGGCCACTGTTTTCCGTCATTATCAGAACATTTTCTCCCTGTACTGATGGCAGGAAAGCTTTCAGTGCTAGCCTGATTGCTTTCAGCTCCAATAGGTTGATGTGTAGTTTTGACTCCGATGGAGGCCAACGACAGTTGATGGTCAAATCGTTGGCATGGGCTCCCAACCCCGTAAGTGAGGCGTCCGTCACTACTGTTATCTCCGGCCATGGTTGCCAGAATGGTTCTCCTTTGAAGATGTTCTCCCAACAGGCCCACTACTGAAGGTCCCGTGCGACTCTGTTCGGGATTAGTAGGAGATCTGACATCTTCCTGAGAATTGTGACCACTGGGTCCTTAGAGCCCACTGGAGAGACCTCATTCTCAGGCGGGCCTCTGGCACTAGAAAAATGCAGGATGCCAAGAGGCCGAGTAACCTCAAAAAGTTGAAGGCTGGCAGATGCTGGGCATTTTGAAATCCGGCCACATCTGTAGAATATCTTGAGCCCTCTCCTCCGGTGGCAAGGCTTTTCCCAGGGATTTGTTCAGGACTGCTCCAATAAATTGGAATTTCTGTGATGGTATCCGGTGGGACTTCTTGAAGTTGAGGGAGAAGCCCAGCTTGTGTAGGAAGTGGCAAACATAGTCCAGATGATCTCGAGCTTGTTCCGGGGACACCGCTCTGGTCGTCCAGGTAGGGGTAGATATGAATCCCTCCCCTCCTGAGACTTGCTGCCACAACTGCCATTAGCTTGGTGAAAACCCTCGGGGCAGAGGTCAGCCCAAATGGCAAAACCCGAAATTGATAGTGAGAGCTGCCAATGGCGAACCGCAGGTACTTTCTGTGCTTGAGATGGATTGGCACATCAAAGGAAGCATCCTGAAGGTCAAGAGATACCAACCAATCCTGACGATGGAGGGCCTGAAGGATCTGAGAAAGGGTTACCATCTTGAACTTGTCTTTCCTGAGGAATTAGTTAAATTCTCGTAAGTCCAAGATGGGTCTCATTCCTCTGTCCTTTTTTAGAATTAGGAAATATGGGGAGTACCAACCCTGGTTCCTCTCAGCTACAGGTTTCAGTTTTATAGCACCTTTCTCTAGCAGGTCCGAAATCTCCTGCATAAAGAGCGGGTATGTAAACATCAAGGGTTGTTACCCGGTGGATGACGGACGGGTGTGTAGAAAAGGCAGGCAGTAACCTTGGGCAATTGTTTCCAATGCCCAAGCATCTGAAGTAATAGCCTGCCATTCTGTCAGATGTTAAGTTAACTTGCCTACTACTTGTGTCTTGTGTGGTGAGGGGTTTTGGAGTGGCTGACGCAGATGCTGAAGGCAAGGCAGCACCTGAGGATGCAGACTTGGTACCTTTGACCCGTCCACCACGGGTAAATCGTCTCTGGCCCCTTTGAGATGGCTGTCTTTGCCGAAACCGGAGTAAAAGCGAAAAGACTTACCCCTCCAGGGCATACCTGTGGGGTGGTTTGGAGTTTGTCGAATTGCAACCCCACAGGATTTGGCCGCCGCTTTGGAAGTTTGCAACTTCTCCAAACTGTCATCAGCTTTCTGACCAAATAGATAGGTGCCGTCAAAGGGCATATTTAGTCTGGATTGCACATCAGGAGCAAAGCCAGATTTCCACAACCACGCAAATGTGCCGATTGTGGTACTAGCAGCCATGGTTCTGCTGATGCTGTCAACAGAGTCAAGACCAGTTTGAAGGGACCCGCACATCGCATCCCTTCCATCCTTGATAATGCTCAAGAAACCGTCTCTCTCCTCTCCCACAGGGAGGTGGTCAGCCGCCATCGAAGCAAACTCCCAAAGGGTGTGGCTGAACCTTGCCAGCGTGAAAGTGGCGTTAGCAGACTTAAGAGCCATGCTACATGCCGAGAAAACCTTCTTGGCCATGGCGTCAAATTTCTTGTCGTCACAATCCTGTAGAATTGTGGGGTATGCTGATTGTCTGCCTGATGAAGTAGCAGCTTGGACTACTAGACTCTCTGGAGTCGGGTGCTTAGATAAATAAGGAGGATCTGAAGTTGATGTGCTATATTTCGCAGAGTTTCTTACTGACTGCCGGAATTACTTCTGGAGTCTCCCAATTTGTGGCTACTTTTTTCTGCAATGCTGTATGGAAGGGAACTATAGGATCTTCTTGAGGTCCCTTATCTAAAATGTCTGTTATGTCATCTTGGTCAAAAGAGGGTGTGGGTCTCATCCACCCCATATATTCCATTACCCTGTTCATAAGTAACCGATAACTTCCTTCAGCATGATCACCAGGGTCCTGTTTACTAAAGTCTACCTCTGGAGAGGTATCAATACCACTGGCCTCATGTAAGGACGACTCTAGATGTAGATCCTTTAGTCTGACCTCTTCTGGTACTAATTCCTCTGGCAGAGTTAGTGTTGTAGATTGAAGACCAAAAGGCCTTTCTGCATCTGAGTCTTTCCCTTCTTCATATGTGGAAGATGAAGCCCTGAAATAATCAGAGCGTGGCAGGGGTGTGAAGCCCATCTCAAGTGATGATGGAGTTATATCAGTCATCACTGGCCGAGAAAACTCGAAATCGTCGAGGTAGACGTCATAGGTCTCGACGTAATTGTGAAAGGCGTCAATGTACTTGAGATTGGCCTCAATGTCGTCGAGGGATTTGGGACTTTCTTCGATGTCGCCGATGTGGTCGACACCGGGCTCGACGTTCTTGAAGGAGACTCCGATGCCTCGGGTGTGGATGGCGTCGAAGGAGCACGAGGTGCTAGTAATTTCTCCTTCGACTAAGTCGTCGAGTACGCAGATTTAAACTTCAGAGGTAAGGTCGACGCCTTACGCGTCGAAGAGGCTTTTTCTCTACTCCAGGGTTCATGACGCTCTCAGGGAGTCTGTTTTGCCCAGGTCCACGACTCACGGCTTTTAGGTTTATCAGGTTTTTACCCCGGTTATCGCCTCTAGATATCTCTGAGGGGGGCAAGGCCACGTTCTCGTTGACCCTTAACATTTTCAAATGAAAATCTTCCCACTGAGCCGGGGAGCTGTACTTCGTGGTGCAAGCTACTTTTTCTGGGGAACTGGAGGGCGAAGATGAGGTCGAGCTATGGTGCCTCTTCTTATTGTGCCTCGAAGCGGATGAGTGGTGTGATCCACTTCTAGATCTCGAACGGGAATGCTTTCTTTTTCGACGAGGAGACGATGGTCTCGACTCGTCAGAGGTCCATTTTGAGGGTGTAATAGATTTAACAGTCTTACCTTTCTCCAGCTTCCCCCTACGCTCCCTCAAGGCTTTCGATGTCATAGAAAGACATTCTTCACACTCTTAACACAGGTGCTCTGGGCACAGGCTCCATTGACAGATCCTGTGGGTATCAGTCAACGACATCTTTTTACCACAATCCTGACATTTATTAAAGCCGGATTTGGCCGTCGATGGGGCTTTGATTGATTGATATTTTATTTCTATCGCGCTCATACAGAAGTGTTTCTGAGCGCGACCAGGCAGGGAAAGGGAACAGGGGAGAACAAAAACAACGATCTTACTAGGCCCAGTGACATTGAGAACGTGCAAGTGCAGGGTAGAGGGAGAAGTGGGAGAAGTGCATGGAAGGGAGAACAAAAGGAGAGTGCGGAGCGAGAAGGAAAAAAAACAAAAATAATAATAAAATAATAAATAAAAAGGCAACAAACAATGGGAGTGCAGCCAGCAAGTGGCAAGTGCTGGGTTTATGGCAGCAGGCTGTGTAGGTCTGAAAGTGCAGGAAGAAAAGGGGAGGGCTGTATGGGTACAGGTACAGACCCCAGTGCAGGGGGTGGCCCGGAGGCAGAGCGTGAGGGTGGCAAGATGAGCAGGTACCTGGGCCCAGATGACAGAGGGTGGCCCGGTGCATGGTGCCGAGGGAAAGCAGAATCGAGAGGGGAGGAGAAGGCAGAAGCAAAGAGGAAGGTTTTGAGGTGCTTCCGGAACCGGAGATGGTTCTCCTCAAGTTTTAGAGTGGCAGGGAGGCTGTTCCAGAGGGAGGCCCCAGCCGAAGACAGAGATCTACCCCCAGCTTGTTTCTTTGAGAAACGACTGACCCTGATGGAGTTAGAGTTAGAGTAGCGGAGTGCTCGAGATGGGAGGTATTTGCGGAGGGATAGCTGAAGGTATGTTTGACCCAGGCCCCAGAAAGCCTTCTGGACAAGGCAGAGGGTTTTGAATTTAATCCTTGCATCCACAGGGAGCCAATGGAGAGATTTCAGAGCTGGAGAGATACGATCCCAGGGCTTGAGGCAAAGGACAAGTCTCGCAGTCCTGTTCTGGATAAGTTGCAAAGGGCGGAGAGTAGAGGCAGGTAGATTAAGAAAGAGGCTGTTGCAATAGTCCAGCTTAGAGAGAACCACAGCCTGGGAGACAGTGAGCTTCTGGGAGAATGAGAGGAAAGGAAGAATACCTCTGAGGAGGTGCAGTAGGAGGTTTGACTTTTTTGATACATTAGCGATGTGGGCAGAGAAGGAGAGTGTGGAATCAAAGGCGACACCAAGGTTCTTGGCCTCGCAGGTGGGGATAGGAGGAGGGCCAAGGGAGGCTGGCCAGAGAGTGAGGGGAAAGGAAGGTGATGATGTGCCAATGAGGAGGATCTCTGTCTTGCTGGCATTAAGACAAAGATCATTGGCGGCACACCAATCTTGGATGGCAGTTAGGCAATCTAGATGAGAGAGGTGGAGGAGGTGGCCGAGGGCAGCCTGAAAATGAGTTGAGTGTCGTCTGCGTAGCACTGGAAGTTTGAGCAGAAAATGGCAATACAGTGGGTGAGAGTTGCCAGGTATTGGTTGAAAAGCCAGGGCGAGAGGTTAGACCCCTGGGGAACACCACAGGTGGAAAGGAAGGCAGATGATAGGAAGGACCCAAGTTGGACCTGGAAGGGTCGATCAGAGAGGAAAGAGGTCAGCCAGGCCAGAGCCTGATCGGTGATGCCCAAGTTATCCCGGAGACGGTTGAGCAGGATGGTATGGTTGACCGTGTCGAAGGCAGAGGAGAGACCAAGTAGGATGAGAACAGAGGGAATACTAGAGTCAAGGTTGGAAAGCAGATGTTCAGGAGAGCAATTTCCGTGTTTCTGCCAGATCTGAAGTCAGACTCATGGTCATGGAGACAGCCAACAGAATCGGAATGAAGGTTTAGCTGAGAGATGGCCAGCTTTTCAAGGAGTTTGCCTAAAAAGGGGGTAATGGAAATTGGGCGATAGTTGGCCGGACAAGAGGGATCCGCTGTGGGTTTCTTGAGGAAAGGATGCAGAAGGGAGTGCTTAAGAGGGGAGGGGAAGGATCCTGAGGCAAAGGAGTGGTTGCAGAAGTCGGCAAGGGCCGGAGCGAGGGTATCAATATGGTCCTTGAGAGTTTTAGAGGAACAGGGATGAACCTGTTTTGACGAGGCTTTCATAGATCGGACTTGTCTAGCGACCTCATCAGGGGAGAAGAGAGGAAAGGAAGAGAAGTACGGTGGGGGGGGGTGACTGGAGGAGGGTCATTGAGTACCGACGGAGAGTGGGAGGAGGAGAGTGTGGACAGGATGTCCTGGGTTTTTGAGATAAAGTGTGAGGCCAGGGCATTGCAAAGAGCCTGAGAGGCAAGGGGAGACTGCAGCAGGGTTGGCCAGCTCCTTACAAATTTGAAAGAGTTCGGCCGAGCTGTTAGATGCCGCAGAGACATGGGCTTGAATGTGGACTCTCTTCTTGGTACGGACAGAGAGACGGTATTGCCTTTGGAGAAGGCGACAGGCCAGTTTGTCAGAGGATGAGCAGGAATCCCTCCATTTTCTCTCAGCCGCCCTAGACGTAGTGTAGCTAGGTCGGAGTCATACCAGGAATTATACTTGGTTTTGGACCTCAGGCGGATCCTCATGACAGAGGCAAGAACATCAAGAGTATCAGAAATAGAAGAATAGAGAGAAGACAGGGCTGTGTCAGGGTGTGTGTCAGCCAGAGGAAGAGGGGGTGGGGAGAAGGTGGAAGCAAAAGCCTCGACTGACACAAGCTTCATGGGCCGGATGTCCAGGAAGGTAGGTGGCAGTGTTGGGGTAGGCTTGGCTTGGGGGGAAGAGAGAGAGAGAGAGAGATGAGAGGAGAGGAGGTAGTGGTCACTCCAGGAGAGGGGAGTGGAGAGAGGGATAGATAGGGGGATGATAGAGGAGATCAAGACATCAAGTGTGTGCCTTGCAGAGTGCGTTGGGCCAGATGGGTGGATAGAGAGGGAGAGGGAATCGCAGAGGTCACGAAAGAGCAATGCTGAGGGACAGGGAGAATCAAGGTGAATGTTGAGGTCACCAAGGAGGAGGAGTTGAGTGGTTGAGGCCAGGAGAGAGGAGGAGAGGTCACCCACTCAGAGAAAAGAGGTGATTTGACCAGGGGGCCGGTAGAGAGTGGCAACAGTAAAAGAGTGGCTAGGAGAGATTGAGAGCCTGCAGACGAGGCATTCGAAAGAAGAGTAGATCTGAGTGGGAATTATAGTGGCAGGAATCCACTCAGGAAAGATCAAGGCTACACCCCCTCCAGGGCGAGTGGATCTGGGTGCGGAGAGGATCTTGTAGCCATCAGGGAGGAGAGTGTCAAATCTCGTGACAGAGATGGCCGTGAACCATGTCTCTGTAAGACCAAGAACATCAAGGTCAAGTTCTTCAAGGAGGTGGCAGATGTCAGAGGAGTGTTTGACAGCAGAGCAAGAGTTGAGAGTGGCAAGATGAAGAAGGTTGCCGGCCTTAAAGACCTTCCGGGGAGGGGTACAAATCAGAGGTACGCCCTGCGGAGTTGTTGAGGTAGCCAGAAGATGGGCAGAGGAGGGAAGAGTGGGCAAGGTAGCCAAGGAATGAGAGGAGGGGACAGCCGGAGAAGAAAGGAAGTTGATGAGGTGGGGGAAACGCCTATCGAAGAGGAGGAGATTTGCCTGGGGACCTTGGACCATGACAGTGCCATTTAGGTAGACGTTAAGGATGACTCTGGAGGAGTCAAAAGAAGCCATGAGGATTTCCCAGCGACTGCCACCATTTATGGGAGAGGAGGAGACAGGACAGAGCACAGAGATCATATGGGGGGTCCATAGATCAGGCGAAGGAACAACAAAGAGGATGTCGGTGAGGGTCTGTCTGGAAGAGGCGCTGGTACAGGTATCTGCAATAGGGGGACCAGGGTTGGAGGCCAAGATATCCTTTTTAAACTTCTTCTTTCCACACTTAGTGAGAAGGGAAGGATAGTTGATAGAGAAGCAGTTGGAAAAGATGGGAGAAACAGACAACGCCATGAGTATGAAGAGAGGAGGCAGGGGGAGGAGAAAGGAGGTGCAGCGGTATGGAAGAGTCACTGGGCTAGCAGGATTACAATCAACGGGCAAAGTTAAATGCAGAATTACACCCAAGTTTGACTTTCAAGTTAAATGCAGAATTACACCCAAGTTTGACTTTCAAGTTAAATGCAAAATACACCCAAGTTTGACTTTCAAGTTAAATGCAGAATTACACCCAAGTTTGACTTTCAAGTTAAATGCAACATACACCCAAGTTTGACTTTCAAGTTAAATGCAAAATACACCCAAGTTTGACTTTGAAGTTAAATAAAGAATTACACCCAAGTTTGACTTTCAAGTTAAATGAAAAATACACCCAAGTTTGACTTTCAAGTTAAAGGATAGATCTGGGACTTTTTTTTTTATTGTCCCTACGGTTCGGCCATGTGTTTTTAAGCATAAATCGGTAGATCGTAGAAAACTTTCCTATGGACCTTACCCGACTTTTCGTCCATTAACGCACTCGAAATCAGCCGCCATTTTCTGATAATCCTATCATTTCCCCCCATCGACCTGGCTCACCTGCTTTTGCGGCACTAAATCAAATCCCCCGCCCCTGAAACAGACTTTATCAAAACATTCATATTCCCCGCCTCTATCCGTGACGTGACTGTGCTGCGTAGGCAAACGCGCCCAGGCGTCTTCTACGCGACTCCACACAGAACCCGGAAACCAACACAGATCAGCTCACAACACAGCGCGCCACAATTCGGAATATGAAACTGTACTTTTAAATCAAACCGCAAGATTGTAAATTTGGTAAAGTACATTTATTTGACATCAAATGTTTAGAGAATATTCAGCGATTTTCATTTTTATTTGCTCACGTTCCAAAAAGTTCGTTTTGAGGCACGCGATGTTCCTTTGCTGTACACAGGGTCTTAGATCATCTCACAATACAGCGCCACAATTCGGAAAATGAAACTGTGGTTTAAAAGCAAACGGCAAGATTGTACATTTGGCAAAGTACATTTATTGGACATCAAATGTTTAGAGAATATTCAGCGATTTGCATTTTTCTTTGCTCTCGATCCAAAATAGTTCGTCTTGAGGCAAGCGATGTTCGTGTGCAGTACACAGGGTGTTGGTTTACGATAAAATAAGCTCTTAGGTCGCACTGATAATCGCATGGCTGTTCCAACAACGAGGCACTAGGCCACCACAACGGTCTGTATGTTGCATCTAGCCGTTAGTACCGCGTAAGGGCATACTTGTACTTGGCGATCGTCCCATAAAATGGTCAGGGTGGTAACGTTGTTCACGCGGAGAAGCAACTGGCGGTTGTAAAAGCCATCCGCCGGTGTCTGGTACTCGTGACACATACAATAATGAAGGATGTACCTGTTTTAAAAACATAAAAAATGAAATTAGTCTCACCATCAGATCTTTATTAAAATTATTCATTTTATATATTAGGTCGGGAAATTATTTCATAGCTAGGACAGTGCAACTGGGTATTATACGTCAAGGGGGGGCTGTAGGATACTGAGACAGTCCCCCAGTGCAGGGGTTGACAGGGAGGCAGTGCAGGTGGAGAGTGGAAGGGCCCAGGACCGAGGTCGCAGACAGTGGACCAGTTATAGCAGGGGAGAGGGAGAGAGAAAGCAGAAGCAAAGGTTTTGAGGTGCTTCCGTAAAAGGAGATGGTTCTCCTCAAGATAGTGCGCGGTACAAAACAATATGCCACATAGAACGAACAAGTACAACTTAACCCGTCTTTAAAGCTACTGTATAGTAATTAAATTGCGGTATAAACTCATCTAAAGAGTTACTTACATTATATTTGCATTTTCCATTGTGTCTGTGCGTAGGGCAGCCCCGAAATACCACTCCTTCTATGCCGACGTTATTTCTTCTAATGAACGAACATTAAATGGCTTTCGTTTCTGAAATTATATTCATTATCGTTTCTTACGTTATTGCCCCACACCAAAAAAAAGAAGTCTTTCGGGATGGTCCCGGCCTGTCAAGGTCAAATAACAATAGAACCTTATACTGAGTCGTGGGCCATTCCGGCACCCGAGCAAAAAATCAAAGCAGCTGACCTTCACTTTGAACGAGCACACATTCCTAGTTAGCTACATTCAGTGTAAGGCCATCTCACAGGACTTGAAATTTACACTCCATCTTTGCATTTTGTCTGCGTGCATTTGCAGCCCCAGCGAACCATAAATACGGAGACATTCTATATTTTTTGAAAAATGATTTATATTACTGTTTGGTTTAATTTAATGCGCAAATGAACAAGGGTGGAGAGACACATTGCATGTACACTGAGCAATCACTTTTATTTACACAATACATAGCTACACATATTCAATGGGCCTGCGACATGAGGAGACTCGAGAGAACAGACAATCAAATTACAATCATTTAAACCGTGATGTGTATTTCTCAATGAGCTCTGCTTTAGGTGGACATGGAACAGAGGCAATGTTGGGTGGCAATGCAGTTGTCCCCTGCACAGGTTCGTTCACAACTCAATGTATGTGCCTATCTAGGACATCAACAATAAGTCTCTCAATAAACTCATATTGCATATCCTCAAACACTGGTTTGATCACCCATTGTTTACTTCTTTTAGTGAAGGCCTTATTGTAGCGAAGCGTCCCTAAAGTTCCGGTCGTCCTACTTTGTTGACGGCCAACATTATGGTTATGTGCCAAGACCGCTAGAAGAGTCCGATTTATCATGCCCTCCATGCCAAAATGCAATCGTCTTGGCCTGTACTTTAGGCACATATTGTGGAACACCTCCAAATCTCCTGTGTGGCAGAATTCCGTGAGTCCCCTCAAATCTCTTGTTATAGTTTTATCAAATACAATCTTTTCAATGGCTTTGTGAGTGGGTGATGAAGGAATCAACCACTTCTTCTTCCGTGCCTCCTCTGTGGACAAATGGCCATGTTCACAATTGTGGAAATGTTGGTTTGTGGTCCAGCGGTGAACGTTGCTACAGTGTAGCATTACTGACCGCCATTTTTCCAGTAGAATTTCCAACGACCCTCCACATGTTTTTGAGCTCCACCAAAGATGGTTGCTGATTGACTTGGACCACTGTGAAATACCTTGCATATCTTTTTTTTTACCTGCAGCCGACATTTTTTTATTGATTGTTTTTGCAAGATGCCAAACGTCAAATTGGTGATTTATATTTTTGTACTCTTCTCTCATTGTCTTGGCAATTGAAACGTGTCTGTCCGTGGCTATCAGGTCGATCACCATTCCCCGCGATTGTAGTTCTTGCAATGATGCTACAAAGCCAACTTTCTCCATGGCCACTGAGGATGTACTTTGTGACACCTGCACGACCACCGAACTCACAATTTTCTTACTTTCCATGTCCTGAAAGTGGTAGGTGCAGTACTTGGCTGAAAATCCTGGGCTGTCGCACTGTCCATCACCGGCTAGCCTGAACCGTTTGCCCGCGAATGTACTATCAATAGACATTTTTTCCATTCTCCAAGCTTCGCTAATGGCTGGAAATAGATAATCGGTTTGGTATTTGTAGAACTGAGTTTTCGCAATGAAATGGATTCCCACAAACTGAAAGAAAGACTCTAACTTTTTAAAACTTGAACCACTAAAAAGTGCAGCCGCTGCACAAAGTAGATTGCCTGCTGGCAGTTGCCCCAGCATGGGTTGTGCAGACCATGAGAAAGGATGATATTTTGTACAGGTGGCATGTATTTTAAGGTTAGTGCTTCGAATTGCACGAGTCACATTAATCAATGGCTCCCCACATACTTCCCCACCAACCGAATGCCCACATTTCATCCGAATAATAATATCAAACAACTATCGAATACAATGAATTTGGCCTCTTTCCTTATACTGTCACTCTGCATCCCAGCTGGTTCGGCCTGTAACGTTGAGGACATGTCACTCACATGAAAGGTAGAATCTCTGATATCGTCTTCCGCTATGTTCAGTGATATTGATGGTGTTTCATTGTCGTCCACTTCATTCTCTTCCATTGCAACATCTGTTCCTTCTCCGGCGATGGGTGAATAAAACAATTTCTTCAACTTTCTCGCGGTCTTAGTTTTTGCGGGTGTGGATTCTGTGAATTGATCTCCGACTGCATCCGAACTACCAGGAGGACATTCACTATCAATGGCTGGTGGTGGTATAGCTCCGTTGTCAATCACTTCATATTCTTCCCATTGACACGATGCATCTCCAGTCTCAAGTCCCTGCCAAAAGGTTTGACAAGCAACATCTCTCGTTCGCTTCACTGTCTGTGTAGATCTAGTTCGTACACCCACTCGCAACTAGGACAGATTGGAAAAGGGATGTTCAGTTTAAACACAACTTACAGTATTGAACTATTAACAGTGAAAAACAACATAATATAGTGACCAGGACACTAACCTTCTTTTGCTTTCTTTTCTTTGAAACTTTCTTGCCTCGAACTTCAACATCAGGACGCTGTTGCTCCGACTCGTGTGTGCATGTCTCCATTTCCTCTTGCGCTGCAACGACTATATTTTCATGATAAGCACATCCATCACGCACTGACGCTCCATCGACTCCCTGAAACATAGAACTTTCATTAGTATGTATAATAATATTGAAAACACAAAATGTACTTGGGGACCAATACCCACGTACATCTCAATAGCAAAACACGAATGAACGCTTTGTGTAGAACATTCAAACGACAATTATTCACGCATTGTTGATCTAGTTAGATGGAACTGTCAAGATCCATACCTCGGGCTCCTCATAGACTTCCATTGATGATATTATTGAAGATGATGCTTCAGTAACTCCCTGAAACACAGTAATTGCATTAGTATGGTTTTCTATTTTGTTAAAAAGAACATAAACTTTGTGCAGGCGTCAACGGCTCATCTAAATAGACCTGCACAAATGATCAGTTGTCTAAAATAAATAATGGATATGTAAATATGATTCGATTTGCTCGATCGTTGGAAGTGTCACCACCCAGAGATCTGCATCAACTACTAGGGGTGATGTTCTTGTAGAAGAAGCTCCGTCATCTCCCTGAAACATAGTACTTGCGTTAATAAAGAAGGAAGTATAGCGGATGTAATCACGTCATATGATTTCGCTTAATCGAACTGTCAGTATCCATACCTCGAAATGCATAAGAACATCAAGGGACGATGTAACTGCGGTGCACACTTCTGCAAGCTGTTGCGCCGACCCGTAACTGCATGCTCCCCCTTCTTCTTGGACTAATGCTCCATCGACTCCCTGAAACATAGGACTTTCATTAGTAATTAACACAATATTGAAAAAAGAAGACACATAGGAGGGCGACGACAGAAGGACATATCAATGGCTAAAAACGAAAGAAACATTGTGTGTAACAATCACGCTACAAGAATGCAAGATCTGATGATCTCCATCGATGGAACTGTCCGGAAACGTACCTCGAGCATCTGAGTGACATCAACGGTTGTCGTCAATACGTTGGACTCCTCAGCATCTCCCTGAAAGACAGTACTTGCATTATTTTGGATAACAATAATTATAACTGAAAACAAAGACTAGAGGACGAGTACAAGGGTGTAACATTAGGTAAAATAATTACACGATAAATTAAAACTATTGATTTACATGCCTAAAACAAGTCAGTGACAGAATAGCCAAGTAAGATTACCCGATAGGCGCTTGAAGTGGCTGATGACTGCAATAACGACACGGATGGAGAATCTTCCGCCTTCATATTGAGTGGATACATAAATGGGGAAATTATTGTTAGCTAATGCTACACACTACCGCAAGGCCGAGAGATAAATACGTAAACTTGACTCACCAGTGGAGGGATGTGGACGAATAGAGTGGGAATAGCGGTTGAGAGCAATTTTCGCTTCGCTCGCAGTGTGTTCTTCTTTATTAGCAATGATGTGGAGTACATGTCTGAGCTAAAGTGCCTGCTGCAGATGCGGTATCGATCACCCCTCTTGTCCGCAAAGACTTCTAGGACTCTACTTTCAAGCTCAGACGGTGGATATCCGCAATATCGGACCCATTCTCTTATCTGATCTATTGTCTTAGGGAAAACATGCATTATAGTACCTTCAGATTTATTATGGGTCTTCGAAGGGCAACCGCCAATGGAACAGGCAGGCATTGTGGAAAGTTCTGAAAAGTAAAGATCAACAATTCTCTATGAATACCAATGTGTTAAAAAATTAAATGACACATAAAAGGTTCAATGCAAGGTTCGTTTTGGTTCTTGGAACTATACACGTTATTCACATGCGGATAAGTATTTGAATAACTTTAAAAAAATAGAAAAATAATTTGACTAAACTCAGAACATGTGACTAGTTCCTTGCATGTACTGTCTTGAACGAAAAGAAATTGGACGCAAAATGATTATGGTACATGGCCTTACCTTGACGAACAAACAGTTAGATGCAGGGATCAGAGGAGTTTCTTGTCGTAGAACAGGGAGCAGTTCACAGGTTGCAAACTGACGAGTTTCCTCGAAGTGGTCACGGAAGTTCACAGAGACGAAGAGCAGATAACCAGCACCTTCACGGGTTGCCTAGCAAAGCGCAAAGAAGTTCTCATTAGAAATATGAAGTGGGTTGTAAAGAATTCGAAACAGGGGTGTGTTTGTGAATGAATGACGTGTATATGTCGTGGCATTATGCGGTTTGCAGGGGGCCGTCCAGCGTGAGGGGGGATGCTTGGCAGGAGACAAGGGGTCTGGAGGTAGACATGGGAACAACAACCCATGCTCTATAGACCACTTTGAAGTGTACATGGTCTTTGGCACCTCTTGGCCTTTATCGCTCCCTGACAGCTCCACTTGCCAGCACAAGTACCCCGGTGCGAACTGCCTTTGATAGGGCAGGGGGGTGGATTGGGGCGGTGGTCGTGCAGACAAGACTCGTTTGCCGCAGGGCCTCACCAAGGAGAGGCCATCTAACTGCATGTAAGAGGCAGGCTGCAGGATCTAGTACATGGAAGGCAGGGGGGTGAGTTTATAAATACCTCACCCTCCCAGGAGAATATATGGGTGCAGTTCACCCTGGAGACCCTGGATGCCTAGGCAGTTAGTCAGCAGCAGGCTGGCCTGTGGTGGCAAGGCGGCACGGGCCAGAGGGGGTCATCTCTGTACCCGGTGCCCCAAAGGATGATTTATTATGATCAACTATATTGATTATTTACCTCTAACCATGTTTTGTATCAATAAAATCCAACGGCCTTTTATTGCCAACGCTTGAACAAAGTGGTGTGGTAAGTATTTTTGGGGGAGGAGGCAAGGCCGGGAGGCTTGATGCCAACCCGCAAAATAACATATGTATGTCTGCTGCATATGGGTTCAACGGTTATGTGGATTGAAGGTGGGCGGCCAGCGTGAGGGAGGATGCTGGCCGGAGACATGTGGTGTGACAAGACAAGGCACAGGAAGACTATTCAATGGAGACACACTAGATTCATTTAAAAAATCAAAACAACCATTGTTAAAATATATGTTGGGTTTTATTTTAGATCTTAATTTCAATTGAACATAAATAATAAACATTACACATTGTAAAGTTCCGGTTGCAGCACATCCAGGGAAAATCCGCGGTATTGTCCACTGTCGCTGGGGAAATGTTGTCTAATGGCAAGTACCGCACAGGCAGGTATTACTCTCCGAACGCGGTGTCCGAGCCTCCCGTGAAGCCACCAAGTGAAGCAACGATAGGCCACCAGCCTGTACCACCTGTGAAAATGAAAGATGCAAACTGTATTAAAATGACAAAACTTTCTTATCACTGTCGATTCAGGTAAAAAATGTCATTCTGCTTTGAAAAAAATTCTATCTAGAAAATGCACAATATGGAACCAATTTACATGCATTCGAATGATATGTACATGTAATTTTATATGTGGGAGACGACCATGAAATAGTAGTGGCATCACTGACATCACAACCAGAGTATACTTACTCGTTACTCGGATTACGCGGACGAAAAGTGCCGCGAAGTTCGTGCATAAGCACCATCATCATCCTCAACACGGTCCGTGAGAGGCAGGCTTCCCTGAACTCTGGCAGCTCGGTGATGCATTGCGGACTTGGCTCGCCTTCCGAAATGTAGGCCAAGCACCCGGAATTTTCACGGCAGCAGCAGTTCTCCTCCTCAGTTGGCATTAGCTCGCACCGATTGCACGTGCACCAGGTGGAGACGCCGTCCATGCGACATGGTCCAGGCTCTTCATCCGTTGACTGGTCCTCCCAACTGCCGTCCGAATCCCCATCGTTTTCGCGTGCTTGCCTTTCCAGTAGTTCTTCCTCGGTGTACTCGGGCTCGTACATATACGGCATTATTGTAGCCATTGTGTGGTAAAGAAAGTAAAATAATTTACAGAGATGGTACAGGTGTTCACAAGGCCTAGAAGCGGCGAAGGTAGCTGACCAGAGCACAGAAACGAGTCACAGAATACTCAAAGTAACACAGAGAGAGTAATGGAATCGAAAATCTGCTGCTGTGTGTTGTGAAACGGTGTGTTTATACTTATTGAGGAAAGAGGCGTCCTGCCATTTCCATGGCGACACTTCGTTAGCTGAGGCGCAGCGATTGTTGACACGAAACGTGCTTTGGCGTTGGGAAATGGGCGGTACGCGTCTGCTGATGTCAGGCTCAGGGGCGGGGGATTTGATTTAGTGCCGCAAAAGCAGGTGAGCCAGGTCGATGGGGGGAAATGATAGGATTATCAGAAAATGGCGGCTGATTTCGAGTGCGTTAATGGACGAAAAGTCGGGTAAGGTCCATAGGAAAGTTTTCTACGATCTACCGATTTATGCTTAAAAACACATGGCCGAACCGTAGGGACAATAAAAAAAAAGTCCCGGAACTATCCTTTAAATGCAAAATACACCCAAGTTTGACTTTAAGGATAGATGAAGGTCCTGTAGTTAAGGAGACAAGAGGGAGTAAGATGGTAAGGGTGAGTTCAGACAAGAGTACCATTTGAGAACATAACAAGGAGAGCTGAAGGAGTACCAGCAGAGTAGGTAGTACAAAGGAAGTCTGAAAGGAGGGACTAACCACAGCAGAATGTGTTGTAAGAGTCATGGTAGTCCAATAGTCCAGGGGTAGCAGCCTCAGTGAGGGTTTGACTCTGGCAGAAATATCATGTTGCAGCCTGTAAAGCAGACATGGAAGCTGACAGGAGCCTTTGTGTGGGCCTTGGTGTACTGGGCCGGCTCCCGCCTCCGGGTTGCTCCTATTGTTCTATGGCGACCTCTGCAACCAATGGGAGGGGGAGACCAGTGCAGGCCCAGCGGAGCTTAGGCAAAGGGAAAATGAGCAGCCATCTTGGAGGCATTAAAGAAACAATGGGCCCCAATGAGGGAGAGGCAAAAATAGAGTGGAAACCAGGGTTTTTCAAAGAAATGAGCCAGGCGAGGGGCTGACGAAGATGCCATTGTGGATCAGAGATTCAGTGTTTTTTCTTCACAAAATTTCGAAGTTTTGATTCACTGAGGAACCGAGCATTACGTCTCAGAGGCTTACGAAGCGCGGAAAAAGGAACTGAGCAACGGACGCTGCATGCGACTACTTATACCTATGATGACATTGACGCCGATACGGAGGCCTTCGAGGGACATCGACGGGCAGCGCCCTCTACTGAAAACAAATTCCGAGGCCAGCAAGCTGGAAATGAATATCAAAGATAAGGAATACGTGGGAGGACACAATCCATTCGAAATATACTTCAAAATTGGGCAATTGAATACCTCCTTCTTCATATGGGTTCTGCAGTTTCCACAATGCTATTCTATTCCTTGAGTAAGGAATCCCCTGCACACACTTTGCACTTTCGCGAAAAACTTTTTTGGTATCACATATGGAATATTCGCAAAATAGTGCAATAGTCTTGGAAGTACTACCATCTTAAGCAATGCAGCACGTCCCATCATGGACAATGGTAACCTCGTCCAGAATGCCATGCTCTTCTCAATTCTAGATACTGCCTTGTCTGTGTTATGCCTATGTTCTAGCTTCGGGTCTCGATATACATCTATACCCAGGTATCTAAACGTATCCAACTCCCATCTTATTGGAAGTACCGGCAGCCTATGTATAGGCTTTGCAACGTACTCTCATAAGGGGTATAAGCTAGACTTCTGCGGATTTACAGTTATGCTCGATAGTGTGGCACATTGTTCACACACATATAGTATAAACTGCAGATTCTCTTCCGGGAGTTGCAGGTACAGGAGCATATCATCGGCATACAACCATATCAGGTGGCAACTACCCCCCGTGTTGACTCCCGCCTCGCCATACTCATCTCTCAGATATACCGCCAAAGTCTTTAGTGCCAATATAAAGAGCATCAGAGACTAGGGGCATCCCTGTCGTGTTCCCTTACCCAACTGCCACTGCTTGGAAATAATACGACCCGTCTTAACCCTTGCTAAAGGTGCACTGTACAGCATCTGCACCCATTTAATACATGTGGGCTCAATCCCGTGTTCTTCTAGGGCCACTAGCAGCCAGGCCCACTTAACGGAATCGAACGCTTTCACTGCGTCAAGTGAGACTACCGCCACCTTCTGCGGTCCCCTTTGAGTGTAATCAATTATATGGTGTAGCCGCCGCAAATTATGAGTTATATTTCTGTGTGGAACATATCTAGTCTGATCTGAGTATCAGTTTGCCAATAACCAGTTTTAATCTATTCACCATGACTGCAGTAAGGATCTTCCCATCTTGGTTAAGTAGTGAGAGTGGACAAGAGGATACACAGTCCGTATCCGGCTTGTTCGGTTTAAGGTGTGGGATAATTATCGATTCATGCAGTGACTCTGGTAGCCTACCCACCTGTAGTGCCTCATTCAACAGCGGGGGAAGTACCTCTGCCATATATACTTTATAAAATTTGCCAGGGAGCCAGTCTGTCCCGTAGGCAGTCCCTTAATCGCGTATTCTAATTCCTATAACATGATCGAAATCTCGAGGCTGTCTTTCATCTTTTTCAAGTTTAGGAAGCGTGATATCAGACAGTGCCTCCTGCAAATCACACCCCTCGCGCCTTCTTGTGTCTCTAGCAACTGTCCCTCCCTCCCCTTCATCGCCCTTATCGTCTGCCGGGGGGTGTATTTCGCTCCTGTATAACCAGGCTAACAATCTGCCTGACTTGTCCCCTTCTGCATGCTGTCTCTCCACATACTTCTTATAACTCAGTTTGCCTAGCCGTTCCCAGTGATCTCTACACTCCTTCTGCAACCGGGATACTTCTGCAGCCTCCTCTGGGGATCTATCGCCCTTAAGCATAATAGTTTCTAATTTCTTCTCCACTTTCTGCAAATCATGAGTTATAACGTCTTGCATCCCCTTTGACTTAGCTATAGCAGCCCCTCGCACCACCACCATAAAGGTGTCATGATCTCTGCTTCCAAAAGGTCAGGGGTTTCCCAACTCCCTTGGAAGCAGATCCATAACCCAGGTTCCGAGTGCCAACCAGTCCCAAATGGGACCTTTTGGATCCAGTCCTGGCGCCAGTGGCACCAGGCTCATAAATATGCCCAGTCCCAGCGCTGGAAGCGCCGGGCTCATAATGCTTGGGTGGACTTACCTGCAGCAGACCATGCTGCTTACTTGCCTGCCAGTTGAGCCTCTGATCCTCTTCTGTTTGGAACTACTTTTCCTGTTGGGTGGGGCAGGAGCCACTCCCTAGATTCAGAACACTGGAACTCTTCTGGAAAGCAGGAACTCTTTTCTTACCTAGGCGTGGCTGTGGAAGGAGACACTAAGCACTACAGGAGGCTATTTAAACCACACCCGATGGATGAATCTTGCTTTGCGTTATTCTGCATCCTCTGCAGCAGAACGCTCATCGTGTCTTCTGCATCTGATTCTGGGCCTAAGGAAAAAGGCTTACCATCCTGAATCCAGTCTTCAGCAACACCTATAAAGACAAGAAAGAACAGGTTAGCATTACGGTCTTCAGTGACAGCTCTTCACTTACCTGGTCCATCGGCTGTCACCAACGCCTCGCGCAGCATTCCGGCATCTGAAAGACAAAGGCTTACCTACTCTTCGTGCGCTCCGGAGGTCTTCACACTGCATTCCGGCATCTGAAAGACAAAAGCTTACCAACTCTTCGCACGCTCCGGAGGCCTTCGGCGCTGCATCCCGCATCTGAAAGACAAAACAAGGTGCGTTTAAAGACATTGGGGAACTTTAATACTCACGTGCCATTACTCCTTTCCACATCTAACCCAGTGGGTATTCCGGCACCCTGCAGCCGCTCCGAACTTGTACCTGCAAAATAAAAAGACAGTTAGAGCGCATCGTGAAGCAGGCAACAAGCGCTTACTTACGTGCTTCCAGGCGCTTCTATTCATCACACGGGCTCCATCTTCAACTCACTTCAGCCCGTCATCCGCCATCGCCGGAACCCTGCAAAACAAGAGACATCATTACTAAAGACTTTAAAGACATTAGAATTACTCGAAACTTACCGTTCGTGCAGTAAACGACGGACAGCAGTCCTCTGAAGTCAAGAGGCCTGCTCCCCTTATCCAGTGAAGAAACTGGTTACAGCACCCTGCCCCGAGGCAGATGGAGAGCACAGCGTTCACTTACCTAATGTGAGAGCGTTAACCTTTGGGGTTCTACAGGAGAAGAGAAAGGGAAGAAGAGAGAGACATTCAATAACCCAGTTCCTTAATCCCATATTTTCTATCTGCAGACATCTTACCCTTCGAGTCAGACATACAGTGCACAGAGGTCCAGCCCAAAGAGCCAGCCGTGTGTTACACATCACCTTTGAAGATACGGTATACGCCCAGTCAAGACCGGCATCTCTACGGGAATCAGGTGAGCGTTACAAAAGGCCTCCCACAACGTCCCGGCTGAGTCTACACTGCCCGTGTTATGTTCAAAGTACTCTTTCACCTACACCCTCAGGTCCTCCCTAAACCCTGTGTACTTTAGTGCCTCTACTCTCAGTCTTCAAGACGGGATTCTAGCCCAAGGGGGATGAACCTGCCACGTCACAATCAGAGGGGCATGATCTGACAGGACCCTGGCTTTGTACTCAACCCCTGTAACTTTGTGTATGATTTCCTCCCCTGTAAACATATACTCTAGCCTTGTGTGTAGGTTCTGTGGGGCAGAATAATGCGAGTATACCCGATCTTGTGGGTGTTTCGCCCTCCACACATCCACTAACTGAAAGGCTTACAGTAATGTGTCCAAGGCTTTAGCCAAGGGTGTTTGGTGAGCCGTCTTGTTGTCCGATCTATCCATCGTTGGGTCCGGGATACAATTAAAATCACCTCCCCACATTACC
Organism: Ambystoma mexicanum; assembly: GCF_040938575.1. Classification (NCBI taxonomy): domain Eukaryota; kingdom Metazoa; phylum Chordata; class Amphibia; order Caudata; family Ambystomatidae; genus Ambystoma; species Ambystoma mexicanum. The sequence goes on along the minus strand of NC_090937.1, from coordinate 879,840,681 downwards.
GCTCCATCTATATACGGACTAATCTTGGTGTAGAGAGATCAGAAATACGCTGCAGTGTCCTGGTTCAGGGCATAAACTTTAATGACACAAATCTCTTTACTTTCCACTAACCCAAGTATCATTACCATCCTACCATCTGTGTCTGAAAAGGTCTGTAGAAGCTTGCATGGAACATGTGGGGCTATCCAAATCAATACTCCTCTGGCAAACGCCGAGTAGGCTGCGCCTAGGGTCGTACCATTCCATTTCTGTGTAATTGTATCTTTTTTCCCTTTGGTCAGGTGAGTTTCCTGTAGCAACGCTATGTCTATTTTCTGTAGTTTCAAATAGGTCATAACCCTATTCCTTTTAATATAACTGTTCAAGCCCCTCACGTTCCAGGTTACTATTCTGAGTTCACCCCTTTTTATCAACCGTGTCTTTCCACTCGCCCACTGCCATTCTTACATTCCTGTCCTGTAGTGCGTGTCTGTAGGCCAATCCCCTAATAACTTCCATAATAACTCCCCCAACTGTCCACACCCACCCCCTCCCCAACTTTTGCCCAGCTCCAAAACTGAATCTCAGGTATCCCCGCTTCTCACTCTTTTCCCGGCCCATTGCTGATACTCCGAGTGCAGCAGGAGGATACTGTACTGCAAATATCCTAACTAACTAACCAAACGTGGGGGAAGAGTGATTCTGGGTGCTACCTGCCTCCTGTAGAGCATGTGCTTCCTGCATTTCGCTAACATCAAGAAACATAGTTACTAAAATGTTCCAGTGTCTCTATCGCCACAACTTATATCACCCTCAGTCAAGTTATAATGTACATTAATCCCCCCACCCCGCAGCATCACTTATCACTCCTTCTGCCGCTTGGTCTCGCCCCTCTTTTGGCAAGTTCTGCGAGTCCATCCAACTATCGACCCCCTCAAGAGTCTCAAAGAAAAAAGCACAATCCTTATGTAACACCTTCATCTTTGCGGATACAGCAACATATATTTGAGGCTGGCTGCTCGTAGTCTTCTTTTCACCATCTGGTAACTCATCCTCTGTTTCTGCACCAAAAACGTGTAGTCCGGGTAAGCTGTGATGGTTGCTGATGCCAGACTAATGGTGCCATCCTTCCGGAAGTGTTCAAATATTCTCTCCCTGTCCTTATAGTTCAATATCTTTGCAATTATCAGTCGAGGCGGGGCTCCGGTCTCCTCGTCAGGGCCCTGTGCGCCCTCTCCACAGTGAACCCTTGGGTGAGTTTTCCCGCACCTATCTCCTGCAGGAGAATGTCTTCCACATAGTTGGCCAGGTTCCGCCCTTCCTCGCCCTCCGGGAGTCTGACGATCCGCACATTGTTCCTCCGTGACCGTCCTTCTGCTTCTCCCGCTCTATTTTCCAGGTTCTGCACTTGTTGTTTCAAGATGGAGACTCCCCGAGAGTTGTCTTTGCAATTGCTAGTTTTGGCCTTCACCTTCTTTTCCAGTACCCATGTACGTTTCGACAGTATTCCGACATCCTGCCTCAGGAGGTTCATGTCCATTTGCATCGCGTCTATTTTGAATTCCAGTGAGATTTTCAATTCTGCTATAGCCGCCAATATTTGTTTGTCTATCCTTCCTGGCATATCCCCTTCGCAAGTGTTTTGCGGTTGTGTCTTCGTGCTCTCTGTCGTCTGGGTCGGTTTGGCAAACGCATCTAGGGATAACTGTTTTGCTTTGCCTTTGTTTGCTTTAATCGACATATTAGCAACTCTGCACCATAGAGTTCTCTCCACTGCAAGGTACTTACAATGTCACCCGCCGTCTGTCACTGTGTCAAGCTTGGAACGCACTCCTCATCAATGAGGTGACGCTTCTCGTATTCTGACCTTACAGAGTCTTTGCATGCACTCGCACCAGACGCCTTTGCTTCCGGAGAAGGTCTTGTGTCTGACAATAGAGGCAGTAGCTGGCAGCTCCTGCCCTTCGCGTGTTCTGTACACTCATGTCGCGCCATCTACTACTCGGCGCCCATTCCCGTTGAAAAGTGAGGTGTGCAGTATCCAAACTCCATAGTCAGTCCTCTATTCCATCTGCCGGGGCTCTTGTGACTCCCTGCCACCATACCGTGCTGTATGGATTCCTCAGCAGCCCCTTGCAGCCCCACTAGGCCCCGTGTGTTAATCCGTGTCCTTACTATCCCATGGGATCCGATCCACCTAGGGCTGGAGTCTTCTTCATAGAGTCATAGTTCTTACGCCCCTCCTACTGCCTCAGAGCATGCCGGCACGCCAGTGAGTGCATCCGTGTCTGGAGGTCACTTATTCCAGCTGAGACCTCTTAGCTGTTTCAGCGGCGTGTATCCGCTCTTCGTAACCAAAACCCCATGTGGATCACTACGACTGTCTCCTGCTGCCCCCCCTGTGTTAACCCTGCTGGGCCGTGCTGGTCAGTTCAAAGGCAGCATTGCTTTTCATGCCTTTATTAGTTCTTGTCCCTTGTGATCCAGCAGTACTTTATTTTCTATCTTAACTCCTTTGTTATGGCCTGCTTGCCCGTGTTGTGAGAAAATCATGTTTCCGTATCTTGCACGTGTGCCAACCTCCGTGCGGATGTCAATTGCACCTTTTTCCTCTGGCTGGCGCTCCGTGCAGTCCTGTGCTGGCTACAATGTTGCAACTCGCCTTATCCATCACAGCGCGGTCTCCATTCCCAAATGACTTCACCGATGCTACTAATGTCTGAGATGGTTACCCTGCAGGGCCTCCAAGCTCGTATTACAATATTCTTTTGTTATGCCGGCATGCTTTTGCATAGGCACAGGAGTCATCTGCTCTCCTTCGCTGAGCTGCTGCCGCGCCTCGGCTTTGATTCAGTCCGCCAGCGTCCACACCATTTTCTATATTCGCTTGGTGCAACAATGTATTCTCCGGTCAGCTGTGCTACAATCTCCTGCTGGCTACCATCCACGTGGCCGCTGTAATCTGTACTGCTGCCTTCGATACTGCTCCTCACCCGCTCCTCCAAGACACCGGGTCTGCTCGCATTGTGGGACAACACAAAGCTACGGTTCTGTGAAGCTGCAATGCAGGCTCTTCCTGAGTCTATCTGCGGGATCATGCTATCTTCACAAGCTTTTAATTCCTTTCCACAGCTGCGTTTGGTATCGCGCTTTCGACTGCTGCATTCACCCGACATTCATATTGCCACAGCTCCAGATCCACCTCTCTCAGCAAGTTTAGAATGCATATTTCAGCAGGATCTAAGTCGGATCAGCAGGAGCCTGCAGAAATCACGTCTTAGTCTGTGGTCATGTAGCTACGCCCCTCTTTTCAAATCATTTAGGTGCAAATTATAATTTTTATAATTTGCCTAATTGTCGATTTCTCTCTCAACTGAGACTTAACTTTCTAAAATCTCTTTCTTGATTTGTTTCTTGTGTAAGGGAGGCATGGTATCACAAATAGACACTGACACAAGAGTTGCAAGTTTCAAAACCTTTATTGTTGAATTCAAGGAGTTTGGAAACACTCCTTTCTAGCCCTATAACTAAGATGGGATTAATCTCGACCATCAAATAATAAATAAACAGTCCTAGTTAGCCTTAGTCAAACAATAAAGGCCTATACTAACAAAAACCTAATGCCTGCCCTCACTCTAATACACTGTAATGTGATATAGGGATATGTATCTACAAAAGGAGAAATCACTGATGAAACGAAATGTCAGAATGGAAATATAAATTCTGGTCCCCATGTTGTACAGCATGAGGTTAGGTGGAACACTTGATGGATGAACACACTTTGGTTTGCGAACACAGTTATGTGGCTGGCCCTGCCCTCCAGAGCCTTCGTGGCCCTTCAAGTCCGAGTCACAAGTTCACGGGTTTAAACTCTTGGGTTCCTCTCACCCACGTCCAGGTCGTCATCCAAGCTTCTACACAGTTTCAGCAACACAGTTTCTAAGTATAGTATTTGATCACAGTTCACTATAGGTTCTCCACAATCTGGCTCAATCTTCCTTTCGTAGTTTGATTTTTGCTGTTGAAGACTTTCGAAACTGGGAGGATTTTCGTTCTCACCTCCACATGACCACTTCAATCCGCCTTTCTTTCTTTACTTCCACTTTACATATGTTCCTTCAGTTCCAATATCTTTTAGAAAATGTACTTATTACGTATGTCTTGCTTTTCAAACGGGTCTCCCTCAGTCGGGCTCCGACCCGTCACTCGCTTTTTACACAGGTCTCCCTCAGTCTGGCTCTGGCTTCCTACTCCTTCAAATTAACCCCTCGGTTTGTTGCTCTTTTTTGCCTGGTTTGCCATAGGCCTGGAGGGACTGCTCCTTCTCGTGCACCGGCTTGCTCAAAGAGTGTGTCAGTGTTCCACCTTTTAACCAGAGAGAGTTAATACGTATTGGGTGTGCGTGATTAAGGTCAAGTGCCTGACCCTGCCTGATCTCGTTAGAGGGACATGTCCAATGTATTGCATGGGTGGTAATCCATTCAGCCTTAGACCTCCTCTTCCTTCCTGTGAGTGATCAAGCACCATAACGCTCAATTTGGATGAGATTTGCTTTTTGATGAACAGATTATATCCTGTGTGAGCATTGTTCCTGGATACAGCGCTTACTGCCTTGCTGCGCATCATAATTTAACAAAAGATGATGTATTAGCGTAACAAGTACAAAATAAATAAGGAGTAGCCCATAAGAATGCAGGCAAACTAACCTTACAGCATCTTTCAGGCAACCCAACCTTGTTCTCCAATCAATGGGCTGCTTAGCAAACTCACACCAACTACCACTACACTTCACACAGGACATTCTGAATGTATCCGCCCTTCTTCCTCCATCCAGCGTGTTCTGACGTACCTCTCTCAACCAAGGAAAAGAAGGTCCTAGTGCTCACTAGCTCTCTGCACAAACTGCCACTAGACACTCCACTTGTACCACTTTGCGTTATGCATATATACTCCATTATATTACTTTGAGACTAGACCTTCATTAGCTAAAGCTGTCTCAAGCCAGAGCACTTTTTTATTATATTCAATTTAGCAGTTCATGTATAAGCTGCACCAAGAATTTGCTGTGAGCTTTCAAGGGTATCATTAGGGGAACAGCAACCTCAAGTGGAAGTTCACGTATGTGTCTTAGCTTAACAGAAGTTTATGTACAAGATAAGGCTGCCTTTCTGTTCGGCACTCATTTTGTGACAAAGCAGCAACATTCAGATTCAAATGTGGATATTCAACTTGCAAGGTATCAAACATATTTATCCCACCTTACAACACTTGAACAAGGATACACTTTTGTGTTAAAGCTTTTGTAACATAACAGCATTGTTAACAGATTCCAAAGAAATACACTGTGATTCATTCTTCAGGCAGAATTAATTATGTATCCATGTAAAAACATACATTTTCATTAGTACCCGGCAAGGCACAATGAGGTTGTAATAAGCAATCTCATTGGCCCTCGCTAAGTCCTTACCTGCCCGACAAAGCCCGCTTCCCAGTCGCATTCACTGTGTGAATGACCACCATGTAAAGGGAGAAGGAACTATGTGTAAAAAGTATTCAGTTGTTAAACGCCAAAGGTGTCTTGCACCTTAAAAAAAGATTAGTACCCCTGTCTTATGGGCCAGATTACTAATAGCAATCAGCCCCTCGCTGGGGGGGCCATTGCCGTTTCCCGTAAAGACCTTGGGGCCCATACTTACAGGCACGAGCGAAGCAGTAATGGCACCCCAGCTTCAGTGTTATTGCTTAAGTAAGTGTTTTTCAGGAATTTTATCAACATCACTTCTTACCTTTGAGTAACCAATTTCATTATAAGTTCACTTAGCATCTGCCACTGTGACAACATTACCATCTAGAAGAGCATCTAATAAACAGTCAATGAATTCTATCAGTGGTGCACTTTTGGTTTTCTTTCAGGAGATTTTTCTGCATTTGGCAATACAGTAAGTACATTTTTTCGCATTGCATTTGCATGAGCATCTTTTGGACCTATGCACCCACTCAACTTCAATTGGCTACTGTCAATCAATTGAACCTTGGGTCTTCTTGCAAAATGTGTGCAATGGATGCCTCCTAGCCTCAGGTCTATTGCAAAAGCAAGCAGGCATTCTTTTTTAATTGTGCATTGGTACTTTGGGATGTTGAACATGCTTACTGAGCTGGCAACAGCATCTGCATGTTTTGCCAGTTCATTTCTTTAGGTATATCTTTATATATTTATATTACAGTATTGAAACAAATCAATATTCCTTTTGGGTGAGCAACCGCAAAGAATAAGAAAGCAAGGGCTCCCATATGCAAGAACAATGAACTGGCATCACGGAAACGGTTTAGATAATCCCTGCCTAACTGTAGGCATGGAAAAGAATAAGATCTGTTTGGTGGTCCTCTTAAAGGCCAAAATAGCAGGCAGGTCCCCTCTCACAGTGCCAATTTGGAGGCCTTGCCAGATCAAGCAGAGCAGAAACTCAAGGACAGTAGAGGTGGTACAGATCAACATCACCTTCAGGGATAGATGGATTTGGTGGTGGGACTCCTAGCAGAAAAAAGAACAATCAAGATGGCATCAAACTGGTCCCAATCCTTATACCTCAACTTCTCAGCATCAAAGCATGACTGTTGATGCTGGTGAGGCTTAAGTGGAGGGCCGAATCCCCCTACTGGGAGAACAGATCAACACAGGTCGAGCGACACCAATGAGGACACATGGGCATGTCTCGAGGTTCTCAGTCCCACGTTCCCTGAGCCCAATCCGGGGTCATCAGTATCATTGCGAACCCAAACTTCTACACTCTTCTGAGAATCATCCACATATAAGGAGTTGGTGGGAACACAGAGGATAGCGAAGTTCCACTTCACAATCAATGCATCTCTAGAGCCCCGTACAGTGGGAATTCCCTGGAGCAGAATAAATGTTACTTCCTGTTGACACTGGAGGTGAATAGCTAGCTCCACATGAGGTGTGCCCCGAAGGGTGAAGATCTCATCCAGAACTTCTTAGCACAGCTCACACACGATGGTGACAATCTCTGCTTGATCACATTCAGGGAGGCGTTGAATTGTACTTCCAAGTTTTGCCCAAAAGTGTTACTTGGGACAATGTTTTTTAGACACAAACACTTGTACGGATCCACATTTTTAGTGTGTTACAGCAAATTGATGATTTCCCTCACTAGGGGATCACAATCTGCTCACTATCAGAACATCAAGATTAACACCACAACCCTTCATTAAAGCGTTCGGACCGACAGTCAAGTTTGCTGAAAAGGCTCTACCCTTGCTTGGCATAGAGTCCCACAGGGCCCACCACATGAGGTCCTGTGACACTTAGTTTGGAACCTGCAACAGGTCTATCATGTCAACCTGAAACAGAGAACACTGACAGGGGAGCAGCTACTAGAGTTACCACATGCACAACCAAGCCTCGAGCGCCATGAATATGTAGGATACCATAAGCCGAAGACGCAGCAGAAAGGCAGAGGCTGGGACCTGGCTCTTGATATTTAAGTCTTGTCCCATCTGCAAGATTTCTGCCACATATTCCTTGGGAGGAAAGGCCCTGCCCAAACTATTGTCTAGGGGCTACAAACTTGAGCGACCGGCATGGAATGACAGTAAACAGAAACAGTGAACACAAACCTTACCTGTTTAATAGACCAGTGTGCTCTGGTACAGGGTAGCCAACAACAAATCTGGGGTGCAAGCTCAAATGAGATAGTCGTCCAGGTCGGGGATAATGTGAATACTCTCACTTCCTGAGACATGCAGCCACCATAGAAAGTTGCTTGGTGAAGGTGCTTTGGGCAGAGGAAGACCTGAAGGGCAGGAGTCTGTACTGTGTTAACCACAAATCTCAGGTACTCCCATGTGCCAATTCATCCAAAGCACAGGAAGTAACAAGTTCCAGTGACACCCACCAGTTCTGTAATTAGAGTTTCTGGGCCAGGTTGACAATCTTCAATTTGTTCTTGCACAGGTACAAACTCAGTAGTTGCCGAGCCATGATACCCAAGACGGATTGCAGACCGCGATCCTTCTTCAGCATAAAAAAAATTAAGGTAGTATCATCCGCTGTATAGCATACCATACCTGGTCCTCTCTGATCGACCCTCCCAGGTCCAACTTGGGTCCTTCCTATCATCTATCTTCCTCTCTACCCGTGGTGTTCCCCAGGGGTCTAACCTCTCGCCCTGGCTTTTCAACCAATACCTGGCAACTCTCGCCCACTGCATTGCCAATTTCTGCTCTAATTTCCAGTGCTACACTGACGACACAACTCATTTTCAGGCTGCCCTCAGCCACCTCCTCTCCCTCTTTCATCTTTGATTGCCTAACTGGCATTCAAGATTGGTGTGCCGCCAATGATCTCGGTCTGAATGCCAGCAAGACAGAGATCCTTCTCATCGGCACACCTTCACCATCCTTTCCCCTCACTCTATGCCCAGCATCCCTTGGCCCTCCTCCTACCCCCACCTGCGAGGTTAAGAACCTCAAGGTCATCTTTGACTCCACACTTTCCTTCTCTGGCCACATCTCTGAAGTCTCTAAAAAGTCAAACCTCCTAATGCACCTCCTCAGAGGTACTCTGCCTTTCCTCTCCTTCCCCCAGAAGCTCACTGTCTCCCAAACTCTGGTTCTCTCTAGGTTGGACTATTCTAACAGCAGCTTTCTAAATATACCTGCCTCTATTCTCAGCCCTCTGCAAATGATCCATAACAGGACTGCAAGACTTGTCCTTGGCCTCAAGCCCTGGGATTGTATCGCTCCAGCTCTGAAATCTCTCCATTGGCTGCCAGTGGATGCAAGGATTCAATTCAAAACCCTCTGCATTGTCCACAAGGCTTACTGGGGCCAGGGTTCAAAATATTTTCAGCTATACCTCCGCAAATACCTCCCCTATCGAGCTCTTCGTCCTCTAACTCCCTCAGGGTCAGTCATTTCTCAAAGAAACGAGATGGGGGTAGATCTCTGTCCTCGGCTGGGGCCTCCCTCTGGAATAGCCTCCCTGCCACTCTAAAACTTGAGGAGAACCATCTCCGGTTCTGGAAGCACCTCAAGACCTTCCTCTTTGCTTCTGCCTTCGCTCCCCCTCTCCCCTGCTGATCTGCTCTCTCCTGGCACTGTGCACCTGGCCTCCCTCTGTCCCCTGGGCCCAGGTACCTGCTCACCCTGCCACCCTCCTGCACTGCCTCCTGCCCACCCCTCGCGCTGGGGTCTGTATCTGTACCCATACAGCCCCCCAAACCCCCCACATTTTCTTCTTTTTCTGCACTTATCAGACTTACGCAGTCTGCTGCCGTAAACACAGCACATGCCACTTGCATTGTTTATTGCCTCAATTATCTATTTATTTGTATTTATCATTATTTATCTGTTTCTCCTCTGGCCCGCACTCTCCACTCTCCCCCTTCCATGCACTTTTCCCCTTTCCCATTCCCATGCACTTGCGCGTTCTCAATGTCACTGGGCCTAGTACGATCGTTGTGTTCTCCCCTATTCCTCTCCCTTGCCTTGTCGCGCTCTGAAACACTTGTGTATGAGCGCAATACAAATAAAATATCATATCATACCTTGCCAGAATTTGTCAAATCGCCTCCCGCAGGAGGGAGTCTGGAGAAGAATAAGGAAATTAACAAAGGGGACTGTGGGACTGTTGATGGAAGGTATGCAGTATCCCAGAGATGGGACGTTTAAGGCGCCATCAGAAGTGGAATGCCGTCACTCCCATAAAGGGACAACCTCCCACCCCCCCTTCAGCGTGAGGTGGGCAAAGTCCAAATTAAAGTGGCTTTGGACTGAGGTTGCAGAGAAAACATGGAAGAGGCAACTCCGATTTACTAGGCAACTCTGCATCTATCCTGGTGGGAGAAGCAAAGCTGGTCCTGTTTGCGTGAGGGTGCCTGCCCTCAACCGTGGTGGGCTAAAGGGTTATAGGACCAAAAAGAACGGCTGCTAGTGGTGGTAGGACACTGTGGGATGGCTAAACCCAAGGACTTACCCATGGTCTTGGGGGTCTTAATCATTTCCAATGATTCATTATGTTGACATCAAAGGGCATGCCAAGGAGCTTGGACTGGACATCAGGGGCAAACCCTGAAGTCCTCATCCAAGAATGTCTGTGAAGGATAGTTTCCTTTGCCTAGAGCACAAGCCACACAGTCAGCCAAATGCATGCCAGACTGCATTATCTGCAATGCAGCCTCCTTGCCATCTTCCACCAAAGAGGCTCAATCATCTTTCATTTCCTGCATGGACAAACCTTCACCAGCTTTGGAGATCACACTCCGAAGAGTGTGGAAGTACTTGGCCAGGGCAAAGGTAGCAGTGACTCCCATCAAAGTCCGGCTCCCAAAAACAAATAACTGGCTCCCTATGGCATCAAAAATGTTGCATTCGCTGTGAGGGAGTAAAGAAGGTAAAGTTTGTGGACCTAAAACCAGATGTATGGGGTGTGTATTAAAAACGCTATATCTGTTGGGGCTGTGGTATGCTTTTTGACAAAGGCCTGGTCCACAGCCAAGGTGAAAGCGAGCATAAGACAAGTGGCTATGTGATCAGGGCACCCTGGTCGAGACCATCAGTGATGTCAAACTGGACCGTGCCTTTGTTGATGCAGACCACCCCAGAGTTTCCAAACCCTTTGGAATAGTTTTCTGGAAAGATCTAAGGATTACCATAAGCTGGAGCTTGCATGAGTTGTCCAGACCACATCCCTTGCCAACTTTGGAAGGCAGGGGAGTCTCTTCCTAATCTTGGCCCGGTAACTACTTAGGGAAGTCTTCCATCAAGGGCTCTAGAAATGACAATCCAGTGAGACGTTGGTTTAAAGGCAGAGGAGACCAGTGCTGTAGCATTGAAGCCTTAAGGTGTGGCGATGGAGGGAAGAGATGTTCACTACTATAGTTGGAACCAAGCCAGCAGGTATGAGGTCAAGGTTTGAAGAGGTACAGCTTCTGCATTGTCCAAGAACAGTTCCTAGCTATGGCAGTGGCTCTGGAGTTGTTGGCACCAGGCTCTTGGCAAAGATGTCCCATCATCTGCTACCTGGATTCCTTCCACTGAGCTGGAGAAGAGCTGGTGGGGAACTGTACCCATAGAGGGTGATTGATGTCATCCTTGAAGCAGGGGACTTTGTGGGGGCGATGTGGGGTTGGGGAGAAGAAAAGTATTGCTGCTTTGACATATTGTTGGGGGAGCAAGACCTCTTATAGTGCTGGTCCATCTCGAGAACAGGGAGTTTCCTCTGCAATCTCACCAATACAGGGCCTCCTGTAATAGGCTTCAGAAGTCACAGACTTTGGTGGGTTACATTCCCCAACATTGGAGATAAGCGTAAAGGTTTGCAGACCGCTCTCCCAAAGGGTTTTAGGGTGCATGGATGGGCATGATCCGCACTCAACCACATTGTGCTCCTACCAAGAGCAATAATGGCATACCTTGCGAGGATGCGAAACAGACATCTGCCGTGCACAATGCCTGCAGGCTTAAATAGCACATTGGGATTAGGCATGACGCGGTTGAAAATTAAAAAATGCCAGTGGCTTTCTAAAGAAGGATGTTGAATGCAGAAAAAAAGCACCTACAGTCATGGGGCACTACTAGCTCTCCATATAGTATTTATGTCATACCTAGCATCATCAGTGCCAAAAGACATCGAGCAAGCTAACATGGAACCGCACTACAACCTCTGGTGGTTTAAAAAAGTTACACAGAGACAGCTGGTGCTGGAGAGAAGATCGAAGATGAGTAATCAGTGGAAAGACCGAGTTCATTACAAATAGCACAAAGAAACCTTGGAAAGCAACGCATTCTTGCCAGTGCTCAGAGTATTGATGGCTTAAAGAACACTGGCCTGGTCTCTACCTGCGGGAATGCAAGAATAACAAAGTTACTCATTGTAGTGACTACCTTACTCCTAGTCCATAGTCCCCTTTCCTCCATACTTGTGGGACTTTCCGTCTCCGGGACAGGACCAGAGCTTTTTGTCAAAAAGCATAAAAATTGAAAAATGTTGTCTTTCTCTTTTTACGTGGGGTAGCGCCCGTGGCCGTAAAACTGCCTTCCTGAGCACCGCCCGCGCATCGCCCTTCAGTCCTTTTCTATCGCCAAGTCTGCAACCATTTAAGCAATAATAGAGGATACTTATTAGAGGGGACAGCGGGCAGGCATATGGAGGAAAGGGGACAAGGAGTAAGGTAGTCTCTACATTGAGTAACTTTGTTATACTCCTACGTCCCGTCCCCTTTCCTCCATACTTGTGGGGGATTTCCAAGCACTCCTCACAGGTAATACGGATGGATGGAAACTCCTTACTGAAAAAGGTTTTTAAGAAGAGCCTGGCCGAATTGAGCATCGGCCCTGGAGCTCAGGTCCAAGCAGTAATGCTTACAAAAAGCTGATAGAGAAGCCCACGTAGCCGCCTTGGCAATGGCTTCCCAGGGAACATATTTTTGGAAGACAACAGCAGCCGCTTTGCCAGGTACAAGATGGGCATGAATGCCCTTCGGAGGTTGAAGGCCCTGAATGGTATACGCTTCTTAGATGCAGGAGGCAATCCATCGGGAGATAGTAGCCTTTGAAGCAGGTTTCCCTTTGGCGTCACCAAACGTAACAAAAAGCTGTGAGGAGCTCCTGAGTTCAGTCGTTCTGTCTAGATAGAACTTCAGGGCTCGTCTGACATCGTTTGGTGTAAGCGTTGCAGAGTGTAGGGGAAAGGCACAACCCTTGGGGAACTCCTATGGGTACTGGTATGGGATCGGCAGCTTCCTTGCCTATGGCCACTCTGGAGGTGCGTTCGTCGAGAAACGATTTCACCCACGAGGTGGCCTCATTGGAGAAATTGAAGTCATTGGCGAGAGATGCGCACAGTTTATCGTGGTCCACAAGGTCGAATGCTGCAGAGAGGTCGAGCAGCAATAGGATGCAGAGCTTTGCTGAGTTTCTGATGGTGTCCATCTGGATTTTGAGGTCCAGGAGGGTCGTTTCCGTGCTGTGGTTGGGCTTGAAGCCTGATTGTCTGGTTCCTAGTAGATGGTTCTGTTCAAAGTGTGTTTGAATTTGTGTGTAAGCTATTTTGTCTATGAGTTTGAGTAAAAAAGGGACTGTTGTTATTGGCCTGTAGTTGGTGGGTACTGTGGGGTCCAGTGTAGGTGTTTTTTAGAAGGGGGGTGACCCAGGCTTCTTTGATGCTGGCTGGGACTGAGTTAGAGATGAAGGAGAAATTGACAAAGATAGTGATTGTAGGGGTGAGGGTGGAAGCGCATGCTTTCACTAGCTCCTCCCTACTGATGAGGTCCAACCAGACCGAAACACGTGTCTGGGGATGCTGTTGGTACTCTTGTTCAGAGGAGAATTGCCTAGCATTTCGGTGCTGGACTGCCCCAGGCCAGGACAAAGACTGATATGTTTGGGATATTTCTTCTCTGTGAAAGATAGTGAGCTAAAGACTCTGGGTAAGTCTCTCGTAACCAGGACTAATGTCTGGCAGAGAGACTCCCAGGACCCCCCTTGTCAATTTGCACTAGTTTCGCTGGGACACAGTCTCCTTTGCAGTTGGAGGCTGTTACGCTCACCTGGTATCCACGGGGACGCCACCCAGCCCTGGTTGGATGATTTGAGAACCCTCTCCCGGTCCCTTGGTAAGGCCTCTGGTTAAAGATGGGTCTGCAATATAGGAGAGCTGGATTCAATACCAGATTGTCTTTATGTTTTCCCACCTCCCTTGGCCTCAACTCCTTCCTCCCCCTTGGGCCTTCTCCTTACCTTAATATTGTAAAAGGTGGATTCTCCGTCCTGCTCCTCATGGCAGGGGTGCGTAGATGTGGGGGGCGAGCAGGGACCAAGTTACTTCACTGGTGCAAGCCCCCCTGTGGGAATCCAGGCCTGCTCCGACTCCGTAGGTTTGCTGCTTTACAGTCTTTATATGCAGTTCTTATGTTCCTCTTAGTTCGAATAATAATGTCTTGCTTCTTTCCTTTTAGGTATGGAAAGGTATTTTGGTTTTGTCATGCAGTTTGAAGATGAGCATGGGCCGGTAGGCAAAAGCGCGGTGTGCGCGATGCTGTCCGGTGAGTAATGCGCGATGCGCAGCGCTGTTTCGCCTTTTATATTACTAACCTGTGTCTTTTCACTCCTTGCAGGTTGCGATGTTCCTCGCCGAGCACCGTAATATTCCAGCAATGATACTGACCAGGAGATGACTACCCAGGTAAGAATTGTGTGGCTTTCTTCATTCAGAAGGAAACGTGAGTAAACGCTTACTAATGCTGTCTTTCTTTCTCCTCTTTTCAGGTTATGGTATTCCAGGATGCATGCGGTGCCGGATGATGTATTCGTACCTTCAGGTGAGTGGAACTAAGTCAGCGATGGATTGAAGACAGGATACTGTTCCAGGTAAGTTTCGTAGTGTTCTTTCTCTCTGCAGATCATTGGTTTCAGGTAAGCTGGCATCAAAGAACTGGACACGGTGAGCGTTACGCTGCCCACAGCAGAATAACGCAAAGCATGTTCTGCTGTTTGGGTGCGGTTTAAATAGTCTCAGGTAAAGTAGTCCAGATAAAATAGTCCCAGGCCTGCCACACCCAAAGTAGTCCAGGTAAAGTAGTCCCAGGCCTGCCACACCTAAAAGACTAGACCACATAGCTCAGTTCCTTGTAACTGAGCTATGTGTGGGCCTCCATGTTGGCCGATTTCCCCCCCCCCCCCAGTTAAATAGTCCCAAGTAAATAATGTTGGTCTTCATGATGGTTATGAGCCTGGCGCCAAAGGCGCCAGGACTGACTCCAAAAGAGTTTTGGATGAGGTTTTAAGGCCTTTGACCTGGCCCTAACTGGAAGGCTGACTTGCCAGTGAGGTCCGGGGGCAAGGGTCATGACAGAGGCTTTTAGTTTGGTAATATGGCAAAAACTAGGTCTTGGGTGACTGGGGTGAAATGAAATGAGGAGTTAGGTTTTTCCAGGTGGGTGGGAGTGGGATTCGTGGTTGAGACCTTTTTATCTGCTAATAACAGTCTCTTTGAGGAAATTTTGTTTTGTAGCAGAGCAATTTTGGCAGATAGAGCATCTTGAATGGTGGTGCACCATTCTTTGCTGGAGTTGGAAGGGGTCGTGTTTGAATAGAGAATAGTTCTTTTGAGTCTGATGCAGCATTACTGATACGTGTATTGTAGGCGTTGGCTTTATGGGTGATGATGGCCATTTTGTAGATTTTATTGGCTTCCTTAAAGGCTTTATCAGATTCAACGGTGGGATGTTTTATGTGGGCGTGTTCAAGGGCTTGTTTAGTTCTCCTCAAGGAGACTATCCCTACGTCAAAGCAGATTTGGCTCTTTTTGTCAGTTCGACGAGTTTTGATTGAAATAGGGGCTACTTCGTCAATGCTAATGGTGAGGCATTTATGATAGTAGTCTGCAATGGTACTTGGGTCATTGCTAGTGAGTAGGTTAGCTTTAAGAGTTTTGTTGAGGATAGGGATGAAGTTCTCTGCCGTGAGCTTACAGGGATTTCTGGCTTCGAAAGTGTCGAGTGTTTTAGTTTTGGGAGGACAGGGTTCATCGCTCATGAAGGTGAATTTTATGCAGTGGTGGTCCGTCCAGCTGAGGGGGGTGATGGAATCTATGGCTAAGCTAATGTTAAGTGACAGTATCCAATCCAAGGTTCTGCCCTTTGCATGTGTGGGAGTGTTCACCAGTTGGGTAAAGTTCATATCTTTGAACGCTGAGTGTAGGATTGCAGCTTTGTGGTCTAGGTTATCGTTAAACCCAAGATTTAAATCACCAAGGACAATACATTTCGTGTTAGGTTTGATGAGGGGTGTAATAAGTTGTGGGATATCTATTTCAGGGTTATTACTGGAGCTAGAGGTTCTGTATATCAGTACGATATCAATAGTGGTTTTCTCATTTGTGGCGAGTTTGACTAGCAAGATTTCATAGCCTGGTATGTCTTCAATGGGGCTTGATCTTAGTTGAAGATTACTTCTGGCTACGATGGCTACACCACCTCCTATAGCGTGAGTTCTGTCGGTTCTGAAGATGTTATAGTTAGGGGGTATGGCAAGGTCTAAAAGAGGTCCTGAGGCTTTGTGAAGCCAGGATTCTGTGATCATCAGTAGGTCTAGATTTTGTTCAGTGATAAGGTCATGAATTTCAATAGCATGAGCTCCTAGAGACCGGGCGTTTGCTTTTGAGGCTAGGTGGTGGCTTCGGTTCAGCTGGAGTGGCAATCCTGGGGGTAGGAGGCTGGCTAACTATGGGGGTTTTGGTTGAGGTTAGCGCAGTGGGTGGCTTATGTTTATTCACTTGCCAGTGGTCATTGGGGGGGTGTTTTTGGAGATCTACGGGAGGGTGTGTGGTGAATATTGAGCAGTTTGGTACGTGATTTTAGGCGAAGTCTTCTTTCGTTACCATCTATGGGGTTGGTTGAGATATCTGCTGAGATACAGGGGGAGAGCAGGTGGTCTACTAAGTGAGTCAAGGTGGTAGGCTCATTGATGTGAGTCCTGGTGGTGCAGCTACTACTGTAGGCATAGTGAGGGCCATTAGGAAACAGTGATGAATGTGGAAGGAATGGCGTCGGGCAGGGTATAGGATGGTGTCTGGGGCATGCCATTCTAGAAAGGCCATGTCTGAATACCTGGAAGTGATTGCCTGTGCAGGGAGTGCTGTTTGGTACAAGACAATATGGGAGCATGGTAATGAATATCCAGCCTAACATAGCTATATTCAATATAGGGAGAGAGTAGAGCGGAGTGTGTGCGTGGTGGGGTTTGTCAGTCGTAGACTAGATACAGCATAAGGTTGGACAAGCGTGGATTGGCTTAGGGAGTGTGATGTGTAGGTTGATGATCGATAGCCTGGGTCCTTAGGACCGGGCTATGAGAGCAATGAAATGGAGCTAGTAGGGGCAGACTACGGTATGCTATAAGTAGCGTGAGAAGGCACTGTGTGCTAAATACTGTGTACTTCCCATGGTCTAGGTTGGCTAGGAGAGCTAAATGCAGTGTACCCTAAGTAACAGCAGCAATACAGTAGGTTAACTGCAGTTGGTTGCCAGGAGGCGTGAGAGCATAGGTGGCATAGTATGCTAAGTACAACTATCAGACAAAATATGGCAAAAGAGTGCTAAATGCAGTGAGCCATTAGGCAACATACAAGCAAAGATGGCATAGTGGGCTGAGTACACTTAACAGGCAACATAATGGCACAGCAAGCGAGGTAGATTAGATGCCGTGAGCTACCATCGCCTCACATCCACAAGAGAACATACGGC
This sequence comes from Ambystoma mexicanum, assembly GCF_040938575.1. Classification (NCBI taxonomy): domain Eukaryota; kingdom Metazoa; phylum Chordata; class Amphibia; order Caudata; family Ambystomatidae; genus Ambystoma; species Ambystoma mexicanum. Next base: position 879,823,438 of record NC_090937.1, on the reverse strand, counting down.
GTAATAGGCTAAATGTCGCTAACAGACAAAAATGAAAGGAGGTTGACATACGTATTTGCATAAAACAGCAATAGATCTCCTGACAATATGTGATGGCAGCTTTGGACAAATGTTTACCTTTTTCTGGTAGGTTTTCAAGGCTGCAGCTTTGGTGTAGTGGGGAGAGTCAAGCGCTGGTGTTAGGAGCCTTCCAATGGTAGGGTGCCTAGAGATGCTGTTCGTGGCGATTGTTTCGGGGGTGCAGACTGACTGGGCGATGGCCTTTGGCCACGCACAGACAGGCACAGACAGTCCAATTGCCTTAAAGGGTGCCTTGATGGGGTACCGGCTCACGCCTTCTGGCGGAACCGCGCAGGCAAAATGCCTCGAGTGCTCCAATGATCTTCTGCAAAGGTTGTTATGCAACCAACAACAACACAGATGCGGTGGCCATTTTGAGGAGCTCCATGCGGTTTCTAGATGCGGAAACGGCGTCCCACAGCTGTGAGCTGGCATGTGAGGGAGATTTGAGAGCATAGCTGCGGGTAGACGGGTCACGCAGGTCAGATGCCTACTTGCTTCGTATACATGGAAAAAGATGTAACAGACCTGCGAAATGCCTTTTAATGACTGGGTTCGTCAAAGAAAAGGAACAGCTGTCAGTGGACAAGTAGGCGACAATAGCCGACAAGTAAGTCCTACATGACAAGACATGAATGCCCAAAGCTGCTAGGTGAGATTTGAACGAAAGAACAGCATCAATCGTAGCGTGCCTGGGGTCAAGCTGCTTAGCTAAACACCAGTGGCAAAACCGGAGCCACTTGCTCCTGTACTGAGACCTCGTAGAAGGCTTCCTGCCCGCTTGAATAATGTGCATAATGTCCTCGGACAAGTTAAACTGCGCTAAGGTTTTGAATTCAGGCACCAGATTGGCAAGCTGCATGAATGTGGGTAGGGGTGCCACGTCTGCTGATCGCATTGGTGAAGCAGGTCGGGAATCAACGCAGTCTGATCGGAGGGCAAATCGACAGATGCTGAAGTTCTGAGAACCAGAATCTGGCTGGCCACCAAGGAGCTTTGAACAGGAGAGTGCAATTCGAGGTATTCCTGAGCTTGCAAAGCGACCGATGAATCAGAGGAAGAGGCGGGAAGGCATAGGCCTTCATGTTGTACCACAGAATTTCGGGAGCGTCCCCTAGGGAGGAGGCCCCGAGACTATTCCTAGATGCATAAAGAGGAAGTTTCCTGTTTGTAGAGCTTGCAAACAGGTCCACTTCCGGAGTGCCCCACTGCTGAAAGATGGCGGGGAGGACCTCCTTGTTCAGTTCCCACTCGTAGCTGGCTGCTGTTTGCCGGCTGAGTGAGTCTGCGGTCACATTGAATTGACCAGGAATGTGTACCGCCAGTAGCCAAATGCAGCTAGTTAGCCGAGTGCGCAAGAGGGAAAGCAAGTACGCACAAAGCCATGAGTCCCTGATGTCTCTGGAACCACCAGCCAGCATGTGCTCTGACTGGATGAAGAGCTGAAACGTGGCAAATAGATCCGCAATCATGTCTGCTGTCAAATACACCCTGGAGTCGACCATGTTCCAACGCAAAACCAGGAAAATCAGGTCTTGGGAGACCGTCATGGAAGATTTCTGCCAGTTCACTGACCCAAGATGGAACAGGAGCTGGAGTAGAGACTGGAGATTGCACAAAGCCGTCCGAGGACAAGAGCTTCGTAGGAGCCAGTCGTCCAAATACGAATATACATGAACACCCTGTAGCCGAAGGAAAGCTGCAATGACTGACATCTTCGTAAAGACATGCATAGCTGAGCTGAGACCAAACGGGAGCACACGGAACAGAAGTGGAAATGCTCCCCTCCAAGAGAGAACTGCAGATATTTTCAATGCGGCCTCCATATCAGGATGTGCATATACGCTTCCTGAAGGTCCACTACACTGAGCCAGTCGCCCTTCAGAAGAGAGGACTTTATTTGGCAGGGTGTGATCATCTTGAGGAAGAGAAAGGTTGAACTGGGAAAGGTCGAGGATGGTGCACAGGCCAGCCTGTTGGATTTGGGCACTGTGAACAGACGAGAGTAGAAGTCCTCCCCTTGCTCCACGAGGGGAACAGGTTCCACTGCCCTGAGGTCTAGAAGCTTCTGAACCTTGGCTCTGAGGGACAGTGGCCCGACCTGTTGGAAGGGAGGATTGAAGGGTGTTAGGGAGAATTCTCTGTTTAGGCTGAATTTCCTAACCTAGTGAGTCCCCCAGCAGCTTTGCTGGATTTTTGGGGTTTATTTTTTTCTCCTGCCAAGAGTGAGACTCTTTTACCCTCACTCTTGGGCATGATTTGAGTGTGTTTCTTTGAATCTAGATGTGTTTAATGGGCTATGGGGTCTTTTACCCCATAGGGCTTCATGTGTTTTTGTGATATGTGTTACACAGCACCCTCAGTGCAGTGACACAGGGGTGTCATAGTGACCCCCCAGTATAGACTCCATACCCTGGGACTGACTACTGTCTCCCAGGGCATGTAAAGTCACCATTGACTTTACTAGTCTTAAATTCTGAACAGAACCAGTACAAACCATCATATTGTGGACGTACTGGCTGGGGCAATTCAATTGCCCCAGGGTCTGTTAGTCGAGGGGGCACGTCTCCGTCCCCCCTGATCGAGTTTTGGCTGGTGGCAGTGGATACTACTTTTTATATTCAACCGCAAATATTTTCCTATGGGATTTCCCATTGTTTTAGGCTACTATCTTTATTTAATTATTTACGGTAGCCTCGAACATACCGCCGGTTTATTTAATTAATATTAATTCTCCGGTTGGTATTTTTTGCCAAAACTTGATTCTAAAATGGCGTTTGTGCTCTCTTCTGTGACTCCAACCCAAGTCGAGCCCTTTGTTCCACTTTTTGGCGGGCTTCTCCACAGAAGCCCTCCAAAGTGGTGCCACTGTGTCTGGGGTACTTAGGAGGGGTGGAGGGGAATTTAGGCACCCTGGACTGAGTTGCCTAGGCAACTCAAGTCGCACTCCGTCCTGATTGGCCCAAGTGATGAGCCGGCCGGCTCACCACTTAGCATGTTTGAGTGACAGCTAGGCTGAGTGAATGGGGGTTTGCTGCATAAAAGCAGGGCTTTGGGGACTGGAACTTCAGAAGTCGCCACAGGACCTAAGAATCCGACGAGGGAGAAGCTGAGCCGACCTGCCACGACACCACCACCGGTGGAGCCCTGCTGGACTGCCTCACCACTTTTCCCAACGACAGAGGAGATCTCCCGCCGGAGAGTCTTCTTCCTTTGACTGGTGGGGATAACCAGTTTCACCGTCTTTTCGCTTTCCCGACGTATCTCGTGGCCGCCTTGCCCGTGCCAAGCACCCCGGCAACCGGGATACCACGTTTTACCGCGAGACAAAGGTACCACCTTTAACCGGAAAACTCTGCGACTGGTTTCTGCCCTGGTAGTGCAACGACCTTCATCTTTCCTCCAAGTCGAGATCTTCTCTTCCCCTGGACGACGACGCAACTTGCACCCACTACCAGGAACAACTGTCACCGCTGGAGGATCCTTCCCACTTAAGGTACCGTGTCCCGCCTGGCTTCCCTTGCTACCGACTGTACGGGGTAGATTTAGCCCCCGGCTTTCGAACCTGGGTTAGCCTGGGACACCTTGGCTAAACTTTTCTAAGCCTCTCCCAACGCTTTTCTGAACCCTCTGCAAGACATTCTAAGCCTAGTGTAACTGTGTGATCTTGGGCGCATTTGTGCTCTGCTCTCTCTAAGAGTGGGCCCAGCCTTTGGACTTTGACTCACCAGTGACTTTTTGCTCCCTGCCTTGCTAACAGTGTTCTGGAATCGTAGAGTGGTGTGCCTCTTCCTATTCTGTCTTTTTCCCTCCCTTTTTCACAAACTTATTAGAGTGCAATCTAGTTAAGCGCTCACCTCTGTATGAAAATAAGTGGTGTTTTACTGTGATTTCCAAATAGGGAAAAAGGGGTGTATATATCATAATAGTAACTGTGTTTAGAATATTTTACAATAAGAGTGCTGGAGTGTTTCAGCTGTGTGTTTTTAAATAAATAATTATATAATTTGATACCGAAGCTCAGTGTTTGCTTGTATTATTGTATCTGAGTGCCTATTGAGTATACTTTGCATACTGCCTAACTCTTCTTGAGGGAAGTCTGACTGCTCAGCAACAGCTACCAGGTAAACCTGGGTGGTACAGACTGCTACCAAGTGGGATTACTGCCAACACCTGTAGTCTTAAATCTTTTGCAGTGTTCCCTAAGGGAACTGCACAGGTTTCTGCCTAACAAAGGGTAGGGTGGGGGGAGGAGGGGCAAGCGAGAGCCCGCCCGAGCGATGGACAAAACCCACTGGTCTTCGGTGATGGTCTGCCACGCCTCCAGATGAGATGAAATTCGTCCTCCCACCGGAGTCTCGTGTGACCGACAAAAAATATCATTTTGCAGATTTGTCGGCAGGGAGACTACTTGCCCCTGGAGAGGAGGCTGATGGCCGAGAGAAAAACCACCACGTTGTTGTTTTCGACGGGTGCCGCCAACTGGAGGTTCAGTTCTGCGCGCCCGGCGGTCCTGAAACCCCCTGAAGCCGGAGAAGGATCGAGACTGGGACCCTGACCTTTGTGTATAAGGAGCCTTAGTTGGAACCTTCGCCAGGACCGACAATTGGTGGTTTGTGTGCTCGCCTTGGCATTTGTAAGTTCCTCATCCGTAGAAGAATGAAACAATTCCTTGTCGTCAAACGGAAGGTCAAGAACTTTATCTTGCACCTCCTTCGAAAACTTCGTCGCATGAAGATCTTGTGCCAACACCCTGGCGTCTGACAAACCGGCCTTGAAGTCATCTAGCCTATCCACAGGAATACACTCCCGGAAATCAGCCAACTCCTTCCACAGCTTCATATTAGCTGTAGCCAGGATGAGCTCGGTATTTGCTAGGCGAAGTTGAAGTGCTCAATTGGCAAACACTTTCTTGCCCAAGGAGTCCAGAATCTTGTCCTCCTTGGATAGAATCTGATAGAATCTGAGCCGCAGCAGTCGAGGTCGCAGGGGCTGGCTTAGATTGAAGCGTGGCCGAAGCTACCACCGTCGAGGAAGGGAGCGGACAAGACACCAAGGGTATCTCCTCAGAGGTGTGGAGCCTATAATGGGTGTCAATTCTCTTATTGATATGTAGCCCGCTGTGGGGTTTATCCCAGACCTTACGGGCATCAGCCAAAACGTCACTCTGGAGGAACAGGCCGGTGCGCTCTTGTGGTGACAAGGTGAATGCTCCTCAAAGCACCCCTTCTTGCGGAGCGGGGGCCTCAGGTACTGGAATATCTAGGAGAGCCATCATACCAGGACCCAGTCATTGAATGCTCTGACAGAGTGGGGCTGCTTATCGCTAACCAGATCTGCTTGAGGGTCATCCAGCGAATTGGGAGCAGACGGCTGGGCCGTAACAGGTGTTAAAGTGCTATCCCGTTCCACCAGTGTCTTCCCTATAGGAGACAGCGGAGGTAGGGGAGGAAGAGCTGGAGGCAGACCAAGAGGTAGAGGTAGAGGTGGTACCACCGCAGGAGCTGGTGGAACCGCCAGGGTGGAAGGTGGAGGCGGAGGCTCAGGGTAGATTTCCTTGAAAAGACCCTTAAAGTACTCCTTCATAGGATCAGAGTGCATGAGCCTCTGAAATTTCTCTAAAAATACATCCTCTGAAGAAGGTTTAGGCGCTGGGGCAGGCAGAAGCCTCTCATACGGGGCATACACCCACAAGCGCAATGAGGATGGTTGCCGGGAAGGCCCACCACCAATCGGGTCCGTATAGATCAATGGAGCAGAAGCAGTTGGAAGCGAGACAGTATGAGGCAGCGGCATCCGAGCAGGCCAGTCATAAGAATGGCGGAACTGATTTTTACCTTCCCCCAGAAGTGGAAACGGCTGCTTGGCCCCAAAATTAAGGTTCCCAGAACCCGTCGTCGAGAACGGAGGTGTAAGGGAAGAATCCAAAATGGCTGCCATGGACCATGAGGGTTGGGCCGCCATTTTGTCGATGCCTGAAGAGAACTGCGTCACATGTGCAGATGAGGCAACCGTCTCCTCAGGCTGGTCAGGGGACTTAAGTAACACCTTAGCCTTGACACAAGGATCCTCGGCAGAGCCGGTACTGGGGGGGAGGGGTCTCTGATGTTTACTGGAAATCATGGAGGTGGCCCTAAAATTAGCCTCTAGAGGAGGAAACTCGGCAGAGCCGGTAACAGAGGAGTAATGGCCTATAACCACCCTCTTTGCCCCCTAGACAGAACCGGTATCACTGCGTCCTTGAGAGCGGGAATGCTGAGGGATCCACCTCACAGACAAGACCTTCAGAGCAGGCCTCTCGGTTTTGTCGGTATAGAACTTAGCCTCAAAAAGAGGAACCTTGGGTTTCTTCCCGGTATGTGTAGCTCCCTCGTGAGGGGCCTCAAGCCGTGGCTTGGTACAGAAAGCTCCAAAAGAGGAGGCCTCAGGACGTACCCCAGTGTCTGTGTGGAAAGCTCCAGGATCTGAGACCTGAGAGCAAACCCCGGTGTCCAAAGCCGCAGATGAACTGGGCTGAAAATTAGCACCTAACAGGTGAACCTCGGAACGTGGTCCGGTCTTGGCCAGTTCGCCGTGGGAACCCTCAGAGAAAACTCTGGTACGCCTATTAGGCCTGCGAGGCACCTCAGGGGAACCCCTGGTGGTAGAGCTGCTCAAGCACCTCCCGAACCTAGAAGACCCCGGGAAGGAGTCCCCCGGCCGAGGCGCCCTAACTTACTGGGTGTCTCTTCTTTTCATTGATGAAAAGCTTAAGATGAGGTGGAGGAACACGCTGAAAGACTTCCTCCCACCGAAGAGACGGCGCCTAGAGTGCCCGGACGGAGAGGGAATCGCAGTAGAAACACGAATCCCAGCAATGGTCCGGACTGAGACACTCCAAGCAGAGAGAATGGGGATCCGCCCACACAAATCCCAGACGCTCCAGCATAGACGGAGGACTAAACAACCGCAGAACCGGAGCAGAAGAGAAGGACAGCGGGAACAAAAATTATTTCCCTGTGATGCAAGTGCGTCCAGCCCCGACCGCGTGGAGAAAAGGACTGAAGGGCAATGCACGGGGCGGGGTTAAAGCCGTGTGCGGTACCCTGCGTAAAAAGAGAAAGACAAAAATGTTCATTTTTGATGCTTTTTGACAAAAGTGCTCCGGTCCCATCCCGAAGGAAAGAATGTCCCACAAGTATGGAGGAAAGGGGATGGGACGTAGGAGTAAGCGCGATTGCTGCCTATACAGTAAACCACAATCGCCAAGGACAACCCTGCAAGAATCATGAAAAATGTCCAAAGGAATGGTTCGCCCAAAAAATTTTATTTAAAAAATAGATAGGAAATATAAAAAAAAAACACGATTGGCATTTTTTTTTTTTCGAAGTCCCTATGTAAAGTTTTGAGCAATTCAAGCTCAAAGATAGCACATGGGGGCATCCATTTTGTGAAATGGATGCCCGCCGCTGTGCTCGCTTTGGCTTTTGCGGCACTAATGAAGGAAAAGCCAGCCAGCTGTAGTAAACAAAAGCTACCACTGGGTGGCTTTTCCTTCATTGGTGCTGTACGCAGAGGATGGGGAGCGGAGTCTACAGGCAGAAAAGCTGCAGCTGCATCTCGGTAAGTGCTATTTTTTTTAAAAAAAATAAACACTAACTGCGTTTTTTTCCCTATGTTTTCTGGGCTGGAGGAGCCCAGAAAACGTAGAAATAAAACCGCAGCTTTAAAAACGTTGTATTTATGTTTGCGGTCGCTTTTGAAGCGACCGCAAACATAAATACAACGTTATTGTGTTTGAAAACCCTGCGGTTTTTCTTTCTAAGTTTCTCAGGCTCCTCCGGCTCGGAGGAGCCTGAGAAACTTAGAAAGAAAAACCGCAGCGTTTTCAAATACATTAACGTTGTATTTATGTTTACGGTCGCTTCAAAAGCGACCGCAAACATAAATACAACGTTTTTAAAGCTGCAGTTTTATTTCTAAGTTTTCTGGGCTCCTCCAGCCCGGAAAACTTAGAAAAAAAACCTGCAGCTAGTGCTTATTTTTTAAAAAAAATAAATAGCATTTACCGAGATGCAACTGCAGCTTTACTGCCTGTAGTCTCCGGTCCGTGTCCTCTGAGTCCAGGCACCAATAAAGGAAAAGCCACCCAGTGGTAGCTTTTGTTTACTACAGCTGGCTGGCTTTTCCTTCATTAGTGCCGCAAAAGCCAGCACAGGCGGGCAGCCATTTCACAAAATGGAGGCGCCCATTTGCTTGCTTTTTCAATTTTTGAGCTTGAATTGCTCAAAATTTTACATAGGGACTTCGAGAAAAAAAAATGGCAATCGTTTTTTTTTTATGTTGCCTATCTATTTGTGAAATAAAAAATTTTGGGCGAACCATTCCTTTAACATCCAGAGTCCCAATAGTTCCAGACTAAACGTCAGTGGTATGGAAAAATAGAGACCATTTCAAGAAGTCAGACACAGTATCCGACAGGCACACATACGATGTCCTCTTAAATTTCCAGCCTGGCTCAGAATTCCACACAGCAAAAGTCAAAGTACATTGGTTTCAGACAACACAAGATTCCGGGAACTAGCGTAAAATAGAAATTGGAAACAAAACAGAGAATAGGAGTTGGAGACCACAGAAGAGTAGAACAGATGCAGGTACAAGGAAATCACCAACACTTTGAACACCCATGGGGTGGATAACCACTACCTCAAGAATGAGTTTGCAAAAACAAGTTGAGCGTAGAGCATGTTTAATGAGAAAGAAGCAACCATACCAGACAAAGGGCAACAAAGGAAAAGAGCATATGTAATCAATATTAAATGCCCCAGTGATACACTAATGTTGCAGATGTGAATGAAATTGAGACTTGTGGGTTGGTATTGGTTATGCCTTTCCTTAAACATTCCCCCTTTCAATATTACCCCTTGCCTCTCAACAGGGGACAGTGACTGGAAGAATACTTAGTGAGCAAAACGCCTGTTATTGTCTCAGATCCTCACATTAGTGACGCATGGGCTGCAACCAGACATGTATACCTATACATAAATGGATAGTAATTTTCAGAGTATATTCTGGGATAAGAGGAAAGGGACATAGGGAATATACAAATAGAATAATGTATGTATGTAAGTTTGATATTTGGCACCCATACCATGCACTTGTGAAATCAAGGTTCCTCAGGGGCATCACTGGGATCAGTACAAGTTGCTAACTACTACTACTACCATTGCACCACTCGGAGGTGGATTTGAATAATGTGTTTGCAGGTAATGTAGGAGGATTGGATTGTTCCACTAAAAGGCATAGGGTACACACATACACCTTGAGGCAAACACAGATTGCACTACTAAAGGAGAACCTGAAAAAGAAAAAACACAACACACTGACAAAGTTCTCTAACCGTTAGGCATTTGCTAAATGTACTAACCATTCCAAAGAAGCTTCCCAATATGGACAGCCAGTGGAGTGATTTTTAGAGCCACACAGGTGATAAGATAAAGAAGGCAGTGCACGTTATAGTGTTGGATGAGCTGGACGGTAGGCTGAATGCATATAGGCCAATTGTTGTTAATGCTATGGACAACCTTTCTTTCAAGACGGCTGTGACTAAGGGGCCAACAGAACACACAGTAGTTGTCTATGTGGTTCAATATATTCACTAAGCACAACAGGTTACATGGATGAAACACCTCACAGAGTCTAGGGGGCGGAGGTATGCAACCTTTAGCTCTCCAGATGTTTTGGACTGCAGCTCCCATAATCCCTCAATATTGACTAGGCTAGGTAGGGCTGATAGGAATTATAGTCCATAAATCTGGAGAGCAAAGGTTGCAGCCCCAAGGTTAAGGAGATTCACTCAAACATTGGATGCTTTTACTACAAAAGTGCTAAGTGGTTTTGACTAAGCTTGATTCTAGGACACAACTAAGGGAATGCTCCCCTTCCCAAGGTCTCCATAACAATTAAAATGTCTCTGGATTAAAGTGCCTGGTTTGTTTTAGGACGTCACCTTTCAGCAAGTACTTCTCCCACCATGCCTTAGGGTGCAGGATAGGCTCAGATGTTCAACCATCTATTATTTCTTCTAACTTGCTTAGGACTTTTTCTAGGTTGTGCTTTTATAACCCACCAGCGATGGGTCGCCCACTTGGGCCAAAGTCTATTCTGGTCTCTACTTGTTTCTGGCCTCTTTCAGAGTCTAGAATAAAATCTTCAGTCGGCTTTTGGCTCCCCTACCTTTCTTCTCACTCGTTTCTGCCAGGGTCCTAGATCCAGCCCTCTGCAAACTCTGGTATGTCTTTCCTGCTCTCGGTCTAGCACCTGTCAGGCGCTTGAATACAGCATCCTTTAGGTGCTTGGCTCCTTCAATGGGCTTGGGTTTCACCAGTGTCTGAGATATTGCCCTCATCAGGCTCTTGCAGCTATTTTAATCTCCCTGTCTGATTTCCACCAGTGTGAGATACAGCAGGCTCTTGGGTCTCCTTCTAACCTCTTCCTTGAGCCTTTTTTAAAGTCTGGCTCTCTACCTGGCATTGTTTCTCTCCCTAGTTGAAACGTTCTCCCAGGATCTGACTCTCTCCCTCTGTCTGGCATTCTTTCAGCACCCGACTTGCTCTTTTTCCTTGTGCTCAACAGTCTACAGGCCAGTCTGTGATCCCAATGGGTGAGCCCTGGGCTCTTTTATGAGGATCCTACTTATAAGAATTACTGATTGCCATCTCCGTTTGGCTATCCCCCTTTCCTCTATATCCCTTGGTTTTGGATTGGGTTTTCGCTGTAATCTAATCTAGTTTAAAATGATGCTTCTTTTTCTATAATGAGGGTTTAAAGATGTGGGCTGGTTTAGCATCCTCCTGGTCATGATCTCTATGAAGTCAGGGGGAAGTAGTCCATCATGTAAGCGGTAGGAGCCGAAATGTTGATAGCGCCTCTGCAAGCGTTCCTGGGCACTCACGTACATTAACTGGTTCTAATATTTTGGGGGGTTTGTAGCTGAGGAAACTGTTTCAACAGCATGTAAGGTCATTCACAGTCTCATGCAGCCGAACTGTCAGGACTCCAGGTGAGGCCCAATTTTGGTAATCATCAAAAAATTACATTCAATATCGCAGTGTGTTGTCCACCCAGGCCACACCTGCTAGGATATAAGATTGCTTTATGATCGTTTTTTCTACAGAACGATAGAGTCATGCATGCATATTGCATTTACACTAGCATAACCACTCTACTTTTCCTTCGAACAATGTTTATGTCCACCACCTGAACCACAATCCTGGTTTTGTTTTGTCCTGTTCAGTTCTTTCTCCCTCGGGCCAGGCACGCATCTGTGTGCAGTTGGGGCTTAGCTTGCACAGAGATGATGGATAGCAGAGAGTATTTTAAATGAGAACTGTTAGGAATTTTAAACTGTATACAAATATAATCTTACTATGTTCGGTCGAATGTAATGTGTTTAAAGTTGGGAGTATTTTACCCCTCGTTTTTTAAAGTTGGGAGTACAAAATGAAATCCCATTCAGAATTGAGCTATTTTTCAGACGTTTAACTAACACTAAAGCAGTTTTCTTTCTGTAATCCATTATTTCTTTGCACTTAGAATGCATGTGGATTAAAAGATGCATTTTTACCTTAAAGTTGCTCTTTTCACCAGGCAGTAATATTAGGTCTCCACCCAGCGACACTGCTCTGCTGGTCCCATTCTGAATCTATCTGGGGAGCTTTGTTGATGGAAGCAGGTTGGGGGTATTTTTACGCCTACTTTTTTGTGAGTATGTTCCAGTTTTTAGGGAGGAAAAGCTGTTGGCACACTCATTATCTGTGGGATTGATTGCTGGCTTGCATTTTTTTTTAAGGAATATTTTTTTCCGAATACTGTAAGGGATCAAGAGTAAGACTCAGACACAGTGGCATGTTAACTGTTAGATACAGACTTATTTTTCACAAAAGAAAACAGGGTTTGGAGGAATCCTATCTATCCCTCACCCCAAGAGGGGTTTCCCTGCCTCAACAAAACTAAGCAACGTATGCGTCAGGATGTTAAACCAAAAAGTGTCCTCTGTCCTGTGTCCGAAACCCTAAACTCTATATAATGTGCACATTTCTGTAAGCTTTATACTTGTAGCTGTCTTTCAAAGTTCCAAACAAAGTTTTAAAGTGCAGACAAGAAAAGGTTCCACCAGGAAAGGGGGTCCAAGTTTGTTCAAGGAGGAAGATTCTTCCCTTGAGTCTCCTTTATGCACACAGTTCTTTTGAATATTCAGTCTTTTGATCTCTGGACCTCAGTTATCCTTAAAGCGGTATGGTTCTTCCCTTTTTTCACTGTTTGTCATTTCATTGTTTCACAATTTCAAGGAGGGTTTTTGACCCCTGAGCTTTCTCAATCCATTTCCGACTTCTACTGTACTCTCCTGCCAGGGTATTGAAGCTGTGTTATCCTTAATAGAGGTCTGGTTCTTCCCTTTTTGTATTGGTTATCACTGTTGCACAACTTCAGGGTGGGGGCTTTTCCCCAGTCTTTTCTCAATTCTCTACTTACCCCTGGTTTACGCTCCCGCCAGGGTATTGCAACTTTATTACTTGGGTGCGGGTCCCAGACTTGCTGTTGGCAGGGTTCACTATATTGCCAGGGGTTTCCGTTCTCCATGCACTCTCCCTTGCATCCAGGAAATCATACTTTTCAAGTATTGGGTCACCAAGCCTTTAACAATGTTCGTATCTGTCTCAATTATTCCACTTTCTTTCATTGGGCTCTCTTGTGCTTTGGACGGCACTCGGTAGAAGCCTCGATACATCCTGGTATCCCATTTGCTCTCCCTTGGCTTACCGGTCTTCACTGGTGGCTTTGGCATTCCTCACGTCTCACCATCATCTTTGCTGTCGGCCCGCTGACTGGGAGTGCGTTCCGTTAGCCGCTTAGATCCCGCTTTGCCTTCCTCTGCCTTTGGCGGCTCCAGCTGCCTGTTTGTCAGTCTCTGTGCTGTGTCCTGCAGTCTGCTCGCCTCCGGTGTCACAACCAGCGTCAGAACAAGTGGGATGCAGCTGGAGTCTCTCTCCCGTTCTGTGCAGCTGTGTCAAATTTAACCGGCATTGGTTAGCATTTTCCAATGACTAGAATGCAGTGTTGGCTTACAGCTTCTGGTCCTCCTCATTACTCCATCCCTCGTCCTCGTCTCAGTACTAGAAAAGGGGAATTGGTGCTAAATAACGTTGTTGGCTAGAAAAAGCTGGGAATTCTCCATCTACATTACAATAAGCCATACAGGAATGCTGAAAAGGCACAATGGTGTCACTAAGAATTACAGTTCAAGGATTATTCTGATCCAGTATTTTTCTGTCTCCCTGGAGTTTGCCCTCTCACGTGGTCCTCCCACAGATAGCCACCCCAGGGTCAGTCAGGTAGCTTCTGCCTTTCCCTGGCCACATAAGAGAAGCTTCCCTAGAGGGAATCAGCAATGATGTTGCTAGATTCGTCACAATACATTATCAAATATACAAATATTTGCTTTATCATTTAATTATGCTTTGTGAATCATGTATTTTAATATGATTTTAAATTTAGATAATCACAAAATGGCACATAAGCATATTTTCTCACTGCCATTTTCCGGTTGCTGCCACACAGAGTGGTCAACAGCCATTTTGCCTCTAAAAAGTCTTGTAGGAGTTCTAAAAGCATAAAGTATCGATGTGTTTTGCTCACATTGCACATGCAGTAACTACTGATGTCATCTTGTGAGATCAACTCTGATAAATTGACATTGGCACATGACTAATTAGGAATCTCACAGCTGTTGCTTAAACTCTGCCATTTTATTGCAAAGGTGGTTGATTGAGACAATGAGAAGGCAACGTAATGCTGCAGTGCTGGGAAGAAGAGGCTGTGCTTTATCTTTCATGATGCTGACAGGATCTGATGTTTAGCCATTTTACTGGATTTAAATAGTTTGTCATTTTCAGAAATGACTACAGCAGGAATGAAATAACTTCTCACTTTTCAACCTGGGGCCTGGATGTGACCTGCGGGCCAGTCACACTGCCTGATATGTGGATGGCGGGGAAACAGGTTGTCAATGGCATCTTTCACCTACAGACTGACAGATTGGCTCTCCTTGCACAAGCGGTAGCACATGCTTCTAAAAAGGCTAGAAGTTAATGCAAGACCTCTGGTGATAGTAAGGAAAAGGCAATATATGTTTGGCACAGAATGCTCATTCTATGTGCTGTTTAGCATATATCCAATATTTGATGTGCTCTTCATGGACACAAAGACAATACATACTTTCAGGAACAGCATGATCATTACTATGAAAGAAATGTGGTAAACTATCAACACGCTGACATTCACTGGGTCTGTGCAATACTACTGGCGGCATGGAATTTCCCCTAGAAAGAAATCCAACCAGGAGGGGAAATAAACACCACTGGTACAAATACAGCCAACAGAAGAGATGGTGGTGCTTTTACAGTAGCTGAACAATTGCCAGTGTAATCGCATAAGCTCAAACTTACATCGTGCAATGAAAAATACCATTGGCCATTAGAGATATATATTTTAGGGTCTGCTTTGGAGAGCCTACAGAAGAAATTAATTTTTACATAATAATCAGAGTGAGCACTCACAAATGTTTCACATTGTGGCAGTAGCTTGGGGCAGGGGGTTATCCTTTTAAAACCCACTGTCAAGATGATCTTATTTTCTGTGGAAATTCTAGCATTTTTGGTCCATATTTTGTTTTGTGTTGGGGATAGTTATTGAAAATGTAGATTCTGCTGGCTGCTAACCAAGCAAAGTGAATTTTACTGCTCGGAAGCATATTCTTCTTTGGGACCTGGCTATGTTACTACCTGTAGTAATTATGCATTACTGACAATATTATTCATACCACCATTTCTGTGATGGGACTCCATGTATTTAGAAAGGACACGGTCAGATCATTTCAATTATTGCTTAGTTTGAAGTCCAGAAATACTGAGAGAAGTGAGAAAATACATTTCCACGATATATAGGATGGCCGATGTAGACACCATGGCCTCATTACGACCCAGGCGGTAATTAATGGACATTACCGGCATGGCGCAACTAACGTGTCCGTGCTGGCCAGAAAAAGCGGTACATTACGACCTCTCGGGCACGAGCATTGCGCCATGCCGGTAACGTCCCAAAAACGGCACCTACCGGCATCGTATGCCGTGCAAGGTGCACTACCGCCACCCTACCCACCGATATTAGCGATCACCACAAATAGCGGTGACTGCAAATAGCAGAGCCGTAAAGAAGCGGATCTGGAAGTTGCGCCATCGCACCGGAACGGGAAAGAGCACGGCGGCCATCTTTAAAAACACAATCCATTTCCATCCTCCACAACCATTGCACATCTGACCCCGAGACCCGCCACAAACCTTCACCCACATCCACCGATCGTCAGAATGCCGAAAGTTGTTAAAAAAAGTTGCGATCGGCTGCGGCAGGCGCGCTTCACTAGGGAAGAGCTCACCATGTTGGCGGAAACCCTATAGGAAAACGCGGACGTTGTATTCTCTACAGAAATGACCAGACCGGCAATAGCACGGAAGAAGGCCATATGAGACCTAGTCGCACAGCGGGTCAGTGCAGTTGGAACAACACCCCGCACCACAAGACCGTGCCGGAAAAGGTGGGACGACTTCCGGCTCCGTGTAAGGAGTATACTGTGTGCCAACAGAAACCTGGGCATGGTAACTGGTGGAGGAGCAGACTCACCGATGAAATTGCAGCCGTGGGAGGAGATATGTGCCACAACCATTGGCATCGAGAGGGTCGGAGAAATGGAGAAAGGAGCCCCCACATCAGGTGACGCAGGTAGGTGCCTCAAATCAAGCCATGCAACACTCTCTGAAGTCCAGTTTCATGGGAAGCACAATGTTGCCTAATAGGGTTAACACATCAGCAGAAGACTCCCTACAGGCATTATTGACCTACACCCTGTACACATGCAGTATGCACACTCTCACTGTAGGCACCCACATTTCTGCATGCTTCTCCCACCCAAAAGGGAGACAACCTGCATGTCACTGCCTCCAATGTACACCATCTAGTTATCAAAATGATGGCAGTCATCACAATGCCTGCTCAGTGTCCGCAGACCCATCAATAACACTTTCCCTCCTTTGCTCCACCACAGGCTCCCATTCGGACCTTGGCGAGGAAGACACTGGCACCACACCTGCCAAGAAGGCCAGGCCCGAAGTGACACCACACCAACCCTCCACCTCTGCTGGACCAAACAATCCCCCACAACAGCCAAAATCGACAGCAACAACACAGGCCAGGGCACCTATAAGCACCAAGGCAAGCAGCACGGTACCACCAGCAACAGACATCCAACAACTGGTGGCCACTGAAGGGACTGTGTCTGCAGGAAGCAGCACGATTGGGGAGACTGCTGCCATTGCAGCTTGCTCGGATAGTGATGTGGGGAATGATGATGATGTCGTAGAATGTCCCCCCACTGTCCACCCTCATTCCCCCTACCTGTCCCCATGTAGCCTGCTTGATGATGGCACACAGGGGCAATCCCCTGATGACTCCTGGCCAGCCACTCCATGCCCAGTGGAAGGTGTGGAGGAGGGCAGCACCCCAATGAACACGCCACTGGCATTATCCAATGCCCAAAAAAACCAAGAGTCGCTGGACCAAATCTTAACACCCCAACACCAACTGTCTTCACTCCTGACTCAGCATGTGGCCGAATGTGGAGGTGCAAGTGCGGAAATGCTAAAATGTGCCGAGACTGTGAAGGCAGCCATACAATCCTCCACCAAGGATATCTGTGTCGAACTTGCCGCAGTGCGGCACGTGCTCTCGGAGCTTGTACAGACAATGAGAGACATGCGTCCTAGTGAGCAGCCGAGTACCTCCTCCGCTGCCAGTTCTGCCCCAAGCAGTGGAACAATCCCACATTAGGCACTTCACCACAGGCATCCACGCACTTTTGTGGGGGGTTGAGGGGGGAGTGGGTGTGCTGGGGAGTTGAGGGGGGAGGGGGTGTGTTGGGGAGTTGAGGGGGGAGGGGGGAGTGGGTGTGTTGGGGAGTTGAGGGGGGAGTGGGTGTGTTAATTGAATACACATTTACAATACAATTTTTGCTTGAGCACAAATCACATGTGTGGACATTGCTCATTGCGTATGTGTGCTTTATTGGTAAACAGTCCACAGTGTGCATATCCCAGACACACACCGTGCCCCAATTGCCATCTCCATGTGGCACCCCCCATCCGTGTGTGCTAAAAACATTGGTTGATCAGAGTCTGACGCATGTCACGTCCCTCCTGTGCATCGCTGCCTCCCTGAGGTGCTGCCCCATCCCCACCCTCCTCATCCTCCTCATCGTCACGTGGATGCAGTTCAGCGTCAGGGGGCAGGGGCACATTCCGTCTGATGCACATATTGTGTAGCATGACACAGGCCATGACGATTTTTGCCACCTTCTCATGGCGGTACAGGAGTGCCCGACCAGACCTGCTGAGGCAGCGAAACCGTGCCTTCAATAGGCCAAATGTCTGCTCAATCACCACATGGGTTCGTGTATGTGCACGATTGAAGTCCTCCTCGTGCTGGGTCTGTGGGTTCCGGACTGGGATAAGGAGCCACCTCTTCAGGGGATAGCCTGCATCACCTGAATGTGGGAAACAATGTATGTGTCAGTCATGACATCAAATCTCAAATCATGACGTGCCACCATGGCATGCATTCATCTCTTACTTTGTACCACATTTACATGCACAGTGTATGCAGGGGGGTCCAGTGCCTTGTGAGTGCCCATCCACTGTGTTAGTCCATGGCGTTTGTTTTGTTGACCTGGCAGGTGTCCAGTGATATGAATGCTCTCATCATGGCAACATTGCTGTCAGCCTCATGATGACCCCAATGAGCACTACTAATGTTGCTAGGCAATTTTTTGTGTAGTGGTGTATTGATGTTTTTGTCCGTCATGTGCCTCCTTTGTGCGCAGTTATGGGGGACTGGCCTTTCAGTTGATGGTGTTTGGTGCCGTGTATTGGCTGAAGTCATTGCATGTAGGTGCATTTCGTTGAGGTCGATGTGGCCCGATTCGGTACAGTGCACTTGCAGATGGTTGTGTCATGGATGGGACACACCTTCATTCACATGGTAGGGCTGCTTACATCGGGCATTATGTGTTCAGGTGTCAGTTGACGTTTGGGCTGCTTTAGGGTATGAGCTGGCTCCATTGCCTCTGGTATTCGCAGCCAGGTAAGGTATGCATCACTCCCCCCCCTTTCAGCCAGGTAAAGTATGCATCTCTCCCCCCCGCCCCCCTTTCAGCCAGGTAAAGTATGCATCTCCCCCCCCCCCTTTCAGCCAGGTAAAGTATGCATCTCTCCCCCTCCCCCTTTCAGCCAGGTAAAGTATGCATTGATACGTCAATCAACTACCCACTTCACATTTCCATGGCCATGACATGAGACTCACAGAGTAGCCAGGATCTTGGCCCTGCATGTCGCTCCATGTAGCGTGGTATTGTGGAGTTACGCAGGACCATTGAATCATGGGTTGATCCGGGGAATCGGGCACAACAATGTGTGATGATCCTGTTGGAGTCACATACCATTTGCATGTTGATTGAGTGGAATAGGTTACGGTTGCGGTACGCTACCTCAATGGCATGTGGGACCACCAATTCCACAATCGATGGCACCAATGCAAACAGGTATGCCGGCTAGTGCATGGAAACCCACTTTGGTGTTTGCGATCTCCTGGGCAGACCGTGGTAAGGAAATGTGGTCGTCTGTGTGCTTGAGGAGGGCATCGAGCACTTGGATCAGCGTACGTGAGAATAATGGTTGTGAAATGCCATGCAAGTGCCCCACTGTGTGCTGGTAGGTGCCTGTGGCCAGGAAGTGGAGCACGGACACTACCTTCAGTAGGGGGGGATGGCGGTGGGTGTTTCAATCATGCTGACAATGTCGTTGTGTATCATGTCCACGATGGTGGTGATGGTGTCCCGGTCCAAACGGTACAATGTGTGGATCTGCTCAGCGGTGAGGTTGAATGGACTGGCTCTGATGCGTGGGATCGGGGGCTGCCTG
The DNA here is from genome assembly GCF_040938575.1 of Ambystoma mexicanum. Taxonomy (NCBI): domain Eukaryota; kingdom Metazoa; phylum Chordata; class Amphibia; order Caudata; family Ambystomatidae; genus Ambystoma; species Ambystoma mexicanum. The sequence continues at coordinate 879,804,314 of NC_090937.1, read as the reverse complement.
CGTGGTGGCATTGGCTGTGCTGGTGGGGCTTGCTGGCCCTGCCTTGCCCTCCTTCTCCTCCTGCGTCTCCTCTGTGCTGCCTGTTGTTGTTGTTGTAGCACTTGCATTGCAATCAGGTCCTCCAGCCCCAACATTGCTAGTCCTATTAGAATCATTGTGGAGTGTGACTGGGTGTGGGAAGGGGTGGGGTGTGCTCTTTTTGTACTTGGTGAGTCTGTATTGCCTCCACCTGTGCTGATTGTGTGCACCTGTGGCAGCTGGGAACACTGCACATGGCCATTTACGGTTGGTCCGCGATGGCGGTATTTGCACCATGGTGGTAAGGTACTTTACGGCTTTCGCAAGGGCGTTAAGAGCATGTCAGCTTGACTCGTGATGTTCCCCAATTTGCGCCATGCCGCTATTTCCGGCATGGGGGGTCGCGTGCCTGCGGCCTTGGTGCTGTTAGCGGCACCGTTAACTACGGTGCCGCTAATTGCACTTACTCGGACCTAGCGGTAAGCGATGCCGGTAATCCTTTACCGGCATCGTTTTCCGCTTACCACCAGGGTCGTAATGAGGCCCCATGAAAGGTGCTCTAGATCAAGTGTAGGAGTCCGATATTGGTGCAATTCAATAGAAATGCAATGAATGTAGGAACGGATAACATTCAGAACAAAGCATAATGACCTATCGACGAGCTTAGAACATGCAAATATAGAGAATACTCTAACACATTTGGGGGCAAGGCAGGGGCTATTTGTTGCCCTGGCTTGTAAAGAAGAAAAATGCAGATAACTGTTATAAAGCAAAAGGATGTGTGGATAATTAGCATGCACTCAAACTAAAACGCTATTTTAAGATATCAGCCAATATACACCCCCATGCACAATAAGGTGAGGAAACAATATTAAAGTTATAGGCAAGAGGATGAACTACCAAGATTACACCCCAATTAAAGACACCTGCTGAACAAACACTTCACAAACAAGACCCTAAGCATGCTACAAAGGATGAGGGATGGTGTGGCAGCCACATCTCCCAGAAATTAAACACATTACTCACCCAGTAACCTTTAAAATAAAACTCATGAAGGTCATTGCCATCACAGACGAGTGTTCACTAATTTAATCCTTAAACCTAACAAGAATTTACTAAATTCCAACACATGCAGACTGATCTATGTTAAGGCACTGAGGGGCAGCGAAGTCAGTAGATGGCTAAGGAATACAAATAACCTAGCACACACAGACAAGCAGAGGGAAGGAAGGTTGGTGGGTAGGGGACAGGTGCATACCCAATAGAAATACCACAAAAAAACTAATCTACATGCTTGACAGCAGTGAGAACTCTAAAGGCCACTCAGTGGCATCCCTGTATGCGGATTTTCTTTCAATTGGAAGTCAATTTGGACTAACCTATATATTGCACAGAGGACAGCTTATGTGTAGAAGTCATTTCAGTATATAATGGTTGTTGCCACTGTCTTAATTTAGCAAGGAAAATCAGTCGTATCCAGGTTTCCCATGCAATACCTATTTGTGAAAATTGTAAATACCGCCTGCAAAGCCCATGCATTACAAACAACATTTAAATGATTCCCTACAAAATCGGCTTGTTTTTTGTAGGTGCAAAAAGAAAGTAAAATTCCATGGGGAATTGAGCATCTACTCCCTAAAGAAAATAAATCCAAAGCACGCGGAGATGCTTGCGTATCAATTGCACAGAGCAGCAGGGGGTCAGTGAAGCAGACTTCATGCTCCACCCTCCAGCTTTGTGCAAGTAATCTGTGAAAATCACACATCTCGTAGCTGCTGCCCAGTCCGCCCTCACTAAAATGAGCTCCTTTCAGGAAGGAATTTCTATACCAAGTGCATGCTCTTTTACCCTCCAAATCAGTGTGGAGTTTGCACCACCTACTAAAGACAGTCATTGTATTTTGTTCTCTAATTTTGTATCAACAATTGTTTGATAATGTATCAATGGACAACATGGATGTGGAGGCTTCCATTTGTGCTAGACAGAAAAATAGAATAGATTGTTCAATTAAGTGTTACATTAAGGAAAGATGTGACAAGTGCTTCTCAATTACAGGTGTTTCGTAATTTCAACACAGAGAGGGGCCGTTAAGAGTGGTCTCACAAGAAAAACTTAATTATTTCGATTAACATTATGATCATCATGTAAATAGCTAATGCAATTACCTAAACAAGCTGCAGCCCCAACCATGGCATAGAGACCAGGTGTGATACAATCCGCCCCCACTTCACACCACTCCTTAAAGATAAACCAGTCATGGTGATAGTAAGCCAGCTGCTCCACCGCAATGCCCACAATCCTTCCTGCGATTGCTCCGATTGCCATGCTGGGTATGAACAGCCCTGAGGGAACCTAAAGGAACAACACAACAATGGTTAGGAGAAGCTGTTAGGCAGAATTATATGCAGTACCCTTTGGGAACACCACACACAATTAAGACTACAAGTGACAGTACAAATTCACCGTACAAATTCACAGTTAAAGTGGTAGCGATGGCTGAGCAGCCAGACTTATCTCAAGAGTAAGTGAGCAGTATCAAATAGTTACACAAAGGACAGCAATTACTATGGATTCAAACAAACACTGAATCAAGGTTTTCAAGTGAAAGAATAGAAGTTTATTTTTACTCTTCAGTAGTATAACATTTCACTATTATTAAAGCAGTTTAAAAATCACACTCTTAATAACCACACCACTCCCAAAAGGTCCGGACAAGTTAAGCTCACAAAATGAAGTGGGAGCAAAATGGCACTCCAGCAATTTTAAAATGGAAGGAAAGACAAAGTTAATAAAAATTGAACCACACCAACAGGTAAGTACTCAGGGCAGTTGAGCAAGAGGAACTACAATGATAGAATCAGGTAAAAAAGGCTTGGGGCCAAAGTCACTAGGTCAAAAGTCTTTTGCTCAAGATCACACGGTTCATGGTAGTTCGCGGTAAAGTTCGTGCCACGGGTTGCGGACGAGGTTGGTTGGCAGAAAAGTTAGTTCAAAAAGAAGAGCAGGACAAGCCCTTGGATTGGAGAAAGATTTCAAACACTTTCACCGCGGTTGAACGAAACGAGCAACCGGATTTGCACAGTACCTTAAAACAGAGAAGAAGCTGTAGCTGAGGTGGACGTTCCTGGTAGTTCCTGCAGGCTCACAGTTACTGAAGCGACTGTCGGACTGACAAGAAGTAGGAAGACTGGAGGGTCCTGCACTACCCAGGGAAGAAACCATCAGCAGAGCAAAGCAACACATAAAAGGTGTGCTCCTTAAAACCCAAGCAGGGTCCGACCTTCCTGGCTATCCGGCCCACTGTAGCTCTGTACAGTGAATTCGACCAGAGGAGGGGTCCTGGCTTGAAGTTTGGGCGAACTGGTTGGTCCCACCAGTACAAGTGTTAGGGAGAATTCTCTGTTAAGGCTAATTCCCAAACCTAGGGAGTCCCCCAGCAGCTTTGCTGGATTTTTGGGGTTTATTTTTTTCTCCTGCTAAGAGTGAGACTCTTTTTCTCCCACTCTTAGACATGATTTGAGATATCCTTTGACTTTGTAATGTGTTTTATGGGCTATGGGGTCTTTTACTCCATAGGATTCATGTGGTTTTGGTAAGTGTGTTACACAGCACCCTCAGTGCAGTAACACAGGGGTGTGATAGTGACCCCCAAACATAGACTCCATACCCTGGGACTGACTACTGTCTTCCCAGGGCATGTAAAGTCACCATTTACTTTACTAGTCTTAAATTGTGAACAGAACCAGTACAAACCATCATATTGTGGAAGTACTGGTAGGGGTAATTAGATTGCCCCTGGGTCTGTTTTTCGAGGGGGGCACTGTGCAGTCCCCCCTCGTCGAGTTTCTGGCTGGTGGCAGTTGTTACCACGCGAAATATTCCACCGGACTATTTCCTATGGGATTTTCCCATTCATTTTAAACGCACCACTTTTTTGGTGCATTGTTAAAGATACCGCCGGGTTATTTAGTTAATATTTATTCCCCGGTTGGGCCATTTTGCCAGGACTCGGTTTTAAAATGGCGTTTGTGTTTGCCTCTGTAACTCCAACCCAAGTCGAGCCCTTTGTGCCACTCTGTCTGGGTCTACAGGATGTGTAGGAGGGGGGTTTAGGCACCCTGGACTGAGCTGCCTCGGCAACTCAAGTCGCACTCTTGTGTGATTGGCCCAGTGGTAAGCCGCCCGGCTCACCACTTTGCATGTTTGAGTGACAGCTAGGACTGATGAATGGGGGTTTTCTGCATAAAAGCAGGGCTTTGGGGACTGGAACTTCAGAAGTCGCCACAGGACCAAAGAATCCAAAGAGGGAGAAGCTGAGCCGACCTGCAACGACGATACCACCGGTGGAGCCCTGCTGAACCATCTCACCACTTCCCAACGACAGAGAAGATCTTCATCCCGGAGAGTCTTCTTCCTCTGAACTGGTGGGGATAATCAGTTTGCCCTCTTTTTCGCCTTCCTGGATCGTCTCGTGGTCGAATCGCCCGTGCTAAGCACCCCGGCGGCCGGATAGCCACGCTTCACCACTACCGTGAAAAAAAGGGTAGTACCTTTTAACCAGGAAACTCCGCGGCTGGTTTCTTCCCTGGCAGTGCAACGACCTCCAGCTTTCCTCCACGTCGAGATCTTCTCTTCCCCTGGACGAAGCACCGACTTCCACCCGCTGCCAGGAACAACTGCCCCCGCTGGAGCTTTCTCACCATTTCAGGTACTGTGTCCCGCCTGGTCCCCCTTGCAACAGACTGTTCAAGGTGTCCCGTAAATCCTTGACTTTCTATCCTGGGGTGACCTGGGACCTGCTAACTAACTTTTCCTGACTTGATCCAACCATTTTTGAACTATCTGCAAAGACTCTTTAAAGTACTATTCAACTGTGTGATCTTGGACACATTCCGCCTTGCTCTTTCCAAGAGTGGGCCTGGCCTATGAATTTCTTGCTCCTCAGTAGACTCTGCCTTTTCTGACTTGCTCTGGTTCTCTTAAAGTGTTGGTATTGTGTATTTTCCTAATTCTGCCTTTTTCCCTCCTTTTTTAACTAACTTACTGGAGTGCCATTTTAGGTTAAGCGCTCACCTCTGTCTGTAAATAAGTGGTGTTTTAACTAAGACTTGTTCAATAAATAATCAGGGATGTATATATATTAATAGTGACTGTGTTTGAACTTGCTTGCCATATTAGTGTTCGTGTGTTTTACAAAGTGTGTTTTTAAATAAATAATGATATACTTTTATACCCAAGCTCTGGTCAGTGTTTGCTTGTGCTACTGTATTTTAGTACCTATCCTGTATACTCTATATACTGTCTAACTCTTCTTGAGAGAAGTCTGGCTGCTCAGCCACAGCTACCAGGTAAATCTGGGTGGTACAGACTGCTACCAATTGGGTTTACTGCCAACACCTGTAGTCTTAAGCCTTTTGCAGTGGTCCCTAAGGGAACTGCACAGGTTTCTGCCTAACATCAAGGGAAGAAGATTCCTGGAGGATCTTCTGTCGTCGGATTCTGAAGATTCGGACCTGCAGCAGGGCTTCACCGGGCGGTTCAGTCGTTGTAGGGGTCCTCTTCTGTCAGCTCCTCGTTGGTTCTTTCGTTCCAGTGGTGACTCTGCCTTTCCAGTCCCAGAGACCTGCGTTTTATGCAGTTTTCCCCCATTCATACAGCCTGGCTGTCAATCACACAGCAGGGTGGCTGTCCTGGCAAGGACAGTCACCCAGCCAATCAAACAGGAGTGCGACTTGGGTTACCAAAGGACCCCATGGCAGGGGTCCTAAGACCCCTCCCTCACATCCTGCCTACTCAGACTTTCAGGCGCCTTAAGGAGGGCTTCTGTGCAGAAGCCCGCCAAAAGACGGCGAACAAAGGGACCAAACCGGGTTTGGCGCACAGAGTAAAACACAAGAATGCTATCAATATGTTGAATGATTCGCTTTTAGAATTTTTCCAGATACAACCAATGATAGAGTTATTGATCGGTGGTGACTTTAATTCCTATTTAGATGCATCGTCTAAGAGCTCCATTCCTTTGGAATCTTCGCAACATTTTAAAACATCGTATCAGAATGGCTTAAGTTGGAGTAACTTTTTGTCTAGTTGGCAATTGTGTATTATCAATTTTATTCGATCTAAATCATCTTGCACTTGGCATAGGGGCAATGCCTCTTCGACCATTGACTACATAGTGAGCTCCAAGAAGCTTTCGGGTTTACTCTCTCTGGTAAATCCATCTATTCTGCCCTATGGAGACCATGCCATCTTAGAATGCACGTTGTCAGGGACAACTGAGTTATTTGATAGGGCCCATTTGTTAGCTTTGGTCCAGGGCGATAGATCGCTGATTTCTATTCGTTGGAACAAGTCCATTTGTCGTCGTTTGACTTTTTTAGTCAATCGTGACTGGTGGCCCGACATGTGTGTTTGTGACACGTCGCTTGGCACAATCCTCGAATGGAATATGCAGATGATTCAGTTTCATCTTAAGCATCTTGCTGATGAAGCTGTGAACCATACCCAGAAGTTACATCCTTTTAATATATTGTCAAACAAACTGTCGAAATTGAAATCTGAAAAGAACATTGCATTACGTGCTCTAAAAAAAGAATTTGAGACTCAGCAAAGGAGTTTGGCTTTGTGCGCAAAAAAGAAGGTGCTCAGGTTATATAAACGTAAGATAAAGGCTACTCGGTGTGCTTTTCATCTATCTAACAATCAAAACATGGTTCAGCTTTTATGTAATCACAATATTCGTGATATTTGGAAAATGCTTAGAACACCAGACAACTCAAACATAGCCCATATGGAACCTGCAATTGATGGTAATACATGGTTTTCATTCTTTGAACAGAAATACAGTCTCCCGACGAGCTTCTGTGACGAAGATATGTCATATCTATTGAAATATATACCTGAGCACTGTCCGTGGGTGCTCAATGATGTCATAGGAGCAATTGAGAAGCTGAAACCGTCGAAGTGTGCTGGCCCTGATGGCTTACCGCCATGTGTCATAAAAGATGACCCTATTTTTTGGGCCAATGTCTTTTTGAGGATATTTAGATCTATTTTTTCATCCAAAGCTCTTCCAAATTCCTGGGTTAAGTCGATAATTATTCCCATACACAAAAAAGGACCCTGCACCGATCCCAATTCCTTTAGGCCAATTGCCCTTATTGATGTCGCTGCCAAGCTTTTTGCCCTTCTTCTACTTAATGAAGTTGAGAAACATATCAAAACAGATAAAGTTCTAAATAAAGTACAGACGGGTTTTAGAAAAAATATGGGGACTCAGCTGAATGCTTCTGTCCTTGCTCATTTACTTGCGGAGGCTCATAATTCTGCACATGGTCCGATTTTCATTGCATCACTCGACTTATCATCAGCATTTGATTCTGTAATTCGTAATAGGTTGTGGAAAAAAATGATAAATCTCAATTTTCCACAAAGTTTGGTAGCGCTTATTGCTCTTTTGCACCAACACACTTCCATTAGAGTGCGCATTTCAAGTAAAGGTACTCTAACAGATTCTATTCCAACGGCAATTGGCGTTAAACAGGGTTGTAATCTTGCAGCAGTGCTCTTTAACTTATACCTCCATGACATTGAAGGTATTTGGGATTCCTCTAAATCTTATTCTGTAAAGTTCGGAAAGATTCATCTCTCGTGGTTGGCTTATGCCGATGATATATTACTATTTGACAGCACGCAATCTGGGCTGCAAAATAAATTAGAGACATTTGTGCTGTATTGTAGGAAAAATAATCTCACTATAAACCCCTCAAAATCAAATATCCTGATACTTTCTTCGAAAAAAAAGATTCGGAAGTTTCAGTGGCACTTAGAGTCCTCTATTATTCAAATTGCAGGCCAGATAATCTATTTGGGATATAATCTGTCAAATAATTCATCTGCACTCTTTTGGCAACGTGCGATTGCAGAAAAAGTGATACCTTTACAGAATCAAATGCGAATTATCTGTCGTAAACTTTGTAAATTTTCTTTGAGTCCACTATTTGAATTTTATTCAAAAAAAGTTGAATCTATCATTCTTTATGGTTTAGATATGAATTTAAATGATTTAGCGAGGTTTTTGAATAGACTGCAAGCCAAGCTATGGAAAACAACACTATGTCTTCCTTCTTCTCTTCCGAATGCAATACTTCGTCATGAGCTAGGTCTAAACTCACTGGCAGCACGATATAAATGGCGTCTTCTGAAAACTTATTTGAAAATGAGTTTCCCAGAGGAAAACTCACTGTACGAGGACTTTTGTCATATGCTAAGAGCATCGCAGCCGCGATCTATTGCTGACTTTAAGCGGCGTACATTGTCCGTCCTTGAAAGTATTAATATCTCTGCTGAAGATCTTCAAAGCAGTTTTCACATTGCACATAAGCGTGTTTTTTTGAATGACTGGGCAGAGACTTGCACTCAAATATCGAGTTACTCTTCTTTCTCTGAATATGCACGTTTTAGGCACGCTCAGGTGCCTCGGCAGCAATATCTTGTGCTTATTCCGAGTGCGGAAACTCGTTCAGATTACATGCGCTTTCGACTCGACTTACTGCACACGAAAGTAAGAACCAAGTATTGGGGCACTAGAGATAGAGAAGAGGTTGATATTAGTTGCAGATTTTGTAAAAAACCTGAATGCACAGAGACTCTGAAACACCTTTTTTTGTTCTGTACAATTTTTGAAATGGCGAGAGTTAATAACATTTCAGCATTTAGTACTACTTTTACCCATATGGGAAGAGAATTAATTTGGACCCGGTGTATGTGGGGCTCTAGTAATTCCATAATTTTGGCAACGGTGCGATTAGTGAAAATAATTGAGTCCGCCCTTTTTTCTCTGTGTTGATGGTAATTGTGTGGTTGGGACTTTTTGAGGACGTTGTTGAGTCCCTGTGCTTCTGCGTTTTATGTTTTTATGTCGGATGTGTTTTTATGATGCGACGGGTTTTGTGGCATTTGTGTAAGTAAAGAATATGTTTGTAATTAAGCAACAGTAAGGGAATATAAATGCCTGTTTTATATAAATGCTAGTTCTTAAACAATATGTATTAATGTGAAATGTAATTGGTTGTAAGTGTTGTAAACTAATTTTGTAAAGATGCGTTAGCATCAAAAACAAAATAAAAAAAATAAAAAAAAAAAATGGCGAATAAACCCAGCCGGAGCCGAAATAGAATATATTTGGTCAAGCAGGTTTATGTTTGAGTCTAATATAATAGCCTAAAACAATACCATGGTTATTTAAGATAAACGTGGTATGAAAATTTGGGTAGTTACCACTGCCACCAGCCAAGTCTTGATGAAAAGGGAACGAAACAGTGCTCCAAGAGAAACAGACAAAAAGGGGTAAGAATGAACCCTTTCCAGTACTCCATATAAGATGGGGTGTACTGGGTCTGTGGTTTAAAAGAGACTAAATAAAGTTAATGGCAACTTTACATGTTTCTGGGAGACAGTAGTCAGACCCAGAAAGATGGAGTCAGTGGGAAGTCTGAAAGACAACCCTGTATCACTGCACTGAAGGTGCTGTTTAACACATATAAAAATGATGCTCATGGATTAGGTGAGGCTCCAGAGCCCCAGATCACACAAATGGTAAAAACACACACAGCAAAACACATGTAAGAGTGGGAAAAAGGCTCACACTCTTACCAGGTGAAAAAAATAAACCCTAGAAATCCAGCAAAGCTGCTGAGGGACTCATTAGGTAAGGGAAATCACCCATTTATGAGAATTCTCCCTAAAAGAAGCACATACTTACACTGATATTTCTGAAACCCCTATTTTCTCATCAAATTACTTTCTCAAGAAACACTTCTATAAGCTGAAAAACTCCATCAACCTATTGCAATTCAATCAAAACAACAAAAAGTTGCTCCTCCACGCATGGTGATTGCAAGGTTCTTAAACTACCGAGATCGGGATGCACTGTTACAACTGGCACGCTCGAAGGGCACGATTACTTTCAACGGGTCCAGGCTGGCCTTTTTCCCTGACTACATGAGGGAGGTACAGAAGGCGAGGCAATCCTTTGGAAAGCTTAAAAAACATTTGCAAACGCTTGGTGTCAAGTATGACATGCTTTTCCCTGCATAGCTGAAAATTTATCACAAAGGGACTAAGTTCCACTTTGATGATCCCGAAAAGGCATGGCGCTGGGCAGAGCAACACATCGAAGGAGACTGGTCGACATCCCGAGGCCCTAAAGACTGAAATCCTGGACCACCACCGGAGCAGCGTCAAATACCAAACCAACCACCACTGCTGGACCGACCGAGAGATTGGGGTGACGGAGCCCGCCCTGATCCCTGATGTGGATTCACCCTCCAGCCGGCAGGCGGTCGGTCACTTTATGGACGACACTGCAGGAGGCCCTTGGTGACCCACACACAGCGTTTCACATATCCACAGGGCGGTAAACGGGGGACTGATACCCTTGCGTCTGGGTGCCACCCCCCCCTCCAAACTCTTATTTTTTTGAACTACAGTTGGGACTGTTAGTGCTGGCACCGAACTGTTTTTGAATGTCAGCAAGGTTAGGGCGACAGGTACTTCGAGTTGGGGTGGAGTATGGGGAGGGGGAGGGTGGGAACAGTTGGGAAGAGTTTTTAGTTACCCCAGGGCCACTTTACTCCTGTAGGTTTCAGGGAGTGACGGGGTTCCTGGTCAGTTGGGACCGTAGCAAGCTCGAACAGCATTTCAGTCACCAGTTACTGTTGATACACTACACCGGCACACACCGGGATTCTACCCCCATATCTTACTCGTCAGCCCCTCTTATGCTCTTGCTAGATGGAACCGGACTAATCTCAACTGCCGGTGACTACATGTCCCAAATCCCTTAAGGTCCTCACCTGGAACGTGAACGGGATGGGGTCTGCGATTAAGCGACGCTTAGTTAAAACAACTGCTCAAGAGATACTCGCCCGATGTGGCCCTGCTTACCGAGACACACCTTGCAGGTTCACACTGTAACTTCTTCCTGCGGACCAACTATAGGGCTGCCTTTCATTCGAGGTACACCATGGGATCTAGTGGCACCCTTATTCTTATACATAAGTGCGTCCCATTTGCCTCGCAAGAAGTGGAGAGAGACCCTAGGGGTCGTTACGTGCTGGTCCTTGGGACACTCGGGTGGGGGGTGGTGTTGGGGGGAGCTTTAGGTTTGTCTCGGTCTACTCCCCACCGGGTCTGGGGCAGGAGCTTCTGGTGGAACTGACCACCCTGTTGGGCAAGTATCAACCCGATAAGTGGTTTCTGGGTGGAGACTTTAATGATGTGATGTGTAACACCATGGACCGATCCCACCTTAGACACCGTAACCCGGATGCCCCCACGGGACTATCCAACTTTGCATCCGCCTTGGGTCTCTGTGATGTGTGGCGGGAATTGCACCGGGGAACCAGAGGGTATTCATTCCACTCGGGCGCCCACGGCTCCCTTTCTAGGCTTGACTATTTGTTCCACACACTGAGCTTTTTAGAGTAATCTCGGCAGACTTACTTCCCAGGGGAATCTCCGACCACTCGCCTCTGGTGGTGGAGACGCGGCTGCAGGGTACGATCCCCCTCAGGAAGTCGCGGCTGAACAACTATTATCTGGGTTGTCCGGAATTGGTGAATCGCCTCACGGAAATCTCGACGGAATATTTCTAGATTAACGATACTGGCAAAAACGACCCAGTGGTGGTATGGGAGGCCTATAAAACCGTGCTGCGAGGTGAAATAATCTCCTGGACGGCGAATAGGAAAAGGGAGAGGCTTCAGAAGATAGGCGAGGCGGAGAAGGAGGCGACCCACCGGGAGAATGACCATATCCTTGACCCAACCCCTCACACCCACACTTCCCTCACACGGGCCACCGAACGCCTCCGGAACCTTATGCTAGACAATGCCAAACAAGCCCACTGGGAATCCAGAGCAAGGATATATGAGGTTGGGGACAAGGCTGGGAAACTGCTGGCCTGGCTGGAGATGCGAGACGAAGGACAGCGATGTGTCCAGGAGATCCTCACCCCAAGGGGAGAGAGATGCCAGTCAGACTCTGTCCTTTGACCCAACCCTCCTTGATAACATAGGAATCCCTACCCTGTCGGAGCAACAGAAGGAGGTACTTGACTCCGAGCTCACGGAAGCCAAAGTAGCAGAGGCCCTAGCGCAACTGCAATCGGGGAAACCCCCGGGGCCAAACGGGTTCCCGATCGAAATCTGGCAGAAGTTAGGAAGTAACAACATAGCACCTCCCCTGTACCAGATGCTGTTGAATGCCCGAGACCAGGGTTCCCTCCCACAGGACCTTTGTAAGGTTACCATTGTAGTCATTCCTAAACCGGACAAACCCCCGGAGATATGTGCCTCTTATAGGCCGATCTTGTTAATTAATGGCGAAGCCAAAGTCTTAGCCAAGCTGTTAGCCAACCGGCTCCAACCGGTGGCGGACACCCTGATACACCCAGATCAGTGTGACTTTATGCCTCATAAATCAACCCGAATGAATCTGCGCCGACTCCACCTGGCGATGGAACGGGCTCCTATCCTCGATACTCCACTGGCCCTTTTAGCAATTGATTTTGAAAAGGCATTTGATTCAATACGGTGGGACAGTCTTTGGGGAATTATGGTACGCATGGGGTTTGCAGAGGGCTTTCTGGGATGGGTAAAACTGTTATATTCGAACGTACAGGCAGAGGTCAGAGTGAACGGGTGGACTTCCCGATCCTTCCCCCTGGGCAGGGGTACACGACAGGGGTGTCCCCTTTCCCCCCCTCCTTTTTGCCCTTGCGATCGAACCGTTGGCTCTCTGGCTCCGTCAGAGTGGGGCATGGATGGGATTCAGATGGCCTGAGGGACACGAAGATCGAATATCCCTTTACGCTGACGACCTTCTGCTGTATCTGGCTGAACTGACTCGGAACTGCCCTCTGGTAACCCAGATGCTCGTGGACTATGGGGAGTTTAGCAGGTTGAAAATTAACTGGAAGAAATCCGTTCTCTTCCCGGTGAAGGAGGGGGAACAGGCCATCCCACCATACTGCCCGTATCAGTTGGAAAGGCAGGGCTTTAAATACTTGGGAATCTGGATAACAAGTGATCTTACCACCTACACAAAGCACAATCTACAGCCGATCACTGACCGATTTGCTGCCGACATCCGTCACTGGAAGCTTCTCCCCCTGACTAAAATGATGGCACTCCCACGATATCTCTATGTCCTGCAGAACGACCCACTTACGATCCCCACTTCCGAATTCAACCGGATAGATACCCTTCTTAGGGAACTCATCTGGGGGGGGGGAGGCCAGTCACGTATAGCTTTGAGCACTTTGCAGAGATCTATCTGGGAGAGAGGGATGGGAGTACCCCGCCTCCAAACTTACTACTGGGCTTCACAACTCGTAGTGGTCAATGACCTGCTTCACGGTGACCGGGCACTGCCTCACATCAAGGCTGAGGTGGACGCCATGCAATGTACAGATCCAATACATCTATTATCTCAATTCCCACAGCGGCCCTCTCTCCCGATGATTGGGTCGCACACCACCGCCGTCTGGAGGCAGGCACACGTGTTTGTGGGGTCGGGAAACAAGATTACCTTGGCACAACCCCTATGGCATAACAGCAACCTGAAAGAAATAGAGAAGTTTGAACCATGGCCACGCTGGGTGAGAGCGGGAATCTTGAGGGTAGAAGACATCCCGAGGGACGGGAAGTTAATCTCGTTCGAAGACTTACAGGACAAATTCCAACTGCCAAATACCGAGCGGTACCACTTTATGCAATTGATTCACGCTCTGCATACCCACATACCTCTGGAGGAGGTGGTCCCCGACTACACACCCATAGAACGTGATATACTCCCAGCCTACATCCCCGCCAAATGCACGTCCATCCTTTATAACACCATCACATCCTTTGCTACCTCCGAATTACTGCGACTACAGACCAAATGGGAAAGGGATGTGGGTGAAATAGCTCCAGAGGACTGGGTACAGGTTTTAATGCATCCGCGAGAGGTGGCCATCTCGTCCAGGTTGAGGCTTGTGCAGCTTAAGATCCTGCACAGGGTGTACTACCCTAGGACCACCCTGTATGGCTGGAAGAGGGCAACAAACCCGAACTGTCTCCGGTGTGGAGAGGAAGAAGGAACCTTCTTTCATATCCTTTGGTCATGCCCCCAGATCCACGTCTTTTGGAACGCTTGCTGCACAGAACCGTCTAGGGTACTCACTCGCTCTATCGAACTGGACCCACGGGTCCTGGTCCTTGGGGTGCCTGATGAATCCGATTCCAATAAATGGGAGAAACTGCTTTTGAGTACCGCGGCGCCCCTAATGAAACGTAACATTGCACAAAAGTGGGGAGTCCCGGACCTCCCAACCCCCCAACCCTGGAGCAGTGGGTACTGGATATGGACTTGTGTGCCATGATGGAACAACGGATCTACAGTATGAGAGGATGCCCAACTAAAGCATCCAAAATATGGGGGAAATGAGAAGAATATGGGCCCTGAGGGCCGGACGCTGGTAGTCATCGTATGACTGGCTTGAGAGCAGGCCTGGGGGGAGGAACGATGGTGGCCGGTGACATTAATAATTGGCAGAGCTTTGACGGGGGATGCTGTTCTGTAATGCTTTTGCTGTCCTTTTCTCTTGTTTTTGTTTTCTTGTTTTGTGGTTGTTTCGACCTTGTTATGAAAAACAATAAAATGTTTTATTAAAAAAAAAAAAAGTTTTATAGTGGCATACACTTATGTAAATATGCATTTTTTAAACTCTATTACATTTGAACACACCTGCTAGGAAGAAGCGCATAATCAAAACAAAAGGAATAACAAATATTTATTCTGAAGCCTAACCACCCCAACATCAACAAACAACTTTTGGCTTCTACATAGACTCCACGCTCACCTTTGGTAAACAAGTAAATGCTATGGCCTCAGCCACATCTTATTAGCTTGCAAGTGTAAGAGCAGCCAAGCCCTTCTTTTCACCCAATAACTGCATCACTTTAGCGAGAGCCCTAATCTTATCCAAATTGGATTATTGTAATGTTTTATATATAGGCAGCAACAAATACATTACATCCAAAATTCAGACCCTTCAAAACAATGCCCTGAGAGCTGTTCTAAGTCTCCCCAAAAATGCCCACATATCCGATCTTAGGAGATCTGTCAATTGGCTCTCCACAGAAGAAACTTAAAACTTAAAACTGCATCGTTGACACATAAATGCCTTAACCACGCAGCCCCACAATACCTCACTGATAGATTCAGACAAACAGCCTCTCGCCCCCTAAGAAAAGCCAGCTCTAACCTCCTACTAGTACCTAGATTTAAGCTCACTAAATCCGATGGGAGCAGTTTCCCTGTTAAAGCAGCACAATATTGGAACTCCCTTCCCCCTGCTTTAAGGGAAGATCTACCTTACCTACAATTTATAACTAGTCTCATTCAGTGGCTAAAGGATCATGACGTCTGACCCTACCCAACCTGAATCCTTCCTAGGTTCTATTGTATATATGAGACTTCACTGCTTCTGTTATATTTATGTGCCTCACACTTATCTTGTTACTTATTGTATATATCTTCTGCCTGTTGTTCCATGCATACAGCACTGTAACCTTAGCTGTATTTCTCATGTCCACTATGTAACTTAAGCCTAACAACCCTCTTTATGCTTTCGGGCCTGAATACCTCCGGGTCCGGTGCGCAATATAAATAATAAAACAAACAAACAAACAAACAAACAAACAAACATCACATCATTGCAAACTTTGATCCACCATAGATTAAGAAAATCCTGGAACTACACAGCAGGTCCCAAGGTGGCTCCAATCCAAGGGGGAGGAAAGTAGAGAAGGGAACTATTTAAGGTCATCATGCTCGAACTTGCTCTGTTGTCCCTTCACTCTCCACCGGAGATGTCGATACCTCAGCTCAGGTCAGTTAGCATGCTCACCCACAGGACCAGGTGATGTAAAACAGCTTGTCAAAAGGGAACTGGCAGGTCAATTATGTCCCTCATTCGGATCGTACATGAAGGAGTGGTCAGCCTTTTATGAATGAGTGCTACTTCCTCCCAAAGTACACCTGAAACGCCCAAGGAAGCTTTATTTGCCTGCCCCTCTAGATCCTCTTATGGCCAAGTAGATGATGGCAACACAAAAACACTTTCTTTCCGACAGCAACCTGTAACCTTTTCTATGCACTTAGGGGGGTGAAACACTAACAGGACTGGTCTGCCTCTCAATCACTAGATTCAGAACCTTTGTAAACAACCTTTAGGCTTTGGAGATCAGTGTGGTTTGTACCTCATTTCCAAACTGCCCACCAAATCCACAGCAAACCCTGCATATTTAAAGGTAGCACATCAGCCAGTATCTCATCAGCTACAGCTAGCACCTTCAGCTGGTCACCGGTATCAAGTTGCAATATGCTTGCCACTGCACGTTACTTAAAGTGGGCAGCATTGTTGCCCACTCAGACAAGTAATCAGCTTACAAAATGCAAAATCAGATTTTATCCACAGCAATTGTGTTTACAGACCAGACAATACCTCCTGATAAATTGTACTAATTTAGCTTGAACTGCTTTGACCAAGGTTTCAATTGTGTTAGCTTTTACAGATTAATTAATGCAAATCATTAAGCAATGCAATAGTATTTTCTCACCTGTCAGTTAGCCCTTCTGGGGCTCAGATCCAGCATGCCACAAGGATTCCTTTTTCTTCATCATTGTGGATGCCAGAACACTCACTCACGTTGGGCAGCAAATTCTTGCTGATTGCTTCAGGTCAAACACAGGGTTCTGCCTATGGCAAAACCTTGCTCTCTCATAAAGCTTGGCCTGACACTTGCAAATTGTACTCGACGGTTCCACCTGGAAACTACACTAAGGATTTGCTGAAGTTCCAAGGACCATGCATTGGAGAGCTCTGCAACTTCACCAGCAACAGTAACTCACCCTGCTGTAAAAGTCAGCGGTCAAGTTAAATCCAGTGGTGTGACTTCACTATTCCCTGTATTCTCGCCCCCGGGAGTTGCTCCCTTCAGTCCTTTGCTGTCAGCAAATTAAAGCAATGCCCCAGGCTACAGAGGGATCAGGCAGGGGTGAGGCACTTGGCAATATTCTCTGCCACAGGGGGAATCCTTGTTCTTAATTACGACTCAGGCGGCTTCCCCTGCTATTCCAGTTGGAAACCCCCTGGAATGGCACACTTATTAACCACCACTCCCCTGCCCCAGATGCTGCAGGGGAGCGTGCAAATGGGGAGCTGCCAATTGGCAAGTCGCCAAATATCCAGTAGGAGGGGGCGAATGAGAGGTAGGTCCACATACCCTAAGCAGTAGTACGAAGAACCAATGCCTCTGCAGCCAATGGGGAGCCATGCACCCTCTGGAAGCCAAGAACATTTTCAGAATCTTGGGGAGTAGAACAAGTGGAGGGAACGCATACGCAAACAGTTTGTCCTTGCAGATTGACAGGGTGTGCCCCAACAACACGTTCCCCTCCCCTTTCAGGAGCGATAGAAGCATTACTTTATGTTAATTTTCATTGCAAATAGATTTACCGGAGAGGTTGCCTGACTTGAGAAAATCACAGAAAGGACCAGCTTCTGTAACTCCCACTCATAACTGGCATGGGACATGCTGTTAGTGCATCTCCTTGATCGTTGTCTGTTCCTGCCGAGTGAGATCACTTTAAGGAAATGTTGTTCCTCAGAGCCCACTCACAAAGATGAACTGTCAGAGTACACATTTTCACCAATCTTGTGTCCTCACCCTGGTTTATAAAAAACATGGCCAGCACTTTGTCTGCAAGAATGAGCACACTGAGGCATCTCCCCACCAGCAGGAACAACTGAAGAGCGAGGAAACCTCATTCCGCTGTAGGACGTTTATGTGCTCTGCTGACAATTCTTCCTTCAAACTGTCATGGATATGGAGGTCTCCCAGTGTGCCCCCACTGCCACCTACTGCCCCCAAACCAGATAGAGAAGCTGTTGTCATTGTAAGTTGATGAGGGGAATCCTTAAAGGGTGTCCTTACCAGTAGTTTCTCCCTGTTCGACCACCAGAGAAGGTTCTCTCGAAGCCATACTGGGATGGGAACAGGTTTGTATTGGGAGTCTGATGTCTAATCCCAGCATCCGAAGTCTGGTCTTGGGCACTGCTAAAATACAGGGAGCCACGAGCCTCAGCAAGCGCTGGAACAGCCAGGCGGATGTCTAATAAGACATCCATTACTCACCGTAATAGCATTTCTGACAATTGTATCTGCTTAGATTCACATGCTGTGCATATGGTCAGGCATCCAGTGGTAACCGCAGAGTATTGCATCTGGTCTTTTGGGGACCGAAAGGGGACGTTGGCATAGGCGTGTCTGTAACACTATCCCTATCGTGACATGTAGTGTACCCAAAATCCCTCACGCGCCGAGGTCCCTCCGATTGTATTTTTTCTGCCATGAAAGAGTCCAAGGCTATTGTGAGTGAGTACATGAAGAGAGAAAGTAGTAAGACGTCTATGTTCCTTCAACCCTGAGCGGGGAGGTAGGGGTGACGCATGTGAATCTAAGCAGATACAATCATCAGAAATGCTATTATGGTGAGTAATGCATGTCTTCTGATGCTTGTTAATCTGCTTAGAATCACATGCTGTGCATAGATTAGCGAGCAGTACCCGGAGTTGGAGGTGGGTTGTGAGAAGGAACATTAGAGAAAAGATGTCTTAGTACTTCTTGTCCCACCTGAGAATCAGACCTAGAATGAGTGTCTAGGCAATAGTGTTTTGTAAAGGTGTGTACAGAACTCCAGGTTGCCGCTTTGCAAATGGACTCTAGGAGAACATTTGCAATGAATGCTATGGAAGCCCCAGTGCCCCGAGTAGAGTGGCTTGAAGGGCAGTTCTCTCTTCGCAAGAGCGTAACACAGTGTGATGCATTTGACAATCCACCTCCAGATAGCCGATTTAGAGACAGGATCCCCTTCTCTACCAGCTGCCACTGAAACAAAAAATTGGTTCGTTTTCCTCAGTGGTTTTGTTCTTTCCAGGTAAAACATGACTGCCCTGCGCACATCCAGTGTGTGTAGGCTTCTTTCGGCCAGGCTAGTGGGATTCTGGAAAAAGGTAGGTAGTTCGATCAATAGGTTCACATGGAACTTCGAGATGAATTTAGGCGCAAATCTGGGACGAGTGCCCAGAACTACCTTATCCCTGTGGACTGTAACAAAAGGGTCTAGAACAGAAAGGGCATGTAGTTCGCTAACCCTTCTAATAGAAGTGATAGCCACTAGGAAGGCTGTCTTGTAAGGTCTTTTAGACTTGCTTTATGCATTGGTTCAAAGGGAGATCCCATGAGTCTGGTTAAAACCATATTTAGATCCCATCCAGGAGCTGGGTGAGAAATGGGGGGATGAATCCTCTTAACCCCTTCCATAAAAGCTTTAATCACCAGTATTTTCCACCACAACACCTTCTGTTGTGACGTGGTGTAGGCTGAGAGAGCAGCCAGATGAACTTTATAGGGAATTGAAGACCATCCCTGTGTCTAACAAATGGGTTAGGTACAGCACAATGTGTGTGGGTGAGCAATCAATGGGATTGACGCCCTTGGTATTACACCCACCAGATGACAAACCGTTTCCATTTGCTGGAATAATAATAGCGGGTGTTAGGTTTCCTAGCTTCCCTGAGAATGTCCATGCATCTCTGAGGGAGCTAAAGGTGTCCAAACTCTATGAACTCAGGAGCCAGGCTGCTAAATTCAGAGTTTGTGGCCATGGGTGCAGGGTCTCTCTCCTGTCCTGAGACAACATGTTGAACGGGCAGGGTAGTTTTACTGGTGGGGAGAGGGACATTTCCATTAGATGAGCGAACCAAGGTTGGCGGGCACACATGGGGGCTACCAATATCATGGTGACTGGTTCCTGGTGCATCTTGTACACTATCTTGTTGAGTAGGGGAGTCAGGGGGGGGGGGGAGGGTTAGGAAGCGTAAACAAATTTCCCGACCATGTTATCAAGAGACCGTTCCCCTTGGAGAGGTTCTGGTGGTACCTGGAGGCATAGTCTTGAAGCCCCATTCTGCAAAGACGTTGGACACAATGTTTTCGTGCAGACGCCATTCGTATTCTATGGGCAGTGGGAAATCTCTGCTGAGCACATTTGCCAGAAGATTGAGTTCTCCTGGAAGGTGCTGGGACAACAGAAACATCTTGTGTTTGAGAGCCCACATCCAAATGTTTTGGGACAGCTTGGATAGCCCTGGAGAGTGTGTGCCCCCTTGTTTGTTCAGGTAATACATGGCTGTGGTGCTCTGTCAGAACCAGCACTATCTTCCCTTGTAGTTGTGTTTGAAAGGCTTTCAATGCCTTGAACACAGCTAATAGCTCCAGTATATTTGTATGGTTGGATGCTACTTGTGGGGAACACACGCCATGCGCTGTCTGCTGAAGCAGGTGAGCCCCCCACCTTGTGAGAGATGCGTCTGTCGGGAGAGTGGCTTCCACTGCAGGGGTGGTGAAGGTTTTCCCCTTCAAGAGGTTTTCCCTCAACCACCACTGCAGAGAGAGAATGAGGGCTGGCGAGACAACTACCAGATCTTCCCATTGTCCGCTGGCCTGACACCACTGGCTATTGAGCCACTCTTGCATGGGACGCATGCGCAGTCGCGCGTAGGGAATCAAGTATATGCATGACGCCATCATACCTAGCAAGCACATGGCTTTGCGTACCGTCGCCTCCCGACTGGCTGAATATTGAGGGATCTGAAAAAGCATGTTCTGAACCCTCTCGTTGGAGGGGAAGACGAGGCCGTCCTCTGTCTGGATTAGAGCCCCTAGAAATTGTTTTACTTGACTGGGGACTAGACTGGATTTTTTCTCATTGATGGAGAATCCCAGACTGAACAGAAGGTCTACGGTCTTGTGGGTGTTCAAATAGCATGTGTCGTAAGAGTCCCCTGTTATGAGCCAGTCGTCAAGGTAAGGGTAAACCAGGACGGACAGTCTGCGCAGGTGTGCTGCCGATACTGCCAGGACCTTTGTAAACACCCTTGGCGCTGAGGCAATGCCGAAGGGGAGCACTTTGAATTGGTAATGCCTGTCCTCTATCATGAACTTTATATATTTCCTGTGCGCTGGCAACATTAAAATATGAAAGTATGCATCTTTCATGTCCAATGTTGCCATGTGGTCCCCCTGTTTCAACAGTGGGATCACCTCCTGTAGCATTACCATACGAAACTTTTGAGGTTTTATACATTTGTTCGCTGGGCGCAGGTTTAGAGCAGGGCGCATGGTGAGGTCCTTTTTGGGTACAAGGAAGTAAATTGAATAAATACCCTTGTTTACCTGAAGAATAGGGACGGCTTCTATGGCATCCTTTCCCAGCAACGCTTCCAACTCTTGATTCAGGATCTGCAGATGGTCCGGTGAGAGGCGCCATGAGCGTGGCGGTCTGAACTGTGGTGGTTGGGCAAATTCCACGCAGTAACCGTGGCCGACCGTCTTTATAACCCACTCGTCTGAAGTTATCCCCTCCCATGCCGTGAGGAAAGATGTTGAACGCCCCCGACCGGGGTGACATGGGAGGGGACCTGGATCTGTTGGTCATTTCTGACCAGAGGCTGCGGCTCCTCTGGGATTGGGGCCTCTACCTCTGGCTTTGCCGCGTCGCTGACCCCTAGGTGGGTAGTAGGCGGGGCTTCCTAATGTTTGTCCAGAATTATAGTTTCCCGTGCTGTAGTTGTTCTGACTTGCACAGGACTGCCCTCGAAAGGACCAACGAGAACCACCTCACCTTTGGGAGAAGGTTCTGAGTTATTTGTTGCAAGGACTTAAGAGTCTAATGCTCTTTCTTGGCCCTCTCCAGGGCATCGTCGACCGCTTTCCCAAAAAGATTGGTCTCTTCTATGGCTTTTTTAATTTCTTTTATTTAATAACACATTTTATTGTATTTTTTTCGTTACTTAAGAACAACATACAATATGAAAAGGAACATTCATACGTACAACAAAGGTATTGTAATTTGTTCCCAAAATTGGTTACAGCTATCCAGCTCATTACAAGTCGGCAAATGAACCATATTCTATGGGTTTGTTGATAAGAGCGGCTTGTGTTTCAGGCTTCAACCCAGAGTTGCGAAGCTAAGCGTGGCACTTGAGTAAAGGGGCGAAGAGTGTTGACGTCCTGAAAAGTCAACCGAAACACGTGTAGACGTATGTCAGTGTGACTAGGAGCACATAGACGGACCCATCAGACTATTGGCCGTCTAGCCGAGATAAACACCTCCATCACGTCTTCAGGGAGGTCCCAATCCTTATACCTCAACCTTTCAGAAACCAAGCGTGAAGGTTGAGGGATCTGACCTCTGGATGGAGAACCTGACCCCCCTCCCGTGAGAGCAGATCGTCTCGTTAGGGAAGACGACGTGGAGGGCAGATGGACAAGTCGAGAAGGTCCGGGTAACACATCCTCCGGGCCCACCCTGGAGCAATGAGGATCATTCGGGAACCAAACCTCCGTAACCTCAGCAGTACTTGCGGGATGACGGGGACTGGAGGAAACGCGTACAGCAGTGGGAATGAGCACTCCACCACGAACGCGTCTCCTAAGGCTCCTTTTGGAGGAAATTCCCGCGAGCAGAACCTCTCGCACTTCCGGTTGACACTGGAGGCGAAGAGATCCACTTGAGGGGTCCCCCAAAGGGCGAAGATCTCCAGGAGAATCTCCTGAGCCAACTCCTACTCATGAGAGATCACGCTCTGCCTGCTCAGAGCATCCGCCGTCTCGTTTTCGTCTCCGGCCAGATGAACTGCCGAGATCGAAACTTCCTGCTGGATTGCCCAGAACCAGAGCTGCATCGCCTCCCTGCACAGAGGAAGTGACCCTGCCCCCCCTTTTTTGTTGAGGTAGCGCATGGCCACTGTGTTGTCCTTCAGGATCAGGACATTCTTCCCTTGCACAGTCGGCAGAAAAGTCTTCAGGGCTAGCCTGACGGCCCTCAGCTCCAACAGAATTATATGGAGTCTGGACTCCGACGGAGACCAACGACTGCTGACTGTCAACTAGTTGGCATGGGCTCCCCATCCCGTGAGGGATGCGTCTGTCACGATCGTCACCTCCGCCCAGGGTAGCCAAAATGGAGCCCCCTTCATCAGATTGTCTTCGATGGCCCACCACAGAAGGTCCTGGGCGACCGAGGACGGCATGCAGAATGCCATGAGGCCGAGCAATCTCAAGAACTCGAACGCTGGGAGACTCTGGGCAAGCTGAAACTTGTGCACCATCTGCTGAATGTGATGAGCCCTCACCTGGGGAGGAACACACTGCCCCAGGGACGTGTCGAGCACAGCTCCGATGTACTGGAGCCTCTGAGTTGGTGTCAAATGGGACTTCTTTAAGTTGAGGGAGAAGCCCAGCTTGTGGAGGGAGTGGTAGGTGACTGACAGATGATCCAGGACTTGCTCGGGAGAGCGCGCCCTGATCAACCTATCGTCCAGGTAGGGGTAGACGTGAATCCCCCCCCTTTCCTGAGGTGCGCTGCCATTACTAACATGAGCTTGGTGAAGACCCTCGGGGCGGAGATCAATCCGAACGGCAGGACCCGAAACTGAAAGTGTGAGTCGCCAACCGCGAACCTCAGGTACTTCTTGTGCTTTGGATGTATCCGCACATGAAAATAAGCGTCCTTGAGGTCGAGAGAAACCAACCAGTCCTGAAGTTGAAGAGCTTGGAGGACTTGAGAGTGTGAACTTGTCCTTCCTGAGGAGTTTGTTCAAACCGCGCAAGTCCATGATGGGTCTCAATCCTCCGTCTTTCTTACAAATCAAAAAATAAGGGGAATACCATCCCTTGTTCCTCTCCGCTACAGGCACCAGTTCTATGGCGCCTTTCTCCAGCAGGGATTGAATTTCCTGCGCAAGGAGCGGATCCGGACTCCTCAAAGAGAGATTCCCCGGTGGATTGTCTTGAGGAAAGGAAGACAGTAGCTGTGGGTTATGATCTCCAGAACCTACACATCTGAAGTAATGGTGCACCAGTCTGCAAGATGCTGCGCCAGCCTTCCCCCAACCGGCGAACCATGGGACATGGCCTTATGACTGAGCTGAATCGGCTGCGGCGTTGCCTAGGGCAAAGAGGCAACAGCCCGAGCGGCCTTGGCACCTCGAGTACCTTGTTTTCCACCTCTGGCACTCCTATGGTGGCCCCTTTGACTGGCAGCTCCTCTCGCTTTACCAAAGGGTGAGTAATAATGAAAGGAACCTCTCCTGCATTGCTGTCCCCTAGGACGAAAAGGCGGAGGTTGGTGAACTGCAGCGCCCAACGACTTCGCTGCAGCTTTGGAGGTCCGCTACCTCTCAAGGCTCTCTTCAGCCTTGCTGCCAAAAAGATGTTCCCCGTCAAAGGGCATGTTGAGGAGCCAGGCCTGCACATCAGGAGCAAACCCCGACTTCCGCAACCACGCAAACCTGCGTATCACGGTGCTCGCTGCCATGGACCGGCTGACGCAATCTGCCATGTCCAAACCCGACTGAACGGCCTCACACATGGCATCCTTGCCATCCTGAACCATGGCAAGGAAACCACCCCATTAGTCCCCTTCGGGAATATGTTCAGCCGCTAAGGAAACACACTTCCAATGAGTGTGCGTGAAACGTGACCAGGCACATACGGAGTTGGCGCCTGAAGCGCCATACCCCCTGAAGAAAACACTTTCTTCGCCCAGCCGTCAAAACGCTTGTCGTCCCTATCAGGAGGGATGGTTGGATACGACGCCTGCTTTGCCGGGGCCGTAGCCGCCTGCACCACCAAACTCTCCAGAGTGGGGTGCTTGGTCAAGTAGCAGGGGTCGCTACTGGCTGCACGGTATTTTTCGCAGCAAAGACTTGCCCACTGCCGGGAGACTCTCCGGAGCATTTCAAGCCGCCGTCACCCTCCTCTGTAGAGCCATATGGAACGGCAGTACCGGGTCAGTTGGTGGACCTTGGTCGAGGATATCCGTAAGGTCATCCTGAAGAATATCCCCTGGGGGAGCAGACCATCCCAAGTACTCGGTGACCCTAGACATAAGACCCCGTTACGAGGAGTCGGCATGAGTGCCAGGCTCAGGCCTACAAAACTCCACCTCCGGAGAGGTGCCCAGCCCACTGGCATCGTGCAGGGACTGCCGCAGGTCCTCAATTTGGCTATGGCCCGAGAGAATCTCGTCTGGCACCGTA
This sequence comes from Ambystoma mexicanum, assembly GCF_040938575.1. Lineage (NCBI taxonomy): Eukaryota > Metazoa > Chordata > Amphibia > Caudata > Ambystomatidae > Ambystoma > Ambystoma mexicanum. The sequence continues at coordinate 879,779,077 of NC_090937.1, read as the reverse complement.
TCAGGAACCATGCCATCATCAGAGCCCTCATCCACCTCTGAAATAAACTCAAGATGGCGGTAAGAAGGCACAGAATGTGGAACAAAGCCATGCTTGACATTGGCCAGAGCCTTTCCAGGGGGTTCTCCCGTGCCACGGGGTACCTCCGACACCACAGCCTCGAAAGGCATCGAGTGAAACGGCGTCGAGTGCAGCGCCGACAGCATCGACGGCTTCGACACAGGCCTCGAGGGCGGAGCCCCGAGCGTGTCCTTCGACAGCCTGGGCGCCGATGGCGTCGACGACTTCCTCTGAGGCAGAGCCTCGAGAGAGTCTGTCGACGACCTCGGCGCCACCGGCGTCGACGTCTTCTTCGAAGACACCACAGGTGCACACGGTCTCAAGCGCGTCGAGGACCGGGACCTGGAACGGGCATGACGAGAACAATTCCCCTTGTCCGAGCGGGACCTCACCCGCGAATCGTGCCAACCACCCGAGCCCGAAGCGTGCGAGCGGTGTCTCTCAACCGATCACGACCAACCCCACTCGGAGGCGCGGATGGACCAGTGCACTGCGATTCGAGAATCGCTAACATTTTCTTCCCGAAGGAAGCCCATTCGCATGCTTGGTGGGATAAGCGACCCGCCGACGGGCAGAGTCCTCGGATGAGGACGGGGAAGGCGACCGATGACGGTGCTTCCGGGAGTGCCTCGAAGAGGCAGAGGAGTGGCGGGACCGACTCCGGGACCGAGACCCACTGGACTTCCGACGACGATGCAGAGAGTCGCCCCTCGAATCGTCCGTCGAAAGCCCCGCAGACCTCGACTTCCGTGGCTTGGACACCTTACCTACCGACAACTTCTTCTTGCGCTCCCGCAAGGCTTTGGACGTGAGCGGCTGGCAGTCGACACAGTCATCCGTGTCATGGGCCTCCCCAGGGCACCAGAGGCAGGCGTTGTGAGAGTCTGTCACCGACATCTTGGACCCACAGTCTCTGCACTTCTTAAAGCCGGACGCAGGGTGGAAGACGAGGTAGACATCTTCACGAAGAATATACTTCACAATACGAACAGGTTCGAAGAAGGAGAAAGAACAGAAACTCCAAAGAGTCGAGGCGCGCCGAGATCTCCGAAGCGAACACGTTTGCGGAAAAAACAGAACTAAGGCTACGGGCGTTGTGCGTCCTACTTATAACATCCAGTGACGTCGGCCGTCGGAGGAGGTCCTCAAGGGCGGCGTATCGACGTCATCGACGCAGAACATTTTCCAAAGCAGCACAGCTGTGGTGATTACATGTCATAGATATGGAATACGTCGGAGGACCCAATCTCCTCGAAACGTCGGTTTCTGCCCTTTGGTGTAGAAATTTGTCTCCAAGGGTGTTGGACAGAGGCTCCTGACTGTCCTTGTAGGTTTCACGAGTATCGGGGCACCATGGTGTGTCTTTAGACTTGTCCGCGGCACGCTCCATGTGTTTCGACAGTGTAGGTACCAGCCCAACTGCCAAAGTAATTCTTGCGATACTGTCCTCATTCTTACCCGAATCGACGTGAGTTAATGGGTTAGAAGGCCTATCGGTAGATTTACCACCTAGCGCGACCTTAGAGGGCCTATCAGTAGATTTTTCGCCTGGGGAAAGGCTGGGAGGCCTAGTAGTAGGTTTTGGGCCTACCGGGCCTTTAGGGGCCGTCGGAGCATCGGCGTGTAAGCCCGATTTAGGGGTAGCGCCCTTGTTTTTGGAGTGCCCAGCCGCAAGATGCTGCTGCGGATGTGGGGAAGGCTGCTGATCTACCCGATCAGAGGAATCTGCCGAACTGTTCGACGGCCCTGTGGCGATTTCACCTTTTTTTTGACAAAACCGTCGAAATCGGTGGTGGGGTTGTGTGCTTTGTGTTTTTTGTACGCCCCTGTCGCCGGGTGTTGTGCCTGAAGCGAGACTTGCGTCAGGCCTTGAGGGGTCGGGGACGGGCGCGGCGGATCTAGAACTATCCACCTCACGGTCTATAATATCCGATATGGATGTTTGGTCATCGGAGGGGCCCCTGTCACTTTCAGCAGGTGTGGCGGTGGGGGAAGAATCTGGGCGGAAAAAAACAATCTGAGGGACCTCGGCACTCGAGGGATTTTGGGTACACTACATGTCACGATAGGGATAGTGTTACAGACACGCCTATGCCGACGCCCCCTTTCTGTCCCCGAAAGACAAGATGCAATACTCCAAGGTTACCACTGGAAAATAAAGTTGCTCACTGTACTGACGAGAGTACTCCTAGTCCTTAGTCCCCTTTCCTCCATCCTTGTGGGCGTCCCCCAACATGGGGACAGTACCGGAACCTTTGTCAGACAAAAATGGAGCTTCCCCTTAAAATTTTGTACAGCGCTGGGATGTGGCCCCCGGCGTGGGAACACCCCCGAGACACCACCCTGCAGAGCCTCACCTCAGTCTCCTTTTAACACATTGGACGCTTTAAAACCTGGCTATGCTGAATATTTTAGCCCCTGGCATACAAGCAGGGTAAGGTGAGTGGGACGTATGGAGGAAAGAGGACTAAGGGCTATGAGTACTCTAGTCACTATAGTGAGTAAATAATAACTCATAAATCCCGTCCCCTTTCCTCCATCCTTGTGGGCGATTCCACTGAACAAGACCTTAGGGTGGAGCTCTGATAAGCTGCCTCATATTTTAAGATGAAGCAAAAAGATTCTTTAGAACCGCCTGACCGAACTACAGCTGGTATCCAGGGAATAGTGCTTACAGAATGCAGACTGAGTGGCCCAAGTAGCCGCCCTACTGATGTCATCCCATGAAGCATGTCTCTCTGAAAGGCGACAGCCATGGCCGTATATGCCCCCAAAACGCCCTGGACAATCCATCAGACAATAGAAGCTTTGGAAGCCTGGGTGCCTGGGAGACGTGCCCCCAAAGGTGATGAACAACGCCTCACACGTGCTGAAGGATTTCGTCCGAAAGAGACAGAACTTGAGCACTCTCTTGAGGTCCAAGGAAGGAACACGTTACTTACCTGTAACTGTTGTTCTCCAGCATGGGGTCTGGCATGGATTCACATGCTCATGAATATTCCCCGTCGTCAGGCTGGGAATCCTTGGTAAAGAAAAAAAATCAGTTTCAGTTTCGTTTCTGAACTGTCTTTCTACAAGTAACCAAACACTGGTCTCTGGGTCATACTGCCCCCAGCCAATGACTGCCCTCTGCCTAAGCCCCTCCTCTGGCAGCCATCTTCAGATTTTTACCACACGTTCAAGTGTTGGGAGTCCTCGTGCTTTAGCTCTCAAGCTTTTACTGCGTTTTGTGTTTTTTCGAAGAGTTTACTCATATTTTCAGTCAATCAAGCCTCAAGCTCCACCGATTCTACTTCCGATCAACGGGGACCCGTGTTTCGGAACTTTCTACGCCCCCTCAAGGGCATCTTTTCATCGAGTTTACACTTCTTGAGGGATTACCCCGCGTGGTCATGGCCCAGGACAAAGGAAGCATGACGCTTGTTGGACCCAAGCTGTTTAGGAGCTGCCCTGGATGCGGGCTACAGAAAGTCTTTAAGGAGGATGAGCACTCTCGGTGCCGCTACGGCCTTCAAAACGACAAATCGCATGTGGAAAAGGACTGTGCGTTTTGTAAGAACATGTCCGAACGGACAATGAGGGACCGTCGCAGGTGAGAAGAAGAAGAAGTTCGAGCGGTCTTCTAAGACCTTTGAGGGCGCTCCGGCCACAGGGGCCCAACAAAAGGCAAAGCATTGCGAGTCCGCGGGCACCGGGAGTGCCGATCAGTCGGGCTCCTCGGCTGCCAGGCAGGGCGCATAATCACCAACGCCATCAACCACGAGCCAACGCTCTGGCTCGGGGAAGAGGAAATGGGAGAACCCGGGTAAGATTCGGGAGAAGTCCCGGTCGATCCCGACAGACAGCCGAGGGGGAGCGAGGCGGTGACCCTCCCCTCAAGGTGAAGGCCTCAGGCGTGCCCAAAGTCGCGAAGGCCCTGATTCACCCGACTAAGGCCTCGATCGAGGGAGTCGTGGCGGCCCTGGCGAAGCCTGCGGAGGCTACCCCAGTGGAGTCGACCTCTGGGCCTAGAGTTTCCCTGCCACCGCAGAGGGAATCCTCTTTTCAGCCCATTGATAAGACCCCCGTGAAACCCCAGGCGGAGAAAGAGTGGGGGGGCCCGTTGGCCATTACGGACACAGATACCACCTCTGAAGAGGAGCTGGCTGACGTCGCAAAGATCCTGAACAAGAAGTTCGAGGAGGTCCGCTCCTACAGGAGGGATCCCGATGAGGCGGACGAAGTAAGCGACAGCGGTGCCGACGAGGAACCGCGGGCCGTGGAGGGGATGGAGGATCCTACTCCCCAACCGTCGCTCCCGTCGCAACCGGTGCCTATGCCACAAGACAACTCAGGAGCAATCTTGATGGCTATTCAGGCCTTGTGTATGGCGATAAGGACAATGTTGCCCTTACTCCCAGCGGATGATCCAGCCTTCACCTCCCTTCCCCTCTTCCGAGGGATGAGACGGGAACGGAGACAGCGACGACGGGGATGGATGACGACGGTGAGGACGACGGAATGGACCTTCCATCACCACCCGCTCGGGCCTCCCCTCCCGACGAAATTGGCTCCTTCCACGCCATGATCGCCAGGACATCTGGGCTCTTCCAGCTCTGCCCCAAAGAGCAGAAGAAGAAAGGTTTCCTCTACCAACGGCAGGAGGCCAAGAGGAAAACTGTCCTCTCCATTCCATTACTGGACAACATCTGGGATGAAGGGCTGATGCTCCTGAAGAACCAGTCCATGGCTCCTGCTAAGAGGGACTAGTACGAGAAGTAGTACCGGATCCCTGGACTCCGCCCCCATGTGCCTTATGGAACAGCCGTCCCCGGATTTGGTCGTCTCCGCGGCGGACAAGAAGAAAGCAGCGGGGGCGACGGCTTCAACTTCCCCGCTGGACGGCGAGGGGAAGAAACTGGATGCCATGGGACGACGGGTCATCTCGTCGGCGGCGACGACTATTAAAGCGGCCAACGCCCTCGCAATTGTGGCACGCTACGACAGGGAGCTGTGGTTTAAGATCGCTCCCCTGCTGGACTTCCTCCCGGACGACACGAGGGCTGAGGCCCTGGAAATCCTACAGGAAGGCGAGGTGGCTTCGGACCGCAGGAAAGAGCCTGCTCAACCCTTTAAGGTGGGCCTTAACCAGCGGGTTGGCTGCTGAAAAAACATGTTCTGGGGAATTCTTGTAGGCCCCATTGGCTGCCAGATAGGTGCGGCAGGTTATCGACCTGAACGCCGTAATAAGCCAAATGTGCGGAAAAAGCCAGCACATTGTCCAGGGAGCAGGTGAGGGGGTCCAGCCCCTTGTCCTGAGCTCTGTGGCAAAATCTAGTCCACTTGCTCTTGTACTGAGATTGCATAGACAGCCTTCTGGCCTCCTGTATGATGTCCCTGTTGTCCTCCGAGAACTGAGCGTGGTGCAGTCTCAGCTGGTCAGGAACCAGGCTGTTAGGGCCAGCCTGGCTGGGTCCGTATGCTCCACTGCCCCGCCCTGCTTTATCAGGGTGGGGATGGGAAAATGGACAGGCCCCTGGGAGCACAACTGCAGCAAATCCGAGAACCAAGTCCTTGACCGCCAGTGGAGGGCAATTAGGATGAGGCTGCAGTCCACTGATGCCCAGAACTTGCGGAGGGTCCGCTAGAGCAACGGAGGAGGCAACTCATAGCACCAGCAGCCATGCCAGTAGAGCAGGAACGTGTCCCCCAGAAACCTCTGACCCTGTCTTGCCCACAAAGCAAAGAGGGGGCACTTGGTATTCAAAGACGATGCGAATAAGTCCAGATCTGAAACGGACAACAAACAGTTGATGTGCAACTCCCATTCGTAGGTGTTGAAACCCAACCGACTGAGCTCGTTCACTTCCGCATTGCTGACCCTCGGGAGATGGTCCGAGGAAATCCATATCCCCTCCGACAGGGCCCATTCCCAGATTGACACCGCCTCCATGCACAGGAGGGGGAACGAGTGCTACCCTACTTGTTCAAGTAAAACATTGTTGTGGAATTGAAGTTCGTGACCAGAACTGCCTTGTCCCAGATGAGCGGCAGAAAGGCCCTGAGAGCCAGGCCCACCGCCCTGAGCTCGAGCAGATTGATATGCAGGAGGTCTTCCACATTGGACCATGTGCCATGAATCGAGTAGCCCTCCAGAGTAGCCCGGCAGCACAAAAGTGAAGAATCTGTTGTTACCACCAGAGTGGGCTCCGGCAGGGTAAAGGGGGCTCCCACTGCCACATTGCAATCTATCAGTGAAGACCCGGGAGGAGGGACAGGGGAAGATGGAATCCATCTTGAAGCGGCGTGCTGAATTGTGAGCACGCAAGACGCCATCAGGGCCAGAAGGTAATGGAACCACCAAGCCGATGTTGAATTGGCCAGAGAGTGCCCCATCGCCTTGCGCAGGGACAGGAGCACCTCGGGTGTGGGGAACACACGCTGCACAACTGTGTCCCAGTGCACTCCAAGGCACACCAGATCCTGGGCAGGAGTCAGCTGCTATTTCCGCCGGTTGAGGGAGAATCCCAGCTGGTGAAGAACGTCCACCAGCTGCTGGCAGGAGTGCACCGCCCCTTCGGGCGAGCCGTCCCTCACCATCCAGTCGTCCAAAAATGGTGTAAGTGATGGCCACCCAGGCCAAGGAGACCAGCCACCACATTCGTTAGCTTTGTGAACACACGAGGGGCCGAATTGAGGCCAAAAAGGCAGCACAGTGTTCTGAAAGTGGTACAACAATCGTGAACAGCAGAAATTTCCGAGGCGGCTGGTAGATGGGGACATGAAGGTACGCATCCTTGAGGTCTAGCAAAACACATACAGTCCCATGCACAGAAACTCTGCTATGTGCGCTGGAGTAATCATCTTGAAGCGTTCCAACGGTAAAGACAGGTTGAGGAATGACAGGTCCAGGACTACCCTCAGGCCAGCATGATTGTTCTTGGGTACCGCAAAACTCCTGGAGTAGAAGCCGGAACCCCGGTCTGGCTGAGGAACCGGCTCCATCCGCCTGCATATCCAGGAGAGAGGATCTCCTGTAAAAGGGCCGGGATCCTATCTGAAACAGAGGAGGAGAGGAAGGTAAAGGAAACGAAAGAGGAAGACAGACGCTCGTGGAGACTATAGAAAGGATTCAAGGACTCTTGAAACAACGACTCAAGCTGTCCTTGAAGAGATGCAGCTGGCCCCCTACAGGCAAGCGGTGTTCCCTGACTGTTACGTCATTGCTTTTTGGTGTCTGAGGCAGGAATGGAGGAGGGCGAGCACAAACAAAACACACAATATCCTCTGCTGTTTCCTCCTGTGGTCGCTGGGGGAACCAGTCTGGTCTCTGTGCACTGCGGTCCCGAAACACCTTGAAGCCACTGAAAGCATGAGGTTTGAAGCCAGTCCTGCCCTGGGACTGAGGGAAGGACTTCTGCCCTGGTTTAGTCAGGATGGCAAAGGACTTAGCGGTCCGCATAGAGGCCTTATTTTTCGTTAGTTCGTCATACATGGACGAATGAAAAAGATCCGACACCTCAAAAGGAAGATCTAGGATCCTCTCTTGCACATCAGAGGAGAATTTAGTGGCATGCACCCACGCCGTCCGCCTCATCTCGACCCCCAGGTACAGCCAACTGCTGGCTGTGTCGATGTGGGAGACTGAAGAGTCCCTGAGATCCTGTGTAACCGCCCAGGCATCCGCCAGGCTGGTCTTGAAAAAGGTTTGTCTCTCCAGGGGGAGGTCAGGTAGGAACTCCCCGATCCCTCGCCACAGCTTCTGGTTCACCACGGCTAGAAGCGCGTCGGCCTGTCACAAGTGCAGCCCAAAGTTGAGGTAGTAACGTTTGCCAAAAGACTCAAGGGCTTTGTCGTCTTTGGAAAGAAAACTGGAGGCGGCCCCTGCTGCTGAAGACAAAGGCTTGAAATACAAGGAAGCCGCCACTGCCACCACCACTGAAGAGTGCAGCTGAGGGTGGGAGGCCAGGAGGACGGATTCCCCAACCAAATGTCTAAACCAGCTGTCCAACTTCTTGTTCATCTGGGCATTGGCAATGGGCTTCTCCCGGACCTTCCTCGCCACCTGCAGGACATCTTTCTGGAGGGGAATGGCCAAACGGCGGGTGGCATGCCAGGCCAGTACCTATGCCAACACCACCAACTCCTGGGGGAGGGGGGCTGCACTGGCTGAGGGACCCCCAAGAACTCTGCAAGAACCTGAAGATGGTCATGAAAGGCCTTCACTGACGCTGAAGGCTCTTCGTCCTGGGCATAGTTGTCGCGGTCATCGTCCCCAACAAACCCTTTTTCCAGGCGGAGGAGCGTCTGGGTCCTGGGATACAGGGGTCAGAGGGCCCCCCCCCCTGATCTGCACCCAAAGGTGGCTACAGGCAACTGCGGGGGAGGTGTTGGTGGTACAAGCGGAGGAGGAGGGCTCTGAAGTACCGGACTGGAGGGGGAACGGGGTGCAGCACTGGCACTGCTGGAGGAACCAGAGGAGGGCCCAAAGGCAGAGGCCTAGGAAGCATGACATGTGGGATCACTTCCCTGACGGTGCCCTTGAAGAGCCCAATCATCTGCAGGGAGCGCGTGAGGAAGAGGAAATGCTCATCTTCACACGCCGCTGTATCGCAGGGGTGTGGACCTCAGCTGTGCTGGGCCTTCCTTCCTGATCGATGCGTCTATGCGCATGGGGGTGTGTGTAGCCATAAGGCTGAGAGGGGTAGATGTAGTCCTGCAGAGACCTTTCACCTGCACCAAAGGGTCTGCCACCGCTTCCCAGACGAAGGTGACTGGAACCTTCTTGCAGGGCACACTTTGTGGGCGAAGGACCCAGGAGAGGCCCCGAGTCTGAATCCAAGATGGCCGCCGGACTCGCAGGCTCTGCAGCGTGCTTGTCTGCCATCTTTGGGCCTGTTGTCACACCCTGGGAGGGAGGGTGCGCAGGACCCGTGCCACATGCTGACTCAAACATGGAAGGGCACACCTTGGCCCTAGAACCTGAAGCAGAAGTGTCAACCTCAGAAATGGTAGGCTCAGAGCCCTCAGCTCACTGGCCAGTAGTCGAATCGCCCTGCACAACAATCTCGGAGGTGGCTTCGGTAAGCTGGGTGCCGTCAGCTATGGAGCTGGTAGTCGTTTTTGATCGTGCTTTGAACAGACTCCTGAAGTTAGAACACAACAACTCTTTGCACGCTTGTAGCCTTTAATGGTCTCACGTCTGCCAGAACCAGATTCCAAGGTCCCCTTTGCAGTGGAAAGCCCCGTGAAGGAGTCTCCGTGCTGAGGGGCCTTGCTAAACAACCTACCATGTCTTGACGTGGGGTCCTGGTGACAGACTCTTTAAGATGACCCGGAGGAGAAGAATGGAAGATCTCTCGCCAGCGGGAAAAGCGATTCTTCAAGGCCCGGTGACCGAGAGCGCTGCAAGCAGGGGACACGTCCCACCAGTGGTCAGGCCCCAGGCACTCAAGACAGAGCGCATGGGGGTCCGATATCGGGAATGAGCCAACGTAGGATGTGCATCTCTTGTAGCCTCCTGCAGCCTACATGCGCTGGGGGAGGCAAGGCACTGAAGGGAGGTGAAGAAGATAAAAAAATAAAGACCGGGGAGCATGCAAAAAGTTGAAAAAAGTTCCTGTGTCTAGCTGTCAGATCTGACACCGCCCGTGCAGAAAAAGGGACTGAGGTGAGGCACCCGGAGGACAAGATCTCGGGGGCGTTCACATGCCCGGGCCGCACCTCTGCGCGCTGTACTAAATTTAATGGGAAAGCTCAATTTCTCACTGCCAAAGGTTCCGGGACTGTCCCTATGTTGGGGGATGCCCACAAGGATGGAGGAAAGGGGACGGACGTAAGAGCATGGGACAAAAGGAGAACCTCTGTATATAGTACATCCTTGACTATCCTTGACTATCTTCTCTTGGGAGTACTGCCTTCTGTCGAATCCCATAGAAACCCTATGAATTTCTTTATCTGCATAGGAATCTGGGTGGACTTCGACATTGATCGATCGATCTAGAGAAAACATGGTCTTATGAGAACTGCAGGTTGGATTCTTCCTGGGCTGGTGATCTTGCCCTGACTAGCCAGTAGTCCAAAAAGATTTACAGAGGCACACTCCTCAGCCGAAGGGATGCAGACAAACGTTGTGCCAAACTAAGGCCAAAAGGAAGGACTTTGCACTGAAATGGGTCCCCCTACAATGAAGAAATGGAGGTAATGCTGGTGAGGAACCCAAAACGATAGATGCAAATACGCATTATGCAGGTCCACGGGTACCAGCCACTCACCTGGCTGAAGGGAAATTTGTATGAGAGCAAGCATTGGGTTGTGTGAGGCAAGATCAAGAACCATCCTCAATTCCAACTGGCTATTCTTCGGAATGGTAAACATCGAGTAAAAGCCCAACTCCTCTCTGAAATTGCGACCCCGTTGAATGCATCCATGAGCAAAATCGTCTGGAACTCCTCCATGAGAGATTTCGAAATCCTTTGAGAAGGTGGGTGGGAGGAGGGGGAATGAGAAGGAGCTGGCCCCTCCTGCCAACAACTGACAGTACCCAAGGGTCATCAGTGATCTCCTAACAGCTCTGCAAATTAAAAGAATGTCGTCATCCCCCTCCTCTACTGGGGAGATGAGAACCTGAAACCTGACTTCCCATGGGCTGCTTAGGATCGGAGGAGCATGGATGCTCCTTACGCTGAGCACTAGTCAATATGTCCCCTAAATCTGCCTGAATTTTCTGAAGAAAAGAACTGCCTGTGAAAACCTGAGATATTCTGTGCTTAGGCAGAATCTTGATGAGCAAAGCAAGAGACTTTGCCGTTAGGTACTGTTTTCTTTTTTCTTATCTCTTCATCCGTGTCCAGACTGAAGTGCTCCACCCCATTAACAGCAAATCTGGATGCGTTGCTGAACACCTGGTTAGGATTTTGTATCCTTCAAGAATGGCTGTCTATGAAGAGCTTCTCCAATGCCTCGTGCAGTGCTATTCAAGTGGTGGTAAGTGGACTGCCTTAGATCCTGGGCCACCTGAGCCAACCCAGAATGTGAGGAAGGCATCATAATCTCCAAGTTCCTTCCAGAACATTTGATTTGCTGTCGCCATTACTGCTTCAGCATTTGCTGTTGGGACACTGAGGGCAACATTTTGATAAGCCCTCTTGCCAACATTGTTTAGGATACAGTGCTCATGCCTCAGAGGACCTTCAGAGGAAGAAGATATTGTCTGACCTTTGCCAAAAAGGGTTGCAGCAACCACTATGGTGGACTATGCCAGCGTGTGCCCTGTCACACAGCTTCTTACTGGGCAGGGACCTGAACCAGAGGTCCATTCTTCTTTGCTATGGGTGGAATAGCAGTTGGCTTCTGCCAAATCTTAACTGATTCCCTAACCACACCAGGATGCAAATGAATGCCTGACCTGATCGCGGCTTTCCCCTTGGTCTGAGGGCTTTTGTAAACCGGAATTCCCAAGTAATCCATGAGAAAATCCATCTAGTCATAGAAAGCCTTCGCCGACATCAGTACCTCGGTCCAAGTGCTCCACTGATACTGCATCATGGTCCCCTTGGGCATCCTCACTTGGTGGTAGAGGTGAGAGCCGTGGAAAAGGGGGGCATATGTTTTAAGGGCAGAGTAGGTGGAGACAGCACTAGTGGAGGCACCTGAGAGGGTCAGGGGAGGAGCAATGGGCAGAGGAAAAACCATCAGAAATCAGGTGGTGATGAAGCTTGAGGGATACCTGTTGAGGGTTTCGGAGGATTATCAGAAAGAAGCACTTCCTGCACAAGCCCGTTAAAATATTGTCTCAAAGGTACGGAGTGCTTGAGGTTCTGAAACCTCAAAACATCTGTCTTCTCTTGACGAATGATCAGTGCCACTGCCAGAGGGAATGGGGATGCCTCTTGGGACCCAAGTATTGTGTGACACTGACAAAGGACAAGCCAAATATAGCCTCACACTGGAGACTACTCCACCCCATGGAGTAATAGACGGAAGACCCCAGGATACGGGGCAGAGGTGGGCTGAAGAAACCAGTCAGAATCCTCCTTCCCTGTCAACTCCAAAACTACAGGTGAAGCATCTCTCAGTAACAGCCCAAAAGCTACTAGTAACTGTAGAAGAACAGTACGCCACCATGGTCTGCAGTTGAAGTATGGGGTCGGCAACTATGTGGGCCATGGAGCTCTTTTGAGAAAGTCGCTATGACAAGTTTCTGAAGCCTCTCTGGCTCTGACCCAGTAAGTATCCTAGTTTGAGGAACAATTTACTGGTACGAGCACAGAGACCAACGCAGCCTCAGACCAGGGCTCCAGTAACAGACACCGAAAGAGGTCTTGGAGAGAATCCCAGTTGTGATGGGGAGCCGCTTCAGATCCTGCACCCATGTATCAGTGACTTCTGTGAAATTACTATCGCCAATCAATCATGTTATTTTAGCATTCAATTGGCACTTATCAAATGTTTACTTCAAAGTACAAAAAAGTTATAATAAAAGAGTACAAAAAAAATGAAAACAGATTTGTGAAGATAGTGAAGAACAGAAAACAAGATAGAAAAATATCACAAAAAAGATATATACAAAAGGAACAGGAGTCAATCTTTGTTAGTTGGAAGAAACATCTTGATTGTTCTTGCCTTGTTCACCGCAAGTCCAGTTTATAAAAAAACAGAAGTGAATTTTCCAGCTTATTAAAAAATGCAAGGCCCTCTGCAATGCGTTCTTCCCTATAGCTTTGCGTTGCATTCTCTGCCATAGAAGAACAAGTTCCTTCTTACCTTGTAACGTTCTTTCGATGGGATGTTCCTCCGACGTATTCCTTATCTATGATATTTGTATCTCCAGCTTGCTGGCCTCGGAATTTTTTTTTCCCCAGTAGAGGGCACTGTGCGTCGACGTCCGTCGAGTAGGTTTTCTTCGACAGCCACCGTATCGACGCTGACGTCATCATGCCTATAAATGGTCACGCGCAGCGTCCGTTGCTCAGTTCCGTTTTGTAGAGTAAAGTAGTTATTGCATGAATGGTTACTACCCTTGAAGGAGCGTAAGCTGCAACCACAAGGGAAATGTTACTGCGGGGATGGATGGGAGGGGCGATAAGGAATACGTCGGAGGAACATCCCATCGAAAGAACGTTACAAGGTAAGAAGTAACTTGTTCTTCGAAAGGATTGTGTCCTTCGACGTATTCCTTATCTATGATAGACTCCTATAGCTGTGGTATGTGATTGGAGGCGGGAGTAAGAGATGCCATATTACTCTTTAAGAGTGAACAGAGTGTAACACAGCTTTGCCAAATCTAGTCTCTTGACTAGAGGAGGAATCCAGGCTATAAAATTTGGTAAAGGTATGTGCAGACGACCATGTGGCAGCCGCACATATCGCACATATGTCTCTAATTGGTACCCCTCTTTGAAGAGCTGAGGATGCCGCGATACCCCTGGTCGAATGAGCCCTTAGATTTTGAGGGGGCTCTTTCCCTGCCAGTTTGTAGCATTCCAGAATGGCTAAAATATTCCATCTGGAGATGGTTTGTTTGGTTATTGGCAATCCAAACTTATGTCCTGCGCAACCTACAAAGAGTTGGTCTGCTTGTCTAATTTTAGCATGTCTACTGATATAAAAACTCAAGGCTCGCTTAGGGTCCAGCCTGTGTAGTCTCTCTTCCTCTTTCCCCGGATGGGGAGGAGGATAGAATGAAGGTAAAGTAATCTTCTGAGTAATGTGAAATTCAGAAACTACCTTTGGGAGGAAGTTAGGCTTCACCTGTAGAACGACTTTGTCCTTGTGAAAAATTGTATGCAGAGGTTTACAAGATAGGGCTTGTATCTCGCTAACCCTTCTAGCAGATGTTAATGCTACCAATAAAACAGTTTTGAGGGTGAGAAACTTCAATGAACAAGAGTGGAGTGGTTCAAAAGGAGCACCCTTTAGGAAGTTTAAAACTAGATTTAAGTCCCATAAGGGAACTTGGAATGGTCTTGGAGGGTAAACATTAGTTAGACCTTTCAGGTATTGTATTACCAATGGAATTTTGAAATACGATGGCTCCTCTGCAGTGCGCTTAAAGATCGATAGCGCTGCGAGATAGCCCTTAATAGTGCCAACCTGAAGGCCTAAATTTGCCAAATAAAGTAAGAAGGATAACACCGCAGGTGTACCACATGAAAAGGGTACGATAGCCTTTTCTCTGCACCAGCTGCAAAATTTATTCCAACGGCAGCGGTATAGAGTTTTAGTTGCTGGCCTTCTGGCCGAAAGCAACACCTCCATCACGTCATCTGGAAGGTCCCAATCCTTGGTACCTCAACCTTTCAGATACCAAGCGTGAAGGTAGAGGGTCTTGATGGCTGGATGGAGAACCTGACCTCCCTTCTGTGAGAGAAGATCCTCTCTGTACGGTAGACGAATTGGAGGGCAGATGGACATGTCCAGAAGGTCCGGGTACCACGTTCTCCTGGCCCAATCCGGGCAATTAGGATCATGGTCTTCCGAAACCTTCTCAACCTCCTGATCATTTGAGGAATGACAGGGACCGGAGGAAACGCGTACAGAAGCGGGAACTCCCAGTCCACTACGAACGCGTTTCCTAGAGCTCCTCTCGGGGGAAATTCCCTTGAGCAAAATCTGTCGCACTTCCTGTTGATACTGGTGGCGAACAGATCCACTTGAGGGGTTCCCCAAAGGGCGAAGGTCTCTTGAAGGACTTCCTGAGCTATCTCCCACTCGTGGGAGACTGTGTTCTGCCTGCTCAGAGCGTCCGCTGTCAAGTTCTTCTCTCCGGCTAGATGAATTGCCGATAGAGAGATTCCTTCCTGAATTGCCCAAAACCAGAGCTGCATCGCCTCTCTGCACAGTGGCAGTGACCCTACGCCTCCTCTCTTGTTGAGGTAGTGCATGGCCACTGTATTGTCCGTCATTTTCAGGATGTTTCTCCCCCGTAGAGACGGCAGAAAAGCCTTCAGTGCCAGTCTGATGGCTCTCAGCTCCAACAGGTTGATGTGTAGTCTGGACTCCGATGGAGACCAACGACCGCTGATGGTCAGATCGTTGGCATGGGCTCCCCACCCCGTGAGTGAGGCGTCTGTGACTACTGTTATCTCCGGCCATGGTTGCCAAAACAGTTCTCCTTTCAAGATGTTCTCTGGAGAGGCCCACCATTGAAGGTCGTGGGCTACCTTGTCCGGAATCCGGAGGAGATCTGTCATCCTCCCTGAGAATTGTGACCACTGAGTCCTCCTCAGTGCCCACTGAAGTATTCTCATTCTCAGGCGAGCCTCTGGCACAAGGGATATGCAGGATGCCATGAGGCCTAGCAAACTCAAAAAGTCATAGGCTGGGAGACGTTGGGCATTTTGAAACCTGGTGACCATCTGCAGAATATCTTGAGCCCTCACCTCTGGTGGCGAGGCTTTTCCCAGGGACGTGTCCAGAACTGCTCCAATGAACTGGAGTCTCTGTGATGGTATCATCTGCGACTTCTTTAAATTGAGGGAGAAGCCCAGCTTGTGAAGGAAGTGGCAGGCATAATCTAGTTGGATCCGAGCTTGTTCCGAAGAAGCTGCTCTGATCAACCAATCGTCCAGGTAGGGGTAGACGTGAATCCCTTCCCTCCTTAGACTTGCAGCCACAACCAACATTAGCGTGGTGAAGACCCTCGGGGCGGAGGTCAGCCGAAATGGCAGAACTCGAAATTGATAATGAGAGTTGCCAATTGCGAACCTCAGGTACTTCCTGTGCTTGGGATGGATTGGCACATGGAAATAAGCATCCTGGAGGTCCAGAGATACCAACCAGTCCTGAAGCTGGAGGGCCTGAAGGATCTGAGAGAGAGTTACCATCTTGAACTTGTCCTTCCTGAGGAACTTGTTCAATTCTCGTAAATCCAGGATGGGTCTCAGTCCTCCGTCTTTCTTTGGTATGAGAAAGTAGGGGGGAGTACCAGCCCTTGTTCCTGTCCGCTACAGGTACCGGTTCTATGGCACCTTTCTCTAGCAGGTTTACAATTTCCTGCAAGAGGAGCGGGTCCGGCACTTTCAGCGAGCTGTTCCCCGGTGGATGGCTCTGAGGGATGCGTAGAAAAGGCAGGCAGTAACCTTGGGCAACTGTCTTCAATGCCCAAGCATCTGACGTAATAGCCTGCCATTCCGTCAGATGGTGAGCTAACCTGCCCCCTACAGGTGTCTTGTGATGGGAGACCTCAGAGTGGTTTGGGAGCGGCTGATGCAGTTGCCGAAGGTAAAGCGGCTCCTGCTCCTGTTGATGTGGCTTTCTTTCCTTTACCCCGTCCACCACAGGTACATTTTCCCTGGCCTCTTTGAGCCGGCCGTCCTCTGCCTCTTCCATATGAGGAATAATAGCGAAAGGACCTTCCTCTCCAAGAGGATGCTGAGGGACGAAAATTAGTTTGGCGGATTGCAGCTCCTAGTGACTTGGCTGCTGCTTTAGATGTTTGCAGTTTTTCCAAACTGTCATCCGCCTTTTTACCAAACAGGGAAGAGCCGTCAAAGGGCATATTTAAAAGTCTGGCCTGTACGTCAAAAGCAAAGCCGGACTTTCTCAACCACGCATGCCTGCGGATTGTGGTACTTGCCGCCATGTCCCTGCTGATACTGTCAGCAGAATCAATGCCAGTTTGAAGGGACTCACACATTGCATCTTTACCATCTCTGATGATATTTAAAAATGCGTCCCTTTCTTCTCCTTCCTGGAGACAGTCAGCCGCTGATGAAGCACACTCCCAAAGAGTGTGGCTGAACCTAGCGAGCGTACAAGTCGCATTAATAGATTTTAAAGCCATGCTACAGGCCGAGAAGACTTTCTTAGCCATGGCATCATATTTTTTATCATCCCTATCCTGTGGAGCAGTGGGGTATGCAGATGTACTGCCTGATGAAGTTGCAGCCTGGACCACCAGACTCTCTGGAGTAGGGTGTTTAGATAGGTATTCAGGGTCAGCAGCAGATACCCTATATTTCGCTGACAATTTCTTGTTAACCGCAGGGACAACTTCAGGAGTTTCCCAGATAGTTAAAATCTTCCTTTGTAAAGCAGAATGAAAGGGAACCACAGGATCCTCCTGAGGACCTTTATCCAGAATGTCTGTGAGGTCATCCTGTTGAAAAACAGGTCAAGGCGCAGACCAACCCATGAACTCCATAATTCTTGACATTAGGGTTCTATAAGGGGTTTCAGCATGTTCCCCTGGGTCTGGTTTGACAAATTCCACTTCTGGGGAAGTGTCTAGGCCACTTGCTTCTTGCAATGCATCCTGAAAGTCTTTCAACCTTCTTTCCTTAGAGGCAAACGTCTCTGGTTCAGGTGATGTGGTCCTCTGCAGCCCAAAAGGCCTTTCTTGATTAGAATCTTCCCTTTCTTCATAAATTGAAGTTAAGGGGGGATGCTCTGGCCTGTGAAATGGTATAAAACCCATCTCTAAGGCAGAGGGAGCCATCATCAGTGGCCTTGAAAAGGTCAATGTCGTCGACGCCGATGTAAAAATCCTCGAAGGCGCCGACAAAGGCGTTGAGAAAACTGGAAGAGGCCTCGAAGAACTCGAGAGGATCGGAATCGTGCTTGAGGATGTCGACGACGTTCTCGACGTCGTGTCAAAGGCTCTCGGTGTAACCGTTGGCTGTGGAGTAGCCGTGGGTTTTTCTTTTATCGGCGTCGATGTCGGCGTCGACTCGATCGACGGATGCGTCGAAGAACCCTTCGATAACGGCGTCGATGGCGCCGATCTATGCTTCAAAGGGGCTTTCGACGATGGCGTCGAAGATGCTTTACTTCCCGATGGCTCATGGCGCTTTCGGGTCGACTCTTTCGCCGGGTGCTTCGACTCGCGGCGTTTAGATTTTTTGGGCTTTTCACCCGGGGTATCACCCTCAGCTGACTTCGAGGGGGTCGAGGCCGCTTTCTCGAAGACGCTTAGCATCTTTTTTCTGAATTCCTCCCACTCAGCCTGAGAGCTGTATTTTGTGGGGCAATTTACTCTTTCAGGGGAACTAGAAGACGACGACAAAGGAGATCTTGTACGTCTCTTTTTCGAGTGTCTAGACCTCGACGAGTGGTGGGAGCCGCTTTGAGACCTAGACCGAGAATGCTTTCAACGGTGACGAGACGAATGTCTCGACTCTACTGCAGAAACTTTCGAGGAAGTTAAAACTGACTTACCTCTCTCGAGCTTCCCCTTACGCTCCTTCAAGGCTTTCGCCATCATGGATAGGCATTCCTCACACTCCGAACACTGGTGTTCGATTCCCAGACACCACAAATAGCAACGACATTTTCTTCCCACAGTCTCGGCAGTTTTTGAAACTGGACGAGGAGTCATCGGGTCGGAAGAGGAAGCCATCGAGTACGAGTTGGTTTTCTCGAGGTAATACGAATATATATCGACTGACGAACTGAGCAACGGTATTCCAAGGCACACGAAGCGCGGAAAAACGGAACTGAGTAACGGACGCTGCGCGTGACCATTTATAGGCATGATGACGTCGGCGTCGATACGGTGGCTGTCGAGGAACACCTACTCGACGGACGTCGACGCACAGCGCCCTCTACTGGGAAAAAATGTTTCCGAGGCCAGCAAGCTAGAGATACAAATATCATAGATAAGGAATACGCCGGAGGACACAATCCCTTCGAAAGAGAGTCTTATAAACAAACTGAAGTTGAGACAAATATTAATCCGGTGTACCCGAATTGGTTGAAGTGAGTCAGCTAGAGAGAACATGCAAAGGTTAAAGAACATCAATCATAACTAAAATGTATTGGATCTCTGCTACAGCCAAGGCTGTAATCTATATATATGTACCGAAAGGAAATTCCATACTCGCATGGGAACTGGGGAATACACTGTGAAAGTGCATCACTGAGTGTGTAGGTCCCAAGGGTTAAGAGGGCCCAAACACACCAGAAACAGAGTGGCAGGGTCCGCCACTGAAAAAGACCTGAGACACCCAGTGCACGTCAAAATCCCGGCTTTACCCAGCATACACTGCAGACAGCGGGATTGATTGGGGCAAGGGGGGAAGGAACAAGTTACTTACCTGTAACTGTTGTTCTCCAGCATGGGTCTGGCATGGATTCACATGCTCATGAATATTCCCCGTCGTCAGGCCGGGAATCGACGGTATAGAAAAAAATCAGTATCAGTTTCCTTTCTGATCTGTCTTTCTTAGTAGTAAACAATCACTGGTCTCTGGGTCATACTGCCCCCAGCCAATGACTGCCCTCTCCCTAAGCCCCGCCTCTGGCAGCCATCCTCAGATTTGGTAGCACGTAAAGTGGCAGTATGACCAAGTGAAGAGCCGCAGAGGGGGTAGGCGGGAGGGTTCGCATGTGAATCCATGCCAGACCCATGCTGGAGAACAACAGTTACAGGTAAGTAACTTGTTCCTTCTCCAGCATGGGGTCTGGCATGGATTCACATGCTCCTGAATAAGAGAATACATAGCAGTACACACATGCACAACCACGGGAGGTGGCAACAGGCTCAACATTAAGCAATACAACAACTCAACATTAAGCATCTCTTACCTCCTCCCCAGGCTCACCTTAGGCGAACAGGTTGCGCAGCACTGCTTGGCCGTCCCTGGAGTCCCGATCGATGCAGTAGAATCTTGTGAAGGTGTGCGTCGACCTCCACGTCGCAGCCCTGCAGATGTCCATCAGGGGCACACCAGACAGGAACGCCGTGGTAGCAGCGATCGCTCTGGTCGAATGGGCTCTCGGACGGCCGGGCAGCGGTCGGTTTGCCAACCGGTGACAGTGCATGATGCAGCCGGAGAGCCATCTGGAAATGGAAGTCTTCGAGAGAGCCTTCCCTTGATTCATAGTCCCAAAGTTCACAAACAGCTGTGACGTCTTCCGAAAACTCTTCGTGCGGTCCACGTAGAACTTCAGCGCTCTAGCTTCATCCAGCGAGTGCAAAGTCCTCTCGGCCGGCGACGAAGGTGACGGGAAGAAAACTGGCAACACCAAGGGCTCGTTGAGGTGGAAGTCCGACGGCACCTTGGGCATAAAGGAGTGGTGCATCCTCAGCACCACCCTC
Organism: Ambystoma mexicanum; assembly: GCF_040938575.1. NCBI lineage: Eukaryota > Metazoa > Chordata > Amphibia > Caudata > Ambystomatidae > Ambystoma > Ambystoma mexicanum. Next base: position 879,758,997 of record NC_090937.1, on the reverse strand, counting down.
GTGTCATGAAAAGTCAAGTATGGAGGCTTACAAGATAGGGCCTGGATCTCTCCCACTCGTCGTGCGGAGGTGATGGCCACGAGGAAAGCGGTCTTCCATGACAGGAACTTCATAAGCTCGAATGGGGACCCCATGAGCCTGGTCAGTACCACATTAAGCTCCCACGCCCGGGCAGGAGCCTTCACCGGCGGGAATGATCGGAATAGTCCCTTCATGAATTCTTTCACCAGGCGATGCAACCACAAGGACGCCCGTCCCGCAGTCCTGGTATATCGGGAGATTGCAGCCAGATGTATTTTGATGGAGGCGTGAGCCAGTCCAGCTTTGGCCAGCGACAGTAGGTACGGCAGTACTTGAAGGGCCGTAATCCGCAGAGGGTTAATCTTCTGTGCACGACACCAGACAGAGAACCTCTTCCATTTATGTCCGTAGCACTTGAGAGTTGAGGACGCCCTGGCCTTTGCAAGAACCTCTCTGCAGTCGGCTGGGATGGCGTACCCTCCAAACTCTAGTGCTGCAGGTGCCAGGCCTGCAAGTTCAGCGACTCCGGGTTGTGGTGAAGAATGGCGCCTCCTTCTTTGGAGAGAAGGTCTGCGTCCGTCGGCAGCTTGACTGGTGTGGACGTTGACAAGTCCAGAAGGTCCGGAAACCAGATCTGTCTCGGCCACGCCAGTGCGACGAGGATCATCCTGCACCGGGACCTATTGAGCTGGTTGATGAGCCGGAGCAGCAACGGCAGCGGAGGGAACGCATAAAGAAATATGCCGTCCAAGGGGAACGAGAAAGCATCGCCCATGCTCCTCGGCTGGGGGAACCTGCTGGTGAACCTCCGGCACTTGGAATTTGTCGCCGTCGCGAAGAGATCGATTTGGGGTTCGCCCCATCGTCGGAAGAGTCGATCCACTTGATCCTGGCCTAGTTCCCACTCGTGGCACGAGCACAGCTCCCTGCTGCGTGAGTCGGTGATTGTGTTTTTTATTCCTGGCAGATGAAGAGGCACCAGGAACATCCGTTGGGTGACGGCCCAATGACACAGCTCCTGGGCTTCCTTGGATAGGGCCGGGGACCTGGTTCCGCCCTGCTTCCGGATGTAGAACATTGTGGTGGTGTTGTCGGTGAAGATCCTCACCACCTTGCCCTTGAGGGACGGAAGAAAGGACCTGAGGGCCCAGAACACTGCGCAGAGCTCCAAGATGTTGATGTGGAGTGACTTCTCCTCCGGGAGCCAAAGGCCTCTCGCGTGAAGATCTCCGGAGTGCGCTCCCCAACCTTCCAGGGAGGCGTCCATCGTCACCGTCACCTGGTGAGCTGGGGTCTGAAAGTCCGTGCCCGCAGTCAGATGGGAGCGAGTACCCCACCACCGGATCGCCTGACGGAACGTCTCGTTGAGAGGGATCCTGTCCTCGAAGCTGCCCGTCGACTGGACCCAGCGGGCGTCGAGGAACTCTTGTAAGGGACGCATCAGAAGCCTGCAAAGGCGCACCATATAAATGCAGGAGGAAATCATCCCGAGGAGGGACTTGATAAATCTTACCCTGGCCATGTCCGTGGCCAGCAGACGCTGCACCTTGCCCAGAATGGTCCTGGTCCTTTCCTCCGACGGCGAGGCCAGCCGCGCCACTGTATCAAGCTTGGCTCCCAGAAACAGGTCGACTTGCGACGGAACCAGGTGGGATTTTGGAAAGTTGATGGAGAATCCCAGGTCCGTGAGCATCTGGACCGTCTTCGCAGTGTGCTCCACGGCGAACTCCCTTGTCCTGGCCCGGATGAGCCAGTCGTCCAGGTAGGGGTAGACGTGGATCCCCTGTAGGCGCAGCCGCGCCGCCACCGGTGCGAGGCACTTGGTGAACACCCTGGGTGCCGACTTCAATCCGAACGGGAGGGCCTTGAACTGGTAGTGCCGCCGTTGGACCACGAACCTGAGGAATTTTCGGTGTCTTTTTAGAATGAGGAAGTACGCATCCTCCAAGTCCAACGACGACAGGAAATCGCCCTCCTCCAGCTGTCCCAGCACGTGCTGGAGGGTGACCATACAGAACTTCTGTGCCTTGATGTACTTGTTCAGTCGTTGCAGGTCCAGGATGGGGCGCCATCCACCTGTCTTCTTTTTTACGAGGAAGTACCTTGAGTAAACTCCGGAACCCCAAAGCCTCTTTGGGACGAGCTCGATGGCACCATTCTTGAGCATCGCCCTTACTTCCAACAGTAGTTGAGGGACGTGATTTTCCTTCCTGGCCACAGGTGGAACGTGAGGGCACTTCTTCTGAAACTCGAGGGCGTGCCCTTGGGCCAGGGCATCCAGCACCCAACGGTCGGTGGAGATGGACTCCCACACGCTGACGAACCTCGCCAGCCGGCCTCCCACTGGGGTGCTTCGGCGGGGGCCCGACCCCACGGTCGGTTCAATCTTGTTTGGAGGCCGCCTTGCTTCCTTGACCTCCCTGTCGACGACGACGGGCACCACCTGACTTGCCGCGTCCCCTGTAGGCTTCCTGGGACGAAGATCTTGCCGCTTGGCGGTACGTGGAGGAGCCACTGCCGGATCCCTTGGATGCACCTTGTCTGCCTCCGGAGCTCCGAAAGGACTGCCGTCGTTGTTGGAGCACTCCCAGTGCCCGGACAGTCTCTGTGTCTGTCTTGATGGCCTGAAGGGACTCATCAACCGCCTTCCCAAACAGGTTGTTCCCGTCGAAGGGCATGTCCAAAACCTTGGTTTGTACGTCCTGGCGGAAATCCGTGGCCTTGAGCCATCCTCATCGTCTCAAGCAAACGCTGTTGCCCAACTGACGGAAACCGGTGTCGGCGATGTCCGTTGCCACCGTGATGGCGTGGTCCGAAGCAATCTCACCTTCCTGTAGGATTTCAAGGGCCTCAGTCCTTTTGGCGTCCGGAAGGAAGGCCAACAGAGGGGCGATTTTGAACCACAACTCCCTGTCGTAGCGGGCTACGATAGCCAGGGCGTTGGCCGCCTTGATAGTCGTCGCTGCGGATGAGATGATCCGTCGTCCCATCGTGTCCAGCTTCCTGCCCTCGCCGTCCGGCGGGGAAGTTGATGTCGAGGCCGATGCCCCCCCCAGCTTTCTTCTTTGCCACCGCCGCCGAGACGACCGAATCCGGTGTAGGTTGCGCCCGAAGGCACAAGGGGGCAGCGTCGGGGACCCAGTACTTCTTCTCGTACCGGTCCCTCTTTGCCGACGCCGTGGCAGGGTTCTTGAGGAGGGCGAGCCCCTCATCCCAGATGTCATCAAGAAGCGGTACGGCGAGGACCGTCTTCCTCTTAGCCTCGCGCCGTTGGTAAAGGAACCCTTCCTTCTTCTTCTCTTCTGGGCAGAGCTGGAAGAGCTCGGATGCCCTGGAAATCATGGCATGAAAGGATCCAAACTCGTCGGGCGGGCACGCCCGAGCAGGGGGCAACGGGGGACACGTCCCGTCGTCGCCTCCGTCGTCATCTGTACCTGTCGTAGCCGTGCCTGTATCATCCCTGTGGGTAGTAGACCGGGGGGAAGGCAGAGCAGGCCGCAGAGGTGGGAGAGGTGGCGTAGGATGCGTCCTCCTCCTCTTATGCAGTGGACTTTCCGAAGGTCCTGGCTCCGGTTCCCCCGTCGGGTCTGGCTCAGGTACCTCCGTCGGGGGGAGGGGCAACCTTGTCCTTATCCCGAGCATAAGGACTGAATCGCTGACAAAATGGCCGCTGAAGTGTCCTGCGGCGCCAGAAACGACGGGCGCGAGGGCTCTTGAGGAGCCTCGTCGACGACACCGTCGCTCTCGTCGTCGCCCTCGTCGGGATCCCTCCAGATGAGCTTGGCCTCTTCCACGACTTCGACGAGCTCTTCTTCAGAGGTCGTGTCCGTATCCACGATGGCCACCAGCCCCTCCCCCACCTTTTCCAACGAGGACTTCGTGGGGGTCTTCTCAATGGGCCTGAAAGATGACTCCCTCCGCGGTGGCAGGGAGACTCTGGGTCCTGAGGTCGCCTCCACTGGTGTAGCCTCCACAGGCTGAACCAGGGCCGCTGCGACATCCTCAATCGAGGTCTTAGCAGGGTGAATTAAGGCCATCGTCACCTTCTGTACGCCTGGGGCCTTCACCTTGGGGGGAGGGTCCGAGCCTCGCTCCCCCTCTGCCGGAATCTTCGAGATCGACCGGGGCCTCTACAGAAGCTTCGCCGGGTTCTCAGACTTCCTCTTACCCGAGCCAGAGCGTTGGCTCGTGGTTGATAGCGCCGGGGAGGATGCGCCCTGCCTGGCAGCCACGGAGCCCGACCGTTCGGCGCTCCTGGTGCCCGCGGACTCGCAGTGCTTAGCCTTTTGTTGGGCCCCCGTCGCCGGGGCGCCCTCACAGGACTAAGAAGACCGCTCTTCTTCTCGCCTGACGGGCTCTTCCCTTCCAGCCAGTTGGCGAGACGGAGGTGGCGATCCTTCATGGTCCGCTCCGACATGTTCCCACAAAACGCACAGTCCTTCTCAGTGTGCGTCTTGTCCTCATGGAGACAGTAGAGGCATAACGAATGCTCGTCCTCCTTGAAAACATTCTGAAGCTGGCATCCAGGGCAGGTCCTGAACAGCTTCCCGGGCGTCGAGCTTCCTTTCTCCTGGGCCATGTCCGGGGTAGGCCTCAGAACTTCTGGAATCCTCCAAAAGCGTAACTCGACGAAATCTTCCCCCTTGAGGGGCGTAGAAAACTCCGAAACGGATCCCTGTTGATCGGATGTAGAAACGGTGGAGCTTGAGGCTCTATTTAACCGAAAAATGAGAAAAATCTCCTGAAAAAGCGCGAAAACGCAGCAAAAGCTCGAGAGCTAGAGCACGAGGACTCCCAACACTTGAACGTGCGGTAAAAATCTGAGGATGGCTGCCAGAGGCGAGCCTTAGGGAGAGGGCAGTCATTGGCTGGGGGCAGTATGACCCAGAGACCAGTGATTGGTTACTACTAAGAAAGACAGATCAGAAACGAAACTGATACTGATTTTTTTCTATACCGAGGATTCCCGGCCTGACGACGGGGAATATTCATGAGCATGTGAATCCATGCCAGACCCCATGCTGGACAAATATATAAATACTGAGGGGAAGCAGAGAAAGAAAAAAATAAGAGCTGCGTCAGATGTCCTATGCAGAGTGTTAGGCAGAATCCTGTGCAGTGCCCTTAGGGACCACTACACACAATTAAGACTACAGGTGGGAATACAAGTTTTACCTTTGGTACAAGCCTGTACTACTATGTTAAAGTGGTAGCAGTAGCGGAGCAGCCAGGCTTATATCAAGAGTATATGAGCAGTAGCAGAGATTACACAAAGGGACCACAATTACTGTGACTCAAGCAAACACTGACTCAAGGTTCAGGTAAAAAATATAAGTACATTTATTTTTAAAAACAATTTGTTATAAACACAACACTTCTATTAATTCAAAACCACACGTAAAATCTACTACAACCAACCAATTCACTTTGGTACACTCTAACTCAAGGTAAGTACCCTATGTTTTAAAGGACCGGTGTTGTGAAACAAAAGACGTTACCGGGAATACACTTGCGATCACTTTTTGACAGTAATGACAGTTCGGTCTTACTAAAGAAACGTGTATCCGCGGCATGAAAGGTTACCGGGGCAAAAACACACTTAGCACCTGAGTTAACCAGAGAGAGTTGGGGGCAAAAATCATAGGCAATACTTTTGTCAAGGCAGACAGAATCAGAGAACACTATTTGACGGGATTCAAGAGTCAATAGGCCGGAGCCAGTGTCAAGTGGAACCGGGTTCCTGTTGTCGAGGATCACACAGTCGGACAGTTCACGATTCAACGTTGCCAGGAGTACTTTTTTAAAAATTTTTTATTGTATATGATTTATTTAAACCTTTACAAAATACACTTTATAAGAACACATTTCCAAGGTAAAACAATATTAGATACTAACTAGACATAATTCCAATCAACATACAACTATTCAAAGAAAGTATTTCATTATCAAAATCAGCAGATCAAATTCACCTACATTTAACAGATTCTAAAAAACATTTAAGATAAGTCACAAACAACTTTTAAAAAAGCAATCACTCTAATCCTGAGTACAGTGTTTTGACCCATTTGATACCACAATAGTTCTCTATTGACACGATGTAGATGCAGTACAAATTGAGCAAAATATGAGATTCGGTATTGGAGCAGAGCTGGGCAAATAAGTAGAATATGATGCAGTGTTTCCTCAATACCCTCTTTCCTACAGAATCTGCACCAGATCCAAGGGTCAGTCAACAACTTCCAACCCTTCAGAGTGCTATTGTTCTCATCACATTTAATCTAAATCGCATGAAGCCATTTCGTAAACTTCTGCAAGGGTATTTTTCTAAATAGGCTTCCATACCAGGGAAAAACTTCCAGAAAGATTATGCTTGATTGAAATTCCTTGACTGCGATACTGCACTTACAGTCTGTAACCAGTCATCACTTTTTAGGATACTTTTTACGGGTTAGATTGTAACATTTCAATTGAAACACCCAAATTGGTAAGACAAACCTCAACCTTAGATTTTAACTGGTTGATAAACAAGTTATGGGTGTCCATACCTGCTATAGTATAAAGGTTATCAGATGGATTTACTAAACACTTTCTCCATAGCAAGATCATTTTCCACATGATAAACGATTGCAAAGAATGTAGGCCCAACTCATATCTTATAATTTCCATCGGAACACTTTTAGGTAAAAAGTATAAGATTCCTTTCCATATAAGACTTTCCAGAGACTTCAACCAGTCTGTTTTTTCAAAATCAAAAAATTCCGTACCATACATAAACCTTGGAATTGCTTTCATAATGTAAAAGGTTCTTAACGGTACCATGGTGAATTTGCAATATTTGGTTTCTAGTTTACGCATTTGCCTTAGTACCATCTCTACCTTAGTCCTCAATCGAGTTTTTATTATGGTTGTGGAACCTGAACCAATTACATTATAACCCAAATACTTGAAGGCAGACTGACACTTAATACGTTTGCCCTCACAGAACCATGAGTGACCGAGTAAATTGTTCCTACATTTGCCAAGACATACAATGGTCGTCTTGGTTGCATTTATTTTTAAGTGTAATTTAGACACGAATATTACAAAAGCGTTTATCAATCGTTGTAAACCCACTTTGGTTCAATCCAAAAGCAAAAAATCATCAGCGTAAGCTAACCATTCAATCCTTTTGTTTCCCAGTTTTGGTGCCACCAGCCCTTTGTTCTTTAACGCTTTGTTAGCTCCACAGACATATAAATTAAACGGCGTTGGAGCGAGCATGCAGCCTTGTCGGAGACCATTAGGAGTGCAAATTTCAGAGGTAAGCTGACCTTCCGAGTTTAACCTCACTTCAATTTTAGTCTCTGAATACAATTCTATTATTATCTCCAGGAGATGTTTAGGGATATTCAAGTCTCTGAGAATGGACCATAGGGATGGGCGATCAACCATGTCGAATGCTCGACTGAGATCCATAGAGGCAACAAAAATTGAGACTCCATTTTTCATTAGGGCTTTGGATTGTAAACTTTTAAGTATAAGCCCCCCACAGTCCGTGCCTATGTTTTTTTTAAAGCCAATTTGTTTGACATCCAATATGTTGTTGCTCTTAATCCAGTCTTGCATTTCTTCCAGTACAATGGAGGCAAATATTTTAGACTCCGGGTCCGAGATAGCTATGGGTCTATAGCTTTCCGGAGAAAATCTGGATCCCTTTTTATAGATCGGAAGTACAAGAGCTAATCTCCAGGATTCAGGTATAGTTTTAGTGCTCAGAATATCCTTATATAGGATATGCAGAACCTTGGCCCACACATCAGTATCCGTTTTTAAGATCTTATTTGATAGATTGCTCGGCCCTGGGGCCGCCGAGTTTTTTGATTTAATAATAAGGCGACAAATATTGGAGACTGAGATGTTCAGTTCCCATATCGCAGTCTTATTAACACAACCTCCAAAATTGGCTAAATCGCCGCCATACATTTTCGAGAAGTAGTCAACCCACCTTCTCTCACTGATTTGAGTAAATAGCATTTCCTCTTGGGATACTTCAACCTTATTAATGATTTGCCAAAAGTTAGAGATGTTGTTACCTTTCAGTGCATTAAGCATATATTCCCCATCCGATTGGGCTCGCATGCCCTTAAAGCTTATTAGCCAATTTTTGTATTGTTGCTTAATTTTTTTAATCAGCGTAAGTGCATGGTTAGCGGTATGGCCAGTTTTGTTAACTGAACGAATTTCACTTCTCATTAATTTTCTATGGTTATGAACCTCCATATTGAAGCAGTGTGAGCGATTCCTTCTAGCATTACCACCAGGTATCATATTTACTGCTGAATTCAAAATAAGATCTTTAACATGTGTTGTAAACCTGGTCACAGACAAATTACAGATCCGGTCTTCAAAATGCATCTGTTCGAAATTCTTAACCATGACAGAGGAACATTTCTTAGTTTTAGCAAATGACCACCTCACTCTGTTACCTTTTTGATTTACTATCAGGCCCTGAGTATAGCATGATAATGGTCCAGTTGGTATAGGATGGGGAAAGTTAATATGTAATAAATTGTGATCACTAGTAGGCATCTTAACTACAGTAAGTTTGGAAATAACTTTATCAAACCCAATAGACACGAAAATATAATCCAAAATAGAGCTACAGCCTCTAGCATTCCAAGTATGGCATTTGTTGTCCATCATCGTTAATCCCATAATTTCCACAAAATTATACCATAGAGCTCCCCGAAACTTGGGGTTCCCTGCCGTAACCTTGGCATTACAGTTTAACAGCTTGTTTTCGGACAATAAGGCATCCGCCACCGTAGAGTCAATATTACAATCTGAATTCAGGTCCCCTGCTAAGATTATGAAACCATTCACATTGGCCGCTCTCCATGCATCGATTTTTGCGGTCAAGTTGTTAATTTCTTTTACCAATTGGGAGTCAGAATATTTTAGCGGGTTCCAATATACATTGGTGATACAAAATTGGATATTAATCATGCCAATTTTGATTTCGTAGGTCACGGTTAGAAAGGAATTGGAACTGGACCATTCGCTCATTTTTGTTGCCCCTAGAGTTTGTTTGCAGGCAATTAGGAGTCCACCCATAGGCCGACCTTTCACCCCCTTTGCAGCCTTAATTTGAGCTATATCAAAACCTTCCCATAAGAGATCACTGGTAGCCCAAGTTTCTTGCAGAAGTAACAAATCATAAGATTGTAAAACATTGGTAACCTCACTATTATGGATTAAGTGTAAATGTCCTCTTCCATTCCAACTTGCCAAAGTTATTTTTCTAGGCTTGCTAGAGTGGTTTTCCCATTTCCCTCAGAGAGTTAATGGATTATCTGAGGGAAAGAGCCAACCATCTCCACTCTTGCTTGTCTTCATTGCCCATTGAAAGATTGTTAATCCCCGCCTGAGGTTCCACCCCTACTCCACCTTCCACACCATTTTTGAGTTGAGAATTGCCATTCGTTGGGGGGGGAGGGTGTGCTCATATTGGAAGAGGTCAAAACCCCTACGTTATAGGGATTCAGCCTCCTTTAGCAAGAGGTTCCTTACTAAAGGGGATGGTATTACAAGACGCACATAGTCAAATCTCTGTCTATGAATGAAGTCCACCAGAACTATATCAGCTGATGAAATTAGTGCTAGTTCTGGAATTTCCGCAGACAATGAGAGTATGTAGGAACGGTTTAAAGAAGTTTGGTTACCCTCCCAAAACAGAGTTGTAAATATGAGTCTGGGAAGGTCGCTCAAAGCAGGTTTTCTTAGATCAAGATCGTTGATTGATTTTTCAAGGTTTTGTTTGTTTGTGCCACACATATTGACCCTTGTGGGTTCTCTCATATTATTGCCTGGTAAATACCACCCATTGTTATTCGATACAAATGTGTCCTCTAAGATTTTCTTCACCATAGATGTAATTTCCTCCTCTTTACTGACTGGATGAGTAGCAGACTTAGACAATGACACATCCGATTTATTCAAGTCTGATCAAATCGGAAAGAGGCTCAGTAGATTCAGATGTTTGCAGCACCTCAGACATAGTTACAGGGATAGGTACAGAGACAGTAGGTGTTGGCTTGTTTGGAATGGCAGGTGCTAAACCCGCGGGTGCCAGGGCAACACATCCGGTCTGTACAGATGTAGTACCGACCATCTTCTCCTTATAGTGCCGTTCACTGGAGCCTAGCCCCGTGTTAACTGAACACGACAGCTGACCCTTGTCTTCAATTGGGGCACCAACCTTCGGGAGTAAGTCCTTACCCTCATTATTATCACGTGAGTTCAACGCAGCAAACAGCCCACTTGCATGATTAGCCACTTTGGACCCTATGTTAATTGGAGCAAGAGAGCTATTAGCGTTCAAAGAGTTCGTTTTAAATATTTCAAAAATGTCCTGTAAACCTGTTTTTAGAGATGATAACTGTGAGGCAATCTCACTCGCCTCTCTTTTTTTATTCTTCATTGCATCAGAAATCGAGTTGCTAGCCTCAAAGTACGCTCCCATGGAGGATTGGCAGGCCTCCTTCGAAACCCCAGGCAGAGACTGGACCTCAACCCCCTCTTCCGCAGGGGGTTGGTTCTCATAGTCACCCTCCAAGACCTCCCTGGCCTCTAGGATCGAATTTTTGAAGGTCAAGTCTCTCAGGAATTTACGAGATGTTTTCGCCATGTTGTTTGCACGCATCAGTTTGGTCTGTCGTGCTTTTTTTTTTTTCCTTTTTGTTGTTTAAAACGGCTGTGTTTTTGGAATCGTCAGCCAAAACACTTTCCATAACAGGAAAATTTGGGAGTATCTGCCTTCTCCAAAGCAGCTACCAAGACAGTTTTAACCGAGTCTGTCACACTCTTATTGCCCTGTGTATCAGGTACAACGATTACTTCAATAATATCTTGCGAGATGACTGAGGATTGAACACCCCCAGGATCCTGGACATGCGAGTCTGTTATTGAACACGCCAAAGCTGAATTTATAGCACTCGGTGAATTAGAAAGTAGGTCATTCACTCTCGAGGGGATCAGTTCTATTGCCGAATTGATTTGACCCAAAACTTCGGTCTGTCTCCTAAGTTCATACAAAATTAGTCTATTAAAGATTCCTAACATCGTATCAATATCCTTGTTATTGGTCACCTCAACTCCCTCAATCAGGGGAGTGTCGTGGGTCGTTTGATTGTCTAAAAATTCTAAGTCAGCAGTCAGAAAGTCGCTAGGAGTATCACAAAAGGAATCATTATTGGAGTTACTATTGAGCAATTTCTCAGAAGCCACCCCCCACTAATGTTTTAGACAAACCAACAAATAAACTCTCCTTCCCCATAGGGACTGAATATTCTTCCACAAACAGAGATTGGGAAGAGTCTGTAAATTCAGTCAAGTTAGTAAGAGGCTCAGCATTTGATTTAAGTTCGTTAGAGCAAGCTTGAGCGCATTCAAGTAATTCATCTTCCTCAATACAAGGAGGCGGCAGAGGTACCGCCGCCGCACGCGCCAAACTAGCCCTGCGCGTTGTTACTGCTGAGAAAAAATCCACGCGCGGGTCTTTCATCATGGTTAATGATTTAACAATTTTACCCATATTGCCTTCGTAGCCTAGAGCAACCCTGAACTTCGTTGAATTGCCCAAACCAAGCCAAAACACCACTCCCCAGCAGACTAACCCAGTCTCCTTACCAGCCCATAAGGTATACAAATAGAACAATATTCATCACCCGCACCCAACACCCGACACCCAAACAGCCAATTAGCCAGCCACTTAGTCCCCTTGGGTGCGATATGAACAATTGCAAAAATGAGGATTCAAAACGCACCACACACTGCACACAGCGAACAGCAAACAGTGCTTTCTCGTGCTTCCCGGTGTGCGCGCGAGTGCGCTGCACTATGGGAATTAGTAGAAAGAAAAAAAAAAAGTGTCCCAGGCACCTAATGGGCAGAGCCACAGGCGTACACTGAAAAAGAATAAAAAGAAAGGCTGTAAGATACTCTGTTGCTTCTAAAGCTGAAAACAAAGTCCATATGTGTAACAAAGTCCATATAAACAAAGTCCAGTAATGAAAGAACAAGTCCAAAGGAAGTTAGAAGACAGCCACAACAATTTTATGAGAAAGGGGATAAGGCCGACGCGTTATTGGCGGCCAGACTCCGTGCCCAACAGGCAGAACGCAGGGTTCAGGAGATATTGAATGAGGGACCTGTCCCGGGCACGCCCTCCCCTGATATCCCAGAATCCTTTGCAGATTTCTATGAGACCCTCTACTCTCCGGAGCAAGACCCAGACACCCCTAGCATTAGATCCTATTTAGAAGACATCACTATCCCCAAATTGACACGAGCTGAATCAGAAACGCTTGATACCCCTATTACAGGAGAAGAGATTCAAGAGGCCATTAAGAGACTAACGTTGGGCAAATCCCCGGGAGAGGATGGGTACACAGCTGGTTTTTACAAAACGTTCGCCCCGCAACTCACACCTTTCCTTGTTGGTTTGTTCAACCGAATTCTAGAAACAGGGAATCCCCCAGACTCATTCGTCAAGGCACTCATAGCGGTTATTCCAAAGGAGGGGAGGGATCCCAAAAAGTGCGGGTCGTACCGTCCCATCTCCCTACTCAACATAGACGCCAAAATATACTCCAGGGTCCTGGCGGCTAGGATTGAATCCTTCATGCCCCGCCTCGTCCACCCCGACCAGGTAGGTTTTATACTTGGACGTCAGGGGGCGGACACCATGCGCAAGACACTCCACTTGGTGCACGCTTCCCACAATCTAAACACTGATCCTGCACTGCTTTCCATCGACGCGGAAAAAGCGTTTGACAGGGTAGACTGGGAGTTCTTAATGGAGGTCCTTAAGAAATTTGGACTAGGCCCAAATCTTATAAGGGGAATTCGGGCAATATACTCATCACCCAATGCTTCGGTATTTGTCAATGGAGAGTATTCCAGGTGGTTTCAACTGAAGCGGGGCACTAGACAGGGGTGTCCCCTTTCTGCCATTTTGTTCGCCCTGTCCCTCGAACCGCTCGCACACAAGATTAGGGTAGACGATGCCATAGAGGGGATCCATCTGGGACAAACGGAATACAAGTTGGCCCTGTATGCCGATGACATCCTCTTACATGTAGTAAACCCTGAGAGGTCCGTCCCCCGAGCCATTTTACTCCTGGAGGAATATGGTCGCCTTTCAGGCTTCAAGATTAATCGTGCTAAATCTACGCTTTTTCCCCTTCAAGGAGATCCTGACGCAAACGCAGCGAAATACTCCTCCCTGGGACTGTCGATCGAACACGATAAGATGCAATACTTAGGGATCCAGATAACCAAACAATTGGGTTCCCTATTTGACGCAAATTTCCCACAGCTTTTTGCCAAGCTCCGTATGGACTTGACCAGATGGGACAAACTGACGATTTCGTGGCTTGGCCGGGTTAATGCCGTCAAAATGACCACTCTTCCAAGGTTTCTCTACCCCTTTCAGATGCTCCCAATTAAAATACCGGACCAATACTTTACAGAAATCAAGAGAGAAATCCTGAAATTCCTGTGGAAGGGGAAAAGGCCCAGGATAGCCTACTCTTTACTGACACTCCCCAAGGATAAAGGCGGAGTAGGCCTTCCCGATCTCCGGAAGTATTATACCGCTGCCCAATTACGTGTCTTCGTCCCCCATCTGCGCAACCATAAAGAACCGCAGTGGATAGAGATGGATAATCATTATCTAGCCCCGGCAACACTCGGGGAATGGTTATGGGCTCCACGAAACCGGGTATTGAGAAGGACAAGAGATCATCCGCTCTTTGCCGCCATATGGGATATATGGCGAGAAGGCCCGGCAATGATGGGAATCACGACGTGGCCATCTCCATTGAGTCACCTATGGTCCCCGGGCATCAACAACCATATCCCCAATGTCGAAAGGTTCCAAGCGTGGTATGACGCGGGTTTAGAAAGGGTAGGCCAACTCCTCCGAAGTGATTCATTCATTACTCTCCCAGAGCTAACAGAGGCCCTAAATATTGGAGTCCTCTCCACCTTCCATTTTTTGCAAATCAAGGGAGTTCTGACTAAACCTGAGTGGAAAGAAAAACTAGCTAGAGATCTCACCCCCTTCGAAAAAATGCTCGACTCCAAGACTGATAGGAAGGGATTGATCTCCCTAATATACAAACTACTTCTGGAAGGGACTAGTGGACCCATACTTAAACTCAGACGACGGTGGGAAAAGGATATGGAAACGGAAATAGATGATGATGTGTGGGACAAAATGTGTATCATGGCCTCACGTACCTCAATATCATGCCAATATAAGCTCCACTCCATTAAACTTCTACATCGCTGGCAATACGACCCGTATAGACTATCCAAGATGTACCAATCCTCCTCCCCCTCCTGCTGGCGTGAGTGTGGACAGGTTGCGGACTATTGGCATATGTGGTGGGGGTGTCCGAAGATAAAGATTTTTTGGGATGAGGTCCTGGGATGGATCAGACACACTGACGGTATCCATAGAACGGCTGACCCATACCTAGTCTTGTTCAGTCTTGAAAAAAATGAGGAGGAATGGTTAAAGGTGAGTGGCCTAGCCCCCCACCTGTTGCTTGCGGCGCGAGCCTTACTTGCTGCAAAATGGAAATCGCCCACGACCCCGTCCAAACAAGAGTGGATCAATGTGGTGTTGAACATTTGTACCATGGAGAAAATCACTGCTTCCCTCCATGGTAGAGCGACACAATCTGAACTACTATGGTCAGAATTTTTAAGAGCTTATACGTCTACTGAACACCCAACATCAGACACTGAAGACCCCCCATCATGAATGTTGCGAATCTTGTTTCTTGACCGGAATGTGCTGTTCTCCATTTCCCTGACACGCACTTGCCCCCTTCTTACTATCACCACATAAACATTACCCAAAACCCTGGAGCGATTCCCCCACATGTGGAACCCTTGTATGAAAAAGCGCCTGACAAAGACCAAACCCTTGCTGTCAACCATAACACCTCACTCCTAACACGACACGTCTCTCTTTCCCGGGGCAGTGGAGGGGGGATGGGAAGAATTGTTAACATTAGTAAGGAATAATTAGGGTTTAGCCCTTATTTTTGGCATTCCTAGTTCTACATATTGTAAACCAACCATATCGCACTGCGTGAAACAAACGATGGTGATATTTTCTTTATTCTTTTTTCCTTTATTCTTGTATGTAAATGTTTCCTCGTTTTGCCTTGATGACAAATGTTAACTTTGAAAATCAAATAAAATCGAATTTAAAAAAAAAAAAGAAGACAGCCACAACACACACGCTGATTCACCTCCAGGCAGCGTGGTGTAGCTGCTAAAGACGTCCTCCAGGCCGTTTCTTAACACGATCCTCACGAGCTCTGCACAAGATGAACCGGCCAGCAAACAGTGCTTTCTCGTGCTTCCCGGTGCGCGCGCGAGTGCGCTGCACTATGGGAATTAGTAGAAAGAAAAAAAAAAAAAAAGTGTCCCAGGCACCTAATGGGCAGAGCCACAGGCATACACTCCGGGCAGCGTGGTGTAGCTGCTAAAGACGTCCTCCAGGCCGTTTCTTAACACGATCCTCACGAGCTCTGCTTCCGGCGGAATCCCGGCTCCACTGGCGCCGACCGACCACCCTACTGCCCCTCGGACCCTCGAAACCGCCACGGCCGTCGCTCGCGCCTGCTGTGAGCACCCCAGGAGTACTTAGATATTGTCAACAGACGAAGCAAAAGTTATAAGAAGGAGGGAAACAAGGACAAACCTTGGAGGCGAAGAAAAGGGATTCACCCTAATAACTCAAGCAGAACCCAGTACCTTATTCAGTGAAGAAGCTGGTGCCACGGCAGTTGTTCTTGTTGGTTTCCTGAGCTTCGGTTCGAAGGAGGACATCTGGAGGGGTCTGCACCACACAGGGATGAAGCCGGCAGCAGCGACGGTGAATAAAAGGTGCGCTCCGTAAAAACAAGAGAGGCTCTTCAGATGGCTTTCCGGACCACTACAACAGTGTGCAGCGATTTCGACCAAGAAGAGGATCCTCTGGCTGTGGAAGATGAGCTGGTTATCCCCACCAGGCTCAAGGGAAGAAGACTCCGGACTGGATCTTTTCTGGTCGTCCAAGGGTAGATAGCTCGGGACTGCAGCAGGGCTTCACCGGGATGGGGTAGTTGCAGCAGCCGTCTTCTTCTCTGCTTCTCTTCGGTTCCTTGTAGTTCCAGTGGCGACTCTGACTTCTAGCCCAAGAGATCTGCCTTTTATGCGAAAATCCCCCATTCACACAGCCTTGCTGTCAATCACGCAGCAGGGGGGTTGTCCAGCCGGACAACCACCTCAGCCAATCATGGCAAAGTGCGACTTGGGTTTTCTAGGATACCGTGTGCAGGGGGTGACTACACCCCTCCCTCAAATTCAGCCCACCTAGACACCCAGGCACCTGGAGGAGGGCTTCTTGGCAGAAGCCCGCCAAAAGACAGTGAACAAAGGAGGCAAACCTGGTTTGCCGCGCAAAGTAAAACGCAAGAAGGACTTTAACAGAAAGAAATGGCGAATAAGCCTGACCGGAGCCAAAATAATAAGTCTTTGGTCAAGCGGGTTTATGTTCGAGGCTAATATAATAGCCTAAAACAATACCACGTTTATATAATATAATCGCGGTAGAAAAGTTAGGGTAGATACCACTGCCACCAGCCAAGTCTAAATGTTAAAAGAGTGAAACAATGCTCTAGGAGGTACAGATAAAAAGGGATACGAGTAACCCTTTCCAGTACTCCATGTAAGATGGTGTGTACTGTATCTGTGTTAAATGACTAAGTAAAGTTAATGGCAACTTTACCCTTTTCTGGGGGACTGTAGTCAGCCTCAGAAATGGAGTCGGTGGGGAGTCTGAAAGACAACCCTGTGTCACTGCACTGAAGGTGCTGTGTAACACACAAAAGAGGGGGACTACTGAGTGGTGTACTCCAGAGTCCACAATCACAAAAACAGGTAAATGGCACATGGCAAGACATGGGTAAGAGTGGGGGAAAAGCTCACACTCTTACCAAGTGAACAAATAAACTCCAGACATCCAGCAAAGCTGCTGGGGGACTCACTAGGTGAGGGAAATTAGCCATAAAATGAGAATTCTCCCTAACACAGAGAAAGAGACTAAGGGGAAGGAGTGTGCAGGGCAGACGCTAGGCTGTGGCTGCACACAGTGCGTTCGGTCCACATCCATCTGTACATTCTTAAAGGGGAAGCGTTGCTTTGCTAAGGCTCCGGTCCGTTCCCATATATAAGGAGGGAAGGGATCCAGATGGAGGAGTATATATGCTTTGAGAATGATGAACAAAGATGCAAAATAATTGGTACTGCAAATAATTCTATGCCCTGACTCCGCCCTCCGGCGTCACACCTCAGTCCCCATTGACGCGTCGACAATAGATTTACCATTGCCTAATGCCAACATTATTATTAGGGGGGAGGATGGTGGGACGTATGGAGGAAAGGGGACTATGGACTAAGAGTAAGTTAGTCACTACGGTGAGTAACTTATAATTACTCTTACGTCCCATCCCATTTTCCTTCATACTGTATGGGCGATTACAACTGATTGTAGCCCCAGGATGGAGAGGAGGCCCTCCTTAAGCAAATATGTTCCTAAAAACCGCCTGTCCGAAAGCCGCATCAGATCTAGATCCGGCATCCAAACAGTAATGCTTGCAAAAAGCAGAGGGAGAGGCCCAAGTGGCCGCCCTGCTTATGACCTGCCAAGGGACATGGCGTTGGTATGCAATGGCCGTTGCCTTGGGCCTGACTGCCTGGGCATGCATGTTGGCTGGAAGTGGCTTGTGCTGGCCCTTTTACGCTTCCTTGATGCAGAGACTATGCAGCAGGATATGGAGGCCTTAGAAGCCTGATAGCATGGTCTTGATCCCCCAAAAGTGACAAACAGGGCGTCTGACTTGCGGAAGCCCTTGGTCCTGTCCAAGAAGAATTTTCTTAGATAGGCACAGCTACACCCTACTGATGAGGTTCAACCAGACCGAAACACGTGTCTGGGGTTGCTGTTGGTACTCTTGTTCAGAGGAGAATTGCCTAGCATTTCGGTGCTGGACTGCCCCAGGGCAGGACAAAGACTGATATTGTTTAGGATATTTCTCCTCTGTGAAAGACAGTGAGCTAAAGACTCTGGGTAAGGCTTTTGTAACCAGCACTCATGTCTGGCAGAGAATCTCCCAGGACCCCCCTTGTTATTTGCAAGAAGCACGTCTGATATCCAGGCAGTGCAGCACCCTTTGTGCTTCGTCCTTACGATCGGGAAATAACGTAGGAAGGACTATTTCCTTGTTAAGGTGGAAAGCAGATGGCACCTTGGGCAGAAACACTGGGTGCATCCGTAGGACTACTTTGTCCTTGTGAAAGGTGGTATATGGTTCAGAGGCGACGAGCGCCTGGATCTCGCTGACTCTACGAGCCGAGGTAAGGCCGACTAGTAAGGGCGTCTTGATCGTGACCATCCTGATGTCCACGGGCGACATTTGCTCGAATGGTTTGTGTGCCAGTGCGCCCAAGACTATGTTGAGGTCCCACACCGGGTGCGGTCTCTGACAAATGACAAAAACTCCCATTTGGAAGACATCAACAATAAACTGGGGGAGTTTAGAGAAATGGTAGGCAGTGAGGTTAAATTCTTGGGAAAGAATAGCCTGGCAAGAAGATATGGCAAAGAGGGGTGTCCAGGTAAAACATTGTCACAAGCAATTAGGAATGAGAAGAGCAGATTGACAAATGAACAGCAAATAGGGGAATAATGAGATATTCACCAAGTATCCTTAAAAGATTTGTGAAATTTTACACTAATGAGAATAATGAGATATTCACCAAGTATCCTTAAAAGATTTGTGAAATTTTACACTAATGAGAATAATGAGATATTCACCAAGTATCCTTAAAAGATTTGTGAAATTTTACACTAAGCTATACTCCATGCAACTCAAATCACGCAAAGAAATAGAAAACTATCCAAACGGGATGACACTGGCATGTATAGGCCACCAGCACAGAGAACCTTTAAATGTGTCCATCACGATTGCAGAAATTAAAAGCAGTCACAGCAAAACTGCCCAGAAGCAAAGCACCAGGCCCTGATGGGTTGATGGTACAATATTATAGGGCTTCCAAACATCTTGGGGTTTATGAGGTGCGCATCTTGGAATCCCCTTTTCCCCCAGACTTCGAGAAGCAGCATTAATGGTGCTGCCCAAGCCACAGAAAGACACAAAGAAATGCAAGTCGTATTTTACAGCACAAGGGCATTGAGGCGCTGTTGCAAGAAAGTGTCTTAGTTACATGAGAGAAGGCTTGCTCAGGGTTACAGAGATCAAAAACTGACATAATAAAGTGAGGCAGGTACATAGTTGAATATTTGAGTTACATATATCATAAAACACAGAGGAGTTACAGTGCCTGGGTGCAGTGATACAAATCAAAGAAGGGGTCTACAGAGGTGAGCCAGCCCCTTTTATACAAACAACAACGTTTTAATAGCTTCGGGTTTTAGGAATGGTGATCAGGTTGGTGTAAGCAGCTCTGGTAGGTCTGTATGTGATGGCCTTTACAAGTCTCTGGGAGAGGGAGGGGGGCAGTGTTATGGAGACATTTATGTGTGAGGGCGAGAGTTTTGAATATGATGCGTTCCCTGATGGGGAGCCAGTGGACTGATTTCCTGGTAGCAGAGATGCGTTCCCTTTTGGAGATGCTGGTAGCTGCCCAGGGGGCATTGTTTTGTATGGTCTGGTGTTTTCTGATATTTCTTTGCAGAGGTGCCTGCTAGGATGGAGTTGCAGTATTCCAGCCGGGACCCAAATATTGCTCTTGCTATGGTGAGGCCGTTCTCCTTGGACAAGAAGGTTCTGGCTGCGTTGAGCAGTTTTGAGTGGTATGCCGCAGCAGAAGCAATGGCGTTAACCTGTCTGGTCATTGTAAGGTTGGAATCTAGGAAGACCCCCAGGGTTTTGACTGTCTGTGAAACGGGGATTTGAGTGTTGTCGATGGAGAAAGAGCCGTATTTTAGGTTCAGTTTGCTTAAGGTTGCCAGAGACCCAATGAGTAGCAGTTCGGTTTTTTCACCGTTAAGGTAAAGCCAGTTTTCAGCTATCCAGGTTTGAATTTTGGAGTAAGTGGAGTTTAGCATTTCCAGGTCGTATTCATAGTCACCAGAGAGGGGGATGAGGACCTGTGTATCATCAGCATAGTTTGTGTATGAGATGCCTGATGCGTCCAGGAAGTTTAATAGTTGGCTCATGAATAGGTTGTAATGGGTGGGTGAAATGCACGAGCCCTGTGGGACTCCGCATTTGATAACAACAGGTCTAGCGCATTCTTGGTCCGAAAAGACTTTCATAACGCTTCCTTGGAGAAAGAGAGAAATCTAAGCTGTGGCATTAGGAGAGAAGTTGGCAGCGGAAGAGAGATGGTGGCATAAGGTTCTATGATCCACCAAGTCAAAGGCTGCCGATAAGTCGAGAAAGAGGGCTGGTTTGCCTGCATCTCTGAGCTCATCAATCTGATTTTTTAGGTCTAACAGCGCAGTTTCTGTCCCTTCGCCCTCTGTTCCTAATACAGGTTGATAATAAAATATTAGCAAATTGCTAGCTCTTAGGCTTGAACCCCAGATGGACAAGATCACTCTCCCAGACCAGTCTGGGTTTGTGGCTGGCAGGGCAACCAATCAAAATCTGCTTGAGACCCAGACATCAAAGCACTAGCTGTTTTACCTGACATGGAGAAGGCCTTGACTCGTAGTGGACATGACATACATTACTAACCGTAATCGTATTTCTGATTGTATCTGCTTAGATTCACATGCCGTCCATATAGTCCAACACCTAGTGGTAATCGCAGAGTATTGCTTTGTTTTTCCGAAGATCGAAAGGGACGTCGAAATGGGCTGGACTGTAACACAATCCCTAACGTGATGTGTAATGTACCCAAAATCCCTCGCGTGTCGAGGTCCCACTGGTTGTTTTTTCTGCTGTGAGCGAGCATTATAATCTGCGAGTACAGAAGAGAGGTGTAAGAAGTCTATGGTTCCTTCTACTCCAAGAGGGGAGGAATGGTGGGTGCATTTGGATCTAAGCAAATACAATCATCAGAAATATGATTACGGTGAGTAATGTATGTCTTCTGATGCTTGTGGATCTGCTTAGAATCACATGCTGTGCATAGACTAGCAAGCAGTACCCAGAGATGGTGGTGGGATGTGTGAATGAACAGTAGCAACGAGATGTCTTAGCACTGCTTGTCCCACCTGAGAATCAGACCTAGAGTGTGTATCTAGGCAGTAGTGTAGAGTAAAAGCGTGCATAGAACTCCAGGTTGCTGCTTTGCAAATGGAATCTAGAGAAACATTTGCAATGAATGCTATTGTAGTCCCTGTGCCCCGAGTCGAGTGGGCTCTAGGTGTGAAGGGTAGAACTCTCTTGGTAAGAGTGTAACACAGTGTGATGCAGTTTACAATCCACTTGGAAATATCTGACTTGAAGACAGGCTTCTCTACTAGCTGCCACTGATAGGAAGAACATGTTTGTTTTTCTTAGTGATGTTGTCTTTTCCAGATAGTAAATAACAGCTCTCCTTACATCTAATGTGTGGAGGCTCCTTTCTGCCACGTTAGTGGGGTTCTGGAAAAAGGTGGGTAGTTCTATGGACTGGTTTACATGGAACATTAAGATAAATTTGGGCGCAAAGGGTGGGTGTGTGTGCGCAAAACCATCTTGTCCTTGTGAATCGTGACGAAGGGATCCTGAACTGAAAGGGCCTGCAGTTCACTAACTCTCCTTATAGAGTTGATGTCCACTAGGAAGGCAGTCTTGGAGGTGAGTGCCCTAAGGCTAGCCTTGTGCAATGGTTCAAAGGGAGGGCCCATTAGTCTGGTAAGAATAACATTCAGGTCCCATCCGGGGGCTGGGTTGGAGATAGGGGGATGACAGCTCTTTACCCCCTCTATAAAGGCTTTAATCACAGGAATTTTTCACCACAAATCCCTGTTTTGGGACGTGGTGTACGCCGAAAGAGCGACTAAGTAGACCTTTAGAGAATTGAAAACCAGTCATGAATCTAACAGGTGAGTTAGGTACAGGACAATATCTTTAGAAGAACAATCAATAGGATTGATGCCCTTGGTATTACACCAAGTAACAAAGTGCTTCCACTTACAGGAGTAGCAATGTCTGGTGGTAGCTTTCCGTGCCTCTCTTGAGTATGCCCATGCATTTCTGTGGGAGTTGAAGGTGCTTGAGCTCTATGACTTCAGGATCCAGGCTGCTAATTTGATTGTTTGGGGGGGGGGGGGGGCGTAGGCAAATATCCCTGTTAGGGAGAATTCTCTGTTAAGGCTAATTTCCCAAACCTAGTGAGTCCCCCAGCAGCTTTGCTGGATTTTTGGGGTTTCTTTTTTTCTCCTGCTAAAAGTGAGACTCTTTTTCTCCTACTCTTAGGCATGATTTGAGAATGTCCTTTGACTTTGTAATGTGTTTTATGTGCTATGGGGTCTTTTACTCCATAGGGCTTCATGTGTTTTTGGTAAGTGTGTTACACAGCACCCTCAATGCAGTAACACAGGGGTGTCATAGTGACCCCCAAACATAGACTCCATATCCTGGCACTGACTGTCTCCCAGGGCATGTAAAGTCATCATGGACTTTACTAGTCTTAAATTGTGAACAGAACCAGTACAAACCATCATATTGTGGAAGTACTTGTAGGGGTAATTTGATTGCCCCTGGGTCTGTTTTTCGAGGGGGAACTGTGCAGTCCCCCCTTGTCGAGTTTCTGGCTGGTGGCAGTGGTTACCACGCAAAATATTTCACTGGGATATTTCCTATGGGATTTTCCCATTCATTTTAAACGCACCACTTTTTTGGTGCAATGTTAAAGATTCCGCTGAGTTATTTATTTAATATTTATTCCACGGTTGGGTCTTTTTGCCAGGACTCGGTTTTAAAATGGCGTTTGTGTTTGCCTCTAACTCCAACCCAAGTCGAGCCCTTTGTTCCACTTTTTGGCGGGCTTCTACACAGAAGCCTCCAAAAGTGGTGCCACTCTGTCTGGGTCTACAGGATGTGTGGGAGGGGGGGAATAGGCACTCTGGACTGAGTTGCCTCGGCAACTCAAGTCGCACTCTTGTGTAATTGGCCCAGTGGTGAGCCGCCCGGCTCACCACTTAGCATGTTTGAGTGACAGCTAGGACTGGTGAATGGGGGTTTTCTACATAAAAACAGGGCTTTCGGGACTGGAACTTCAGAAGTCGCCACAGGACCTAAAGAATCCGAAGAGGGAGAAGCTGAGCCAACCTGCAACGAAGACACCACCAGGGAGCCCTGCTGAACCGTCTCACCACTTCCCAACGACAGAGAAGATCTTCTTCCAGGAGAGTCTTCTTCCTTTGAGCTGGTGGGGTTAACCAGTTCGCCCTCTTTTCGCCTTCCTGGATCGTCTCATGGTCGAATCGCCCATGCCAAGCACCCCGGCGGCCGGATAGCCACGCTTCACCACTACAGCGAATAAAAGGGTAGTACCGTTTAACCGGGAAACTCCGAGGCTGGTTTCTTCCCTGCAGTGCAACAACCTCCAGCTTTCCTCCACGTCGAGATCTTCTCTTCCCCTGGACAAAGCACCGACTTGCACCCGCTGCCAGGAACAACTGCCCCCGCTGGAGCTTTCTCACCATTTCAGGTACTGTGTCCCGCCTGGTCTCCCTTGCAACAGACTGTTCAAGGTGTCCCGTAAATCCTTGACTCTCTATCCTGGGGTGACCTGGGACCTGTCAACTAACTTTTCTGAACTGATCTAACTCCTTTTTGAACTATCTGCAAAGACTTTTAAAGAGTACTTCAACTGTGTCATCTTGGGCACATTCCGTCTTGCTCTCTCCAAGAGTGGGCCTGGCCTATGAACTTTTTGCTCTACAGTAGACCCTGCCTTTCTTGACTTGCTGTGGTTCTGTTTAAAAGTGTTGGTATTTTGTGCTTTCCTAATTCTGCCTTTTCCCTCCCATTTTAAATAATTATTGGAGTGCCATCTTGGTTAAGCGCTCACCTCTGTGTTGATAATAAGTGGTGTTCTTTTCCTAAGACTTGTCGAATAATTAATCAGGGAGGTGTATATATTTCTAGTGACTGTGTTTGAACTTGCTTGACATATTAGTGCCAGTGTATTTTTACAAGTGTGTTTTTAAATAAATAATTATATACTTTTATACCAAAGCTCTGGTCAGTGTTTGCTTGTGCTACTGTATTTTTGTACCTAATGTGTATACGCTATATACTGCCTAACTCTTTTTGAGAGAGGTCTGACTGCTCAGCCACAGCTACCAGGTAAATCTGGGTAGTACAGACTGCTAGCAATTGGGTTTACTGCCAACACCTGTAGTCTTAAGCCTTTTGCAGTGGTCCCTAAGGGAAGTGCACAGGTTTCTGCCTAACAATCCCAGACTATGTTATCCAGAGACTGTTCCCCTTGGATCGGTTCTGTGGGTATCTGGAGGCGTAGTCTGGGCATTGGGCATTTTCCAGAGTGGCAAATAGGTCGATCTCTAGGAAGCCCAATTTTGCAAAGACATTGAGTAAAATGTCCTCTTGTAGCCGCCACTCGTGCTCCATGGGTAGGAGGAAGTCTCTGCTGAGTACGTCTGCCAGAAGATTGAGTTCCCCTGGAACATGATGTGAGAGGAGGAACATGTGTTTGAGTGCCCACTTTCAGATGTTCTGGGACAGTCTGGATAGCCCTAGAGAGTGAGTGCCCCCTTGTTCATTAAAGTAGTAAATGGCTGTGGTACTGTCTGTGAAGACTAGAACGGTCTTCCCTTGGAGGTGTGTCTGGAAATCCTTCAGGGGCTTGAACACTGCTAGCATTTCCAACAGGTTGATGTGATTGGACGCTACTGCTGGGGACCACACGCCATGCGCTGTCTGTTGTAGGAGGTGAGCCCCCCCCCCCCACCCCCACAGATGAGTCTGTGGTGAGAGTGGCCTCTACTATGGGGGTGGTGAAGGTTTTTCCCTGCAGAAGGTTCTCCTTTGACCACCACCGCAGAGACTGGACGAGGGTTGCTGAGACAACCACATCGTCCCACTGGCCTGACACCATTGGCTCGAGAGCCACTGTTGCTTTGAGTGCATGCGTAGATGAGCGTGAGGAACTAGGAAGACGCAGGAAGCCATCATCCCCAGCAGTCGCATGGCTTTGCGTACGGTCACCTGGTGATTGACTACATAATGAGGGATCTGGAACAGCATGCTTTGGACCCTCTCGTTGGAGGGGAAGACGAGCCCAGCTTCTGACCGAATTAAAGCCCCCCAGAAACGGTTTGACCTGGCTGGGGGTCAGGCTGTATTTCTTTTCGTTGATAGAGAATCCTAGGTTGAAGAGGAGATCTACCGTCTTCTAGGTATTTGTCTGGCATGTTCCGTACAAATCTCCTGTTATGAGCCAGTCGTTGAGGTAGGGATAACACTGGGATGGACTGCCTGCGTACGTGAGCCGCCACTACCGCCAGTACCTTTGTGAACACCCTTGGGGCTTAGGCAATGCCAAAGGGGAGAACCTCTAACTGATAGAGGGTGTTCTCTATCATGAGCCTGCAATACTTAGTGCTGTGCGCTGGCAACATTGAAATATGAAAGTATGCATCTTTCATGTCCAATTTGGCCAAGAAATCCCCCTGCTGTAGCAGTGGGATTACCTCCTGTTGGGTTGTCATCCTGAACTTTTGAGGTTTGACATACTTGTTCGCAGGTCTAAAACAGGGCGCATGGTGGGATCCTTTTTGGCTACACTGAATAAATACCCTTGTTTACACGACTTCGAGGGTGCCCTTTTCCAGTAGGACCCACAGGTGTTCTGGCGACAGGCGTCTGCTACTTGGTGGGTGGTAGCGAGGTGTTCGGAGAAACTCAATACGGTACCCATGGGCAACGGTTTTTAGTACCAACTGATCTAAAGTGATTCCCCTCCCAGATGTGGATAAATGAAGACAGGTGACCCCCAACCAGGGAAGCGTGGGAGGGGATCCGTACCAGCAAGTTACTTGGAGGTGGAGGGCAGTGAGCCTCTGGAAGCAGAGTTTCTACCTTTGCCCTTGCACCTACGAGAGCCTGACCGAAGGACTAGGGGGCACCCCCCCCCAAGCCATACTGACCATGGGGCCAACTGGAGAAGGATTGTCCAAGAAAGGCCCGGCGGGCATTAGGTCCGCCGCGCTTGTGAAAGGGGTCAGCCATAATCTGGCTAAGTGACTTTAAAGTCTTATGCTCCCTTTTTGCGGTTTCCCAGGCATCGTCAACCGCCTTCCCAAATAGGTTGGATTCCTCCACAGGCTTGTTAATTAAGGAGGCTTGTGTTTCGGGTTTGAACCCCGAGATATTCAACCAGGCATGCCGCTTGAGTAGGGGTCCCTGGGCAAGGGTGCGTCCATCGGTTTCAGCCAAGTCCAGAGTGTTTTTCAGGATATTCTGGGTCACTTGTCTGCCTTCAGCCACAACCGCCAGCAGGCGTGAACGTTTGGCTCTGGAACTTCCTGAAAGCCATCCTGTACTAGGCCCCAGTGAACATCACTGTAGCTCGCAAGGGGCGTGGTACCTCGTGGAATAGGCTGCAGAGGCGGTGACGCGCTTACCAAGGGCATGAATATTTTTACAATCCTTGTCAAGAGGGGATTCCACCGAGAACAGTGGTACCCCTGCCTGTTTGTGAATGGTTGTTACGACCAAGGAGTCCGAAGTGGCGTGACTCCTAATGTAGAGGGGGATCAGAGGAGACTGGGCAAAACTATTTTTCCACACAGGGATTAACTGCCCGTGTAAGGGAAGGGGAAAGTAAGGAAGGTGCCAGGTGGTCTTTTAATAGAATTTAATAAGGGAATGGCTTGGCTAACCAGAGTCTTTTCCTTGAGGATGTTGTCCACGAAGTCCGAGTTAGGGGCGGCTTCATGCGTAGCAATTTTAAAATGGCCAGCTGCTCTTTTTAGGAGGGAGTTGAACAGCATTTGGTCGTCAACTGGCGACTAACCTCTCTGCGGAGCAGTGGGGGGATCCAGGCAGATGACTTCTGGGTCATTGGTATGTGGCGGTGTGAGCCACAAGCTCTGGGTCCTCTGCCTGATTCCAGTCTGGGTCTTCATTGACCGAGTCTTGGTCATAAAAAAGTTAAAACCTTTGTAAGAAACATCC
The DNA here is from genome assembly GCF_040938575.1 of Ambystoma mexicanum. Classification (NCBI taxonomy): domain Eukaryota; kingdom Metazoa; phylum Chordata; class Amphibia; order Caudata; family Ambystomatidae; genus Ambystoma; species Ambystoma mexicanum. The sequence continues at coordinate 879,731,767 of NC_090937.1, read as the reverse complement.
TGGGCCAGGTCCTCGGGTCGTCCCCAAAGATAGTATCGTGATGGTCCTGTGGTTCCTCCAAAGAGGGAAACTGGACACCGGGGGAGGGACGTTTCCGAGATTTAGAGGGGATGAGGCATAAGTCAACTTCCCTATGTCTCTTCAAGGCCCTGTCATACTGGTCTGAAAAGTTGATGAACTCAGCCATTTTAGCTATACACTCTCTTCAAACCTGTCCCTAGTTCATTCTGAGGAGGCTGAAGGGTCAGGAGGTGGCGAGAGCTGCCTAGAAGGGGGTAAACCCTTATGTAAAGCCTTAGAAAGAGGCTGGGGGGGGCCTCAGGATAGTCCCCTTGGGGAGAGGGGGTCTCTCTGGAGTCCCCGGCCACTGAAACGGTAACCAAAAGCTTCTTGCCAAGCTTTGGAAGCCCTATTGACGGCGTAGATTGTTTTGGCACGCCTGTAGTCGTTGCTGCGGTCGGCAACACCACTGAGTCCTTTGTTATCTGAGCGCCTTTGAATAGCAGGTCGATGGTAGTGGGAGTTTAAGAGAACCGCCTGTTCCAGAGGAAGGTTTATGCCCATTTGCATGCAGGGAGGGTGCCACACCGTTAAGATTCTGAAGGCATGCCTACGGGCATTGAGACCTTCTTCGACAACCCCGTCGAAGAGGTCTTATGGGTTGTGTGCTTAAGTACATGTGGCACGCACGGGGGGCGTGGCTAACTGGCCATGGCTTAGGACGTGATCTCGAGCTGGGCTCCTATCGATCCGACGTTTATCCGAATATCTACGATGTAATTCTGATGTTCGCGCACTGAAACTGGAGGAGTGGGCGTTGGAATGTATGTGCGGCAAGAATCTGAAAGGGCTGATCACTGGCGTCTGCGGATCGGCAGATATCGGACTTTCTGTGCCGCGGCCGTGTGACTCAAGTGATGCCAAAATGGCGGACAACAAAGAGAATGCAATCGCAGCCTGATTCGGGGTCACTTCCCGTTGAACTATTCTGCAGGCGAGCGAGGAGGCAGTGAGCAGCAACGAACTGTGAACCTTGTGTGGTGCTGGTATACAGTGACGGCGCTCCTGGTCCCAGATACATGTAACAGAACAGGAAATCATAGCAACAAAAGAACGGAGGGCGCTGGTGCGACTCCTGATTGCCCACGGAGACTGCAAGATCCTGCCGGACCTGCTAGGAAATCGGCTAACGTAAGCAGACATCGAACATTGTGTTAATCATTGAAACCGAGAGGCGGCACTCCCGGGCTGGAATCATTGTAGCATCCGTGGCTGGCCACAGAGTAGCAGCGTGCGCCATACGCCAGCGCGGCTCCCAGCCGAACACGGCGGCCGCTGTGCGCTACGGCATGGAGAGCAGGCAGAGGCTATAGATGAGGCGAGTTGTTTACGAAGAGCTGCATGTGCTGGTGGATGGCGTGACCCTGGGTGAGATTGCCGGCAACGATATGTTTTATCAACAGAGTGCACGGAACGGTGTTCAGAGGACATTATGAACAGATGAGATGAAAGATTGAGTCCCCCTGCATGGTGACGGAGTATTGCGTGTGCGAAAGTGCGCATTGATAATCCCAAAATACGATCGCAATACAGGCTGCTCAGCCCGGAAACAGCAGGAGATTGGGCCGCATTGTGGGCAGGCCCAGCCATATCTCGGGCCCGCGAATTAACCCTACACACGGCTGAGGCATTAACTTCAAGTAGACCCTGAACTGTATTGGGGTGCTGAGACTGTGGAGCGAGGCTACGCACAACGTAGGTTGGAATAAGCACTCGAAGCGAGCAGGCGACCTGGCATGCATGCACCGCCAAACACCAGCAGCCTTAACAGAGATTGGGACTTGCACAATGCACATGATGTCCAAGAGGACACGTTGCCAAGACAAAGGGAACGTGGGGTGGTAGTGCGGGCCCCTGACGTGCGCAATTAAAACACTGTGGGAGAAACGTGGGAGGTCACAGCCCATTCCAAGCTTGATCTTGCGGGCCGCCCTGTAGGGTGGCCTACTGAGGACTCCTGGTCACTGAACTGGAAGGTGCTGGAATTCAGGAAAGCTAATATAGGGCACGAAGTGAGACCACAAGATGTCGGTGAAGGGGCTGAAAGCCAGGAGTAAGCAATCCACCATGGACACTTTTGCCAAGGTGCAGCGGTCCCCTCCGACCTCAGTGCAAAAAACAGGGGAAGCATCAGGGGATGACGCCCCTGGAGGAGAAAACCAACAAGTCCTAGCGGCCATAACGGACCTAAGCAATAAGTGGGGCACGGCAATGGCAGATCTACGGACAGCCCTGGAGAACAAAATAGATGCCGTGGGAGTTGAAGTCACTCTCCTGCGACAGGATGTCCGGGCGTTGGCGGAAAGAACTAGAGGCCTGGAAAGCGCAGTGAAGATTAACACGGACGTAAGCACGAACAATGCGAAAGAGGTCCACATGCTCAAACAACAGGTCGCCAACCTGGAAAACAGGGTGGAGGAGGCAGAAGTACGGGCGAGACGGAACAACATCCGGGTTGTTGGCCTGCCAGAAGGCGAAGAGGGCCAAGACCCCACGGACTATATTGAGAACATGATCCTGCAAAAGGTGTGAGCGGACAAACTCTCTCAGGGGTTCACGGTAGAACGGGCACACCGTGCCCTAATGGGGAAACCAAGGCCTGGAGCTCATCCGCGGCCGAAAATTGCGAAAATCTTGAATTATAGGGATAGGGAAAAGATCCTGGAGTATTTTCGCAAGGGCGGAACGACAGAAAGAGCTTCCTCTAAGATCACGGCATACCCTGATTATACTATGTTTGTGCAAAGACAGAGATATAGTTATGTGGCGGTCAAGAGGAGATTGCTATTGTACCCTGCGAAGTTGAAAGTTCTGCACAAAGGCAGAGCGTTGTTTTTTGACACCCCGGAGGACACATCGTCGTGGTTGGACTTACAGGGCTGCCCGGCGCCAGATGGGGAACAGGATGGCCAAGAACACATAAGTGAAGATATTGTATCATGTACATTGCAAAGGTGGGACGGCGGGCATCTACCATAGAGTCTTGAGTACTTCATAGATGAAGCGCAGCTTTTGAACCTTGTGGCTTTGGTGGACTATAATGTGATATATAATTGCATACAGAAATGTGAGAGCGTTAGGCGTAGCAACTTCAATCAAATGGGAGCAGCAAGATCGCGGTTACCTACCCCCGGGAATTAGTTGTAGTAGCAGTAGGTTAGCCGATAGGGCGGCCTCACCCTGCAGAGCTTCGAGTACAGGCGGAAGCCAGAAAGAGCTAGATGCGGGGATGCCTGAGATCCAGGGATGGAGCTGGGCAACAGTTGGGGGAGTGCTGTTGGGAATGGGACGGGAGGTGGGAGGGGGTAGGGGGGGAGGGACGGGGAGTTTGTTGTTAAAGGGAGTTTAAGTTGGGGTAGGAGCCTCATAGTTATGGGGAGTTTAAGTTTAAATATGAGCCTTTGCGGAAGAACTAGAGTCAGGAATCTGTTTTGTGTGGGTGAGAGGGCTGATTGGAAGGGGGAGGGGGAACTATTACTGGGCCATGGGGGATCTTAGGATAATAACGTGGAATGTCAGAGGACTTAACAGTTATTTGAAGAGGAATAAGGTCATGCTGTATTTGAAGAGGCAGAAGATAGATGTCGCTCTGCAACAGGAAACGCATCTGACGCGAGAGAAAGTGGAGTTGGTGGGAAGAAAATGGGGAGGGTTTGTGGCGGGTTCGTCATACTCTGCCTACGCCAGAGGAGTGCTCGTCTGGGTGGCGCTGCATGTCCCATTTAAGCTAAATGAGGAAGTGGCGGAGGCGGACGGGAAGATGGTCATAATGAGAGGACTTCTAGAGAACAAAGAAGTATGCATTGTGAATACGTATGCCCCTAACCAAAACACGACGATATACTTCAGAACGTTGTGCACCAAACGTAGTGCGTGTGTGGGTAGGGCGGTGATCTGGGGCGGGGATTTTAATTGTGTAATGAATCCTAAGGTAGATAGGTCGGATGATAGGATTGACAGGCCCACTCCAGCGGCTGAAGCATTGCAGACGCTGCTAGCTGATTTTGGCTTGGTAGACGTGTGGAGAGCAAAACACCCTGATGAGAGACAATACTCACACTACTCGGCTCCGCACCAGCTGCATACGAGGCTTGATTATGTCGTTGCCCCTCTGGACCTAGTCACAGAGAGTATCTATATAGAATATAAAGTGAGAGTCCTCTCGGTACACTCGCCCCTGGTCCTCGGATGGCAATATTGCCCCCCGAGGGCGCGGATACCAACATGGCGCCTCTGGGCAGAAGCGCTCCAAGATCCGGTCTTCAGAGAGGACATAAGAGATGAGATTATTTCCTATTTTGAGGTGAATACTGGTAGTGAGAAGTCTGCGGGTACTTTATGGGAAGCCTTTAAGGTGGTGATGCGTGGGGTTGCTATAGCTAAGTCGAAGGGATTGCATGGAGGAGTCCTAGCTGATCTGCAAAAAGCTGAGATCGAGCTGGAAAGAGTATTGGAAGGGGGCGGTGCTGATACGGAGTTAGTACTCAAATTACAGCAGCAGTGCGCGGAATACTGGGATAGGCTTTGTAATCTCATCTATAGAAAGTATATAGCGAGGCAGCATGCAGGAGGGGATAAAACGGGCCGGCTTCTAGCGTGGTTGTACAACAGTGAAACCCCTAGATCCCTGATTCGGATTGTAATCAAAGAAGATGGCGAGACAGTAGATACCCAAGAAGGTGTTAATAGGGAATTTGCGGAATATTGCAAGGTGCTGTATGAGGATGGAGAGGGAGGCAGCCAAGAGGAGATAAATGAAACATTAGAGGATATAGGCCTGCCCAAGATAAGTGACGAAGAGAGGGAAGAGCTGGATGCACCGATTACTTTGGAGGAACTGAAAGAGGTTGTGTGGCAGTTACCCACTAGCAAAACTCCAGGAGCAGACGGGTTCCCTAGTGAATTCTATAAAGCGTATGGGGAGGAAGTGCTCCCCCCCATGCTAGTAATGCTTAATGAGGCGTTTGAGGTTGGACGGTTGCCGGAGTCGCTCAGGGAAGCGATCATAATACCGCTCCCCAAGCCCAATAAACCAGGACACAGTTGTGGCTCCTACAGGCCCTTGTCGATGCTGAACCAGGACAGTAAGATACTGACAGCTGTCCTGGCAAACAGAATGCGGAAAGTAATTGGCAAATTAATTCACCCAGATCAAACGGGCTATCTCCCAAGCAGGAACATAACCCACAACCATAGGCGACTCCATCGAGTGGTCGAGTGGGGGTGCAGCAGTGAAGGCGAAATGGCGATTGCGTCATTAGACGCAGTTAAAGCGTTCGACTCGGTTAAGTGGCCATGGTTGTTGGCGGCCCTAGGAGGATATGGAGTAGGGCCAGGTTATATTGAATGGGCTAAGATGCTATACAGTGAGCCGATGGCCAGAGTCCGAACAGGTTCAGTGATATCTGAGAGATGGCAGCTTAGCAGAGGTGCTAGGCAGGGGTGCCCCTGGTCCCCGATGCTTTATATTTTAGCCCTAGAGCCCTTAGCAATATACCTCAGGCAACAATATGACCCGATAGGTATCGAGGTGGGAGGGGAACGACACTTAATATCCTTGTACGCAGATGATTTGTTACTATATCTGAAATACCCGGAAGAAAATCTCCAATATGTTTTGGAGGTGTTGGAGAGGTATGCCAGGCTGTCCGGCATAGGGGTGAACCCCCAGAAATCTAGCATGTTTCCGCTGGGTGGCTATGTAGGACTCCCTGTAGAAAGGTTGCCGGTGCTACAGATACCGTGGGCAGTGAGCTCCTTCCGCTACCTTGGGATAGACGTGCATCACACGGCAGAGGAGGAACATAAGTGTAATACCGAAATAGCCATTGGGAAAATTGGGAAATGCATGAGGTTTTGGGAGAAGTTGCCCTTAGCAATGATGGGACGAAGTGCAATGCTTAAGATGGTGGTTCTACCTAGGCTTTTACATTATTTTAGCAATATCCCATATATGATACCTAAGAAGTTTTTTGTCAAGCTGAACAGTATGTGCAGGGACTACTTGTGGCATGGTACCCGAAATAGAGTGGCATTATGGAAGTTGCAGAACTTCTACGAAAAAGGCGGTATTAAACTGCCTTATTTTGAGGCGTACTATGTAGCGGCTCAGCTGCAATATGTGGCTAAGTGGCTCTCTGATGAAGAGACCCCTGAACATAGGTTGTTTGGGCGGAACTGTACTCCTTTTTACTTGCGGGAAATGATCTGGTTGGTTGGCTCAGAAATGAAGGAGCGCCCTGGAATGATGTTTTTGGGGTGGAATATGTGGCGTCGAGCTTGCCGGATGATGGGGGACCCCTTTCCATGTGCCCCGCAGATACCGTTGGTTGTACTGGCAAAGGGAGATAAGCAGCTGAGGGTGATTATTAGGACCTACTGGGAATCAGTGGGACTAGTTACGTTGGTGGACATTTTGCAAGATGGGACCATTACTGATTTTGAAGGACTTGAGGCAGTAGCAGGATTACATACAGGCCAATATGTTACATATCATGGAATAGTGCAGAAGATTCGAAGTATGTGGCCTGAAACTATTTTGACAGAGGAACCGGATGACACTGTTGGAGCAATATATGATATATCGGAGGGTGGGCATGAGATCTCTAGACTGTATGAGATGTTGATGACTAAGGTTGGGAAGGAATTGGTACATTTGAGATTGGAATGGGAAACGGAGATGGGAGTCCCGATGGAAGATGGGATGTGGGAACGTGCTTTGAGATATCACAAGAAGGTGTCGAGGAATGCCAGGTTCAAACAAATACAGCTACATATAACGCACAGGGCAACATGACCCCTCTGAGGATATCAAAGTTCCCAGGCGTTGGGCGCCAGGCGTGTCCTAAGTGCAACACGGAGAACGCCGACATGATACACATGTTTTGGTCATGCCCGGTAATCGGATGCTTCTGGGGCGAAGTGGCTCAAAAGCTAGCGGGGAAGGGGGTTACGCTAATAATAGACATGGCCTGTGCCTGCTTGCTGGGAGGGTATCCCAGATCACGAAAACTTAAACATGTTGGGAAATTGAAAGATTTGGCATATGTGCTTGCAAAACGCAGGATTGCTATGGGATGGAAGAAGTGCCATAAACCGCGAGTAGAGGTCTGGTGGAAAGACCTACAGAAATGGGCGGAGGCTGAAACAATGGGGTGGCAAGATGCTAGTAACACGAGTGGGGATGAAGAAATGGGCTCCCTCATGGCATGGAAATGACTGATAGCTGAAATGTTTGGAGTAGTATCGGATCCAACAGAATCCGAGGGCAGCGAAGCCCTGCCACACGGAGCAGATATTGAACGCGAAGAACAAGCAGGCTCATAAAGGGGGGTGGGACTGGGAGAGCAGTGTCTAAATTTTAAATGTGCTTACTTGAATTGTCATAAATTGCACTGCATGTTTGGTTTGTATTGTTGTTTGGTTTGAACAAAATAAAAATTATTTTAAAAAAAGAAAAAAGTACATGTGGCACGTGGGTGCCCTTGTTGCTGGGGTGTGACATCCCCTTATCAGTGCTGAAGCCTGCTTATCGGGGCTGGGGACGGGCACATGGGACCGCGTAGGCTCCGCAGAAAGGTCGATGGCTTCCGAAACAGAGCCATGGCTGCCGAAGGATTCCTTGTCCGAAGCGACATTGCTGGCAGGGGAAAGGTTTTTGGCCTGCATAGCGTAGGCCGCCCACCGCTTAGTCCGCCCGTCTTTCAGCGTCTTAGGCCAAAAGAGTTTACAGGCCTTACACGAGCGCTCGTCATGGTCACGAGGGAGACACCTGTTGCATTGGCGATGGGTGTCTTTCCAGAGAAATTTGCCAGTACAAGATAGACAGAACTTAAAAGGAGTCCGCTCCATAGCAGAGGTTAGCAGCATCCAGACCAAGAAGAGAAAGACGGGTGAAAGAAATGCATTCTCAGAGAGAAGAAAGAAAAATAGGGCCCCCCTCTCCATACTGTAAAGGCCAGGCCTGACGGTCAAGGTCACATGGTCAACAGTCGCCGAGCAGTTGTAGATGTAGGAGTCAGCGGCAGGAAACCCACGTACAGCCGTCGAGATGGTGGTCAAAATTGACTAAACGACCATAGGCCGAGGGAATAGATATAGCAATATGGGATACATTACTCACCGTAATCGTATTTCTGATGCTTGTATCTTCTTAGATTCACATGCTATGCATAGGCTGACATCTAGTGGTAGCCGCGGAGTATTACATTTTTTGTTTTCGAAACTCGAAAAGGGCGGTCGACAGGGCATGCCAGTAATACTTAAGCAACCAACTAGGTTGGCGGAAAAAAACAATCAGTGGGACATCAACGCGTGAGGTATTTTGGGTAAATTACACGTCACGTTAGGGATAGTGTTACAGTCACACCCATGTCGACGTCCCTTTCGATCTTTGAAAAAAACATGCAATACTCTGCGATTACAACTAGATGTCGGACTATATGCACAGCATCTGATTCTATGAAATCCATTTACTGTTCTGTGTACAAAGGAATGGGAGAACCCCTAATAATACGTCTGTATACACAAAGCACGGGAAGTGTGCAAGTCAATGGTAGAACTTCTGAAGTGATAAATCTAGAGCAAGGAATAAGATTGGGGTGTCTGCTCTCCCCCTTATTGTTAAACAATGCAGTGGAGCCATTAACATGCGACCTAAGAGAATAGCACAGTGATAAGAGTTGTGCAGTTATACACCCAGAACTATCATAGAATAACTATTCGCTGATGATCTATTAATAAGTATGCATAATGTACCCGAGGTAAACACAGAACCAATAATGCAAACAGTGAATGAATTTAGCAATGTCGCCGGCCTGAGAATCAACTGGAACAACGCAAAGATGCTCCAGTTAACTAATCACAATAAATGTTCAGGAACCCCCATGGGGATTTAGATGGTGCTCTAGAAAGCGAGGTACCAGGAAATATGGCCAGCCACGAAACCAGAGACCCTATTGCAAAGTAACTATACAAAAGCCCGGGCCCATTTTGTAGGTCAAATGGATGAAGCTACGCATCCATGACGGCCAGAATATCGCTAATCAAAATTATATTCTCCACAAAATGCCACCATCTCTGTCCCCAGGGCCTACTTTGGGAGATTACTGTGAGGAGTCTGATGGTGTCATCACTCCTTTCCCGATGGCGGCCTCTCCCCATGTGGCCAGAGGACGGCAGCCGTTACCTGATCCTGACCCTGGGGGCGGCTATATGAGGGAGGATCACATGGGGGGAAGCAACACGCGGAGGGGGTGGGGGGTTCTGGCATCCTCAGTCGAGACATGGTATCCCTGGTCATTCACCATGCCCTAATGCCATACTGTCATCCCTCCCCTTACCGACCCAAGAATTGCACGGAAAACATCTGCCCAGGTTCTGCACATAAGACATCAAGGACTGACTTGCCCTCAAGATCACTAAGAACACTGTACCAAATGCCACATCCAAGTTATTAGAAACAGACTTATTTTCCTTACTGTGAAAACACAGTAACGAGGAAGATGAACCAAATAATGTGGATCACTGGAGGCCCAGAGTGCTAGTTGCATCCTAGTTGTTACAGAAACCTACCCGAAGTTCCAAATGTAAACCGCCACAACAGCTGATGAAGCCACCGCTGGCTGAAGAACGCCACCTGCCTTGGTGCTGACTGAGGATCCGCAAGGCTGTAATGGTGTCAGTGGAGAAAAGCTGCTTTCCTACAAGGGAAAGGACAGCAGACCGCAGGTGAACGTATGTGGCGGGAATGCCAGAATGCTTTGGAGAGCTTTTGGCATTCGCCATACTTCACAGCAGCCTTCACCGAACCGAAGCCCGGAGAGACAGAGAGAAGAGAAGCGGGAGCCCGGAGAGGCTGTGTAGCTGGAATGCAGACGTAGCGCAAGAAGGCGGAATGCCGCAGGGCTGCTACCGGTTTGCAGTGGGAGACCAGACGTACGCCAGCCTAAATCGAAGGGAGGCGGGGACACCAGGGCCTATCAGGAAGCTTACCAAACCCAAACAAATGCAAATCGAACACATAATAAATATTGAGCAAGTGAAATTCTCTTAAAGAGGCAAATTTAAATATACCGAAAAGACTGTCAAGTTTTGAATGTATGCAATACACATATGAGAGACACCACGGCAGGACATTATACCAGGGGGATTCAAGACAGGACAGAGTACACATACAACAAACTAACTATCAAGTCTGCAAGCGTATCAAATGCTCACACGAGAAAGCCCTGGCAGCAGTGCATACCAGGCAATTTAAAGGTGGAAGAAACATACCACGAGAAAAGCCCTGCCAGGAAAATATACCAGGCAGATTAAAGGTACAGGAAGATACCTATGTGAGAAAGCCCTGGCAGGAGAGTGTACCAGGCATGCTGAAGTCATAAGAATACATACAGATAAGAGAAACCCTGGCAGGAGAGTCTACCGGCCTGATACAAGTTGCAAGTATCTTTAAGTGGAAAGGTCCTTGTTAGGAAAGATTTCATAATTGAAAGTAATTTTACTTCCATGTGGCAACCCCCAAGCGTTTTGCTGTTGTTTTACACCCTGATCTAGACTTTGCCAGAGAAGCGCAGCCTTCCGCCGCACTCCTCTGGGCTTTCGCTCCATTCTTACGGGGAAACTGACATGCCCTTAAGACAGTCAGTACCGGGAGACTTTGTTTCCCTTAGTCCTTTCCTCATGTTGCAGCTTTTGAGCAACATGAAACAAGAGTGCACCGTAACTTACATTACCGCGCTCTTGGGTCTCTAGTCATTCCAATGGCCCTAGAAACTCTCGCTGGACTTACCAATGAAATGTGCAAGTGTGTCACGGACGGGACTGATGGCAGCTTTTGTTTCTTTGTGTTTTGAACCCCTTTTTGCCATGTTAACCGCGCTTCCCGCGTTTGGCCCAAATTGGTGGCCTGGCCTCCAAAATGGCTTTGCCACAAGGTTCTTTGTCCTATCCTCTGACCGTCTTGCCCCTTCACCTTCCCCCAGGTCGAGCCGACCCGGGGCAGTCCTTATTTGGTCATGCACTTTCCCGCAAAACACAATGCTTTCGCGGGCTTCTGCATGCCTTGTGTGTGCCTCCAGGATATGGGCTGGGATGTCCGTTGACAATGCACATCCTGGGTGCCAGAGAGTCTAGAGTGTCCTCAATGCCTGGGACCACCGTGGTCCGTGATGGGTCCACGTATGGTGTGAGTGTTTGTGAGCGGATCTCCCATTGCGCCCTCTCCGTTTTGGCGTGAATGGAACTCTGGATAAGAGGAGGCTGAAAACCCCACTATCATGTCGATCTCCTGAGTTCTCACGAACAAAGGATAAGGAGCCAAGTATCCTGCAACTAAGAAGCTGAGTCGAGGAATCGCTGGTGACGCTGAAGGTTTGGCACCCTGCACTGCTGTCATCCTGCGAGACCACTCGGCCTCTGATAGAACGAGAAGGTCTGCAAAGGCGCTTCGACCCTTTAGAATAGTGGGAACAACTATTCTCAGCATCTTCACCAAATCCTGTAAGTAAGCCTTCGGAAGTGTCCCTGGGCCATCCAGTGGACTGACCAGCCTACACAGGAATCTTGCTCTGTCACCGCCGTCCGGCTTACTGCTAAATTCCGAGTCCTCAGCACTCTCACACGATTCGTACACTTGCCGTTCCCAGGTCTGAAGTGAGACGTGTGCTTTGGGACCAGAATACACACAGTTGCCGAGTTGCCCTGCTGTGGTAACAATCTGTGCGTGTTCGCTGCATTTGGGACACCCTCGACCCTGACTCCTGCTGTCGCGGAATCTACACGGCGTCAAGACATCCTGCTGATCGCATCTGAACCTGCCAGTACCGAAACGGAACCGGAAAAGCCTGGGTCTGCCTGCATCGGGGGCCGGTGAGTAGTCAATACCCTAACCAGTCGCCCTCCCGCAGGAGCCTGTGGCTTTCCATCGCTGTCGTAAACAGCAACCCTTTTCTGCACTTGCGCCCTGCTTCTGCCCACAAGTGGAGGCCGCGCTTGAGTAGCGGGGAACTGTTCATCATCGTTTTGTTCACCTCTTCTGAACTGCCTGATTTCCCTGAAGAGACTCACCTTTGCCCGTTGGCACCCGCATGTGCAGGTACTTTTGAACACAAGGCTCCACTCTTCGTAGGGCTCGGACTTCCTTCTAGTTAGGTGGCCTCTGATGTCGAAATGGGTCTAACGATTACTTGCACTGCCTGTTTTTCTCCCCATCTAGGTGGTCTGCATATTTCGTGCTTCTAATTCCTTAGACCCCTTGCTCTTGTATATATATTGTATTGCTTGTGATGTGTTGGTTTATTGGAGTTTTACCGTGATTCTTTACTATGGTCAATCTTACAAAGGCCTTGTAATAAATGTGTCTATATTTTTAATGTAACACCTGTCTGGAGTAATTTGTGAGTGTCCTTGCTTTGTGTGCTCATTGCAGGCTTTCAGTCACCCTCACCCCTCTTGAGACCTAGTCTTGACCGCCGCCATCGCTACCCTGATTGTCTGGCTTGTCCAGAGGTTACCCTGTTCCAAGAAACTAGGCTGGCCTTCTAAACCTCTGCCCCTCCAGGACAGAGTTCAAAAATCCATCTTAACAGTCCTGGCAGGAGAAGTATACTAGGCATAGTCAAGTTGAACAGTGTGTACTATACGGTAACTGAGAAAGTACTGAGCAGGATATAACAGGACTGGTGAGAAGGCTGTGAAAACATGTTGAATCGAAGTTGAAACCCTGCAGGAGCGTACACCAGGGATCAGAGAAAAATATGGCCTAGTAGCCAAGTTGTATTTTATGTTGATCAAAAGAATCTTGACGAACTGACATTCTTTGAATACAAGGAAGAGTGAGGAGAAATCCAGGGGAAGGAACCCACCCTCTGGAGCAAGGAACTCTGTTCTTCTGGACCATTTTTGTGTTGGAGTTATGCATTTTATTTTTGAACATTTGTGCACTACTTAATGGTCAAAAACATTTTTCCTTTTCACCTTAAGAGTTATTTTTCCTAGATGTGAGGGCTAGAATAGTACTTTGGACGCAGGACTATTTGCTGACCTTGGACAGGCGGAACAAGTTACTTACCTGTAACTGTTGTTCTCCAGCATGGGTCTGGCATGAATTCACATGCTCATGAATATTCCCCGTCGTCAGGCTGGGAATCCTCGGTAAAGAAAAATCAGTATCAGTTTCGTTTCTGATCTGACTTTCGTAGTAGTAACCAATCACTGATCTCTGCGTCATACTGACCACAGCCAATGACTGCCCTCTCCCTAAGCCCCGCCTCTGGCAGCCATCCTCAGATTTGGTAGCACGTGAAGTGGCAGTATGACCAAGTGAAGAGCCGCAGAGGGGTAGGCGGGAGTGTTCGCATGTGAATCCATGCCAGATCCATGCTGGAGAACAACAGTTACAGGTAAGTAACTTGGTTCCTTCTCCAGCATGGGGTCTGGCATGGATTCACATGCTCATGAATAAAAGAATACATAGCAGTACACACATGCACAACCACGGGAGGTGGCAACAGGCTCAACATTAAGCAAAACAACAACTCAACATTCAGCATCTCTTACCTCCTCACCAGGCTCACCTTAGGCGAACAGGTTGCGCAGCACTGCTTGGCCGACCCTGGACTCCTCCCTGGAATCCCGGTCGACGCAATAGAATTTCGTGAAGGTGTGCGTCGACCTCCACGTAGCAGCCCTGCAGATGTCCAGCAGGGGCACACCAGATAGGAACGCTGTGGTAGCTGCGATCGCTCTGGTGGAATGGGCTCTCCGACGGCCGGGCAGCGGTCGGTTTGCCAACCGATGACAGTACATGATACAGCCGGAGAGCCATCTGGAAATGGAAGCCTTTGAGAGAGCCTTCCCTTGATTGACAGGTCCAAAGTTCACAAAAAGTTGTGACGTCTTCCGAAAACTCTTTGTGCGGTCCACGTAGAACTTCAGCGCTCTAGCCACATCCAGCGAGTGCAAAGTCCTTTCAGCCGGCGACGAAGGCGACGGGAAGAAAACAGGCAACACCAAGGGTTCGTTGAGGTGGAAGTCCGACGGCACCTTGGGCATGAAGGAGGGGTGCGTCCTGAGCACTACCCTTGTGTCGTGAAAAGTCAAGTACGGGGGCTTGCAGGAAAGGGCCTGGATCTCTCCCACTCGTCGTGCGGAGGTGATGGCCACAAGAAACGCTGTTTTCCACAACAAGAATTTCAATGACGCCGAGTGCATAGGCTCGAACGGAGGTCCCATGAGCCTGGTCAGCACCACGTTGAGCTCCCACGCCGGGGCCGGAGCCTTCACTGGCGGGAACGATCTGAACAGTTCCTTCATGAATTCTTTCACCAGACGATGAGACCACAAAGACGTCCGTCCCGTGGTTCTGGTGTATCGGGAGATCGCAGCAAGATGAATCTTGATGGAAGCGTGCGCTAGTCCAGCCTTGGCCAGCGTCAGTAGGTACGGCAGTACTTGTGGAACCGTAATCCGTAGTGGGTTAATCTTCTGTGCGTGGCAACAGACAGAGAACCTCTTCCATTTGTGTCCGTAGCATTTAAGAGTTGAGGACGCCCTGGCCTTTGCAAGAACCTCTCTGCAGTCGGCCGGTATGTCGTAATCCCCAAACTCTAAAGCTGCAGGCGCCAGGCCTGCAAGTTCAGCGACTTCGGGTCGTGATGGAGGATGGCGCCTCCTTCCCTGGAGAGAAGATCCGCGTCCACTGACAGCTTGATCGACGGGGACGCTGACAAGTTCAGAAGGTCCGGGAACCATATCTGCCTCGGCCACGCAGGTGCGACGAGGATCATCCTGCACCGTGACCTCTTGAGCTGGTTGATGAGCCGGATCAGCAACGGCAAGGGAGGGAACGCGTATAGAAACAGGCCCTCTCAGGGGAACGAGAAAGCATCGCCCATGCTCCTCGGCTGGGGAAACCTGCTGGCGAACCTCCGGCACTTGGGAGTTCGTCGCCGTCGCGAACAGATCGATCTGGGGTGTGCCCCACCGTCGGAAGAGGCGGTCCACTAGATCCTGTCGTAGTTCCCACTCGTGGCACGAGCGCAGCTCCCTGCTGAGCGAGTCGGCGATGGTGTTTTTTATTCCTGCCAGATGAAACGGCACCAGAAACATCCCTTGGGCGACGGCCCAATGCCACAGATCCTCCGCCTCCTTGGACAGGGCTGGGGATCTGGTACCGCCCTGCTTCCTGATGCAGAACATGGTGGTGGTGTTGTCGGTGAAGATCCTCACCACCTTGCCCTTGAGGAACGGAAGAAATGACCTGAGGGCCCAAAACACTGCACGGAGCTCCAGGACGTTGATATGGAGGGATTTCTCCGTCGGAAGCCAAAGGCCTCTCGCGTGCAGATTTTTGGTGTGCGCTCCCCATCCTTCCAGGGAGGCATCCGTGGTCACTGTCTTCTGGTGGCCCGGGGTCTGGAAGTCCATGCCCGCCGTCAGGTGCGCGCGAGTGCCCCACCACCGGATCGCTCGTCGGAAACTCTCGTCGAGTGTGATCCTGTCCTGGAAGGTGCCCGTAGTCTGGATCCAGCGAGCGTCCAGGAACTCCTGCAACGGGCGCATCCGAAGCTTGCACAGGCGGATGAGATAGATGCAAGAAGACATCATTCCAAGGAGGGATTTGATGGACCTCACCTTGGCCGCGTCCGCAACCAGCATCCGCTGCACCTTGCCCAAGATGGCCCTCGTCCTTTCCTCCGACCGCAAGGCCAGAAGCGCCACTGTGTCGAGTTTCGCTCCCAGAAACAGTGCGTCTTGGCGTAGTTTATGGAGAATCCCAGGTCCGTGAGTAGTTGGACGGTCCTCGCCGTGTGCTCCGCGGCGAGCTCCCTTGTCTTTGCTCAGATGAGCCAGTCGTCCAGATAGGGGTAGACGTGGATCCCCTCCAGGCGCAGCCGCGCCGCCACCGGTGCAAGGCACTTGGTGAACACCCTGGGTGCCGACCTCAATCCGAAGGGAAGGGCTCTGAACTGGTAGTGCCGCCCTTGGACCACGAATCTGAGAAACTTCCGGTGTCTCTTTAGGATGGGAATATGGAAGTAAGCATCCTACAATTCCAACGACGACAGGAAATCGCCCTCCTCCAGCTGACCCAGGACGTGTTGGAGGGTGACCATCTGGAACTTCTGTGCCTTGATGAATTTGTTCAGTCGTCGTAGGTCCAGGATGGGACACCTTCCTCCAGTCTTCTTCTTCACGAGGAAATATCTTGAGTAAACCCCGGAGCCCCGAAGCCTCTTTGGGACGAGCTGGATGGCGCCTTTCTTGAGCATCGCCTTTACCTCCAAGAGAAGTTGAGGGACGTGATGTTCCTTCCTGGCCACGGGGGGGACGCACGGGTACTTCTTTAGAAACACGAGCGCGTGACCCCGGGCCAGGGCGTCCAGCACCCAATGGTCGGTGGAGA
Organism: Ambystoma mexicanum; assembly: GCF_040938575.1. Taxonomy (NCBI): domain Eukaryota; kingdom Metazoa; phylum Chordata; class Amphibia; order Caudata; family Ambystomatidae; genus Ambystoma; species Ambystoma mexicanum. Next base: position 879,715,299 of record NC_090937.1, on the reverse strand, counting down.
TGGACTCCCCCACGCCGACGAAGTTCGCCAGCCGGCATCCCACCGGGGTGCTTCGGTGGGGGCCCGACCCCACGGCCGGTTCAATCCTGCTTCGACGAGGCTTTGCCGCGTTGTCCTCCCTGGCGACGACGGCGGGGTCCGCCCGACTTGCCTCGTCCCCTGTAGGCCTCCTGTGACGACGAACGGGCCGCTTGACGGTAGGTGGAATATCCGCCGCCGGAACTCTTGCAGGCTCCCTGCTTGCCTCCAGTGCTCCGAAAGGGCGGCCGTCGTTGCTGGAGAACACCAAGCGCCCGGGCCGTCTCTGTGTCCGCCTTGATGGCTTGCAGGGAATCGTCCACTGTTTTCCCAAACAGGTTGTTCCCGTCGAACGGCATGTCCAAGACTCTGGTCTGCACGTCCTGCCGGAAGTCCGTTGCCTTGAGCCATCCACGCCGTCTAAGGCACACGCCGTTGCCCAACTGGCGAAAACCGGTATCAGCGATGTCCGTCGCTACCGTAATGGCATGGTCCGACACCACCTCTCCTTCCTGCAAGATCAAAAGGGCCTCCGCCCTCTTGTCGTCCGGTAGGAAGTCCAGCAGGGGGGCGATCTTGTACCACAACTTCCTGTCGTAGCGGGCTACGATAGCCAAGGCGTTGGCAGCCTTAATCGTCGTCGCTGCCGATGAGATGACTCTGCGTCCCATCGTGTCCAATTTCTTTCCCTCGCCGTCCGGGGGGGAAGTTGACGTGGAGGCCGATGCCGCCCCCCCCCGCTTTCTTCCTGGCCGCCGTGGAGACGACCGAGTCCGGGGTCGGCTGCGCCCGAAGGCACAAGGGGGCCGCGTCCGGGACCCGGTACTTCTTCTCGTACCAATCCCTTCTCGCAGGCGTTGTGGATGGGTTCTTGAGGAGGGAGAGACTGTCATCCCAGATATCGTCCAGTAGAGGTACAGCGAGGAACGTTTTCCTCTTGGTCTCGCGCCGTTGATAAAGGAAGCCTTCCTTCTTCTTCTCCTCCGGGCAGAGCTGGAAAAGCTCGGATGCCCTGGCGATCATGGCATGAAACGATCCAATCTCGTCAGGCGGGGAAGCCCAGGGAGGAGGTGACGACGGAAGATCCTCGCCGTAAACTTCGTCGTCTGTACCCGTCGCGGCCGTGTCCGTCCCCGTGTCATCTCCCCGGGTCGTGGACGGGGAGGAGGGTTGAGAAGGGTGCGATGGTTGAAAAGGAGTTGGAGGATGCAGCCTTCTTCTCTTAGGAGGAGGGCTCCCAGAAGGGCCTGGCTCCGGGTCCCCCGTCGGGAGCGGTTCCTCCGTTGGTGGTAACGGCAATCTCGTCCTTATCTCCGAGCATAAGGACTGTATAGCCAACAAAATGGCCGCCGAGTTGTCTTGCGGCACTGGTTGAGGGGGTTCCGATGGGCGGACACGAACCTCGTCGGTACCCTCGACGTTCTCGCCGTCTCCCTCGTCGGGGTCCCTTCCGACGGGCTGGTCTTCCTCCACGCCAATGCCGTGGCTTAAGACTTCGATCGGCTCCTCTTCAGAGGTTGAGGCCGAATCCACGATGGCCTCCTGCCCCCCCTTTTTCTTCTCCGTCGGAGGTTTCATGGGGGTCCTGTCGATGGGCTTGAAAGAGGACTCCCTCCGCGGTGGCAGAGAGACTCTGGGCACCGAGGTCGCCTCCACTGGTGTAGCCTCCACAGGCTGAGCCAGGGTTGTCGCGACAGTCTCGATAGAGGCCTTGGCAGGGTGGATCAAGGCTTTCGCCACCGTAGGTGCACTCACCGCCTTCTCCTTGGGGGGGGGTCACCGCCTCGCTCCCCCTCCGATGGAGCCTTCGAGCTCGACCGGGGCCTCTCCAGAAGCTTTGCCGGGTGCTCGGACTTCCTCTTACCCGAGCCAGAGCGTTGGCTCGTGGTTGATGGCGCCGGGGAGGTTGCGCCCTGCCTGGCAACCGAAGAGCCCGACCGTTCGGCGCTCCCTGTGCCCGCGGACTCGCGGTGCTTGGCCTTCTGTTGGGCCCCCGTCGCCGGGGCGCCCTCAAAGGTCTCAGAAGACCGCTCAGACGACTTCTTTTTCTCGCCTGACGGGCTCTTCCCTTCCAGCCAGTTGGCGAGACGCAAATGGTGGTCCTTCATGGTCCGCTCCGACATGTTCCCGCAAAACGCACAGTCCTTCTCCAAGTGCGTCTTGTCCTCATGCAGGCAGTAGAGGTAAAGGGAGTGTTCGTCCTCCCTGAAGACATTCTGAAGCTGGCATGCAGGGCAGACCCTGAATAGCTTTCCGGGCGTCGAGCTTCCCTTCTCCTGGGCCATGTCCGAGATGGGCCTGAGAAACTTCTGGAGTCCTCCAAAAGCATGGCTCGATGAAATCTTCACCCTTGAGGGGCGTTGAAGAATCCGACACGGGTCCCCGTTGATCGGATGTAGAAACGGTGGAGCTTAAGGCTCTTTTGACCGAAAAAAGAGAGAATTTTCCTATAAAAAAAGCGTGAAAACGCACTAAAGCTCGAGAGCAATAGCACGAGGATCCCAACACTTGAACGTGCGGTAAAAATCTGAGGATGGCTGCCAGAGGCGGGGCTTAGGGAGAGGGCAGTCATTGGCTGTGGTCAGTATGACGCAGAGATCAGTGATTGGTTACTACTACGAAAGTCAGATCAGAACCGAAACTGATACTGATTTTTATTTACCGAGGATTCCCAGCCTGACGACGGGGAATATTCATGAGCATGTGAATCCATGCCAGACCCCATGCTGGAGACCTTAGTTTTGGTTTTAGGTAGGGAATTAACTCAGCGTAGGGACCAAGGCACTTCACAACCCCCCTTTATTTTAACAAAAGTCTCTAAACAAAACCATGAATCCACTGTGTCCGTGTCTCATTTCTGGCTCTTCACATTACGTACAGTGCTATTAATTATAAGTTACTCACCATAGTGACTAACGTACCCCTCGTCCATAGTCCCCTTTCCTCTATACTGCATGGGCGTCCCTCGCTAGCGATGGGAGACAGAACCTTTTTCACCAGAAAAAAAATCTTCTTCCCCTTTAAATTAAGAGGCGTGCGGGTCACAGCCCTGGGAGCATGCGCTCCCCTGACTCCGACCCACCCGCGCCAATCCTCAGTCCCCTTTGACGAGTCGACATTACCATTGCCTAATGACACCAGTTTTATTAAGAGGGAGGATGGAGGGACGTATGGAGGAAAGGGGACTATGACTAGGAGTAAGTTAGTCACTACGGTGAGTAATTTATAAATACTCCTACTTCCCGTCCCCTTTCCTTCATACTGTATGTGCGATTACAACTGAATGTAGCACCAGGGTGGAGAGGTGACCATGCTAAAAAAACATATTCCTTAAAACTGCCTGGCCAAATGCTCCACCCGGACTGGAACTGGCATCCAAGCAGTAGTGCTTGCAGAAGGCCGAAAGTGTAGCCCATGTAGGCGCCTTACTGATGACCTGCCACGGAACGTGCCTCTGGAAAGCCATAGCTGTGGCCTTGGCTCCGATAGCGTGGGCATGCATATTTGCCGGGAGTGGTTTGTGCTGCCCCTCTTAAGCCTCCCTGATGGCCGCCACCATCCACGTTGCTATGGAGACCTTGGAAGCTTGATAACCTGGCCTTGACCCTGCGAAGGTGACAAAGAGTGTTTCCGATTTGCAGAAACTCTTGGTTCTGTCCAGGTAGAATTTTAGAGCACGCCTGACATCCAGACAGTGCAGAACCCTCTGAGCTTTGTTTTTGGGGTCTGCGAAGAAAATAGGTAGCACTATCTGCTCATTGAGGTGAAACAAAGAGACTCCCTTCGGTAAGAATGCAGGGTGAGTTCTAAGGACCACCTTGTCCTTATGAAAGGCTGTATAGGGCTCTGAAGCCACCAGTGCCTGGATTTCACTGACCCTGCGTGCAGACGTAAGAACCACCAAGAGGGCTGTTTTAATGGTGAGCAGCCTGATGTCCGCAGACGCAACTGGCTTGAATGGTTTATGCGCCAAGGCGCCCAACACTACATTGAGGTCCCACACCGGGTGTGGCTTCTTGATAGATGGGTAGAGCCTGGCGAGGCCCGCCAAATGTCTTAACTATCGGGTTGGAGGATGAAAATACATCCTCCTCCGAGTTCCTGTAGGCTCTGATGGCTGCCAGATAAGTGCATGTGTCTACTTGCATCCAGCGTGTACAAGGTGTGCTGAAAAGGATAGCACGTCGTCCAACGTGCAAATCAAAGGATCAACCTCCTTTGATTCTGCCCAGTGACAAAACCTAGTCCACTTGCTCTTGTACTGGCTCCTAGTAGCGTCGCTTCTAGCGCCCTGTATGTCTAGGTTAGCCTATCACAGATGCAGGTGTTTTAAGGTGTCCTGTTCAGGAACCACGCTGCCAGGGCTAACCTTTGGTGGGCGGGGTGGATGATTGTGCCTCCCTACTGTGCGTGTAGGTGAGCTGGACCCAGTGGCAGGTGCATCAGGGCCTGTTCCAACAGGCTGAGTAGTTCCGAGAACCATGGCCTCATGGGCCACCACGGAGCTATCAGGATGATGCGAAGATGCCGGGCCACTAAGATCTTGCAGATTACCGTGTGGACCAGGGGAGTGGGAGGGAAGGCATACGCACGCATGTTGTCCGACTGGATCTCCATCATGTCGCCCAGAGAGCCCCAGCCCTGTCCCAGCCAGGACGCGAACTGGTGGCACCTCCTGTTGGACCAGGTGGCAAAATCATTCAATTGCCATTCGTAGTTGTCCGCACCCAGCCTGCTGAGCCTGTCCGCCTCCAGGTTGGACTCCCCCGGGAGGTGTATAGCCCTCAGGTGCATATTGTTCTCCAGAGCCCACTCCCAAATGTTGACTGCCAAGGTGCATAGGGGAGGAGGTCTGGTGCCACCCTGCTTGTTGATGTAATACATGCTGGTGGAGTTGTCCGCCTGGATGAGGATCGTCTTGCCACTGATCATCGGCAGGAAGGCTTTGAGAGCCAGCCAGATCACATTCAGCAATAGCCAGTTGATATGGGCCTCCTGTTCCTGAAGAGACCATACTCCATGGACGCTGTGGTTGTCCAGGTTGGCTCCCCAGCCTGCCAATGAGGAGTCTGTCAGGAATCGAGCTAGGCTTGTCAGGAGTCGAACAAGGCAAGCGCCGTCCTCGTCGTGTCAGACACAACAGGGACGCTCTAAGATGCGCCAGCGGATACAATCCCATCCTTTCCCTTTTAAAAAAGTGTTAACTCACTGCCGCAATAAATCCGTAAGATGTTATCGTTCCTTTTGGTCGCGGTGGCGGTTGCCATGGAAATTAGGGCAGGGACACTGACTCACGCTACATCAGACGCACGTTATGGTCATGTGACTGTAACTTGATAAACTCTAGTTCGCAGTGAACTTATTGCTTCTGATTTTGAAAGAAGTGCGCTACGTACCTTGACCAAAGACTGTGTCTGCTATTGACCTTTTGTTGTTCCTGCCTTGCCTTCAGCTCTCCTGTTTAAGTCTCTGCATCCTGATTTCACGAAGTTAAGGCTTCTGTTATTGATAACCTTTTACTTTCCCTGCCCTTTGTGTGCCTTTCCGTCTTACCTGTTGCCTTCCTGCTTCATTTCGAACTTCCTCCTTTACCGCTACTTCCCCCTTTCTTGCTGTGATGCTCCCCGTTGCCGAACCGGACCTTTTCCAGGACTGCCGATTACCTCACGTTTTTGTCATTGCTGAATATTTCCCCCGGACTGCTTTAAGGATTGATTTGTCTTACGCCTGATCGAACGTTTGTTGCCAGCCCGTTACAGATTTTGGACTTCATAGGATTGCTTCCTGTTCTTTGGGATCCACACGACTACAAGAGCTCCATAAAGACTGCCGGTACCTTCCTCCTCACCTCACCCCGGTACGGACTAGAGACTGCCGGTGTACCATCAGAGGGTGAGGGTGGAGCGTCCTCGTTTTGTCGGGTATTCCTTGTGGGACTTCCTACCCCTAGGCGTTCGCGTGCCTGCGGGAATAGTCCTATACCCCTGTACCTGGCGGTCTTACTGGAGCATTGGTTCTATATGGAATATCCTCTATCCATCCCATGGTAAGAAGGGTCTGTCCTTACTCTTGTTTGTACTATCCAGTTTAGTCTTTGTGAGTATTAAGAATTCTTATGTTCTTGTTTATTGTGACAGATATTTTCTGGCTTTCCTTTGATGTTGATGTAAATACAAATCACATTGTGTCAACTTGGAATTCTATCTCTTATACGACGGGAGTCTCCTGCTACACGTTTTGGGTCCATTCTTCCAAACAATTGACCCCTGGTGCTGGTTTATTTGTATCCAGACACAGGGTTACATTATAGGGTAGAATTCTTCTTCTACACTATGGGGCAACTTGAGCAGGCATTCTTAACAGAGTCTGTGGTGATGGTAACCTGCGGTGCTGGTTTCCTGAAGGGTCTGCCTATCCTCAAGTCCGTGCTCCACCAGTCAAGGTCCTGGTGGAGAAGAGGAGGAATCCTGACCAGTTCCGCCTGGGAACCCCGCTCCTGACACCATGAGGCTTCGAAGTGCAGCTGCAATCGTCTCATTCTGAGCCTCGTGTAAGGCACTCACAGAAGACATGCCGCCATGATACCCAAGAGGTGCTGGTACCACCATGCAAAAATGTACATGATTAGCAATTGTTAGATTATTTTCAATCAAATGGGAAGTTAATTACAATGAGTGGACTGTATTACAGTTGGATTATTAGACACTACTTTTGTTTTAAATATGCAAGAGGCCCACTGGATTTTTGAATGTCTGAGCTTTTAGCTCAAGTCATTTTCGAATTCTGTTGTGCACTTTAGCGTTTGTCTACCATTTTTAAATATGACTACAAATACCAGAATGCAAAGCGGTGTGATCTTAAAAGCCGGGACTTGCTGTACAAGTTACAATAGGCAATGTACAACTTAGATCTCCAAACTCTTCTATTGCTTTAGCGACTCAATTAAGAACCTGGCATAAAGGCAAACAGTTGTAATCCTATGACACTGGGTGACAGCTTGATGTTGAGGAAAAAAAATGCAGTTTAACAAAGCAACTTATGTTTTATGTGACCAATAAGCAGTCCGCATGGAAATGGAATAGACAGTTTATTCTTTTTTTCAGATTACATTTTGTAATTAAAGGTAGACATTAAGTAGCCAACTGAGCAGTGTGAGGTTTTCATTTAGGAAGGAGGTTAACCAGCACCCCTGCCCACCGCCAACACATTAATCTGAGGTGAACTTGGCCCTTGAAATCAATTCACAAGTGGAGAAAATAGGCACATCCAGCAAGGAGGCCCGCGGGGCAGTCCCAGCCAGTGTATTATCCACCTCCATTCACCCAGGATTTTGCCCTCAAACTAGCATGCTTTCTTGCATAGTATATTTTTTTCATATATTTTCATTAGGAAATGGTAAACGGTCACTGCTGTTTCCCCAAGTTTAAATCACACACGTAAGCATTTGTAACATGGTCTTTGAAAACAGAAACTACACATTGCAGTCAGTCTAATGAAAAAAAACATACCTTACGTGCTCATTCTTGAGTGCTCAGATCAAAATACATTTTTAAAATGGTTACAAAAATGAAGACACATCGGCACTGATCATGGGGTCTGTCGAAGCGACCGTATAATCCTCTGCCTAATAAAGCTGAAGTTTACTTTTAAGAATAACCATGCTTGCATACCGTGCATTCATGCGTTTTCATATTTTTTGAAAGAGGCTTGTTAAACACAAATGCTGCCTTCCCTATGTTTTGCAATACCACACTTCAGCATTCAGTGACATGGTAAAATGCAAAACTGCAAGTCTGCCTTTCTTCTCCTTTTGGGAATTAAAATCAATCGGCTTAACACGACAGTGGCAAAAACCAGAGCAGCCCCCACACTTAGCATATGGCTTTTAGATCAATTAGGTACCCTACCTCTCAACTCCCCTCCAACTCCCTAAACTTACAAGTCACTTGGAAGATTACAATTATGTTTAACAGCCTGGTCTGAGTGCCCCACCTTGCCTGCAGTCCCAGGCACAGTGTAAACACTTTCAACACCCATCTTCTAAGCTCTCATTAGCCGACCATTAAAGGACTGAAATTCTTGTCGCAGTTACTGCAATTGAGTGGTTTTCCATTGCAAATTGCGATGCAATACCACTTATTTTATGCACACAGGAAGTGGAGTGGTTTCACGCCGACCTTCACATTCTGCGACCTGATGATAAATTCACATACATACATACATACATCAGTATGAATGTCACATTTGGCAGCCGAGATAGAGGTACACACTGCAACCTCTATGATGAAATAATGTGATATTGAAGCTCTCCTTCATACAAATGTGCCAAACTATGTCCAATGGTATCTCCAAAATTAAGATTTATTTTTAAATGCCCTTCATGGTAACACGTTTTTTCGGCAACACAAACAAAGTGCCTTTTTCAAACCAGGGCTGTTGGATATGTTGACAAATTAAACAGAATGCGTTATCAAGTGCACAAACTATAGTCAAAAGATCAATAATAAACATTGAGCAATGATTTCCACATTTTGCCAACAAAAGTATTGTACATGTCACAAATTTTGTAAATAGACAGAGAAGACTAGGGGTGGGTAAAGGGGAGGATATTTAAGGTAGAGAGTATGCACAGAAAGAAAGACAAATGGAAATAAAAAATAATAATGAATGAACATCATGATTATAACTGATAGTTGCTGTTAACACATTTTGCACTTATATTTCTAAGCTATTGCCATATTCTGAAACTCATATTGGAAATGGTAGATTACAAAATGTCTCAAACTGCTACCTTGAAGGGGCAAACATCATTGTCATGAATTGGCAGGACTATTTAAGCATGGCACATCAACACCTATCGACCCCGGATTGTTACGAAAAGATACAATTCAATCCACATACAAATATTGTCTCTGAATTACAGCAAATGATCAACCACTGGCACCAACAAGGCAACATAACAGATGAATAGAGAAAATACCTGTTAATTCAACATCCACGAATGCCAACGATTTATTTTTTGCCAAAGGAGCACAAAACTTACCAACACATACCAGAAGGAAGGCCAATTGTCAGTGGCAATGGAGGAGCAACTGAAAACATATCCAAGTACATCGATAACCTTCTTAGTCCAGAAGTACTCAAACTCAAGGCTTATTTGAAAGACACTACCCTTCAATATCTTCAATATCACTCTTATTTTATGCCTTGCGAAGGCATCTTTGCGCTGAGAGCTACAAGCATGAGGGCACGGAGAGGCTTAGGGAAACATCAGAGTCAAAAAGATAGGTCTGAAGAGCCTTCCGAAAGGCAAAGTGATTAGACAGTGACTTCAGGGTCAGTGGAAGACTGTTCCACAGTTGAGTCACTGCAACAGAGAAAGCACGTCCTCCCAGTCGCGCACGACGAAAGGAGGGCACCATGAGTAGACCAGCTGAGGCTGAGCGCAGCGAGCAGTTAGGAACGTACCGCTCAAATTTAACACAAAGATACTCGGCTCCATGGCCATGAAGAGCCCGGTGATCAATGCGCAGCGCCTTGAATTGAACTTTCTGTGCCACCGGGATCCAATGGAGAGAACGGAGTACAAGGGATATGTGGTACCCATAAGGAGTACCCGTAGCCAGCCTGGCTGCCAGTTTCGGGAGGCGCTGTAATCTGCCAATCAGCACTTTAGGCTGCGTGAGGTACAAAGAATTACAGTAGTCCAACCTGCTGAGAATCATTGCTGCTACAACAGGTGGACGCAGCAGGGAAGGGATCAAGTGGAGCACGTTCCTAAGAATTTTCAACTGGAAATGCCCTTGTTGACATACCGAGGAGACTTGGGGGCCCAGAGACAAGTTGGCTGACATAATGACACCAAGATTTTTTTACCTTAGTGGAAGAAGCCGGAAGTGGGCCCAGGGACGAGGGCCAGAAGGAAGAAATCCATAGTGAGGGATTTGGGGCGGGGGGGGGGGGGGTGAAACACCAGCACCTCGGTTTTATCCCCATTCAGTTTCAGCCAATTTTGCTCCATCCACGGCGATCGGGCACTCATGCAGGCGAGCCGACACCTCAGCCTGATCCAGATCTAGGCGGATCAGAATCTGGGTGTCGTCCGCATATGAATAGCACCTGATGCCATAGGAGCGGATGAGGCAAATCAGCAGAAAGATGTAGGTATTAAAAAGAATAGGGGACAAAGCAGAACCCTGAGGTACACCACAGCAGAGATGTGTAGAGAGAAAGGGGGGGCTCGAGGCACCGATCTGGCCCAGGCGGGTAAGCAAGGTAGCATGATCCAAAGTGTCGAATGCGGCTGAAAGATTTAAAAGAATCAGGGCGCCGACACTCCCCCCATCCACCAGCCAGGCCATGCCATCCTGAACGGAGACAAGAACACTTTCCGTCCCACTACCAGGGCGAAAACCAGACTGGGCAGGTCAAGCATCATGGACCACTCAACAGAGGAGACACCAGTGATTCAAGCAGTTTCATAAGACAAGGTAAGAGAGAAATGGGGCGGAAGCTAGGCGGAAGAGAAGGATCGAGAGATGGCGTCTTCAGAAGAGGGATAACAAGGGCAGCCTTAAGCGCCGATGGGATTAATCCCCTCTGGCAGGAGAGAGTGACAGCAGTGGTGATTTCACCTAAGAAATTGACCGATAGCTGTTTCATCACTGTCAAAGGGAGTGGATCGGAAAGGGCACAGGATTTAATCCCTAGCAGTGCTTTAGAGACCATATCTTCTGAGAAAGTCGGAGAATGAGACCACAAGGGCCTAATCAATATCTGGAAGAATGGTCAGATTGCCTGATAGTGAGGTATGAGCCCCAGAGGCGAGACTTCCTGCAGTATTAGCATGGATCGTTTTAACTTTAGTAATAAAGAAATCCGGCAGCTCCTAAGTGGGTCTGATCGTGGGGGTACATTTGATAGATGAGGACAGAGAATTAATTACAGAAAAGAGATTCTAAGGTTGATTTACGGCAGTTTCAATCCGTTCAGCAAAATAGAGCTTTTTCGCAGCGAGAATGGCCGCGGATTTAGAAAGACCGGCCCGAAAGCGCTGCTTGTCACTAGCGTCATAGCCCAGGCGCCATTTGCGCTCTAGTTGTTTCACCCCTAGACGCAATGATCTCAGTTGATCAGTAAACCAAGGCTCAGAGGGAAGTCTACAAGGTTGAAAATGGTGCAGAGGGGCAGCCTCGTTGGCGGCATTCAGAAGCAAGGTGGTAAGTAAAGACATAGGAGGAGGGGAGGCCAGGGACAATTTTTCCTTAACGGAGCCAGCCATAGCCTGAAGGTTGGCGGAGCGCCAACATCGCCGCAAAATGCGCTCAGGGAGGACCTTAGGTATACTATGGTTGCTAGGCAGAGTACATTTTATCAAATAATGGTCAGTCCAGACCATAGGTTCGGCAGAAAGAAAGGACAGGAAGGTTTTGCTGGCATACACACCATCCAGCGTATTGCCTAGCTTATGGGTAGGCCCAGTAACCTGCTGCGGAAGATCCAGATCTAATAGGCTGTCATAGAAAAGATCCAGGGCTGTGGATCTGGGAGGGTTGAATTTAAGATTGAAGTCACCAAGAATGATCAGGTTGGCAAATTTCCCCTGCAAGCTGGCTATAAAATCAACCAGTGGTTCCAACAGGCCGCCATAGGCGCCAGGACGGTAATAATCAGTATATGGTAGGAAAGAGAGGGAGAAACAATACATCTCACTAATAAAGATTTGAAATTGAGACTGTGAGAACAACATAGTTGAGAGCATTGTAAGTCAATTTTAAAGATAATGGCAATCCCACCCCCATGGTTAGGGGCAGGACTGTCAAGATGGATAATGCTATAGCCTACCGGGATGGTCTGAGCCAGAACCGGGGCAGAGCACTCTTGTAGCCAGGTTTCTGTGAGGACTAGCATAACAGGGCAGCGGTCATTAAGTCGAAATGATACTTCAGCTGCGTGAGCTATGATGGAGCAAGTGTTTAATAGTGTCAGAGACAGCTCCGTAGTACGTGGCTCTGTGGCTGGCAACTGTTGACTATTGGGCAGGGGAGCCGGGCTCTGTGTCATTGTCCATCCAGCAGAAAGGCGTATGTGAGGAATACATGAGGGGGCCAGAGCCAGCAACTTATCCCTAGAATAGTGCAACAGACCGGACGGGCACAGACAGGCTTGCCTTAAGCGTGCCTTCGGAAAGCCCGCTGCGCCCATCCGCTGTGCGGGCGGTTGCCTATGCACATTTAGTATAGGTGTGCCGAGGGGAGAGAGCAATAAGCCTGCCCCTCGGAGACACAGAAAGAGGACTGGCCAGGAATGCGGCGAGTGAAGGTAATTAAAAGTGCTCAAAGAGCACACAACGTTATCAGCAAACCATACAATTTAAAAGCAGTGCCAAAATTATTTCCCAGCCCAGAGTGGCTTTATACTGGCAGCTCCCTACGAGCAACCTCACCTCTCACGGGGCGGCAAACAAAGCCTCTAAGATATACACGTCTGCCGAGGGGAAGAGAGCAATAAGCCCGCCCTTTGGAGACATGGAAAGAGGGCTGGCCGATAATGCGGCGAGTGAAGAAAGGTAATTAAAAGTGCTCTGACAGAAAGAAGCCCTTGCTCCCAGCCTTGTGCTGTTTATGCCGGTGCTGACTTGGAGACCAGTCCGGTTGTCTTGACCTCCGTTCCTGCAATCCCCAGAACCCTCCGAAGGCCCACCCCTTGTCGCAACACTGATGCGTCTGGCTGTACGTCTTGGGCTTCGTGAGGATATATAAGGATTTTGCAGACTGGGAACTGTTTTTCTTCTTATCTAGCTCATCGGTGATGGAATGAAAAAAGTTGCCACCCTCGAATAGAAGGTCCAATAGGCGTTCCTGGACATCCGGGTTGAATTTTGTAGCCTGTAGCCAGGCCGTCCTCCTCATGTCCGTGACGATGCAGATGGCATGGCCTGAGGTGTCTATATGCGCAACAGCGGACTCCATGATGTCCTGAGCCACCTCTTTAGCTTCTGCCAGCCCCGCCTTGAAACATGCCTGACTGTGCACCCACCGGATGTTCCGCAAGGAACTTGGCTATTCCCCGCCAAAACGTCTGATTAACGGCTGCGAGCATAGCTTCTGCATTAGATTGACGAAGGTGCAGTGAGGAATTGGAATAGACCTTTCCATATGCCTCCAAGATCTTTTCCTCCTTGCCTAGAAGCCGCGAAGATGAGGTAGCCGAGGACGACTGAGGCTTGGAGTAGAGTGAGGCCGCTGCAATCACCGAAGAGTGTGGTTGAGGGTGCGCCGACAGCAAGAGTGGATCCCCTCCAATTGCCTGTGCTTGGCGTCGAGGAGCTGGTTGGTAGGCTGCGCCGAATGGGGTTTAAGCCATACCTTTTCGGCCAAGGCGACAACGTCCTTCTGCATCAGGATCCCCGTTCTAGCCGCGGGGCGTTGAGTGAGGATCTCGGCCAGGAACCCCGCCTCCGGTAGTTCCACCACCGGTTGTGGAAGCCCCAGATATTCGGCCAAACCTGTGAGTCGTTCATGGAAGGCCTTGGCTGAAGATGGCATGTCAGGATCCTCCTCATCAGTGTCAACTAGGGTGTCCGGCTGGTCCGCAGCAGGTGGAGGAGTGCCGGGCGCCGAGGGCTGAGGTGTAGATACCGGAGCCAGAGGCTGCTGTGGAACCGCCTGAACTGTGGGAGGTACGGAAGCCAGATTCAAGGGACCCAGCATGGGCAGCTGGGGCTGTGCGAGGGCCTGTGGCACTGGAGCCCTAGGAGGAATGACTGGAGGCGCAAGAGGCGGGACTGGAGGCAGCGTGTCCCTGATCACATCCTGAATGATGGCTCCCATTTGGGTGGACCTCATAAGTGTGAGGAACTTTTCAAAGAACCTGTCTTCACAGACCGGTGGGGTGGCAGGTGGAGTGGACGTAGTAGCAGTAGACTGCTGAGGCCTGTGCATACTCTGCCTTGCTGGCTGCGGGGTGTATCTGACCGGCGACGCTGAAGGATAATCTGTAGGCTACGTACCTGGCGAAGACCAGTCCCACCTGGACACTCGTTATTCTATCTGCTGCCCAAATGGTGGGGGTGGTGTCGGACGAATAGCCATTTGTCGGGCTGCATGCCACGTGCCTGCGTCGTGGTGCTTGCCGCGCTGGGACCGGCCTCCTCCTGAACTCTTGGCAGCAGAGTTTAAGGAGTACCCTGCACCTCAGCACAGGGCCTGGTAGGCATATTGCCCTCGGCTGTGTCACCGGTAGTGCTGCGTACAGGCGCCCCTCTGACATTTGTCCAGTAGTAGGGCGTAGCCCCTCGGGTGGACACCCGGTAAAAGTACCTTGCAGGCCCTCAGCGACCCCCTCGGCCTGGCGGCCAGTAGCAGAAGCAGCCTCGGTACCGGTGCTGGTTTCAGAACCTGGACGGTCCTCCCCAGTCGGACGAGTCCTTGGGAAGGAGTCGCCCTTGCGGGGTGAAGATGAAAAAAGTGGCCCTACCTTGGGCCTTCACTTGTGCTTGACGAAGTCCTTCAAGTCCTCTGGAAGCGATCCTTCGAAGAGCTCTCACCACCGAGCTAACGTGTTCTTCAGAGCGCGTGGTGAAGCGGTACAACCCTCCCAGCCGTGATCGGGGGCAAGGCAGCAGAGGCAGAGAGCGTGGGGGTCGGACATAGGGAAGAGCCCCTCGCAGGCTGGACACCTGCTGAAGCCCGCTGATGTTGTCATGCGCCGGAGAGGAGCGTGGCACCAGAGGACTGAGTACCTGATTAAAGACCAAAAGACAGTATCCAGGGTAGAGCGCGTGGAATTACAAGGCCGAAGCCAAACTCAGGAGTGCTGGTGAAAGCAGTCTGCGTGGAAAAGAGGGCTGAGGAGTGGCGCCGGTGGGCGGATTCAAGGGAGCACATGCTCCCAGGGCCACGCCCCTACGTGCCTCTAAATTTAAAGGGGAAGAAGACTTTTTCTGCTGAAAAATGTTCCGTCTCCCGTCCCTAGCGAGGGACGCCGATACAGTATGGAGGAAAGGGGACGGGACGTAGGAGTAAAACTCATATGGGCAGGAGAGTAGCCAAGAGTTTCATGGGAGTCACTGACACTCCCCTGGCATATGGGTGGGCTGGGAGTTCCAGACATTGAAAAATGTTACCATGTTGCCTAGGCCAATCACATCACGGCCTGGTATGGTCAGGCACACTATGCACAACAGGTTGCAATAAAGAGCATTCATTGCACTACTTAGCTTAGCGGGTGCTCTGGCAGGAATGCCTTACAATGCAAGAAACACTATCCATACAGTAAGTATGGACATTAAATTCCCTTCACATTCTTACTAGCAAGTGTAAGGAATCAAGAGTAAGAGTCAGACACAGTATCAGGTTTCGGGTTTGAAATAGTACTTTTATTGTCAAAATAATAAGAGGGGTTGGAGAAATCCTACCTGTCCCTAGGTCTAGGAGGGCCTTCCCTGTCTCAACAAAGTTAATGACAGACTATTTAAGTAGTACCGAAGGGGAGGATTTTGATAAAATGTGATGCAAATTGTCCATTTTGAAGAATATTTATTCCGTAACACTGGTCAAATCTACTAGCTGCATGGTGCAGTAACTTATCAAACTGGCCCACAAGGGTAGTAAAAGTGGCCCACTTTGACCAAACTGGCCCACACTAGCATTTCACATTTCTTGGTTCGGGCATCGCCCAATAGCCAGTTCGAGCCTGAGTATTTCCTAAGACCCAACACCTGATGAGAACTCTTATGGGGAGCCTGCTTAGTACTGGAAGTTTAGCCGATCTCACGCTCTACTCTCTAAAGCCTTCCCTTCAAAGGCAGAAAAAACACAAACCGAATAGCTTGTTAATCGAACTAGGCCAAAGGCAGTGATTTAAGGGCTTGGGATCACCTAAAAGAGAAACTGTTTCCTGGGGTCCCAACCAAATCCTGTTAATTGTACTCATACATACAATCACTTAAAATAGCCCCAGTGAAGAGTCTTCATTCCTCAACCGAAATGGTTCAGGAGACATGAATAAAGCGTCCTTACCTAAAGTGAACTATATTGGAGTAATTATAGGAACTTTAAGACTGTTGCCCACTTAGTACAAATTCACAAGGGTTCAAGTTAAAGCCTAAAGAGCTCTGAGCCTCCTAGTTGTGCTTTCCTCTAATTTTGAGGATTTATAGGACTCTAGAACCCTGACCTGCTTAGTACAGCACACCTTGATACCTCAGTCATACTATAGCCAGTCTGAGTTAAATACCCCCGACTCTCTGTCACCAAAGACCTGCCAGGGGCTCTACCTTGTCTAGCTCATAGGAAGACTCCCACTTTGGTGCTTACTTCTGAGAGTTTTGATCCACACAATCCAGCTGGTCCACAATTCTATTCTCAGTGTCCCTCCCCTCTTCTGGAATGTGTGAGTCACAGGAACTCCCTCAATGGGGAAGACCTACTCCTGGGACATGTTTTTAAGTTTTCCCTTACCTGTCTACTCACTGCAGTCTCCAGTCACCATCTCCTCAGAGGCCAACTGTCAAATGTATACTACCAAATCTGTCAGTCTATCATTGGTCCTGCCAACTTTCCATTTACGTACTAGAAACCAACCCTCCCCTGCCACAACCACAGGACCCCACACAAAACCCTATAGTGCAGTATTCCCCACACATAGCAGCCCAGGCAGGTTGTCCTATGACAGTACAGATCTGATGTCATTTGTAAAGACCTGTGAAGGCAGGAACAGTTAATGGTTCCTCTCCAGCCAGTCTACACCTCACCCTTCTTTTGAGACTATGTAATGACAAAACACAGGTTGTTGCCAGCCCCAGAATAACATGGGAACAAGGGGCAGGGAACGGAGGTGGCTACAACGAAGTCTATAATTGTCATGAAAAACACTTGTGCTCCTCTTGCCTTATCCAATCTGTAAAGTCCATACCTTAGAAAACATTACATTACTGCTGCCTTACACAACTTTGCTAAATACCCCAAAACAGCGTAATACAACCACACGCATTTCCATAAGAAGAACCTTACCTTAATGCCAAAGGTGAAGACTGTCATGACGATTTTAAAAACAAGTGCCAAGCAGAGCTGCCAGATGGCAGAGTAGACACCATTGCCTGCTGGACGATCCGGGATGTCATCTACTATTTTGGTGCCGTTCATGTCGTTTCTATAGTCGCACAGTGAGGAGGATTCCAGAGGCCCACAGTCTGTGAAGAGTTCTTTGATGAGTTCACTTGTGTTCAGTCTGGTGTATGGATTGGGAAAGGCAATGATGGCAGTGATTGCTGCCACAATGATGACTTCCAGCACAGGGTACTTCCCAAACCGTGTAGTTTTACGCCGCCGACACCAAGCAATATTTGCACGAATAAAAAAGGCTCCCCACAGTCCACCAAACACTCCCAAGAGGATGAAGGGCAGCAGTTCAAAAAGGTACCACGGTGTATGATATTCCACATAGAAGAGGACTAAACGGCTGTTTCCAAAAGGATTGATGGATCTTAGAACAAACGCAGCAACAAGGGCTGCAAAAAATGACCGCCACAGGGTCTTCAGTGGAAAATAATAGCTGACCTACAAATAAAACAAATATTACTAGTTAGGAGTATGAAAACTGCATACATCAACTAATAACAAGCTTCCTATAATGGGGAATAAAAAGGTACTTTCACACAAATAAATGAATATGTTGAAATGTACCAATCAATGCAAGTGACCAAAACAAACACTCCAGAAAATGCATTGCCTACATACTGACTCTGTGCCCATTCCTATTGCAATCCTTCCACACCTTTTAATACTCGTTGACCAATGACTACACTACTGCAAACCACTAGTTTTAGACAGCCAAACTATAGGTGCTATTCAATCTATCAAGCACACTGCTACCCTTGTCATTTACCATTCCGCTTGCTTCAACATTCAAGCAGCCATTCCGCTTGCTTGCTTCAACATTCAAGCAGCCATCGCACTCACTTCCACTACTTTGCCCATCTGTGACTGCCACTTGGCAGTTACATCAACTGTAGACCAGTAGGTCACCTATGAATCCGCCAACCTACAACAGTAGTAAAACTGATGAAAAGAGAGTAGCAATGCATGGGTAGGCGTTTGTGGACATGGTTGGGAAGAATATGTCTCGTGACTAAGAGATAGAGTCATAACCAATATTAAATTCCTTGTTGAGGAGATAAGAGTTCCAAAAACTAAACTCAATGTGGTTCAGGGGACAGTATAACAAATGCAAACTGATGTGATATTGCATAGGTGATGGGGGAGTGAAAGAAGGTGCAGAAGTGTGAAGGAATTGGCAAAGTGGCCATCCAGCAGGCATGTAGTTGCTGATCAAAAGGAACATGTGGGGAATTTAGAAGGAAAGCAAAAGCCATCAGCAAAGCGATGCAATAATATATTCATTCACAATCTCACAGAACAGCAACACTCATAACGAGATCTACGATACGTATAATGCTAGTGAATTTTGCAGAAACCCATAGCAACCTGAGCACATGCACAGGGTATTATGAATAATACAGAAATAAATGCCTGAGCTGTAAATATCAATCAAGTGTAGAGGTGCTGAAATAAAAACAGGTATGGACAGTCTAGGTTCAGCCAGGAAAATAAAAAGCAATCATTATTACATGTTCTCATAGAAACTTTTTGAAGATAATAGAACTGTAGGTGACGGGGCAAAACAGCCCATGTCTAGTTGTGTCAAGTGTATCGATATTGGATGAACCATTTTCTAAACCTATGTGTTTGACTATCACCATATTAATAGAAAGTCAACCATAAATCTCTGTTCAGCCTCCAGGACACAGGTTGAAATCTTGGTAGGGGTGACTCAGGTAATCATCCTTCTGTGATGAAGAAATGGCGTACTATTAAAAAGGGGGTGAGAACGCCTAACATTATAGCACAAAAGAGTGATTGAGCAGTAAATACAAATGAGATCAATATTATGTGCCAGTGCTGCTTTCAGAATCACCGACATGTGAGGTTTCCCACACAATCAAATTATCATTAATAAATCCAAAATA
Organism: Ambystoma mexicanum; assembly: GCF_040938575.1. Taxonomy (NCBI): domain Eukaryota; kingdom Metazoa; phylum Chordata; class Amphibia; order Caudata; family Ambystomatidae; genus Ambystoma; species Ambystoma mexicanum. The sequence continues at coordinate 879,696,251 of NC_090937.1, read as the reverse complement.
TAGTTGCAGATCTTACTCCTCCTTACAGAATAGTCTTCCGTCAGTAGAAACCTGGATGTCCGCTAATACTCTTTAGTATAACCTATTTCCAAAAAGGAGGTTTTATATTAGAGATTTACAAACCTTGTGGAAACTTTAAATATTGCTTATCAAATACTGCTGAAACGTTCATCTGATCAAGCATAACTATTACATTGCACATCCCTGTGTTCTTTCTCAATTCTGAAATGGTCTTTAATCTCAATGATAGTTAGGAGGCTGGTAAACCCATGGACATCTGTGACTTCTTCCTATTTCCCCTTCTCTAGATATTCCAGAGGCCGACATCACAGTTGCTTCCATTTCACCCTTTGCAGTGTGCATATCTTTTTCTGCAATATCATGACCAGGTGGAAATGCAGTTTGCAAGGCATATAAGACCACCATTCTTTGGTGCATCAATTGATGGCATTTTCTTCTTAAAGATCTGCAGTCTGTTAATGGCAAGTAGTTTCCGGATCCTGTGGCAAGTGAATAGATGGGAAAGTCAATCCAACTTCTTCCATGCTGTGCCTTAGAATACGCCTTTCCCCACATGCAACATATGGCTGCAATTCCAGTGACGTACTCAGAGAAAGGTTTCCATCTGATACTGAACTTATAAGAGATGGGCCATGAAGGAAATCCCTTTTAGCTTATGAAGGCAGATTATTTCATGCCTCAATGATTTCTGGTGGTGTTTTAGCTGTAGGAGTGTGGAAGGAGGAGAGTGACACACAGGTGGCAGATGGTTGCTCAAGACTTTTTTTGGCAGAAAATAAAGAAAAAGCCCTACCTGACATTATTACTAAGAAGTGTTTCCCTGCCTCAACTCAATACTAAGGATGTGTCAGAATGTCCAAAATCAAAAGTCTACCCTCTTGCGTCAAAACCCAATTCCTTCCCTTACATTTCTATTTTAACTAAACGTTTAGGGAGTCTTCTTACCGCAGACAAATGGTTGCCTTCTCTGGACCGGACTACCATGCCAGTAGTCTAAAGGGACTATTTCCTGAGGGAGAGACACCCTACCTGGGGTGCGGTTCTTTTTAAATGCAGCACATGAAGTTCCAGACTAAAAAAAGTATCAATTCAAAATAAAGCAAAGTTCTGACTCAAAACCTTGGTGCCAAGAGAATGCCTACCTTCCATTTGTCTTTCCCAGGCTTCTCGCAATGCCAAGAGAAGCACTCCCTTCTCTTTGCCTGTCTCAAACTAAAATTAAAGGAATTGTAAGAATGTCCATCAACTTAAAGTTCCACCGTTGTATGTCAAATCCTACTCTAACCCTCGCACTATAACTAAAGGATAAACTAACGGACAGTTCCTTCAGAAGAATGGCGCCCATCTCCTGCTTCTTGAACAGTGTCCAACAAATGTTCTCTTTCTTTCAACAGTATGTACCGGCGGAATGACTCCCTTCACCTGGCTGACGAGCTTCATCCAGTCTTCATGCAATGTCCAGGAGAATGATTCCCTTCCCCTGGTATAAACATATGCAGAATGCATAATTATAATGCATAATGCAGAAAAGTCTCCGTAGATAAAACACTGTCGGAGCTTCCGGGGATAAATCCAGTTTGGTCTGGATTTACCAAACAAGGCAGATAGATAAGATTTTGGCGAGAATCTTTGTGTCAGTGTTGATCAATGTTAACGGTCTGTACAAGGCCATTTCAGACACAGGTATGTTCGGTTTTAGTAGTACAGTAATTATGGCCTCAGAAAGTGTGGGTGGTAATTGACCTGCCTGCAGGGACTCCTCCCATACCATCAGCAGTTTAGGTGCTAGGATTTGTCGGAGTTCCTTCTATAGTTCAATTCCTATCCCATTCGGGCCTGGGCCTTCCCGGACAAAAGAGCCATTATTGCATCTATAACTTCGACTGTGTGCGGTCGGTTGAGTATTGATTGTGTTTCTGGAGGTAGGGATGGGAGAGGAATCTCATCTAAATAACATGACACGTCTGCGTCGGTGCACCCATCAGCATTAGCGTATAGGGTTTTATAGTATTGGTGAAACTCGCCATTTATCACTTTGTGTCTAGTAAACATGTTGCCTGTTTGCCCCTTAATCGCGGTGATGTGATGTATTGTGTTCCTTTCTATGGCCAGATCACACACGCCGGGAAGTGGCTTCGTCATATCGCCGTGCCTGGCTGGGCTGGTTCATCAGGCGGACCTCGCTGTCCACCAGTTCTCTAAATTTCAGCAGGTTCCCTTTAATAAGTCCCAACAGTGCTCTGTTATGTGTTATGGCGTATTCATTTTAGAGTTGCCTCAAGTCTATTTCTACCCTTCCTAGTTCTCTTCTCGTTTCTTTCAGGCTTCCACTGGTCATTGATGAAATCCCCTCCCACTCAGCCATACCTTAAATGTTTCCCAGACAGAGTAATGGGGTACGGATCCTTCGTTTCTCTGGAAGAAGCCTTCAACTCCGTCCCGTAGTGTCTCAAGAAATATTGGATTAAGTAAGCATGAGGGTGGCATTCTCCACGGGTTGGGAGGGTGCACCAGGACCTTCCCATAGTATCAACAATGAGACCGGTGAGTGATCGGAAATGGTTCTGGCATATATCATGCATTCCTGCACGCATGGCATCAGTCCCACAGAGACCAATCAATAATCCATTCCGGACTGAGGATCATGGACCAACGAATAATAGGTATATTTGTGTAATTTAGAGTTACTGTATCTCCATGCATCTACCAATTCAATTTTCTGCATAATTTGCCTTACAGTGTGACCCGCATTTGTCAGGTCTCGCTGAGTATCTCTCGAGCGGTCCATTAGACAGTCCAGGATTGTATTAAAGTCTCCTACCCATATAATCAGGGAGCGGTGTCCCGTAATTGGGATCTCCATTATCTGCCCATAAAACTCAGGGCCATCAAGATTGGGCCATATGTGTGACTAGTAGTGTATCTCAGTGGTCAAAGTGTCCGAAAAGAAGTAGTGGAACTATGTTCCCTGCTGGGCTGGCCTCGCTCCCCACAAAACCCATTGATATGCCCCGGCCATGTGCAATACAAACCCCCAAACAAACGTGTCTGCTGTTAAGGGAACCTTCTTCCGAAACTTTTATTTTAAAGGGAAACCATTCTGGAATGGTTTCTTTTTAACATTTTGTATTTTATTTATTTGTTTGTAAGGCACACCAGGCCCAAGGGCATCAAAGTATAGGAACAATAAAACGTAATTAAAAAAATTATAGGAGCATCGCTCCCAACTGATCCCGCCCACTTCGACCACTGGTGTATCTACACCGGATATCTTTCCCCATATGATCACATATCTCCCTTGTGGATCTATGCGACGCCTGCTTTCCTGAAAACACAATAAACAATGTATCAGTCATCACCACCCTGGCCTGACTTGAATAATCAGTGTAGCCCCATTGGTTTCCCCAACTGGATCCAAATCCCTTATTGAGTGCCCCTTAAGCGTGGGTTTCCTGCAGCATTACTAGCTTAGGGCCATGGCGGTTTACATACGCTAGTACTTTCCTCACCTTAATAGGGTTGTTCAGATCACGGACATTCCATGTCAGGAAGGAGATCTTGTCACCGTATAAAGACACGTTTGTTTCACATATTGAACACGTCTCCCTTGGATGCATGGGTAGGGAGTTTGTTCCCATGTTTACTAGGTTACCAGTCTGCACTTTTTAAAAAACATATTAATACTACTTCAAACCCCTTCAACTTCCCCAACATTTGGTGAACATATCCATCATTGATCCCAACTTGATGGACATCATTCCCTCGTCCCTCATCATCAACCACAACTTGACAATGTAGCCCCCAAAAACATGTGAGAACTTCCTGGGGTGCACTGAGAACAGTGGTTGCCATCATTCAGCTGGTTGTGATGCATGTAACCGGTCCCAATTATACTAGTATTGTACACCAGTGCGTATTCATGTAAGAGGGCTTAGGTCATTGTCAGTTTTGGTCAGCAGTCGACTGCAGCGTCCAACTCATTGTTGTGTAGTCAAGAACTGCGGTTTTGATCACGGTATTACCACAGGAGTGGGATTGATGCTTCTACATATGCGGTGGCCTCGGATGGACTCTCGAAGAAGTGCGCACGGCCTCCGTGTTGGATCCTTAGCTTGGCAGGAAACATTAGGGCATATGGAACTGGTCTAGTTCGTAATAGCTTCTTGACTGGATCATATGATTTCTGTAAGGCCTGTACATTGACTGCAAAGTCTGGGTAAATATAAATATCGGAATTTTCATAACTGATTGTGCCTTGCTCCGTGAACATTCAAAGTATTAGATCTCTGTCTCAGTAATAAAGCAATCTTGCTAGGATGGTGCTGGGAGGGCCCCCCGGTTTAGGTACAGGAGCCAGCACGTGATGCGTGTGCTCCACCAAGAATTCATGTGATCGAACAGTGATTTTAGCAGGTCCCGATTAAGCGAACATTATTTTGTCTCGAACGCAACTCCAGGTCATCCATCACACTTGTTGCAGATTTTGTTGACCTCCAATATCAGCTGCGTCATGTCCTAGTCATGTCTGTAGACCTTGTCTTGTGTTTCTCCAATTCTCGTTTATGCCTCATTTATGCGGCTACTTTCTCTCTTCAGTTTGGATTTGGTGGAGACAATGTTATGTAGCTTCATGTTCACTGCCATGAATCCGCTTTGCATTTTGCTAGTAGATGGTCTTCGCGGTTATCTCCAGAGGTTGAGGCAGGTTCATTGTTGGTTACCGGACCTGTAGAACCCAGGGAAATGGCTGGGGTGTTGGTGAAAGAATCCATAGCTCCTTTTTTTTGTTGCTTCCATCCACTTTCGTCATGTTTTCCACTGATGTTGTTGAGATTGGTGTCCTGGGAGCTCACCCGCCTAGTAGATCCGGTAGTCGGTTCACAGGGGTGTTGGAATTGGGTGGGTGACGTTGTTAGGGATCTGTATTCAGGGTATTTTACCAGTGCGCCAACCCTGTATCACTATTAAAAGTAAACCGCGCCGGCTTGTAAGTCGAGGATTTTGAGACTGCACCTTCCATGGCCGATTGAGCACGATTGTGGCATCCGCACCCGGGTCTGCAGAGTCAGCCACTGGGTATCAACTTTATTATTGCCTGAAAATAGTGGCTGTTTAGGTCGTGAACTTGTGTCCAGTAGAAGGGCAGCGTTGTGCAGCTGTATTTATTCCGGTGTTGGGGACAGTACAGTTCAAATGTGTAGTGTCACGGCCTCTAGGCACTGGGCAAGTGTGTCCCATGGTCCGTTCCACTGGGGAAGTTATCCTGGTTGTTTATTATCAGTGTGTATAGCACGGTAGATTAAAGGGTGGCAGTCTTTATGCAACAGGACTAGGTTTCCCACCAGCCTTGGAGGGCCCTAAGATGGGTCTCATTGTATCGCGGAGTAAGCCATTCCTCGCGTGAGTCCGCTGCAATTAGTTATTTACTTCGATGTCATAGGGGTCCTGGACCGACCTTCAGACCACATGGGGTATCCGGGGCAGAAAGTGCTATCATGGCCCTGACTAGGCGTATTCATCAGGCTGTTCTCTTGTAGCTGCCAGTCTAATCTGTGGGTGGCTCAATATGTGCTTCCATGGGGTTAATGAGCGCAGTCTCAATGGGCGTTGCTGGGCAGCACAGTGCGGGGGAGGGCCAGTCCGTATATTCCCAAGGTCGCTCTACCCCACCTGGCCGAGCTTCATGCGTGGTTGGCAGGCGTTTGATGGTACATTAAATGTTCAAATGTTAAGGTGAGAAAACCAGTCTACAGATCCTTGTGGTGCCATTATCTGGTATAACTTGAGGGTCTCTTTGGGTTGCTCCGTCTCGCATGGGGCCAGTCCCACGCAGCCTGTTATGTCCCTTTGATCTGCGGGTTGATGCAGGCATGTAAAAAGCTTGCAGGGCTATCTCGCCGCGATCAGACAATGTTGCGCTGCAAATGGCACAGTCGTCAAGGCTCCTGCCCTGCTTACTGTCCACAGTGCCAAGCGTTTCGGCTAGTTCCCGCATCCGGGTGATGTGGCCTGCGACGCCAGCACGCCTGGAAGCACTGGCCGTCCCGATTTTTGGCTGTGCGAAGCTCGGCCCTTATAGCGCAGATTTGCTCAATCTTGGAGCCACAGGTTCCTTGGTCCGTCCGTTGTATGGGGAGACCATACAGAGTTCTTCCAATGGTATACAACAGGATATATATCTGATGAGGATTTTATGGGACCAGAGCTTCCAGCTCAAGCCACCATCTTCTGGGCTACCCAGAGGCAAGCCACCATCTTCTGGGCTACCCAGAGGTTTCTAAGCGCGGACCCGGGGATCGAACATGTGTTGCTCCATGTCACCTTGCTTCCAAGGCGAACAGGTTGCCCCCTGAGCTATCCTCTCGAGATCAGTACACTGCATTAAAGTCACATTCAGGACCCATAATGCCAGCACACGAACAAAGTATTCTTCACAACATCAAGTATACAGCAAAACCGGTTACACAATGGTAAACTATATACTAGGTATGCACCTAGAGGGAGTGAAGGGGCTAGGCAATGCCCAGCAGACCAACAACAGTTAAGATGTACATAGAGTTATTATACCAGACCTAAATAGTCCCAATACACTCCTAAAAATAGAAGGAAACAAAATAAGCAAGGTTAGATTCAGTATCCCATTAAATCTCTATGGACCAGTAACGTGCATTGAATCATTATAACGAGTTCTCGAATATCTCACAGGCAGGTACTAAATATCTAGTCTTTGAGGAACTCCAGAGACCCTCACAAGAGTCTGCAAGGTTCAAAATTACATTTAATGAGCAGGAGCTAAAACCCATTTCCTGGGTGTCAGGCATCACCCAGCAGGCAGGAGCAACAACTGGGTAACCAGGGGCGAGTAGACAGCGCAGCGCAAATCTAACTTCTACAGGAGAGGCAAACTTTACATTTTTGGTAATTATATATGATCCATTATGTTTAAATGTGTACTAGATGTGTCCTAATTGTTCTTGCTTCTTGCTAACATTCTCAAATACTTAAAATGTAATGTTGCAAGTGTACTTTTGTAAGACACCAGTTGGTCCTGGGAAGCCCTAAAGTAGCTCCAGATAGCTGTTGCTTTCAAGCTAGCCAGGCTCTTCTAGGCTAGAAGCAGGAGCTGAATAGCTCTCTGTGATAAACAGCGGGATTATACCAAGGTTCACATGCAAAGCAGTGTTCACTAACCTGGATCAGAGGCCACAGAGTGAAGAAATGAGAATCCTCCTGGACACCCTACTCTCTCAGTGAATGAATGCCGGGAGAGAATTGGATTTCCAGGAAAACCCTCTGGGGAAGAAAACCCTCTTTATCGTCTCCTTGCGAGTTCAAGGCCCTTCAATAGGTGCATGTTTGGATGTTAAGGAGCGGATCGCTTATCTTGGGTTACAGGAGGCTGAAGGCTGGCAATGCTGCAATATACAAAAGAAAATGGGTGAATGGAGTTCCAATAAGAAGGAATGAGAAACAGCACTAGCAGAAAGGGGGGCGTGTGTTTACCCTTTGTGCGTCTACATGGGATTGTGGGACTAGAAGTCTACGTGTTCCAGCAAGAAATATGCAGGCGATCTGGGTAAGGTAAGGCTTGCAACTCTGAACAGGCTGCAACGGTAAGGAAACAGTTAGGAGGTGGATCGGTCAGGGACGAAGGGTCGGGATCAGGGAATTAACCTGCCCTGTGTTGTTGTTGCTAGCGCGGTATGCGCTGTAGCCGGGTGTGTGGCCTGCAGGTGGCCGGCAGCTGCCTCCGGTTCCCGGCAAGCAGATTGTGCTCCTGAAGGCTCAGGAGGGAACGCTGTTGTGTGTGTGTGGAAGACTGGCAGCAGAGTGCTGTGAGTGAGAGGGAGACACGTTAGTGAGAGTCTGACAAGAGGGACAAGGATCGGGATACTGTAAGAAAGTGTTCGTACCATGATAGGCGTAAACCACTGCGAGCAGGAAGCGAAGCACGGAAGAGTCACGGGAGGGGAACGCGCTTCTAACCAGAGAAAAAGGGGCATAAGAATGAAAAAGCCACTGCAATACACAGGTTGACAAAGATTCTAAACAACAAACTCACGGAGCGTTTGCAATGAAGAGTAGCAACGCAACGCTGCTCTGTTCATGGCTCCTGAAATCCTCCATCTGACACAGGGGGTGGAGCTAGCCTCGAGAGAGTACAGACAATGACTGGAACGCTGCAGATGCTTCAAGACGCCATCTTGGGGGAATTCCAATATGCAGCACCAATCCGCTTCCATCGGTGCCACACAGACCAGCGCAGCCTGTATGCCCCCTCCGAATGGGGGAGCCAGCCGACTTGCCTGGATGGCATAGATGAAATCGCCGGACAGACGAGGGGCATGCACTGCGGCGGCGGGTTCCCAAATCTGCTCAGCGGGGGAGTACCCCTTCCAGTCGACCAGATACTGCAGGGACCTCCAGTGATAGCACAAGTCACAGATTCCCAAGACTTCGAATTCAGGACAGGTTGCGGTATAGACAGGGGGGGGGGGCCTCACAACCCAACCCCAACGGAACCGGTCTCGTACATCCCACTTCAGCTGCAAGACATGAAAAACAGGATGCATCCTGGCCCAAGAGGGGGGCAACTGCAGAAGAAAGCCTGTCAAGCCTCTCCATCCCAATACAGTGAAAGGCCCAAAATACCGGGGAGAATGTTTCGAGGAAACCAGATGACGAGGTAGGAACCGGGAAGTCAACCAAACCTTATTGCCAATGTTGATCTTGGGTGCCGGGGTCCTATGACGGTCAGCAAAGTATTTGACCCGATCCTGGGAAGCCTGTAACGCTGTCCTTGACGTACGTTGGCCCTGTTGAATCCTGTCAACGAAGCCATCAACGTCTGGGAATGGTGTGGCAGAGCGAACAATGGTCGGAAAACAGGTAGGATGGAACCCGTAGGTGCTATAGAAGGGGCTGGATTTGAGTGAAACATGAGAGGCATTATTAAATGAAAACTCTGCCAGGGGAAGGAGTTCTGTCCAGTTGTCTTGAGCCGCTGAGATATAACACCAGAGGTACCCCTCAAGGGTCTGATTCAGTCTCTCGGTTTGGCCGTTCGTCTGTAGATGGAATCCGGAGCTGAAGGCGCATTTGATGTTCAGGATGGAACAGACATGCTTCCAATAGCGGGAGGTGTACTGAGAATCCCTGTCAGAAATAATTGTCTCGGGAAGCCCATGTTGAGAAAATATGTGTTCAATGAAAACACGTGCCATCTGAGCGGCAGAGGGAATTCCTGGTAGTGGTATAAAACAAGCCCGTTTTGTAAAGGAATCCACGGTAACCATCACTGTAGTACAACCTTGTGAAGGCGGCAAATCTACGATGAAGTCTGTGGAGATAAATTTCCACGGTTTATAAAGCAGCGGCAGCCTAGCTAAATCTCCTATGGGAGGGATACGAGGAATCTTAGTTTGGAGGCAAACAGTACAGGATGACACGTAGTCCTGAACGTCCGTCATCAAAGAGGGCCAGCAGAAAATGTCTCTGAATGAGTTCTGCCGTGTTGGTAATTCACCCATGTCCGGCTGCTTGGGAGGCATGACACATTCGGAGAACCTCTTTCCGGAGGGACATGGTGGGAAGAAAAATGCTCTGATCCCGGAAGTAACACCCTTTCTCTATAGCAAGGCTATATTTGGAGAGAATCTGTGGACATTTGGTTTCACGTGGTTCTGTGACATCATTTCACGATGCTTAGACTCTGCTACAATCATATGCTGGAAGTCAGTAGTGACGTTTATAAATACAGCCTTGGGAAAGACAGGCTCCGAACGGAACCGGGAGGATCTCGTAGGCCGCTTTCTTGATAGTGCGTCAGCAAGGAGATTGACTGTGCCTGGGATGAAAGTGAAGACTATATTATATGGATAAAAGAAGTGAGCCCAGTGGGCTTGCCTACTATTTCATGTCTGGGCATATTGTAGAGCCCTTAATTTATGGTGGTCTGTTCTTACTTCCACCAGGATGTAGCTCCTAGCAACAGATGCCTCCATTCCTCGAATGCTCTTTTGATGGTGAGCAGTTCCTTTTAGAGGACGGTAAGTTAGCTCCGAAGCGGATAGGGTCTTGGAAAGGTAGCCGATCAGGCATTCAATACCCTGGGCATTTTCTTGTAGAAGGACGGCTCCTAAGGCGTGATGGGAGGCATCTGACTCCACAATAAACTTCTTGTTCTCATCAAGGGAAAGCAGAATCGGGTCTGACGTGAAGAGTGTTTTTAACTCGTCAAAGGCCTGTTGAGTTTCGGATGACCACAGAAACAGGCTTCCCTTCTTGAGGAGGTGGGTCAATGGACGAATGATGGAAGAGAAGCAGGGATAAACGGATGATAGAAGTTAGCAAACCCTAAAAATCGTATCTCCTTGATGGAGGACGGGGGAGTCCAGTTCCGAACCGCTGCCACTTGCTCTGGATCCATGGATACCTCATCCGCTGACAGGACATAGCCCAAATAGGAAACGTGACTCGATCGAACTCACATTTCTCTTTGCAAGAGAAATGGTTTTCCTTCAGCCGACTTAAGACCTCTTGAACATGATGTACGTGCTCACCTGACAATGAAGAGAAGATCAAAATGTTGTCTAGATAGACTACAACATAATGTAGTAAAATGTTAGTAAAGAGGTAGTCCACGAACCATGGAAAAATAGCTGGGGCATTGGACAAACCGAAGGGCATCACCCGGTACTCATAGTGCCCAAAGGGCGTGCGAAAGGCTGTCTTCCACTCGTCCCCCAGTTTTATCCTGATGAGGTGATAAGCACCCTGGAGATCTAGTTTTGTGTATATGGTTGAACCTTTGACAGCCTCGAGGATGTCTGGGATAAGGGGTATGGGTTAAAGGTCAGGAATTGTGATTTTATTGAGTCGGCGTAAGTCAATGCAGGGCTGTAATTCGGTTGAATTTTTCTTTAGGATAAATGACATGCATTACTTCCCGTAATAGCATTTCTGATGATTGTATCTGCTTAGATTCACATGCTGTGCATATGGTCTGACATCCAGTGGTAACCGCAGAGTATTGCATCTTATTTTCCGGGGACCGAAAGGGGACGTCGGCATAGGCGTGTCTGTAACACTATCCCTATCGTGACGTGCATTGTACCCAAAATACCTCATGCGCCGAGGTCCCTCGGATTGTATTTTTTGTGCCATGAGGGAGCCCAACGCTATTGTGAGTGAGTACATGAAAAGAGAAAGTAATAAGACGTCTATGTTCCTTCTACCCCGAGCGGGGAGGTAGGGCAGGCGCATGTGAATCTAAGCAGATACAATCATAAGAAATGCTATTACGGTAAGTAATGCATGTCTTCTGATGCTTGTTAATCTGCTTATAATCACATACTGTGCATAGACTAGCGAGCAGTACTCCGAGTTGGAGGTGGGTTGTGAGAAGGAACAGTAGAGAAAAGGTGTCTTGGTACTGCTTGTCCCACCTGAGAATCAGACCTAGAATGAGTGTCTAGGCAATAGTGTTTTGTAAAGGTGTGTACAGAACTCCAGGTTGCCGCTTTGCAAATGGACTCTAGGGGGGAACATTTGCAATGAATGCTATGGATGTCCCAGTGCCCAGAGTAGAATAGACTTGAAGGCAGTTCTCTCTTAGCAAGAGTGTAACATAGTGTGATGCATTCAACAATCCACCTTGAGATGGCTGATTTAGAGACAGGATCCCCTTCTCTACCAGCCGCCAATGAAACGAAAAATTTGTTTGTTTTCCTCAGTGGTTTAGTTCTTTCCAGGTAGAACATGACTGCCCTGCGCACATCTAGTGTGTGTAGGCTTCCTTCTGCCATGCTAGTGGGATTCTGGAAAAAGGTAGGTAGTTCAATTGATTGGTTCACATGGAACTTTGATGTGGTTTAGGCTGAAAGAGCAGCCAGATGAACCTTTAGGGAATTGAAGACCAACCCATTGTCTAACAGATGGGTTAGGTACAGCACAATGTGTGTGGGTGAGCAATCGATGGGATTGACCCCTTGGAATTACACCAGATGACAAAACGGTTCCATTTGCTGGCATAGCAATAACGTGTATTAGGTTTTCTACCTTCCCTAAGTATGTCCATGTACCTCTGAGGGAGTTGTAGGTGTCCAAACTCTAAGACCTCAGGAACCAAGCTGCTAAGTTCAGAGTTTGTGGGCATGGGTGTAAGGTCTCCCCCCTGTCCTGAGACAACATGTTGTACAGGCAGGGTAGTTTCACTGGTGGGGAGAGGGACATTTCCATTAGATGAGCGAACCAGGGTTGGCGGGCCCACATGGGGGCCACCTGTATCATGGTAACTGGTTCCTGATGCATCTTTGCACTATCTTGTTGAGAAGGGGAGTCAGGGGGAAAAGCGTAGACAAATGTCCCTGACCATGTTATCCAGAGACTGTTCCCCTTGGAGCGGTTCTGGGGGTACATGGAGGCATAGTCTTGGCATTGGGCATTCTCCTGTGTTGCGAACAGGTCGATCTCTGGGTAGCCCCATTATGCGAAGACGTTGGACACAATGTCTTCGTGCAGACGCCATTTGTATTCTATGGGCAGAGGGAAGTCTCTGCTGAGCACGTCTGGCAGAAGATCGAGTTCCCCTGGAACATGTTGGGACAACGGAAACATCCTGTGTCTGAGAGCCCATATCCAAATGTTTTGGGACAGTTTGGATAGCCCTGGAGAGTGAGTGCCCCTCAGTTTATTCAGGTAATACATGGCTGTAGTGCTGTCTGTTAGAATCAGCACTGTTTTCCCCTGTAGTTGCATCTGAAAGGCCTTTAGTGCCTTCAACACCACTAATAGCTCCAGAAAATTTAAATGGTTGGATGCTACTTGTGGTGACCACACTCCATGTGTTGTCTGCTGAAGCAGGTGAGCCCCCCAACCCAGGAGAGATGGTCTGTCGTGAGTGGCTTCCACTGCAGGGGTGGTGAAGGTTTTGCCCTTCAAGAGGTTTTCTCTTGAGCACCACTGCAGAGATAGAACGAAAGCTGGCGAGACAACTACCAGATCTTCCCATGGTCCGCTGGCCTGACACCACTGATTGTTGAGCCAATCTTCCATGGGACGCATGCGCAGCCGCGCGTGGGGAACCAAGTATATGCACAATGCCATCATTCCTAGCAAACGCATAGCTTTGCGCACCGTCACGCCCCGACTGGCTACATATTGAGGGATCTGAAAAAACATGTTCTGAACCCTCTCATTGGAGGGGAAGACGAGGCCGTCTTTCGTCCGGATTAGAGCACCCAGAAATTGTTTTATTTGACTGGGGACTAGACTATGATTTTTTCTCATTGATAGAGAACCCCAGACTGAACAGAAGGTCTACGGTCTTTTGGGTGTTCAAAAAACATGTGTTGTACGAGTCCCCTATTATGAGCCAGTCGTCGAGGCAAGGGTAAAACGGGACGGATAAACTGCGCAGGTGTGCTGCCGCTACTGCCAGGACCTTCGTAAACACCCTTGGCGCCGAGGCGATGCCGAAGGGGAGTACCTTGCATTGGTAATACCTGTCCTCTATCATGAACCTTAGATACTTCCTGTGCGCTGGCAACATTGAAATATGAAAGTATGCATCTTTCATGTCCAATGTTGCCATGTAGTCCCCCTGTTTCAACAGTGGGATCACCTCCTGTAGCGTTACCATGCAAAACTTCTGAGGTTTTATGAACTTGTCCGCTGGCCGCAGGTCTAGAACAGGGCGCATGGTGAGGTCCTTTTTGGCTACAAGGAAGTACACTGAATAAATACCCTTGTTTACCTGAAGAATAGGGACGGCTTCTATGGCGTCCTTTCCCAGCAGCACTTCCACCTCCTGATTCAGGATCTCCAGATGGTCCGGTGAAAGGCGCCGTGAGCGTGGTGGTCTGAATTGTGGAGGCCAGGCGAATTCCATGCAGTACCCATTGGCGACCGTCTTTATGACCCACTGGTCTGAAGTTATCCCCTCCCATGCCATGAAGAAAGATGTTAAGCGCCCCCCGACCGGCGTGACATGGGAGGGGACCTGGATCTGATGGTCATTTCTGACCAGAGGCTGAGGCTCCTCTAGCATTGGGGCCTCTGCCTCTGGCTTTGCCTTGTCGCTGCCCCTTGGTGGGTAGTATGTGGGGCTTCCTTATGATTGTCCGGCATTAAAGTTTCCTGTGCCATAGTTGTTCTGACTTGCACGGGACTGCCCTCGAAAGGACCGACGAAAATGACCTCCTCTCTGGGGAGAAGGTCTTTGAGTAATTTGTTGCAGGAACTTAAGAACCTAAGAGTCTTATGCTCTTTTTTGGCTGTTTCTAGGGCCTCATCGACCGCCTTTCCAAAGAGGTTAGTTTCTTCAATGGGTTTATTGATGACAGAGGCCTGTCTCTCAGGCTTAAACCCTGAGGTACAAAGCCTTTTAAGTAAGGTTCCCTGATCCAGAGACCTGCCTGCTTTTTCAGCCGTGTCCAGAGTGTTCTTTATTACATTCTGGTTCACTTGCCTGCCTTCGGCCACAATCGTGAGAAGCTTGGACATGATGGGCTCTGGGACCTCCTGGAGACCTTCCTGTACTAGGTTCCATTGAGCGTCAGCATAACTCGCCAACAGCATAGTGTTATTCTCTATGCGCGTGGTATATGCGGCAGCCGAGGTAACCCGCTTACCTAAGGCATATAACCTCTTGGATTCTCTATCTGGAGGCACCTCCCCGTAGCAAGGGGTACTCCTGCCCATTTCCGGGTGGTAGTCACTACCAGAAAATCAGGGGTGGCGTGCCCTTTAATGTATTGAGGGTCCAAAGGAGCTGGCCGAAATAACCTTTCTACTCTTGGGTTCACTGCCTGGGTTTGAGCTGGTGACACCAGGGAGGGGGCCAATCTTCTCAATAGAATTAAGGAGGGGAATGGCCTGGCTAGAGGGGGGTTTCTCCTTAAGAATATCTTCTGCAAAGTCCTGCTCAGGCACTGCCTTCTTGAGTAGTGATTTGAAAGTGATCTGCTGCCTTCCTTAGCATGGCATTGAAGGCCATTTGGTCTTCTACAGGTGAGGCCTGGCGAGCCTGAGTGGACGGAGGAGAATCTAGGCACAGAACATCAGTGTCCTGATCTTGTTGGGGGAGCGTCCACAGGTCCATCCCCACTTGGCGTGTTTCTTCCCAATTGTCCGTGACGTCCGCCTGGTCCTCATTGTAGTCCTGCAGGAAGGAAGGTTCTTCCTCTTCACTCTTAATGTCCTGATAAGTATCCATCTGAATGATGTCTTCATGATGGACGGGGACTGAGGGCTGATCCTCTTGTAACTGTGAAGCAGATTTAAGATTAGACCCTCCACGAGATCTTTTCGGGGAAGGATGCTCAGAAAAGTAAACAATTCTCTCAAGACGATCCATGCACCCTTCAAATTTCTCCCTTGTCTACTTAGAGGAACTAGAAGGGCCTACGGGTGGAAAAACGTTGTCTTACACCCCTTGACGCCAACATTTTTCAATCAGGGTGTTGGAAAGAGGCTCTTGACTGCCCTCGTAGTTATCGCGAGAATCGGGGCACCATGGCGTATCTATAGATTTGTCCGCGGCCTGCCCCATGTTTTTCGACGGAATAGGTATAAGCCCAACCGATGAAGTAATTCTAGCGATACTGTGTTCGATTTCCGCCGACTCGGCGTGAGATAGTGGTTCCGAAGGTCTATCGGTAGATTTACCGCCTACCGCGGCATCAGAGGGCCTAGCGGTAGGATTTTCGCCTTGAGGCCTAGTCATAGTTTTTGGGCCTACCAGGCCTTTCGGGACTGTCGGAGCGCCGAAATTCGGCACTTCGACGTGTAAACTTGATTTAGGGGTAGCGCCCTTGTTTGTTTTGGGATGCCGAGTCGTCAAACGCTGCTGCGGATGCGGGGAAGGCTTTGGATCTGAACGATTCGAAGAATCGGCTGAAATTTTCGACGGCCCTGCTGGCGCTTTCAATTTTTTCAACGTACCCGTCGAAAAGGGTGGAGGGGTTGTGTGTTTAGTGTAATGTCTTTGTAAGTCCCTGTCGCTGGGTGTTGTCCCTGAAGCGAGACCAGAGTCAGGCCTTGAAGGGTCGGGGACGGGAGTGGCAGAGCTAGACGTGTCCGCCTCGAGGTCTATCACATCCGCAGCAGATGTTTGGTCATCGGAGGTGCCCCCGTCACTTTCGGCGGGTGTGGCAAGAGGGTTCTGCCCGCGACATACCGTACGCGGCCCACCACTTTACACAGCGCTCCTCAAGGGTCTTAGGCCGAAGGAGTTTACAAGCCGCACACTGCTTCTCGTCGTGATCTAAGGGGAGACAGGAGTTGCACGTCCTGTGTTCGTCCTTCCACGGGTATCTAACCCTACACTTAGGGCAGAACCTAAAAGGAGTCCTTTCCATAGCAAAAGGGAAAGATGACCAGACCTAGAATGTAAAGAGGGGGAAAGAGGAAAGACATAATGGAAATAGGGCCACCCCGACCCCACTCTCGCTACTGTAAAGGCTGGCCAGAAGGCCCGGCCACGTGGATGCTTCAGACGCCGGATCATAGGCGCCAAAATCCACCGCCCTAGACAAGTCCCCCGCAGTCTTTTTTCGAAGTTGTTCTTGCTGTCGAAATGACTTAAGGGGGAATAACCGACAAGTCGGTTTAGGATAAACAATGTCTCTGCTATAGGGTGACCAGTTATCTGGGCGGAAAAAAACTATCTGAGGGACCTCGGCGCGAGAAGGATTTTGGGTACACTACACATCACGATAGGGATAGTGTTACAGACACGCCTATGACGACGTCCCCTTTCGGTCCCCAAAAGACAAGATACAATACTCCGCGGTTACCACTGGATGTCGGACCATATGCATAGCATATGATGCTAAGCAGATTAAGCATCAGAATATAAATTACTCACCGTACTGACTAACATACTCTTAGTCCCCTTTCCTCCATACTGCATGGGCGTCCCTTCCTAGCGACGGGAGACGGAACCTTTTTCACCAGAAAAATCCTTCTTCCCCTTTAAATTTAGAGGCGGCCAGGGGTGCAGCCCTGGGAACATGCGCTACCCTGACTCCGCCCTCAGGCGCCATACCTCAGTCCCCATAGACACGTCGACAATAGATTAACATTGCCTAATGACACCAGTTTTATTAGGGGGGGATGGTGGGACGTATGCAGGAAAGGGGACTAAGGTTAGTCACTAAGGTGAGTAACTTATAATTACTTTTACGTCCCGTGCCCTTTCCTCCGTACTGCATGGGCGATTACAACAGTGTAGCCCTAGGGTAGAGAGGAGACCCTCCTTAAGCAAATAGGTTTCTAAGAACTGCCTGTCCGAAAGCCGTGTCTGATCTAGAGCCGGCATCCAAACAGTAGTGCTTGCAGAAAGCTGAAGGGGTGGCCCATGTGGCCGCCCTGCTTATGACTTGCCAGGGGACATGCCGCTGGAATGCGATGGCCGTCAGCTTGCCTCTGACCCAGTGGGCGTGCATATTGGCAGGCAGTGGCTTATGCTGTTCCTCGTAAGCTTCTTTGATGGCCAAGACCATCCAACGGGGTATGGAGGACTTGGAGGCCTGATACCACGGTATTGATCAGCCGAAGGTGACAATGTGTCCGACTTGCGGAAGCCCTTGGTCAAATCCAAGTAGAATTTCAGGGCATGCCTGACATTGAGGCAGTGCAGAACTCTCGTGCCTCGTCCTTAGGCTCAGCAAAAAACATAGGCAGCACTATTTCTTTGTTCAGATGGAATGCGGAAGGCACCTTGAGTAGGAATGCTGGGTGTGTCCGCAGGACTACTTTATCCTTGTGAAACGTAGTATAGGGCTCTGAGGCGACCAGCGCCTGAATTCCGCTGACTCTGCGAGCCTGATGTCGGTGGACGCCACTGGCTCAAACGGGTTGTGCGCCAGGGCCCCACAACTATGTTTCGGTCCCACACAGGGTGTGGCCTCTTTATGGGCGGGTAGAGTCTGGCGAGTCCTGCCAAATGCTTCTTGACAATCGGGTTGGCAGAGGAGAACACCTCTTCCTCTGAGTTCCTGTAGGCCCCAATGGCCGCCAAGTACATGCGGCAAGTGCCTACCTTTACGCCCGAGTGGGGAGAGCACGTCATCCAAAGGACATGCAAGGGGGTTGATATCCTCAGAGTCTGCCCAATGGCAGAACCTGGTCCACTTGCTCTTATACTGGGTTCTGGTAGCTATGATTCTAGCCCCCTGTATGACCTCTAGATTAGCCTGAGAAAGGCTGAGGTGCCCCAGCGTGATCTGCTCAGGAACCACGCTGTGAGGGCTAGTTCCTGTGGCACGGGGTAGATGACCCTGCCCCCCTGCTGCGCCAGAAGATGTGCTGGGCCCATCAGAAGGTGAATGGGAGGTCTCTCTGAGAGGCTGATCAGCTCTGAGAACCATGGCTTGGCTGGCCACCATGGACCTATTAGAATGACGCTGAGGTGGAGAGACTCCTTGATCTTGCAAATCACCCTGTATATCAACAGTGTGGGCGGCAAGGCATATGCTGTCATGCCGTTCCACTGAATCTGAAATGCGCCGCCCAGGGAGCTGGGGCCTGTCCCTACCAGGAGGCGAACTGTTGCACTTCCTGTTGCCCCAGGTGGCAAGAAGGTCCACCTGGGGGTGTCCGCAGCTGCAGCTCGAGTTTGTGCAATTGCCGCTCGTAATTGTCCGCTCCCAGTCTGCAGAGCCTGTCCACCTCCAGGTTGGATTCCCCCGGAAGGTGGACGGCCGTGAGGTAGATGTTTTTTCTCCAGGGCTCATTCCCACATGCCAGCTTGCACAGTGTAGGGGACCTGGTACTTCCCTGCTTGTTGACATAGAACATGCTGGTTGAGTTGTCTGTTTGCATGAGGACGACCTTGCCCACGATAACCGGAAGGAAGGCTCAGAGCGCTAGCCAGATGGCCTTCAGTTCCAGCCAATTGATGTGGTACTCCTGCTCCTATCTGGTCGAGGTGCCATGGACGCAGTGGTTGTCCAACCAAGGTGGCCCTTCAACCCTTGAAAGAGTAGTCTGTAGTGATGGTGACCTGTGGGGTAGGTTGCCGGAAAGGTTTGCCCGTCCGCAGGTTGCAGTCCCTGGACCACCATGTGAGGTCCGGGTGAAGAGAAGGAGTAATGTCGTTTATCTCTGCCTGAGAGCCCAGCTCCTGGTTCCATGATGCTGCGAAATGCAGCTGTATTCTCCTCATCCCGAGTCTCGTGTGGGGGACGGCCAGTAGGACCGCTGCCATGAGACCCAGTAGGTGTTGGTACCACCAGGCTTATGTCACTTCTCTGCTGAGGAAGTGTGCAGTGGCCCTCTTGATGGCCGTGATCTAGTCCTCCAAAAGACAAACTCTCGGAGCACGTGTCCCAGATGAGACCCAAGAAGGTCAGACTCTGCACGGGCTGCAGCTGCGACTTCTTGAGGTTGAGCGAAAAGCCCTGATCATGCAGTGTGTTCATAAGAGCGTGGGAAGTGCGGTGCACCGCTTCCAGAGATGAAGCCCTGACGAGCCAGTCATCGAGGTAAGGGTATATGTGGTGGCCCTGAGCCCTGAGGAGGGGTGCCACTGTATTCATCAGCCTGGTAAAAACTCTGGGGGCCGAGTTGAGGCCAAAGGGAAGCACCTTGTATTGGAAATGGTAGCCCATGATCCTGAATCGTAGAAAAGAACGATGAGGCGGCCAAATCGGGACGTGTAAGTAAACGTCCTTCAGATCCAGGGAGCACACCCAGTCTCCCCTGCACAATGTCTCTTCTATTAAAGCTGGTGTAACCATCTTGAATTTATGTAGAGGTAGGGAGAGGTTGAGGGTGGAAAGGTCCAGCACAACTCTCAGGCCCGCCTGGTTCTTTTTCTGAATGGCGAAAATCCTGGAGTAGAAGACAAAGCCTTGATGGGAGGGTGGGACTTCCTCCACTGCCTGGCTCTCGACGAGCGACCGGATCTCCGCCAAAAGAGTTGCTGTCCCAATCTGTGAGAGTGGAGGGGAAGAGGGAGGAGAGAGTGGGATGGGTAGGCGGTACCCCGTGGATACTACGGAGAGGATCCATGGGTCAGCGAAATTCTGGCACCATAAGTGTGCATGGAGAGCAAGCCTGCCCCCCACTGGAGACACATGGACCCAGAGGGGCGTGTCATGCCTTCTTTCCCTCTGAGGCTGTTGCAGAGGAGAAGGACTGGAAAAAGCCCTTACTCCCACCCACCCCCTTTTTGTTGCTTGCGCCAATGTTGGCTCGACGAGCGGTCTGATTGCCTGGACCTCTGCTCTTGGAAGCTGCTGACCCCTCTGTATGTATGCCCCTTGTCCGAGCGCTGCTGTGAGTGTGTGTACGTTTTGGGCGTGGTCTTTATAAGGATAAAGGCTTTGCCGTTTGTGAGCTGTTTTTCTTTTTATCCAGCTCCTCGTCTGTAGTTGAGTGGAAGAGGTCACCCCCTTCGAACGGCAGTTCTAAGATACGTTCCTGAACATCCAGGTTGAATTTCGTCGCACAGAGCCAGACCGTTCTATTCGTGTAAGTGGCGATGCAGATGGCCCGGCCAGAGGCGTCACTGTGGGCCATGGTGGACTCCATCATGTCTTGTGCCACCATCTTGGCCTCTGCCAGTCCCGCCTTGAATCGCGATTGGCTCTGCGCCGGAAGCTCTGGGAGGAAATGTGCAATTTCCTGCAAAAGCCTCTGGTTAACGGCTGCCAGCATGGAATCCGCATTGGCTTAACGAAGAAGCAGGGATGCGTTGGAATACAGCTTCTTCCCATACGCCTCCAAGATCTACTCCTCCTTGCCTTGCAGTGCCGCCGATGAGGAGGCCGAGGACGATTGAGGCTTAGAGTATAGTGATGCCGCAGCGATCACTGAGGAGTGCAGCTGAGGGTGGGCTGATAGTAGGAGTTATCCCCCTCCATCTGCCTGTATTGGCATCCAGGTGTCGATTGAACGACTGGACCGAGTGGGGCTTGAGCCAGCACTTTTTGGCCAAGGCGACAATGTCCTTCTGCATCCGGATCCCAGGTCTCGCTCCGGGACGTAGAGTGAGGACTTCCGCGAGGACCTCCTCTGATGGTTGCTCGACCTCGGGTTGAGGAAGGCCCACATACTCTGCCAGCCCTGCAAGACGTTTGCGGAATGCCTTAGCTGACGACGGTGTGTCGGGGTCCTCCTCCTCATCGTGTCCAACTGGGGTTCCGGTTGCTCCGGCACTGGTGGAGGGGTGCAAGAGCCGAGGACTGAGGTGTAGAGACCGGAGCCGGAGGCTGCAGCAGAGGCTGGTATGGAACCGCCTGCACTATCAGTTTGGGGTCTGGTGCGGGCGGCGGAGGCTGTAGGGACCAGGGGCACCTGTACTGGGGCCTGCAGTGCCGGAGCCATTGGCGGGAGCACATCCCAGATGGCGTTCCTGTGGATGATCCCGATCCGAGGAGGTTTCATGAGCCAGAGGAACCTTTCAAAAAATCTGTTCTCACAGGCCGGAGGGGTGGTGTCCTGCCCATATGGACGCAGCAGGAACCTGCCCTGCGCAAATGAAGGATAGGCTGTAGGCCACATACCTGGTTGACACTAGTCCCACCTTGACACTCGTTCCTCCACCCGCTCCCGTCCTTGGTGCGATATCGGGTGGTCCGTAATGTCTGGCACAGTGGCCATCTAGTCGAGCTACCTTCCATGTGTCTAGGTCATGTTGCTTGGCTCACTGGGCCCAGCCTCGTCCAGGACTCTTGAGTGTGGATCATGAGGCCTACTCTGCTCTTCAGGCCAAGACCTGGTAGGCATTTCGCCCTCGGAGGATCAGCTGGTAGTGTTGCGCCCCCTCTGACATGTTGCCGGGACTAGGGTGAAGACCCGTTAAAAGAACCTTCCGGTCCCTCAGCACTGTCACCGGGAGGATCCATTGACCCCTCGGCCTGCCGGCCAGTAGCTGACTTAGCCTTGCTACCCGTGCTGGTATGAGAACCTGAGCGGTTCCTCCCACGCGGGCGAGTCCTTTGAAAGGAGTCTCCCTTGCGGGATGCGCTGGAAAAGAGTGGCCCTACCTTGGGCCTGGATCAATGATTCACAAAGTCCTTCAGTCGCACGTGGTACAAGCTTGCCAGCCATGGTCTAGGCCAAGGCAACATAGGCAGAGGGCATGTGGGTCTGATGTTGGAAAGAGCCAGTCGCAGGATAGACACCTGCTGAAACCTGCAGAAGTTGACATGCGCCGGGGGGAGGGTGACGCCTGAGGACCGAGTACCTGAATGATAAAAAGACAGAAGATGAGAAGTATCCGCACGTCGAATTACATGGTCAAAGCCAAACCCAGGAGCGCTGGTGAATTCGGACTGTTCCCGTCGATGCGGAAAAGGGGACTGAGGTGTGGCGGTGGAGTCAGGGCAGCGCATGCTCCCAGGGCTGCACCCCCCGCGCGCTTCTAAATCGAAAGGAGAAGAAGGTTTTTTCTAGTGAAGGGACGCCCATGCAGTATGGAGGAAAGGGTACGGACGTAAGAGTAAATAAAGGGAAGCTCCTGCAGGTGATATGATATAATAGGATAGGTTATTTATAACGCGCCTAATACCCAGAGGTTTCTAAGTACGGACCCGGGGATCGAACCTGTGCAGCTCTGCGTCATCTTGTTTCCAAGGCGAGCATGTTGCCGCTGAGCTATCCTCCCAAGACATGTGAGGTGGATTTGATTATTAACCCATTCCGGAGATTGACTTGGAGGTAATCTTTCAAAACGTCCTTTTCCCTGGCTGACAAAATGTACACCCTCCCGAATGGTAGAGGTTGGTCAGGGATGAGATTGATGGCGCAGACATCCCTGCGATGGGGAGGCAACTCGGAATACTCTGAGGTGGAGAAAACCTCCGGATGCTGTCTGTATGATTTGGGTATTTCCTGTACCTGATTAAGGTTGGCAGTCTTAGCGAGCAGCTGTTTGGCGGTCGAGGGGGTATGAAGGCCTACCGCTCCCTGAGAAAGACAATGCAACAAACAGTGTTCTGATTCGAGGAAAATGGTTCCTGTAGTCCAATTCACAAAAGGGTTATGTACCCTTAACCATGGCAGCCCTTAAATGACTGGATAGTCTGCTGTTTTGATTATGTCCAACACAATCTCTTCCCTGTGGGTCGCGATTCCCATCTGGAGAGGGTAAGTTTGCTCGATGATGGGTCCAAAAGTCAGCGGGCTTCCGTCCACGCTCTCCACTGGGATAGAGAAGATCTTAGACGAGCAGGGAATGCAGTTACTGGAAGCCCATCGATCGTCTATAAAATTGCCTACGGTTCCACTATCTATCAAGGCAGGGACATTGATGACCTGCGTATTTCCCCAAGAAAAGGAGAAAAGGAGCCCTACCATGGGAGACTCTAGAGTATCTGTATTATGTGAGCTATGACTAGGTTGTGAGGAACCAGTGAATTCCTACTGCACCGTTGTTTCCCCTACTGTCGGGCCCTGCCATTTCCCCATCTCCTGGGGGGAGCAATGGGACAATCCCGGACCAGATGATCTTTGGCCCCACAATACATACATAGGCCTAGTGATCTTCTATGGGCTTGTTCCTCAGGTGACAAGAGGCCTCTAGCAACACTTAACTGCGTTGGTTCGCCGGGAGGTGGACTTTCACATGGGTACAAGGATTTTCTAAGGTTCGAGGGAAGCTCAGGAAGTACCCAGGTAGGTTTTCCTTTCCTTCTTTCTGAATGTCTTTCCCGCATGCGATAATCTAATTGCATGACCAGGGTTATCATCTCTGCTAGATTCACAGATCAGGGAACATGGGAGACATCATTGTTTAGCTCCTCCAGAGAGTCCCTTGAGAAATAGCGTAATCGGGGCATCATCCGGCCACACAGTGTCAGCGGCCATTTGTTTGAAATGGGTTATTATAGGTTAGCTTGAGATCCCTGCTTAAAGTCCAGTAAGTGTTCTTGAGATGCCACTGTGATTTCCTGCCGTCCGAACATAGCCTTAAGGCTATTCACTAAGGTGGGATATGAATTTAGGATTGGATTATTCGTAGTAACCAAGGGAGTGGCTCATGCCAAGACCGCTTCAGTCAGCTGGGAAATCATGTGGCCCACATTATCCCTATCTGTGGGGGAAGAAGGCAGCTTTAAAGGTGAACTGTACCGTGCATGCCTCAAGGAATTCCTTTAACTTGTGTGGATTCACATCAAACCTGGTCCCGGAAGAGGGCCAGGTGGCAATTCAGAAGTCTGTGGGGACCGGACCATCTGCTGTCTCAGAACAGCATTCTCTTGTTTTATGGTTTGACCCTCCACAGTAAGGGATTGGACGGCCGCAACTAACTGCTGGATCTGATCCATGCTGGCAAAGGGCGTTGCTAACTGTGATAAACAGCGGGATGTCACCAAGTTTCACATGCAAAGCAGTTTTCACTAACCTGGATCAGAGGCTGCAGAGTGAAGAAAGGAGAATCCTCCTGGTCACCCTACTCTCTCTTAGTGAATACATGCCAGGAGAGAATTGGATTTCAAGGGAAACCCTTGTGGGAAGAAAACCCTCTTTATCATCTCCAGCGAGTTAAAGGCCCTTCTGTTAGGCAGAATCCTGTGCAGTGCCCTTAGGGACCACTACACACAACTAAGACTACAAGTGGAAATACAAGTTCACCTTTGGTACAAGCCTGTACTACACTGTTAAAGTGGTAGCAGTAGCGGAGCAGCCAGACCTATCTCAAGAGTAAATTAGCAGTAGTAGAGATTACACAAAGGACCACAATTACTGTGACTCAAGCAAACACTGACTCAAGGTTTCAGGTGAAAAATATAAGTACATTTATTTTAAACCATCTGTTCATAAGACACTTCACTTCTATAAATTCAAAACCACACGTAAAATATACTACACACAACCACTTCCACTTGTTCCAGCAAGTTCAAGGTAAGTACATTAGGATTTGACAGACCGGTGTTGCGATACCAACGCATACCCGCAAATAGAAATGCTCACAAAGTTAAAACACACTTTGTACTTTAGAATTTCAAACAAGGGAAAAGTGGATAAAATCACAGGCAATACTTTTGTCAAGGCAAGGGAATCGGAGGACTCATTCAAAGATACAGATTAAAGTCAATAGGCCTGCGCCAGTGTCAATAGAGCAGATGCTCAGTTGCCGAGGATCACACGTTGAACAGTTCGAGATTCGAGATTCCAAGAGTACTTCGATATTGTCAAATGGAAGGAAAAGTTATAAGAGGGAAGGTAGAAAGAACAAATCTTCGTGGAGGAAAAGGGTTCACCCCGATTCCGGATGGTCAGTCGGAGAGAACGACCAAATGTGCACAGTACCTTATTCCGTTGGAGAAAAGCTGGTGCCACGGCAGTTGTTCCTGGTAGTTCCTGCAGACTCACGGTTCCTGCGGCTTCAGTCGTGGGGACAAGAAGGAGGACGTCTGGAGCGATCTGCACTACCCAGGGATGAGGCCAGCAGCAGCGAAAAAAGACAACGATGAATAAAAGGTGCGCTCCTTTAAATCAGGACAGGGCTCTTCTGATGGCTATCCAGACCACTACGGCACAGCAGTGATTTCGACCCCGGAGAGGATTCTCTGACTGAAGAAAGGGTGAGCTGGTTGATCCCACCAGGCTCAAGGGAAGAAGACTCGGGACTGGATCTTCTCTTGTCGTTGAAGGGTAGATAGTTCAGGACTGCAGCAGGGCTTCACCGGGATTCAGGGTTGCAGCAGCCGTCTTCTTCTCCGCTTCTCTTCGGTTCTTTGCAGTTCCAGTGGTGACTCTGCCTTCTAGCTCAAGAGTCCTGCCTTTTATGCCAAAATCCCCCATTCACACAGCCTGGCTGTCAATCACTCAGCAGGGCGGTTATCCAGCCTGGACAACCACCTCAGCCAATCAACACAAAGTGCGACTTGGGTCTCCAAGGAGACCGTGTGCAGGGGTTGACTACACCCCTCCCTCACATTCAGCCCACCTAGACACCCAGACGCCAAAGGAGGGCTTCTGGTCAGAAGCCTGCCAAAGGTCGGCAAACAAAGGAGGCAAACGTGGTTTGCTGCGCAAAGAAAGACCCAAGAAGGATGTTAACAAAAAGAAATGGCGATTAAACCCAACCGGAGCCGAAATAAAAAGTATTTGGGCAAACAGGTTTAAAGTTTGAGGCTACTAAAATAGCCTAAAACGTTACCAACGTTATGTAATATAACCGCGGTAGGAAAATTAGGGTAGGAACCACTGTCACAGCCAAGTCTTAATGTTAAGGGAGCAAAACAATGCTCTAAGAGGCACAGATAAAAAGGGCTAAGAAATAACCCTTTCCAATACTCCATATAAGATGGGGTGTACTGGATCTGTGGTTAAAAGTGACTATGTAAAGTTAATGGCAACTTTACCTTTTCTGGGGGACAGTAGTCAGCCTCAGAAATGGAGTCGGTGGGAAGTCTAAAAGACAACCCTGTGTCACTGCACTGAAGGTGCTGTGTAACACACAAAGAGTGGGGCTACTGAAGTGGTGTACTCCAGAGTCCACAATCACAAAAACAGTTGAAATACACATGGAAAAACAAAGGTAAGAGTGGGGGAAAAGCGCACACTCTTACCAGGTGGAAAAAATAAACTCCAGAAATCCAGCAAAGCTGCTGAGGGACTCACTAGGTAAGGGAAATTAGCCATTGAATGAGAATTCTCCCTAACACTTTCAATGGCTGGATGTTAACGAGAGGATCTCTTATCTTGGGTTACAGGAGGCTGAAGGCTGGCAATGCTGCAATATACAAAAGAAAATGGGTGAATGGAGTTCCAACAAGAATGAATGAGAAACGGCACTAGCGGAGAGGGGCATGTGCTTATCCTTTGTGCATCTGCCCGGGATTGTGGGACTAGAAGTCTACGTGTTCCAGCAAGAAATATGCAGGTGATCTGGGTAAGGCAAGGCTTGCAACTCCGAACGGGCTGCAACAGTAAGGAAACAATTAGGAGGTGGATCGGTCAGGTCAAAGTGTCGGGATAAGGGAATTAACCTAACCTGCGTTGTTGTTGTTGCTAGAGCGGTATGCGATGTAGCCGGCTGTGTGCCCTGCAGGTGGATGGCAGCTGTATGGGGTTCCCAGCAAGTGGATTGTGTTCCTAAAGGCTCGGGAGGGAATGCTGGCATATGTTTTCGGAAGACTGGCAGCCGAGTGCTGTGAGTGAGAGGGACACACATTAGTGACAGTCTGACGAGAGGGACAAGGATCGGGATACTGTAAGAAAGTGTTCGTACCGTGATGGGCGTAAACCACTGGGAGCAAGAAACGAAGCAGGGTAGAGTCGCGGGAGGGGAAAGCGATTCTAACCAGAGAAAGGAGAAAAAGGGGGATAAGAACGAAAAAGGCACTGCAATACACAGGTTGACAAAGATTCTAAACAACGAACTCGCGGAGCGTTTGCAATGAAGAGTAGCAACGCGACGCTGCTCTGTTCATGGCTCCTGAAATCCTCCATCTGACAAAGGGGTGGAGCTTGCCTCGAGAGAGTACAGACCATGACTGGAACGCTGCAGATGCTTCGAGATGCCATCTTGGGGGAATTTCAAAATGCAGCACCAATCCGCTTCCATCGGTGCCACACAGACCAGCGCAGCCTATGATTCATGACACTTAGCTCCCAGCAACTTCGAAACCCTCGTCTTGTAGTTTGTAGAACGTTTCACTATGGGAATCAGCAGGAGAAATCCACAGGCTGCAGATACCACTTCCCTGCATCTTTTCCCACATGGACAGTGTTTTTGGCTTGCATTTTGAATCTCACTGCTGCTTTGGCCCACTAACCTGCATCTTTCCACACAGGTAGCCCTACAGATAAGGGGTGTATCGACCACTTTCACACCCCAAAAATAGGCAAATATTCCCCAAAAATAAAATTTGGGAGTACAAATACTCCCAACAAAAAATAGGAAAGAGACACGCAGAACCTTGAGCCCCTACTTTCTTTCACACAGCTCCGTGGATGCTTTTAGACCATAAGTGCATGTAGTTCAACAGGAGGAAACTACTATCGTTACTGCTTGATTGAAGGAAGTAAACCTGAATCTTTAAATGTGCATGAATAAATAGGTGCAAAGAAATGTTCCAGTTAAAACATGTTTGCACGCTTATGAAAAAATACTCCCATTTGGAATTGGACTTATATTTTAACTCACTAAAAAAATATTTTACACCCAACTTTCAAAAATACGGAGTAAAATACTCCCACTTCCAAAACTTATCTGGAACACTGCCCACAGGGATAGTGCTGTAGGCTTGTATTTCAAAGCCAACAAGGACTCTCATACGTATAGCACTACATCTCAATGGAACATAGCCGTATCCCCTGGGGCATGGCCAATCACTCGCACACATCTGCAGCAACTAACTACTCGACTCCATGACACACTTCAAAACTGTCATTAGAATGCAGCCGAGTCCCACTAACAAAATGTGGTCCAGCTGGGCACATATAAGTCTGCTTGACTCACCTACTTTCCTAACAGTCTATAACAGCACCCATTCACTAGCCAGATCCCCATGGTTCGCTAGCAGGGACCTTGCCGCACCAACCT
Source organism: Ambystoma mexicanum (assembly GCF_040938575.1). NCBI lineage: Eukaryota > Metazoa > Chordata > Amphibia > Caudata > Ambystomatidae > Ambystoma > Ambystoma mexicanum. The sequence goes on along the minus strand of NC_090937.1, from coordinate 879,667,720 downwards.
ACCTTCATGCTGGCTAAAATGTACACACGCATTCTATAAATCCTCCTTTCAATGCTCATACCTTGCTCCCCCAAGGGCGTTCACCCCACAGCACTTTGAGGCCATACCAATGGTACTATACGCTATACAAATGCCATATAACATAACCTAACATGTTGCAGATGTAGCAATATCAGTGTCTTACAATAAGCAAATATGGTGGACAAAATCAATATATACTTTATTATTTGACCTACAAGCATAAATGTAGACTACATCACCCACCATATAGTCTGATACCTTACGTACCTCCTCCAAACTGAAAAGAACACCGCCAATTGGAGCTCCAAAGGCAACGGAAACACCTGCTGCAGATGCGGCTGAAAGTACCTGGAAAGAAATATGAAAGGGATAGACATTAGAGTCCTTGTTTTCTAGGAAAAAAATACAGTAAATCTCTCTATTGCATGCTTTGTTTGCCGAGGCATATTTGAATTGCAAAAGGAGTATAAGATATGATGTAAGGACATGCAGGTCAATATTAAATGTCCCTAACACAGTATACATAATTTCATTTTAAATTTCATTTTGGAAGAGGTTCCAACAACACACTTTACATTATAAGAAAGGGGAGTTTTGTGGTACATGGAAAAGGGATAAAAGTGTAAGCCTTTTTTTTTGTAATCTGTCAGCACTGAGCAACTAGGCATGTAGTGTATCAGTAAACCATAACTCACAGTTGCAGGATGATCACAAAATCAATGTAAATTTAGATTTCAATCGTTGTTAGCGGATGGGACATATTTGAGGGTGGTAAACAGATGTAATTAGTGTAGTACATTTTATGTTGCTAGGCCAGGTGAATGGATAGATTCTGTGCATAAAGGTTAACCCAAGTAGGAATATTATGAAAGGTGGAGTACTGTTACATGACATACATTACTTACTGTAATCATATTTCTGATGCTTGCATGTGCTTAGATAGGCTGATATCTAGTGGTAGGGTACGGAATATTGCATGACTTGTTTTCGAAGTTCGAAAAGGGACGTTGACTAGGCGTGTTTATAATGCTATCCCTAGTGTGACGTGTACTGTACCCATGGTCCTTCATGCATCGCGGTCCCTCTGTTTTGTTTGTGACATGAAGTGTATCCGTGTGTACACGAAAGTATAGAAAGGTGTTAGTTGTCAACTCAGAAGGCTGGGCACATGTGAATCTAAGCAGATACAAGCATCAGAAATAAGATTACGATAAGTAATGTATGTCTTCTGAGGCTTGTGGATCTGCTTAGAATCCCATGCTTTGCATAGACTAGCGAGCAGTACCTTGAGAAGGTGGTGGCATGTTTGAAGGTAGAGCACCAAAAAGATGTTTAAACACTGCTTGTCCCACCTGGGAATCTCCTCTTGAATGTGTGAAAAGAACAAGCAGCTGCTTTGCAAATGGAATCTAAAGGAACATTTGCAATGAAAGGTAGAGTAACCCCTGTGCCTCTAGTTGATTGTGCTCTGGGTGTGAAAGGTAAAGTTTTATTTGATTGAGATAAACATATCTGGATGTATTTGACAATCCGTTTTGAAAAAGGCACCTTAGAGACAGGATCCCCTTCTCTCCCTGTGGCTATGGAAACAATGAACTGTTACGTTTTCCTTAGTGGTTTAGCTGTATTTAGGTAGTACATTACAGTTCTCCTAATGTCGAATGTATGGAGGCTTTTCTCTGCTGAATTAGTTGGGGTTTGGAAGAAAGCTGGATGTTCTACGGACTGGCAGACATGGAACTTTGAGATAAATTTAGGATAAACGCGTGTATATGTTTGTAAAAACCACCTAGTCTTTATGTATTAAAAAAAAACGGATCCTGAACTGAGAGGGCTTGCAGTTCCGTGATCCTTCTTATTGATTTAATAGCCACAAGAAACACAGTCTTGTAAGTGAGATGCTTATGACTGGTTTTATGCATTGGCTCAAAAGGGGGACCCATGTGTTTAGTGAGCACAACATTCAAGTCCCACCCGGGAATTCGATTTGAAATCCGGGGGTGTAATCTTAACTTCCTCCATACATGCTTTAATCATTGGAACTTTCCACCATGACACTTTACACTGAGAAGTGATGTATGCCCAAAAGTGCTGCTAGATGAACTCTAAGGGAATCAAAGAGTAATCCTGAGTAAAGCAGATAGTGCACGATAGGGGAAGGTGAGCAGTCAATGGGGTTGATGCTGCATGTTTTGCACCAAATTACAAAGCATTTACTTAGTCTTGTGTTGGGTTTACGTGCCTCCTTTAAATTGTCCATACATCTTTGGGGAAGGTTCAAACATCCAAACTCCTTCAGGAGCCAAGTTGCCAAGTTCATTGTTTGGGGACATGGATGGGAGTGCTGTCCCTTGATACTGGGATAGCATGTTATAAGAGCATGGTAGTTTGACTGGTGTGCAAAGAGAACTTTTGCGCAGGTATGAGAACCATGGCTGTCGTGCCAACATTGGTGCTATCAGGATAAATTTGACTTGTTCCTGATGCATCTTGTGGACTATCTTGTTGAGAAGGTGTTGGTGGAAACGCATACACAAATCTCCCTGACCAATTAATCCACAGTACATTCACCTTGGACCCTGTCTGGGGATACCTGGATGCGCAGTCTGGGCATTGTGCTTTCCCTTGTGTTGTAAAGAGATCTATGTGTGGATGACCCCAGTTTGAGAAGATGTTGTTTAGGATGTCTGTGTGCAACAGCCATTTGTACTCTGCTAGAAGTTATATATTTCTGCTTAGCACATCTGCCAGACAACTCTGTGCACCTGGTACATGTGTTTTAGCACCCAAAACCAGATGCCCCCAGCTAGTTTGGACAGACCCGGACAGTGTGTCCCACCTTGTTTGTTGATGTAGTACATTGCTGTTGTGCGGTTGTTAGGAGTAGAACTATTCTGCCTGCTAGCTGGTGATGAAACGCTTGCAAAGCTTTGAACACTTCTAATAGTTCCAGAAGGTTGATATCTTATGTTACTTGGCATTTATATAGCGCCTTTTGTATCATTGGTGTGACATCAAAGCTCTGGTAGGTTGAACGCCCTCTGGAACTGCAGTTCAAGTCAGTAGAGAGAGAGAGAGAGAGAGAGAGAGAGTCGTAGGTGCGTGGGCACACCGGATATGTGTGCAGCTGGTGTGGTTGTTGCATGATAGCTGCTTCTTAGCGGTAGGTTTGGTGCTGAGGAAATCAGTTGGATGTGTTCAGTCTGGAGGGTGGACACCCAGACTGAGTTCTGGCTGCATTAGGCCTGATGAGACGCCTAAGCTAGCCGGTATGTGTTCAACTAGCTGTGTTTTATTAGGATGATGCAGTGTTCGTGGGGTCACGTTAGTATGAGAACAGCTAAGCCAAATGTGTCATAGCATAGCTGTGTTCTAGTTGAATGATGGTGTATAGGCGAGAGTAAGCGTAGTAGTGTGATATGGTCGTTATAAGCAAAGCGCCTGCGACCAAGCACGAGAGCAGAGCAAGTCAGGGGACGTACACAGCGGCACACGTGAATAAAGCGACAGGATGGATAGGGTAAACATGTGATACAGATAACATGGGGATGCAGGTACATAGCATGAATAGGAGATACAGAGATATGGAATACATTACTCACCGTAATCGTATTTCTGGTGCTTGTATCTGCTTAGATTCACGTGCTATGCATAGGCCGACATCTGGTGGAAGCTGCAGAGTATTACCGTTGTTTTTCAAAACTCAAAAATGGGCGTTGAAATAGGGCGTGCCAGTAATACTATCCCTATTGTGATGTCCCCTGTGCCGTCCTTTCCATCCACTCTATCCTTTCCATCCACCTTTTCCATCCTTTCCATCCACTCCGTCCTTTCCATCTACTCTAACCGTTCCATCCGCTCCCTACGTTCCATCCGCTCCCTCCGTTCTATCCACTCCCTCCGCTCCATCCGCTCTAACCTCTCCATCCTTTTCATCCATTCCATCCTTTCCATCCTGTTAGGGAGAATTCTCCAAAATGGCTAATTTCCCTTACCTAGTGAGTCCCTCAGCAGCTTTGCTGGATTTCTGGGATTTTATTTTTCACCTGGCAGGAGTGTGAGCCTTTTTTTCCCACTCTTACATGTGTTTTGCTGTGTGTGTTTAAGATTTTTGTGTTCATAGACTGTGAAGCCTCACCTACTCCACAGGCATCATCTTTTTACTGTGTGTTACACAGCACCTTCAGTGCAGTGACACAGGGTTGTCTTTTAGACTTCCCAACTCAGACTCCATTTTCTGGGACTGACTACTGTCTCCCAGACCAGGTAAAGTTGCATTAACTTTATGTAGTCTCTTTAATCCACACACCCAGTACACCCCATTTTACATGGGGTATTGGAAAGGGTCAATTCTTATCCCTTTGCGTCTGTTTCTCTTGGAGCATTGTTTCACTCCCTTTTCATCAAGACTTGGCTGGTGGCAGTGGTAACTACCCTATTTTTCCTACCGCGGTTATCTTAAATAACCTTGGTATTATTTTAGGCTATCTTGGTAGCCTCGAACGTAAGCCTGCTAGACCATGTATGTTTTATTACGGTTACAGCTGTGTTTATTTGCCATTTCTTTTTGAAAATGTCTTTCTCGTGTTTTTCTCTGCACGCCAAACCAGGTTTGGTTCCTTCGTTCACTGTCTTTTTGCGGGCTTCTACGCAGAAGCCCTCCTTTGGTGCCTGTATGTCTGGGGGGGACAGGATGTGAGGGAGGGGTTTAGGACTCCCTGCACAGGGTCTCCTTGGAGACCCATGTCGCACTCTGAAATGATTGGCTGTGGTGACTGTCCCTGTGGGACAGCCACCCTGCTGTGTGATTGACAGCCAGGCTGTGTGAATGGGGTAAAACTGCATAAAAAGCAGGTCTCTGGAGCTGAAAAGGCAGAGTCGCCACTGGAACGAAAGAACCGACAAGGAGCTGATGGAAGAGGACCCCTACCACGACTGAACCGCCTGGTGAAACCCTGCTGCAGGTCCGAATCCTCGAACTCCAACGACAGAGAAGATCCTCCAGGAATCTTCTTCCCCTGAGCTGGTGGGACCAACCAGTTTGCCCAAACTGCAAGCCAGGACTCCCTCCTCTGGTCGAATTCGCTGTACAGAGTTACAGTGGGCCGGATAGACAGGAAGGTCGGACCCTGCTTGGGTTTTAAGGAGCGAACCTTTTATTCGTTGCTTGGCTCTGCTGCTGGTTTCTTCCCTGGGCAGTGCAGGACCATCCTGTCTTCCTACTTCTTGTCAGCCCGACAGTCGCTTCAGGAACCGTGAGCCTGCAGGAACTGCCAGGAACGTCCGCCTCAGCTACAGCTTTTTCTCCATTTAAAGGTACTGTGCAAATCCAGTTGTTCGTTTCGTTCAGCCGCGGTGAAAGAGTATGAAATCTTTCTCCAATCCGAGGGCTTGTCCTTCTCTACTCTTTAAACTAACTTTTCTGCCAACCAACTTCATCCGGAACTCTTGCCAAAGACTTAACCACGAACTGCCCTGAGCCGTGTGATCTTCAGCAAAAGACTTTTGTCCTATTGACTTTGGCCCCAAGCCTTTTTGATTTGATTCCATCACTGTAGTTCCTCTTTCTAGATTGCCCTGCTTACTTACCTGTTGGTGCTCTTCAATTTCTGCCTAACTTTGTCTTTCCCTCCCTTTTAAATTTCTGGAGTGCCATTTTGCTCCCACTTAATTTGTGAGCTTAACATGTCTGGAACCTATTGGGAGTGGTGTGGTGTGGTGTATTGAGAGTGTGATTGTTAAACTGCTTTACTTTAGTGAAATGTTATACAACTGATGTGTAAATAAATGTATATTCTTTTACTCAGAAACCTTCAGTAAGTGTTTGTTTGAATCATAGTAATTGCTGTCCTTTGTGCAACTATTGATACTGTTCACTTGCTCTTGAGATAAGTCTGGCTGCTCAGCCATCGCTACCACTTTACTGTGTAGTACAGGCTTGTACCAAAGGTGAATTTGTACTGTCACTTGTAGTCTTAATTGTGTGTGGTGTTCCCAAAGGGTACTGCATATAATTCTACCTAACACATCCACTCCACCATTGCCATCCACTCCATCCTTTCCATCCATACCATCTTTTCCACCCACTCTATCCTTTCCATACATTCCACCCGTTCTATATTCATTCCATCCATTCCATCATTCCATTATTCCATCCACTTGATCGGTTCCATCTTTTCCATCCTTTCCCTTCTTTTTCCATCTACTCCATCCACTCAATCCACTCCATCCACTCTATCTTTTCCATCCACTCCATTCCGTTCTATTCATCCGTTTCCATCCACTCCATTCCGTTCTATTCATCCGTTTCCATCCACTCCATTCCGTTCTATTCATCCGTTTCCATCCACTCCATTCCGTTCTATTCATCCGTTTCCATCCACCTCATCTGTTCCATCCACTCCGTCTGTCCCATCCACTCCGTCTGTCCCATCCACTCCGTCCGTCCCATCCACTCCCTCCACTCCATCATTTCCATCCTTTCCATCCACTCCGTCCGTTCCGTCTACTCCGTCCGTTCCGTCCACTCCGTCCGTTCCGTCCACTCCGTCCGTTCCGTCCACTCCGTCCGTTCCGTCCACTCCGTCCGTTCCGTCCACTCCGTCCGTTCCGTCCACTCCATCCGTTCCGCCCACTCCATCCGTTCCGCCCACTCCATCCGTTCCGTCCACTCCATCCGTCCACTCCATCCGTTCCGTCCACTCCATCCGTTCCATCCTCTCCGTCCGTTCCATCCACTTCGTCCGTTTCATCCACTCCGTCCGTTTCATCCACTCCGTCCGTTCCATCGACTCCATCCCTTCCATCGACTCCATCCCTTCCATCGACTCCATCCCTTCCATCGACTCCATCCGTTCCATCCACTCGATCCAGTCCATCCACTCGATCCAGTCCATCCACTCGATCCAGTCCATCCACTCGATCCAGTCCATCCACTCGATCCAGTCCATCCACTTCATCCGTTCCATCTAAAACTATCTGTTTTAGTCTTTCCATCTGTTCCATCGACTCCCTTTGCTCTTTTTCCTTGTTCAAACAACTTTGGATTTCTGTTTATTGTGGTTATTCATTCCATTTGCTCTAACCGTCGATTCTTTAGGGGAAAAGTCAGGTTTTCAGTAATTTGCGGAAAGACAGGTAGTCTTCAGTGTGTCAAATGTGGGGTGGAAGCGAGTTCCATAGAGTGGGGGCCAAGGCTCAGAATGATGATCCTCCTAACCTGAGTTGGTTTTTGGTAGCACTAAAAGGAGGGCAGAGCTTGATCTTAGAGTGCGCAATGGGAGGTAGGGTTTTAGCTTGTTCTGTAGGTATAGAGGGCCAGGTTTATGCATTGCTCGGTGTGAGATGCATAAGGTTTTGACAGTCACCCTTCGTCCAACCGGGAGCCAGTGGAGAGTTCTGAGAGATGCTTGTTTGACACAGCTTGCATCCACACCCTGTGCGCGGCGTGATGGAGAAAATGTGCTCACTACTCTGAAAGAGAAGCGCCTCTGATTAGAGTGGCTTCTACTGCGGGAGTGGTGAATGATTTTCCTTTTAAAAGGTTCTCTCTTTTGTCTACCACAGCAGAGATTGAACAAGGGACTGTGAAACCACCACTAGATCGTCCCATAGACCGCTTGCTGGTGACCATTGTTTTCGCCAGTCACACTTGCATAGGACGCATGCGTAGCCGAGAGTGTGGCACATGGTAAATGCATGAAGCCATCATTCGTAGAAGGTGCATGGCTTTCTGTATGGTTATCTGACGACCGGCTAGATACTGTGGAATCTGAAATGGCATGTTTTGCACCCTCCTCGAGGGAGAAGACCAGGGCATCTTCTGTCCTAATTAGTGCCCCAAGAAACTGTTTTACCTGACTTGGAACAAGACTTTATTTTCTCTCGTTGATTGAGAATCCTAGGTGAAAAAGTAGAATGATTGTTTCTTGTGTGATCCGTTGACATGCCTGTGGCGTGTCTCCTGTTATTAGCCAGTCTACATAATGGTACAATGGAATCGACTGTCTACACAGGTGTGCTGCCCCCACTGCAAGTACTTTTGTGAATATCCTTGGCGCTGAGGTTATGCTGAAGGGAAGCACTTTGAATTGGTAGTGAGTTGCTCCTACCTTGAACCTTACGTACTTCCTGTGTGCTGGTAACATTGAAATATGAAAGTATGCATTTTTCATCTCTAATGTTACGATGTAATCCCCTAGTTTCAGAAGTGGAATTACCTCTTGCAGTGTTGTAACCCTGAATTTCTGAAGCTTGACATACATGTTTTCAGGGTGCAGGTCTAACACAGGGCACATGCTTAAATCCTTTTTAGGGACAAGGAAGTATACTGAATAAATACCTTTGTTTACCTCTAAAAGAGGAACCATCTATATTACTGCTTTTTCTAGCAGTGTCACTATTTCTGCTTGTAGAATCAAGTGTTTCTCCTGCGACATTATTCCTGATGTTGGCACCGATTTCCTAGGAATTTGATGGAATATCCTTTGGCTACTGTTGATAACATCCAATGCTATGTCCTCCCATGGTGGGTGAATTGAGTATTACGACCACCTACTGGGGAAACATGGGAGGGGACTTGAATGAGAGTCATTTGTTGGAGGGGGTAGAGGAGCCTCTACTGGCTGTTCTTCTACCCTGACCTTTACCTAGTTTAAAACCGTGTTGTTGGGAGGTTTGAAATGTGGAAGATTGTTCCTGAGATGTATACCAAGGGGAAGAGTTTGATGTATATCCAGACTGAGTGGGCCTCGCGTAACTTTGGGCACAAAAGGAGCAACAGGTATTGAACACCCCACGTTGAATGTAAGGCCCATTAGAGATTTGACCTAAGGTTTTTAAGGTCTCATGTTCTTTTTTTACTGTTTGTAACGCGTCATCAACTGCCTTGCCAAACAGGACAGAATCTTCAATAGGCATGTTTATAAGGGTGGCCTGTGTTTCAGGCTTCAAACCGGAATTGCACAGCCAGGAAAGGCTTTTCAGCAAGGTGCCCTCTGCTATAATTCTGCCTGCAGTTTCAGCAGCATATATGTTGTTTTTAAGGATTTTATGGGACATCTATTTTCCCTCTTTAATAATTGGGAATAACTGGGACTTAAGTGGTTCAGGAACTGAATGTAAGTTGTTCTGCACTAAATTCCATTGTGTGTTGTTATAACTTGATAGCAACGTAGTGTTGTTTCCTATACGAGTAGAGTAAGCTGCAGATGTGGCTACTCTTTTTTTTTTACACTCTTATCAGGTGGAGCCTTAACATTAGACAAGGGTACACCTGCCCACTTTATTGTAGTGGTTACTAGTAGGGAGTCTGGTTTAACATGGCTCCTAATATAAAGCGGGTCTGTAGGAACAGGTTTTATAATCTTTTTAATCCCTGGCTTAACTGTACGCGTAATGGACGGTTTGGTTAAAGAAGGTTTAATTCACTTTTTAATGGACTGAAGCAAAGGTATGGATTGGCTGACTGCTTTTTTCTGGTTTAAAATATCGTCCACAAAGGCTGGGTCCTTTAAAGAAGGCATGGTATCAAACAGTAAGATAGACACAAGTGATCACAGTTCAAGGGTGTTTATTGAATTTCAACTGGGTTAGAAAAACACCTATCTAATCCTAAATCTAAAGATGGGAGCAAGCTATGACCATCAAATAATAACGCAGCCCTAGTGGTGTCTTGTCAAAATAAAAGGGCCTATACTAATAAACCTATTGCCAATCCTTTCTTCTAAATACAAATATCGTGGGAAACAATGTTATGCAAAAGAAAAGTGTTCAAGAAATGATATGTCAGGTTATTCAATCCGTTGGCTTCCCTTCCCCACGTTTTCAGCACGGGAGATGGCGGCACACTCGAACTTAGCAGGGCACACTCAAACTTAGCACAGTCCCTGGCTTCTGTAGCACGAGGATGCAATTCAAATCTCAGTATCAGGGCCTTCTGAACCAAAGTCTCTTTGTCATTCAAAGTCTCTTACTTCAGAGGGCCTGATACGACAAACAAACATTCCAAAGTTCCCTTCTCCTAAGGATTCTCATGTACATCTTCTTGGGTGATTTCCGATTCACCCCGGGACCCCCTGCGCTGGGCTCGGACCCACTTTACCACAAAATCTTCAATTGGTCCCACTCTGCCGGGCTCGGACCAGATTCATGTATTTTTCCAAACTTTCTCTATTTAGTCAAAATCGAAGACCTTCGACTGTGCGCAGCATTTTGCTTGACCTGTCGCAGGACCACTTCGATTCACATTTATTCGTTCGCTTTCAAATGATCTCCCTTTGCCGGGCTAAGATCAAATGCATCTACTTTTGTTACTCCTCAGCTGCATACCTTACAGAGACCTTCGATTGAGCACCCAAGCGGTGCCGGACCACTCTGTCAAAGATATTGTAGCTTGTTTTAAATTTCAATCACTCAACAGCAGATTAACTTCACTTGCGTCTATTATCACACGCGTTTTAACAATGTTTGTTGCAGCGCTCGCCATGCATCGCTGCTTGCAACCTTGGCTTCAACACAGACTGGTCTTGTATCAGTCTCCCCAGCTCACCGGATGTGTTGCTTTCACTGATGTGGCTTTGTTCTGGGAGCCAAGGGCAGTACCACGGTGGCTGGTGATTCACCCCACCATGATTAATGATGTGGGAGGGGCCCTGGTATCTCCGACACACAGTGCAGGATTCTTCCGCCTGGTTTCCTGGTCTCACGCTTTCTCTCAAGCTTTTGGGAAAGTAATGGTTCCTTGTCGGAAAGGTCAAGGGAATTGCCCTCCTTGTGATCTCCTTCGGTTTTTCCGCCTTTCCTCTCTTGTTCAGTTGCCGTCTCAAAACTGTTGTTTGCTCATGTCCTTTGCATCGCGCAAAGTGTGCTCTCGCCTTTTATGCGTGTGGGGAAGTGTAATGGAAGTCAGGTGTGAGTGATTGTCGATAATTGCCTGACCATAGTATTGGAACATGTCAGGTATACGGCTCAGTGTTAGTCGGTTTTCCGTTAGAGCGGCTCTCAGTGAGATAGTGTTTGTGTTGTAAAGGGGGGTGAGGAGGTAGAGTTCCTAAATATCCAACTTGGTAGGATGGGGTAAAGGGGTTAGAAGGAAGGGGACACCGCATCTCACCATCCAGTGTCCCACTCCCACGAGACCCCTCACCCGGGTGATCCTCCCGCACTGGTGCACCCCCAGGAACTGAATCCAAAAGTGATGGCCGTGTCCTGGCCATCTGGAAGACAGATATCTGGGGACTAGTTGTTTCTCACAGTCCTCAACAGAGTCCTGGGTTTGTATTTTAAAATGATCAGCTGCCTTTTTGAGCAGATCATTGTAGGTAGGATCATTAGGATCCTCATACCATATGCCTTAATCATCATCCCCTTGATTTTGATTATCTTTATCATCTCTAAACATGTCCTGCTGTGACAGCTCAGTTACGTTATAAATACTCAATTATGGATCGGCCACCAGCAGGTGTAGAGATGTAGAAGTCTCTGTGTGCTGCTCCTCACCCAAAAGGCCAGACTGTATTTAGAGCCCCCCAAGAAGCCCCTGCTTGTGGAAGCAACCCTCCCGCCGAGGTGTGTGATATGTTAAGTTATTTATAACACGCTTACTACCCAGAGGTTTCTAAGCACGGACACAGGGATCGAACCTGTGGTGCTCTGTGTCGTCTTGCTTCCAAGGTGAGCACGTCACCCCTGAGCTATCCTGCCAAGATGTCCAGGTACACCGCCCAGACCAATTCCCGATTCTCGATGCGCAGGGAGGCCGGAGTACCAGCCAACAGTAGCAGCAGCGGGACGTGCCCAGCCCCCGAGCCGCACCAGAACTCCAGGAAACACATCGAGGAGGGCTCAGGCCGTGGGTGGCCCCAATGCCGTGATCCTGTCAGAGGAGCCGGTGTGGTACGGGAAGCTGGCCGGGACTGAACCACCATCCGCCCCCTCCTGCGAGAGCGGGCCAAGGAAAGAGGAACCATGAGGGAGACCAGATGCAGGGAGGTGGAGCGGAGGCCCGCCCCTAGGAGCAGCGAGGCAGCACGGGACCCATCCATAACACCTAAATAGCCACACAAACAGAGATCAAGCAAAGCAGGTACGCCACCCCAGACTATATCATCTGCACCAGAACGGGGGAACGGGGTCCAAGTTCCCCAAGTAAAGCGCTACCACTGCTTGCAGCTACCCAGCACGGCTGCCCTCAGGGTCGCCCACCCCCTACAAAATCTTGCAGGCCCCCGAGGCCCGTCGCGGAGCCCCTGGGGGCGAGATACCATTGGGGGGATCCTGCTTTTCCCCACCTGAGGCCTCACCAACCGTACACAGACACCTGAGGGTACCAGGGGTATCCTTGCGGTCTGGGACCCACATTCCTGCTTAACCCAGACGCCTACCCGAGGGGTCCCCCGCAGATGCCCCGGCGAGGACCCCATAGGCCCCGAGTGTGACCCCTGAACTATACCCAGAGCCTGTAATTTGCAAGCGTCTCTGGAAATCCTGCGCCCTGGGCTCTGACACCACACAGCAGTGGCAACTGTCACCCACTGCAACTTGCGGACTGGGAGCTGCCCGGCTTCCCACCCGTCGAACCTTAGGGGGCCCAAAAGGAGAACTCTGCTACATAGCAGACCAGTGATAAGAGGTGAAAAGTGGTTTGATTATCACCACCCCCACCCCCTTACATGCCCCTAGAACTCCCTCGAGTGCAACCCCCATCTTGAGGCCTAGTAATCCAAAATGTTATATACCACACATGAGCTGGGCAGCCTCACTTCAAAAATTCTGACACAACCAGGCGTCTCTCCCAACACAGGAAATCATGCCTGCTACAACTACGTCTGACCGGGAGGAAGCCCAGTCAATGAGCAAGGTATGGCACCTACCATTGACAGAGGCCATAGAGCTGGAGGGAGCTCCAAGGGTCCAAGATCAGTTTTGGCAAGATTTAATTACTTTGCAGAAAAAACAAAGATCCTGGAATTGGCAAGAAAAAGGGGCCCGATAGAATGGGGAAACTCACAAATAACTGTTTATCAGGACCTCTCTGCCTTCACTCCGACAAGGAGGAGACCCTGCGGGCGTCTGACAAAGTGGCTTAACGCCAAAGTAGTGCATTATAGGTGGGGATTCCCCTTCTCCCTTGCCTTCGAGTAGGAGATGACATAAGCAGAGTGACTTAGGAACTGTTAAGCGATACCGCCCTAACGACCACGTCAGAGCCTCGAGGGGGAGAGCTGCGTGAAACCTAGAAGGTCAACGGATTTGTGGACAGATGCCGTGTTCGAGGCCGTAGGACATTTAAGAAGCTAAACCCGGTGTCGACTCCGCTGCCTGGAAGGCAAGGCTAAGTACTTGCGTCCTTGAGAGGGTATCACGAACTAACAGTTGATGAGGACCCGGGGACTCTCCTTAGACGAGAACGCTTTCAAACCAGTAAGGCGGACCAGTCAATGCTTGATTCTTAAGAGGCCGGGGGATTACCAGGGCACCTGATTGTGGCCCTGATTGTGAGACGGTGTCCCTGTGTACCGACCAGTTCCCTTTTGTATAGCAATATTGGCTTTATGGCCCCACGGGGGGAGGGAGAGGTTGGAGTAAGGTCATCGAAATCAGGCTCAATGGGGTGCTCAGAGGTGCCACTTTGGATTTTTCAAGCCTGAGGGTGGGGTAGAAAATGGTGGTCTGGTCCAGCGACGCATTAGATGTTGCAAGTAGTCCAGGTGCCATGGGGTGTGGGGGGAAAGTTGGGGGTTTTGTGGTTTACCAAAGGGAATTTCAAGTTATGCAGGCTACCAAAAAACAGATCCATTCAGAGGAGGGTTGTATCATTTTGATTCAGAAGAAAGGGAGCACAGCCCTGGGGTAGTGTACACCTTATTGTGAAAACTAAGAGTTACAAGAGAAGTGCATGCCCCCCCCATGGCTCACACAGTGAATACATTGGCGCTGGGTTGGCTAAATGTAAGAGGTTTGAACTCCTCGCACAAGAGGTCCTTAACGGTTCGGGAATTCAACAGACTAAAGTTGGATTTTATGGTTTTACAGGAGACCCACTGGCTGAAGTGGAGGGAGCCGTCCTTGAAAACTAGGTCAACAGGGGAGGTGTTCCACACATCCTGTCTATCCAAATAAAAAGGAGTAGCTCTCCTGTTTTCTAGTAAGCTACATTTCACTCTTAAAGCACAATCAAAAGACCCAGGGTGCCGCTTTGTGATGGTGAAGTAGGAAGTCAAGGGCTGCATGCTCACAGTGGTCTCCATCTACTTCCCAAATGAAGCACAGGACCAGTACTGGGAATAGGTCAAGGGCAAATCCAAGCCTTTGTAGAAGGCACATTGATAATAGGAGGCGATTTTAACATGGTCCTGCACCCAGATCATGACAGGAAAAGAGCAGGTTCCCAAACTGAAAGCCAGTCACAGCACAGGATGTCCTTGCTCTTCCAGAGAGTTAACACAGAATTAGGAGTGGCGGATTCTCAAATTAGGGAGCAGGGTCGGGGACTCCACCCATTTACGTACTATTCAAAGGTGCATGACACTTTCTCAAGGATAGACTATATCCTTGTGGAAGCCACCTACTGGAACATGTGAGGGAATCCACTGCAGAGATAATCCTGTGGTCCGATCACGACCTTGTGAGAGTTAGAATTGGTGTACTGCCCCCAGCGAATCGCGGGCCTAGTTGGTCATGCAACAACCAGTTGCTGCGGGACAAAGAGCTAGCCCAGGCGTTGCTGAAAACGATCAGGGAGTTTTTCGAAATTAACGACAAAGGGGAAGTTGGGATCCCAGAGGTTTGGGAAGCATTCAAGGCCACGATTCGGGGAGTCCTGATAGGAATGGGGTCCAGGAGAAAGAGGGAAAGGGCGGTGGAGGAGAGGAACCTCAGGGGGAAATTGGAGTCTCTACAGCTGGGAGGGAAACCGAAATCCCAGATGTTTCCAGGGAAATGGGCTACACTACAAGAATACAAAGCTAAACTGAAAGCCTTCATGATCGGCAAAACGGAGAGAAAATAGGCATTCCCAATGCAAAAATAAATGGAAAAAGTGGAAAAGGCAGACAAAATACTGGCATGGAGGTTAAGAGAGCAGAGAAATAGTAGAAGGGTGGATGTGATCCAACCAATAGGTGAGAAGCTCCTCGAGCACCCCCAGATAGCTGAGGAGTTTCAAGTATATTATGAAAATCTCAGTGTCCAGTTAAAGGGTAGAAAGCAAAAGGGTCGAGTGCATTCGGCCGAAAACCAAAGGATTGAAAAAAAATGTTAAATATATATCTTCTTTTTTTGCTCTAGTATAGCTTTAACAGGGTGTTTTTACCCCAAATTCGGTCGAATTGCCTTGACCCTTTTGTCGTTCGACCCTTTTTTCGATCATTTGACCTATAACCGAAAAACTCTATACCTCAGAATACGGTAGGGACAAGTCAGACGTACACCGGTTCTTAAACTCCCTCCGTCCCCGAATCTCCCAAACGAAAAAGCAGAGACCCTTGAAGCTCCCATTACCGCACAGGAAGAGATAGACACAATTAGTGGTATGAAGGGGGTATGACCCCGGGGGAAGACTGCTTTACGGTATACTTCTTTAAAAGATTTCGCTCCACCCTGGCTCCACTTATGACCAAACTGTTTAACAATGCAATGGAGACAGGCTCCCTCCCAAATTCTATGCTAGAAGCTTTGATAGTAGTGATTACAAAGAAAGGGAAAGACCCTGCCCAGTGCCAATCTTATAGGCCCATCTCTCTACTGAACAATGGCATTAAAATAATGGCAAAAGTACTGGCCAACAGACTCGGTCAACTGAGGACTACTCTGGTGCATGGAGATCAAGTGGGGTTAATTCCGGGACAGCAGGGAGCGGACAATGTAAGGAAGTCGATAAACCTAATACACAAAGCAAAATGCAAGGGCCTAGAGGCATATTTGTATTCCATAGACTCAGAGAAGGCCTTTGACCGAGTTGAGTTAGAGTACATGGGAAAGGTCTTAGAGGATGTGGTTCGGTTGGAACTTTAGGCAGTGGATTGTGGCGCTATAACGCCCCCACAGCGGAAGTGGCAGTGATTGACACTATTTCATCCCTCCTCCAGCTCTTCCAGAAGAACAAGGCAGGGCTGTCCCATCTCCTCCTACTGTATGCTTTTTTTGTTTTAGTGATTTAGTTTATTTACAAACGTTTTCAATTTATATTCTCTGCAATTAAGAGGTTTATATAATATATTCCAGTTTTCATCATCCTTGTTCATAACCAATAATTAAAAAAATAAAAGCAAATGAATATTAAATCAATGCATCTCTGTATGTTTCAATGATATTCTTCCAAAATAATGGTTATAACAGGTTTGTATCCATTCCTAAATGGATCTGAGCATATCTTTGGTTCAGAGCCATCAGCATTTTTGTGGTTGTCAACATGTCTCTGAATAATGTTTGTTTTTCTATCAGCCCTGTACACACCATTATGATGTGAAAGAGAGATTCAACCATATCCCGTTGTGCACAAAACTGGCAATGTTGGAGCGTTACAGGAATTTGCCTTGTCTTGGTTAGTACTTCACGGGTCGGTAGCATATTGAGTCGAAATCTAAGCTATAGATCTCTAATGTGCCGGTCTGGAAATAGCATCAGTATTGCGGCAAACAATTTATCGGTCTGATATCAAGTTCACAATTGATGTTCAACTGGTATGTCATTTTCGGTTTATTTGTATTGATCCAATTATTTTGCATGATTCGCTTTTTTGCGGTCCATATATTAGCATGTGCATGCTAATGTCAGCTTTCTGTAGTTTCGTCACGGCAGCCTGCTTCCAGGCGTTAAGAGCAGTGTCGGCAATGGAGTTATGTCTGTTTTTTAAAAAAATTTCACATGCTGGTATGTTAACCTCTTTAGTGGTCTTTCTGTATAAATCAAGGTGTTTCCAGGTGACTATGGAATCAAGCGATTGTGTTGCAAATTCATGTCGATTGAGGGGCATTGGGTATGCCATCGGTAGGGCCAGCACTTTACGCCAAAATATTCCTTTGAGTAGCTGCCAGATTGATTGATCTACATTTATCATTGATTCGCTCCCGTACGACAGGCTTGCCACCACCTTCTGTCTGTAAAAATTACAGGTTTCAAGGAGTATTTTACAAATTTGTTATGGATATAAAGACCTTGACGTGCTAGGGATCGTTTCGTTACTTTCAGATTTTCAGCCTATTCGTTCTCCACTTCAGAATGGCTGAGCTACATTCACAGGTATTTGATTGTTTTTTCATGTGCCGAGTTTTTCCCACTGATCTGAAATATCTTGACTTTCGCTTTATGAGTCAGTATGTTAGTCAATGTCAGGATTTTTGTTTTCTTTGTGTTCATTTGTAAAACTAACAGGAATCCAATGTTGGGTAAGGACTTCAAACGCTCCGTGTTTGCCGATTGTATCCTCTGCTATGTGACAAACCTAGCAAAATTCCTCCCTGAACTCCTAAGCCAGATACAGCGTTTCGGCAGGTTTTCAGGCCTGAAAATGAACCTACCCAAATCCAATGTGATGCCCATTGGGGTGGATGACTCGGCAATCAGAGGTAAGAAAACAGTAGGAATGAGAGTTGAGGTCTCGTCCTCCCCGTACCTGGGCATCCACCTCCCTAGAGAACTGACAAAGCTAGTAGAGCTCAACTACACTCCCATTCTAGAAAAAATAAAGCTGGACCTCCTGCGCTGGGCGCCCCTCACCCTCTCCTGGTTCGGGTGAATGTTATCAGTGAAAAGGGAGTAGTTTCTTACCTGTAACTCCATTTCTCTAGCATTGGTATCTTTCATGGATTCACATGCTGTGAATGTTTCCTGGTCTGACGACGGGAAATAATCGCCCCTGAGCTCACTGTGGGACGACCCACTGCAGATGGGAAACAAAGGCTTCCGACATCCGCAGCTGTGGTCAGACATGGGCCTGGAGAGAGTAGCCCAATTATTCAGGGGGAATCGCTTAATTGAGTATGAGGCCCTGTCTGAGGTCATGGGAGCGAACATAATAAACATCCTCGAATACCTGCACCTGAAGGGTCTTCTAACCGACACTAAATGGCATACTAATACCTCCCGCGCCCTCATGCCTTTTGAGAAAATTCTTTGTGAAGCCACTACGAGGAAGGGAGCACTGTCCAGGTGTTGGTCACGGCAGAACTGGAGGGAAGGCAGAAAATCATGCAATTCTGGAAGGCAAGGGCTGGGGGGAGAGGGGAGAGATAACTGATGACACCTGGGGGAGAATTTACAAGTTCATGTTTGCCAGCAACCTTTAACACTTCAGCTATGGAGTACAATTTTAAAATCCTAAAGTGTTGGCACTCGCCGCCTGCGAGACTGTCCAAGATGTTTGTGGGATCCTCGCCATTCTGCCCAAGGGAGAATGGGCAGCCGGGAAATTGGTACCAGATGTGGTGGGAGTGTCCGCAGGTTCAGGTATGGACCAAAGTCCTCAGTTGGAGAAAGACTTGGTCGGAGTGACTCCCACTTTGTGCCCTCTCCAGGTTTTGCTAGGCCCCAACTAAGAACCGACTGTCAATTAAACTGTGGGACATATTCACGTATGAGAAGCTGACCGCAATGGGAAATGACAAGATGGAAGGTTTCTCGATTGAATGGGGAATTTTCATGTTGAAATGGGGATGTGCAAACCCTAATCTCTGAGTCTGATAGAAATAGTGGGGTCGTTTGTCCTCCACGACTCTCTGGTTGAACAGGATCGCCGATGAGCCAGGGCACTATATGCAGAACTCGCACCGCCAAGAAAGTCTGAACTTATGGATGCAACTAGTAGCCTCAACGTCCCAATGTATGGACGGTCATGGTAGCACATGTGAGGGGGGTAGGCCAAGGGGAGGGGCGTGGGGATAAATAAGGTTGAAGTTACTTGTGTTTAATGAAAATGATTGTATTGACAAAGGAAAATGGCAATAAATACCAAATAAATAAAACAAATACCCAATTATAAGCATTTTATACATTATAAATTATATCAATAACGCTATGTGTAGGTGATGTGTGTAACATGTGTAACCTAGGAGATTTAGGTGATAGTTCTCCATCTTCTAAATCCAAGGACTTTTGTCTAACAGGGTACGTTTCATAAATTCTACAAAAGGAGGAAACTTTGTCCATATTCTCCTCAAAACGCTCCTGGGTCAATGGCCCTGTTCTGGGAGTTTGTGCAAGAGGAAAACCAATAGCTTATAGAATCAACAGCTTGTCTTTTCCATTGTAGGGATTGAGACAAAGGAGAAGTAACCCTAGTCTACTCTGGGGCTGTCTGTGACTGTGCAGGCCTTTTGCAATGGCGCAGACGGGCTAAAAAACGGTGGTGTGGAAGGTTGCCCAGAGCAATTGCCAGTGGTTTAGATTCATTCGAAACCTTCCACCCATCACTTTGTGGTCAGTGTGACTGTGCAGGAGCTGTTACTAAAGTACTTGTAACAGGTATGGAAGGCAAGGTATCTGTGCTGTGTCCCAAGACGTTTCCATGTGTTTTACCCGGTCTTTCGTGGGTTTTTGTTTTTTCGATGGATATTTCGATGGACGTGAAACATGTTCCGTTGAAAATGTACGCCCAGCAATAGGCATCTTTTTGTTTACTGCCATGCGCTAGGCGCAAGTGAGGAAGCACAGCTGGCTTTTGACATATAGGGTCTGAAGATCTTCATCCGCCATGTGGCCTTCATTCAACGGATCCGTCAAAGAACAGCTAGGGGTTGTGCGTGTATAGTGTTTGCCCCCATGAAGTATGACTTCATGTGTGTCTCTGTCATTAGGTGTTGTCCCCGTAGCAGGGCGCTGGGCTTGCCTTTCGGGGCTGGGGACTGACACGTGGGAGTCTATTGACTCCTCTTGGATGTCTTCGGTGCCCGAAATGGAGCCGTAGCAGCCTTATTGTTCATCATCTGATGCAACAGCGCAGATGGGTGAACGTGGCTCGGCCTGCATAGTGTAGGCCACACACAGTTGGGTGAATCTTTCCTTGAGCTTCTTAGGCTAAAAGGGTTTACACGACACAAAGCGCCGTTCTCCATTGTCACGGGCAACAGTGGTTACACACGCGATGAGTGTGTTTCCACAGGAATCTTTAATTGCAAGGAGGACAGCATTTAAAAGGAGTCCTTTCCATATTTAAAGGAAAATGTAAGGGCAGCCAGACAACTGTTAGTAAAGGAGGAAGTGAGAAGAGAGGCATTCTCTAAAAGAGGTGTATCATGTGCGATCCCCCCACTTCTCCCTGATGTAGGCCACAGCCAGTCATCAAGAATTTCAAGAGTGTGTCGAAATGTTCAGCTGATAGATGGAATCACTTGCTTAGAAGCAACGTTTGAAGACTAAAGAAAATATAAAGATTATACTTATTTAACAATATCAATATCTAAAGTAACTGAGCTACGAACTCTGCATAATAACGACTGAACACGATCACAGAAAAAAACAATCCGAGGGTCCTTAACGCTTGAAGGACCCTGGGTAAAGCACACATCACATTAGGAATAGTTTTACAAACATGCCTACTTGACGTCCCTTTTCTAACTTCGAAAAAAAGTCATGAAATACTCTGCACCTACCACTAGATGTCAGCCTATGCAAAGCATGAGATTCTAAGCAGATCCAAAAGGCTCAGAAATATATAATAGTTCGGAATCAACTGTTGAGATGGAGTTGGTTCAAGATGTCACATTCTTTCTGCTGACCAACCTACTGTGGCAGCAGCAACAATACCACGGACTCCATTTTACAGAAATTCTTCATGGGGAAGATGGCACAGGCATGTGGAAAAATCGGGGACTGCAAAGTTCCCTTGTACCATTGCTTTTAAGTGTTGACACTAAACACCAAAAAAGAAAAAAAACATCAGTGATCAAATTTATCATTGAAGGGGATGGTGCGTACAAAACGAAGGGCACAGGAAGTATGAGCGTCAAATTATGGAGACGGGTGACAAAGGGTCAAGACAGTGATTGTGGCGGAAGGGGCCACAGGCCTCAAATGACTAACAATGGGAGAAAAGGAAAGACAACAGAAAATTGGGAGTGGCATGGAAACCAGATCAATGGAAAAAATGAGCACAGCATAGCTATGACTCTCTCAGTAAAACGAACCAGATCCGTTGGAGTAGGTGTCTGGTTAGAGAGAGGGTTATAAGATTGACGTTAGAAGTGCAGCACATTTGTGGGCCATTGTGGGTTTGCATTGGCATGCAATTCCCGAGTGATGGTAGGCAACAAAAGCAGCCATTTGTCAAAGGGCATAGAGAAGGGACAGGAGGGTAAGGCAGGACAGGGACACAGATAGCCTACAAGTTCCTTAGTACACAGCAGGAATCTGCAACTTGTGTTTCGCCTGATGTTTTGGGCATTGGCACCCATAATCGCTCACCATTCACTATTCTAGTGGCTGATGGGAACTGTAAAACAAAACATCTGGAGAACTAAAGGTTGCAGAGCTCTGGTATACAGGGATGAGAGTTTCTGAGCTTCATTGTCAGATTACCTGTGGCAGTAAACTGTTTCCACCTGTCTGCATTCAGGGTCAACATTTCGGCTAGCCATTCACCTCATAGCTAAAAGCAAACATGTCGTAGGTTTGGCTAAAGTGAAACAAACACTCTTGTTTTTTTTTAATTTTTTTTTATTTTATTTTACATTTATAAAGCGCTCACACCGCCCGCAGGCATCGAGGCGCTGTTACAGGAATTGTTTGTTTTTCTTAGTTGCGTAATTGTGTTTTTTTTGTCTTAGTTACGTATTTATAACGCGCTTAAACACCCAGAGCTTTCTAAGCGCGGACCCGGGGATCGAACCTGTTGTTGCTTCGTGTCGTTTTGCTTCCAAGACGCGCACGCTGCCGCTGAGCTATCCTCCCGGGACACTCTTGTGAGAGATTGTCAAATAAATCTGCCAGTCAACTATGTCAAGGGAAAGCAGCACTTGAAGCACAGTGTGTCCCAAATACATTTATTCATTAAAAAAAAAGCTAAAAGGTAACTTCACAAACTTAAACTAAGATTCCAAGCAAAATATTGCAGTCTTTGCAAGCGTTGATGTAGTTAGTCATGTTTTTCACTTGTGAACATTCTTTATTGCACATGAAAATAGATGTATTTTCACCTCAACTGTGGATTGTCGTTTTAAAAGCGCATTGAAATGCAAATTCTGTTCAGGAGTTCATCATCTCATGTCCTCAGATGAACAAATTACTTACCTCTTGGTAATGTTCTTTCTGATGGATGTTAGTCACACAAATTCCTCATCTTTGAGATCCATCTCCCAGCACAGCTGCTCTTCTGAAATGTTTCACTGTCAGGGGGCACTGCACGTCTGCGCCCTTCACCTGTACGCCAAACATGTCGGGCCATTATATATTGAGGTGCCGCAACCCCTGACCTTAGTTCTGCCCTTCTGCTCCCTAGCAATCTAACATTGAGGGACTGCATGGTGTAATAGCCATCTATGACACGTGGGGCAGTTTGGGAGGGTGATGAGGAATCCATGGGAGGAAACATCCACTAGAAAGAACATTTCCGAAGTGATTTGCTCTTCTAATGGATTACTTCCTCCCACAGATTCCTTATCTTTGATAGACTCCCATAGCAGTACGTTGATCTGGAGGAGTGAGGAAAGCAAGGAAACCACCTGAACCAGAACACACTGAAAGACCCCTCTACCAAAATTAACATCCTGTCCAGACTATGAAGCCAAGCAAAGTTGCAGAGCAAAGGTAGAAGCCCGCGCTCTGCAGGATTGGGCCCAGAGAAGTTCAGGCTCATCCTTACCACCCAGACAGTTCTGCCAGCATCTGTACCTGCATAACCAATGAAAAGCTGGTCATCCTTCCTGCTCTTCCTCGTCCGAGACACTTAATAGCTGAAAGTCCATACCAGGTCCAGCTGATGAAATCGTTCCCTCTGCCTCAGAAGGAAGAGACGGAGGAAAAAAAGACAGGTAGATCGATCTTTTGAGAGGGATGTAAATCAGAGACCACCTCCGGGAGGAAGGATTGTCTCACTCGCAACGTCACCTTTTCTTTGGAGAACACCAAACGAAGAGGTTTTGCTGGCAATGCCTGGAGCTCACTCAAGCATCTAGCAGAAGTGATGTTGACCAAGAAAATCACTGGTAGGGTGAGTTATCTTAAAGAAAAAGCAAGGATGGGCTGAAAAGGGGCACCAATAAGAACACTACATTGAAATCCAAAGCAGGAAAACGACAAACTGGCTTAGAGGAAACTGCTTACAGAAACCTGGCAAAAATTGTGAAAAATTAGATGCTCCAGGGTCCTCTTGAAAACCAAAATGGCAGCAAGATACCCCTTTACAGTGCCAATCTGCAGGCCCATCCAGGGCAAAGAAAGAAGAAAATCTAGAAGTGAGGACATGGAACTGGTAAATGGGTCCAGATCCCTCTCCCGGCACCAAGCCAAAAAAGTATGCAACATGCAGGCATGCAGGATTTGGTGGCGGGACTTCTAGCAGACAGAAGGATATCCTATGACACATCAAACTCCTTACATCCTAACTTTTGGTAGTCAGGCATGAAGGTTCAGAATGTCGAGGATCATCCTGCTGATGTGGGACAGAAGATCTGTACTCTGTGGAAGGTGCCAGAAAGAGCAGAGGGACAAATCCAGCAACTCGCGGTACCACGTTCTCTGGGCATAGCCTCGAATGATCAAAATCATTGTGGATCAGAACAGGCGCAGCCT
Source organism: Ambystoma mexicanum (assembly GCF_040938575.1). Lineage (NCBI taxonomy): Eukaryota > Metazoa > Chordata > Amphibia > Caudata > Ambystomatidae > Ambystoma > Ambystoma mexicanum. The sequence continues at coordinate 879,643,975 of NC_090937.1, read as the reverse complement.
CCTGAGAACCAGCAGTAGGACAGGGATCAATGGGAAAGCACAGAGCAGGTTGAAATTCCAGTCTAGCCTCCAGAGCTCCTTGTCATGGAAATTCCCTGGAGCAAAACCATGTGCATTTTCTGTTCACAATGGAGGAGCCGCCCAATGGGACAACACATCGTCCAAAACTTCCTGACAGAGCTACCACACTCATGGAAAGCCTAAATTGGTCTGCTCAAACTATCCACAATGAAGTTCTCCTGGCAGGTCAGATGGGCTGCAGATGAGGCAAGGAGCCCACACAACACAGTTTGTTGAAGTAGTGCATGGCTAAGGTGTTGTCTGTCAGGAACAGTACTGTCTTGCTCCCTAACCAAGGGGAGGAAGGAACCAGGGCCAGCCTGATCGCTCTAAATTGCTGTGTTGCTGGCATTCCGAAGTCTTGTAGGTGAGTGCCCCAACCTTTCACTGACGCATCTGACTAGGGTCAGTTGGGGTCCGGGCTGTCGATCAACTGCCCTTTTTAGTATGTGATCTCTGGGAACACCATTCCAGGTCTTTGGACACTGAGCCCTGAGGAGGATCTGAGGTGCATCCCTGAAAGGGAGACTCCTGGCAACTGAGAAGCCACTGCAGCGGCCTCATGCGTAGCTGGGCCTTGGCAACCACAGGAATGCAGGAGCCCATAAGACCCAGCAAGTGCAGAAAAGCTGAGGCTGGAACCTTCTCCTATGATTGGAGGACATGGACCGTTTTGGAGATGTTTGCCACTGAGGAAACTGAGGAACTGGGATTCGCGAAACTTGATACTTCTTGAAGTTCAGGAAGAAGGCAAGCTATGCAACATGCTGCTCGTTCGGCACAAATGTGCCAATGCCTGATGTGGCAAGCAAGCTCGGATGAGCCATACATCCAGACATGAATGCCTTTCCTTCTGAAGCGAGCCACCACCACTGCCAACAGATGGGTGAAAACACTGGGTGCTGAAGATATACCAAATGGCAGAACCTTGAATTGATAGTGGCAAAGTCCCACTGTGAATTTCAGGTGCTTCCTTTGATTTTGGTTGATTGGCATATGGAAGTAGGCATCCTGGATATATAGGGAGACAAATCAGTAAGTTGAGGGGTTGAAGGATCTGAGGTATGGTAACCATCTTGAACCTGTCCTGTGCAGGTACAGGTACAGAAGCTGAAGATCCAGTTTGGGATGTAAGCCTCCATCTTTCTTCAGCAACAGAAGGTAGGTGAATTACCAACCGCTGCCTCGCTCCAAGCGGGGCACCAGATCAATGGCACCCTTTGGTAGAAGTGGACGGACCTCATCCAATCGGAGGGGTTCCGGAGGAAAGTTCTGATTGGTTGGGAATGGTGTGGAGGGCGTTAAGAAATGGGGATAACAGTATCCCTAGTGAACAACCTGTAAGGCATTGGACGTTGTAAGTTTCCATTCCTCGTTGAACTGAGAAATCCTGCCGTTGACAGGGGAAGAGTTGTGGAAGTCTCTTTCACAGGGGCTTCAAATTGGGGGCTAAGGAGGGCACGGTGGAAGCAGACGAGCCTCCTCTTGGGAGCACCTCTGGCTCAACCGCTAGCCTGAAGGCATTGCATTTGTTTGCCAGAGGAAGCTTGTCTTCCTCCACTGTGGGCGTAGGAGGTGAAGGGGCAAAAGCCCCTACCCCTGCCTGTGGGGGCCACAGGCTTTTGGTGAACCGCTGCTATACCCAGAGATTTGGCAGTTGCTTTGGAGGAATGGAATTTCTGGAGCGATTTGTCGGCTTTAGCACCAAACTAATTGTTGCCATCAAGCAGCATTTCCAGGAGTTTTGCCTGGATGTCTGCAGTTAAATCAGAGATCCTCAGCCACGCGTACTTTTTCCAAGACAATTTCTGTCACCATCCCATGGGCCATGCATCGGTTGTATCCAGGCCTGACTGGAGCATTTGCCGGAACGCTTCCTTGCCATCCTTGACAAGGGCTTCAAAGTCCTCCCTTATATCTATTGCTGGGAGAGGCTCTGCAGCCCGAGATGGCAGAAGAAAGGCCGAATGAGAATTTGACCATGGAGCACGAGGCATTGATGGCCCTCAAACCCAGTTTGAATGAGTCAAAAACCTCCTTCACCATGCATCAAGTCTCTTACTCTCACTGCCCAAAGGTAATGAAGGGTAAACAAGTCTTCAAGCACTCAGGGGAAGCATGTGAAGACAGCAGAAAAGTGCCAAATTGAGCCACCCTGTGTTTATCAAATCCTGGTCCACAGTTGGCACAGAGGCCGGTTTTGACCACAATTCGAGGACTGAACCCTTAACTGCTGTGTTGAAGTTTTTCCGCTCTGCAGACCTTCATCAAGAATGTCCATCAGTTGGGGGCGTGGCCAGCGAGCGTGCAATGAGGATGTGATTCCTCAAGGCTCCTGGGGCTGCCAGCTGAATCCTGTTCATATCCTGCGTTAAAAAAATGTATATTCGATTAAAAAGAACATTTACAAGCAGCGGAACTCCACCGTAATGCCGCGCTAAATTGGGGTGCTGAATCGGCATCTGTACTGTGAGTTCGCGCCGTGGAAGATCCTGCAAGCGTCGACAAAGTCTATCTAAAATGGCCAACGCACCTGGGAAGCGGTCGAGAGTGGCGCATGAAATCTGAAAACAAACTACACTGACTGCCGTACATGCTCGCCCCCCGCACCAGCACAGACATGTAGCGATGGGAGCAACCTGCTTCCACAATGCCGCCAAATACCTCTGAGGGCATCCTGTGAACCAGACGGGGACGTCCAGGAACGGTACGGCTGCATACCTTGGCATATCAGCGCTTCCCTCGCCGCTTCTGGAACCGGAGTGCCGGCGCGCCCCATATCCTGCGTAGTGATTGCGGCGCACGAAGTGCGGCGTCCGCGCACTGGGGTGGTGCTGGCATAATCGATGCTACGCGGCCGTTGAGGCGCGTGTGTCCGCCCACCCGATCCTGTGATCTGTGCTCCACCACCACAGCATTTGGGCGCGAAAGCGGCTCCTTTGAGCTTGGACCGGCACCAGGCTCTGGTTGCAGCGGACCGCTGCTGTGCCGTTTCCCAAGGTCTGCCCCACAACGCGCTGAAGATCAAAGAACAGATCCTGAAGGTAGGCGCGCCACAAAGCGTGCTTTGATTCAGACCTGTGGCACACGTCCTGTGCGGATGTGGGGCACGGTGGGGCCGGGTGGCACCCAGCATTACTGCCTTACTCCCATAAGAGCTGCCGACCCTGCGGGTCAATGTCAATGCACACACTGATCCAATTGTAGTGTGACTGCAAATCACAAGGATCGCCTCTCTGCTGTGGGAAGCGCGTATGCGTAGCTAAGACACAAGCCATCAGCTCGTTGCATGACCAGCCACAGCAGAACGAGCCTCCTCCGTGTCCTTTGATGCTGTTGCCCACCTCGACATCCATCAGAAGTGGTTGCCCTTGTGACAAAAGGCTGCCCACTACAGCCCAGACTAAACTTTTAACAAACTGAAGCACAGAGCATTGACCGTGCGACAAACCAAGCTGCAACCTAGGAAGAGCACTGGTGGCCAACACACTAGATACACAAAGAATGCTTCCCCCCTCAGGGTGATTGTCCAGACACCCTAAACAACCAAGACCGCACCTGCCTGTTTGAGAGCAAGCATTTAGGGAACAACAAGCCTGCTGGTACAGACGCAACAGAAGACAAAGGGAACTCAACCACCTCGGAATACACTTCAATACGTCAGAACATCCCATCATAAAGTGATACATCAGGTAGAAGGAACCCTAACTTGCTGCACGGGGGCACTGGCACATCTCAAAACACTAGAGGGACGGGTGGAAGAGGGAGAAGGTACAGTGAGGCGTAACAATATCCGGATTCTTGGATTGCCAGAAAAAACAGAGGGCCCAAGCATGGAGCTGTTCCGTGAACAATGGCTTGCGGACCTGTTTGCCCCCAAGACCCTATCAAAATTTTCAATAGAGAGGGCTCATCGTATTCCAGCAGGAAGGCAGATCCCTGGTGCTCCACAGCGCACAGTAATAGCAAAACTCCTAAATTATAGAGACCGGGATGCCGTACTTCAAATGGCCAGAACCAAAGGCTCCATTACATACAATGGTTCCAAAATCACCTTCTTTCCGGACTTCACCAGAGAGGTGCAAAAAGCGAGACAGTCATTCGATCCACTTAAGAAACGTCTGCACTCCCTTAACATAAAATATGGACTCTTATTTCCGGCACAACTGAAGGTTTATTATAACGGCACAACCGTGCATTTCACGGATCACAGGGAGGCGTGGAAGTGGGCGGAAACCCATCTGGAGGGTGACTGAAAGCTGAACCAGAGACAAAATAATGGCAGAATTCGACCACGACCAGAGCGGGCACCACGGGACCGCCCACAACATGAGCTTGAAGCACTGCCGGAGGGAGACAATGACTGATACGAACAAGGTGCAGATGTCACAATGTGAGACACACTGTATTGCAGCGATGTGCTATATTAATGCCAAAGCTCTACGGACGCTGCTTAAGAACCTGATGTCATGATAGCTGGCGGCCCAGGCTGCATGGACCCCCCTTGTTGTGGGTTTGATTGCTACCAATTTATAGGTTTGAAACAGGGCAACAGATGCTTCAGTTTGGGATGGAGTATAGGGAGGGGGGAGTTGGATATGTGTTTTTCGTTTCTTATCTTACATACAGAGGTACTGCAACAATAAAAGACATGGGCCCTCATTACGACCCTGGCGGAAATCGTGGCGCAATATGCACCATGGAGCACGGCGGAAAGCTGCCGATAGCGCCATGGGGGTTGGCGGATTTACCGCCCCATTCCGACCTTGGCGGGGCGGTAAATCCCCATTCCCCATTTTACCCTTCCCCATTCCCATTTTTGCCCCATAGGGTATAATGGGAGTGGGGAAGGCGTTAATTGCGCCACCGTAAAATACGGTGGCGTAATTAACAACAAGGTCCCGTAGCGCCATGGATTTCTCCGCCCGGAAAAACCAGGCGGAAAACGCTCCATGGCGCTACGGGAACTCGTAGTAGGGCGGACGGGTCCGCCGCGAATAACGCTGGCGTAAACCCACTCCGCCAGGGTCATAATGAGGCCCATGGGCATGACAGTGGCAGCACGCGCGCTAACATACAGGCAGCACCTATCTTCTAAGAAGCATAGCAACAGATCAAACCATCTAAACATCCAATGGTACTACCAACTGACGTAACTAACAAGCGTCTGAAACTCCTGACATGGAATGTCAACGGGCTTGGGTCCAGCATTATGAAACGACTAGTGTTACAATGTACAAACAGGCACACACCTGACATAGTGCTCCTGACTGAAACACACTTAGCAGGAACGGTGTGCACCCTCTTCAAAAGGACTAATTATTCCATTGCGGTGCATGCAGGCTTCTCCATTGGTGCCAGAGGGGTATTGATCCTAATACATAAGAGAATTCCACTAACTATATCTAAGGTGACCCACGATACAGGGGGTAGATATGTGCATATAAACGCAACAATCTGGAATTAAACCCTTGCGATAATGGCGGCATACGCCCCGCCAGCACTCCTATCCACCTTGTTGGAAGATATTACACCCATCCTCGCAACGAATGTAGCAGATATTTTGGTATTGGGTGGGGAGGTGGGGCGTGGCTACAAAGCCATGTAAGAGGACGTGTGTGCTGGGAGCTCCCACTGATCCTGAACTGATCCGGCCAAAATAGCCAAGCAAAATCACCTACAAGGACTGAATTGCGTGTGCACAACTATGAATGATCTGGGTATGACTGTAGCTGGAAACAGAACGGATTGCTGCAGTGATTCGCCGCATCCAGCCGAGCAAAAAGAGCCGCGGTTCGGAGGCGAGCGAGCCAAGATGGCGGCCCGAGGAAGACAAAGGGCTTGATCCGAAGTGCGGAACCGGTGTGTGGGTGGCCGCCTGTGGGCAAGTCGAGCGAGCGCTGGATGACTGGGAGCGCTGGGATCCTGATGGGTGTTGCGCGAATGCTGCACGCGGCGGGCTGAGAGGGGGCGCGAGCGGACCTGCACCTGAGGCTCAGAGGAGATTGGCACTGTAAGCGGAGTGCATACAGTCGGCGACCCGGCGGCGGGGGACGTGGCATAGAGTCCCGCGATGCACGGGGCGACAGCTTAGGAGCCCGAAACCAGTGGTGGAAGGTGCTGCCGGACGACCTGCCTAGGCGCACCGAGGGGAACACGAACGCTCGGCCCTGGGCGTCGGCGCACAAGATCCAGTGTTGACTGCCCGGACTGGATGCTCGGAGAGACACGCGAACACAGAGGCGCGCAGTGACACTCACTGTGGATCGCATAGAGCAGATCACGCTGCATGTGAAACTGCTGGAAGCGCCTGCCTCCCTTGAGAAGGAGACAGGAGCTGAGCTACGTGCACAGTAGCTGGCAATAGACAGCTGTATTACACCAAATAGCCTGGGATACATTCAATACAGCGCCACAGTAAGAGACAGAGAAGCATACGCCCACAATTGCAATCCTACGGGTGACAAGCCCCATTACATCATCCTGAGGAGGCTAGCCAACACATGGCATAACTAAACGAAATTATTTATAAATGGTGACTCAATCACTCGTGGGGCATAGACATGTTCACATAGACAAACAGTGACAGGCAGTCACGGAGAGTGGGCATGTATGAGCATGCATGGCGAGCCCGGAATTGCTGTACTGATAACTGCGGATTAAAGAGCACAGGTCGTCTCTTGCAAGTGGGGACTGACAAGGGAGGCCATCAGAGCCCACAGAGCCACACTGGAGCTAGGCGGAAACCCTGGAATCTAGACCGGCTGGGGCAAGAACCAGGGCCCTGTGAAGGCGGAGCTAACCCACCAGGTTACGTGGGAGGACATAGTCCATTCTGGACAGAGGAACAGTTGCTGAGGGGCACCCCTGTGCGGTTTGGCAAGCTTGAAAGGGGGTGCAATTTGGCAAGCTTGAAGGGAGGACAGCACGTGTGGGGACTGGCCCACTTAACCCTGACGTGGCGAGATGTCTAACAAGCCCATCAGATTGAAAAACAAGCAACCCACACTGGATGTATTCGCTAAAACACCACCAGGTGCGGATGGGGCCAGGATGAAAGACAAGACTCCGGTCGATGGTCCGGTTGTTATGGGCAATCAAGAAGTACTAGCGGCAATTGCAGACCTGAAAGTGGCCCTGGAGACCGAACTGGGCCTGGAAATGGCTGAACTGAGGGCTGCACTGGAGCTCAAAGTCGGAGAGGTGCAGAAGGATGTGAATCTTCTCCGACGGGATGTGAGATCGCTTGCGGAACGCACATGGGACCTTGAAAAAGAGGTGGCCCCGAATACGGCAGCCTGTGCGGCCCACAAATCTGAACTGCACGCCTTGACACAACGTGTGGGCAACCTGGAGAGTAGGGCGGAGGAGGCGGAGGGACGCGCCCGAAGAAACAACATCCGTATTATTGGATTGCCGGAAGGAGCTCAAGGGACTAACCCTACGGAATTCATCGAGTCAATGTTATTGCAGGAGATAACTGGGGGAGCCCTGTCCCAGGGGTTCGCGGTTGAGAGGGCGCACAGGGCCCTGACGAGGAAGCCGCCGCCGGGGAACCCCCCTAGGCCGGTAATTGCCAAGATCTTAAACTACCAAGACCGGGAAAAAATCCTTGAACACTTTCGGAAAGGTGGCACGATACAGAGAGGGGCAGCGAACATAACGGCATATCCAGATTATACCTTGCAAGTACAGCGCAGTCGCATGAACTTCGGGTCCGTGAAAAGAAGATTGCGTGAAGCGGGCCATAGGTACATGCTGCTCTACCCAGCTAAACTGAAGGTATTCCACAAGGGCAGAACTTGGTTTTTTGACACCCCGGAGAATGCTATGGGATGGTTGGACGCGCAGAGCTGCCCCCAGGAATCGGATGTCCAGGGGACTGACGGAGGAGATAAGTAATATGTGTCTGTAGCGCCTCAGGTGCCGCAGCTACTGACAATGGGACTTGAATATAGCATTGTATACCATAGGTGGAGAAGTGGGTTGAGAGCTTTAGCTATAGTGGCATGAGAAACTGCGATAATATGGGAGCTACACGGAGCATGACCTCGTACCCCTATAACATATAATAAGTTAGGTCACTGGTAGGTCGGTGACACCCTGCTGGGTTTTGGGCCGGGCTTTCTGGGACAGAACCAAACGCGGGGGAGCCTGAGATCCAGGGATGGAGCTGGGCACTTGTTGGGGTTGGGGTCGCAGAAAGGGAGGGGAGGGAGAGTGGGAGGGGGGAGTGCAGTGGTTTGAAGTTGGGGAACCGGGTGTTGGGAGAGGGTTATAGTTATGAGTTTGTGTCTAAATATGAGCCTACATGGAAGAGCTAGAGGGTTGTATCTGTATTGCATGGGCGGGTGGGATTGGCTGGACGGAAGGGTGGGGGGTACTAACGTGGAATGTCAGGGGACTTAACAGTTATTTAAAGAGGAATAAGGTCATGCTGTATTTGAAGAGGCAAAAGATAGATATTGCATTGTTGCAGGAGACGCATCTGACACGGGAAAAGATGGAGCTGGTTGGGAAGAAAAGGAAAGGTATTGTAGTGGGTTCTTCGTACTCTGCCTATGCTAGGGGAGTACTGGTCTGGGTGGCGCCGCACGTCCTGTTCCAGCTAACACAGGAAGTGGTGGAAACTGAGGGGAGGATGGTTATAGTGAGAGGGTTGGTAGAGAATAAAGAGGTGTGCATTGTAAACACGTATGCCCCCAATCAAAACACGACGGCGTACTTCAGGACTCTGTGCACCAACCTTGGTATGTGTCTGGGGAGTGCGGTGATCTGGGGGGGGGGGGGGATTTCAATTGTGTACTGAACCCCAAGGTAGACAGATCTGATGACAAGATTGGTAGGCCCACCCCAGCAGCTAAAGCATTGCAGACGCTGCTAGATGATTTCGGATTGGTAGACGTGTGGAGAACAAAACATCCTAATGGGAAGCAATATTCGCACTACTCAGCCCCGCAGCAGCTGCACACAAGACTTGATTATGTTTTTGCCATGCCAGATGTAGTGATAGAGATTACTCAAATAGAATATAAGGCAAGGGTCCTATCGGATCACTCGCCCCTGGTCCTGGGGTGGCAATATGGCCCCCCTAGGGCACGGATTCCGACATGGCGTCTCCGAGCAGAGGCGCTCAAAGATCCAGTTTTTAGAGAGGAAATCAGAGATGAGATTATCAACTATTTCGAGGCGAACACTGGTAGTGTTGACTTGGCGGGTATACTATTGGAAGCCTTTAAGGTGGTGATGCGGGGTGTTGCCATCACTAAATCAAAAGGCCTGCAGGGCGGGGTCCTGGCTGACCTACAAAGAGCAGAAGATGAACTAGAAGGAGCATTAGAAAGTGGTGGTATGGACACAGAGCTAGTGTTCAAATTACAGCAGCAGTGTGCGGAACATTGGGAAAGGCTCTGCAACCTCAATTATAAAAAGTATGTTGAGAGACAGCATGCGGGAGGGGATAAAACGGGCCGCCTCTTAGCGTGGCTATACAAGAGCGAAACCCCTAGGCCCCCGATTAGAACAATAACCAGAGAAGATGGAGAGGTAGCAGACAACCAAGAGGGAGTCAACAGGGAGTTTGCGGATTATTATAGGGTACTATACGAGGACAAGGGGAGGGGGGGCAGCTAAGAAGAGATAATTGAAACACTAGAGGATATAGGATTGCCCAAGATCAGTGAAGAGGAAAGAGAAGAGCTTGATGCACCAATTACCTTGGAGGAGTTGGAGGAGGTTGTGAGGCAGTTGCCTACCAGTAAGACCCCAGGAGCAGATGGGTTCCCTAGTGAATTTTATAAAATATATAGAGAGGAAGTACTCCCCCCAATGCTAGAAATGCTTAATGAAGCATTTGAGGTGGGACGGTTGCCGGAGTCGCTCAGAGAAGCAATCATAATACCGCTCCCCAAACCCAACAAACCAGGGCATAGCTGTGGCTCATACAGGTCGTTGTCGATGCTGAACCAGGACAGCAAGATATTGACGGCTGTCCTGGCGAATAGATTGCGGAAAGTAATTAGCAAATTAATACATCCAGACCAAACAGGCTATGTCCCGAATAGGAATATAACTCACAACCACAGGCGACTTCACCGGGTGGTCGAATGGGGGGGTAACAATGAAGGCGAAATGGCGATTGTGTCTCTAGACGCAGTAAAAGCTTTCGACTCGGTTAGGTCGTCATGGCTGTTGGCGGCCCTGGGGGAGGTACGGGGTGGGGCCAGGTTACATCAGGTGGGCGAGGATGCTATACAGTGAGCCGCTGGCCAGAGTTCGAACGGGAGCAGTGATATCTGAGAGATGGCAACTTAGCAGAGGCACCAGGCAGGGGTGCCCCTGGTCCCCGATATTGAATATTCTGGCTCTGGAGCCCCTGGCAATATACCTCAGGCAACAATACGATACGATAGGTATTGAGGTAGGGGGGGAAAGATACCTAATATCCCTATATGCGGATGATTTGTTATTATACGAGATACCCGGAAGAAAATCTCCAATATATTCTGGAGGTGATGGAGAGGTATGCGGGGCTGTCCGGCATATCGGTGAACCCCCAAAAATCTAGCATATACCCGCTAGGTAGCTATAAGGGAACCCCTGTAGAAAGGTTACCAGTGTTGCCAATATCATGGGCGGTTAGTTCCTTCCGTTACCTTGGAATAGATGTGTATCACACGGCAGAAGAGGAACATAGGTATAATACCGAGATAGCCATTGGAAAAATCCGTAAATGTATGAAGTTCTGGGAGAAGTTGCCCTTAGCAATGATGGGACGAGGGGCAATGCTTAAGATGGTGGTCCTGCCTAGGCTTCTACATTATTTGATGATGATGCCTGGGTGGAAAATGTGGAGTCGGGCATGCCGGATGATGGGGAACCCATTTCCGTGCTCCCTGCAGGTACCGCTGGTTGCTTTAGTAGGGGGAGATAAGCAACTGAGGGCAATTATCAGAACCTATTGGGAATCGGTCAGGCTGGTAACGTTAGGGGATATTTGGCAAGAGGGCACCATCAGGGATTTTGGAGGACGGAAGAGGCGGGATTGCATATGGGCCAATATGTTACGTATCATAGGTTGGTGCAGAAAATTCGGAAAACGTGGCCCGAGACAGTATTGACGGAGGAGCCAGACGCCATCATGGGGACAGTATATGACATATCGGAAGGGGGGCATGAGATTTCTATATTGTATGAGATGGTAATGACTAAGGTTGGGAAAGAACCAACACATTTGAGATTGGACTGGGAAGCAGAGGTGGGAGCCCAGATGGAGGATGGGATGTGGGAACGTGCCCTGGGATACCACAAGGAGGTATCAAGGAATGCTAGACTAAAACAAATACAGCTGTATATAACGCATAGAGCACATATGACCCCTATGAGGATATCTAAGTTCGGAAATGCTGGGCGACAGGCGTGCCCTAAGTGCGACAAGGAAAACGCTGACATGACACATATGTTTTGGTCATGCCCAGTAATTGAGTGTTTCTGGGGAGAAGTGGCACAAAAACTAGCATGGGCGGAGGCTGAAACGGTGGTATGGCAAGAGGGGAGTAGCACGAGTGGGGAAGAAGAAGTGGGTTACCTGATGGCATGGAAATTATTGATAGCAGAACTGTTCGGAACAATATTGGATCCAGTGGACTCCGAGGAAAGTGAGACCCTGCCACATGTAGCAGATACTGAAGGCGAAGGACAAACAGGCTCTTAAGGGGGGTGGGACTAGGGGAGCAGTGGCCAAAGACTAAATGATGTTAATGTAATGGTTGTAAATTGCACTGCGTGTTTGCTTTGTATTGTTGGTTGGTTTGAATGAAATTAATAAAATTCTTTAAAAAAAAAAAAAAGTATTGGGTGGGGACTTCAATGAGGTCATGGACACTACACTGGATCGCACTCATATAAGAGGTAGAAACCCTGCTACTACCACCAAACTAGCAGCATTCGCCTCTGCAATGGGACTGCGAGATGCATGGAGGGATCTGCATATAGGCGCACGCGAATATTCATTTCATTCAGGTGCACATGCTTCACTCTCTAGAATAGACTATTTTTTTCTACCAACTCAAAACATTCACAAGGCATGTAACGCATCACTACTCCCGCGAGGCTTCTCCGATCACTCCCCACTGGAGCTTGAAACTGAACGACCACGCCCTCCACCTCTACCTGGCGCCCCAATAATTATTACCTGGGTTTCCCTGACCTGTTAGAAAACATAAGCAGCACTAGATCCACATACTTTGAGCTGAACACAGGTTCAGTAGATAACCATGGAATACTGTGGGAGGCTTACAAACCAGTATTTAGAGGGGAAATCCTAGCATGGAGAGCAGCACATAAAAAGGCACACCAAAAAGAGATAGAAAACGCTGAAGAGGAGGTAGCACGTAGGGAAACACACTATGTGAGCAATGATACACCTGAGGCAAATAGGGCACTGATACTGGCACAGAAGAAATTGAACAACATTGCACTAAATTGTGCCAAACAGGCACATGGAGCACGCTTGTATGAAACGGGCGATAAGGCGGGTAAACTACTGGCCTGGTTGGAAAAACGGGATGAGTGGCATCAACAGATCAGAAACATCACCACTGCAAATGCAGAAATAGTCTCGACTGATAGCGAAATAGCGGAATGCTTTGCGTCCTACTATGCCGAACTCTACAGCGCCCCAAACAACCCTCTAGATACCACTGCACAAGATGGGGTAACCCTCCCCTCATTAGATACCGGGCAGGCAGATATGCTGGAAGGAAACATCACTGAAAAGGAAATATCAGCCGCCATCTCCCAACTCCAGCAAGGCAAAACCCCAGGCCCAAACGGCTCCCCAGTAGATATATGGAAAAAAACTGGATAACAACATCATAGTCCCTCACCTGCTTAACATGTTTCAACACTCCAAAACAGACGGAATACTCCCTTTGGACCTGCATAAAGCCACCATAATAGTAATACCTAAGGAAGGCAAACCACCAAATGAATGCAGCTTCTATAGACCTATCTCCCTAATAAATAGTGAGACTGAGATACTGGCAAAAATACTTGCCAACAGACTCCAAAAGGTAATCTCATCCTTGATTCATCAAGACCAATGCGGCTTCATGCCAATGAGATCCACAAGAATAAATATCCGTAGATTACATCTAGCGCTTGAAAAAGCACCAGCCCTAAAGGAACCGGTGGCACTGTTGGCTATTGATTTTGAGAAAGCCTTTGACTCTGTCTATTGGGAGGCACTGCAGGTAATTATGAGAAAAATGGCATTTGGTGAACAGTTCATAAACTGGGTCCAACTCTTGTATAACGCCCCTATGGCAGAGGTAAGAGTGAACGGCTGGCCCTCTCGTATTATACAGCTGAGAAAAGGTACCAGACAGGGATGTCCCCTGTCCGCCATGCTATTTGCATTAATAATTGAGCCCTTAGCAGTGATACTGCGAAATACACCAAGGTGGATGGGTTTCCGCTGGGACCAAACTTGGGAAGACAAGGTCTCTCTCTACGCGGACGACTTACTGATTTATTTGGGTAACCCAGCTGTCTCCTGCCCTATAGTCACACGGCTACTAATAGAATACAGAAGTTTCAGTGGACTGAAAGTGAACTGAGGCAAATCGATATTGTTCCCGATTAAAGGAATAGGCTGTGTACCCCCTGAGGGCTCCCCGTATAGAATCGAGCTGAACGGTTAAGATATTTATGAATCGTGGTCTCAAACAAACTAGAGAACTATATAACCAGTAACCTATACCCAATCATGCAAAGATTCTCAAGAGATGTGAGTCACTGGGTGACGCTGCCATTGACCCTACTGGGAAGAGCAGCGCTTTTTAAGATGCTGGCTCTTCCTCGCTTTTTATACATCCTGCAAAATGCTCCGTTGCACATTCCCACAGTTGAATTCCGTAAGATAGATAAGACACTACGGAAGCTATTATGGGGGGAGGACACCCAAGGATAGGATTACACACTCTCCAATGCTCAGTGTGGGAGGGAGGGATTGGGCTCCCACATATCCAAACATATTACTGGGCAAGCCAGATGGCGGCCATAAATGACATACTGCATGGTAATCCGGAATTACTGCACATCCGAGGAGAAAAAGCTGCGAGACAAGGCATACCCCGCTTGAAAGCCTATACCAAGTTGTGGGCCGTCCCCCTTCACGCACAATAGCAACCCACATTCCTCAAATATGGATGGAGTCACACAAGCACATAGGCTGGGCAAATCAAATCACCCCAGTACAACCTATATAGAACAATGCATCTCTCCCCTAGCTTCACAAGCTGCCTAAATGGCCGAGCTGGGAGACGGCGGGCATACTAACACTTAAAGAAGTGATAAGGGACGGGAAAATTATACCCTTCTCGGACCTGTCGGCTGCCCACGGTCTCCTAGCAACTGAACAATACCGATACACACAATTGTCCCACGCACTCCAAAAACACATGCCAGACCTTGCTGATATGCCAGAATGTACACCCATAGAGAGGAATATCGTTCTGGACAGTGTGGATGTCAGGGCTACATCTGTTATGTACAGCGCTATCTCTTCCTTTGCCACGAAAGAACTATGTAGTCTGAAAGCCAAATGGGAAAGAGATGTGGGCCCACTGTAACCCGAGGACTGGACCGCGACTTTAATGTACCCCAGAGAGATAGCAATATCGGCTAGGATCAGGCTTATACAATTAAAAGTGTTACATAGAATATATTACACACGAGTGGCACTGTACCGGTGGGGCAAATTTGCAGATGCTAATTGTCTATGTTGCAAACAGGAAGAGGGTACCTTCTATCACATTTTATGGCAATGCAGACGCATCCAATATTTCTGGCAAAAATGTTGTGATAGACTATCAAGAGTTTTGGGACGTCCAATTCCTAATGAACCAAAGTTAATGTTATTGGGGACTGAGGAGGAGGGCGAAATGACTCGCTATGAAAGACTTCTATTTTCAACTACCACAGGGCTGGCCAAGAGGAACATTGCACAACTGTGGGGCTCAGAGACCTCCCCCCAATATGACCAATGGGTGTCGGAGGTGGACGCCTGTATAGCAATGGAACATCGAGTCTATACAGCCAGAGGCTGTCCTGGGAAAGCGCTCAAAATTTGGCAGAAATGGGAAGAAGCTATGTAATAAATGAACTATGACCTGTGGGTCAGGACTTGTGGCAGACATAGCACAGAGATGTGTCCCAAGTACCAACTTGCAATGAGCTATACTGTTGAAACTAATATAGTGACAGAATGCAATGCCTTTGTTGTATGTACGTATGTATGTCTCTTTTTGTACTGTATGTTTTTGTTCTGAGTTAATGAAAATACAATAAAATGTGTTATTAAAAAAAAAGCATGTCCATCAGTTAATATTGCGCTTTGAAGGGGATGATCACCCTAGATGTCAACCACCCTGATCATCAAGTGTTGAAAGGAGGCCTGAAGTATCCAGACCACTTGCCTCTTGAAAATCTGCAGCAAGATCCAAAAAGTCTCACTCTTCTATATAAAATTCCAAAGCGAAGTACCTAACTTCTCTGGGGTCCAAGGTTTCTCCTCATCATCATACATGCCTTCAATATGAAGATAACTCAGACCATAGGGTGCGGGGTATACTCTTGAGGAATATTGGCACCAACAGTGCCGAGGAGTGAGGAGCTGGAGCCAGAAGACAAGACGACGGAGCGGTCCAGCGTCGAGGCGGGTCCTAGCCCTTAGGCATACCATTGTGGGCTTTTGCGGGGTCTCTGCAGGCTTGTTCGAGCGTGGTGGAACAAGATGGTGCTGGGGCGCTGGCAAAGAGACAAAGCATCTTGAGCCGAAAGGCTTCCCATCCGTCCAACATGGAGGATTGGATGGGGAAAGGTACATGTGGCACTTGTTCCTCAGAGGAGTCACTGGAAAGGTGACTTCTCTTCGAGGAGGAAGAACAATAGTGTTTTGACGATCCTCGGGGTGAACAAAACCCCTTGTGGTGCTTCTTCCTGCCCTTGCAGAATGGGGACCGTTCTTTAGTTCGGCAATCCTCACCCGGCTACCTTGAACGGACCTGTTGTCCACCTATGTTTCACCACCCGCTCTCGAAGTGCCTTCAGTGCATCGACAGGCATGACCTGCAATCCTGTATGTCATTTTCCGGCACATAGACAGTATAGGCAAATCGTGAGGGCGGGGGGGGGGGGGGGGGGGGGGACACAGATGCAGACATTCGATGACCGCAGTCGATGCTAAAACCCGAGACATGATGCATTTGGGATGTCAGAAAACGAGACAGTAATGCTTCTAGTGAAGCAGTGCTCCTGAAGCAAGCAGAGTGCACGGTAAAAAGGAACTAAAGTCACGGGGCATGGCGCCTAAATATATACTGGCCCCAGGGGTGTTGCAAGGTCTGTAAAATATGCTATGCTAATGTTGGGACTGTCGGGATGCGGGGCTATCTAGCCTTTTGGTTGTAGCCCCTGAGATTCTATGCAGGGCTACAACCAAAAGACCAGGGGCTGTAGCCCCCTCAGCGCCCCCCAGACCCTTCCCCCAGCAACATCTCTGACGGGCCCAAACATCATGTCATGTCCAGCACAGGGCGTGTAGAGGTGCTGTAGGATTGGGCTGCACCCCCTGGTGGCGGAAGGGTTTCTGAAGAACATTTGTAGCTTTCTGGCTTTTTGCTCATTTCTAAGCACTGCAGACTTTAAAGTTGACAAAAAGAATAGTGGCAGAGGGACTAAGTGATATGCACAGGATCACACATTGAAGTTAAGTGAATAAAGACGGCACTACAATTTCAGTGCATACATTAAATGTTTAATATGCTGTGTCGGGACAGAGTAATTTATTATAGGATCCTGGACATGCATGAGACATGGTCTGAGCTGTGACGCAGCCAGGTTTTCGGCCTGCATGATGAGCCGCAGACATGATTAGGGAGGTGTAGCAGAATGAGTGCTGACTGATTAGCACACACGCATAAGCCCATAAACCAGGGCATCCATTAAGTCAGACTTGGTCTAGAGCTTAGGAATACCCAGTTATGCCCCAATACCGCCCTGTTACCAATAAATCTACATGTTACAGACATAGGTTGGGTAAAGGGTCTGGGATCCTGAACAGAGAAGCACATGGGCAGAGAGCTGGTGAGTCAGTTACCATTCTGTTATGAAGAAATATTTGCTAGGGGTGGTTGTGTACTAAGTGGGTAGGTGAGTGGAATTTTTCAGGTCGTGAACAGTGTTGCAAACCCATGTCCTCCTAGGCTGGAGGATGCACCATTAGGAGGTTCACTGGTGATGAACCAACTAAATGCATCATAACAGTTTTTTCTGACCGAGGCTCATTGTGTAGAATCATATAAAAATCCTGATTTCTGTGCTTGGGGTCCACATTTTTCGGACAGGAATACTAGGCCAATTTCCCAACCCATTTCTGCACAGCTGTATGGAAATAAACGTGTCTCTACCTTTGCTGCCTCACGTCCCATTTGGTTATTGGGTGAAAGGCTGCGCGTTCAGTCATGTGCAGTATGCAGTACTGACCTGTTTAATAGGAGTGCTTAAAAATATTATATGTTGTTGTCAAACCATCTTTAATAAAATAACAATCTGATTAGAAAAAAGAAAACCTAATACACCAAAAGTATGAAAAATCGTAAAACCACAATAAGTTAAACAAGTAGAGCATAAAAAATGTGCCATTTTAAAAGCAACATCCCAAAATATTTTTTTCTTCATCAGCTCGCATAAGAGCTACAATCATGTGCCATATGTAAAGCCCGGGCTCTAAAGTGGTGCTGCTCAGGTTCTATTGAGTTTTAATTATTTATTGTAAAATTTAAATAGTATTTAACCCATTTCTAAGTGTTTTCAATGTTGGCATAATATGCAATTGAGGTGTATGTGCACATACTTAAATTAAATTAGGCGGAAGTGGGACAGAATTAGAACCCAGATAAACCGATACTAAAGTCACCACATAGCCAATAGGCTAAGTACCTACCCAAGCAGATCCTAGTGGTCTCCCACGAAATCGAGATAATTCCTAACAACCCTTGTAAGGCCAATAGGGCTTGGTCAGAGCCAGTCACTGCCCCAGCTATTTCAGTTTTTTCATATACTCCTACCAGCTGTTGCCTAAAACAGTATTAGTTTAAAAGAGTTAAATATGAATACCAATGGAGATATCCTACAGCAAATGTACACTTCAATGGAGCATTTCACAAGATTTCAGAGTTACTATTGAGTCACTGTTTTAAGCAGGATTCTATTGTTTATTTTCAGCCAGTGATTTTCTCTTCTGATTTCTGACACGTGTTCTCTGTTAGGAATGTTCAATGCTGTTCTTAGCGCATTATTTTGTAAAATTGTAGTTCATCTAAAAAGTACTTATTGGCTCCCAGATAGAGGGCATTGCAATAATGCAATTCAGACAATACTAGTGTGTTGGCGAGTATAAAATGCAACTTGCCTTTGATAGGAATGGCCGGCAGGCCCTGATTAGCTTACATGTGTAGGTTGATGAGGAGGCCAGGGAATTGACTTGTTTCCCTATGGTTAGAGCGGAATCAAGGTAGAAGTCTAGGGTCTTTACTTCTTTCATAACCTTGATTGTGTTTCCATCTATACTGAAGGCGGAATAGTTGTTCAGTTTTTTTATGTTCACGGCGAAGCCCAAAATCAAGATCTATGTTTTGTCGTCATTCAGGCACAGACCATGGGTTGCCATCCATGCCTGAATGAGGAGGTAGATTTTATTTACCAAGGCTAAGTCCTCACAGTAATTGCCCGAAAGTGGAATAAGGTTCTGGGTGTCATCTGCATAGTTAGTGTAGTGTAGGCGACACCAAGCCTGTCCAATTTGTCGAACTGAGGCTTGGTAAATATATTATAAATGGTCGGCGAGACACAAGATCCTTGTGGCACACTGCATGTGGTTAAGATGGAGTCTGCAGATGCCGATGGGGAGAAAACTCTATTGTTCAAGAACGATCGGACCCAGGCGATTGCATCTTTAGAGAAATGGGCAGCTGATGCCAGGTGTCTGCATAGCACTTCGTGGTCTACCAGGTCGAAGGCAGCAGACAAGTCGAGGAGGAGTAGCATGGCTGTTTTCCCATTGTTCTTAAACTCGTCTATTTGGGTTTTAAGATCGATTAAGGCCGTTTCCGTGCCATGTTGTGGTCTAAAGCCGGATTGGCAGGAACCTAGGAGGTGGTTGGCCTCAAGGTAGGACTGTATTTGCACATATGCTACTTTGTCGATTATTTTCAAAAGATTGTTTTAAGTTACTTGGGACCGTATAGGTTGCAAAGGCATTGATAAGTTTAGAAATGAATGGGGCGAGGTCTCTTGCTGCCTCTTTGATAATTTGGGCCGGACAGTTATCGCCTTGGCAGTTAGATGGTTTTAAAGTGGAGATGATTTTTTCAGTTTCCTGGATAGATATTTTGGTAAATCTGAATGGTTGTAATGATTTGTTAGTTTCTAGAGGGTTGGTCAGACGTGGCTCATAATTATCTAGTGAGGCTTTTTTATTTGCCATCGTATTTTGAAGTGGAGTGATTTTGTTAGCTAGGGCATTTTGTATGCTTGTGCACCATAGTTTATCCTTAGGGGCGTTATCTATGGGTGGAATAGGAGATTCCATTTCAAGTAGTATCACGAATGGTTCTTTCATGTTAGAGCTAGCTTTAGAGATTCTATCATTATAGAGTTCTTTTTTTGTGTTGATTATTTCTTTTTTGTAGCTGTTGGCAAAGTTGGTTAAAATGAATTTGTTTTCATCTGTAGGGGCCTGACGCCATATGGTTTCTAATTTCCTTTTTTGGAGTCTCAGATTTTTGAGGTGCAGTGAGAACCAGGTATTAAGGTGTGCAGGCTGTTTACTCTGATAGAGTCTAGTGCCTTAGACATGGTACTGATGTAGCTTCAACCATGTGATTGGGGTCGGAAGTATTTGGTAGTGAGTTAAGTGACGGAAGGATGAGAGGAAGTAAACTTTCTGGTGTGATATTCTTTTTACTTCTCATCAGAAGAGGAGGTACCATAGTTTTTTTTTTAGATTGTTGTAAGGGTGTGGTTAAGGAAAAGCAGATAAGATGATGGTCAGTCCATTGTTGGGGGATGATCTTGGTAATGTAGGTATCACAATTCTGGTCCGATACCCAGTCTAAGGTCCTGCCTTTGTCATGGGTGGGTGAAGATACTCTGAGTCAGTCCTTGCTCTCGCAGGATTATTGGCTCCTGTTTGGGCATTTTTGTCTGAGGGGTCATTTAACCGAGGTTGAAAACGCCCAGTAATAAAATGTGTGAGGAGTCTTTAGTATTATTAGCTAGGATACTAGATAATAATAATAATAAGAATTTAGCATTTATATAGCGCTACAAACCCTCAGGCATCTGGCCGCTGCTTATTATTACCCACGGTGTGTGGTGCTCATTTATCAACCTCGGAAGGATAGAAGGCTGAGTTTGGCCCTGCCAGGATTCCAACCTGCGTCAGCAGGCTCTGGAGAGATGTCAAAGCAAGCGCTCTACTCGTTGTGCTATCGCTGTCCTCTTCAAAAGTGCCGATAGGCCCCGGGGTTCCGTAGAGTAGGTAGATAGTGAGAGTACGGCAGCTCAATGTGGGGAGCTTAAGGGTAAGCAATTCGCAAGATGGGATAGGAGGCGAGGGTACAAGTCTTATGGACAGGTTAGATTTAGCCAGGAGGGCTAAACCGCCTCCTTTAGCATTAGGTCTGTCTGCTCTAAATATCTGGTAATTTTCTGGGATTGCTAGCGTGAGGGCTGGGCCTGATGCTTCGTGCAGCCACATCTCTGTGACAGCTATGATGTCAAGATTCTCTGTGGAGATTGTGCCTGCTATTTCAGTAGCGTGAGCCACTGGTGACCTGACGTTGATTAAGGCACCAGAGAAAGTGGTCAAGGTTTTGGGGTTCTGCAAGCTATTAGAAGGGGAATGGTTAGGGGCAGGGTTGCTTAAAGTTTTGTACGGGGAATGAGGCTTAGGGATCAGTATTCTATGAGAGTTTTCAGTATCTCTATTACATTTCTGTTTAGGTATTATGAGCTTGGTATTGGGACTCTCGTGAAGGCGAGGTAGTCTGGCCCCAAGTCTGCAGTTTCTATCCTCTAGCAGGCAAGGTGTGTAATTAATGTAGGTCATGGTGAGGGCCGAGAGCAACAGGCTAATTGGTACTAGGGTGAGTAGGTCATAGTTGCTATAGGAGGTAGTGAAGCTATAGCAGTGCTATGTGGGTGGGCACTAGGTGAGCAAGAGTTAAAAGGAGGGATCTCACTAGAGGGTCCGTATAGGCAACTTATATTAGCATGTCAAGCTCATATGGTGGATAAGGTATCTACTCTTAGCACATGAAGGTACATAACGCATGGCTCCGTGGCTGTACAGTTAGGTGGTTATGCAATTAGTATAAAGGACTATACATAGTAGGTGGACACGATATGCAATAGGCCAATGAGCAAGATTAAGCATTGTACAATATGCGTAATTGCTTAGATATGAACATGTAACATACAATAGCAAATGGCGTTCCAGTGAACGAGCGATGCCCTGTATAGTGGGCAGTTCGTTAGGACCATTGGGTGACTATGCCCTTGGTTAGAGGGGACTATACATAGTAGGTGGACACGATATGCAATAGGCTAATGAGCAGGATTAAACACTGTACAATATACTTAGTTCCTTGGATATGAGCATACAACATATGATAGCCGGAGGCGTTCCGATGTACGAACAGTGCCCTGAACAGTTGGGCAGTTTGTTAAAAAGTGTGTAGCTGGAAATGACTAGGTCCGTGGCAGGCAATGAGTAAGTTAACCATTAAGCTGAATGCATGGCTGCCTTAAGTAGTAAGAACCATGTTATCAAGATTATTATTAGGAATTAGATGGTAGGTCAATTATAGATATACGCTGCCTTACCTCGAATGCAGGAGAGTGCAGGGGCTAACAGGACATCAGTTTATACAATATGCAGGTGCATGCGGTCATCGATTTTAATGCAATGCGGCAGCAAAGTCAACGGGCATTAGTCCATATGATACGTATGCCGACTTTCGGTCGCGTATTTAAGAAAACGTTAGTAGTTGGTGAAAGAGGTGAGGAGTACTGTGCTGCAACATCGGCTCTGATGGATTCGAAGAGGCAGCAAGAGTGACTGCTCGTGGTACTCACTATAATGCGCAGTCCAGGCTCCACTACGGATAGTTATAGATGCATAAAAGATTGCGTTGTGGCAGGTTCAGGTGAGGGTCAGGTAAATATTGCACTGGGTAGGTGGCACATGGGCACAGTGCGGCAAACAGGAGGAAAAACAGGGCCTTAACCTAGGCCTTTACCGCAGGATGGCTAGCGCCTTACGGTCAAGCAGATTGGAAGATATAGCATGCGTTACTTAGCAACAGAAGTAAACAGCCTTGCTAACAACCCGCGTTGCGACGGCCATTTTGAAAAGGGCAAAGGCACGGCAGCAACGTGGCGGGCTTCAGTAAATGGGGAAAGTGAATCACGGGCAGCGCGATTATGGGCAAATGGATGTTGGTTCTTCAAGTATTTCTCACCAGTGGAAGCTGGATCTGATAGAAGGTAGTACACGTACAGGCGACGTCGTAGTGCAGGCGTGCTGATGTGCAGATGAAAGCTTTGTCGCTGCAGGGTTCCAATTCTGTAGATGGCGGTCTAAGTCACGGAGGCAGTGTGGGTACAGGGTGGAGGAGGGCTCCTGCCCACTCCGGCACTAGTGCTGGGGCTTCTGAGGTGGCTGGAGACAAAACAGGGCCTTAACCTAGGCCTTTACCACAGGATGGCTAGCGCCTTAATAATAAATAAATAATAATAATAATTTAGCATTTATATAGCGCTACGAACCCTCAGGTATCTGAGCACTGCTTATTATTACCCACGGTGTGTGGTGCTCATTTATCGACCTCGGAAGGATGAAAGGCTGAGTTTGGCCCTGCCGGGATTCGAACCTGCGTTAGCAAGCTCTGCACGGATGTCAAAGCGAGCGCTCTACTCGCTGTGCCACTTGACCGGCTTACAGTCAAGCTTACAGTCAAGCTTACCAGCTTACAGTCAAGCTGATTGGAAGATATAGCATGCGTTACTTAGCAACAGAAGTAAACAGCTTCGCTATCAATCCGCATTGCGCTGGCAATTATGAAAAGGGCAAAGGCCCGGCAGCAACAGGGCGGGCTTCAGTAAATGGGGAAAGTGAATCACGGGCAGCGTGATTATGGGCAAATGGATGTTGGTTCTTCAAGTATTTCTCACCAGTGGAAGCTGGATCTGATAGAAGGTAGCCTGATGTCTGCGGACGCCATTGGCTCAAATGGTTTATGTGCCAAGGTGCCCAAAACTATATTGAGGTCCCACACCGTGTGTGGCTTCTTAATAGGTGGGTAGAGGCTGGTGAGGCCCACCAAATGCCTCTTGACTATCGGATTGGAGGATGAAAAGACGTCGTCCTCCTCCGTGTTCCTATAGGCTCCGATGGCTGCCAGATAGGTGCGGCATGTGTCTACTTGCACCCCCCCAAGTGTGCGGAGAAGGATAGCACGTCGTCCAACGTGCAAGTCAAAGGATCGATTTCCTTCGATTCTGCACTGTGACAAAACCTAGTCCACTTGCCCTTGTATTGGCTCCTTGTAAGTAGCATCACTTCTAGCACCCTGTATGATGTCTAGGTAAGCCTGTGACAGACGCAGATGCTTTACTGTGACCTGTTTCAGGAACCAAGCTGGGCGGGCTAAACTCTTGGGGGCAGGGTGGATGACCGTGCCTCCCTGCTATGATAGTAGGTGAGCTTGACCCAGGGGAAGGTCCACTGGGGCCTGTTCCAACAGGCTGAGCAGTTCTGAGAACCAAGGCCTCGCCGACCACCACAGAACTATCAGGATGACACGGCGGTGTCGGGTCTCCCTGATCTTGCAGATTACCCTGTGGACCAGGGGAGTGGGAGGGAAGGCATACGTGTTCATGTTGTCTCATTGTATCTGCATTGCATTTCCCAGTGAGCCCTGTCCCTGCCAGGACGCAAACTGGGGGCACCTCTTGTTGGAGCAGGTGGCGAAGAGATCCACCTGCGGATTACCCCATCTGTTGAAGATCCCCTGAAGGACCTGCTCATTCAACTGCCATTCGTAGTTTTCCCCTGGGAGGTGGATTGCCTTCAAGTGCATGTTGTTTTCCAGAGCCCACTCTGACATGCTGACTACCAAGGCACATAGGGAAGGAGAACTGGTGCCACCCTGCTTGTTGATGTAATACATGCTGGCGGAGTTGTCGGTCTGGATGAGGATCGTCCTGCCACTTATCATCGGAAGGAAGGCTTTGAGAGCCAGCCAGATCGCCTAGAGCTCTAGCCAACTGATATGGGCTTCCTGTTCCTGAAAAGACCAAACTCCATGGACGCTATGGCTGTCCAGGGTGGCCCCCCCAGCCCTCCAAGGAAGAGTCTGTGGTGATGGTAACTTTCAGAGATGGTTGCCTAAAGTTGCAGTCTTTGCTCCACCAGACAAGGTCCTGGTGGAGAAAGGGAGGAATGCTGACGAGTTCAGCCTGGGAACCTCGTTCCTGACTCCATGATGCTGCAAAGTGCAGCAGCAAATGTCTCATTTTGAGTCTTGTGTATGGCAGTAGACATGCCACCATGATACCCAAGAGGTACTTGTACCACCATGCTGAGGTTGCCGCTCTGCTGAGGAAATGACCTGTGGCCCTCTTGATGGCTGTGACCTTGTCCTCCGAGGGGAAAACTTTCTCAAAGCTTGTGTCCCAGATGAGGCCCAGGATCGTTAGATTCTGCGCAGGCTCCAGCTGTGACTTCTTGAGATTGATGGTAAATCCCAACTCGTGTAGAGTATTCATGAGGACTGAGGAGGTGTGAAAGACTGCCTCCTGAGATCTCGCTCTGACAAGCCTGTCGTCTAGGTGTGGGTAGACATGGTGACCCTGGGGACCTTCAGAAGGGCTGCCACCACATTCATGAGTCTGCTAAAGACCCTGGGGGCTGAAATGAGGCCAAAGGGTAGAACCTTGTATTAGAAATGAAAGCCCATGATCCTGAACCTGCGGAAAAACCAATGAGGCTGCCAAATCGAGACTTTAAGCGCTTGGGTAACCACCTTGAACTTTTGGAGCAGTAGGGGAAGGTTCAAGGTGGAAAGGTCCAACCCAACTCTCAAGTCAGCCTGGTTCTTCTTGTGTATGGCAAAAATCCTGGAGTAGATGCCCAGACCCCGCTGGGAGGCTGGGACTTCTTCAACTGCCTGACTCTCTATGAGCAATCGAATTTCCGCCAACAGAGTTGTTGTCCCAATCTGTGGGAGTGGAGGAGAGGAGGGAGGGACCAGTAGGCGGTAGCCCATGGAGACCACTGAGAATATCCAAGGGTCTGTGAACTTTACGTGCCAATAGTGTGCGTGAAGGTCAAGCTTGCCCCCCACCGGAGACACATGGACCTGAGGGGCGTGTCATGCCTTCCTTTCCTCTGAGGCTGGAGCAGAGGAGGGGGACTGAAAGAAGCCCTTGCTCCCCGCCTCGTGCAGTTTACACCGGTGTTGACTTGGAGACCGGTCCGGCTATCTTGACCTCTGTTGCTGGAAGCCCTGGAACCCGCTGAAGGCCCGCCCCTTGTCAAAACGCTGATGTGTCTGGCTATACATCTTGGGCGTGGACTTCGTGAGGATAGATAAGGACTTTGCAGTCTGGGAACTGTTTTTCTTCTTATCTAGCTCCTCATCAGTGGTGGAATGAAAAAGGTTGCCAACCGCGAATGGAAGGTCTAGTATGCGTTCCTGGACATCCGGGTTGAATTTTCTAGCCCATAGCCAGGCAGTCCTCCTCATGTCCGTGGCTATGCAGATGACACGGCCTGGGGTGTCAATGTGCGCAATGGTGGATTCCATGATGTCCTGAGCCCCCATTTTCGCTTCTGCCAGTCCCACCTTGAAACATGCCTGACTGTGCACTGGAAGTTTCAGAAGGAAGTCGGCTATTTCCTGCCAAAGCCTCTGATTAACGGCTGCGAGCGTGGCATCTGCATTCGACTGACGAAGGTGCAGTGAGGCGATGGAATAGACCTTCTTTTCATATGCCGCCAAGATCTTCTCCTCCTTGCCTAGAAACGCTCAAGGCGAGGTAGCCGAGGATGACCGAGGCTTTGAGCAGAGTGAGGCAGCGGCAATCACCGAAGAGTGTGGCTGAGGGTGTGTCGACAGCAAGAGTGTATCCCCCTCCAATTGCCTGTACTTGGCGTTGAGGCGCTGGGGGGTAGGCTGTGCCGAATGTGGTTTAAGCCATCCCCTTTTGGCCAAAGCGACAACGTCCTTCTCCATTGGGATTCCTGTTCTAGCCGCAGCGTGTAGATTGAGGACCTTGGCCAGGACACCCACCTCCAGTTGTTCAACCTCGGGTTATGGAAGGCCCGGGTATTCAGCCAAACCTGTGAGTCGTTCATGGAAGGCATTGGCTGAAGATGGCGTGTCAAGGTTCCTCCTCCTCATCTGTGTCCACTAGGGTGTCCGGCTGGTCCAGAGCAGGTGGAGAACTGTTGGGTGCCGAGGGCTAAGGTGCGGGGACTGGAGCCGGAGGCTGGTGTAGAACCGCCTGAAATGTAGGAGGCAGGGAAGCTGGAATCAAAGGGCCCTGCGTGGACAGCGGAGGCTGCGCCGGGGCCTGAGGCACTGGAGCCATAGGAGGAATGACTATAGGCGCAGGAGGTGGGACTGGTGGCAGCATGTCCCTGATCACATCCGCAGGATGGCACTCCTCTGAGGAGACCTCATCAACTTGAGGAACTTCTCAAAACACCTGTCCTCGCATGCTGGTGGGGTGGCAGGTGGTATTGACTGAGAAGCGTGCGGCTGCTGGGGCCTGTACATACTCTTGCCTTGCTGGTTGCAGGGTATATCTGCCCTGCAACGCTGAAGGATAAGCTGCAGGCCACGTACCTGACAAAGACAGGTCCCACCTGGACACTATCTCCTACCAGCTCCCCGAACGGGGGTGGTGTCGAACGAGAGGCCATTTATTCTGGTGTGGGGGCCATTTTGTCGGGCTGCATGCCACGTGCCTGCGTTGTGGTGCTCGCCTTGCTGGGCCCGGCCTCCTTCAGAACTCTTGGCGATGGAGCTTGAGGCCTACCCTGCACCTCAGGACGAGGCCTTGTAAGCATAGTGACCTCGGCTGTGTCGCCGGTTGTGCTGCGTACAGGCACCCCCTCAGACATTAGTCCGGTATTAGGGCATAGCCCCTCGGGTGGACACCCAGTAAAAGAACCTTGCGGTCCCTCAGAACTGTCTCCAGAGGGATCTAGCACCCCTCAGCCTAGTGGACGGTAGCTGAATCAGCCTTGGTACTTATGCCAGTGTGAGAACCTGAACGGCCCTTCCTGCTCGGGTGTTTCCTTGGGAAGGAGTCGCCCTTGTGGGATGCAATGGAAACAAGTAGCCCTACCTTGGGCCTGGACTTGTGTCTGACAAAGTTCTCTAAGTCCTCTGGAGGCGAATTCTAGAAGAGCTCCCTCCACCGAGCTACCCTGTTCTCCAGAGCCCGTAGAGTAAGCGCGTCACACGCGGTACAACCCTCCGAGCCGTGATAGGGCCAAGGCAGCGGATGCAAAGAGCAGGGGGTCAGACGTAGGGAAGAGACCCTCACAGGCTGGACACCTGCTGAAGCACGCTGACGTCGACAAGTGCCGGGAAGGAGAGTGGCGTCAGAGGACCAAGTACCCGATTAAGACCAAAAAACAGAAGACAGTATCCGCGGAAGAGTGTGTGGAATTACAAGGCCGAAGCCAAACCCAGTAGCACTGGTTAAAGCGGTCCATTACCGTCGACGCGGAAAAGGGGACTGAGGAGTGGCGCCGGTGGGCAGAGTCAGGGGAGCGCATGCTCCCAGGGCCGCGCCCCTGCACGTCTCTAAATTTAAAGTGGAAGAAGATTCCTTCTGGTGAAAAAGGTTCCGTCTCCCGTCCCTAGCGAGGTACGCCCCATACAGTATGGGTGAAAGGGGACGGGACGTAGGAGTACCTTCCAGCTATCAATCCTCAGTTTCACACTAGTCACACTGAGTGGGACGGGTATACCTAGACATGAGTCTGGAGCTGCTATGCCTAGAGACCCAAGCTACACCTCAGGGATGATAACCAATGAGGCCAGAACATGCCTGTGGTTGCTTGTGATCTTGTGCCAAGGGTTGTAAACTAGAAGTTCAGGCTGGACTGCCCATAGCAGAAATGCCCATTTCTCCAATGGCCATTCCCCGACAGACCTTTGCTTGAACTACGTTCAAAACAACTTGAACAACTTCGAAACAGCTTCTGTTGGGAAGAGATAATGTGGTTACATTACTGGGGAGAAGCAAGAAGAGGTGGTGCTGGACTCACTAGAGGGTAAGGATGGAGACTGGGAAGGGGTAAATTGTAAACTGCAGGAGTGTCCCCTGCAAAAGTGAAGGGTGTGGGTGGGTTTAGGTGGAGAAACGAAGTGACATCAGGTGCTGCGTGATGTCCCCTCAACAAGAGGAGGAATGGAAAGGAGCGTGAGAACGAAACGTGATTCTCCACAGCACCAAAGTCTGACCAGGGAAACTGGGCTTTGGCAAACCTGGCATGCAGAGAATTCACTTGCAACCTCCAGAGCAATTGGCAGTGGTTCAAATAGATTCAAATCCTTCCAGCAATCAACCTTCAGTTTTGCAGTGGATGAAAACAAAGAAGGTAAGCTGGAACGTATTCCACAGTAGTAAAATGAATAATATTCCAGCTGCTTAACATTCTTCCTTTGGTAGAGTATTCATGTACTCTACCCCCTCTATTATGAAAAAAAGAAACTTGTGAAGGACTGCACCCAGGCGCAATTTTGTGACAGTATCTACAGCCTTCTCTGGGACCCCTGAACGGTTACGATCTCTCCTCAAAGTGTCAATTCTCCCTCATTAAGCCGGAACGGTTACACCATTTTATTCACCCCACTTTTAATTCTTTACCCTTTGACCACAATCGTCCTCTCAAGATGATTTTAACAGAACTTCTCAGAGAATGTTGATCTGCTGGCCCCATTGAAGCCCATCAAAAACAATTCTAGCATAAATAGACAAAGAAGTATGCGTCTTAATTATGCAAAATATGCTTGTGTTAGGTAACTGCCATCAGAAGTGAATATAAAATACCAATGGTCATGGACAAGAAGGCCTCCTATACTACTGAAATTAGTCATCTTGGCGATTCTCTAAGAGGAATTTTTCCAGAATTTAAATCTTATTGAAAACAAATCCCTTTATATGCCTCTAAACGGATTTCTGTTGACTGGCTTCAGGAAATCCGGATTTCTTTTTTTTTTCTACAAAACTTTATTTATACATTTAGAACTTTACAGAAGCGATAGAACATAATACAATATCTCAAATGCACAAGGTGATACTTATGCACCCATAATTTCCTAAATAAATCTTTAAGAAGTAACAGAGGGGAACTGTAAATGTAAGTTGACAGAAGATAAAGGAAAGAAATAAAATGAAAAAACAAAAACAAAGCAAAATAAGAACCCTAGTACACGATCAAATATTTTAAGCGTAGAGATCATTAAATGCACTCCACATCCTCTCATATTTATCAAGCTGAACTTTTGCTTTAAAGGATATTTTCTCCCTCTTGGACAAAAAGGACAAACTCAGCAGCCAGTCATCAATGTTAGGAGAAGTATCATTTTCGCAAAATTTCAAAATCTGCTTCTTGGCTAGCAAAAGAGCTGTATATATCCAAAACATTTCACTTGTAGTTAAACCAATATTTGAAGGCAGTAAACCTAACACAGCAACAAGTGGATCTCTTAGTATAGAGAGATCCAGAACCAACTCCACCCTCTGAAAAACACCATCCCAGAATAATTGTATTTTACCACATAACCACAACATGTGGAGTGTAGTGCCCACCTCCCTATTACAATTCCAACAACAGTCCACATTACTCAATTTACTCGTTCTCATCTTCCATGGGGATCAATATAAATAATGATTAATTCTTTGCTGTGTATATCTCAAATCTAAATCCACTTTGTATTTATCTGGACCTGCACATATGTGGCTCCAATCAATATCCAACAATGTGCAGCCTAAATCCGAATCCCAATCCCCTCTACCACACTGCGATGGTAACTTAGATGCAGGAGGTGTAATCAATTTATACAGAGTAGATGCAGACAAGGGCACAGTCTTTGAGAGAACAAAAGTTCTAGGCGAGGCATGCATTGTAGCATTCGACGGCGAGAAAAGTACAACAAAAAGGTTGCGCAGAACATTATATCGACAAATTTCAGACACTCTCAGCTTATACTTAAAGCGCAGAAACTCAAAATAAATCATATTCTGACCATCATAAACCTGTCCAATCTTCAAGATACCAGCTCTCTGCCACGAGATCCATGACAAGACACGGTTATTCTGTTTCACAGCCTTTTATCCATGAACAAAAGAACATCCGGTAGGATGGGAGAAACGGATTCCTCCTCTATTTTAATCCAACCTGAACAAGTACTGCGATCAGACATCAACCAATGATGCAAGGCACGCACCGTAAATGCAGAGTGATACCGCTTTATGTTGGGAAAACCAAAGCCGCCTAGCTTCACTGACTTAAAAAGAACATATTTCGTAACTCTAGCTCTACTTCTTCCCCCCCCCCACACAAACTTATCCACATATTTATTGATGCTACCTAATACATTTTTTGAAAGCGGCAGAGGGAGCATGCTAAAAACATACAAATTTCGGAAGAAGGGACATCTTAACTACGTTAACCTTCCCCCATAAGGTTAGTTTTTACTTCTCCAATCTACAGCAAAGACTGTCTACCACTGCAACTATCAAACAGATATTGTATGCAAGCAAGGACCCCACATCCCTATTTATATGAATACCCAAATATTTAAGACCCGAACCAGTCCACATCTCCTGATCCACCTCGAACAACCCCCTATGACACAATGCTGAAATCGGATAAATCAAAGTCTTTGCTACATAAACTTTATAATTAGAGAATTTGCCAAATCCATACAAAGTTGCTAGAAGCTACGGATATTAACGCTCTGGGTTCGAGATTAGGTCTAAGAGGTCATCTGCATACAAAAGTACTTTGGACACATATTTCCCAAACGGAATACCCATTATATTAGGATGATTCCTAAGCATAATGGCAAGCGGTTCAATGAATAAGTCAAAGAATAGCGGAGATAGAGGACAACCTTGCCTAGTTCCATTTAAAATATGAAAGCACTCTGACCGCCTGCCATAAACAATTACGGCAGCTTTTGCATCTCCATATAAGGCTCCAAAAAGTCCAAAAAAAAAACGGGACCGCAATTGATCTTAAGCAACACCTGAAGCAGAAAAACCCAACTCACTCTGTCAAATGCTTTCTCAGCATCTATACTTATTGCTGCATATACATCCACAGAATTTCTCTTTAGATTACATCAAGCAACTCTCTCAAATTATCACAACTATTTCTACCACTCACAAAACCAGTTTGATTTTTGTGAACTAACTTTGGAAGCAAGCCATTTAATCTTCAGGCAAATATTTTCGCCAGAATCTTCACATCCACATTTAAAAGCGAGATGGGTCGATAATTTCCACAATGAAGGATTCTTACCTTGTTTAGGAATAACCGTTATTAATGCGGTCTTCATTGAATCAGTAACCTCCTCATTATTCAAAATGTCTGTAAAAAGTTTTACAAGAAAAGGGGATAGAATCTGACTAAAGGTCTTGTAGAACTCTATAGGAAATCCATCCAGGCCAGGGCATTTACCTCTGGCCAATGTTTCAATTGAGCTCTCAATCTCGTCTACCGTTATTGTTGCATCTAGGCCTAATCTCTCCTGTTCATGTAGGCTCTGCATTTCCAATCCTCTAAGAAAAGTATTAATTTCCACCTCAGAAATTGTTTCATTACCTCTGTATAAAGAGGCGTAATATTGTCTGAATTCTTCACAAATTTCTGCATTCTTCCTCTTCACCATCCCCTTTTCATCCACAATAAAGAGCACTTGTCTATTGTTTTCTTTCTGTTGTATACGACTTGCTAATAATGCGCCTGATCGTTCACCTCTTTCCCAAAAAGCCTGCCTCGAGTAAAACAAATGCATTTCTGCCTTCTGATGAAGCTCACAATCTAAGGCTCGCTTTGCATGGGCCAAGGCCAACATATTTTCCGCACTCGGACTGTCACAGTATCGCACTTCACATGCCTTATATACATCCTCCAGACCAACCATAACCTTCTCTCGCTGACGTTTTCGATACAACGCAAAACCTATTATTTTACCCCGCAATGTTGCCTTCAGCGCATCGCAAACCGTCGATAAACTGCTCACTGAGTTCAAGTTATCCTCCAGAAACAGTGATATTTCTGTTTCTATGTATCTGACAAATTTAGTGTCCAAAAGTAACTGTACATTCAAACGCCACTGCCTCTTGGACGGTGAACCACAAGCAGCTTCGTCCAATGCCAACATAATTGGTGCATGATCAGAAATTATCACATCTCCAATTGAAGCAGTATAAATGTCTACACAAATACTTCTACTAACAAGGAAAAAAATCAATACAGGAAGATGTACCATGTGCCATCGATTGGAAAGTATATTTTCTGCTGTCTACATTAAGATCTCGCCAAATGGAACAAGTTACTTACCTGTAACTGTTGTTCTCCAGCATGGGTCTGGCATGGATTCACATGCTCATGAATATTCCCCGTCGTCAGGCCGGGAATCCTCGGTATTGAAAAAAATCAGTATCAGTTTAATTTCTGATCTGTCTTTCTTAGTAGTAACCAATTACTGATATCTGGGTCATACTGCCCCCAGCCAATGACTGCCCTCTCCCTAAGCCCCGCCTCCGGCAGCCATCCTCAAATTTGGTAGCACGTAAAGTGGCAGTATGACCAAGTGAAGAGCCGCAGAGGGGTAGGCGGGAGGGTTTGCATGTGAATCCATGCCAGACCCATGCTGGAGAACAGTTACAGGTAAGTAACTTGTTCCTTTGCCAGCATGGGGTCTGGCATGGATTCACATGCTCGTGAATAAGAGAATACATAGCAGTACACACATGCACAACCACGGGAGGTGGCAACAGGCTCAACATTAAGCAATACAACAACTCAACATTAAGCAACTCTTACCTCCTCACCAGGCTCACCTTAGGCGAACAGGTTGCGCAGCACTGCTTGGCCGACCCTGGACTCCTCCCTGGAGTCCCGATCGACGCAGTAGAATCTTGTGAAGGTGTGCGTCGACCTCCACGTCGCAGCCCTGCAGATGTCCAGCAGGGGCACACCAGACAGGAACGCCGTGGTAGCAGCGATCGCTCTCATCAAATGGGCTCTCGGACGGCCGGGCAGCGGTCGGTTTGCCAACCGATGACAGTGCATGATGCAGCCGGAGAGCCATCTGGAAATGTAAGTCTTCGAGAGAGCCTTCCCTTGATTCACAGTCCCAAAGTTCACAAACAGCTGTGACGTCTTCCGAAAACTCTTTGTGCGGTCCACGTAGAACTTCAGCGCTCTAGCTACATCCAGCGAGTGCAAAGTCCTCTCGGCCGGCGACGAAGGCGACAGGAAGAAAACTGGCAACACCAAGGGCTCGTTGAGGTGGAAGTACGACAGCACCTTGGGCATAAAGGATGGGTGTGTCCTCAGCACCACCCTCGTGTCATGAAAAGTCAAGTCTGG
Source organism: Ambystoma mexicanum (assembly GCF_040938575.1). Taxonomy (NCBI): domain Eukaryota; kingdom Metazoa; phylum Chordata; class Amphibia; order Caudata; family Ambystomatidae; genus Ambystoma; species Ambystoma mexicanum. Next base: position 879,610,155 of record NC_090937.1, on the reverse strand, counting down.
AGGCTTGCAAGATAGGGCCTGGATCTCTCCCACTCGTCGTGCGGAGGTGATGGCCACGAGAAAAGCTGTCTTCCATGACAGGAACTTCAAAGGCACCGAATGCATAGGCTCGAATGGGGCCCCCATGAGCCTGGTCAGTACCACATTAAGCTCCCACGCCGGGGCAGGAGCCTTCACCGGCGGGAATGATCGGAATAGTCCCTTCATGAATTCTTTCACCAGGCGATGAGACCACAAGGACGCCCGTCCCGTCGTCCTGGTATACCGGGAGATTGCAGCCAGATGTATTTTGATGGAGGCGTGAGCCAGTCCAGCTTTGGCCAGCGACAGTAGGTACGGCAGTACTTGAGGGGCCGTAATCCGCAGAGGGTTAATCTTCTGTGCACGGCACCAGACAGAGAACCTCTTCCATTTATGTCCGTAGCACTTGAGAGTTGAGGACACCCGGGCCTTTGCAAGAACCTCTCTGCAGTCGGCCGGGATGTCGTACCCTCCAAACTCTAGTGCTGCAAGAGCCAGGCCTGCAAGTTCAGCGACTCCGGGTTCTGGTGAAGAATGGCGCCTCCTCCCCGGAGAGAAGGTCTGCGTCCGTCGGCAGCTTGATTGGTGGGGACGTTGACAAGTCCAGAAGGTCCGGGAACCAGATCTATCTCGGCCACGCCGGTGCGACGAGGATCATCCTGCACCGGGACCTCTCGAGCTGGTTGATGAGCTGGAGCAGCAACGGCAGCGGAGGGAACGCATAAAGAAATAGGCCGTCCCAGGGGAACGAGAAAGCATCGCCCATGCTCCTCGGCTGGGGGGACCTGCTGGCGAACCTCCGGCACTTGGAATGCATCGCCGTCGCAAAGAGATCTATTTGGGTTTCGCCCCATCGTCAGAAGAGTCGATCCACTTGATCCTGGCATAGTTCCCACTCGTGGCAGGAGCGCAGCTCCCTGCTGAGTGAGTCGCCAATCATGTTTTTTTATTCCTGCCAGATGAAGAGGCACCAGAAACATCCCTTGGGCGACGGCCCAATGCCACAGATCCTGGGCTTCCTTGGATAGGGCCGGGGACCTGGTTCCGCCCTGCTTCCGGATGTAGAACATCGTGGTGGTGTTGTCGGTGAAGATCCTCACCACCTTGCCCTTGAGGGACAGAAGAAAGGACCTGAGGGCCCAGAACACCGCGCGGAGCTCCAAAATGTTGATGTGGAGAGACTTCTCCTCCGGGAGCCAAAGGCCTCTCGCGTGAAGATCTCCGGAGTGCGCTCCCCAACCTTCCAGGGAGGCATCCGTCGTCACCGTCACCTGGTGAGCTGGGTTCTGAAAGTCCGTGCCCGCCGACAGATGGGAGCGGGTACCCCACCACCGGATCGCCTGACGGAATGTCTCGTTGAGAGGGATCCTGTCCTAGAAGCTGCCCGTTGACTGGACCCAGCAGGCGTCAAGGAACTCCTGTAAGGGTCGCATCCGAAGCCTGCAAAGGCGCACCAGATAAATGCAGGAGGACATCATCCCCAGGAGGGATTTGATAGATCTTACCATGGCCATGTCCGTGGCCAGCAGATGCTGCACCTTGCCCAGAATGGTCCCGGTCCTTTCCTCCGATGGCGAGGCCAGGCGCGCCACTGTGTCGAGCTTGGCTCCCAGAAACAGGGCGACTTGCGACGGAACCAGGTGAGCAGCTGGACGGTCTTCGCAGTGTGCTCCACGGCGAGCTCCCTCGTCCTTGCCCGGATGAGCCAGTCGTCCAGGTAGGGGTAGACTTGGATCCCCTGTAGGCGCAGCTGCGCCGCCACAGGTGCGAGGCACTTGGTGAACACCCTGGGTGCCGACTTCAATCCGATCGGGAGGGCCTTGAACTGGTAGTGCTGCCCTTGGACCACGAACCTGAGGAACTTTCGGTGTCTTTTTAGAATGGGGATGTGGAAGTACGCATCCTCCAAGTCCAACGACGACAGGAAATCGCCCTCCTCCAGCTGTCCCAGCACATGCTTGAGGGTGACCATACAGAACTTCTGTGCCTTGATGTACTTGTTCAGTCGTCGTAGGTTCAGGATGGGGCGCCATCCTCCTGTCTTCTTTTTTACGAGGAAGTACCTTGAGTAAACTCCGGAGCCCCGAAGCCTCTTTGGGACGAGCTCGATGGCACCCTTCTTGAGCATCGTCCTTACTTCCAACAGTAGTTGAGGGACGTGATTTTCCTTCCTGGCCATGGGTGGAACGCGAGGGCACTTCTTCTGAAACTCGAGGGCGTGCCCTTGGGCCAGGGCGTCCAGCACCCAACGGTCGGTGGAGATGGACTCCCACACGCTGACGAACCTCGCCAGCCGACCTCCCACCGGGGTGCTTCGGCAGGGGCCCATCCCCACGGTCGGTTCAATCTTGTTTGGAGGCCGCCTTGCCTCCTTGACCTCCCTGTCGACGACGACGGGCACCACCTGACTTGCCGCGTCCCCTGTAGGCTTCCTGGGACGAAGATCTTGCTGCTTGGCGGTACGTGGAGGAGCCACTGCCGGATCCCTTGGAGGCACCTTGTCTGCCTCCGGAGCTCCGAAAGGACGGCCGTCGTCGTTGGAGCACTCCCAGTGCCCGGGCAGTCTCTGTGTCTGTCTTGATGGCCTGAAGGGACTCATCAACCGCCTTCCCAAACAGGTTGTTCCCGTCGAAGGGCATGTCCAAAACCTTGGTTTGTACGTCCTGGCGGAAATCCGTGGCCTTGAGCCATCCTCGTCGTCTCAAGCAAACGCCGTTGCCCAACTCACGGAAACCGGTGTCGTCGATGTCTGTTGCCACCGTGATGGCGTGGTCCGAAGCAATCTCCCCCTCCTGTAGGATTTCAAGGGCCTCAGCCCTTTTGGCGTCCGGAAGGAAGTCTAACAGAGGGGCGAATTTGATCCACAACTCCCTGTCGTAGCGGGCTACGATAGCCAGGGCGTTGGCCGCCTTGATAGTCGTCGCTGCGGATGAGATGATCCGTCGTCGCATCGTGTCCAACTTCCTGCCCTCGCCGTCCGGCGGGGAAGTTGATGTCGAGGCCGATGCCCCCCCCAGCTTTCTTCTTTGCCGCCGCCGAGACGACCGAATCCGGGGTAGGTTGTGCCCGAAGGCACAAGGGGGCAGCGTCAGGGACCCGGTACTTCTTCTCGTACCGGTCCCTCTTTGCCGGCGCCGTGGCAGGGTTCTTGAGGAGGGCGAGCCCCTCATCCCAGATGTCATCAAGAAGCGGTACGGTGAGGACCGTCTTCCTTTTAGCCTCGCGCCGTTGGTAAAGGAACCCTTCTTTCTTCTTTTCTTCTTGGCAGAGCTGGAAAAGCTCGGATGCCCTGGAAATCATGGCATGAAAGGATCCAATCTCGTCGGGTGGGGACGCCCGAGCAGGGGGCGACGGGGGACACGTCCCGTCGTCGCCTCCGTCGTCATCTGTACCTGTCGTAGCCGTGTCCGTGCCTGTATTATCCCCGTGGGTAGTCGACCGGGGGGAAGGCAGAGCAGGCCGCAGAGGTGGGAGAGGTGGCGTAGGATGCGTCGTCCTCCTCCTCTTATGCGGTGGACTCTCCGAAGGTCCTGGCTCCGGTTCCCCCGTCGGGTCTGGCTCAGGTACCTCCGTCGGGGGAAGGGGCAACCTTGTCCTTATCTCCGAGCATAAGGACTGAATCGCTGACAAAATGGCCGCCGAAGTGTCCTGCGGCGCCGGAAACGAAGGGCGCGAGGGCTCTTGAGGAGCCTTGTCGGCGACACCGTCGCTCTCGTCGCCGCCCTCGTCGGGATCCCTCCCGATGGGCTGGGTCTCTTCCACGACTTCGATGAGCTCTTCTTCACGATGGCCACCAGCCCCTCCCCCACCTTTTCCAATGAGGACTTCGTGGGGGTCTTCTCAATGGGCCTGAAAGACTACTCCCTCTGCGGTGGCAGGGAGACTCTGGATCCTGAGGGCGCCTCCACTGGTGTAGCCTCCACAGGCTGAGCCAGGGCCGCAGCGACATCCTCAATCGAGGTCTTAGCAGGGTGAATTAAGGCCATCGCCACCTTCTGGACGCCTGGGGCCTTCACCTTGGGGGGAGGGTCCGAGCCTCGCTCCCCCTCTGCCGGAATCTTCTAGATCGACCGGGGCCTCTCCAGAAGCTTCGCCGGGTTCTCGGACTTCCTCTTACCCGAGCCAGAGCGTTGGCTCGTGGTTGATGGCGCCGGGGAGGATGCGCCCTGCCTGGCAGCCAAGGAGCCCGACCGTTCGGCGCTTCCGGTGCCCGCGGACTCGCGGTGCTTAGCCTTTTGTTGGGCCCCCGTCGCCGGGGCGCCCTCACAGGACTTAGAAGACCGCTCGGACTTCTTTTTCTTCTTCTCGCCTGACGGGCTCTTCCCCTCCAGCCAGTTGGCGAGACGGAGGTGGCGATCCTTCATGGTCCGCTCCGACATGTTCCCACAAAACGCACAGTCCTTCTCCGTGTGCGTCTTGTCCTCATGGAGACAGTAGAGGCATAACGAATGCTCGTCCTCCTTGAAAACATTCTGAAGCTGGCATCCAGGGCAGGTCCTGAACAGCTTCCCGGGCGTCGAGCTTCCTTTCTCCTGGGCCATGTCCGGGGTAGGCCTCGGAACTTCTGGAATCCTCCAAAAGTGTAACTCGATGAAATCTTCACCCTTGAGGGGCATAGAAAACTCTGAAACGGATCCCCGTTGATCGGATGTAGAAACAGTGGAGCTTGAGGCTCTATTTAACCGAAAAATGAGAAAAATCTCCTGAAAAAGCGCGAAAACGCAGCAAAAGCTCGAGAGCTACAGCACGAGGACTCCAAACACTTGAACGTGCGGTAAAAATCTGAGGATGGCTGCCGGAGGCGGGGCTTAGGGAGAGGGCAGTCATTGGCTGGTGGCAGTATGACCCAGAGACCAGTGATTGGTTACTACTAAGAAAGACAGATCAGAAACAAAACTGATACTGATTTTTTTCTATACCAAGGATTCCCGGCCTGACGACGGGGAATATTCATGAGCATGTGAATCCATGCCAGAACCCATGCTGGAGAAGTCATGGATATCCCATTTATCTAATAATCTTAGAAGACCTCTCCTCGCTTTCAAATCCACATAGGAATTAACCTGAGTAGTCTTATCCCTTACAAATTAATTGTGGTATTAAAATCCCCACCAACTATAATATCAGCACAATCAAGCTGCTCTAACACTTCATCCAGCTTCTTAAAGAAAACATCCTGATTCCCATTGGGCGCATAAACATTCACAATAGCCATGCATCTATTCTCAATGTGTAATTTTAATGCAACATACCTCTCTTCTGGATCTATACATTCAGTATTCGTTCTATATCTTAAGCCCCTTTTGAAAAGAATAGATACTCCATGGGAGTTACTTGCAAAATAACCTGAAAATTCTTTTACATACAAGCCATTCAAAATATACCCCACTTGATCTCCACTCAAGTGGGTTTGCTATAAAAATACTACATCAGGCCTTCGCCTACCTATCACTGATAATATCTCCCGCCACTTAACAAGATTATTAACACCCTTAAAATTCCAACTCATAAATGTTAAATTTGCTGAGATTATTCTGGATGAATCAGATTCTCAGTGCCAAATAAGCTGCACCTTTTATCAAATCGTTTCCAACATTGGACGCATCCTCCTTATATTATGCACTCCCTCCCCTCCCCTATTCCTTTCTCTCCCTTCCTTTGTTTTTTCCAAATAGTGGCATTTAATGGCGGTGCACCCAAAGATCGCCACAATCAAATCGCATTCTAGGAAAACAAATAAGAACATAACTTGGAACAAAAAGCAAATATAATAAACCAAAAAAGGCAAAAAGAATACAGAAAAGAGCATATGCATCGAGATATTCAACATTATAAACAAAATTAAGCTTATATATTTGCTCAATATGAAACATTACTAGAACTAACATTACCTATACAGCAATGAGACAGCAACCAATCCACAACCAAATATGAATGACAGTCTCAGATAATCTGACAGACTGAGACCTAACAAACTAAGCCTTAACATTTTACGCAGCTATATATAAAATGAAAACTTTATAAAATACTACAACCTATGTTCAATTTAAATAATATACATTTAGAAGATCACAATTCCGAAACAATGAATCTAATCATATCCACCCACATACCTACAATTTATACATATCCACATTCCTACACAATGTATCTATTTCCTCATGCCCATATCCAAACACCCTTCTTCCAGTTGACAACCATCTCAAATATTATGGAAACCCAGCAACCCTGCAGACTACACTTACACAACAGACAAGCAGCATTACTCAAAAGGATTTCACCCTCTTCCCAGTGCTCAGAGCTATCATAACTATTCAAACGATACCCCACTCTTGAAAAGCATATTCAATAAACACATGAACTCCCCTTTTTAAAATCCTAGGAAAACATGCTTATCCATAAGCAACATATTCACAGCAGAGGCCATATAGCACGAGCCTTCAACACAGGACACTGTAATGCAATAATAATATAGCAAGCTGTGTCTTCCATCATATAAACTTAACAAAAACATCGCCTCCAAAGAACTGCTGTGGCAGTTTGAACTCTGATACTGATATAATTATCTATTAAAATTATCAACTATGAACAAAACCACAGCATTATTCTTCAGACACAGTTGAGCCAAAGAATCATGTCACAGTCCAAATCCTGCTTTCTATAGACAGAAAAATCCACCAAACACCACATTCAATTGATATTACGCCAAATTACAGCTCTCCAATCACCCCTGAATGTATTAGTTCTCTTGTTCTGGCCATGCGCCCTACTCGTTGCCCTGGCATCATTACCCTGTGGCTATGATTGAAGATACTTTCCTGGTTTACTTCATCAACTCCCCTTGACTTTGGTCATATTTCACCAGTTATTAAAACGTTTGGATTACTCCACTACTCAAAAAACCGATCTAGGATCCTGATGTTCCCACAAACTATCATCTGATTCAGAACTGTCCTTTCGTCATGAAAATCCTTGAGAAGGTGGTGGCCTCTACTCGTCCAATGCATGGCACAGAAACTGCCCTACTGAACATGAGAGAGTCTTTTCTGGAATTTGGACAAGAATTAAACATCACTTCTTATCCTGCTCGATTTGTCATTGCCATTTCAGAGACTATTTTATGTGGTTTCACTGGTTCTACTAATTTCTCATCGGTCATTGTTACTGCTGAATGTTGACACCAAGTACAGAGTGCCTCAGGGTTCAACGCTTTCCCTGCTGCTTTTCTCAGATTTTTACTGAACCGCTCCACAATCTCCTAGCTGACTTATATATCAGCTTTTATTACTGTGCCAATGATTCTCAATGGCTTTTTAAAACATAGCAACCATTTCAGTTAACATAATCTTATGATGTCTAATTCTCTTACTCCGTTTAAGACCTGGATGGGTGATACGTGGCTCAGTCTAAAAACCACCAATACAGAACTAGTCCATCCTTGTTCTATTTCGCAGACATCATCCTCATTACCCTCTGTGAGGGCATCTTGGAGTAAGAGACAGACAACAGATTGAAAGTTCAAAACAAATTAAATGTCAGGATGGAGAAACACCTACCTTGCATCTTGCCCTATACTATGGTTGAATTTCCCAATCAAACTAAAACTAAGGAAAGGCAAAGTCCACAAGTTCAACTTAGGAATCTGTCTGTGTCCAAAAGCTATGCTTGCCTTGAACACTAATCCTATACAACGTGTAGGGATGTCAGCAACAAACAAAATAGTGTTCAGCATAAAGTTCGGAGCTTGGTCCAACTTGCAGATCCCTTCCCAAAGTATAAAGTAGTTCTAACAAAAGTCTTGAGTTTCAAATTAACATAGGATTGACCAATACTCTGGGTTCTCTTCCCCAAGTTCCATAACAAAGTTGAAAACACAAAGTATCCAGAGGCTCTGTCTTCAAGACAATAAGTAGTTCCAACCTCAGGGATTCCTTCCCCAAGATATCATTTCAGTGAGGTTTTAAAATGAGAGTGTTTGCCAATTTTCTTGATGTTCTATGCCACACTTGCACCCTCTGCATATAGCTGGTCTTTGTACCACAAAACGTTCATTGAAAATGGCAGTTCAGTTAATTTCACCTTTTAAAAGTTCATTTCCCAGAGTTCCAGTCACTTGGGTTGAAATACACATTGGATTCGCTGGTCTTGTTAAAGTTGTATTTTCTTTAGAATTCATTAAACATTTGTTTCTTTGAAGTATCACTTAATTGTTCTGGACAAATAATGTGTGAACCTTGCTTGCAATGTAAATTACATTCACTTCAAGAATTGGCACAAAGTGTAGTTATGTACAAAAGCTTCATTTCTTTTAGCATCTTCATCTTTCAGTCCGGTATCAAAAATGTGCAAATATATTATTTAAACATTGGGTTTTCTGTTTGGCATTGAATAATGTTTAAAGGTTTGCATGCAGGTAACTCTGTTGTTATTTTCAATCAGCTTTGTTGTAATATATCTTTGTAGTTTGCTTTTAAATATGCCCAGCATGCAGAGTCTTTTGAAACGTACTTTCACCTACACGCGATCACTCCGTAACAAGGTATTTACTCTTATTCCAGAGTTAACAATTCTTATTGTTCGCTGGTTTGCAAGGATTCAAATTGGAGACCTTCTAAAATGTGTCTCACCATTCACGCGACCAAAGTATCTGGTCTTTGCTTCAGGGCTCCAACTCCTGCCCTTCAGGCACTCCTGGGTCAGCTTCTGACCTCAGGAGAACGAGCACCTCAAGCAATAGGAAGAGGGGCAGCCTTCCGGCACGGCTCCCCTTTCACGCCTCTTTTGGTTCCAGAGTCCCAGCTCTCGGGCCACTCTTCCCTGAACCATAAGCGTGCTGCACACAAACAGCTGTTCGCTGTTCTTCCTGGCCTCTCTGCTGCTGCTGCATTTTCACCACCACTGCTAATGCCACCACTTCCTCTCCCATTCTCATTTGATGGGGCTTTTTATACACCTGCAGCCCTTTAACGGCTGCAGGTGCGAGTTCACAATTAGCAATGCCTGGCCATCATAAAGGGGGCATGCCTGACCTCTACGGCTCTCAGCAGGCCTCTTCCTCGTCCCAGTACCTAACTGGTGAAAGCAACTAGTCTTCATTCCGGCCAGTTGCCTATTCCTCGTCTCATTACTTTTTGTAGTCATGTATGAGGAAGTCAGGGGGGTTGAATTATATTACCTCATGAAGACTGGGTTGGGCTGGTCATTAGTAGGAAAAGGGGGATACCATGTCTTTTCCAAGGGTATCCCCACTCCCAGTTCCCACAGACTCTATTCCCCTCTTAGATTTAGACCTTTTGGCCTTCTTCCTAATAAGTCTGAATTGAGAACATTTCTTATCATTTTTCTGGTCAATTGGACATGAATAGCAATACTCCATTCCCGCCCCTGGAATAAAGGTTTTTACCTGGAAGGGAGGTGGGGAATACTACGTCTCGCTCAAAGGCACCTCACTCCCATTCCCTAAGGATCCTCCACCCAGGTGATCCTCCCTCGCTTGTCTACCCCCCTGGTTCGGGATCCAAAAGCAATGGCCTTTCCCTGACCACCTGCGCAGAAGATCCTAAGGAAGTGGAAGTGAGAAAACCCCTGGGTTTCTCACACCTCCTCTTTTAGCATTGACTCTTCCTCCCTTCCTATACATAGCATGGTTAAGTCTTTTGGTTTTTTATCTTGACTCTTCATTAGACTGTTTCTCTCATATTAATCAGACTGTTAGTTCTACCTCCTATTACTTAAGACTCAAGCAGATTTGTCCTTTTCTTTCTCAGGACCACTTGTCCATATTTGCACATGCCATCTGCTCAAAGTTAGACTATTGTAAGTCCTAAGCAGGTCGTCCTAGAAGTCTTTATCAATTTGCAAATCCTTCTAAACAATACTATAATAAATGTTTTGAAACTTCCTTTTCGAGGGGAGAAAGGGAGCAAGTCAATATAGATGTGCTAGCCGAGAGATTCGTCGCCACCCATCTATACAGCCTGAAATATTCGATATGAGGGTGCGAGGAATGCTGATAGCGGGACCAGAGGGGCCAGAGAACGAGGTGACTGCAGCAGCCTTAAGGAAGGTGTGCTCTTCCTCTGGTTCTTCGAGTTTTGAGGGAGACGCAAGGCTGGCTGCCATCTTTCCATCGCCTAGCCAAAGATTCCACTGGCGAGAGTGAGGCCGGGAGATAAGTGAGAGGGGATCGGAGCGTCCAGGGCTAGCCCTGGGGGATAGCGAGCTGTGGAGGACGGAGTAGGACTCCCCAAGACCTGAGGCACAGCAAGATGCACACTAACTCCGAATATAAGAGAAACAGTAGTTTCAGAAGGTTCTGGTGGCCATTGCAGTAATGGAGATGGCCGGGTGGCAACGTGGACAGGCCCCAGCGTAGTGCGGACAATCTGAGCCTCTCCGAGAGAAGGCTCAGATGGTAGAAGCCCCAAGGGGGATAGGAGGTGGACATTGCAGTGAAAGAGGCTTACGGAACACCTCTGGAGGATCTTCTGAAGTTGCTGAGGAGGATTTTGCTGGATACCAAAGTGCGGTTTGAAGGTGGGACCGCGTCACTTGTGTACTTGGCGGTGCACTTTGTGAGAGTAAGGTAAGACTTTAACACGTGATGGTTGCTGGATGCCTTTGACATGACAGATTGGTGCGGAGAGGACCACACAGGGGGACCTACAAGATCTAGAAGGGTTAGTGGCCACCCTCCAAACGAGAAATCCAGATTTGACACCTCCATCTTGCCCAACATTCTGTATTGATGGCCATTCAAGGTTTATGGACCCTGTAAGCGCTGGATCGGGTAGAATGGATCCGAACTGAAAGGATACTTGGTGGAGACTACAAGGGGAGTGTTAGGCTGAATTTCCTAACCTAGTGAGTCCCCCAGCAGCTTTGCTGGATTTCTGGAGTTTGTTTTTTTCTCCTGCCAAGAGTGAGACTCTTTTTCTCCCACTCTTGGACATGATTTATGGTATTCCTTAGACTGTTAATGTGTTTTATGGGCTACGGGGTCCTTTACTCCATAGGGTCTCATGTGTTTATACTATGTGTGTGTTACACAGCACCCTCCGTGCAGTGACACAGGGGTGTCATAGTGACACCCCACCATAGACTCCATACCCTGGGACTGACTACTGTCTCTCAGGGCATGTAAAGTCACCATTGGCTTTACTAGTCCCAAATTATTAACAGAAACCAGTACAAACCATCATATTGTGGACGTACTGGTCGGGGCAATTCCATTGCCCCGGGGTCTGTTAGTCGAGGGGGCACGTCTCCGTCCCCCCAATCGAGTTTTGGCTGGTGGCAGTGGAAACTACTTTTTATATTCAACCGCAAATATATTCCTATGGGATTTTCCCATTGTTCGAGGCTACCAACTTTAATTATTTAATTCTCATAGCCTCGAACATACCGCCGGTTTATTTATTTAATATTTATTCGCCGGTTGGTATTTTTTGCCAGGACTCGATTCTAAAATGGCGTTTGTGTTCTCTTCTGTGACTCCAACCCAAGTCGAGCCCTTTGTTCCACTTTTTGGCGGGCTTCTCCACAGAAGCCTCCAAAAGTGGTGCCACTCTGTCTGGGTACCACAGGGGGTGTGGGAGGGGGTTTAGGCACCCTGGACTGAGTTACCTTGGTAACTCAAGTCGCACTCTTGGCCCAAGTGGTGAGCTGGCCGGCTCACCACTTAGCATGTTTGATTGACAGCTAGGCTGAGTGAATGGGGGTGTGCTGCATAAAAGCAGGGCTTTGGGGACTGGAACTTCAGAAGTCGCACAGGACCTGAGAATCCGACGAGGGAGAAGCTGAGCCGACCTACCACAACGACACCACTGGTGAAGCCCTGCGGAACCGACTCACCACTTCCCGACGACAGAGAAGATCTCCCGGCTGGAGAGGCTTCTTCCCCTGACTGGTGGGCACAACCAGTTTACCTTCTTCTCTTCGCACCCCAGACCGGCTTGTGGTCGAATTGCTCGTGCCAAGCACCCCGGCAACCGGATAGCCACTTACCACTGGACCGCGAATCAAAGGACCGTTCCTTTTACCTGAGAAACTCGGCAGCTGGTTTCTTCCCTGGCAGTGCAACGGACTCCTGTCTTCCTCCCCGACGAGATCCTCTCTTCCCCCGGACGAAGCACCGACTTGCATCCGCTGCCAGGAACAACTGCCCCCGCTGGAGTATTCTCACCACTTTAAGGTACCGTGTCCGCCAGGCCTCCCTTTCTAAAGATTGCTACAAGGTAATAATAACCCCTTAACCTTCTGGGCTGGCCGCCTTGACCTTCTAACTGGTTCCTTTCTTTGGTCCAACTCTTTTTGAACCTTTTCAAGACTTTTGTGCACTGCAACCGTGTGACCTTGGACACATTTCGTTTGATCCTCTTAAAGTGGATCCAGCCTACTGAACTCTAACTTCACGGTTTTACTTTGCCTTCCTCTCTTGTTGTGTTCGTGAAAATGTTTTGGGATCTTTTTCAATTTATTCTCTGCTTTTCTCTCCCTTTTAAAACAAATTATTAGAGTGCCATCTACGTTAAGCGCTCACCGCTGTCTGAAAATAAGTGGGGCTTTACTTAAGACTTGTCTAAAATTCTTCTAAGGGAGTGTATATCTTTTAGTGACCGTGTTTTTGAATTGCTTACTATTAGTGCCTGTGTGTTTTTCTAGATGTGGTTTTAAATAAATAATTATATCTCTTTTACACCAAGCCCTGGTCAGTGTTTACTTGTTCTACTGTGTTCTTTTGACCTATTGTGAATACTCTGTATACTGCCTAACTCTTCTTGAGGGAAGTCTGACTGCTCAGCCACAGCTACCAAGTGAATCTGTGTGGTACAGACTGCTACCAAGTGGGTTTACTGCCAAACACCTGTAGTCTTAAATCTTTTGCAGTGGTCCCAGAGGGAACTGCACAGGTTTCTGCCTAACAGGGAGTCAGCTAGTTGTCGGACCCTAACACCATAGTGAAAGGGCAACAGAAGTTGGAGCAATATGTTGGCACCAAGAGTAAGCAGTGCAAGCACCTATCCCCAACAATGGCAACTCTTCTGCAGCCACTGGGGGCGTGGACAGAGTCACCATGGAACCTCTCATGGCTGCCATACGGGAGTCTAGGTCATTGGTGGAGACCAAAATTCAAGAGGTGGCAAAGACGTTTTCCTCTTGAGGGCGGACATGAGGAAGGTAGCAGTCACTGCAGTGGAAAAGTTAGCAACATCAATGACTCTCTGTGTTGCAGAACCAGGTGAAAGGCCTTGCAATGGCTAAAACAATCAGTGTAGTTCAGAGCCGAATACAGGGAGGGACAATCCAGACGTTGCAATGTCGCATGATTGGAATACTGGAGGGGGAGGAAGATCAATGCATGGAACTCTTCCTGGAAAAGTTGTTTCTGGACACCTTCTGGGTAAGGGGGATCTCTAAACTGTTGACAATAGAGAGGGAGCATAGGGTGCCGGGGAGATGTCCATCTCCTGGAGCCCCTCAGAGGGATTGTGACAAAATGTCTTAATTTCCAAGACCGAGAGCCGTGTTGCAGGAAGCCTGCAAGAATGGTGCCTTTCAGATGGGCACTGCCAATATGCTGATTTTCCTGGACTTCACACAAGAGGTTCAGAAATTGAGCCAGTCTAACGACACAGTGAGAAGATGACTATGGGAAGAGAACATAAAATACAAGATGTCTTTTTTCCGGCAGAATTGAAAGTGTTGGTCGAAAGGAAGTCTGGAACTGGCTGTAGACTAGATCATCAAGGGATGGAGGTAAAGATATCTCGACTGTTAACTCAGGGACTGTCCCGTTGGGATGGACATAACTGTCGAAAGGAATGACAGTGTTGGTGGGTTTACCGTCCCAGGGATGCACTTTTCTGAAGATGGGACTGGTGACAGGGACTGCCTGGCTTACCACAGGTCCGTGTTCCTAAACATCCTTAGTATTGGGGACTTGGAATGAGGGTATGTGAACTTGTGGATGCTGATTGTAGGTATTTCTTTCAGGTTTCATCAGTTTGGGGATTTGGTGGACAGTTGGGGGTTGTTTATTCTGCCAAAGTTTGATAAGTAGCAAGAGGATCTGTGTGATGTAGAAGGACTGGCGGCGGTTGGGGATTGGTGGATAAGGTAAGTGGAGCACTGTGCAATGCCAATGGGTCCAAGTGCAGTTCGGCTGGTGATGTGGAATGTCAGGGTACTGGTTAACAAAGAGAAAAGGATGTCTGTGGGTAATTACTTGAAGAGAAATGGCATTCCAATCACTTTGCAGTGCATCGCCGAGATGCTGACCTAGAGCGGAAAGGGGGGTATTGTGTATGGATCTAGTTACTCCCCGTTTAATAGGGGGGTTCTCATGTGGACACCGAAAGGGACCCCTATCCGTATTGAAAAACACCTGAGGGACACGGAAAGGTAGAACCTTGATCTTAGTAGGTAGCCTGGAAGGACGTGGATTAGGTTTGGTAAACTCTTATGCTCCCAATGCGGATAATAAAGTATATGTCCAGAGCTTAGTGCAATAGTGACCTCCTTTTGGAAAGATGAACAAGTTACTTCTTACCTTGTAACGGTCTTTCGATGGGATGTTCCTCCGACGTATTCCTTATCTATGATATTTGTATCTCCAGCTTGCTGGCCTCGGAAACATTTTTTCCCAGTAGAGGGCGCTGTGCGTCGACGTCCGCCGAGTAGGTGTTCCTCGACAGCCACCGTATCGACGCCGACGTCAACATGCCTATAAATGGTCATGCGCAGCGTCCGTTGCTCAGTTCCGTTTTGTAGAGTAAAGTAGTTATTGCATGAATGGTTACTACCCTTGAAGGAGCGTAAGCTGCAACCACGAGGGAAATGTTACTGCGGGGATGGATGGGAGGGGCGATAAGGAATACGTTGGAGGAACATCCCATCGAAAGAACGTTACAAGGTAAGAAGTAACTTGTTCTTCGAAGGGATTGTGTCCTCCGACGTATTCCTTATCTATGATAGACTCCCATAGCAGTGGTATGTGATTGGAGGCGGGAGTAAGAGATGCCATATTACTCTTTAAGAGTGAACAGAGTGTAACACAGCTTTGCCAAATCTAGTCTCTTGACTAGAGGAGGAATCCAGACTATAAAATTTGGTAAAGGTATGTGCGGACGACCATGTGGCAGCCGCACATAATTCTCTAATTGGTACCCCTCTTTGAAGAGCTGAGGATGCTGCGATACCCCTGGTCGAATGAGCCCTTAGATTTTGAGGGGGCTCTTTCCCTGCCAGTTTGTAGCATTCCAGAATGGCTAAAATAATCCATCTGGAGATGGTTTGTTTGGTTATTGGTAATCCCAACTTATGTCCTGCGTAACCTACAAAGAGTTGGTCTGCTTGTCTAATTTTAGCAAGTCTACTGATATAAAAACTCAAGGCTCGCTTAGGGTCCAGCCTGTGTAGTCGCTCTTCCTCTTTCCCCGGATGGGGAGGAGGATAGAATGAAGGTAAAGTAATCTTCTGAGTAATGTGAAATTCAGAAACTACCTTTGGGAGGAGGTTAGGCTTCACCTGTAGAACGACTTTGTCCTTGTGAAAAATTGTATGAGGAGGTTTACAAGATAGGGCTTGTATCTCGCTAACCCTTCTAGCAGATGGTAATACTACCAATTAAACAGTTTTGAGGGTGAGAAACTTCAATGAACAAGAGTGGAGTGGTTCAAAAGGAGCACCCTTTAGGAAGTTTAAAACTAGATTTAAGTCCCATAAGGGAACTTGGAATGGTCTTGGAGGGTAAACATTAGTTAGACCTTTCAGGTATTGTATTACCAATGGAATTTTGAAATACGATGGCTCCTCTGCAGTGCGCTTAAAGATCGATAGCGCTGCGAGATAGCCCTTAGTAGTGCCAACTTGAAGGCCTGAATTTGTCAAATAAAGTAAGAAGGATAACACTGCAGGTGTAACACATGAAAAGGGTTCGATATTCTTTTCTCTGCACCAGCTGCAAAATTTATTCCAACGGCAGCGGTATAGAGTTTTAGTTGCTGGCCTTCTGGCCGAAAGCAACACCTCCATCACGTCATCTGGAAGGTCCCAATCCTTGTACCTCAACCTTTCAGATCCCAAGCGTGAAGGTTGAGGGTCTTGATGGCTGGATGGAGAACTTGACCTCCCTTCTGTGAGAGAAGATCCTCTCTGTACAGTAGACGAATTGGAGGGCAGATGGACATGTCCAGAAGGTCCGGGTACCACGTTCTCCTGGCCCAATCCGGGGCAATTAGGATCATGGTCTTCCGAAACCTTCTCAACCTCCTGATCATTTGAGGAATGACAGGGACCGGAGGAAACGCGTACAGAAGCGGGAACTCCCAGTCCACTTTGAACGCGTCTCCTAGAGCTCCTCTCGGGGGAAATTCCCTTGAGAAAAATCTGTCGCACTTCCTGTTGATACTGGTGGCGAACAGATCCACTTCAGGGGTTCCCCAAAGGGCGAAGATCTCTTGAAGGACTTCCTGAGCTATCTCCCACTCGTGGGAGACTGTGTTCTGCCTGCTCAGAGCGTCCGCTGTCAAGTTCTTCTCTCCGACTAGATGAATTGCCGATAGAGAGATTCCTTCCTGAATTGCCCAAAACCAGAGCTGCATCACCTCTCTGCACAGTGGCAGTGACCCTACGCCTCCTCTCTTGTTGAGGTAGTGCATAGCCACTGTATTGTCCGTCATTATCAGGACGTTTCTCCCCCGTACAGATGGCAGAAAAGCCTTCAGTGCCAGTCTGATGGCTCTCCGCTCCAACAGGTTGATGTGTAGTCTGGACTCCGATGGAGACCAACGACCGCTGATGGTCAGGTCGTTGGCATGGGCTCCCCACCCCATGAGTGAGGTGTCTGTGACTACTGTTATCTCCGGCCATGGTTGCCAAACAGTTCTCCTTTCAAGATGTTCTCTGGAGAGGCCCACCATTGAAGGTCGTGGGCTACCTTGTCCGGAATCCGGAGGAGATCTGTCATACTCCCTGAGAATTGTGACCACTGAGTCCTCAGTGCCCACTGAAGGGATCTCATTCTCAGGCGAGCCTCTGGCACAAGGGATATGCAGGATGCCATGAGGCCTAGCAACCTCAAAAAGTCGTAGGCTGGGAGACGTTGGGCATTTTGAAACCTGGTGACCATCTGCAGAATATCTTGAGCCCTCGCCTCTGGTGGCGAGGCTTTTCCCAGGGACGTGTCCAGGACTGCTCCAATGAACTGGAGTCTCTGTGATGGTATTATCTGTGACTTCTTTAAATTGAGGGAGAAGCCCAGCTTGTGAAGGAAGTGGCAGACATAATCTAGTTGGATCCGAGCTTGTTCCGAAGAAGCTGCTCCGATCAACCAATCGTCCAGGTAGGGATAGACGTGAATCCCTTCCCTCCTTAGACTTGCAGCCACAACCGACATTAGCTTGGTGAAGACCCTCGGGGCGGGGGTCAGCCCAAATGGCAGAACTCGAAATTGATAATGAGAGTTGCCAATTGCGAACCTCAGGTACTTCCTGTGCTTGGGATGGATTGGCACATGGAAATAAGCATCCTGAAGGTCCAGAGATACCAACCAGTCCTCAAGCTGGAGGGCCTGAAGGATCTGAGAGAGAGTTACCATCTTGAACTTGTCTTTCCTGAGGAACTTGTTCAATTCTCGGGTCTCAGTCCTCCGTCTTTCTTTGGTATGAGAAAGTAGGGGGAGGACCAGCCCTTGTTCCTGTCCGCTACAGGTACCGGTTCTATGGCACCTTTCTCTAGCAGGTCAACAATTTCCTGCAAGAGGAGCGGATCCGGCACTTTCAGCGAGCTGTTCCCCAGTGGATGGCTCTGAGGGATGCGTAGAAAAGGCAGGCAGTAACCTTGGGCAACTGTCTCCAATGCCCAAGCATCTGACGTAATAGCCTGCCATTCCGTCAGATGTTGAGTTAACCTGCCCCCTACAGGTGTCTTGTGATGGGAGACCTCATAGTGGTTTGGGAGCGGCTGATGCAGTTGCTGAAGGTAAAGCGGATCCTGCTCCTGCTGATGCGGCTTTCTTTCCTTTACCCCGTCCACCACGGGTAAATTTTCCTTAGCCCCTTTGAGCCGGCCGTCCTCTGCCTCTTCCATATGAGGAATAATAGCGAAAGGACCTTCCTCCCGAAGAGGATGCTGAGGGACGAAAATTAGTTTGGCGGATTGCAGCTCCTAGTGACTTGGCTGCTGCTGTAGATGTTTACAGTTTTTCCAAACTGTCATCCGCCTTTTTACCAAACAGGGAAGAGCCGTCAAAGGGCATATTTAAAAGCCTGGCCTGTACGTCAGAAGCAAAGCCGGACTTTCTCAAGCACGCATGTCTGCGGATTGTGGTACTTGCCGCCACGTCCCTGCTGATACTGTCAGCAGAATCAATGCCAGTTTGAAGGGACTCACACATTGCATTTTTACCATCTCTGATGATATTTAAAAATGCGTCTCTTTCTTCTCCTTCCTGGAGACAGTCAGCCGCTGATGAAGCACACTCCCAAAGAGTGTGACAACCTAGCAAGCGTACAAGTCGCATTAATAGATTTTAAAGCCATGCTACAGGCCGAGAAGACTTTCTTAGCCATGGCATCATATTTTTTATCATCCCTATCCTGTGGAGCAGTGGGGTATGCAGATGTACTGCCTGATGAAGTTGCAGCCTGGACCACCAGACTCTCTGGAGTAGGGTGTTTAGATAGGTATTCAGGGTCAGCAGCAGATACCCTATATTTCGCTGACAATTTCTTGTTAACTGCAGGGACAACTTCAGGAGTTTCCCAGTTAGTTAAAATCTTCCTTTGTAAAGCAGAATGAAAGGGAACCACAGGATCCTCCTGAGGACCTTTATCCAGAATATCTGTGAGGTCATCCTGTTGAAAAACAGGTGACGGCGCAGACCAACCCATGAACTCCATAATTCTTGACATTAGGGTTCTATAAGGGGTTTCAGCATGTTCCCCTGGGTCTGGTTTGACAAATTCCACTTCTGGGGAAGTGTCTAGGCCACTTGCTTCTTGCAATGCATCCTGAAGGTCTTTCAACCTTCTTTCCTCAGAGGCAAAAGTCTCTGGTTCAGGTGATGTGGTCCTCTGCAGCCCAAAAGGCCTTTCTTGATCAGAATCTTCGTTTCCTTCATAAATTGAAGTTAAGGGGGGATGCTCTGGCCTGTGAAATGGTATAAAACCCATCTCTAAGGCAGAGGGAGCCATCATCAGTGGCCTTGAAAAGGTTGATGTCGTCGACGCCGATGTAAAAATCCTCGAAGGCGCCGACAAAGGCGTCGAGAAAACTGGAAGAGGCCTCGAAGAACTCGAGAGGATCGGAATCCTGCTCGAGGATGTCGACGACGTTCTTGACATCGTGTCGAAGGCTCTCGGTGTAACCGTTGGCTATGGAGTAGCCGTGGGTTTTTCTTTTATCGGTGTCGATGTCAGCGTCGACGCCGGCGTCGACTCGATCGACGGATGCGTCGAAGAACCCTTCGATAACAGCGTCGATGGCGCCGATCTATACTTCGAAGGGGCTTTCGACGATGGCGTCGAAGATGCTTTACTTCACGATGGCACATGGCGCTTTCGGGTCGACTGTTTCGCCGGGTGCTTCGACTCGCGGCGTTTAGATTTTTTGGGCTTTTCACCCAGGATATCAACCTCAGCTGACTTCGAGGGAGTCGAGGCCGCTTTCTCGAAGACGCTTAGCATCTTTTTTCTGAATTCCTCCCACTCAGTCTGAGAGCTGTATTTTGTGGGGCAATTTACTCTTTCAGGGGAACTAGAAGACGACGACAAAGGAGATCTTGTACGTCTCTTTTTCGAGTGTCTAGACCTCGACGAGTGGTGGGAACCACTTCGAGACCTAGACCGAGAATGCTTTCGACGGTGAGGAGACGAATGTCTCGATTCTACCGCGGAAACTTTCGAGGAAGTTAAAACTGACTTACCTCTCTCAAGCTTCCCCTTACGCTCCTTCAAGGCTTTCGCCGTCATGGATAGGCATTCCTCACACTCCGAACACTGGTGTTCGATTCCCAGACACCACAAACAGATCCTGTGAGGATCCGTCAACGACATTTTCTTCCCACAGTCTCGGCATTTTTTGAAACCGGACCGAGGAGTTGTCCGGTCGGAGGAGGAAGCCATCGAGTACGAGTTGGTTTTCTCGAGGAAGTAGGAATATATATCGACTGACGAACTGAGCAACGGTATTCCGAGGCACACGAAGCGCGGAAAAACGGAACTGAGCAACGGACGCTGCGCGTGACCATTTATAGGCATGATGACGTCAGCGTCGATACGGTGGCTGTCGAGGAACACCTACTCGGCGGACGTCGACGCACAGCGCCCTCTACTGGGAAAAAATGTTTCCGAGGCCAGCAAGCTGGAGATACAAATATCATAGATAAGGAATACGTCGGAGGACACAATCCCTTCGAAATTTTGTTTGCGTGACCCTTGTTTGGAGAGGTCGACCGGAAAGGGGCCTTTTAAGCACCATTCCTTAGTTTCTTTGAACAAGGTAATATCAGACCTGGATTTGGTTGAGCTGTGGAGGGAAAGTCATGGGAATAGGTGGGGCTACTTTTTATTCGAATCCCCATGGAACCTTCTCCAGAATAGTCTATATCCTTGTGGATAGGACACACTGAGCCCAATTTATGGACACTATCTGGGGCAGGTCCTATCTGATCATTTCCCTCTGGTGACTACTTTGACATGGGGGAGAGAGAAACTTAAGTTCCTATGTGGAGATTGAGGGCGGAAAGCTTACATGTCGTGGCATTCAGGGGGACGTTGCAGCAGGAAACGTCTTCATTTTATGAGCGTAATGAGGGCTTTGTAAAAGACATCAGGTTGATCTGGGGGGCTCTGAAGGGGACGATAAGGTGGGGGGTCTGTATAGCTAACATGGTGGGAGTATGCAAATCATTGCATAATTCTCTGCGACAAACAGAAGAAACTGTCTGGATACTTGAATGGGGATTTAGCCATCGGGACTCCATGCAGAGATGATCTTTCAAAAGAACTCTGCCATCACTGTGAGCTCATGGAAAGACTATGAAAATATGAATACAGTCAATATGCAGTCTGATTCATGGGCAGGACGATAAAGCTTGCTGCCCCTTGGCATGGCTGATTCTGCAGGAGGCACCGGAATCACTTGTAAAACAGATTTATGATAACACTGGCTCATTGTGGGTCTCACAGGAAGGAATTAATACGTATTTCCGGAGTATTATCAATCTCTCCAAGTACGGTTACCGTGGCTGGATGCTGCAGCCAGAGATGCACTGAAAGCATGACTGTCCTTTCTCCCTACTTAAGTTTGCCCGGATTATGGATTTTATAAAAGATTGATGGGTCAAGGAACAGCATATATTTAGTCTCTTTACAGACAACATAATTCTCACACTAAGCCAACCTGCCCGGACAATCACAGCTATAGCAAACAGTATCTCAGCATGTGTGGAGGTCTACAGCTTCCAATCCAATACATACAAATCCAAATTGCATAATCTAAATATGACAAAGCAAATGGTTGGACAATTGAAATCGATTTCACCCTACCCTTGGGGTCAAACATCACCTAAATATTAGGTATAAATCCAAAAGGAAAATATACCAACATACATAAAGCAAATTATCTGAAATGTTTTTAAGGGATAAGGCAGGACCTGAACAGATGTGAAGAATTGGCTGTTTCCTGGATGGGAATAATTGCAATTATAACAATGAACCTTCCTTACTGTTTACTATTTCACTTTCAAGCCCTTGCCATTCCCATACCAAAGGTCGAAATTCAACCATTGCAGATACTCACTATGAATTTTATATTGGGGGTGAAAGAAACCACAGAAAAGGAAACCTTATGTTAATGTGGTTAACATAAGGTTTCCCAGATATGTGCAACAGCTGAGTGGATGGATGAAAGTCAAGGAACCTCTCTTTATGGAGCAAACAGTGGCAGCATTGCATATCTGGAGGCAAACCTTACTGTTCCCCTGTACATACAGACTGAGATACCTCTGGTTTAACCCCGTTACCAGATTAAGACTGAACACTTCGTATGGGGTAGCAAGGAAAATTCAGTATCTCGTACCCCTCCCCTTTTCCTCCATTGTTCCAAAATCCTAATGTCAGGCTGAAGGGGGCTGTTGCAGACATGGAGACTTACTCATCAATTGAGATACGAAGAGTTGCTCGGTTTGCAAAGATCACTTCACTCTCTCTCTCTCTCTCTCTCGCTCTCTCTCTCCCTACATCCATCCATCCCTCCCTCCCCACCCTGGTGGGACATTTCTGGTGGCTGTTTCTGGCGGAAGCAGTGGTCGCCACCTACACCTGTCTGGAGCGATGCCTGGTTGGAGCTTGTTCAGGAGTGGCTGCTATCCCCTTGTCTGACGGCAGGTGGGGTACTTACCGGCTCTCCCAATTTCACCCCATGTCTGAATTGACCTGGAGGTCTACAGGGCAGAGTGGTGTGGGGCGCTTTGAGGCCCTGAGTGGAGGTGCAGGACTGGGGGCCCGGAGGCCGGATTTTTGGGTGGTGAGATCCACGGTTAAACAATGGTGAGAGTTAGCGTAAGCCTGTGGTCACCCCCCTGGCTGTCTAAATTCTCTGCTGGCCTTATCGAGCCGCACACCTTTGCTCCTTCCCCTACTGGTTCCTGTGTGAGGAGGCAGCAGGGGTCCATTGGCCTGCCTTGGGGAAAACAGACAAACTGCAGAGAAAGCTTACATTCGAGGGGGCCCTTCCTCTAGGACCCCCCAGACTCAGTCCTAGGCGGGGAAGCCGGAGCCTATGGAATTATCAGTATGGGGAGGGGCAGAAACCAAGGGCTCTATTGGCTCAGCTGTTGGCGGCTGACAGAAGACCTCCGCAGGTGGAGTGCATTAGGGATCTCCAGGGTGACCCCCTTTATGCAGAGGGAGACATTGCGGCTGTATTTCGCGCTTTCTGCAAATGGTCCAGGTACTCGCAGGACTTAGAGTCTGCGGCACTACCTAGAGCAGTGATCCCCAATATGTTGATCGGGAGCAACATGTTGCTCGCAGAGCCCTAAATTGTCCCTCGCCAGTTGCTTTGGGCCATGGTGTGGAGGTGCTTAAGGGATGAGACCTCAGTAGCAGTATAGCCAGGACAGCGTCCTGGACTGTGCGAGAATGTTGGCAAATGAGCCTGCAATGTAGGTGCAAGATTTGACTTTGTTGCCACCATGCACATTATTTTTCAGTACATGTCCTTACTTATAATGGCAGTGTCATTGTTAAAACCCTGTCATCTTCAGATATTTTGACAAGCTGCCAAATGTATTAATGAGCAAAATAATTGAACCATGTTCCCATGTTTGTGTCCTGGAGAATGGTCATATTTTGTTCCTTTGTACAGTTAGTAGGAGGATGATAGACAAATAATTGGCATGCATACTCAACTTCCCTTTATTAAATAATTTGAAGGCCCTGATTTTTGTACAAGTGTTTGCGTTTGATGCCACCATGCACTAAGGTTAACTGAAATATTACTTTTAGTGTCACCTACATTTATTATTACATAGTTTCTTAGTGGAAAAATGGTCACCGTTTGATACTCTGTCCATCTGGCATGTGGATAATAGGCAGAGAAGGCAAATGCATGCCACATTTTTCATAATTAATTTGCCATATATTAAAATCCAATTAAGTTACTGTTAATAAGTTTAAATTAACAAGGCAATGAATTAATCCAGAAACCTAGTTAACACCACCACACACCCTCTATGAAGTCGTTGTCAAATGCTCAATGTTTTGGCCAATGTTTGCTACAAAGTTTTGTGTAAAACTCCTTTTGGACAGAGAAAAGAGGCTCCAAATCCTACAAAAAAATATTATGTTTTATTCCTAACCACTTTTTCACCAATGTAATAAGCCCCATTTGCTTTAAAATACACGATTTGCCATTACATGCCAACATGATTCTTAGAAGGTAACCGCCAAAGCCCAGTGTAGTGATCTGTAAAGCCTATCACGTAATGACCAGTATTACTCAATCAATATTTATTTAATCGTATTTCTCCATTAAGTTAGCAACATTTAAAAACAAGTACCATATTTTTATAAAATTCACATAGAACAAGCCCAAAATAAAACAGCAGCTTTAACATATTCAAACAAGCTATATATAAAAACCTGACCCTTACAATTAATTATATAAAGCACATCTTTCATGCATGTCCACGCTTATGCCAAACACTGAAACAATGACGAATTAACAGAAATTGAACCAAATCTCAATTGACCCGCATTTTGCAGGCACACTTTGTGCTTCCTCATGCACAGCTTCTACATTTGAGGGTTGGGTAAATTTAAACGTACCTTTAGCATCGGCCTCCTGCATTCTGGGGATCTTATTTCACAGATTTCACTTGGCCGTCTTATATATAAGTCTGCATATAAAGCTAAAGAGGGCAGCTTATATATATTTTGGACATGTACCTCTCGCCCCATCGGACAAGCTCTTACTTTAAAAGCTATTTTGAGTTGACTTAATGTGCCAGATTTGGTTATATCCCACCCCCTATACAAATGGACGGTGCATTAAAATCCTCCATACTATAAGCATTCTTCTTTATCAGGAGAGGCTGCAATCACACTTCCACTGAAATTCACTTTATGATTTGCAGAAAATCCTGAATGTGCTTTAAAAAAGTAAGTTAAAAATCTTTAACTTGGCCAAAATCTTCAAACTGAATACAATTAAGTCAGCTCACAAGGCGCTGCAAGGTGTACCTGGAGGGAGACCTACTATTTGGCACAGGATTTTATTTTGCAACCATCCAGGACATGACAGTTCAAACCACCCCAGATTTTGCTGCCATAAAAAATCATGGAATATACCTGTGCCTTATAAACCTCCAGGCACTTGTGGATCTGAATAACCCAGGCTTCAAATAACATTTTGAAAAGCCTCTTAAAACTTAATGATGCTCTTTCAGCTGTCTTCTTAAAATGCTTGACCCAAGCACCGCTCTTTGAGAAGAGTAGGCTCAAATTAACTTGAGACTACCTCCTCATCTATACATTACTTTAAAAATCAGCTACAAGGTTTCACCTTTTTCCCGAACAACATAATTTGGTCATATTTCATTTAAAACTATAGTTCCCAAATGTGAATTAGTTTATAGAAGGCCCTGTTGCAGGTCTGCCGGTGTTGAGTCAAAATGGCTGTGTCATCGGCATAAAGAAGTCTGCTATAAAATGTATCCTTCAGCACCCGAGGATTTGGTGGTAACGCTATTAGTCCGGGCGGTATCACGGCAGTAATACCGCTGGGATACCACCCAACTCATGATGAGGCCCAAATTCTGAAAGGAATACACTGGTGCCAACTAACATTTCTGCTTTTCACCTTTATTGGTGGGGACAAACAATATATAATTCCCCCATCTTACACATGGGACAGACGCTGAGATGTCTGCGTGTCACATTGAGATAATATAATATTTAATAAATAGGGACCCAAATTATGCCACAAGATGTGTCTATCAATCAAATCAGATGGTCTCTCCAAATCTGAAAAAAAGCCACAGATAATCTCCCTCCCTTAACCTTACCATATTTCTTCACGATGGTTCTCGGAAGGAAGCAGTGGTCCACTCTACTAAGCCCTTCCCTGAAACCTGCTTTGGTTGGCCTTAAGATATTATTACTCTTTGAGCCTACTCCTCCAGTCTGAGCAACAAACATTTAGAAAATATCTTGCTGCCAATGTTGAGTGAGGAAATTGGCCTATAAGCGTGGGGGGCTGGTCGTCCAAGGACTACTTGTTCAAGGAGATGGTGTAATGCCTGTCTTGACAATTGCATTAAGCAATTTGGTGTCATTCAAAAAAGATCCCATTATTTCTCAATAAATTATTTTTGTTGTTGTCTTTTAGCAGTTTGTATATGCCCTTTTGAAACTATAGACCTGGCTAGCCATGTACACATCACTCATTAAATCACGATTGCATTTTATATTTGAGATTATTCTACATTCTGTATCAAACTTTTATATAACCTGGACCTCCTGAATTGGGGGACAACATTTGCCAAAAGCGCGGTCCCGGATAGTTTCAACCAAAAAACAAACTGGCACTTTCCTTTGTGGCCTCTGTACTGTTTAACAGTTTTAAGAGAATATCTTAATTTCTTCTTCTTGTAATTCTTTCCAAAGCCTCCTCGTCAAGCGTAAGCATAGCCAACCAGCCCCTCTGCCTGTCTGACATCTTCTTGGTGCCTCCCCCATGCCATTGGAAAATTAACTCAAGTGGATAGTGATCACTCTGTTCAATCAGAAATGGAAAATTTCATAACATTACTAAATAAAAACAGGCCCCAATACAGTAGTCAATGACTGAGAAACAGTATTACTGGTCTTGTATGCTTAGGAATGCACCATTTGCCACGAAAGACCCCAGAAAATCCTAGGGCGGAATCCTAAAGTACATCTGAATCATTCTTCCATTTGTGACCAATTTTACTGTCCAAACATTGGCACTACATTTCTTAAAAATATTTAGCTCGAGGTCCTGAAGCCACTGGTAATGTGTATTTAGTCCTACAATATTTTTGAACAACTTGATTGGTCCTATCTGTCTAAAAAGGTCCTACTGAGCACTCAAGCTCCTTAACATTTCCTGTAAACAACCATTTATTGTCAAATGAAGTTAAAGCAGCCAAATGGTTTAAATCATTTCTGGGACCCAGAATGGCGGAAGTGGTAAAAGGGAATATGAACTCACTTAAAACCTTGCTGACATACAGTGTCCCCCAGGGGTCTTGTCTGTCCCTTTTGCTCTTTAATATTTTCTCTAAAGTCTTGTGCAACATGTTGCAAGCATCGGGTGTCCAGTTTACCAACTACGGCGGCGACACCCAATTGGTCTTTGAGCTGTCTGGGATTTATGAAAAGGACGCTCAAAGAGTCAAGGAGTTGTTCTGCGCTATCCAAAAAATGGATGGCCACAAACTCATTAGCACTTAACGAAGAAAGAAATGAACGTTTAATAGTCGGTACCTCCCAAAATCTAAAAAAATTGGATGACCTATACAGAAGTTTTAGAATGAACAATAACAATATTATGGTATCATATCACGTAAAAACGTTAGGAATCTACATGGATTCACTTCTCTCATTTAAGAGGGACACAACTTATTTAAAATCCACCTTTTACTCTAACTTACAGTGGCAAATTCGCCCATATTTGACCCAACAAAATCTTGCCGTGATCGCCGGTGCCATAATAAATTCGAAATTAGACTATTGCAATAGTCTATTGATGGGCACTTTCAAGACTAATATCACAAAAAATGGAGCGGTCAGGGCTGTTTTTGGATTGAATCGATGCTCTAAGATCTCATTAGGTAGGAGGAAGCTACATTGGCTCCCGATCGAACAGAGGACCTAATTTAAAGGCGCAGTTACAGTCTATAAATTCCTAGGTGGCACTGCAACACATTATCTTGCCAGTAAGATAGAGAAAACACCCATTAGAAGAGACCTCAGTTTTAATAATAATCATGATTTGTATCAACCACGTCAAACCCTTAAAAGAGTAGGTGGCACTAACTTTACTTTCTGGGAACCAATGGTCTGGAATTCCCTGCCGCTTGCGCTCAAGAACAGTGGGTCTCTCACTGTGTTTAAGAAACAACTTAAGACCCGACTGTTCAATGAAGTGGCAACTTAGAGAACTAACAGCTTACTCTGTCTCTTGCCTAGAATATTAGAACCCAGTTGTAGCTTTTCTGTGTACTATGTGGTCTGTCTTTATGAGCGCTCTGAGGACTGCGGGCGATTTAGCGCTATGTAAAAACAAACAGATGAAGAGAAAGGCCTTCCAGATTTACTTTACTAGAATTGCAAGTGTTCTAGATAACTGTTAAGTACTGCAAATTAAAATGTCCTATTGGCAGTCCTAAATTTTATTACATTTCTAATTTGTGTTGCAATCACTTATAAGCCAACTGAGTGCCGAGATGTTCTGTCGAAGAATGGATGTTGCACACCATTGCATTTGATATCCACATGTTGCTCATTGTGCACAAAAGGTTGGGGACCCCTGACCTAGAGGAAGTGGAACTGTATAGTGTGGAGCCCCAACTCCACAATGCTCCCAACCGGGAGATCTCGCTGGAAGATATCTTGGCGGTGATCAAGGAGCTGGTTCCCCTATTGTATGTTAACTAGTCAGTGAGAATTCTAGTGGGGCATTCTAGATCCAAAAGCTTCGATATGGCGAGGGGACGCGGCAGGGCTGCCGATTTCTCCACTCCTTTTGCTCTAGCAATGGAGCCACTGGCTGCGATTATACGGGAGCACCACATTCAGAGGGGGTTCAGGCAGGGACCGCACAGGCTGATCATCTCCTTGGTGTTCAGTCATAATATCGAAAAAAAATGTCGAAAGACAATAATTTCGAAAAAATAATGTAAAAAAAAAAAATAGAAATCGAATTCTTTATTTTTATATTTATATATTTTTTGGGGTTTCGTGAGTAAAAAAAAAGGTAAAAACAAAATAAAATTTAAAAAAGGGCTTTGGGGGAACCCCCCCCCCTTTTCGAATAAAAAACTTAGTGAAAAAGAATTTCGATTTTTATTCGACATTTTTTCGAAATTATGACTTTCGACATTTTTGTTTCGATATTATCACTATAAACCCATCTCTTTGTATGCGGACGACGTGGCCCATTTCATCGGGGACCCGGTATGCAACCTGGGCCAAGTGATGCGAGAAGTGGCTCAGGTTTGTGGAGTTCTCGGGTCTGAGGATTAACCATAATAAATCAGTGGTCTTTCCCCTCACAGAAGGGGCTAGACTGTTTGAGGATGAGATCAGCCTCAAGTGGGAATGTTCCGGGGTCCGGTATCTGGGGGTAGAGTTGTTGCACAGTTGGGATGACCGGTTTCGGGATAACTATGGGAGAACGATTGGGACTCTCCAAAAGGCAGTGGCGAGATGGCAGACACTCCCGCTAACACTCGTGGTCACATTTCAATTGTGAAAATGATTGTGCTCCCTACATTTCTGTACGTTTCCACAACGTCCCCTCGTTTCTGTCTGGAGACTTCTTGCGGTTACGGGGGCTCATTCTTGAATTGCTTTGGGGGGGAAAACCGGCGTGGGTGGCGCGTGGCGCATGCCACGCTAACAACCATTTGCGAGGGGAGGCCTGACTCTGCCGGACCTGGAACGATATTATTGGACTTCACAGACACATTTCCACGTGCTGCCTCCTGTACAGGTGGAGAGGGCGCTTGCCGCCCCAGACCTGTTACTTTCGGCGATCCTCGGGGCCCCCCAGAATATCGCCTACCACCCTGATCATTGCTAAGATCACCAGTGCAGTTTGGAAGAAGACTGTGGGAAAGTTGGGTGTTCGTACATTATACTCACTCCTCCTCCCGATGCGGCATGTGGCCAAGCTGGCTATGACGGGAGAACAAGCCTATCTTCGGTGGGTGGACACGCTGGGTATTGTCACCTCCAGGGATTTCTTTATTGATGAGTTTTTCACCGTACAGCAGGCAAGAGAGAAAGGGAGGTGGGGGCTCAGCTCTGGATATTTTCATGTAGTTTCGGGTGTGGCACGCGCTCAGGACACTATTCCCCTCATTCCCCAAACAACCCCCCACGTGGGCGTTATAACAGGGTGTAATGCGTGTGCGAAAATGAGCTAAAAAAACATTTTGGGCATTCACTTTCATAACCACAATGGAAGTCTACATTTCTGTGAGTTTCATTAGCAGATATGGAGTTCTGCCACGGTTGCAATGTTGATATTTGGAAGCAAATCAGCCCACTATTGAGGATAGCTGGAACATTATTCGATCAAGGACGCGCCAAGAAGGAAGTCAGAGCGGTGCAGGTGCAGCGATAAGGGGTGCTGGGAGCAAGCATGCGGGAGACAAGCTGGGTTTTTCCACCATTAACTGGATTCTTCCACTCTGCGCCCCCATGCTTGTGGTCTGTCCTTCGGCCGGTGACGTTTGGCAACCCACGGTGGGCGGGGATTTGTTCCCCATGAGAGAAGGGGTATCCAGGTAGTAGAAGCAGAATTGGAATCCTGGGTGACAAAGTCTCCTTGAGAGGGAGGATGCTCCGCTCCAGACCCCGTTAGTACTTGTGATCTCTCTGCCTACCTGCCTCGGAACTGGGTAGTGTCGTAGTGGCAGAGATAAAGTTCTCTTCCTCAGCTACCCTAACAGTGATGTATTTTTTCTATTCTTATTGATGTATATGTTTAGGTATAGCCGTAATGTTACAGCGTTGTGTGCATGTTTATATTCTGTGTGAATAAAACGGCCTGTAAAGAGCCGATTATATTCTTACTATTGGCCGAAGTGTGGGTTATTGCCTCCCTGAGTCCAAGAACTTTTGTTCTGTGTGGTGTGGTAAGTGGTTTCTAGGGTAACTACACACAAAAAAGCAAAACACAGGTATTAATTCAATCTCGGGGAGAGGGTTGTCTGGTCTTGCAACTATACACTAGCCTTCTGGCAGACATACAATGGGAGGAGGAGGCACCGAGACGGCGGTGGGAAGGAGACATGGGCAGGGGCATAGAGGATGTAGATTGGACATGTGTGCTAGGTCAATCCCAGAGGGTGTCATTGAACTCCAAATTTAAGTTAATACATTTCAACTTCCTACATCAGGTTCATCACACCCCGGCCAGGCTCCACTGGCATTTTTCATCTGCCCCGGATTCCTGTGCCAGCTACGGAGCTGCTCCAGCAGGATTTCTTCGTTTTGCCTGAGAATACACACAGATTTCTCACTTCTGAGCACTGGTACTGGAGAAAGCTTCTTTGATCATTTGGGAGCGGCTAGAGCCGAATCCTGTGCTCGCGCTTCTGGGATGTACAAGGTCCCTGCCACGGGGAATGACACATTTGACAGGGCTTCTATTGGTGGTGGCTCGTGGAAGGGTGGCCATGGCCTTGGGGAGGGATCATCCTCCCAGTGTGCAGGGGTGGATGCAGGACCCGTCATACTATCAAGACGTGGAGACTGCTTTTATTCAAACTTTACCGCTACAAGCCCGGCGGCCGGAGGTTTGGGCTTTGTAAGTACCATATTTGATTACAGCAATTGATTAGAACTGTGGTTTGGAACTGTGGGAAAAGCTCATGTCATATGTATTGCCGATGCCCATTGCATTATGTTTGGGTGGTTCACTGGTGGGATCAGACTCCATGTATGTTCATGTTTTGTTGCAAAATTAAAAAAGGTGGTGTGTGGGTGGGTAATGATCCATTGATGCTGCAGAACACTTAGGTTATATTTTCAAATATGCTAATACAGTTGGGTGATCAGTATATGGCAGTTGCCTGCTTGTTTTTTGGTGCTCATGAAACGGAAACATTATGGCTACTTACTAAAGCATCACATGTTTGTCTTAAATGCTGCAAACTATCAAATCAGATATAGTAACCTGTTTTAGATTGCTATATGTACTGAACAATATGAAATAAAACCCAAAGGTTTGTGTCAACATATCATGCAAATGTTCTTTACCTTGAAATGTACAATGGTGTTGAAAACGTTGATTTATTTTGAAAAGCTGTGCTCTAAAATTAATAACTGAGGCTGTATATGAATCGATGTAGTCAGTAATTGGCAAGCATGTAATCAATGCACTATTCTAGCTTTATAGACCTAGACGGAGGGCAGTACAGGGAGTTATGAGCCCTGAAGACCATGCTCAGGCGAGGTATGAGGACCCATACAAGGGCGAGGTCTAAAAAGCTATTAGAACCCGTGGCCAAACACAAAAAGGTTTTCATGCAAAATATATATTTTTTGTATTATTTATTTTTCTAGTGGAGACTCACATTTTCCAGGTGGAATATGTAAGTTTAAAAATAACATGACAAAAATATAAGTCATGCTTATTATAGTGAATTATTATTTTCACTAATTTAACTAAAAAAGGGCTGTATTTGTAGGAAAATGTAATTTTCGCTTAGGCCGCTGGGGGTGGTAAGGGGTGAAGCTTGGTTAGTACACAGCTTTGAGAAAAAGTAAAGCAATGCTAGCATTTGCGGGCTATAAGAAATCTCTGGGCTATAGCGGCTCTTAGAGCCCGCAAATTGACCAACGGTAAAGAGTATTCACCCGCCCAGGGTTCTAATAAACATTTGAATGGTGGGACAGAAAATATTTGCGAGGGAGCCCAGAAGACCTGTTGGGGGAATTTGCCAGTAGATAGACGCACGGGGCTGACTGTAGTCACCCGATATATTATGGCATACATTTGTAAGCCATGTAGCATACTTGAGGCCACTTTGTTAGAGCATGGATATAAATATATTCTAAGGGCACCCAAAGTGTTATCAAGTTACTTATAGTTGCTTTGGAAGTGTAGGATGTTTTAATCGGGCGACGAGTTCAGGGGGAATTTTCCACCCGCCCCAAATCAGGCATGTACAATTCATTGATTGATCATTGATTGATTGATATTTTATTTCTATTGCGCTCGTACACAAGTGTGTCAGCGCGACAAGGCAAGAAAGGGGAACAGGGGAGAACAAAAACAGCAATCTTACTAGGCCCAGTGACAATGAGAACACGCAAGTGCAAGGAAGGAGGGAGAAGTGGAAAGTGCGAAGCAGAGGAGAAACAGATCAATAACAATAAATAAATAATAAAGGCAACAAACAGTGGTAATGCAGCCAGCAATTTGCAAGTGCTAGGTTTAAGGCAGCAGACAGGGTAGGTCTGATAAGTGCAGGAAGAAAAAGGGGAGGCTGTATGGGTACAGATACAGACCCCAGTGCAAGGGGTGGCCCGGAGGCAGTGCGGGAGGGTGGCAGGTTGAGCAGGTACCTGGGCCCGAAGGACAGAGGGTGGCCAGGTGCACAGTGCCAAGAGAGAACAGATCAGCAGGGGGGAGGGGGAGCGAAGGCAGAAGAAAAGAGGAAGGCCTTGAGGTGCTTCCGGAACCGGAGATGGTTCTCCTCAAGTTTTAGAGTGGCAGGGAGGCTGTTCCAAAGGGAGGCCCCAGCCGAAGACAGACATCTACCCCCAGCTCGTTTCTATGAAAAAAGACTGACCCTGAGGGAGTTGGAGGTAGAGGAGCGAAGAGCTCGAGAGCTCGTCGAGAATTATTATTTATTGAATGCATTATTTTCTTTAAACTGGGACCCCCAAATTAACAATATTGAATCCCAACAGTCTCCCTCCGCTTCCAAGAAAAGAAACACACATGGCTGCAAAGAAGGTCTATTTATTAATAAAAATAGAAAGAAGGAAATCAATTTAAATATTAAAACGCTTGCATCTGTGAAATTCCATTATCAATGGTGACTCCCATGATGAATTATCAATAACACTAGTTCTCTCAATTTTGAATGCTACATTTACAGGAAATGAGATTTCATAACACACACATCATCCCATACATTCATTTGATTTACTTTGCGCACATCCACCATGGGAAAAATGCATGAGAGTTCAGGATAAAGATTTTAATTTGATCAAAACAAAATTAAATCAGAACATTTCTGCCTATCTAAATCTCCCTACTAATTTGAAATAAACCAACACCCATCCTCTATCCAATATACATGTAATCATTTCAAGCAGCATTCCAGACTGTGGCGGGTCAGAAGGATGAGAGCGACCAGGGTTCACCAATTTAAAGAGTGTTTATTCAAAATAAAAAAGGTCCTACATTCCATAATGTAAGGGGGTGTAGAAGTAGGAGACTGACACACAGGTGGCATGCTTTTGGCCATAGACTTATTAGATTAAAATTAAAAGGAAAACCCTGTGTGTCCCTATTTCTAAGAGCGGTTTCCCTGCCTCAAACAAACTAAAGATTCTGTCAGGAGGTCCTGTCAAAAGCAAATAGTCCACCGTTGTGTCAAAACCTATTTCCTTCCCTTGTACTTTAATTCAGCTAAGGAAAAAGCGGTGATCATCTTGGTTTAGACAAATGATTCCTTCTTCTGGACAACACTTCAAAGTTCACTTGTAGAAAGAGGAAGTGTTCCTCTTCAAAGGCACAACTTAAAAGGTCTTGAAAGGGATTTCTTGTAGTGGGTCCCCGCAAAGGCACATAGAAATTAAAGTCTCGTAACTTCAGCGTAAAGGGATGTCTTCTCCCTTTGACCATCCTCAGGTTTCTCAAAATATAAAAAGAATGACTCCCTTCCCTTGGCTTCTCTTTCAATGTTCACAAACACCAGGCGGAATGTCTCCCTTCGCCTGACCACTTTTAGGCTTTTCACAATGTTCATAAACACCTGCGGAATTGACTTCCCTTAACCTGGCCGCTCATTCTTGGACTCACAGACAACCTGACTCCCTTTTCTGTAAGGTACTGTGACTTTGAAGATCAACAAAGATGCACTGAGGTGGTATTATGGGTGTGGGTCCCAGACTCACACTTTATCTACTCTATGTACAGCCTGACAGGTGCACTCTCGAGGATCAAAGATGAGATACACGGCTTCCACAAGGAGACAACGCCTAATGCGACTTTATTGACTCCAGACACCACAGCGGTTGATGCTGGAAGGAAGAATGCAAGACTGTTGATCGATACGACAGTCCACAATTTCACGCCACCCCCACTTAGGGCGGCCAACGACATCTCGATGTATGAACACATTCCGTCTCTACGTCGCATCCTTTTGAGCAGGTGCAGCACGTAGCACCTGTTGCCATACAAGCACTTTACCTACGTCGGTTTAATTGATGGGTTGTATCGTTTAGAAATCGGACAACTGCTCTTTTGGACCCCGACAGAGCGAGCTGGTTTCCTTCGCGCCACGGCGTCCGCTAATTTAAGAAGCAGTGAGTGGTTTTTTGGTACCAGTCAACCTCGATGTTGGTTCGAGCTACCCACGGGCATACAACACTTTCGGCCATCGATGGGGAAGATTCTTCCTTCTAGTCAAGGCAAAGGTGACGCTGACGTTTGAAGGACTAAGAGCTGCATATAAATTGTGTTATTTAGCTCTCTTTACCAAAATGTACTTTTGGGTTGCACTTTGAAAGGTGAACAGTGGCTCTTTTGTTGAAACAAGTAGCCCCTGCAGAATTTCCTTGTATTTGTAAAATCAATAACCATAGGAAAGAAATGTGTTGGGTTTTAATATGTTTTATTAACTAATATGATTGGGACGTAATTAGTATGAATGGTGTGTTTGAGATTTGCACAGCACGAGACACTTTATTGAACACATTTTTGGGTAGTCTGTTGTCTATTGCACTGTTTCCCTGTACTGTTACAACTTTACAAATGGTGCTACGAAAGCAATATATAAAATATGTGGTTTTAAAAATTATGTGGTGATAATAAAATATGTGATGTTTTGAATCGGACTGTTGCAGATTGACATTTTCTTCCGACTGTTGGGTTAGAAGAATCTTCCTCTTCAAACAGATGGTGTTAGCCACAAGCCTCTTGCTGTTTGATAATTAAAGGTGGTTAACCTTTTAGAGAGTTTTCTTGTGGTTGTTTGGTTGCACTCCCCTGCCAGGCACTATGAGGAATGGTGCGGGTGCTTCAATGTTTGCGGGTCCCAGACTTGTATGTACAGTTTAGCTGGTAAACTATCTGGCCAGGTATTCCTTTCTATTGGGTCCCAGACACCATTGGTAATGGTTTATTTTTCGCTTCTGGGTCCCAGGCCCCTTTGATATAATTTTCTTTATTTCTCTTTCGGGTGCCAGGACCCCTCCGATATAGCTTTGTGTCTCGTGTCCCAGACACCTTTTTGTATCAGTTTCTCACATGTGGGCCCCAGAGCATTGTTTCACTTCGGTACAGACTTGGTTTACTCTCCTGCCAAGTCCAATATTTAACTTCCTATTCTGTGCTTTTCAATTCTCTCAGATTTCTCACTTCGGGGTCCTGCACCTCAGCTTCTATCCATACAGTACTTGGGATACTCTTTTGCCAAGTACTGCGACGAAGGAGAGGGTATTTTGCTTCCTTATACTTGTGCCGCATTCCCACTTCCCTTGTTGATTCGTCCCTATTGAACCCTGAGCCAGTGCCGGTACCTTTGCTGTCTGTCTGTCTGGTGCTCAGCTGATTGCGGTTTGATCTCTGGGTGAAGTGTGGCATCTTTGGCGCCTGCCCCTTGCTTCAGTCGGCTTCGACAATCTGCTGTGATTTCGATGGCATGGGTGTAACTCCTGTTACTCACACCGGCGTCCAGTAGCCTTCTTCTGCCAGATTTTGACAGAACAATCTTGGAAAGGGATTCCGGTGTTCCGCCAACACCAGTAATGGACTGCTTTTCGTTCTCCCTCAGCTTTGCTAGTCTTCCTTTTGGACTTCCCGGTTTTCTCGTCGTTGCACACAAATTGCTTGCTGCTCCTTCTCGGTCTTCTTCTGTTGTCCTACAACAGTTTTTCTTCTCTTACTAGGTCTAGAAAGACTGGACTGTTCATTTTGGTTGTCGTGAGCACTTCCTTACTCAGCACATCTTCGTCCTAGTACTGAATGAACCAATTTCCCAGGAGTCAACAGAACTCTTCCTTGTCTCTCTGTTATGAAGGGGGTCTCTACTTGGGTAGCCCTTACTCTTCCTCATCTCAGTACTTCCTATACTGGAGGTATAGGAAAAACATACAGGACAGTAGGAATGGTACTGGTGTGGGTTGGTGAGGAAGGTGGGCTAGGGCAAGGTGGGCTATGTGATACCATGTTCTCCCCAGGTAGTCACTAATCCCATAGGAGGCTTCCCCGATGAGTAACACCTCCCCCCCACCCGACCAGGAGGACTATCAGGTTGCAGCCTCACCTCCTTGGCCGCATGAGAAGGGGCTCCCCCTAGGGGAGAAGTGACAACATCTGAGGATTCGTCACACTAATCTAAGGGTTGCCCTACCTAACACAACTAAAACTAGAATGCTTGTTGTCAGTCTTAAAGTCCAAAACGAGTGTCTGTCCTCAGTCCCAAAACAAGCCTCGACTGACCCTACCACTAATAATAAACAACCAAAGATCAGGAGAATGACTGCCTTCTTCCTGGGATAGAAAGATAGCATTCCAATGAAAATGTTCCTTTTCAATATTGACTCTACAAATAGCGCTTGGCTATTTCCTTCACCAGTTTGTTTAGTTCTCTTATAGGACCTAGACGTCCTACTACTTATCACTACTTGCTTTTTTGCCTTCCTCTCCTGATGGGTATTGACCTCCATCTTCTCCTGTATCTTGTTCTCATCAATTATCAGACTCTTGCTCGCTCTTATATTATTGATTCCACCTTTATGAGATCATTTATGTCTCTTTGCTTCCTTGTTTCCTGCCTCAGTTCTGTGTATTATACCAAGAGTCTCCTGCTATTCCCGTTACCTTCATGGATTCAGATTTGCATCACCGGGTGGTGTTCCTATTTGGGAATTCACTTAGTTGATTCAGGATGGCCCTCGTGCTTCCATTTGTTCTGCTCCCAAGTACGTCCCGGCGTACTTTGTAGATGGAGGTATTGGCTTTGAGAGGATTTCTCTCATTCTTCTCGTTTCCATCATCCATCAGGATAACTTCACTTCCCTGCTTGAGTTCTTTCTCAGG
This sequence comes from Ambystoma mexicanum, assembly GCF_040938575.1. NCBI lineage: Eukaryota > Metazoa > Chordata > Amphibia > Caudata > Ambystomatidae > Ambystoma > Ambystoma mexicanum. The sequence goes on along the minus strand of NC_090937.1, from coordinate 879,572,589 downwards.
TAAATCTCGGGATACCCCTCCACTGAAGGTATTGGCGAAGAGGTTTTTCTTCTCTCACCGTCCTACAGCTACCACCTCTTATGAGCGAGTCCCTCCTGGGCTGCTTGTCCACTTCGTAACCTCTTGGTAGGCTTTCTCCACACATGTGCTCTTCGAATACCTGTTCCTCTGTTTCTTGGCTGTTTGGTGGGCAGCGTCTCTGCCTCCCTGTAGCCCGTCTGAATCTGCTGGATTTCTTTCCATGTTTGCTTTGCTCCTCCCACTTTCATGATGCCATACTGAGGCTTTCCCAGTTCGAGCTATAGTCCTTTCTTTGTGTTGGTGTTATGCTCAACCTAACTCCATGGGGTTTCTTCGTATCAGTGTCAGGCAGTTATTTTCCTACTCCTTGGTGTTTGCTCGTCTCTGTACCAGTAGCCTTCTTCTGCCGGATTTTGACAGAAGATCCTTGGAAAGGAATTGCGGTGTTCCGCCAACACCAGTAAGGCCAGTTTTACTACCCCATGGAGTCAGCATGACATCACAACCTGGGCCCTTCTCCAGAAAACATATCGGACCACAGGATTGGGTGTTGAGTATTCAACCATCAGTAGTGCACATTATAGATGTTACTCAACAGGCCTGCACATAACAGGTGACTGGCCTGATCCATCCCCAAGTCACTATCTATAACATTGTTGCAGTGTGGATTTACCATTGGTTCTTGTCTGTTGCTACCTACCCCTAGGGTTAAACTGTGATTGGCTAAAGCTGACGTCCCCAGGCCTGGGATCCACAAAGGTTCTCAGCTCAGTGTACCTCTTCAAGGTAACAAGAATGCCTATGTGTTTGCATTAATTTGTGTGTACCACTTTAGCTTATGAGAGTGCTCGGCTGATCGGCGCAACACTTGTTGCATATTGTTGCATCCTTGTCACGGCCTGTGTCCGGTGGCCTGGGACCAGAGGTCCTTTCCCACTGCTGATCGCTGTCCATTGTCTGCTTCGGCCACGTCACGTGTTCAGAGACCACGAATTTAAGCTGTGCAGCTCTGAATTATGATGTTTAATAGTATTTTCAGCGGCTGGTCCCTTTGTCGTCTGGGGATTGGAATGTCATCCGTATCTCTTGGCCTTGGCTGCAGGCTCTGCCTCACACATCTTGCTCTCTGTCCAGTCTGAATCAGCTCAGCTTGTCTCTTGCTCTGAGGCCTGTTGTACTTTTCCTAAACCTTATAATGTGGTTTCTATAGTGTCCATGCTATACTACATTTCCATAGGTTAGTCACACTTGGTTCTGTGAGGTCCCATAGGTGCTCTTGCAGTTCCATTGGGTTATTTGCATGTACGCATCTGCAAGCTTTGCTCAGGATCTCTGGTGTCTTGCGGTTTCTGTGTTGCTGCGTTTGGCTAATGGAATAAAAAATGAAAGCGGGCACTTCTGAGGTGCACTGCTGCATTTGTTTTGCCTGAAACACCTTCGCGATCAAAATCGCAGTCTATTTCATATGTGTTTGAAAAACAAAATGCCGGGCGCATTGCGGCGCACAATCTAGGCTCAGCTTCTCGTATGTTGCTAAGCAACACAGATGAATTTAATTTCCAAACATCCGCCGGCAGGCGGAAGGAGCCGGCCTGACGAAGGCCAGAATAAGGCACCGTTTGCCCCTGTTCGCCATAGGGTGCAAGGGGTCCCCTTCTCGACATCCTAACGACTCCTCGCACCAGCTCTCTGATCAAGCGCAGGTTTCAGACACATCCTGCTTGAACATTCCACCCTGCTTTCTAGACGTCGAAGTAAGGTGCCCGTCCACTGACCCATGCAACGAACGGCATCTCCATCTCGGGACATGATTTCATATCCTCCACCGGCACACGAAATGACTCTTGCTTATGCACCTCTACCCAGCATGCTCGCCAGTTGCTCAACTGTAATAGTCTAAATGAGCACACAGCCAATGCCCATATTTGTTATACGTTTATTCTTATTATATCTAGTGCATTCCTCCATTTTACCCTGCACTGTAACGTCTCTCATTTGTTCTCATATACAACGTTTATACCACAACTGCCATCTACTTGCATATGTTGTAAACTGTTCACGTTGCACTACGCGTATCTCACTGCCTATTGAAGCACAAAGCATTGTATTTCATAAGCCTACTGACTTGATGATGAGGCCCCAAATACCTGCTCATGACTTTGAAATGCATAATATTTGACGCTCAGAACAACAGACTTGCATAGCGCTCTCACAAATATTTGGTATGCTTAGTATTCATCTTCTAGAGCCTATTGCTCCAGCCGCATGCCACAATCGTTGCAGAGGACGCTCTCATACCGTCCCGCGACTGTTCTGAAAGTAATTCTAAAAGCATATTGCCTACATTGTATAGACCGAAAGTCGCTGTTACGGTGCCCCATGACTATCGATCGCATAGTATAGTATAGAGCATTAGTAGCGTGCAGGACCGCGCCCTCTGAAGGCACTGAAAACTCACGGATGCTATTAGCGACTATTTGTCATGCATGTTAGCAACCTGCTACTCTTAGTGGAACTTTAACGTAATCCCCATAACCTGTTTGATACCTAGGTGCCTCTCAGTGATCTGTATACTGCACAGCCGTGCATGTTAGCTATCTAGCGCTTCTTTATTTGTACCTACTTCTGTTGTTGCTACTCAATCACCCTTTCATCTTCTGTACTGCACAGTTATTCCTATGTTAGCAGCACAGCATCAATCCAAATTTAGCTACACTAGTGGATGTTATTTGAGCACCGTTTGCTCCTCTGTATTGGATAGTCTTGCATATTAATTGCCCAGTGCTGCATCTAATGTACCTATACTTGCTGATGTATTGCATTCTGTACTGTATCGTCCTGCATACAGGTAGCCCAGTGTTGCACCTACACGACACCCTTTCTCATTGATACTATTCGAGTACCTTCCCATGCCCCACTGTTCAGCACAGTCTTGCACATTAGCAGCCTAGCGCTCCTTGGTTGTACCTAAGCGCTACTGTCACCTGAGTGTTCACCTATTATCTGCGTAACTTATAGCGCTTCATGTTACGGTATCGTGATTCTCACCCCACAATGATTACCAATGTCCTTAACATCAGCACCCTAGGCACACTACTCCCATTAAATATATTAATGTGTACCGCTAGACCCTCCACCCACCACTACCGTGATCACAGGAGTTTGAACAACTTCATAATGCTCACAGACCACGTACCGCCATTACCCCAACCTAGCAACCCAACCCAGGGTCTTCTCCCAAGCTATCCCTGTAATACAGACACTAGGAATACTAGACTCCGATCTAGACTGGCCAAATTATGTGAACCCCTTGCTAGATCTATGCCCCACCCAGATCTGACAAGAAATCATCCCCCCTCCAACCAAAACAGCATAAGTGTCAAACCCTCTGACAATTGGTCACCTCTCCCAGTTACTCCCAAGTACCGTGCTGCTAAACAAACTAAGAGTATCCACCAAAATCCCTCCCATATCTGCCTCAGATCACCCTATCCCTCCACTCAAGGGGGCAGTAATAAACGGTAGATCTCTGGTTGCACATGCCACAGAGATCGCTGATCTGATTCAAGCAGAAAATCTTGACCTTCTTGCCATTACTGAGTCATAGCTGCACGCTTCAGCAGGCCCTATGCTCATGTTAGTAGTTCCCGATGGTTACTCGATTCTTAGAAAGGATAGACCAGCGGCGCGAGGCATTGCCATCATCTTTAAATCCAGATTATCCTTGAGATTAGCCCCCTCTATTGACATCCAATCCTGTGAGGTTCTCACAGCTAAATTACCACTAGTGAACTCCCAGACCCTTACCATTCATCTTATTTATAGATCCCCTGGCCCCATCGGGACATTTGAGGAGGAGATCGCCTCCATTCTGTCAAATAACCTCAAAAAGACATTGCAAGTACTTCTATTAGGCGACCTTAATCTGGGCTTTAATGACCCACTTGATAAACATGCCACCACTACTGCCAACCTCCTGTCTGAATTAGGTCTTGCCCAAAGAATTTACAAGCCCACCCACAATAAAGGGAGAATAATCGACTGGGTGGCAGACTACAACTGCAACACCAACATTACCTCCATCTCCCCGCAAGCCTGGACTGACCAGTCCCTTCTGTCATTTACACTCATCAGCGTCAGATCCCTCCCCATACTCATTCCCACCGCTCCACCTACCTTAACCAGAAACAGAAAGATTACAGCAGACAATATCATTCCCCTCATTCTCCCCACCCTCAACTCTCTACCAAACAATACCAATCCCGGATTGCTTGTTGATGAGTACAATAAAATCATGACAACTATGTTAGACACCATTGCCCCGCTCAAATTAAGACAAAGCAAGCCTAAAGCTCACTTGAACAAATGGTTTACCCCACTTTTAAAAGAACTTCGGCAAAAAAAAGAAGCTGGGAAGTTTCTTGGAATCTACTCCCATCAGAAGAAAACAGAATCAAACTCACCAAGATCTCATCCCTCTGCAAAAAAATAAATCTGCATGGCCAAACGAGAATCTTATAATAATCGTATCTCACAAGCAAATTCCAGCCTGAAGGAATTATTCACGATACTAAAAGAATTAGAGTCCCCTACCCCCACGCCGGACACCTGTACCAAAGACAAAACCAGGTGTTCTGACATCCAGCAAGCGCCAACTAATAAAGTGTTCACCCTCCAAATCAAAATAGCCCAAAAAAAGAATCCCTAACTACCGTAACTACCTTAACTCCTCCCAACAACACCCCTCTGACCTCTGACAGCCCTCCCATTTGCTTCAATTTTTCCAGAACCTCTACTCCTGAGGTGGAAAAAGTTATACTAATCACTCAAACCCTCCGATTGCCAGGGTGACCTTTGTCCAGCCCAGCTCATCAAGGACGCAGCTAGGGACATAGCACCTTTTATATCGAAGTTCATCAATGCTTCATTCACAACTGGCACCATTCCTAGTAACCTCAAAGAATCATGGGTGCTCCCATTGCTACAAAAAACAAACCCTTGACCCTTTGATACCAATTAATTACCGGACAATCACAACAGTTCCTTTTCTTTTATAAATCTTGGATAAGGTCGCATATCTACAGATTCAGAAGTACTTAGAATCACACCACCTTTTAGGAGCTCGCCAATCAGGTTTCCGTCCCCAACATGGAACCGAAACCGCCCTCATCGACCTAAAAGCCTAGGTCGACGAACTAAGGGACAAGGGGAAATCGGTCTTCCTCCTCCTTCCACTCCCCCTCCTACTCGTCTTCCTCCTCCTCCTCCTCGACCTCTCGGCTACTTTTGATCTTGTGGATCACAAGGTCTTATGCAGCCATCTAGACTCGGGAGCACACTTCTCTAAGGAAGCCACAGTTTAGATCGAGTCATTCCTACGTGACAGGACTATAAGGGTCTTCTCCCCCTCAGCAGCCGCTGACCCTATTCCCATTACTTGTGGGGTGCCCCAGGGTTCCTGTGTCTCTCACACTTTGTATAACATTTTCACTAAGCCCCTTTTCGATGATCTGGACCATCTCGGTATCACCTACACCAACTATGCAGATGATACTCAGATTCTCCTCCCACTTTCTAGGGATTACGGCAAGGATTTGGCCTTGGTGAATATAGTTTACCTCATCAACCAGGTATGGATGTCTATACACTGTCTATGCCTGAATGATGACAAAACAGAGCTCATCATACTGGGTACCCCACCAATCTAAAAAAACGAGGCCATGAATATACCTCCTTCATAATTGACGGCGACTTCATCAAAGTTGCTAACGAGGTAAAAACTGTAGGCTTTTACCTCGACTCCACTCTCACCTTCACCAAACAAGTTAATTCCATGGCCTCTGCCACTGCTTACACTTGTAAACTCACCAGAGCCGGCAAACCATTTATCTCTAATAATAGCTGCATCATTCTGGCCAGAGCCCTCATCTTGTCCATCATCAGGAGAATCCAAATTCTCCAAAATAACGCCCTCAGAGTGGCCCTTGGCGTAACTAGGAGAGAACATATATCTGAGGCAACAAAAATTATAAATTACTTAGTGACTAACGTACTCTTAGTCCATAGTCTCCTTTCCTCCATACTGTATGGGCGTCCCTTCCAAGGGACGGGAGACAGAACCTTTTCACCATAAAAAAACTTCTTCCCCCTTTAAATTTTGAGGCGCGTGACCGGGCGTGGCCCAGGGAGCATGCGCTGCCCTGAATCCGCCCTCCGGCGCCACACCTAAGTCCCCATTGATGCGTCGACAATAGATATAACATTGCCTAATGACACCAGTATTATTAGGGGGGAGGTTGGTGGGACGTATGGAGGAAAGGGGACTATGGTCTAAGAGTACGTTAGTCACTACAGTGAGTAACCTATAATTACTCTTACATCCCGTCCCCGTTCCTCCATAGATTATAACTGATTGTAGACCCAGGGTGGACAGGAGACCCTACTTAAGCAAATGGGTTCCTGAGAACCGCCTGTCCGAAAGCTGCATCAGATCTGGAGCCAGCATCCAAACAGTAATGCTTGCAGAAAGCCGAGGGAGAGGCCCAAGTGGCCGCCCTGCTTATGACTTGCCAAGGGACATGACGCTGGAATGCGATGGCCATTGCCTTGACCCTGACTGCGTGGGCATGCATGTTGGCCAGGAGGGGCTTGTGCTGGCCCTCATATGCTTCCTTGATGGCGGAGACCATCCAGCGGGATATGGAGGACTTAGAGGCCTGATAGCCTGGCCTCGAGCCACCGAAAGTGACAAACAGAGCATCCGACTAGCGACAAGTAGAATTTTAGGGCACGCCTGACATCCAGGCAGTGCAGCACTCTCTGTGCTTCATCCTTGCGATCGGGAAAGAACGTAGGAAGGACTATTTCTTCATTCAAGTGAAACGCAGATGGAACCTTGGGCAGAAATGCCTGGTGCGTCCGCATGACTACCTTGTCCTTGAGAAAGATGGTATATGGCTCAGAGGCGACCAGCGCATGGATCTCGCTGACTCTGCGAGCCGAGGTAAAACCAACTACTAAGGCCGTCTTGATGGTGACCAGCCTAACGTCCACAGACCCCATTGGCTCAAATGGTTTGTGCGCCAGGGTGCCCCAGACTATGTTAAGGTCTGACACAGGGTGCAGTCTCCTGACGGGCGGGTAGAGCCTAGCGAGACCAGTCAGATGTTTCTTGACTATAGGGTTAGAGGAGGAAAAGATGCCTTCCTCAGAGTTCCTGTAAGCCCCAATGGCTGCAAGGTATGTGCGGCAAGTGTCCACCTGTACGCCTGAATGAGCGAGGTGTGCCGAAAAGGAGAGCACGTCGTCCAAACTGCAGGCCAAGGGGTCGATTCCCTTGGAGTCCCGCCCAGTGGCAGAATCTGGTCCATTTGCTTTTGTACTGGGCCCTCGGGCCTTGCTCCTGGCGCCCTGTGATTGCCCTGTGATAGGCTAAGGCGCTGAAGCGTTACCTGCTCAGGTACCACGCTATGAGGGCTAGTTTCCCTTGGAGCGGGGTGGATGATTCTGCCGCCCTGCTGTGCCAAAAGATGTGCTGGGCCAGTCGGAAGGTGTATGGGGGCACCTCCGAGAGGCTGAGTAGTTCCAAAAACCATGGCCTGGCCGGCCACCATGGAGCTATCAGAATGATGAGGAGTCGGCAAATTACCCCGTGGATCAGGCGGTTAGGCGGAAAGGCATAGGCTTTCATGCCGGTCCACTGGAAGTAAAATGCGTCACCCAGAGAGCTGGGTCCCTGACCCCGCCTCTAAATTTAAAGGGGGAAGAACAGGTGACACTTCTTGTTGTACCAGGTGGCAAAGAAATTCACTTGGGGGTGACCCACTTGTTGAAGATGATCTGAATAACGTGGTCGTTTAGCTGCCACTCGTAAATGTCCGCTCCTAGCCTGCTGAGCCTGTCCGCCTCCAGGTTGGATTCCCCCCGGGAGGTGGACTGCAGAGAGGTAAATTTCGTTTTCCAAGGCCCATTCCCACATGCTGATCGCTAGTCTGCACAGAGGAGGGGATCTGGTGCCTCCCTGCTTGTTGATGTAGTACATGCTGGTCGAGTTGTCTGCCTGAATGAGGACAACCTTGCCCTTAAAAAGTGGTAAGAATGCTCTGAGCGCTAGCCAGATGGCGTTCAGCTCCAACCAATTGATGTGGTATTCCTGCTCCTGTCGAGTCCAGGTGCCGTGGACCGAGAGATCGTCCAAGGTGGCTCCCCAACCCTTGAGCGAGGAGTCTGTGGTGATGGTGGCCTGCGGAGAGGGCGGACAAAAGGGTTTACCCGTCCGCAGGTTGCAGTCCATGGACCACCAAGTTAGGTCTGGGTGGAGAGATGGAACGTTGATTGTCTCGGATTGCGAGCGGCGCTCCTGATTCCATGAGGCTGCGAAGTGCAGCTGAATCCTTCTCATCCTTAGTCTCCTGTGCAGCATGGCTAGCAGAACCGCTGCTAGTAGACCCAGGAGATGTTGGTACCACCATGCTGAGGTCAACTCTCTGCTGAGGAAGTGGGCGGAGGCCCTCTTGATGGGCGAGATCTTGTCTTCCGACGGGAAAACCCTCTTGGAGCACGTGTCCCAAATGAGTCCCAGGAATGTCAGAGTCTGCATAGGGAGCAGCTGTGACTTCTTGAGGTTGAGCGAGAAGCCCAGGTCGTGCAGTGTGTTCATAAGGGCATGGGACGAGTGGTGAACCGCTTCCGGAGATGTAGTCCTGACGAGCCAGTCATTGAGGTATGGGTAGATGTGGAGGCCCTGCGCTCTGAGGAGGGCCGCTACAGCGTTCATGAGCCTGGTAAAGACCCTGGGGGCTGAGTTGAGGCCAAACGGAAGGATTTTGTATTGGAAATGGTAACCCATGATTTTGAACCGTAAGAAAGAACGATGGGGCTGCCAAATTGGGACTTGTAGGTACGCGTCTTTCAGGTCCAGGGAGCACATTCAGTCTCCCTTGTCCAATGTCTCCGCTATAAAAGCTGGCGTAACCATCTTGAATTTTTGCAGGGGTAATGAGAGGATGAGGGTGGAAAAGTCCGGCACAACTCACAGGCCCGCCTGGTTCTTCTGAATGGCGAAAATCCTGGAGTAGAAGCCGAAGCCTCGCTGGGAGGCTGGAACTTCCTCCACTGCCTGGCTCTCTACGAGCGACCGGATCTCCGCCAAAAGAGTTGCTGTCCCATCCTGTGCGAGTGGAAGGGAGGAGGGAGGAGAGGCTGGGATAGGAAGGTGGTTCCCCGTGCTACCTCTTTGGCCAGTAAGGAAGTGCTCTTCGAGAAGTTTCTCGGCCTCATGAGGTCTCCTCAGATGGGGGTTATCAAAGACGCAGTCAGGGAATCCTTGTGAGGGAAATTAAGAAAATGACGAATGTGTTTAATAAGGTGAAGTGAGATTTCTTAGATAGTTCTAGGACCCATTAAGCGAAGGTGAGCAAACCATGAAAGATGACCTAAAAGTTCATGGTCAGTGGAACCAGAGTAGCCTGGGTGCCTACAGAAGGAGGTCAGGGAAAAGGTAAGGAAGCGGGAATGGCGGTTCCCAAATACATTATTTAATTATTGGCTATGTTTAAACACAGCCTTATCGATCATCCAACCCTGGACACAATAGGAGCAAGAAGAAATTGGGATGGGATAGGAGAGGAGTTGCTACCCAGAGTAAATGCAATTTTTAAGTCATCGGCCAACACAAAACTGTTAAACAACACAAAACTGTTCAAATGGTTGGAAAGTTGAGCGTATAGTGTTGAGAGGTAAGTACTAAAGAGTCAAGAGGAGAGGATGAAGCAATGT